>NC_057406.1:27668186-28988466 GCF_019320065.1 Cervus canadensis | reverse complement strand
TGAGAATTGTGACTTCTGTGGTTACAAAATAGAGGCTAATCATTTAATAAACAGATGTAACTAGCTACATGACTCTTCTGGGAAGCCTTTCACATACTTTTCTAGGGTTATCAGAGATGACGTTATCGCAAACGTGTAAACTAATATTCATGACTTCGGTTGATATGATAAAGATACATCAAGATTCCAGTGAACTATCATTGTCTTATCCTTAATAAGCAAATGACATAACTATTGAAAATTTAGAACAATCCTTTGTCTTACTTTGATACATGGAATTAATTCCAATACATTCTTTGATATTTATTTAGATTTGATTAAATACTTTGCTACTTTTTTTTTTTAACATCATTCACTTGTCTTTCTTGTATAAACCCTCTCCTGTTTTCTAAACTACATTTGGCATAAACCTCTTTCATCACTTATTACATTACTAGAGTTTCTCTCCAGAGTGTACACTGCATATGCATTAAATAAGCAGGGTGATGATATACAGCCTTGACATTCTCCTTTCCCAATTTGGAACCAGTCTGTTGTTCCATGTCCGGTTTTAACTGTTGCTTCTTGACCTGCATACAGGTTTCTCAGGGGGCAGCTAAGGTGGTCTGGTATTCTCATCTGTTTAAGAATTTTCCACAGTTTGTTGTGATCCACAGAGTCAAACGCTTTAGTGTAGTCAATAAAGCAGAAGTGGATGTTTTTCTGGAATTCCCTTTTTCTATGATCCAATGAATGTTGGCAATTTAATCTGCATTGTCCAAATCCAGCTGTACATCTGGAAGTTCTCAGTTCATGTGCAGTTGAAGGCTGGCTTGAAGGATTTTGAGCATTACCTTGGTAGCATGTGAAATTAGTGCTATTGTGCAGTAGTTTGAACACTCTTTGGCATTGCCCTTCTTTGGGACTGGAATGAAAACTGACATTTTCCAGTCCTGTGGCCACTGCTGAGTTTTCCAAATTTGCTGGCATACCTAGTGAAGCACTTTCACAGCATCATCTTTTAGGATTTAAAATAGCTCAGCTGGAATTCCATCACCTCCACTAGACTTGTTGGTAGTAATTCTAAGGCCCAGTTGACTTCACACTCCAGGATGTCTGGCTCTAGGTGAGTGACATCATTGTGGTTATCTGGGTCATTAAGACCTTTTTTGTACAGTTCTTCTGTGTATTCCTGCCACCTCTTCTTAGTCTCTTCTGCTTCTGTTAGGTCCATACAATTTCTGTCCTTTATTGAGCCCATCTTTGCATGAAATGTTCCCTTGGTATCTCTGATTTTCTTGAAGAGATCTCTAGTCTTTCCCATTCTATTGTTTTCTTCTATTTTTTTGCATTGATCACTGAGGAAGTCTTTCTTATCTCTCCTTGCTGTTCTTTGGAACTCTGCATTCAAATGGGAATATCTTTCCTTTTCTCCTTTGCCTTTTGCTTCTCTTCTTTTCTCAGCTATTTGTAAGGCCTCCTCAGACAGCCATTTTGCCTTTTTGCATTCTTTTTTGGGGGATGGTCTTGATCCTTGTCTCCTGTACAGTGTCACGAGCCTCCGTCCATAGTTCCTCAGGCACTCTGTCTGTCAGATCTAACCCCTTGAATCTACTGTCACTTCCACTGTATAATCATGTTGTTGTTCAGTCGCTCAGCTGTGTCTGACTTTGCAGTCCCATGCACTGCACCACACCAGGCTTCCCTGTCCATCACCAACTCTGGAGCTTGCTCAAACATGTCCATTGAGTTGGTGATGCTATCCCTTATCTTGTTCTCTTTCGTCCCCTTCTCCTCCCGCCCTCAAGCTTTCCCAGCATCAGGGTCTTTCCCAATGAGTCAGCTCTTTGCATCAGGTGGCCAAAGTATTGGAGTTTCAGCTTCAGCATCAGTACTTCCAGTGAGAATTAGGACTGATTTCCTTTAGGATGGACTGGTTGGATGTCCTTGCAGTCCAAGGGACTCTCGAGTCTTCTCCAACACCACAGTTCAAAAGCATCAATTCTTCGGCGCTCAGCTTTCTTTATAGTCTAACTCTCACATCCATACATGACCACTGGAAAAACCAAAGCTTTGACTAGACAGACCTTTGTTAGCAAAGTAATGTCTCTGCTTTTTTTTTCTTCTGCTTTTTAATATGTTGTCTAGGTTGGTCATAACTTTTCTCTCACAGAGCAAGTGTCTTTTAATTTCATGGCTGCAGTCACCATCTGCAGTGATTTTGGAGCCCCCCAAAATTAGTTTTGTTTTTATTTCATTACTCTAAGAGGTGGATCCAAAAAGAGTTGCGGTTTATATCAAAGCATGTTCTGTCTGTCCTACTTATATTCTCCTCAAGAGGTTGAGATCATCAGCCCTCTTTTGAGCTCTTTCATCAGTTTGGAGTTTCTTTTTCTGTCTGGAGTTAGGGAGTGTGGTAATTTCATTCTTTTCATTTGAGAAATCTCTTCACTGTCCTACAGTCTGGCTGTTAACAATTGACATTGCCAGCATCAGTGTAGGAGCGGTCCCTTCTCTCTACAACCCTTTCCAGCATTTATTGGTTTTATTTTTATTTCATTTTATTTTTTTGTTTGTTCATTGGTTTTAGACTTTTTGCCAATGTCCATTCTGACCTGTGTGAGTTTTGATTGGCATTTCTCTTAAGATTTCGCCATGTTGAAATATTTTCATATGATTTTTTAAAAACCGGTGTGAGTAAAACTGACCTCTGGAGATTGTCCACTTGACCGACTGCCCTGTTTTAAATTCTTTTTTTTAGGGTCTACCCGAGGATATTTGTTGGGAATGGGTGTTTTTCTCCTCACAGCCCCGTAGGCCTGGTGAATATGAAGTGCCCATGAGCAGAGGTTTTTCAGTCGTTACCAAAAGTGGCCACAAGGCGGCAGCATTTCTTCACGCGCCACTGTTCCGGGTTTCGTTTGTTTTTAGTGTTTATTTTCTGCTGGAGTAGAGTTGATTTCCGATGTGTTTGTTTTAAGTGTACGGGAGCTTGGTTTAGTTGTACGTGAACGTATCTCTGTTCTCTTTCGGGTTCTTTCCCTATATTGGTTCTCTCGGTGTGTTCAGTAGACTTCCCTGTGCTGTTCCGTTATTTTGGATTATCTATCTGATAATAAGCAGTGAGTGTGTTAATCCCAACCTCTTAATGTCTTCCTTCCCCTACCTTTAAAAAAAGTAACCATAAGTGAGTTTTCTGAGTCTGCTTCTGTTTAAAAATTAGTTCATTTTAATGAACTTATAGATTCCACCTGTAAGGGATGTATTTCTTTCCTTCTCTGACTGACTTCACTCAATGTAACAAAGCTCTCGGTCCATCCATGGTGCTGCCAGCGGCGTTTTTCGTTCTGTTGAAGGCTGAGTGTGTTCAGTGTACAAATGAACCTTTTACTTTTCATTTCTCTATTGATGGATATTTTGGTTGATGCTGCTTTGGATATTGCCAATAATGCTGCCCTGAAGAGAGGGCTGCGAGTATCATTTTAAATTAATATTCTTTCCGGATCTAACCCAAGGAGGGGGCTTGCCGGAACATGTACTAAGTCTATAGTTAGTGTTTTAAGGAATGTCCATACTGTTTTCCTCCGTGGCTGCACCCGCCGATTTCCCTCCCCTCCCACAGTGTAGGAGGATTCCCTGTTCCCCTCACCCTCGGCAGCACCTAATATTTGTAAATTGTTTGGATGTCAGCTATGCTGAGGGGTGTGAGGTGATACCATGGCGCAGTTTTGATTTGCATTTCGCCAATTAGTTAGTGACGTCGAGCATCTTTCCATGTGCTCTGTGGCCGCCAGGATGCCTTCTTTGGACAAAGGCCCATTTAGATCTTTGGCCCATTTTTCTAATGGGATTTTTTTTTTTTTTTAAATTGAGCTGCATGAGCTGTTTGCATGTTTTGGAGATAAATTCCTTGTTTCTAAATTCATTTCAAAACATTTTTTTTTTCCCATTCCAAGGGTTTCTTTTTTAGTTTGGTTTACAGTTTCCCTTGCAGTGCAAAAGCTTTTGAGGTTGGAGACTCTTTTGTTGAGTTTTGTTTAATTTTTCATTATTCTAAAAGTAGATCGAAAAGGGTTTGCTGTGGTTTATGTCAAAGCGTGTTTTCTCTATAATTTCCTCAAGAGGTTTAGAGTAATTGTCCCTCCATTAAGCTCTTTAATTGATTTGGAGTTACTTTTTCTGTATGAGGATAGGGAATGTCACAATTTCATTCACTGTTATCTTATTTGTTGTTGTTACCCTCTCCTCTGTACCGACTCTTAACAATTTAACTTGGTAGCATCCCAGCAGGAGAATTCCCTTTTCTCCAAAACCTTCCAGCATTTATTGTTTGTGAACTTTTTGACAAAGGTCATTTTGACCCGTGTGAGGCAACACCTCGGGGTTTTGGTTTGCGTTTTGGTAAGACTGCAGGATGTGGAGGCTTTGCGTGTGATTTTAAAAAAAGTGTGAGTAAAACTAACCTACTGAGATTGGCTTCTTGACCGTCTGCCCTCTTTTGACTTCTTTTTCCAGGACCCATCCGAGGACACTTATTGAGGACAGGTGTTTTTTCGTTTAATTCCTGAAGGCCTGGTAAAGAATGAAGTGCCCTTCCGCACAGGTTTCTCAGTTGCTGTTGCCAGACGTGGCCACAAGGGGGCAGCATTTCCTCGTGCTTCACTTTTTTTTTTTTTTTTTTTTAAATTTAGTGTTTGTTTTCTGTTGGAATACAGATTTCTGGAATCTGGAATATTTCTGTTGGAATTCCTGTTGTGCTTGTTTTAGGTTTACAAGAACTTGATTCAGTTATACGTAGATGTATATCTATTCTCTTCTTTTTAGGGTTTTTTTTTTTCCCATATATGTTATTTCAGGGCTTTCATTATGCTTCCGTGCTATTCAGTAGGGTTTTTTTTTTTTTTGGATTATCTGCCTGATAATAAGTAGTAGATATATGTAAATTCCAGCCTCTTAATGTCTCCCTGCCCCTACGTTTTTTGAAATAATCATAGGTGGGTTTTATTAGTCTGAATCTATTTCTTTTTATAAATCTGTTGACTTGAAAGAATTTATAGATTCCACCTGTAAGTGATATAATATTTCCCTTTCCCTCTCTGACTTCTCTCAGTAGGATAAATCTCTTGGTCCATCTATGCCATTAATGACATTTTGTTGTTGTGTTTCTTTCTGATGGCTGAGTGTATTCCAGTGTTTAGATGGATCAGTTACTCTTCATTTCTCTCTATTGATGGACATTTTGGTTGAAGTGCTGTCTTGGAATTGGTGAATAGTGCTGCCATGAAAACAGAGGAGAAAGTATCACTTTAAATTATGATTTTATCCAGATCTAAGGGAAGGAGTGGGCTTGCCTCATCAAGTGGTAACTATACTTAGTGCTTTAAGGAATCTCCATACTGTTTTTCTTAGTGGCCGCACCCTCTCATTTCCATCCCCGCCCACAGTACAGGAGGAGTCCCTGCTCCCCTTGTCCTCGGAAGCACTGAATCTTTATAGATCTTTTAGAGGATGGTCATTCTGAGGGGGTGAGCTGATACCTCGTTGCAGTTTGATTGGCATTTCTCTAACAGTGATGCTGAGCATCTTTTCACGGGCTTTATGGCCATCTCGATGCCTTGTTTGAAGATACATCCATTTAGATCTTCGGCCCATTTTTTCTCTTGGGTTGACTGTTTTTTGATATTGAGCTGCAGGACCTGTTTGCATGTTTTGGAGATGAATATGTTGCTTTTAAATGCGGTTGCATTTCCCCCCTGATGTTCAGGGTTTTCTTTTTCTTTCATTTTGAGTTTCCCTTGCTATGCAAAAGCTTTTGAAGCTAATGAAGCCCCTTTTGTTGAGCTTTAGTTTCCATTATTTTAAGAGTGGATCCAAAAAGAATTTGCTGCGATTTGTGTCAAACCGTGTTCTGCCTATATTTTGCTTAAGAGGGTTAGAGTAATCTTCCCTCAATTTAGAACTTTAATCGATTTGAAATGTCTTTTTCTGTAATTGGTTAGGGACTGTCGGTTTCATCATTTTTCACTTGTTTAAGGAACCTTCACCCTGTCCTCCATGCTGGTTGTTAGCACTTTGCCAGCATCAGTGTAGAAAGATTCCCTTTTCTCCACAACTGCTCCAGCATTTATTGTTTGTACACTCTTTGACAAAGGCCATTTAACCAATGTGAGGAGATACTTCCTTGTAGTTTTGATTTGGGTTTCTACAAGATTTCATGATGTGAAGGGCGTTCATGTGATTTTTTTTTTTTAAACAGTGTGAGTAAAACTGACCTCTCAAGGTTGGCCTCTGGACCATCTGCTCTGTTTTAAATTCTTTTCCCAGGACCTACGAGGGCATGAGTTGAGGACAGGTGTTTTTTCCTTACATTCGAGCAGGCCTGATGAATATTAAGTGCCCATCAGCGCAGGTTTTTCAGTTGCTGTTACCAAAAGCGGCCGCAAGGTGGCAGCATTTCTTCATGCCCACCAGCGCCTTAGGGCAAGTCCTGTTCTGGGTTGTTAATTAGAATGGATACACCCAAGGCTGTTTCTCCTTACTTCTCCCTGATGAGCCTTTATCCCCGGACAGATCTCAACGACTGCCACACCCCTTTGCAGAAGGAGCTGTCCTCTGTCAGTGGGGTGACCCTAAGGAAGGAGGCTGGAGGTGGGAACCCCACCACCAGGAGCCACGGAGCCCAGGGCACTTTGCAAAGCTCTTCCAGCCCAGAGACCCCACCATCCTTCGGGGGCACCAGGGTTGGTCCTGCTGCAGGAGGGTCCTGTGGATCTGGAGACTGTGGGCTCATGCAGACGGGAACAGGCGGTCCCGGTCCACGGGGTGGGGGGCTGTTTGCCTGGCACACGCTCCCCAGCGCCCTCAGCCCCAGGACAGCCCAGCCCGGGGTCCCAGCCTGCTCAGACTCCAGGGTGTGACACCAGCCCAGGTCCCCAAGACCTGAGGGGAACAGAGTCAGCAGTTCTTTTCTCTTTTTTAAAAAATGTTTTTTTTTGAATTGTAGTTTACAGGTGCGTTACCTTGTGGTGGCTTGTACGGCAACTGGATTCATTTATTCATGGACGTACATATATTCTTTATTGGTTTCTTTTCCCACAGAGGTTATTACAGAGTGTTGAGAGGGTTTCTTGTGCTCTGTGGTGGGTCCTTGTGGATTATTTTAGAAGTATAAATAGTAGTGTGTTTGTTATTATCAACCTGCTAATTTCTTCCTGCCCCGCATATTTCACTTTGAGGAACCATAAGTTTATTTTCTAAGTCTGTGATGCTGTTTCTGTTTTGTAAAGAAGTTCACTTGTATCCATGTTTAGATTCCACCTGGAAGTGGCTTTGCTTCTCGCCTCTGGCCCCTGGTGGTCTGGCGGGGAGCACGCTTGGTTCTCATCTGGGCTCCCCTCATTCAATTCAGGCTGCTGGCTACACTTAGGACAGGAGCTCCGATTTTCCCTTGTGACCCTACTGGTGCTGTGGCTCTGCTATTTCTTTCTCTGCCTGATTTACACAGCGGTTGTTTCTTGCATTACCCAACATATGAGCCTCTGATGAAACAATGACATATAATTCCTTAGGCGCTCAATGATGGTAATGGCTTAACTTTACATTTGGGAAGAAGCTACAAGTGGGAATATTTTCATAGACCACAGAGGCTGGAGAGACAGGTGGTCCAGCAGCTCTTGGCTACTGCGTTATGGCCTCGTCCAGTGACGTTGCACTGAGTGCCCTGTCAGCGGGATCTCTGCCAGGCCTGGGAACGAACATTCCTAGCACCATGGCTCAAACCGGATGTGAAATGCCATCAAAACCGTGGTCAGACTTACGGCCATGAAGGGGCCATGCTGACAGGAAGCTGGCACCTGCTGTCTGCTCCTGCGAAGATTAAATCAGGAGCCACTGCCATTGTTGACCTTCAACACTCCCTGAAAGGCTTTGAAGGGGGAGATCAGGATTGAGGCATCTGTGCTCTGGGAAAACTGGCAGAACAAGCCTTCAGATAGTTAGATGTTTTCAGGTAAAGATTTTCATGAGCCCAGATTCCTGCCTCTTCTCATGCCTAGAGAAGCACTAAAATCAGTAACTGTGACAACTGCTCTGGGTTTTGTGATTATTTTGTGTTCTAATAATACCACATCAGAGGTTAAACTCTATTTAGATAAATCTAGACAACTGGCTACCAGGCTAAAGGTCTCCTTGAAGTGCTAGATCTAGACTGGAATTCAAGCTTACTCTCCTGGGGAAAAAAAAAAATGAGAGATCTACTTTGCTCATTAATGTTCAGGTTTTCACTCCTCCAACTACTTCGACTGAGTCTGTCACACCTCCCTTATTCACTCTGGGCTGATACAAACGACGTCAGAGTATGTGAGACCACAGCAGAAGGCTCCATTCCCTTGGAGAGGGTAGCACAAGTGCTGACTCTATCTAGATCAAAATTGCTAAACAACATAACCTGGCTCTTACTCCTGCTTGGGCCCTTGGTCACAGTAATTCTTTTGCTGATCTTTGGCCCCTGCCTTTCTAAATCTCCTTGTTAAATTTGCCTCTTTCAGATTACTACAGTTTCACATCAAGATAGTGGTGATGCAGAGATTCCAGCCAATTCTCAGAACAGATCCTGCGGGAATAACAGAAGTCACCCTGGGGTCCCTTAATGAGACAGGGCGAGAGCTCTGTGACCCCAGCTAGGTGGGGTCTACAGTCCCATGCCAGCCTGAAGAAGCTACAGAAGACAGACCGCCACCTTCATCTTCCCAATAAACAATTTTTTGGTTCATGTCTCTCAGAGGGATTTAAGGTAGAAAACAGAGGGATTTCCCTGGTGGCCCAGTGGCAAAGACGCCATGCTCTCAGTTCAGGAGTCCTGGGTTTGATCCCTGGTCAGGGAACTAGTTCCCACATGCTGCAGTTAAGACCCGGCAGAGCCAAATAAATAAATAAATGTTAAAAAAAAAAAAAAAAAAAGAAGACAGAGGGCCCCCAGGCTGGAAAGCTGGTCTGTCGAGTGGAGTAAAGTTGAAGCTTTGTTCTCACCCAGACACTCCAAGGACAGAGCTAGCGGCAGAAGCTGAGCCCTGCTGGGGTAAAGAGATAAAATGCCCAGTCCTGAGGACAAGGAAAGCTTCCCTCTCGGCACACGTGCAGGAAGGCTACTTGGGGCTGAGAGAAGCATGTGGCCCCATCCCACAGGAAGTGTGGACACGCACCACAGGCCTGTGTGGGGGATCACCGTGAGGAAAAGGCTGTACATGCATGCTGGGGAGGGTCCAGGGAAGAGTGGGTGTGGAAAAGAAACAAGGTAAGAGGCCAAAGGCAAACAGGAGCCCAGGCGGACGTCCAGGGCGGGGAAGTAGCACCGAGTGCTGGCACGGCAGGCACGGTGCTGACGAGCGCAAAGGCCTCAGTGAGGACCGGCGGCAGGCTTCAGGCCAGGGTCGGGCCTCAGAACCAGTCGGGCCTTGTGAGAACCAGGGTAGAGCCACATGAGAACCAGAATCAGTGAGGACCTGATTCCGAAACCAGTGAGGGGAGGGGCGGGGTCCCTGGGGAGGAGAGGGGAGGCAGGGCCTCCGGGGAGAAGCAGGGTGGGGTGGGGTCCTGCCAAGGTGGGGCCTCCGGGGAGGGGGCTGTAAGGTAGGGCCTTAGTGATTTGGGTCTTAGGCTCTTTGTCCACTACCTTTCAGAGAACAGTTGTTGAGAGTAAGGTTCTTTTTCTTTAAGTAGGTCCCCAGGCTTGGTGAGGGCCTTCCCAGTGGCTCCGCAGTAAAGAATCTGCCTGAGATGCAGAAAACTCAGGAGACGTCACTGGTTGGATACGTGGGTCAGGAAGATACCTCGAGGGGGGCATGGAAACCCATTCCAGAATTCCTACCTGGAGAATACAATGGACAGAGACTGGCAGGCCACAATCCACAGCGTCACAAAGAATCAGACACGACTGAAATCAACTGAGCGCACACGCAGGCTTGGTGGATGTTAACTGCCCCCAGATTTTCACAGTTGTTTTTACCAGGGTCAGGCCTAACTTGTACCAGAGTCAGGATTAAGCCAGAACCACAGTCAGGCCTGCGGGTGGACCAGGGTCAGGCCCGAGCGTGGACCAGAGTCAGGCCTCAGTGTGGACCAGGGTCGGGCCCACGTGTGGACCAGGGTCGGGCTTTAGCATGGTCCACAGTGAGCCCTTAGTGTGGCAGGTCCAAAATCAGGCCTTAGTGTGAATCAGAGTGAGGCCTTAGCACGGTCTAGAGTCAGGCCAAAGTCAGTACCAGAGGCGGGCCTTATGCTGGACCAGAGTCTGCCTGAGTGTGGACCAGAGTCAGGCCTGAGTGTGGAACCCAGTCTACCTGATGCATGACTGTTACCCACTTAGGTCTGGCTCTGGTCCAGACCTAGACCTGACTCTGGTCGACACTCAGTACAGACTCGGGTCCACACTAAGGCCTGACTCTAGTTCGCACCAAGTCTGGTCAATGCTAAGGCCTGTCTGTTCCACACTAAGGCCTGAATCTGCTACTCACTAAGGCCCGTACATCATAAATCAGTTCAACCTCAAATAAGTTATAATTAGAGCTGGCATGAGCTTAGTCAGAAACTGACAGAAAATTTCAAAGCTATTATCCAGCAATAAAAAATAAATTAAAAACTCTTACATGTGTATGAATTTTCATTGATTGGGCTCCCATGCCTGGGGAGAGATCTGGAGAAAAACTAATATTTTAGAAGACAGCCACACCCCAGCGATATCGGCAGCTCTAGGTTCAATAACCAAGACGGTGAAGCAACTGACGTTCAGAAGGAGAGATGACAGAGAGAAAAGATGCAGTACAGACACACAAGGCGATATTATTCTACCACAACATGCGATGAAATAATGCCTTTTCCAGCCGTGGTGACAGAAAACGTATGATCGTGATCTCGGGGAGACCGCCGTGAGCGGGCCTGGAGAGAGATCTCGGCTCCCTGCCCGGAGTTGAACCAGGGCGCCCTGGATGAAAAGCAGGCCTGCCACCCATGAGACCGCCGGTGGCCAGAATGTAGAAGCAAAGTGACCTTTGGTCATTCCCTGGTTTGAACCCAAGAATATTTTAAGGAGGGAAGAGGTGTAAATATGTATAGAAGTCCATTGTTATCGACACAGCATAACATCTGGGAGAGCGTAGAAAAACACAGGGTGTTTAAGACAGGAGCGGTGCAGACATTCAGAACCAAGAGAAGTGTGTGTGTCCTGAGGAGGAGCCAGGGGGAGACGATGTAAGTCCCTCATTCAGGACCGTCCTTCTGGGTCTTCGGTTACCTTTGGCCAATCACCTTGTCTCTTTTTTCACACCTGACTGGTCCCTGCACCCTCCCCATGACGTGGGCACAACATTTGCTAAGACTGATCCCCCCACAGAGGCCTGTGGGTGCATGTCCACACTTATTATGAGATGGGGCCCCCTTCCTTTTCGGCCATCAAGGAGCCTTCCTGCCCTTGTACAGGGCAGTCTTCTTTGACCTCAGGAGTGTGTTGGGGTCCTTTAATGGACCGGAACCTTGTGGTGCGGAGTCGACGATAAGAAAATGAAAGAGAGAAAGAGAGAGAGAGAGAGACAAAAAAGACCCGGGGACCTAAGCTCTGATGGAGCAAAGGTGCTTTAATGATTTTTCTATGAGTATATATAGGCTGCAGTACAAGAAACTTCTTTCAGGAATGATAGAGATCAGAAAACCAAATGTACAGCAAACGTTACCAAGGAAACATGGGCTAAAAGTAGTCACAAGGTCAGAAGACAATCTCTATCTCAAGAAAGGGGAAGGAGACTAAGCTGTTTTGTCCTAAGGAGAATGTTTACTAAAGGAGACTCATGCTTGCCTCACACAATGACCTCAGTCCCTGGGAGCAGCGTGCTGTTCCGCTTGAAGAGGGACAAAGGACTCATGAGAGACAGCACGTAGGAATCCTCCCGTCAAACATTCCCTGACAGGAGTGGGCCCCTTATCCCTTCACTCCAGCAGACTTCAGCTTCTGCCACTAGATTTGTCCTTGGAGTGTGTGAGTGAGAACAAAGCTGCCATTTCACTCCACTTGACAAACACCAGCTGTCCAGCCCACAGGCCGCTCTATCTCCTACGTCAAATCCCACTGAGAGACATGAACCCCAAAAATCTTTATTGGGAGGCTGAAGGGCGAAGGTCTGTCTTCTGTAGCTTCTCCAGGCTGGCGTGGGGCTCGTAGACCTTACCTAGCTGGGGGCATGGAGCTCTCACCCTGTCTCATTCAGGGGCCCAGGGTGACTTCTGTTGTTAATCCCACAGGGTCTGTTCCGAGGAGTAGCTGGAACCATTATCTTGATGTGAAACTATCGTAATCTGAAAGAGACAAACACAACAAGTGGATTTAAAAAGCCAGGGGCCAGAGATATGTGATAAATTATCACAAATTATTGTGAGCAGGAGCTATAGCAGGAGTAAGAACCAGGTTACATTTCTTAGCAATTTTGATCCTAGTTCAGATAGAGTCACACTGGTGATACCCTCTCCAAAGGCATGGAGCCTTCTGCGGTGGTCTCACATGCTTTTATGTCTTTGTATTAGCCCAGAGTGACTGATGTAGGTGTGACAGACTCAGTTTCAAGTAGTTGGAGGAGTGAAAACCTGAACATTCATATAAAAAGTCAATCACAATTTTTCCCCAGTTGAAGAAGCTGGAATCCCAGTTTAGACCTGGCACTTCAAGGAGACCTGTAGCCTGGTAGCCAGTTGTCTAGTTTTATCTAAGTAGGTTATAACCTTTGATTCACATATTGATTCACATATTAATCAGAGCAGTTGTCACTGTTACTGACTTTAGTGCTCCTCTAGGTATGAGAAGAGACAAAATCTGGGCTCATGAAAATCTTTGCCTGAGAGTATCTAACTATCTGAAGGCCTGTTCTGCCAGCTTTTTCCAGAGCACAGATGCCTTGTTCCTGATCTCCCCCCTCAATACCTTTCAGGTTGTGTTGCAGGGCAGATGCTGCAGCAGGTCCAGATCTAATCCTAGCAGAGGCAGACGGCAAGTGCTCGTTTTCAGTTGGCATGGCCCATTTGTGGCGATAAATTTGACCATGGTTTTGGGGGCATATCACGTCCATTTTGTCCCATGGTGCTAGGAATGCTCATTCTTAGGTCTGGCAAAGATTCTGCTGACAGGCCACTAACCCAAGAAACAGGAGCCAATAGACCCTGGATTGCCTGTCTCACCTGCCTGTATGGTCCATGAAAACGTCCCCTCTTGTTGCTTCTACTCACACCTAGAGTTTCACCATCACCCTCACTGATCTCATATCATCATTTTATCAGCCGCTCAGTCACGCATTCAGTAATGCAAGAAACAATTGTGGAAAGCAGGCAGAAAGGCAAATAATATAGCTAGCAGTATTAGTAGGATCATAAGTAAGAATTTGAGAACCTGTTTTAAGTATAGTCAATATGCAACTTGGATGAAATGGACAAATTCTTAGAAAAGTATAACTTTCCAAAACTGAACCAGGAAGAAATAGAAGATCTTAACAGAACCATCACAAGCAAGGAAATTGAAACTGTAATCAGAAATCTTCCAGCAAACAAAAGCCCAGGACCAGATGGCTTCACAGCTGAATTCTACCAAAAATTTAGAGAAGAGCTAACATCTGTCTTACTCAAACTCTTCCAGAAAATTGCAGAAGAAGGTAAACTTCCAAACTCATTCTATGAGGCCGCCATCACCCTAATTCCAAAACCAGACAAAGATGCCACAAAAAAACAAAACTACAGGCCAATATCACTGATGAACATAGATGCAAAAATCCTTAACAAAATTCTAGCAAACAGAATCCAACAACATATTAAAAAAATCATACACCATGACCAAGTGGGCTTTATCCCAGGAATGCAAGGATTCTTTAATATCCGCAAATCAATCAATGTAATACACCACATTAACAAATTGAAAGATAAAACCATATGATTATCTCAATAGATGCAGAGAAAGCCTTTGACAAAATTCAACACTCATTTATGATTAAAACTCTCCAAAAAGCAGAAATAGAAGGAACATACCTCAACATAATAAAAGCTATATATGACAAACCCACAGCAAGCATTACCCTCAGTGGTGAAAAATTGAAAGCATTTCCCCTGAAATCAGGAACAAGACAAGGGTGCCCACTCTCACCACTACTATTCAACATAGTGTTGGAAGTTTTGGCCACAGCAATCAGAGCAGAAAAAGAAGTAAAAGGAATCCAGATAGGAAAAGAAGAAGTGAAACTCTCGCTGTTTGCAGATGACATGATCCTCTACATAGAAAACCCTAAAGACTCTACCAGAAAATTACTAGAACTAATCAATGAATATAGTAAAGTTGCAGGATATAAAATTAACACACAGAAATCCCTTGCATTCCTATATGCTAACAATGAAAAAACAGAAAGAGAACTTAAGGAAACAATACCATTCACCATTGCAACAAAAAGAAGAACAAAAGACCTATACATAGGAAACTATAAAACACTGATGAAAGAAATCAAAGAGGACATAAACAGATGGAGAAACATACCGTGTTCATGGATTGGAAGAATCAATATTGTCAAAATGGCTATTCTACCCAAAGCAATCTATAGATTCAATGCAATCCCTATCAAGCTACCAACGGTATTTTTCACAGAACTAGACCAAATAATTTCACAATTTGTATGGAAATACAAAAAACCTCGAATAGCCAAAGTAATCTTGAGAAAGAAGAATGGAACTGAAGGAATCAACCTGCCTGACTTCAGACTCTACTACAAAGCCACAGTCATCAAGACAGTATGGTACTGGCACAAAGACAGAAATATAGATCAATGGAACAGAATAGAAAGCCCAGAGATAAGTCCACGAACCTATGGACACCTTATCTTCGACAAAGGAGGCAAGGATATACAATGGAAAAAAGACAACCTTTCTTTAACAAGTGGTGCTGGGAAAGCTGGTCAACCACTTGTAAACGAATGAAACTAGAACACTTTCTAACACCATACACAAAAATAAACTCAAAATGGATTAAAGATCTAAATGTAAGACCAGAAACTATAAAACTCCTAGAGGAGAACATAGGCAAAACACTCTCCGACATAAATCACAGCAAGATCCTCTATGACCCACCTCCCAGAATATTGGAAATAAAAGCAAAACTAAAAAAATGGGACCTAATGAACTTAAAAGCTTTTGCACTACAAAGGAAACTATAAGTAAGGTGAAAAGACAGCCTTCAGATTGGGAGAAAATAATAGCAAATGAAGAAACAGACAAAGGATTAATCTCAAAAATATACAAGCAACTCCTGCAGCTCAATTCCAGAAAAATAAATGACCCAATCAAAAAATGGGCCAAAGAACTAAACAGACATTTCTCCAAAGAAGACATACAGATGGCTAACAAACACATGAAAAGATGCTTCAACATCACTCATTATCAGAGAAATGCAAATCAAAACCACAATGAGGTACCATTACACGCCAGTCAGGATGGCTGCTATCCAAAAGTCTACAAGCAATAAATGCTGGAGAGGGTGTGGAGAAAAGGGAACCCTCTTACACTGTTGGTGGGAATGCAAACTAGTACAGCCACTATGGAAAACAGTGTGGAGATTTCTTAAAAAACTGGAAATAGAACTGCCATATGACCCAGCAATCCCACTTCTGGGCATACACACTGAGGAAACCAGATCTGAAAGAGACACGTGCACCCCAATGTTCATCGCAGCACTGTTTATAATAGCCAGGACATGGAAGCAACCTAGATGCCCATCAGCAGATGAATGGATAAGGAAGCTGTGGTACATATACACCATGGAATATTACTCAGCCATTAAAAAGAATTCATTTGAATCAGTCTAATGAGATGGATGAAACTGGAGCCCATTATACAGAGTGAAGTAAGCCAGAAAGATAAAGAACATTACAGCATACTAACACATATATATGGAATTTAGAAAGGTGATAACGATAACCCTATATGCAAAACAGAAAAAGAGACACAGAAATACAGAACAGACTTTTGAACTCTGTGGGAGAATGTGAGGGTGGGATATTTCAAAGAACAGCATGTATACTATCTATGGTGAAACAGATCACCAGCCCAGGTGGGATGCATGAGACAAGTGCTCCGGCCTGGTGCACTGGGAAGACCCAGGGGAATCGGGTGGAGAGGGAGGTGGGAGGGGGGATCGGGATTGGGAATACATGTAAATCCATGGCTGATTCATATCAATGTATGACAAAACCCACTGGAAAAAAATAAAAATAAAAAAATAAAAAAATTAAAAAAAAAAAAAGAAAACAGACAAACTAATGAGAGGAAGCTAAATAGGGATATTGTTTACTGGGCTCTGATGACTTACTGCTGGCAAGCAGGTGAACCCTATCTAAGAGATAGGGAATAAAGAAAACATTATGCTTGCCCTCAGATAAGCAGAATATGATTTAAAACAAAACAAAATAGCTGACTCTTATTTAGAACTCACCAGGCCTCAGAAGTAGAGTCCAGGATGTATCCTGAGACTGTAAATGCATAAAGAGCAGGCCTGGGAAGAGCGCTAATTGATATTGAGTGGCAGTCTCACTGTGGGGGAGAAGATCGCTGTGTGCTTATTAGCATAAACAACACATTCCAGGGCTCCAAACTATGCAACTTCCCACACTGACCCAGCTGACCCCAATGCTGAGTGAGCTAGTCAGCATCTGAGAATACATTGAAAAAGTTACATAGATGCCAGAGGTAGGAAAAGTTCAGCTATGTGTCTCCATTTAGTTCAGTTCAACAAACCTTAACACCTAACATTCAAAAAAACCACTGTAACAGAAAGTAGGTCCAAAGAACAGTAAAATGGATACTCTGCTGCCTTCCTATTTATTGATATCATTGTTAACTTTTTTTTCTTAGACTAGAATTTAAACTAAGAAAAAGGACTTACTTGTTATTACTGAATTCTAGATCATGGAAATAACAATATATGAATTCACGAAACATTTAAATTATGTCTTACTAACAGATTGTTGTTGTTCAGTCGCTAAGTCACGTCTGACTCTTTTGCAACCCCATAAACTGTAGCCTGCCAGGCTCCTCTGTCCATGGGATTTCCCAGGCAAGAATACTGGAGTGGATTTCCATTTCCTTCTGCAGAGGATCTTCGCAACCCAGGGACCAAACCCAAGTCTCCTGCAGCTCCTGTACTAGCAGATGGATTATTTTACCACTGAGCCATCTGGAAAGCCCCTTACTAACGGATACACATTGCTATATAGTAAATAGATAAACAACCTACTGTATAGCACAGGAAACTATATTCAATATCTTGCAATAATGTATAATGGAAACAATCTGAAAAAGGGTGTGTGTGTATATATATATCTGAATCACTTTGCTATACACCTGAAACACCTGTCCACCTATAAATCTAGCCTTCTAGCAACTGCAACCTAAATTATGAGCAATGACACCTCCCACCACAGTACACTCAGGATCATTTTTTGACCTAGGATGGCTTAATCTAAGTCTCAGTCTGTCCCTCGTCCTCTCCATTTCCATCAGCTTGCCTTTTCTTTCTTCGATGCTCACTGGTGTGCATATGGTTCCCCAGAGATTTATGGATTCTCCCTGCTTTCCAATAATCTTGCATCATTACACCTTTATGTCTTCATCCCTGTGTTCCTCTTTCTTCCGAACTTGTTAGTTCCTCTTCTGTGGTCTCTTTCTCTCTCTCTCCCCCTATCCTATCTCCTCTCCTTGATGTTGCAAAGTCATTCACTTGACACCTTCAACATATATTTATGAAGCATACTTGGCTGGCTTTGTGAGTTGTGCTACACTGTAGATTTTCTCCTGCTTTCCCATATTTATTCTTCCGAAGTGCTTTTTCATACCCCATCTTACTTCAGTTATGCTTGTTTCTCTGCTCCTCTACTCCAAGAAATCCTATGGTTTTGTCTGGAAAAAAACTGATTTCATGAGCAGATACCTGCAGAAAGATCAAGTCCTCAGAACACTCAACAAGCCTAAAGTCAGCCTGTCTCTCTCTTCTTGCCCTCTCTGCTTCTCTGTCTTTCTTTCTGGCCCTGAGGTTCTCAGTTTTGCAGAGAGTTACAATGTCATTTGAAAAATCTCCCCCACAACTTCATAGGTCACCCTCTTGTCCATTTTTTCTCCCAACACATACTCTGCAAAATATCATTTTCATAGCTAGAATTAGTTGCAGGATTTTTCAGAAAAGTTTTGGGGCTTTAACATGTCTTATGAAAAATCTTGTGATGACTTACATCATAAGGGTGATGTATGAAAGTGTCATCCTGATTTTAATTTTGATCCCTTATGTTTCCTCCCTACTCTGTCACTGTCACACTAATGACTGTTAAAATACCCCCAAAGACAGGCGAATAAGAAAACAAAGACAAGAGCCAGAGGACTGTAAGTTCCCAAATGAGCAAATATTGCCCATATTTGAGAAAAGTTATATTGGCTTAGCTTATAAATGTTTGAGCATTATGACAATCTCCAGAGGGAAGTAAAAGATAACCTTTGACCATAAGCATGAGATACTTTGTTCGTGATGTCACCAGGCAGTTATTGCAATTTTTAAAGATTAACACCTTCCTCTCCAGGTTAATTTTATTTAGGAACAACCACAAATTTGTATTGATCTATGAATGAAACATGTTTCAAACATCATATGTTGTGCTATCAAGTATAAAATCTGTTTAGATTTACTTGTTTAAGTAAAGCATTTTCAAAATAATTTTTAAAGAAGTTAGAAAAAAATTCTGTTCATGTTCAAAGCTGTCCTTGCTAACAAAGGGATGATGTATGTGTATTTGGCATGGAAAATCTAGCTAGTATGGAAAATTTGTAATAATTTATAACATAGTTAATTGCCCATTACTAAGACCTTCCCCGTCTCCACTCTATCCCAGTGAGTTGTTCATATAAGCTTAATATTAATAACTAGGGGAAGTTCCCAGGTGGCTCTTTGGGAAACGAATCCACCTGCAATGAAGGAGACACAGGAGATGCGGGTTCAATCCCCAGGTCGGGAAGATCCCCTGGAGAAGGGCAGGGCAATCCACTCCAGTATTCTTGTCTGGAGAATCCCAGGGACAGAGGAGCCTGGCAGGCTACAGTCCATGGGGTCATAGAGTCAGACACAACTGAAGCGACTGGGCATGCAATAACAGCTAGATGGTCTGGGTCAGGTGTCAATGGTCAATAGTCACCTTCCTCTTATTATGCATCATTGTCAATATCATCATCTCATCATCATTATCATCAGTCACCATTCATTGAAGTCTCCTCTGCTCTGGGTGCTTTTAAAAACAGACCTCATTTAATTCTCACAACAAACATATGAAGTAGGCACTATTATCCCCTTTCCAAAGGAGACTGAGGCGTAACAAGATTAAGAAATTGGCCCAAGGTCTTATACCTAATAAGTAGTGAAGCCAGGATTTAAAATAGGCATTGCTGCTTAAAAATTTGATCTAACACTGTGATGCTTCCATGATGGATATGACGGCAAAATTTCTCAAGTGGTTCAGAGTCAGCAACTCCCAGGAAATTCTTGTAAACATGTAGGGTGACAAATTGTAACTTTCATCAGGAATGTGAAATTATTATGTACATTTATCTTGGTCAGAGAAGCATGAAAAATGTGCTGCCCTTAATTTGAAGTTCTGGTAATAAAATATTTTAAAATTTACAAAAAACGTTTCCATTTGAGCTTAAGAGAACAGACCAGTCACTGTTAATCTCATTTTACAAAATGGAAGCTGAGTCTTGGAGAGGCAGAGTCAAATGACTAGGACATAGTGATATAAAGCCTAGACCCCATCTTTTGAGTTCTAGTTATTTACTCTTTCCAACACATTTTAAGGAAGCCCATGTTTACAAATAATGAGAGGAAGCTCCCTGGACTTTGTTCCATGATTGCTTAAATTAAAAAAAAAAAAAAAAAGGAAGAAAGAAAGCATCGTAAATCAACTTGAAATACCCACTGAGAACTTCATTCATTAAGTGGTACTAACAAACACTGCAAGAAAATTGTTCTTAGAGTCACTCAGTTCTTCTGGGTCTCTCTGATGTTATCTAACCATTTTATTTTCTCCTGTTAAATAAATAAATAAAACCATCCCCTGTTATGTGACACAATGTGACTTCAAAACATATGAAACAAAGAAAGTGAGAAGTTTGTAAGTAATGAAAAGACCATAAACCATTTACAACTAAAAAGTGTTACAGTTTTAACAGGACTATGCCTAAGCATTCTCAGAAGTCCCCTTGCACATGCCAATTTCTTCATTACAAACTATCTTCCAGGATGATTTAGATATATTCCAAATATTTTTTCTGTTATATACCATAAATCAAATTTGCTAAATCTTAAATATGCATTGTTGACTTTTTAAATTCTAATTCATTTTTAAAATTGGCAATGTAACATTATTTAAGATACATTTTAATACCCAGTTTAATTGAAAATTAGGAAATAATTAAACACTACACATAAGGCGAAGATAACTAATTCTACAACAAGGATCCATACCTAAAATTGTGGACTTTGTTTTGTTCTGTCTGGATACTGACTTTAAACTTCCCAGTTACTTAATTTCTAGTCATCATTATGCTCAGTTGCTCAGTCATGTCTGACTCTTTGAGACTCCATGGACTAGAGCCTGCCAGGCTTCTCTGTCTATGGAATTTTCCAAGCAAGAGTACTGGAGTGGGTTGCTATTTCCTACTTCAGGGGCTCTTCCTGACTCACATCTCTTGCATCTCCTACATTGGTAGGCAGATTCTTTACCACTAGCACCACCTGGGAAGCCCTAAATCATCCTTATGTTGTGTCTGACTCTTTGTGACCCTATAGACTGTAGTCTGCCAAGCTCCTCTGTCCATGAGACTCTCCAGGCAAAAATACTGGAGTGAGTCCCCAAGCCCTCCTCCCAGGGATCTTCCTGACCTAGGGATTGAACCCACATCGCTTGCATTGGCAGGCGGGTTCTTCACCACTAGCACCACCTAGGAAGCCCAAGTCATCCTTAGGCCAAGCCAATAAATGTAGAAAATAAATAGATTTTACTTATATATTTAGTCATAGATTTCATACTGGACTATAGGCTACAACCAAGATGTACAAGGAACAATGAAACAGAATCAAAAGCATAAACTTAATAAAAAGCTAATGAGCAGCATAAAAATAATAACAGCAACTTTTCAGGAGGAAAAATAGATTAACTTGTTCTTGATACAGTCCACAGAATGCTATGGAGTGATTCAGTCATGTCCAGTTCTTTGCGACCCCATGGACTGTAGCCTGCCAGGCTCCTCCATCAATGGAATTTTTCAGGCAAGAATACTGCAGTGGGTTGGGAAGTTATAAAAAATATGAAATTAAAAATGACAATAACTGTTATGCAATCTCCTTAGATTGTATGGTATTACAAACTACCATTAATGTATGTGCCTAAAGTTGCGGTACTTGGATGCAATCTCAAAAGTGACAGAATGATCTCTGTTCGTTTCCAAGGCAAACCATTCAATATCATGGTAATCCAAGCCTATGCCCCAACCAGTAACACTGAAGAAGCCGAAGTTGAACGGTTCTATGAAGACCTACATGACCTTTTAGAACTAACACCCCAAAAAGATGTCCTTTTCATTATAGGGGACTGGAATGCAAAAGTAGGAAGTCAAGAAATACCTGGAGTAACAGGCAAATATGGCCTTGGAGTACAGAATGAAACAGGTAAAAGGGTAATAAAGTTTTGCCAAGAGAACGCACTGGTCATAGCAAATATCCTCTTCCAACAACACAAGAGAAGACTCTACACATGGACATCCCCAGATGGTCAACACCAAAATCAGATTGATTATATTCTTTGCAGCCAAAGATGGAGAAGCTCTATACAGTCAGCAAAAACAAGACTGGGAGCTGACTGTGGCTCAGATCATGAACTCCTTATTGCCAAAAGCAGACTTAAATAGAAGAAAGTAGGGAAAACCACTAGACCATTCAGGTATGACCTAAATGAAATCCCTTGTGACTATACAGTAGAAGTGAGAAACAGATTTAAGGGACTAGATCTGATAGACAGACAGCCTGATGAACTATGGACGGAGGTTCGTGACATTGCACAGGAGACAGGGATCAAGATCCATCCCCATGGAAAAGAAATGCAAAAAGGCAAAATGCTTGTCTGAGGAGGCCTTACAAATAGCTGTGAAAAGAAGAGAAGCAAAAAGCAAAGGAGAAAAGGAAAGGTATTCCCATTTGAATGCAGAGTTCCAAAGAATAGCAAGGAGAGATAAGAAAGCTTTCCTCAGCGATCAATGCAAAGAAATAGAGGGAAACAACAGAATGGGAAAGACTAGAGATCTCTTCAAGAAAATTAGACACCAAGGGAACATTTCACGCAAAGATGGGTTCGATAAAGGACAGAAATGGTATGTACCTAACAGAAGCAGAAGATATTAAGAAGAGGTGGCAAGAATACACAGAAGAACTGTACAAAAAAGATCTTCATGACCCAGATAATCACAATGGTGTGATCACTCACTTAGAGCCAGACATCCTGGAATGTGAAGTCAAGTGGGCCTTAGAAAGCATCACTATGAACAAAACTAGTGGAGGTGATGGAATTCCAGTTGAGCTATTTTCACATCCTGAAAGATGATGCTGTGAAAGTGCTGCACTCAGTATGCCAGCAAATTTGGAAAACTCAGCAGTGGACAAAGGACTGGAAAAGGTCAATTTTCATTCCAAATCCCTAAGAAAGGCAATCCCAAAGAATGCTCAAACTACCGCACAATTGCACTCATCTCACACACTAGTAAAGTAATGCTCAAAATTCTCCAAGTCAGGCTTCAGCAATATGTGAACTGTGAACTTCCAGATGTTCAAGCTGGTTTTAGAAAAGGCAGAGGAACCAGAAATCAAATTGCCAACATCCCCTGGATCATCAAAAAAGCAAGAGAGTTCCAGAAAAACATCTATTTCTGCTTTATTGACTATGCCAAAGCCTTCGACTGTGTGGATCACAATAAACTGTGGAAAATTCTGAAGGAGATGGGAATACCAGACCACCTGACCTGCCTCTTGAGAAATCTGTATGCAGGTCAGGAAGCAACAGTTAGAACTGAACATGGAACAACAGACTGATTCCAAATAGGAAAAGGAGTATGTCAAGGCTGTATACTGTCACCCTGCTTATTTAACTTATATGCAGAGTACATCATGAGAAACCCTGGGCTGGAAGAAGCACTAGCTGGAATCAAGATTGCCGGGAGAAATATCAATAACCTCAGATGTGCAGATGGCACCACCCTTATGGCACAAAGTGAAGAGCTAAAGAGCCTCTTGATGAAAGTGAAAGAGGAGAGTGAAAAAGTTGGCTTAAAGCTCAACATTCAGAAAACTAAGATCATGGCCTGTGGTCCCATCACTTTATGGGAAATAGATTTTATTTTGGGGGCTCCAAAATCACTGCAGATGGTGATTGCAGCCATGAAATTAAAAGACGCTTACTGCTTGGAAGGAAAGTTATGACCAACCTAGACAGCATATTAAAAAGCAGAGACATTACTTTGCCAACAAATGTCTATCTAGTCAAGGCTATGGTTTTTCCGGTGGTCATGTACGGATGTGAGAGTTGGACTATAAAGAAAGCCAAGTGCTGAAGAATTGATGCCTTTGAACTGTGGTGTTGGAGAAGACTCTTGAGAGTCCCTTGGACTGCAAGGAGATCCAATCAGTCCATCCTAAAGGAGATCAGTCCTGGGTGTTTGTTGGAAGGACTGATGCTGAAGCTGAAACTCCAATACTTTGGCCACCTCACGTGAAGAGCTCACTCATTGGAAAAGACCCTGATGCTGGGAGGGATTGGGGGCAGGAGGAGAAGAGGACGACAGAGGATGAGATGGTTGGATGGCATCACCGACTCAATGGACATGGGTTTGGGTGGACTCCAGAAGTTGGTGATGGACAGGGAGGCCTGGTGTACTGCAATTCGTGGGGTTGCAAAAAGTCGGACACGACTGAGCGACTGAACTGAACTGAACTGGAAGTTGTGGTTACATAGTCAAGTGACATGGTGACCTAAATCAATTAGCCTAATGTCAATCTGTAACTCTGTCGTAGAAGAAAAGTCTCACATAACTTCTCTGCTTTGACTAATCTTGCGTAACTGCTCTATTCTAGTTCATGCTGAATGTAGAACATAAGTAACATTAAATATTTTTATCTTCACACCATAATATCTGACTACAATTATTCAATTAAAGTAGGATTTAAAAAAATAATTTTGGGGATTTAAAACTACTACAGCAAAAAAAAAACAGATGTCATTCTTACTTCAAAGCGGGATTTAAAAATTCTTTCTTTAGTCAAATCAATGGGTAAGGCATTTAAATATGGTCCTTCAAGGACTTTCCTGATGATCCAGTGGTTCAGAACCCACTGTCCAATGCAGAAGACACAGGTTTGATCCCTGATCAGGGAATGAGGATCCCACACTCTGCAGAGGAACTAAGCCCTCATGCCACAACTAGAAAGCCTATCTGCTGCAATGAAAGATCTTGTGTGCTGCAACTAAGACCCTTAAAAAACAAAACTATAATGAAATAAAATTTTTTAAATTGCCCTTCATATTTTAAGCCAGAGATTTTATTTAATTGGTCTAAGAAACCTTCTATCAGTAGACAATTCATGAATTAGAATTTATTCTCTTATATGACATAATGTATAACAAAGATCTGGACTCAAACTACAGATGGCCCTTAGAAATTATATGACCTTTACGGTCTATTTAACCTTTTTAAGGTTTAGTTTCTTCATCTCTAAAGCAGAAGTAATCATCACACTCACTACATATGATTACTTAGGATTATCTAATTCAATGCACAAAAAGTGTTCATCAAAAGTGCCTCACTCAAAGGAAATGCTTAGCAATTGTTAGCTATTTTTAAATAGCAACATTAGACATGAATTTGATGAAGCTAGTAATGCCGAATTTAAATTATGTGAATGAGTCTTACAAAACTGTTAGTGCATTCAAATGTATCTTTTAAAGTCAGTTCTCTTTTAATATTTTTAAGCAAAATTAAAGATGAAAGTGAAAGTCACTCAGTTGTATCCTACTCTTTGCAACCCCATGGACTATAAAATCCATGGAATTCTCCAGGCCAGAGTACTGAAGTGGGTAGCCTTTTCATTCTCCAGAGGGTCTTCCCAAACCAGGGATCAAACGCAGGTCTTCCACATTGCAGGTAGATTCTTTACCAGCCACTCATATATTTATTCTTTAATAGGCTCCTCAGTAGCCAAAACTGACATTAAAACTTAAGATCTAAGACAGTAGAAGAAAGTAAATAGATCTAGAATGAACTTCAGGTATTATTTTGTATAATCTCCATATTTTTCACTTAGGAGAAAACGGAAGCCTTAAGAAGTAAAGTGATCTCTAACAAAAATAGGTCTGGATGGGACTTCCGTGGTGGTCCAGTGGTTAAGACCCTATGCTTCCAATGTAGAGGACATGTATTCAATCCCTGGCTGGGGAACTAAGATCCTACATAGTGCATATTGTAGAAAACAAAAAACAAGGCTAGAATCTAAGCACCAGATCTCACTGAACACAGAGCCAAAGGCAAGGCCCTGAATACCAGTTCTGTCTACTTCTCCAAACAGAAAACTTTTTCCTGACATTAGGAGCTCTTCATTTCATTATTCCTTGTTCAATACATATAAAAAAATCCAAAATTAATATCATGTAAATGATATAAATTACAATATGACCAAATGAGACTATGAAACCAGTATGCTAGTCTCCAGAAAAATAAACCCCAATGATTTAATTATGTAGAATGTGTTATACTATTTGTCTTCAAATTATCTTTATCTCATTTTATTCTTTAATCCACCCTACAAAACAGGAAGGTTATATCTAATTAATTTCATTTTAAAGAAGGGTAAATTGAGACCCAGTAAAGTACAGTTCTATAGGTAGTGAAATGAGACCAAAATCAGGTCTTTGGACTCAACAGTTTTCTTCACATTTCTTTGAATTATGATGGCTTTATGCTACAAAGCATTGCTATGAACAAAGCTAGTAGAGGTGATGGAATTCCAGCTGAGGTACTTCAAGTCCTAAAAGATGATGCTAATAAAGTGATACACTCAATATGCCAGTAAATTTGGAAAACTCAGCAGTGGCCACAAGACTGGAAAAGGTCAGTTTTCTTTCCAATCCCAAAGAAAGACAGTGCCAAAGAATGCTCAAACTACCACATAATTGTACTCTTCTCACACACTCGCAAAATAATGTTCAAAATTCTCCAAGCAAGTCTTCAACAATACATAAACCAGGAACTTCCAAATGCTCAAGCTGGATTTAGAAAAGGCAGAGAAACCAGAGATCAAATTGCCAATATCTGTTGGATCATCAAAAAAGCAAGAGAGTTCCAGAAAAACATTTACTTCTGCTTTATTGACTATGTCAAAACCTTTGACTGTGTGGATCACAACAAACTGTGAAAAATTCTGAAAGAGATGGGAGTACCAGACCATGTGACCTGCCTCCTGAGAAATCTATATGCAGGTCAGGAAGCAACAGTTAGAACTGGACATGGAACAACACACTGGATCTAAATCAGGAAAGGAGTACATCAAGGCTGTATATTGTCACCCTGCTTATTTAACTTATATGCAGAGTACATCATGTGAAAGGCCAGGCTGGATGAAGCATAAGCTGGAATCAAGATTGCTGGAGAAATATCAATAACCTCAGATATGTAGATGACACCACCCTAATGGCAGAAACTGAAGAGGAACTAAAGAACCTCTTGATGAAAGTGAATGAGGAGAGTGAAAAAGTTGGCTTAAAACTCAACTTTCAAAAACTAAGATCATGGCATCCAGTCCCATCACTTTATGGCAAATAGATGGGGAAGCAGTGGAAACAGTGACAGACTTTATTTTGGGGGGCTCCAAAATCACTGCAGATGGTGACTATAGCCGTGAAATCAAAAGACACTTGTTCCTTGAAAGAAAAGCTATGACCAACCTAGACAGCATATTAAAAAGCAGCAACATTACTTTGCCAACAAAGGTCTATCTAGTCAAAGCTTTGGTTTTTCCAGTAGTCACATATGGATGTGAGAGTTGGACCATAAAGAAAGCTGAGCGCTGAAGATATGATAGTTTTGAACTGTGGTGTTGGAGAAGACTCTTGAGAGTCCCTTGGATGGCAAGGAGATCAAACCAGTCAATCCTACAGGAAATCAGTCCTGAATGTTTGTTGGAAGAACTGATGCTGAAGCTGAAGCACAAATACTTTGGCCACCTGATGCGAAGACCTGACTCACTGGAAAAGACCCTGATGCTGGGAAAGATTGAAGGCAGGAAGAGAAGGGGACAACAGAGGATAAGATGGTTGGATGGCATCACCTACTCGATGGACATGAGTTTGAGCAAGCTCCAGGAGCTGGTAATGGACAGGAAAGTCTGGCATGCTGCAGTCCATGGGGTCACAAAGAGTCGGACACGACTGAACTGAACTATGCTACAAAATTGATACCCTCTGTCCATCATTAATAAATATTAAATGTGGCTTTATGTATCTTCATTTCTTTGTTGTTAGGTGTCTAATGGTTTATGATGTCTGTCTTCTTTATGAATTGTACCATATGTCATTAAAAATATTCATCTTTATTTCATTTAAAAATAAAGATTGAAAATAAATATTAAATGTATAAAACCAAAACCATCCAAGGGAATCAATATTTTGTTGTATATGAAATTATTGTGCATCTTAGGATATATGTGTTTGACCTCAGAGAAAAGTTTACTACAGTCATTGTCTGTTTTATATTAAGTTTAAAATATACACTGACCAAACATCATTTCTATAATACACCTTCCAAAATAAGATTATAATCAAAAAGGAACAGAAAGATTAAAAATGTGTCATTATGATGGAGGAGTATGTAGTTTCCTCAGTTCTGTCCTGCCACAGCAAAGATTTGAAATGGCGTGCCAGTGTTGGAACTCGGTTACAACTCAGTTTTATTTGGCAAGCAAAGGATAGTACACTGTCGAGGAGTGAGGCCAGGCTACATATCGAAAGAGAGGTGGCTCATCTTGGCTCTTCTTTTTATATGAGTTGTCTCCCCCTCCCTGAGCCTGCCCTATGTAAAGTGGGCTAGCCAGGAGGGCCGTTTGTTTCTCCTGAGGTTCTCATTCCCATCTTCGGATTTTCTTTTGTTCCATTGTCATGGGCTTTTCCCTTTCTTTGTCTTTTAGCCACTGCTATTTTGGACTCCTTTTTCCTGTCCTAACAATTAAATAAGACACCTAAAATTAATCAGAAACTTAATGACTCAAAAAAAAAAAAAATTCATATTTGAATGCCTCTTATAGACGAAATCTCAGGAAAACCATTAAGAAACTGAGCTGAATTTTCAAAATGACCTTCACTTTTAAGTGTCCCTTTAAAGATATCCCTGAGTGTTGCTAAGTAGAGTAAAACAAATTCAACTGGCTGTACTTTAACACAATGATAAATTCATGTAACAGCATTATCAACTACCCACCCTGGTCAGATAATATCTTTCCCAAGGCATTAGGGCAATAAAGATTTGCTTAAGCCATGATGTCAGGATTGTAAATCCTCTCTGAGAAAAGCAATTTACCCCTTTGCCACATGTGCTGCAAGGATTAGGAGTGAACAAGGGAGACCTTCAGGGTATGGTGTTTGCATCCATGTGGTGAGTCCCAGGCAGTGGAACAGAAGTCTCAAATCCCCTTCCAGGGAACTGACCAGAGCTGTGCCTGGAATTTGTTTTAAAAAGGCAGACAACAAAAAAGCAGAGAAGGGGAAGAGGTAACTGACCTTATAAGATCAATTAGATTAGTGTGAATTTGGTTTAAGGTTCTCAGGGAGACCTAGATAGGTAAAAGAAAATGGCATTTTTAAATTGGGAAGATCTAAGTCTGTATTCTAATTCCTCCATTTCTTCACCACCAGCATGACTTTGACCAATTAAGTCACATTTTCCATCTAATAGGTAGGCGACCTTAGTAAAGTTGCTTAACTGTTTGAAGGTTGCTTAACTGTTTTATGCCTCAATTTCCTTGTATGCAAAATGAATGAGACAATGCCTTTTAGAATTGTGGTGGATTAAAGGAAGGGATATAGGTAAAGCCCTTGGGGAACTCTACTCAATACTGTGTAATGGCCTATGTGAGGAAAGAATCTAAAAATGAGTGGACACCTCAATGGATAGGAGTTTGAGCAAACTCTGGGAGATAGTGAACGACAGGGAAGCCTGGTGTGCTGCAGTCCAAGGGGCCACAAAGAGTCAGACATGACTTGGCAACTGAACAACGAGAACAAATATCTTTATGTATAACTGATTCACTTTGCTGTACATCTGAAACTAACACATGGTAAATCAACTCTACTTCAGTAATTTTTTAAAATTAAAAAATAAAAATAAAAACCACAAGGAGTTACACTGCTGCTGCTGCTGCTAAGCCACTTCAGTCACGTCCGACTCTGTGCGACCCCATAGATGGAAGCCCACCAGGCTCCCCCGTCCCTGGGATTCTCCAGGCAAGAACAATGGACTGGGTTGCCATTTCCTTCTCCAATGCAGGAAAGTGAAAAGTGAAAGTGAAGTCGCTCAGTCGTGCCCAACTGGTAGCAACCCCATCAACCACAGCACACCAGGCTCCTCTGTTCATGGGATTTTCTAGGCAAGAGTACTGGAGTGGGGTGCCATTGCCTTCTCCAAGGAGTTACACTACACTGAAAGAAAATAAGTACCTGGTATATGGCAGGCCCTATTTATTTATTAGCATATTAAAAAGCAGAGACATTACTTTGCCAACAAAGGTCTGTCTAGTCAAGGCTATGGTTTTGCCAGTGGTCATGTATGGATGTGAGAGTTGGACTGTAAAGAAAGCTGAGTGCTGAAGAATTGATGCTTTTGAACTGTGGTGTTGGAGAAGACTCTTGAGAGTCCCTTGGACAGCAAGGAGATCCAACCAGTCCATCCTAAAGGAGATCAGTCCTGGGTGTACATTGGAAGGACTGATGCTGAAGCTGAAACTCCAAATACTTTGGCCACCTGATGCGAAGAGTTGACTCATTGGAAAAGACCCTGATGCTGGGAGGGATTGGGGGCAGGAGGAGAAGGGGATGACAGAGGATGAGATGTTTGGATGGCATCACCTACTCAATGGATGTGAGTTTGAGTAAACTCCGGGAGTTGGTGATGGACAGGGAGGCCTGGGGTGCTGCAATTCATGGGGTCCCAAAGAGTCAGACACGACTGAGTGACTGAACTGAACTGAACTTACTTATTTATTATCTCTCTAGGCCTTATGTGTGAAGTGGAGCTAACAGGCCATGAAGAGCTGTTTTGAGGATTATGTGAAAATTCAACATGTACTCCGTAAATGGTATTGTTATTGCTGCTGCTAGTTTGTGGTTGTTTCTCTCCACACAAATTAGTTTTAGTGTAGAACTGTGGTATCATATACTCTGGTGCTAAATGAAAATAAAGCAAGCTGGATCTTTCTCTAGTTACAGGACTGCAGTTTATGACACAAGTCTGGAATTTAACCCCAATTCAACCTAGGGTTGCCCAAGTTGTAGAAGACACTATTCTCAAAGTAAGGAAATCACTGAAATTGAATTACTGAAAAGTTCCTTCACACAGGTGATAAAACAGAGCTATAAAATTCAACATCAGAAACACACTCAGATTATCCAGGAATAATAAGGGCTTCAGCAGTAAAGAATCGAACTGTCAATGTAGGAGACATAGGAGATGCAGGTTTGATCCCTCAGTCGGGAAGATCCCCTGAAGTAGGAAAAGGCAACTCATTCCAGCATTCTTGCCTGAAAAAGTCCATGGACAGAGAAGCCTGTCATGCCTGACTGAGCATGCATGGACTTAGTTGCTCCACAGCACCTGTGATCTTCCTGGATCAGGGATTGAATCCTGCATCGGAAGGAGGATTCTTTACCTTTAGACATAAGGGAAGGCTTCCCACTTTCACTTTTAAGGACACATGGTTATATTGAACCCATCCAATCCAATCCAATCAATCCAATATAATGCCCCTATATCAAGGTCCTTTACTTAATCCCATCTGCAAAGTCTTTTTTGCCACTTAGGGTAATATACTCGCAGGTTTCAATGACTCGGTTTTAGTCATCCTTGGGGGCCATTGTTCTGCTAACCATGGAGCAGGTTCAACTCTGCATGCACAAGACCCAGCATCACTCTCCACATCCTAATCTCTTCAATCATGTCTGACTCTGTGCGACCCCATAGATGGCAGCCCACCAGGCTCCACCATCCCTGGGATTCTCCAGGCAAGAACACTGGAGTGGGCTGCCATTTCCTTTTCCAATGCATGAAAGTGAAAAATGAAAGTGAAGTCGCTCAGTCATGTCCAACTCTTCTCGACCCCATGGACTGCAGCCTACCAGGCTCCTCCGTCCATGGGATTTTCCAGGCAAGAGTACTGGCGTGGGGTGCCATTGCCTTCTCCAAATCTCAGCCCTGCAGCATTATTAATTAACAAACTGTGGTTGCTGTAGACCTGAGTTTTCTGAATTGGTAGCACTTGATTCACAATAGCCTTATAAAATATAGAGATGTCACCAAACAAAGCTACTCTGACAGTGGCCTAGAAACATACAAGTAATCAAAAACTTATAAAACAAGCATACTAAATAATTTGCTTATAGGCAAAGGCAGAAATGGCTTAGTATTTAGATACCACCAAAAAATTGAAACCTCAAAAGCATTAATATTTTTCTTATATAAATAACTAACTTACAGTGTTATTCTAAAATTTTTACTCTATTACTTTCACTTCACTTTTTACTTACTTTAGTACTGTAAATGATTCATTTGAAAGTCTTGATTATTTTCTCTCAATTTTTAGCTAGGATAAAGCACCATAAGGATTCCCAGGTGGCTCAGTGGTAAAGAATCCACCTGCCAATGCAGGAAACTCAGGTTCAATCCCTGGGCCAGGAAGGCCCCCTGGAGAAGGAAATGACAACCCACTCCAGTACTGTTGCCTGACAAATCCCATGAACAAAGGAACACGGTGGGCTACAGTCCATGGGGTCGCGAAGAGTCACACACAACTTAGCGACTAAACAGCAACAACAAAAACAGCAAACCTTCCTTCTGCAAGGCCCTGGGCGCTCTAAGGATTGCTTTCTTTTCATACCAAGTGGGTATTCCTGGCAACCTTGAGCATGCAAGTGCCTTTTCTAGACCTTATGTTAGATTTTTCCAACTTGATCTTCCCCCATGTTTGTGAGTTTCGGGACACAGGGATTATTTAACATTTGGCATAAAACACATGTTAGAAGTTTTTTGCAAATGCCATAGCACTGAATTTTCAAAATAACCCAAAGAATTAAGTACTATTTTCTTTTTCTATGTCACAGAGAAGCAGAGTAGCTTTCCCAAAGTCACACAAAATATGAACTCAAACCCATCATGAACTAAAGCCACTGCCCTTTCCACCTGTCTGCCCAGCTCATCACCATTGGGGGCAGTATCGTGTGCTTGCGTGCTAAGTCACTTCAGTCGTGTCCAACTCTTTGCAACCCCATGGACTGTTTCCCACCAGTCTCCTCTATCCATGGGATTCTCCAGGAAAGAATCCTGGAATGGGTTGCCATGACCTCCTCTAGAGGATCTTCCCAAGCCAAGGATCAAACCAGCAGCTCTTATGTCTCCTGCAGTGGCAGGCAAGGGTTCTTTACCACTAGTGCCACCTGGGAATTGTTGATACCGAAACACAAGCTTAGATCAGGAAATAATCCCTGTAGGTTCCAGAACATTTAATTTTCCTTGGGAGTCTGAAGAGGAACAGAAAGACACACATATCAAGAGAGACCCTTTCTTTACACACACACACACACAAAAAAAACCTGCTGACAAAATAATTATTAAAACTTTGTTAGAAAATCGAGGATCCAGTTCCTAAAGTTGTATTAACTACCCTATTTCCAATCAAAGGAAAGACATGTTGCTTGCTATCAACATGTTCAGGAAAGCTAGGAAAAAGACAGCTGCTCCATGAACAGTATCCTTGCCAATAGGGCCAATTAAATTAAGATGCTTTTTTTGTCCCCAAAAGATTTGGTTTCAAACTTATTACACAAGATATATTCAGAAAAATTTACTGCCAGGAGACCATTTATACTCATTAATCCTGGATTTTTCTTTTGCAATATTTTTCTATGAGGAAATTCCCATGGTTTCCCTACATTATTGGACATTTTTATTTGTACAGAAAAGGAGCAAATTCTTCCTCTTCATGCCTTCAGCCAAGGCAGCCAGCACAGTGCTAGGATCAGCAAGCGCAGGTCCCAGAATCCTCTTGGTGCTGAATGCAGCATCAGATAAAAGCTTCTGCAGTCATCACTTTGAGGACAGGACATCATGGACTCACCCTCCAGAGCATTCGCCAGCGGCTGAAAACTGCCATGTGGAGGTCAGTGAGAGATCCAGGGCCATGTGCCTCTTGGCCAAATCAGAGTTCACTCAAGGGTACATGCTGCTCCACAGGGCAAGCGTGGTTCTAGAAAAATAGTCTTCAGACACTTACCCCTGCAGCTGATCCTCTTTTTTTCAAGCACGAACATTCCTCCTCTACTTTCTGCCTTCCCAGCTTAGATCCTGACAACAAACTGGTCAAATGTTGTCATGGCAAAATGCCCTCTCATAAAGACAAAGAACAACAAAATAAAACCTAACAGTGTTTGTTTTAAAGGACTTCAGAGTAAATTATGTGAACAAATTATAACAGTCCATTTACCTGTAAAAGACCTTGCTTAAATACCTTTTCATCAATAAGCATGTTAAGAATCTAGCCTTTCTGAAAAATATTCCTTTTCAGAAAGTTATGAAGAGACATAAAGATTCATTTTTATTCAACTGGCCCTGTTTTTCAAATTTAGTTAATCATCAGAACCATTTGGAAAGCTTATTAAAAGTCTGGATTCCTGGGCTGCCATCTAAATCTCATGCATCAGAATTACTCAAGGAAATGCCTGAGAATCTGAACTTTTACTAGATTGATGATTATTGGACAAATTTAGGCAAATCTTTTTTGTTTTTATTCTATGAATAGTTTTGCACCAAACCATGTAGCTAATATAAAATGAGAGGACTGAGAACTCAGATTCTGGTCTGTTAGTCACTCAGTAATGTCCAACTCTTTGTGATCCCATGAACTGTAGCCTGCCAGGCTGCTCTGTCCATGGGATTCTCCAAGCAAGAAACCACTGGAGTGGGTTGCCATTCCCTTCTCCAAGGGATCTTCCTGACCCAGGGACTGACAGGTCTCCTGCATTGCAGGCAGATTCTTTACCTTCTGAGCCACCAGAAGGATTTGAAATTTAGTACTGTTTTTTCCAATAGTCATGTATGGATGCTACAGTTGGACCATAAAAACAGCTAAGCCCTGAAGAATTGATGCTTTTGAACTGCGGTGTTGGGAGAAGACTCTTGAGAGTCCCTTAGGCTGCAAGGAGATCCAACCAGTCCATCCTAAAGTAAATCAGTCCTGAATATTCACTGGAAGGACTGATGCTGAAGCCAATACTTTGGCCACCTGATGTGAAGAACTGACTCATTGGAAAAGACCCTGATGCTGGGAAAGATTGAAGGCAGGAGGAGAAGGGGATGACAGAGGATGAGACGGTTGGATGGTATCACCAACTCAATGGACATGAGTTTGAGCAAGCTCTGGGAGTTGGTGATGGACAGGAAAGTCTGGCGTGCTGCAGTCCACAGGGTAATGAAGAGTTGGACATGACTGAGCAACTGAACTGAACCGAACTGAGGAGAAATCAGACAAGAAAATAATAACAGGCAGACCTCATTTTATTGCACTTCAGATACTGCATTTTTTTAATTTGTTCAATTTGTGTCTCTGTGTCACATTTTGATAATTCTCACGATATTTCAAACCTTTTCATATTTGTTATGGTGACCTGTGATCTGTGACTTTTGATGTTACTGCTATGCCTCACTGAAGTCTCAAATGATGGTTAACATTTTTTATCAATAATTTTATTTTTTTTGGCCATCCTACATGGCATCCAGGATCTTAGTTTCTTGGTCCAGGGAAGTCCCAATAATGTAGCTTTTAATTAAGGTAAATACATTGTTTTTTACACATAATGCTATTGTGCACTTAATAGACTACTGTATAGTGTAAACATAATTGTCATAAGCAGCAGGAGACCAGAAAATTCATGTGACTCAATTATGATATTTGCCTTATTGTGGTGATCTGAAACTGAAACGATAATATCTCCAACGTATGTTTTAAACAATAAGGCATAATAAGATAAGAAGTGTCATAAGAGTGTTCCACTAAAATAGAACTAGGAATTTAAAGGAAGAAAATATCACAACAGGTCATGAGGGGAGCAAGGAAGAAAAAGCTAAAGAACATACTTCATTTGAGATGGACTTTATGAAAATATAATCTCGATGAGAATCAGAAAATGCAAAGCCACAGAGACATAAAACTCACTAAATAATGAGAGTGAGTAACAGTGATTGGCTGTAGCACTGGGAGTAGCCAGCATGAAGACTAGAAATTTAAACCAGTGCCCGCTGAGCAGGCATTGAGAGCTTGGCAGTCTGCGTGCACGCTCAGTTGCTCAGTGGTGTCTGACTCTTTGTGGCTGCATGAACTGTAACCCGCCAGGCTCCTCTGTCCATGGGATTATCCCAGCAAGAATACTGGAGTGGGTTGCCATTTCCTCCTCCAAGGATCTTCCCCACCCAGGGATTGAACCTGTGTCTCCTGCAGTTCCTGCATTGGCAGGCAGGTTCTTTACCCCTGAGCCACCTGGGAAGCCACTTGGCAGTATGGTGCATATTTAATTTTATAAGAGATTGGATCAATGAACCCAAACACAGAGTTCCTTGGTGATAACATGCTTTATACGGGGCTGCAGCCAGAAGCCTTAGAGAAAAAGCTGGGGTGGGGGGGCTGGGGACGGGGAGGCTGTGACATTTAGTGAAATTGATTATAAAGTCTGAATGTGAAAAACATGAGATGCCAGGTCTTAAAATCAACCCAAATGGCCCTCATTTAATTTTATCTGTCTATTTCTTTTTATCATGTAATTTATACACAGGTGATAGGACTGCATGCAATTTGTGAACATTCAGAAAGCTCAAAATACCAAACTCTTTGGGGATTTGCTGTTTTTGACAATGTAAACTCAGTCTAAATTAAGATTCACAGAGGCAAGTTCTGCCCACCAATAGACACATCTAAATCCACAGAAGTCAAACAAATAGACTTTGCTATCCTCCTGCCAATAGCAAACATGTTCAAATGGTAACAGAGTGATCTTTTCTAGGCATATCTGCCTCGGAGAAAAGTGACTGATGTCTCTGCAGGCTCTATTTATGTAAATATTAATCAACAGCTTTTGATAAAGAAAAATACAGCATATGCTTAAACAAACATACACATATGTTTTTGAAAAATATTTTAAATACAAGCAGCTTTGCGGAAATTCTCAACGTTTATTCCAAACGTTAGCAATTACATTCTCAAAAGAAAGATTGGTCTCCATAAATGAAATAAATGCAGGGACTTTTTTTTCTTTATTTAAGTACTTGTGATTGTGTAACACAGATGTCAAGATATGTTTATATTAAGAGTTGGGAAAATAAGCACAGGGCTAGGGACACAGACTGAAAAGAAATCAAGAGCTAAGCAGAAAAAAAGAGAGACTGGAAAAAACCTGTATATTATTTTCTCTTCTTTCTATTCCATTTCAGTGTGAGTGTATCAAAGCATTGCTTTCATGAGAGCTTACTGCTTGGACAACTCTACACTGAAAAATAGGGAACAGGGAGGGAATAATAATGACTATTTGTTAAGCATCTAGTTTGTGCTAGAACATCTGCTAGATTCTTTCCATTTGTTATCCTGCAAAGGAGGCAACTCATATTAGTCACAGAAAGATAGAAAAAATTATCCAAGGTTATAGAACCATAAAATAGTGCCCAATTCATTGGGCCATTATGACAATAAATGGATTAAAACATGGAAAGCATTTAAAACAAGGACTGGCATGCAGTATGTAAATATAAGCCATCACCATTAGGCCATGAGAAGACCAGTCTCTATCTCACTTTCTTTAAAATATAACTGAAATATATAAAAATACATTGGGACTTCCCGGGTGGTCCAGTGGTTGAGACTCCATATTGCCAAAGCAGGCGGTACAGGTCTGATCACTGGTTGGGGGACTAAGATCCTACATGCCGCTGAACAGCCAAAAAGATAAAATAAAGAGAAAGGAAAATGTATATTATGTAAATTGTGTGTGTGTGTGTGTGTGTATAGCTTAACGCTTTAGTCATGTCCAACTCTTTGCGACCCTATGGACTGTAGCCTGCCAGGCTCCTCTGTCCATGGGATTCTCCAGGCAAGAAAACTGGAGTGAGTTGCCATGCCCTCCTCCAGGGGATCTTCCTGACCCAGGGATCGAACCTGCATCTCTTAAGCCTCCTGCATTGGCGGGTGGGTTCTTTATCTCTAGCACCACCTGGTTATTTCCATAAAACATAACTTAGAATGTTCTCCATTTTTGTATTCTTGTCACATTTTTAGTGTTATTGATTCATGGAAGCACCATTTCTCAGTTATTTTATATTTAGAATCACCGTTATAATCCAAAATTCAGTTATGGGATATTAAATCTCAAATGGAAGAAAGGCCTCCCTGTGATTTTTTAGCAGAGTGAATAAACAAATCATATGGCACCAGTTACACAAGTTTCACAAGCTTTATTTGTATAACTGTGCAGTGTGTACCCAATCACAGAGACACATTTGTAAGAGATATGTCCGTCTTTGCATGTTTAAATGTGTCACAGCCATGGCAAGGCCTCTTGAGCTCCTTTCCTGTGAGTGCAGAGAACAGATTTCTGAAAGCCTCAGCCAGATTTTCCTATTGAATTCCTTTGTTTTAGAAAAATATAATTGTCTCTTTGAGAAAAGTTGTCTAACCTAGAGATTATCATACTAAGGAAGTAAGCCAGATGGAGAAAGAGAAATATATGATACCACTTACGTATGGAGTCTTAAAAACTGATACAAATGAATTATCTACAGCACAGAAATAGACTTACAGACACAGAAAACAAACTTATGCCCACCAAAGGGGAAGAGGTCAGGAGAATAAATTAAAAATTTTGGATTAACAGATGCACACTACTGTCTATAAAATAGATAACCAACAAGGACCTACTGTATAGCACGGAGAATTATATTCAATATCTTGTAATATCCTATAAGGGAAAATAATCTGAAAACAAATAGATAATATATGTAACTGAATCACTTTGTTGTACACCTGAAACTAATACAACATGGTAAATTAACTATACTTCAATAAAAAAAGAAAGGAAAAAAGTTGTCTAGGATAACATGTAATAGGTTTATCACTTTTGTTTATAAATAAATATAAAGACATTCAAAAATGTTCTCAGTTTTCATTTCTAATATTTAATGTATAATATTAGTAGATATAGACCACAAAAAGCAAGGGACCTCTGGGGATTTTGAGTAACTTTTAAGGCTGTAAAAGGAGCTACACTTCCCTGGTGGCCCCCAGTGGTTAAGATTCTTTGTTCCCAATGCAGGCGGCATGGTTTCAATCCCTGGTTGAAGAACTAAGATCCCACAGGCTACACAGCATGCCAAAAAGGAAAAACTATAAAAGCTGTCTGAGACAAAAAGTTTGAGAACTGCTGTTGCATGTGCTATTGTGTTAATTTTCATGGAAAAGTGGAGGCTTGACCCTACCCAGCCACAGGAGCACCACGGCTGATCAGACTGTAGTATGAATGGGATGTGTGTGCACCCATTTTGCATGCTGCATGCATGCCTGGTGTGGGCAAGTGGGGGTGAGTATGAAGCAAAAGTGGACATAAATCACAGCATCCCAGTAAAGAGTGCATTTTCTTTCATGCCCTCACCTGACAGTCTTAAGAGGTAAGTACTCTTACTATCTGCATGTGGCATTTGAAGAAGTTAGCATATAAAGAGATAGGGAACATTCAGTCATAAAGGTATCGACAATGGGGCAGAAATAATAGGCAAGAAGCCTATTTTCATCTGGAAGAGAAATTAAGGAAAGGCAGAGTAGGTGAAATAGAGCAAGTCTCAGAGGAAACAATCAAACAATAACCACCCACAACCTTCTGTTTGGTCTTGAGGAATTGTTTGTCTCCATTCGAGGGCAGATCCTTCACTTGGGCTTCCCATGTGAGGCTAGTGGTAAAGAACCCACCTGCCAATGCAAGAAACTTAAGACACAAGGTTAGACCCCTGGGTCTAGAAGATTTCCTGGAGGAGGGCATGGCAACCGACTCTAGTATTCTTGCCTGGAGAATCCCATGGACAGAAGAGCCTGTCCCATCAGTTCCCACATAGTTGGACACCACGAAGCAATTTAGCACACGTTCATACATAGAGATATTAATACTTAATCTACCTCTCCTAATGTTTTGTAAGGATCAAAACAAATGCAAATGTTTATAGAAATTCTCTTTGAGCTTTAAAGTCCAGAAATAATAAATAAGATCATATTATGCATATTCAGAAAGCATTGTATATGTGCACTTATGAGTATTTTAAGACTGATTATTCAGTTTAGATGGAATTTCAACTTATTAGTTTGATAATTTCTTAATCTAAGCGCAATATTTTTGAATGTCTTTTTGGCTTTTTCCTACCTTGGGTTCTTAGTCCAGTTAGTTTGAAATCATGAGATGTATTAAGCTAATTGTTGCCAATGTGTTTAAATAACATTGATAATTATTGACATTTTCATAAATTCTACAACCATTTGCTCTTCAAATGACTAGAAAAAAAATCTCAATCACAGAGCTTTTCAGAAAGCCAAGATCCCTCTTGGGAGCTATCATGAGAGGAAGGCCAGAAAAAAAAAAAAGCTTTCTAAATTTCCCTTGTGGCTTGTTGATTTGAGGATCATTTTGTGAAATGGAGTTGGCTATAGTTTACTTGTTTTCATGTATGTGTGAAGTCAAGCACCAGCAATCTGCTTGCAAATGGAATGTTACCAAGCTTCTCTCAAGCTTTGACCAAGCACATTCATCTCACCGTGTCTTTCAGCAACCACAGCAAGAGTGTCTGTGTTACCAATCTTGGCAATGAGCTGGCACCAGAGCTTGTCTGAAACCTGTTCAAGTGAACCCATGCAACTCCCCAAGCTGATATTAGTTTGGTTTAGCTTCAAAAGTCAAGAAACTTGAAACTTCCGGCATTTCTAACACTAGCTATACAATCAAAGGCAAGTAGCTCCAATCTATGCTCCTCTGTAAAATGAGGTTTATTAAAGAAAATGCAATCTGCAATCTTTATTTCTGTCCCCTAAAAGGAGCATTTTGAAATTCTGAAGGTAAGCACCATGCAAATGTCATTCATTAAAATCATTACGTAATGTCTATACCATCTCCACAAATGGATGTATTCAAGAAAAAAAAGGCCCACTCTGAAATTAGCCTTGTTCCATCTTTGACATTCAATAACATCTAGAAGACAAAATTTTAAACTAGAAAACAAAAACCATATAAAGTAATACATAGAAAGGATGAGGTTCATGATACAGACCAAGTACTTTAGGAGTTTGAAGGAAGAAAATTAATTAGGGTAGAATGATCTGAATTGTATTAATGATAAGAAAAGAAGAAAGAAAAAAGAAAGCTTTGAAACTTGATAGTGTTGCAGTAATGTAAAATATCTTGTTTAATTCTTTCTTTCCTATATCAGATGCTACGTCAGTTCAGTTCAGTCGCTCAGTTGTGTCCCACTCTTTGCGACCCCATGAACTGCAGCATGCCAGGTGGCCCTGTCCATCACCAACTGCCGGTCTACCCAAACCCGTGTCCACTGAGTTGGTGATGCCATCCAACCAACTCATCCTCTGTTGTCCCCTTGTCCTCCTGCCCTAAATCCTTCCCAGCATCAGGATCTTTTCCAATGAGTCAGCTCTTCACATCAAGTGGCCAAAGTATTGGAGTTTCAGCTTCAACGTCAGTCCTTCCAATGAACACCCAGGACTGATCTCCTTTAGGATGGACTGGTTGGATCTCCTTGCAGTCCAAGGGACTCTCAAGAGTCTTCTCCAACACCACAGTTCAAAAGCATCAATTCTTCAGTGCTCAGCTTTCTTTATAGTTCAATTCTCACATCCATACATGACCACTGGAAAAACCATAGCCTTGACTAGACAGGACCTTTGTTGACAAAGTAATGTCTCTGCTTTTTAATCTGCTGCCTAGGTTGGTCATAACTTTCCATCCAAGGAGTAAGTGTCTTTTAATCTCATGGCTGCAATCACCATCTGCAGTGATTTTGGAGCCCCCAAAAATAAAATCACCCACTGTTTCCACTGTTTCCCCATCTATTTGCCATGAAGTGATGGGAACGGATGCCATGATCTTAGTTTTCTGAATGTTGAGTAAAGCCAACTTTTTCACTCTCCTCTTTCACTTTCATCAAGAGGCTCTTTAGTTCTTCTTCACTTTCTGCCATAAGGGTGGTGTCATCTGCATATTTGCAGTTATTGATATTTCTCCCGGCAATCTTGATTCCAGCTTGTGCTTCCTCCAGCCCAGCACTTTTCATGAGGTACTTTGCATATAAGTTAAATTAGCAGGGTGACGATATACAGCCTTGACATACTCCTTTTCCTATTTAGAACCAGTGTGTTGTTCTATGTCCAGTTTGATCTGTTGCTTCCTGACCTGCATACAGGTTTCTCAAGAGGCAGGTCAGGTGGTCTGGTATTCCCATCTCCTTCAGAATTTTCCACAGTTTATGGTTATCCACACAGTCAAAGGCTTTGGCATAGTCAATAAAGCATGCTATGTACATATGTGTAGAAAAAGAAAGAGAACTCTTCTTGTCTTCCTGCTGATGTTTTCTTCTGAAGTCAAGTTTACATTCAGTGCCAAAGAGAGAAGTAAAGTTGACCCTTGAACAAGGTGGAGAATTAATCCTAGTGTAACTGGGAAACACTGAAGGCAGGAGGAGAAGGGGACGACAGGGCTAGATGGTTGGATGGCATCACCAACTCAATGGACGTGAGTTTGAGCAAGCTCCATGAGATAGTGAAAGACAGGAAAGCCTGGTGTGCAGTTCATGGGGTTACAGAGTCGGATGCGACTCAGCAACTGAACTGAACTCACTCTCGGCCCTTTGTTTCCTCAGATTCAACCAACCATTCAGTAGACCATGTGGTATTATAGTATTTATTATTGAAAAATATCCCTACATGAGTGAAACCATACAGTTCAAAATCATGTTTTTCAAGGGTCACCTGTATGCTCCTTTTCACAGATACACACACCACTCCAAATATTATTCCTGAGAAAATATCTCAATGTTCTTGTGAGCCACATGTATTCAGTGTCACCAGAAACAGAAGAATCAAAAGTATAGACTTTTTTCCCCTGTAACTAAGGCTTGTAGTTTCCTTCCTCTGTAGGTTTTCCCAAACATGGTTCCTATGGTAAAATCTGAGACTTTGAACTTGTTATTAGTCTCACAAGAATTTATCCAGAACTACCATTTCCTAAATGAAAGCACAGAAGCAGCTCCTTGAACTAAACACAAACAATTGCACAAAGAGATAAGTGTGGCTCAGATGATAAAGAATCTGCCTGCAATGCAGGAGACCTGGGTTCAATCCCTGGGTTGGGAAGATCTCCTGGAGAAGGGAATGGCAACCTACTCCAGTATTCTTGCCTGGAGAATCCCAAGGACAGAGAAGCCTGGCAGGCTACAGTCATGGGGTCAGCAAAGAGTCAGACATGACTGAGCAACTAACACTTTCACTTTTTTTTTTCATAAAGATTTTTAGAGGAAAATTTTTTAAATGAACATAAAGAGGGAAAAACATAAGAGAGTATCCTGCAAGATAATGAAGGTGAAAATATTTCAAAGCATTACTGATTTGGAAGATGTTATTGAGTAATTCTCGGCACAGTTTCTTTAAAATAGAATTCAGAATAATATCTAAAAATGTGTTTAAATAAAAACTACCTAATAAAGCCCTAAGGATATTTGACTTTCTCTAAGGAGATGAGTGAATTGTGGAACTTCTACCCAATTTCTGCTGTTGCATTTCAGGATTCAAGCAAGAAAAGAAATACGTATGCAGTTTTTGGATCTAGTGATGTATTGTTGTTCAGTCACTCAGTTGTGTCTGATTCTTTGTGACTCTTTGCGATCCCATGGACTGCAGCATGCCAGGCTTCCCTGTCCTTCACTGTCTCCTGGAGTTTGCTCACACTTCTGTCCATTGAGTTAATGATGCCATCCAACCATTTAAATTTCTGTCACTCCCTTCTCCTTCTCCTGGACCTTGGCTTTCTGTAGGCTTCAGTGATGCCAGACTTCAAAGGCATTCTCCCTGTTCTACATGACCACTGTAGGTCCTAAATACTACACCTAAGATCTTTAAACATGTGCTATAGAAAACATTGACGAATAGGTCTTGTAAGCATTATGTAGTATTCATACATATATAAAATTATGTATGTTTATACAAAGATATATCATAACAATTACACAGAAATGAACACAGTCATGAAGAGCATTTATGTAGGTTAACTCTAATTTTACTATAAAGCATGAGGTTTTACACAGAGGCAGAGACCCTTAAACTAATGATAAGCTGATTAGTTGACTCATTCACTCATCCAAGAAGCAGTTATTGGGGACTTCTCTAGTGGTCCAGTGGTTAAGAATCTGCCCGCAATGCAGGGGACATGGGTTCAGTCCTTGGTCAGGGAACTAAGATCCCACATGCTGCAGGACAACTAAGCCTGCAAACTGCAACTGCGGAGGTCAAGTGCTTGCACGCCATAGCTAGAGAGAAGCCTTGCACCTAGAGAAGCCAGACCCCTTGCACTGCAATGAAAATCCTGTGTGCTACAACTAAGACCTGAAGCAGTCAAACAAATAAATGCAAAAAAAAAAAAAAAAGAAGCAGTTGTTGAGTTACCTTATGCCAGGCACTGCATTAATTATATGAATAAGATGTGAGTAAATAAGATTTGATCCCCTTTTCAACTACAGTGTAGTGGGGCTGACAAACAGCTTGAAAAGGCTAAGAGAACGCCTAACAGATTCAAATTCAAAACACTGTTCAGTGACAAAGGAAGCAATAGCCAACTGGGCCCACAAGTCAGGGACGACGATGGTGCAGAGCCTTGCAAAAACAGAAAAAGTACCTATTTCACAATGGACACAGTGGGGACAGAGAATGCAAGCACAGGAAGCAGCCCATGTGAATACATGGAGTCAGGAAAGGGTATATGGGCTGTTCAATATGACATGGGGTTTGGAAGGCCTGGTGTACATAGCATGTACAGGTGAGTGGCAGGAAGAGAGGCCAGGAAGGGAAGCAGAGCCAAAGCATGTATGCTGTGTTAAAGGAATCCAGATTGCCACCTGAAGGCACTGGGAGTGACATAATCAGATCTGTAGTTTAGAAAGAGAACTTGTGGAAGCATCAAGAATGACTTCATTGGGCTAAGAGATCCCTGCAATTTGTTTTGTAAAAAATTAATTTTATTTGTTTATTTATTTTTGGTTGGGTTGGGTGTTTGCTGTTGGACGGGCTTTTCTCTAGTGGCAGCGAGCAGGGGCTCCTCTCTAGTTGCAGTGCACACGCTTCTTATTGCAGTGTCTTCTCTTGTTGTGGAGCAAGGTCTATAGGGTACCCGGGCTTCAGTAGTTGTGGCTCCCAGTCTCTAGAACACAGGTTCAGTAGTTGTGGCACATGGGCTTAGTTGCTCTGAGGCATGTGGGATCTTTCCAGATCAGAGATTGAAGCTGTGTTTCCCACATTAGTAAGCAGATTCTTTACCACTGAGCCATCAGAGAAGCCCCCTACAATTTGCTATTATACAGGCCAAGTTCCTGATGGGAAACAAGAATGTTCTGAAGCTCACTTTAGTTAACAACTGGGACCAATGCTGCTAGCTCCCTGCGTACTATCTCTATTCCCTCTCATCACCACCGACAGAATTAGTATTTTCTTTGGAGTGGCAAGGGGCCAAATTAAAAATGCTTATCTCCCTCAAAATCTCATCTGATGCTAAAGCCATAAGACCATAGTTATGCCTTGTAAGATTTAAGGGGAAGTCTACCAAGAGGAGTGTCTGTAAAATCTGTTGTTTTCCTGATTAAAAAGTGATCCACAGTGAACACATGCCTTTCTGTTCAACCCTGCTCCTTCTTTCTGCCTGAAACATAAACATGATAGCTAGAGATGGAGCCATCATATCATAAACTTCAAGATAAAGCCACACACAAATGATGGTAACATGGAAAGACAAAAAGAACCTGGGTCCTTAATGGTTCTGAGTCCATGTACAAGTCCTTGTGTCTCTTGTCCTTTGAAATCAAAGGCTTTTGCTTTAGTCTCCCAAGGCTCCCTTGAGTCTCAAAAAGCTGTCTCTAGAGTTAATGATTAGGAAATGTGAAGATGTAGAAACAAAGAATGTATATTGGGCCAGGAAACTGATAACAACTTAGATTATCCATCACATGGCAGAATCACCCAATTCCTAGTTTCCTGAAAGACACAGAACATCTGATAAACATTCCTAAGTTGTTTTTCCAGGAAGCAGGCCCCCACTAGATGAAAAATGCTGACTGTAAACATGGAGACCCCGGATCAACTGAAACCAGACGGCTGATGATGCTCAAAACTTCACCTTGATGCCAACCAAACCGAGAACTGAGCACAAGCCAACGCGGCACCCTGCGGCCCCTCCCTCACGTTGTGTTTAGAACCCTTTTCTTGAAAGCCATCAGGAAGTTCAAATTTTTTGAGCATGATCTATCAGTTCTCCTTGTTTGGTACCCTGCAATTTAAAAAAACAAAAAAACAAAAAACACTGTGCTTCCCTTCACCGGAAACCAAAGTCAGTAGACTGATTATACTGCGTGCAGGAGAATGGATTCAAGTTTGGTTCCGTAACAGTTCAATCACTTCAAGCCATTGTACCACCTCGAGTTGCCCATCTCCAGATTTCTTTTAACATGTAAAAGCAAAATTCTACTTCGTATGGTACTATAGTCAGATTTCAATTATGTGTAGCAAAAAGTAATACTGACTCAGCAACAAAGGAAAATTTATGACCAAAAAAAAAAAAAATCTTAAAAATTAAACAGTAAACAAGCAGAGAAGAGAATCTTGCTCAAGACAGAGAAAGAACTAAAAAAGACCCACTAAGCCTTTTGTTGTGGCTTACAGTCCCCAAAGCCTCAATCTTTGTCTAATCAATCTCATCTTTTATTGGCTTTGTAAAAGTTTAAATCCATGGTGTAACTCTTCATATTCTACCTCACTTTTTTTTTTTTTTTTTTTAAGATTTCCTAGGTTTGAGGTAGGATTAAGAGTAAACTAGGCTTCAAACTTAAGGATGACCTCTGTTACTACCTAAAAACCACAAGCAAATAAATGTCCAGAGTACTTAGAGGGCCCCCATGGCAACCTAAGAGATCATTTTTCCCTTACTGCTAGCTAAAAATTCCTATTAAAGGAGGTATCACTAAGATATCTTATTGTGGGAACTTCCCTGGTGTTCCAGTGGTTAAGAGTCCACCTTGTAATGCAGGGCACACAGGTTCAATCCCTGGCTGAGGAACTAAGACCCCATATGCCAAGGGACAACGAACCCATAAGCTGCAACTACTGAACCTGCGTGCCACAACTAGAGAGTCTGGGTGCTGCAACAAAAGATCTCACATGATGCAAGTAAGATCCTGCATGCTGCAACTAAGACTTGATACAGTCAAATAAATACATTTTTAAAAAGAATTTAGTAAGTAAAAAAGTATTAAAAATAAATAAATACCTATTGTAGCAAATTACTTTTGGTGAAAGGGCCATGCAGAGCCATAGTTGCTAGTTTTTTCTTTTTTTGTTCTCCATGTAAGCAAGAACTAAATGAACATCAGCCTTATCATAGTTTTAAAGAGAAAAACTCCCATCAATACACAATTTATATTTAAAACTGCTAGATCTACCAAGTGAAGCTCTGGAACCTCCATACACTGGGCAGGTCACATCTTCTCCTCCAGTCAATGTGAACATTTCCCATTAGCATTTCTGGGCTTCTAGCCATAAAGGCAGACTAGCATGTGGCTCTCACCTACTCAGTTTCCCGGCACATCACAGGAACTGTTGTGATTATATGTGGGCTAATGCAAACACATTGTGTTGTTCCAACTAAGCAATTCCAAACATTCCCATCTGAAGCCAACCTGTATAACCCCTCTGGCTGCCAGATGTTCTTGTGAGGAACCGTCTCCTCAGCCTTGTCATGAACCTTGATTAAAGCAAACGAAGGGCATTCTATTTACTTCATCACCCTTATGTGGAACAATGCCCTGGCTATTGATTACAACTGGCCCACAGTTGGAAAGAATCACCATTACTATATGAAAAGTCCTAAAAGCTCAACTGAGCAAAAGCAAACATGCAATACAACTTAGCTGATTGATTTTAACTAACAGTTGGTCAGCCCGACTTAAACGGACAAATCCTTTGTGACACTACCTACATTTATTGTGATCCAACAATCAGTCATATCACTTCTGGGAGGTTGGTTTTCTCTTGGATAAGGATGATAAATAGTGAAAGAGTGACTTCCATACAATACTGCAAAAAAAACAAAAAAGAAATATGTTATGCATAACATATTTTACCTCTCCACAGCTGCATGCTTGTTTGATTGATCCCAGATGCCAGCAAAGGCAAGGCAAAAAAGCAAAACCACAGTGCATGTTTAAACATCTTTTTATTTATACCTGTATAATCAATTTAATAGTCAGCATACACATTTTAAAATAAGATTTGCCATGAATAGCCTTAGTCAAGTTCTATCATGGCTCAACCTTTATGATGATTAAATATGAAAAGGCTTATCCTGAATCAGAATGGAGGAGTTTTCACAAATGGTATTAAAGAGTGGAGAAACAAAAAAGAATGATCATTTTTTAACCAAAAGTTGTGCTATCTATATCCTTCCAAATCTGAAGCCTTCAGAAATTAGAAAAGCTGACATTAGTGCAGCCTTAACAATACAGGGAAAATGAGATGTTCTGTGGTAAATATAGGGTTTTTAGTGACACTTATTCTAGACCGGATTATGAAGACATACAAGTCTGGTGGAGCAGAGACAATATATAGTTCTAAAATGCTATGGGAGGCATATGGAAAGGTTTCAACTCAAGTATCACTTCTAATTGATTGGTAGCATTTCCCTAGAACCTTATATTGAGAAAACTTTGGAGGGAGAATCTAAGATCAGAAAGAAAGAATGCAATAATAGACTAATAATATCTTCCATGTGAAGAGTGGTTAGAGCATGCCTCAAATATACTATCCTACCTATGGCATGAGTTTCTGCAATCAATTGTAGTTTAAATATGAAAATTACAGTTCCCTGTCTCTTACTAAAGCCAAATAATTAATGTTTTAAGAGAATTTGAAGATTCTGGATTTTTTTGTTACTATCTACTATCTACATTTGCTAGAGCTTCCCCGCCATGGCACCACTTCCCATACCAGCAGATTCATTTATTACTCTAACAAATATCCATGGTATCTCCCCCAACATATGACTTTACTTGAAGTAAGAAATAGACAGAAGTTCATTGATCACTTAACCAGAACAGAAACATCTAGAATTTATCAGAATAGAGAATGTGTCCTAAGGGTGTGGGTAATCCAAATTGGATAATCAGCCCTTTTATTAAATGTTGACTTAAATTCTATTTAGCATCACCTATGTTTTCATAGTGTGATAGATGAAAATCAGTTGTACTCCAGAGCACACAACAATATTTTATTTTATTTATTTCAACAAATATTTATTGGGTATCTAGTCATTGTCAAGCATTATTCTAAGAATTAGACAAAAGTAGAACAGTTATTGTGGTGCACTTTAAAATGAACACAACCTGGTCTCTGTCTTCAAAACCTTACAATTTAGTAGAAGAGATCAAATATTCAACTAATTACATAAGATATATATGCACAGAATATTCAACTATTTAAATAGGACAAATTAATACGCACAAAACAAAACTAATGTGTACAATTTGTAGCTATAGCAGAAATTATTAAATTTGAGAAAACTATTACTTTTCAAATTAAGTACTTAGAAATACCCTCAAATCCTTCTCTGAAATAAACAAAATCAATGAATCAGGAATAGAATTACTTGAAAGCTGGCTGCTTATGTCTCATTGGAGGAGACCTAAAAGGATTCTGAGCATATTTTGCATCAAAGAAAACATGAAAGGAGTTTGGAGTTTATATGAAGCATACATCCTTCCACTCTACCCTAACAATCCTCCTACCGCTCCAGGCATCTAAACCCAAAGTATGCTCATCAGCTCAACATTCAAATCAAGACAGTCTTCAGCAAGGTCTCCCAGATGGTTACTGTGAGAGGAAATGTCCAAAGTGTGCCAAGAGTATGAATTCAGAGGAAAGGCCAGTTTACTAATTCATCAGCAATTCACTGCTGCCTATTGTATGCAAGACCGCTTCTAAGGGACAAGGAATTCAAAGTTTATAGAATTTTAATTTCTGCCATCATGTCAAGAATCTCGGGTCTGGAAAGGGAAGAAACACTTGTAAAGAAATGAGTGAAATGAATTTGAACCTTTTCCTGACCATTTCCCCATTCCCCACAACAGGTCAACTGCACAATATCATGGAGGGAAGCACGGGGGCTTACAAAGACTTGTGGCAGTGCGTCTACAGGCGTCTGAGAAAGTGAGAAATGGGGGATGGGAGGGACCCAAGTGGAAGACAGATCCGTCTCAATTTGAGGGAGTATGCCTGCTGACATCTTAGGGGGCAGGGCACGGGAAGTGAAGGTCTGGAGGTGGAGGTGGCAAAATTGGATGATAAACTGGTTATACTGACTAAAGCAAATTGTTGAGGATAACGAGAACTGAGTTTCTCACTGGCAATGCACTTATACACATCACAAAGAAGAGGGTCTAGAAAGAGTACTCTGGAAACATCCCACCCTCGCCTTCTCCCACAGAGTCCAAAAGTCTGTTCTGTACATCTGTGTCTCTTTTTCTGTTTTGCATATTGGGTTATCATTACCATCTTTCTAAATTCCATATATATGTGTTAGTATGCTGTAATGTTCTTTATCTTTCTGGCTTACTTCACTCTGTATAATGGGCTCCAGTTTCATCCATCTCATTAGAACTGATTCAAATGAATTCTTTCTAATGGCTGAGTAATATTCCATGGTGTATATGTACCACAGCTTCCTTATCCATTCATCTGCTGATGGGCATCTAGGTTGCTTCCATGTCCTGGCTATTATAAACAGTGCTGCGATGAACATTGGGGTGCACGTGTCTCTTTCAGATCTGGTTTCCTCAGTGTGTATGCCCAGAAGTGGGATTGCTGGGTCATATGGCAGTTCTATTTCCAGTTTTTTAAGAAATCTCCACACTGTTCTCCATAGCGGCTGTACTAGTTTGCATTCCCACCAACAGTGTAAGAGGGTTCCCTTTTCTCCACACCCTCTCCAGCATTTATTGCTTGTAGACTTTTGGATAGCAGCCATCCTGACTGGCGTGTAATGGTACCTCATTGTGGTTTCGCTTTGCATTTCTCCGATAATGAGTGATGTTGAGCATCTTTTCATGTGTTTGTTAGCCATCTGTATGTCTTCTTTGGAGAAATGTCTGTCTAGAACAGCCTCAAAACATGTATATTATCTAGGATGAAACAGATCACCAGCCCAGGCTGGATGCATGAGACAAGTGCTCGGGCCTGGTGCACTGGGAAGACCCAGAGGGATCGGGTGGAGAGGGAGGTGGGAGGGGGGATCGGGATGGGGAATAGATGTAAATCCATAGCTGATTCATGTCAGTGTATGACAAAAACCACTACAATATTGTAAAGTAATTAGCCTCCAACTAATAAAAATAAATGGGGGGGAAAAAAAAGAGTACTCTGAAGTGCTGTTTGGAAATTAGAGGTATTCCAGGTGGCGCTAGTGGTAAAGAACCTGCCTGCCAATGCAGGAGACATAAGAGATACAGGTTCAGTCCCTGGGTTGGGAAGATCCCCTGGAGGAGGACATGGCAACCCACTCCAGTATTCTTGCCTGGAGAGTTCCATGGACAGGCGTCCAACGAGTTACAGTCCATGGGGTCACAAAGAGTCAGACATGACTGAAGCAACTTAACACACACATATGAACTCATGTATATTTGTGTGTGTATATGTATATATATAATATACATGTATTCTAATAAATATAGAAATAGCATAAATATGCTTACACTTTCTAGTTTTCTATGTTGAGAGAGCTGAGAGGCAATGGCGTCTTACTAGCAATGAACGTACTGAGAACTCAGATCTTAAAACCAGAACTCCTTGGCTGTGTAACTGATTCCAAGATTGGGGCAGGGAAAGTGTAACATAAAGCAGGAACATATTTTGGAGCCAGAAATTAAGAAAGCATTCAAACAACAATGAGTACATGTCAAAAAGACGCGGGAGCCTTGAACAGAGTTCCTACTGGCCACATCTGGGGCATATTTGAATGTCAAAATTCATAATGTGAAAATTCATAGTAATAGATGACAAAACAATGAATAGGAATCTATGAGACTAGGCTGATTAAATTAAAAAATAAATGACAAGAGAAATTTCTTCTCTATGCTGGAATGTCAACAAATAAATGTAGACTGGAAGAAAAAATTGACATTTAGCAACCATGATACTGAGCTGTAATGCAAGTACTGGTTGTCAATAGAGGCTTAAAGGTAGTAGATAGAGATTTGATGACAACAGGATATGGGCATAATCTTAGGATGTCTTCCCCACAAAGTACTGTGATTAGTATTAATACACTCAGGGAGAAGTGATGGCTTTACAGTGGAGAAACCTAGAAGGCACCAACATGACCAGTGTCAGCATCCCATGCAGTGCATGTGTGAGTAGTCACTTCAGTCATGTTCGTCTCTTTGCAACCCTATGGACTGGGTCTACCCCAGGCTCCTCTGTCCATGGGGATTCTCCAGGCAAGAATACTGGAGTGGGTGGCCATGCCCTTCCATGCAGATCCCTGAAAAAACAGTCCTCATCCTCCTTTCACATAGTTCCTCAGGTTTGCTGCTGTCCACCCTAGTAACAACCTGGCCTTACATAAGCTCCCTTCATCCCCGCACCCTACTCCCCTCTAAAAAGCTGATATACAACTTTATAAAGTAAAGTATGGTGGGAGGGAAATTCGTGAAACAGCCACCACTTTAAGGAATGGAGCAAAAATTAAATATGTAACTGAAATGTAGGAAAAAAAAATTTAAGTACTTTTGCTATACTCTTGGGGGCTTCCCTAATAGCTCAGTTGGTAAAGAATCTGCCTGCAATGCAGGAAACCTCAGTTTGATTCCTGGGTGGGGAAGATCTGCTGGAGAAGGGATAGGCTACCCACTGCAGTATTCTTGGGCTGCCCTTGAGGCTCAGCTAGTAAAGAATCTTCCCACAATGTGGGAGGCCTGGGTTTGATCCCTGGGGTGGGAAGATCACCTGGAGAAGGACAAGGCTGCCCACTCCAGTATTCTGGCTGTATCCTTGAGTTTGTGACATGACAATAGAAAGTGGGAGGATGGTGTTGGAGGCTTTTGAATGTCACAATTGTAAACACTTAGGAGAACAGAAAGGAACACTTATGGCTCATATTAAATCATTTCATAAAACATCATGAGTAAGGGTGATGCTCTTTTTCCTGACCCCACTCTCCAAGACAGGAAAAGGATTATGTAGATGATGGAGAAGTAAGAGAGCCAGAAGAAGAGTAGGACATCGGTAGGACTCAAACAGAGACGGGGCTCCTGGATACATTTTCCTGAGCTAGTCCAGAGAAGAAGCAAAACCCCAGATAAATCTGTGGGGTCAAAAACAGATAGATTTACATCCCATCTTCCCAGGAGAGTCTTAGGGAGGTGTCAAAACCTAAAAGAGCAGTGGCTGCTGGGCATGTCTAGGCTGGTGGTTCTCATCCCCAGCTAAATGTTGATTCCATATACTCCATACTGGCTCAGGGGTAAAGAATCCGCCTGCCAAAGCAAGAGAAGTGGGTTCAGTCCCTGGGTCAGGAAGATCCCTTAGAGAAGGAAATGGCAATCCCCTCCTGTATTCTTACCTGGGAAATCCCATGGGCAGAGGAGCCTGGCAGGCTACAGTCCATAGGGTCTCAGAAGAGTCAGCCACTACTTAACGGCTGAACATACACACACGCACAGACCAGCTGGGAACTGTACCAACACTCAAATCTCTTTCCTGGGCATGGTTTTCAAACTTTAAAATGTACCAAAATCACCTCCAGAATACTCAAAAAAAAAAAAAACAAAACTATCTATTTGGATATTATCCAAAAAGTTCCTGATTCAGTAAATCTGGGATGTACCTAGAATTTCAGTTTCCAATCAGTCATCAGGTAAGGCTGAATATTGCTGCTTCTGGACTGCACTCTGAGATCCCTTCCCCAGGTACTGGTAGCTTTAAAGCTCCTCAGGTGATCTTTCTGTTCAAGGAAGGCAGATCTAAGCAGATCTAAGGCAGATCTAAGCAGATGGAGCCTCAGGCAGTCCCCCAGCCATTCCTGTTTATTGCATGAGAGAAACAGAAAGCATTCACAACGTGGATCTAAAAGTTGCATAGCAGTAGTGGAATGATCCCCTGATTCCAAAGAAAAGACCATACATACCTGTGAAAATTTGCATCAATGTCTGATCAAGAACAGGTGGAGGATAGACAGTTCAGAAGATGCCTCTGCAACCAGATGGCATCAAAGTGCAGAAAGTCCAGGATTCCTTTCATACACATTCCCCCTCCACATACACACACAACACACTCACAACCCAGGGAGAAACTAAGGGGGCAGTGGGACTTGCTATTTGGCTGAGAGATTTATATGTTTATCACCTTAGTGGAAAAGGCACTCAAAAGAGAAATGACATTAAGGCAGAGAAAAAATTTAAAGTTAAAAGTTTATGGTCTGATTCTTTTTTTTTAAGTAATAATAAGCAAGGTCATTTTTCATGGCTAAAGGGCCCAGAAAGAGTATGAGAAGAGTGGTTCAAGTTTGGAATTCTGACTGAGGTTAATGGACGTGGGAACTGACCAGAGATCGTTAAAACGATTATCGACCTAAGTTGCAGGGCCAGCTGAGATTGGAAACCATAAATTTGTAGTGGCATCAATTCACACAGCTGTGTGACTTTTCATCACCAGTGTTGCCAGCCATCACACAGAAGCAGAAGGAATTGCTTGTATTGATTTAAAGTTGCGGGTTTGTATAGCAAAAGGGCAAATCAATGAAAAAAAAACTAAAGCTCTTGAATGTGAGTCCTTTAACTATTAACTCTCATTGAAAAAGACAAGCGGTCAATTAGGTTTGAAGAAGGTCGAAACTTGGTAGCACGAGGTGTAATACAATGTACTACAAAATGGGCAATATATTCAGACTCAGTATTGCTATGTGGTAAGCACGGAAATCGTGACAGATATAGACAGGAAGTTGGAACGTCAGAAAAACCACAGTTTTAATCAAGCAGTAAGAGAGCAAATTACTTAACCACAATCAACATAAAAATAATTTGAGGGTAAATCTGAATTAAGTTGTTTTGAAAAAAGATATTTCTTTCTGAGACAAGAGAATAGCAACTATGGACACCCACAAAAAAGTTATTTTTGCCAACCTTTTTGGGGACTCATTATTCTTGTATGACAAAAAAAAAAAAAAGAAAAATCAATTAAAAGAGGTTTTTCAAATCATAATTAGAGAATTCAAACATTATCAGATTATTTAGCATCTTTGACTTAGTGCCAAATCAGACATTCCCAGAATTGTTACCTGGTGTATTTTTTAGATTTTTGCAATGATAAGCAATGTTAGTGTGCAAAACCAAAGGGGTAATTGCTTGCATGTTTATCAGCAAGCTACATTTTCCTTTTCTTACCATGAAAAATCCACTGAATTGGCATCAAACCAAAAGTTATTTGTGGTTAGTCTGAGAATGCAGCATATATGTTTGCCAAAATAGCTACATGATAATAATGCTAAATTCAATGGAGCATTTATCTTATGAACTTAAAAAAAGAAAGAGAAATGGCCCAATAGTTTCTCCTAGTCCACCCTGGGGAAAAAAAAAAAAAAAAAGATTCCTTTAAAAGAAATCTGTCGATCATATTGTATAATTTATTTTAAACTGGAATTGCAGAAATGAGTAAGCAACCCACCAAAATGCCCGGAAGCACTAAATGAAATTCCAGAGAGTGATTGAAAGTGTTGATCCAGATGGCGGTCAGACAGTGTTGGGGAACTCTGCTGTCGGTTTAATTGTGAGTAATGGCTGAACTCTGAGACGTTTGCACATTTGCATCAGATAAGCATCCACAATGTTGAATTCTTTCAAACTTTGTTTGAATGTACCCTGAGTCATTATTTATCTTTTTTTTCACTTGCTTTAATTTCTGATCTTCCCATTTCTAAGAAGATATTCAAAAACATATCCAGTGGCTTTTAAAGCTAGCTTTAAATCTATGATTTATTCTATCATCAAACTTTTAAAACTAAGTATATTGTACATATCACCAACTATTTACTCAATTTTTAAATTCCTCTTTTCTGCTGTCTTCTCCACCACTTTCCTCTCACTCTCTCCTCCTTTTTTTCCCTCAATATCTACCCTCAAACTCTGAAACAAGAGTTTCAGAGAGGACACAGTTTGATGGGAAGGAAAAAACAAAAATACTTAAATAGAATTATTATAAAATTGTAATAAGAGCTATAAAATCTTAGTGGGTACCACAAAAGTGAATATTGGCAGTGGAAGGATGGAGAAGATAAAAAGGCATGAATTTGCTTCAGAAGTGTTGGTTATAGGTGATTTTGAAGACAAGTTGACTTTGGGAATAATAGTCTAAGCAAAAGAACTAAAATATGCATGAAGCCCTAAGGAGAAAAATCCATGGGTGTTCCCAAAAGTGAAAGAAGATAAATGTAGCTGGAGTCCAGTGAGAGGACAGGGGCCAGAATTTAAACTGGAGAAGCAGTTAGGGGCTAGACCGCCAGGGGCTTGCTGGAGGGAAGGGAAGGGGTTTGGATTTTGTTCTAAGTGCCTTAGGCAGTCACTGAAAGAGTGAGAAATGCAGAATAAAACAATCAGATCACATATTTAAAGCTTTTTTTCCCCAAAATCACTCACTTTGGACTTCCCTGGTGGTCCAGTGGTTAATAATCTGTCTGCCAAGGCAGGGGACAAGGGTTCGATTCCTAGTCTGGGGCGATCCCACAGGCCACAAAGCAATTATGCCCATGCATCACAACTACTGAGTCTGTGCTCCTCAGCAAGAGAAATCACCACGATGAGACACCCGCAACTCAATGAGGACTCGCCCCTGCTCGCCACAACTAGAGAGAGCCTGCAGACAGCAACACAGGCACAGCACAGCCAAAAATAAATAAATAAACCTTAAAAAAAATCACTGATTTTTAGTAGAGGATGGATAGGAGGAAGACAAAAGTAGTAGTGAGCGGGTAACAGGCAGGAAGGCCACGGGTCTCCAAATGGAGGAAAGAGGCTGCAAGTGCCAGACATTTTTCTCTCTCTTAAGCAGCAGAAAGAAACAAACCAGCGATATGTTTTTCCTTCTCTATACAAATTTAAAAGGAGGTTTCCCTTAAAATGCTGTGTTGCCATGACACCTGGTCTCACCTAAAGCTAATTACTCTCAAACCCTGAGTTATCCAATACATTTCTTTTTCTTATGGAAATGTTGTCTTAAGCTATGTTAATGTACCCCAGACTCTATCTTCAAGTTGGTTCCGCCAAACGGCCTAATTTACTTACTCAGGTATTGTTCCCCTAATCTATGTAAATGAAACTATTTGTTGGTATTCTGCCCTTCTACAAGATTCAAGTCAATCACTTTATGGCCAGGGATGAATTATCTGGTGCCATTCTAAATTTTATGACATCCCTTTCTTTTCATTAACAGTCTGTGAGTGACTATACAACACATAGCTAAAGACTAGGAGGGGGGTACTCTTTTGCCCCCTTCTGATGCCTATGTCAGAAGCTTTCTCTATCTCCTTTATACTTTAATAAAACTTTATTACACAAAAGCTCTGAGCGATCCAGCCTTGTTTCTGGCCCCGGATTGAATTCGTCTCCTCCTGCGGCCAAGAATCCCGCATCTTATCGTTCAGCAACAAGCTTTCAGTAGCAAGGAGAACAATTAGGGATCAATGGAAATAGTCTGAATAAGAGCTAAGAGTGGCCTGTACTAGGGTGGTGGCAGTGGAGAGAGACATCCTGCCCCACTGCAGCCTTTAGTATATCCAACTCTAACTTTACATCAGCAAAGTAGCTTCATGTTTTGTCCCTCTTTTTTGCTCACAATCCTTTGTGTGTTGTTAGTTCCTCAGTTGTGTCCAACTCTTAGCAATCCCATGGACTGTAGCCTGCCAGGCTCCTCTGTCCATGGGATTCTCCAGGCAAGAATACTGGAGTGGGTATCCATTCCCTTCTCCAGGGTATCTTTCGGATCCCAGGATCAAATCCAGGTCTCCCACATTGCAAGCAGATTCTTTACTGTCTGAGCCACCAGGGAAATTCCCCCAAAAGTCAAAGTGTTAGTCGCTCAGTCATGTCTGATTCTTTGCAACCCCATGGACTGTAGCCCACCAGGCTCCTTTGTCCATGGAATTCTCCAGGCAAAAATATGGAGTGGGTATCCATTCCCTTCTCCAGGGGATCTTTCCAGCCCAGGGATCAAACCCAGGTCTCCTTCATTGCAGACAGATTCTTAACCATCTGAGCCACCAGGGAAGCAACTCTTTATTGATATATATATATATTTCTTTTTAAGTATCTTACATGATAATTGCACATTATCATTTGTTTCCAATGAACTTTTTTCTACCTTTCCTGAAATTGTCATTTTCATGAGGAGTATTATAGGAGGGACTTTAAAGAATGATAAAAGGATGGTCAACATTTATCTTACCTGAACTAAAAATAGTCAAATTGCTTTGTATAGGGAGAATAATTGTCATTTTAGCTGGGGGAGAAAATGTATTATATTTATATACTCTTGTTTTTTGAACTAAATATCTTTTCTTTCTCTTCTTCTTCTTTTTTTTTTATTTTATTTTATTTTTTTAAATTAGTTGGAGGCTAATTACTTCACAACATTTCAGTGGGTTTTGTCATACATTGATATGAATCAGCCATAGATTTACACGTATTCCCCATCCCGATCCCCCCTCCCACCTCCCTCTCCACCCGATTCCTCTGGGTCTTCCCAGTGCATCAGGCCCGAGCATTTGTCTCATGCATCCCACCTGGGCTGGTGATCTGTTTCACCATAGATAGTATACATGCTGTTCTTTTGAAATATCCCACTCTCACATTCTCCCACAGAGTTCAAAAGTCTGTTCTGTATTTCTGTGTCTCTTTTTCTGTTTTGCATATAGGGTTATCGTTATCACCTTTCTAAATTCCATATATATGTGTTAGTATGCTGTAATGTTCTTTATCTTTCTGGCTTACTTCACTCTGTATAATGGGCTCCAGTTTCATCCATCTCATTAGGACTGATTCAAATGAATTCTTTTTAACGGCTGAGTAATATTCCATGGTGTATATGTACCACAGCTTCCTTATCCATTCATCTGCTGATGGGCATCTAGGTTGCTTCCATGTCCTGGCTATTATAAACAGTGCTGCGATGAACATTGGGGTGCACGTGTCTCTTTCAGATCTGGTTTCCTCAGTGTGTATGCCCAGAAGTGGGATTGCTGGGTCATATGGCAGTTCTATTTCCAGTTTTTTAAGAAATCTCCACACTGTTTTCCATAGCGGCTGTACTAGTTTGCATTCCCACCAACAGTGTAAGAGGGTTCCCTTTTCTCCACACCCTCTCCAGCATTTATTGCTTGTAGACTTTTGGATAGCAGCCATCCTGACTGGCGTGTAATGGTACCTCATTGTGGTTTTGATTTGCATTTCTCTGATAATGAGTGATGTTGAGCATCTTTTCATGTGTTTGTTAGCCATCTGTATGTCTTCTTTGGAGAAATGTCTGTTTAGTTCTTTGGCCCATTTTTTGATTGGGTCATTTATTTTTCTGGAATTGAGCTGCAGGAGTTGCTTGTATATTTTTGAGATTAATCCTTTGTCTGTTTCTTCATTTGCTATTATTTTCTCCCAATCTGAGGGCTGTCTTTTCACCTTACTTATAGTTTCCTTTGTAGTGCAAAAGCTTTTAAGTTTCATTAGGTCCCATTTGTTTAGTTTTGCTTTTATTTCCAATATTCTGGGAGGTGGGTCATAGAGGATCTTGCTGTGATTTATGTCGGAGAGTGTTTTGCCTATGTTCTCCTCTAGGAGTTTTATAGTTTCTGGTCTTACATTTAGATCTTTAATCCATTTTGAGTTTATTTTTGTGTATGGTGTTAGAAAGTGTTCTAGTTTCATTCTTTTACAAGTGGTTGACCAGTTTTCCCAGCACCACTTGTTAAAGAGGTTGTCTTTTTTCCATTGTATATCCTTGCCTCCTTTGTCAAAGATAAGGTGTCCATAGGTTCGTGGATTTATCTCTGGGCTTTCTATTCTGTTCCATTGATCTATATTTCTGTCTTTGTGCCAGTACCATACTGTCTTGATGACTGTGGCTTTGTAGTAGAGTCTGAAGTCAGGCAGGTTGATTCCTCCAGTTCCATTCTTCTTTCTCAAGATTACTTTGGCTATTCGAGGTTTTTTGTATTTCCATACAAATTGTGAAATTCTTTGGTCTAGTTCTGTGAAAAATACCGTTGGTAGCTTGATAGGGATTGCATTGAATCTATAGATTGCTTTGGGTAGAATAGCCATTTTGACAATATTGATTCTTCCAATCCATGAACACGGTATGTTTCTCCATCTGCTTGTGTCCTCTTTGATTTCTTTTTTTTTTTTTCTCTTTGATTTCTTTCATCAGTGTTTTATAGTTTTCTATGTATAGGTCTTTTGTTTCTTTAGGTAGATATACTCCTAAGTATTTTATTCTTTTTGTTGCAATGGTGAATGGTATTGTTTCCTTAATGTCTCTTTCTGTTTTTTCATTGTTAGTATATAGGAATGCAAGGGATTTCTGTGTGTTAATTTTATATCCTGCAATTTTACTATATTCATTGATTAGCTCTAGTAATTTTCTGGTAGAGTCTTTAGGGTTTTCTATGTAGAGGATCATGTCATCTGCAAACAGCGAGAGTTTCACTTCTTCTTTTCCTGTCTGGATTCCTTTTACTTCTTTTTCTGCTCTGATTGCTGTGGCCAAAACTTCCAACACTATGTTGAATAGTAGTGGTGAGAGTGGGCACCCTTGTCTTGTTCCTGATTTCAGGGGAAATGCTTTCAATTTTTCACCATTGAGGGTGATGCTTGCTGTGGGTTTGTCATATATAGCTTTTATTATGTTGAGGTATGTTCCTTCTATTCCTGCTTTCTGGAGAGTTTTAATCATAAATGAGTGTTGAATTTTGTCAAAGGCTTTCTTCTGCATCTATTGAGATAATCATATGGTTTTTATCTTTCAATTTGTTAATGTGGTATATTACATTGATTGATTTGTGGATATTAAAGAATCCTTGCATTCCTGGGATAAAGCCCACTTGGTCATGGTGTATGATTTTTTTAATATGTTGTTGGATTCTGTTTGCTAGAATTTTGTTAAGGATTTTTGCATCTATGTTCATCAGTGATATTGGCCTGTAGTTTTCTTTTTTTGTGGCATCTTTGTCTGGTTTTGGAATTAGGGTGATGGTGGCCTCATAGAATGAGTTTGGAAGCTTACCTTCATCTGCCATTTTCTGGAAGAGTTTGAGTAAGGTAGGTGTTAGCTCTTCTCTAAATTTTTGGTAGAATTCAGCTGTGAAGCCATCTGGTCCTGGGCTTTTGTTTGCTGGAAGATTTTTTGATTACAGTTTCGATTTCCTTGCTTGTGATGGGTCTGTTAAGATCTTCTATTTCTTCCTGGTTCAGTTTTGGAAAGTTATACTTTTCTAAGAATTTGTCCATTTCTTCCAAGTTGTCCATTTTATTGGCATAGAGCTGCTGGTAGTCTCTTATGATCCTTTGTATTTCAGTGTTGTCTGTTGTGATCTCTCCATTTTCATTTCTAATTTTGTTAATTTGGTTCTTCTCTCTTTGTTTCTTAATGAGTCTTGCTAATGGTTTGTCAATTTTGTTTATTTTTTTCAAAAAACCAGCTTTTAGCTTTGTTGATTTTTGCTATGGTCTCTTTAGTTTCTTTTGCATTTATTTCTGCCCTGATTTTTAAGATTTCTTTCCTTCTGCTAACCCTGGGGTTCTTCATTTCTTCCTTCTCTAATTGCTTTAGGTGTAGAGTTAGGTTATTTATTTGGCTTTTTTCTTGTTTCTTGATGTAAGCCTGTAATGCTATGAACCTTCCCCTTAGCACTGCTTTTACAGTGTCCCATAGGTTTTGGGTTGTTGTGTTTTCATTTTCATTCATTTCTATACATATTTTGATTTCTTTTTTGATTTCTTCTATGATTTGTTGGTTATTCAGAAGCATGTTATTTAGCCTCCATATGTTTGAATTTTAACAATTTTTTTCCTGTAATTGAGATCTAATCTTACTGCACTGTGGTCAGAAAAGATGACTGAAATGATTTCAATTTTTTTGAATTTTCCAAGACCAGATTTGTGGCCCAGGATGTGATCTATTCTGGAGAAGGTTCCGTGTGCACTTGAGAAAAAGGTGAAGTTGATTGTTTTGGGGTGAAATGTCCTATAGATATCAATTAGGTCTAGCTGGTCCATTGTGTCATTTAAGGTTTGTGTTTCCTTGTAATTTTCTGTTTAGTTTGATCTATCCATATTGTGAGTGGGGTATTAAAGTCTCCCACTATTATTGTGTTACTATTAATTTCCTCTTTCATACTCGTTAGCGTTTGCCGTACATATTGCGGTGCTCCTATATTGGGTGCATATATATTTATAATTGTTATATCTTCTTCTTTGATTGATCCTTTGATCATTATGTAGTGTCCTTCTTTGTCTCTTTTCACATCCTTTATTTGAAAGTCTATTTTATCTGATATGAGTATTGCGACTCCTGCTTTCTTTTGGTCTCCATTTGCGTGAAATATTTTTTTCCAGCCCTTCACTTTTAGTCTGAACTAAATATCTTTTTATATGAATAGATAAAATGACTCCAAGTCAACAGTATAAACCTGATTCAAATTTAAAAGTTAAACTAAGACTTGAAGTTGTTTCTGAAACAAAGTTAAAATTTACTAAGCACTGGGACTTCCCTGGTGGTGTAGTGGTTAAGACTCCATGCTTCCACTGCAAAGGGCACGGGTTCAATGCCTGATTAGGGAACTAAGATCCTACATGCCACATAGTGTGGCCATACATAAATAATAGATAAACAAAACAAAATAAAATTTACTAAGCATTATTCCTCTTCTCTATCAATAAGAATATCAGTGCTGATCTATCCAAGGAGTTTTTAGCATTGTGACAGTGTTCATCTATATTTCCCAATCAGTTAAAAGAAAGAAAATGAGCATACCTAGGCATTTATAACCCTCCACTGAATTGAGATTCTTCAGTGACATTAATTATAAGTGAAATTAATGCACACAGTGTGACACAGACTAAAACTTTTCATTTCAGAGTCAAGTCCCTTGTTCATTAATTTATTTGTTGGTTTATAAAGGGCTTAGTCTCATGGCTAGAATATTTTCCTTATTAGAAAGTGAGTAAAATAGATTATTTATCCTAAATCATCTCTGCAGACAGGCCCAAATTACTTAATAATCCTTTAGTACTCACAGTTGGGCATTTGCTGTCTGTTCTGATTCTTATCACTGGCAAAACCTTCATAGATAGTTAGCAATTCACAATATGAATTGAATGGATATGTCAGTAAGAAGGGAAAATATAGGTCAAATGACAATAATTAGCTAACCTTTTATGAAGGTAAGAAACTGTTATTTTTCTCAGGTGAAATAAAATAATTTTCCTTGGCTCTATTGAGCAGCAGGAGGGAGGCACTCAAATCAGTTTGGGCTGAAGGCCAATCAATAGCACTCCAGCACTCCACACAGGGCTCACATCCATTTGATAAATCCCCTCTGGGACTAAATCCCTAATTCCAAATTAGGTCTCCAAATAACTCTGAATTCTTCAGCTTCTCCTAGCTGATCTGGGTGGATATTTACCCCAGACTCCTCCTTCCATTTTTGTTTTCTTTTTCTTTTCATGTGTCATTCTTGTGATGAATATTTGAACATCAGCGTGGTGCTTACATAACTTTAAGTGCCAAGCTTTTCAGAGGGAACTGGGGCAGCCAAGCAGAACATAATACGGCTGGGGAGGGGGAAGTGCTACCATGTTGATTTACCCAGAGGACTCGCCCTACATGAATGTTGCATAAATTAAATTCCATTCATCATCCTGGTTGTCTTTGTCAAAGCTATCTCTCCTTTTGTAAACAGCAGTAGGGTTCTGTAGTGCTGGAATACTAGGGGAAGCAGAAGAGAAAGGGCAATATACGCACTTCACAGGACATGCAAAAAATGATTTCCTGGTGAGATGACTGAAAAAAAAATTATAATTGCACCAGAGAGACTTGTTTCATAGCATGAGAAAATGTTTTGCAGAGGGTGATGAAAGATGTGATGAACATAGCTGGCATTATTAAACAGTGGCTCCTGAAACTGACATATTATATATGTCACTATATACAGTGTTTCTTCAGATAAAACCAAGTGACAAATTTACCCTTATCAACCCTTCTCTTACCCAGTATTTCATCCATCTTCCTTAGTTCTCAAAATTTGTTCCATGTAATATCTGTGTTCTATATGGTTCCTTAACCCATAGTCAGGAAGAATAATACAGTCCCGCCGTGACATCAGGTACCCAGCCATAAAAGGAGTCATTTGACTAGCTGCTGGCAACAAATATTAGAATGTCCTTGCTGTTTGCCAGCTAGGAGGTACCTCTGAGCCATTGATTTCCTTGGGTTTAGTCTGGGTTTATTTGTGTATCTTCAAACTGCGTCACCAGAAACTGTGGGCTGTGGATTTGTAAAAGATTAGCATTCCTGACAGAGAGGCAATCAATAAGCGAGAAACTTCTGCTGCCTTAAAGGCACAATATCTTGTTGTTTATTCAACATTATTTCTGCTTCTCCCTTACTTGTGTTATGAATGGAGAGATTCAAACTGGTTAAAAAAAAAAAAAAAAAAACAACTCTAGATTACATATTAAATACCTAATTCATGAACTCCAGTACCTAAAAGTTTCTCTTTTCCTTACTAATTAAGCTTCATGAAATCATAATCATGGATTAATCCTAATTAGAACAGATTTTGTAATTAAGTTTCTTATTTTACCACTCAGGAAAAAAGAGAGAATAAGAACTAAGTCAAAGGGAAAATTCCCTTCGAGTATTAATATTTTATAATGAAACTAGAGCATTTTAAATTATAGAAGAAATATTTATGTCCCAATGTAGAGCAACCAAAATCCAAACCAGGGCTGAGAAATGTTCTCTTATTGCAAAGAAAAATGACATTGATAGGAGAATTCTTGTATTTTGATCACCTGCTATAAGCTAGTCCTTGAGCATAAAGCACTACCATCAAGCAGTTTGTTACCTACAAACTTCTACAGATACAGAAAGCACAGAAAAACAACAGGCCCAATACAAAATTTAAGGTTTTTTCAAACCAATTCCTTCCCCTATATGCTTTACCATCCACCCAGGTTCACAAGACACAAAATAAAAGGTCTCTGTCATTTCTCTCATCCTCAGGCCCCACATCCTACCTAACAACAGACCTGTTGATTTTATGTCAATACATTTACAATGGTATGCATCTCTCAAGAAGATGGAGATGATCTAACTGATTTTACTGAATCTTCACTTTCCAGCCTACACAATCTAGCCTCCACAATACAGTCATACTCATTTTTTCAAAATGCAAACCTCAAAGCATCCTTAAACACTTTACCCACAGGTGTCTGGGGCTCCAAGGCGAGAGGACAGATAACTGCTCCGCAGTCAGATTCCATAATCAAAGGAGCAACAGCCATGCCAACTAAGAATGCTTCTTCAGCAAATCTGCATACACATTGCCCCTAAGCTCCAGCCACGCCAAGATATTAAACTTTTCCAGAGCGCAGAATGGTGTTTAACCTGAAAAGATGCTCAGCATTCTCGTTATTGTGTGCTGTGTATGTGCTCAGTCGCTTGAGTCACATCCGACTCTTTGTGACCCAGTGGACTGTAACACAACCCAACAGTGTCCTTCTGTCCATGGGATTTCCAAGACAAGAATACTGGAGTGGGTTGCCATGCCCTCCTCCAGACGATCTTCCTGACCCAGGGATCGAACCCACATCTCCTGCGTCTCCTGCATAGCAGGCAGATTCTCTACCCTCTGAGCCACACAAATCAAAACTACAGTGAGGTTCCACTTCACACCAGTCAGAAAGCTTCCAGCACCCAGCACTGCGCTGTGTGATGTCTCTTCAGTCGTGTCTGACTCTCTGTGACCCCATGGACTATAGCCTGCTGGGCTCCTCTGTCCATGGAATTCTCCAAACAAGAATACTGGAGTGGGCTGCCATTTCCTACTCCAAGGGATGTTCCCAACACAGGGATAAAACCTGGGTTTCTTAGGTCTCCTGCATTGGCAGGTGGGTTCTTTACCACTAGCACCATGTGGGAAGTCCCACCAGTCAGAATGGCCATCATCAAAAAAAAAAAAGAAAAATCTACAAGACAGTAAATGCTGGAGAGGATGTGGAAAAAGGGAACCCTCTTGCACTGTTGGTGGGAATGTAAATTGATATACCACTATGGAGAACAATGTAGAGATTCCTTTAAAAATTAGGAATAAAATGACCATATGACCCAACAATCCCACTACTGGGCAAATGCCCTGAGAAAACCATAATTCAAAAAGACACGTGTACCCCAAAGTTCACTGCAGCACTGGTTACAATATCCAGGTCATGGAAGCAACCTAGATGTCCATCAACAGATGAATGGATAGAGAAGTTGTGATATACATATACAATGGAATATTACTCAGCCATAAAAATGAACAAATTAGAGCCAATTGAACTGACATGGATGAACCTAGAACTTGTCATATGGAGTGAAGTCAGAAAGAAAAAAAATATCCTATATAAATGCATATGTATTGAATCTAGAAAAATGGTACTGATGGACTTATTTACAGGGCAAGAATAGAGACACAGACGTAGAGAATGGACTTGTGGACACAGTGGGGGAAAGAGAGGGTGGGATGAATTGAGAGAGTAGTATTCAAATATATATAATATCATGTGTAAAACAGAGAGTTAGTGGGAAGCTGCTGTGAAATACAGGGAGCCCAGCCTGGTGCTCTGTGACAACCTAGAAGGGTAGGATGGGGGTAGGTGGGAAGGAGGCTCAAGCAGTGAGGGTATACATGTATATTTATGGTTGATTCATGTTATTGTATGGCAGAAACCAACACAATATTGTTAAGCAATAATCTTCCAATTAAACATTTAAAAAAGAAAGGTATTTCATAGTCTTTGCTTCTAAAGGAACTCTCTGCACATTTACTTTAAAACTGTGTTCAATCCCCCCTACCTCTTTTGACCTTTTCTGGCTCCACCAAGGTTGAGTTACCTGATCCTCAGTGCTAGGATTTTAGGTCCTTAAGTTAAGACTCTTGTGTTTGACCTATTATCAGCCCTTTTTATCCCCCACAAAATAGTTACTGTCCAGATGTACAGCTATAGTCACACTGGACTGTTAGGTGTTTATGAAGGCTTCCCTGGTGTCTCAAATGTTAAAGGAATCTGCCTGCGATGACAAAGACCTCAGTTCGATCCCTGGGTTAGGAAGATCCTCTGGAGATGGGAATGGCAACCCACTCCAGTATTCTTGCCTGAAGAATCCCATGGACAGAGGAGCCTGATGGGCTACAGTCCATGGGGTAGCAAAGAGTTGAACATAACTGAGCAACTAACACACACACACATACATTCATACATTTTTTCAAGTTTTCAATGATAAGTTTGGAGTGTGCTATTATATGCCAACACATATAACTCTAGTACATGAAGGGCACACAGTAGACACTCGATGGTTGTCCTGAGATAACATTTTTTTCATGAGGCCCTTTGTCTTCTTTAGAAAAAAAGAAGGGACTGATAGTATTTTTTATCATTGTTTTGTTGTTGCTTTGATCTTTTTTTTTTTAATCTTTAGTATCCAGCACAATGCCTGGATCACAGTAGGTGTCATATAAATGTTTTTTGAGTAAATGAGTGAATCCCTAGAAAACTCTTCCCATATTTCTACTAGGGAAACTCCAACTCATGTTTCCTTCTTTGAGGAAGCCCTACTCGGGACCCCCAGACAATTTTATTAACCTCTCCTTTACACTTCCAGAGCAAATGTGCATACCCCTCCAAGAGTACTTTAAAATCTTTTTCGGAGTATCTTCTTTTTTCACTGGAATATGAGCTCTCCATATCATGTGTCTTGTTGACCCAGCATAAAGAATAGATAAATGCAAGGGCTATAATAAAATACAGTATCTGAAAGTGTATAAGAAAGGCCCATTAATTAATTCTGAATGGAAGGACAGAAGGTTAGGTTTTTGGAGGAAATGGTATTGGGAGTTGAAAGATGAATAAAATTTCAGGGTTATATAAGAGATAGGGATAGGAAAACGGCAGTCTCGGTAGAAGGGAGAATAACAAAGAAGGTATAACTATGTGTGTATGGAAGTGGCTGGACCACCGGAGAATGGAGAACTTGGAGATGGTGCAGGGGGAGTTCAAGAAAAGAGTCTGAAGGCAGGTTGTGAGAGGTTAATGCCATGCTGGGAATTGCCATGTGTGAGATGTGACTGTCACTGAGAAACACAGTGGACCACAGAGCATCAGAATATGATAAGCGCAGAAAGTCATCACTGGGTTTGGTACATAGAATGTGGGAACTTTTAGGAGACTTTCTGCTGATACTGGAAGAAAAGGTCAAGAAGGCAGGAGTTTCCCAATGAGTGGAAATAAAATACTAGATCATTCAACAATTAAAGAAGACAAAAAGACAAGGACAATAATTCAAAGTTGATGAAAGGAAGGTGAACATGTGAGGAGGTCTGATAAAAGGAGACAAATTAATGGAGGCACTATCAAGAAACAGATGAAAAGGACAATACAGGTAGAAGGGCAGACCTTTAAAAGGAAGAAGGATATTCCTCCCTTAGGGATAAAATTGATAACCTTAAAATAGCCAACATGTTACACTTCTTTAGAATCTATTAGAATGCACATAGTACGGGTAAATTTTAACCTCAAAAAGTATTTAATTGTACTTTCTTTATTACTTAAATGGACAGGGACTATATTACTTAGAAGGGTAATGATCTAAGTAGTATTAGCTGAGAGGGGCTTCCCAGATGGCTCAGCAGTAGAGAATCTGCCTGCCAAGCAGTAGGCATGGGTTCGATCCCTGGACTGGAAAGATCCCCTGGAGAAGGAAATGGCAATCCGCGCCAGTATTCTTGCCTGGGAAATCTCATGGACTGAGGAGCCTGGCAGGCTACAGTCCATGGAGCCACAGTTGGACAGCCTTAGATACCAAATAAGTATTAGCTGAGAAATGGTCCCTTAATTTTCTTGTAGTTCTAAATGTCTTTGTCTATAAAGTCTCTTCTAAATCACTGTTCTTGATCATTTCCAGTGTCAGAGATGACAGCAAGTTTGTTCTTTCCCATATACTGTAATGGAGAACACTGATAGATGTATTGGGTTTTATGTCTCTAAATAAAAACATCTTCCATAGAGTGAAAGTATCACTTCCACTCTATGGAATCACAGTTAAATAACAGCAAACAAATATTGATTCCTTGCTACTATTTTTTATTCTCCAAAATTCAATGGCTGAACAGACTATGTTGGAAAACTATTAAATGAAGTTGCCATATTTTAATCAAAACTTATTTCAAGGCAATGTATATTTTTCTTACTCCTTTAAGAAATCATGGAGAACAGTATGGAGATTCCTTAAAACACTGGAAATAGAACTGCATACGACCCAGCAATCCCACTGCTGGGCAACACACTAAGGAAACCAGAATTGAAAGAGACACATGTACCCCAGTGTTCATCACAGCACTGATTACAGTAGCCAGGACATAGAAGCAACCTAGATGTCCAGCAGCAGATGAATGGATAAGAAAGCTGTGGTATATACACAATGGAATATTACTCAGCTATTAAAAAGAATGCATTTGAATCAGTACTAATGAGGTGGATGAAACTGGAGCCTATTATACAGAGTGAAGTAAGTCGGAAAGAAAAACACCAATACAGTATATTAACGCATATATATGGAATTTAGAAAGATGGCAAAGATGACCCTATATACGAGACAGCAAAAGAGACAGAGACGTAAAGAACAGACTTTTGGACTCAGTGGGAGAAGGCGAGGGTAGGATGATTTGAGAGAATAGCATTGAAACACATATATTATCCTATGTGAAACAGATCACCAGTCCAGGTTTGATGCATGAGACAGGGTGCTCAGGGCTGGTGCACTGGGATGACCCTGAGGGGTGAGGTAGGGAGGGAGGTGGGAGGGGGGTTCAGGATGGGGAACACATGCATACCCATGGCCGATTCATATCAATGTATGGCAAAAACCACTACAATATTGTAAAGTAATTAGCCTCCAATCAAAATAAATTAATTAATTGAAAAAAAAAAAAAAAAGAAATGAGCACAACAGTGGTTCTCACACATAGATCACTCCATACTCTTAAACTGTTGTCACATGCAAAAACAAAAAATGAAACTCTCATCAAGTGTATGGCAAAGCATTAAGTTAATTGAATTTCTCTTAACATAGTAACACAGTTAATTTTTTTTTAATTATTAGAACACTGAATCAGTTACTTTATATAATCTGCTGAATAATCACTATGAGGTCGCAAAGAGATGGACACGACAGAGCAACTAACACTTTCAGGTATAGTAACATCTTAGATTAAAAGAAAATTTCAATAAACCCTTACACTGTACCATAATCATCACTGAGTAATTCTTTCCTTTTACTTTCCAAATTAAATCTATCACTATAATCTATTATAAAAATTGTATCAAATGATAAGCAATGCATTTACCAGCATACTAAGCCTAATTTGAATTATCTCTAGTTGTGGCTTTTCCTCATCTTAAATCATCCAACCTCCAAACTCTAATTTGTTTTGTGCTTATGGCTGTAGTAGATACAGACACAGTTTTTAATGATACATCCCATATGTTTGTTAAGGTTAGTTCAATCTTTCTTTGTCAGGAGTCTTTTTTTTTTTAACCTACATCAGGCAAGAAAAATTAGGTTGACCTAATTGTTTTTTGGAGCATGGGATTTTTCTCAGCCATATTTGCAATGTTTCTTTTAAATTCTGGTGTTCTCCCTACTCTTGTTACCTTCTGATACTTTTAAGATACATCAAAAACAGGGCCGAAAGTCTAGTGCTATGTAAGTTGCTGGGCTTACTAGGTTTTAATACTACTGTGCCACGCTTATCTTCCCATCTTGATTGATTAGCGATTGATGGCATAGTATAAGTTTGCAGCAATATCCAAATGTTACTGCTATATCTCTTAAACATCATCCCCCAAAAGTGTCCATGGACAATTTGTTTACCTTCTCACTCCATCAGTTTCTGATATTATTAGCAGAAGACACTGCCAGGTCTTGGCTCTCAAGAAATCAGATACCTCTCTTGAACAGTGCAATAAGAAGGAAAGTAATGAGGACTCAATAAAACTAACACTCGTATCATTCTCTTAGCCGTTTATCTAGTCAACTTTCCCACTAGCATTTAAACAAATCATTTAAGTAAAATAAAAGAGAAAAAACTTTTCTTTCATAAATTGTGAAATCTATGTTCTAATTTAAGCTGATTTGTAAAATATTTGAAAGATAATAGACTTGTACCAAGTCTATAATTTGGAAAAATATTTTAAGAATTACTTTACTATGTGATAGAACAAGGAATCTATCCACCCAGGTTGGATGCATGAGAGAAGTGCTTGGGCCTGGTGCACTGGGAAGACCCAGAGGAATCGGGTGGAGAGGGAGGTGGGGGGGGAGGGATCGGGATGGGGAATACGTGTAAATCTATGGCTGATTCATATCAATGTATGACAAAACCCACTGAAAAAATAAATAAATAAATAAAGAAAAAAAAAAAAGAATTACTTTACTATGTGATAGAACAAGGAATCTATTTTAGAAAATAAAATTAATCTTGTGAGGCACTATGTTTTGCCTCTAGTGGCTGTCTCAGAATGCATTGTACAAAATAGAATGAATTTTTACTGCCACCTAATATGCTGAGACAGGCTTCCCTGGTGGCTCAGACGGTAAAGAATCTACCCACAATGCAGGAGACCTGGGTTCAATCCTTGGGTTGGGAAGATCCCTGGAGAAGGAAATGGCAAATCACTCCAGTATTCTTGCCTGGATAATTACATGGACAGAGGAGCCTGGTAGGCTCACAGAGTCAGACACGACTGAGTGACTAACACAATATGCTAAGATGGTAATAGTTTTAACTTGTGTTTTTAGAAGTAGAGGTGGTAATAAATGCTTGTCTATGTGAAATACAGTGTAAAAATGCAACAGGGATACGAAATATCTAATCCAAGAAATAAACAGGAATAAGAATATATTCTACTGTGAATTAGGACTTTTAATACATTCATGCTTACCATTATGCATCAGTCATTCAATTCTTTATCAGAAACAAATTAGTTCTATTTATACTCATCTTCATTTATGGGTTTCAGACTTGTTCATGCAAGGTTTGATGCTTATATCTTAGTAGTTTTGTTTGAACAAACAGAATAAGATGGAATAGATATGTTTTTCCTTTTGCTGTATTAATTTGAGAGGTTTTTTTTCTTTCTTAAAAATCAATGAGATGTGTAGTTTCAAAAAGGGGAGTTTAAAACATTTTCACTTTTTTTCACTTCTCAAAGAATCACCCCAAAATAATGGGGACAACATGAAACATAAAACCAATTCCATCATCAATGCAAATGAGACCATGTGAGAAACAAACTATTCATATAAATGTGGAAATAAAAATAGACTAAATCAATGGCTTAACAAGTAGGAAAAGAGTCAAACCTAAGCAACTATGAAAGGTGGAAACCAACAAAAAGTCAGGTGATAGAAGAAGCAGTTAGATTTGCAGCCCAAATGTAGAATTTTTAGATTAGCAGGAGACCAAGGGTTTGTTCTGTGGACAGTTTACCAAGAGTAGCCCCAAGCTCCAGGCATGGAGAAGGGCCAGTGTGAGAGGCTGTACCAAAAATGATGGTTAAGTCTGAAAACTCAACCACTGAGTCACACCCCAAACCCACCCCACCTGGTTTCAAAATAGCAGCAGCTAGATTGATATCTCCAGGCCAAAGACCGCAGATCCTTTGCTAGAAAAAAATAGAGATGAAGACTTACAAGTACTAACATGTGTGATCTCCTAATGACAAAGCTAACCAGCCATCTGACTACCGAAGACTTATTGTGGAAACGATTTTGAAATATATAGAAATATGGAACCACTATGTTGTGTACCAGGAACCACCATAGTGTTGTAGGTCAACTATTCTTCAAAAAAGTCCAATCCCACTTCTGGGCATACACACCGAGGAAACCGGAGCTGAGAGAGACGCGTGCACCCCAATGTTCATCGCAGCACTGTTTATAATAGCCAGGACATGGAAGCAACCTAGATGCCCATCAGCAGATGAATGGATAAGGAAGCTGTGGTACATATACACCATGGAATATTACTCAGCCATTAGAAAGAATTCATTTGAATCAGTTCTAATGAGATGGATGAAACTGGAGCCCGTTATACAGAGTGAAGTAAGCCAGAAAGATAAAGAACATTACAGCATACTAACACATATATATGGAATTTAGAAAGATGGTAACGATAACCCTATATGCAAAACAGAAAAAGAGACACAGATGTACAGAACAGACTTTTGGACTCCGTGGGAGAAGGTGAGGGTGGGATGTTTCGAGAGAACAGCATCGAAACATGTATATTATCTAGGGTGAAACAGATCACCAGCCCAGGTGGGATGCATGAGACAAGTGCTCGGGCCTGGTACACTGGGAAGACTCAGAGGGATCGGGTAGAGAGGGAGGTGGGAGAGGGGATCGGGATGGGGAATACATGTAACTCCATGGCTGATTCATGTCAATGTATGACAAAAACCACTACAATATTGTAAAGTAATTAGCCTCCAACTAATAAAAATAAATGAAAAAAAAGAAAAAAAAGTGATCAAATTTGTGGTTATTAGAGGTACAGGGTTTGGGGGAGGGGAGACTGGATAAAGGTAGTCAAAAATTTCATGTGTTTTCATGTTTCCTAGATATTTTAATGAGAAATTTATAAAGTATGGCAAGATGTTTGTCTTCTGCTATGTTACAAGAAAAAAGTTTTTATTGTTGAGAGTCTATAGCACAGTTTACTATTTAATTGTAAACTGCAGTAAGGTTTCATGGCTACTAAATTTGTTCATCAAAATATAACCCACAAATAGTACTATCAAATTATTTTAACAAGAGTACCAAACTAAGTCAAAGGGAAAAGGAAAGTCACTGATGCAAAAATTATTTCAAGACAGCTCACAAATGCAACCATAAAAACTCAAATTAAAACACTAGAAGAAGAAATATAAAACTATGTGTTTCAATTTTGAGAAAGGCAAATATTTCTTAGGTAATAGTGTGGAAGCATTAGTGACGAAAGAAAAAATTGATAAATCTTACTAATTAAAATTAAAAACTTGTTTTCAAACAAAACAACACTATTAAGAAAATAAATAGGCAAATCACAGACTAAGGTGACAATATTCACCACTCATGTAACTGGTGAAAGATTTTAATTCAGAATATATAAACAACTTGTACAATTCAATGACAAAATGATAGGCAACCCAATTTAAAAACAGGTAAATGTATTCCTAAAAGAAGACTGTTGAGTCTATTTCTCCACTGCTGCCCTGTAAATAAATTCTTCAGTACCATTTGTCTAGATTCCATATATATACATTAGAATACAATAATATCTTTCTCTTTCTGACTTACTTCACCCTGCATAATAGGCTCTAGGTTCATCTACCTCATTAGAACTGACTCAAATGTGTTCTTTTTTATGGCTAACTAATATTCCATTGTATATATGTACCAAAGCTTTTTTATCCATTCATCTGTTGATGCACATCTAGGTTGCTTCTGCCTGGAGAAACAGACATAAAGAAGAGGAGAGGGGAGACATGGGGAGAGGGGAGGAGAAGGTGAGATGTGTGGAAAGAGTAACATGGAAACTTACATTACCATATGTAAAATAGAGAATTTGCTATATGGGTCAGGAAACTCAAACAGGGCTCTGTATCAACCTAGAGGGATGGGATAGGGAGGGAGATGGGAGGGAGGTTCAGAAGGGAGGGGATATGTGTATACCTGTGGCTGATTCATGTTGAGGTTTGATAGAAAACAGCAAAATTCTATAAAGCAATTATCTTTCAATTAAAAAATAAATAATTTTTGTTAAAAGTAAAAAAAAAAAAAAAACAATTGAGGATACACTAGATCTCAGTAGATCCTGGGAATCTCTATTTTGCAAAAGCTGCTTCCAGTCACTATGAGGTCTAGCCAAGTGAAGGAATCTCTGCTCTGTCACCTTATTTCAACTCAGACTTTTGTCTCATCCCAGCCTTTTCACAACCACATATTCCTGTAAGGAAAAAAACTAAATAAATGTGAAGTCTAATAAGTACATTAAAAAGTGCTCAATATTACTAGTCATCAGGGAAAAGCAAATTAAAACCATAATTAGAAATGACAAACTACTACACAACCACTGAAACAGTTAAAATGAAAAAGAATGAATACAAATACTATTCAGGATGTGGTTGTTGTTCAGTAGCTTAGTTGTCTGACTCTTTGAAACCACATGCACTGCAGCACATCAGAATCCCCTGTTCATCACTATGTCCTAGTTCAGTTCAGTTCAGTCACTCAGTCGTGTCTGACTCTTTGCTACCCCATGGACTGCAGCACACCAGGCTTCCCTGTCTATCACCAGCTCACAGAACTTGCTCAAACTCATTTCCATCAAATCAGTGATGCTCAAACTCATTTCCATCAAATCAGTGATGCCATTAAACCATTTCATCCTCTGTCATCCCCTTCTCCTCCTGCCCTCAATCTTTCACAGCATCAGGGTCTTTTCAAATGAGTCAGTTCTTCGCATCAGGTGGCCAAAGTATTGGAGCTCCAGCTTCAGCATCAGTCCTTCCAATGAATATCCAGGACTGATTTCCTTTAGGATTGACTGGTTTGATCTCCTTGCAGTCCAAGGGGCTCTCAAGAGTCTTCTACAACACCACAGTTCAAAAGCATCAGTTCTTCAGTATTCAGCTTTCTTTATGGTCCAGCTCTCACATCCATACATGACTACTAGAAACACCATAGCTTTTACTAGATGGTCCTTTGTTGGCAAAGTAATGTCTCTGTTTTTTAATATGCTGTCTGGGCTGTTCACAGCTTTTCTTCCAAGGAACAAGCATCTTTTAATTTCATGGCTTGCAGCCACCATCTATAGTGATTTTGGAGCCCCCCCAAAATAGTCTCTCACTGTTTCCATTGTTTCCCCATCTATTTGCCATGAACTGGTGGGACCAGATGCCATGATCTTAGGTTTCTGAATGTGGAGTTTTAGGCCAACTTTTTTCACTCTTCTCTTTCACTTTCATCAAGAGGCTCTTTAGTTCTTCTTCACTTTCTGCCATAAGGGTGGTGTCATCTGAATATCTGAGGTTATTGATATTTCTCCCAGAAATCTTGATTCCAATTTGTGCTTCATCCAGACTGGCATTTCTCATAATTTACTTCTCACAGAAGTTAAATAAGCAGGGTGACAGTATACAGCCTTGACATATTCCTTTCCTGATTTGGAGCCAGTTTGCTGTTCCATGTCCAGTTCTAACTGTTGCTTCCTGACCTGCATACAGATTTCTCAGGAGGCCGGTCAGGTGGTCTGGTATTCCCATCTCTTGAAGAATTTTCCACAGTTTGTTGTGACCCACACAGTCAAAGGCTTTGGCATAGTCAATAAAGCAGAAGTAGATGTTTTTCTGGAGTTCTCTTGCTTTTTCAATGATCCAACAGATGTTGGCAATTCAATCTCTAATTCCTCTGCCTTTTGTAAATCCAGCTTGAACATGTGGAAGTTCACGGTTCACATACTGTTGTTGAAACCTGTGTTGGAGAACTTTGAGCATTACCTCGCTAACGTGTGAGATGAGTGCAATTGTGCGGTAGTTTGAACATTCTTTGGCATTGCCCTTCTTTGGGATTGGAATGAAAATGCAAAGGAGAAGCCCCAGCAAGACAGTAGGAAGGACAAAATGGCATTTAGAATCAAATCCCATACCCACCAGAGATATTCCAAGGGCTCAAACAAAACCTTGTGCGCACCAGGAAACCCCACAGGGACTGAGTCTGAGAGTGTCCTGCAGAGGTACGGGTCAGTAGTGGCCTGCATCAGGGGCAGGGGCTCTGGGTGCAGCAGACCGGAGTATGGCATAAGCCCTCTTGGAGGAGGTCGCCATTAACCCCACCATAGAGCCACCAGAACTTACACTTACACTTATGTCCTAGAGTTTGCTCAAATTTATGTTCACTGAGTCAATGATGTCATCCAACCATCTCATCCTCTGTCACCCCTTCTCCTCTTGCCTTCAGTCTTTCCCAGCATCAGGGTCTTTTGCAGTGAGTCAGCTCTTCACATCAGGTGGCCAAAGTATTGGAGCTTCAGCTTCAACATTAGTCCTTCTGATGAATTGATTGATTTGATTGAGTGAATTGAGTTTATTTCCTTTAGGATTGACTGGTTTGAGCTCCATGCTGTCCAAGGAATTATCAAGTCTTCTTCAGCACCAGAGTTCAAAAGCATCAGTTCTTCGATGCTCAGCCGTCTTTATGGTTCACCTCTCACATTCATACATGACTATTGGAAAAAATCATAGCGTTGACCATATGGACCTATGTGGGCCAAATGATGTCTCTGCTTTTTAATATGCTGTCTGCATTTGTCAGAATCTGGAGCTCATAGTATTCTCCTACCTTTCCAGTGGAGATTTAAATGGTCCAATCACATTCACTCTATGATCCAACAGTTCCACTCATAGATATTTATCCAAGAGAAATGAAAACATATGTCTTCAAACAGACTTGTGTAAGAATATTTATTGCAATTTTAGTCATAATAACCACAAACTGGAAATATACCAGTGTCCATCACCAGGAAAATAGATAAATAAACTGTATATTTTTTCTATGGAATACTTATCAGTGGCTTCCCTGGTGGTTCAGCAGTAAAGAATCTGCCTACAATGCAGGAGACTCTAGAGACACACGTTCAGTTCCTGAGTCAGGAAGATTCGATGAAGGAGGGGATGGCAACCCACTCCAGTACTCTTGCCTGGAGAATTCCAAGGACAGGGGAGCCTGGCAGGCTACAGTCCATAGGGTCGCAAAGAGTAGGACATGACTGAAGTGACTTAGCATGCACGCACACATGCATACTTCTCAGCGATAAAAAAGAACATGGATGCATCTCAAAAACATTATGCTAAAGAAAATGAGCCAGAAATAAAGAGTGTGTGCTATCTGATTCCATTTAAATAAAGTGCTAGATTAGGTAAAATTAGGTAATTAATTAGTGAGTGATTTCTTGGTGCATGTGTGTGAGGGGGGTTATTTCATGGGAAGGGGCCACAAGTCCACTTTCTAGGCTGGTGGAAATAGTCGATATCTACATAAAAATGCAGGTGACACAGACATTTTCACTTTTCAGTATGAATGGAGCTGTGCAATTAAGATTTGTGCCTTCACTCTATGTGGATGATTTCAATATACTTCTCCCTAGTGGCTCAGATGGTAAAGAATCTGCCTGCAATGTGGGAGACCTGGGTTCAATCCCTGGGTTAGGAAGGTTCCCTGGAGGAGGGCATGGCAACCCACTCCAATATTCTTGCCTGGAGAATCACCATGGACAGAGGAGCCTGGCGGGTTACAGTCCATGGGGTCGCAAAGAGTCAGACACGACTGAGCGACTAAGCACCCAGCACATGGAGGCAATAGAAAGCCCAGGATTCCATATTAGATTTATAAGACATTTTTCCTGAAATTATCAAATCATTGGGTAACATAGTATAGAGTCCACATGACATATTCTAAAAACCCACCCAAAGTAGATTTTGATACCACTACCTCAGAAGTGCCAGCTTTATGATGACTCCACTACTGCTTATGAAGAATTCTACTGCAGATGGAAGTTAAAAACTGAAAATTGTTGTGATGTGCTTATTCATTCAGTAATGTCCAACTCTTTGAGATCCCATGAACTGTAGCCTGCTAGGCTCCTTTGTCCACTGGATTTTCTAAGCAAGAATACTGGAATGGTTTGCCATCCCCTTCTCCAGGGGATACTCTAAATCAGAAATGTGTATACATATTGCAAACTGCCCTAAATAAATTTGTTTATAAGGATTTCTTTGGTGTGTATCAATAATCTCAATGTCTAGAAGCAAATGAAGGTTATAGGTGTCCTTCCCAGATAATATTCTAGTTGAATCAGGTAACAGAACCCTCCAAAGGTGTTGGGATGCGAGACTGATGGAGTTTAGAATCAGGGTATGCAACCAAGCAGGACCCTTTTGGGCCTTCCTGAGACAGACCCCTTCCCCATGCCCTCTGCCCGCCTCTTCTTTGTGGAAAAGCTGTAGTCTCCCATCCCTCCCCTCAAAAATTAGTGATTGAAAGGATGTGACTGAGTAGTGACAAAAGTAGCAATTGGGCCAGGAGAACCGTTAACAATTTACACAGATATCAGCCATATGGCAGAACAGAATCTTTAGTTCCTCCCTGAAGTACAAAAATAACAGTATCTGGTGCACATGCTTGAATTATTTTATAGATACTAAAGCCCCCACTGAATGGAGAAAGTTAACCACACAGTGACAGTGAGCACAAAGCCCTCAGACTGGCTGGAGCATGAGGGTAAAGTTAACCCCTGTGATACTGCCATCCTACCTTACCATCAACAGATCAGAGACCTGTGCATGAGTTGACCATGTACCCTGAAACTCCCGTCCCGCATCTTGCCTTAAAAATGCTTCCCTGAGTGTCCAAAGCTGGTGCTCTGTGACAACCTGGAGGGATGGGGTGGGGACTACGATGGGAGGGGGTTCAAGATGGAGGGGACACATGTATACCTGTGACCAATTCATATTGACATATAGCAAAAGATCATCATAATATTGTAAAGTAATTATCCTCCAATTTAAAATAAGTAAATAATTTTTTTAAATGCTTCCCTGAAACCCATTGGTGTCCTTTTGAGCATAAGCTGTCCTATTCTCTTGCTTGACCCTTGCAATAAATCTTTCTCCACTCCAAACTCCCGTGTTTCAGTTTGTTTGGCCTCACTGTGAAAGGGATACACTAACTTGGATTTGAACAACAGATAAAGATTCTTAAGTTCTGCTGAGTACAGCTGAAGTGTTATATATTTCTAGCTAATCAGTATATCTTGAATATCACTCATTTCATCAATACAAAATAAAATATAACCTCATTTATGCTAATTTATAAATACCCTAGAGCTGACCTCAAGTAAAAATAGTTGAAGCTTCATAACCTTGTGAGTTTTAGAGTCTGGTAAGAGCAGTGGTTCTCAACCACGCAATATGTTCAAATCATCTCTGGAGAGTTTTTAAATCCCAAAGCTGAGGTCATAATCCAGGCCAGTAAAATCAGAGTTTCTAGGGGTGGGATCCAGTCAACAGCATTTTTCAAACCTCACTAGGTGATTCCAATTTATAGACAGAGAAGAGAACCACTGGATTAGTCTATGGACTTCTCCAGGCCAGAATGCTGGAGTAGACTTTCCATTCTTCAGGGGATTTTCCCAGTCCAGGGACTGACCCTAGGTCTCCCACATTGTAGAGGGATTCTCTCTCTCTCTTTTTTTTTTTTTTTTTGGTAGAGGGATTCTTTACCATTTGAGCCACAAGGGAAGCTCTAGAACCTTCCAATCTAGCCTCATTGCAGTGGATATTATTGAATAGGTGTTTTAAATGCTGTTTAACTACATTTAAAGGATAAGTAATACACATTATATACCATACTGTTGATGTTTAAATGTTTTTAAGTAAATACATAACATGAAACACATTCCATTTCCTCAATGACAGGACAGAAACAACAAAACTATAGATACCAACTAGGTCTACGGCCATACCACCCTGAACGTGCCCGATCTCGTCTGATCTCAGAAGCTAAGCAGGGTCGGGCCTGGTTAGTACTTGGATGGAAGATACCAACTAGAACTGACTAGTAATAACCACCACCACCACTCCAGCATCTGGCACCAGGAAGGGAATTTGGCCGTTTTTAAGTAAAGGATCTAGAGAAGGGAATGGCTAGATGCATTTGTATACAGGTGACTAAGACTCTGCACTGAAAATTTGGTTTTTAAGTAATTACATCCTGAGATTGCCTGTAAATAGTAATACATGCCCTGATTCAGAGAAGTGACTATCTCAGCCAGACCACATTGAAGTCAAAGCAGCAAGGGATATACAATTAGTTAAGACCAGGATGACAAGAGAAGAAAACCTGAAACAGACGAGAGCATTGATAATTCCCTTAGCCCAGCTGGCCAAAGATTTTACTAGTTCTTGATGAGATATCAGAAGATAGTTTCAGAACATTACTGCAAGTTACTTGTATTTGTGATATATAAATAAATTTATGTAAATTGCTGAGTAAAGTATATATTTTTGTATGGTTTGGTGATAGTGTGGATTTCTCTTGTAATCTTTATTTTTTAAACAGTCTGATATATCACAAACTTGGCCCAATCCTAATCAGTTCCCCATCTTAAAAGATTCTCTTCTTGAATGGATACATATATATGTATGGCTGAGTCCCTTTGCTGTCCACCTGAGACTATCACAACATTGCTAATCAACTATATTCAAATATAAGATAAAAAGCTGAAAAAATTCTCCCTTAAAGAATGTGAATCCAGACCCCCAATGCCCTATAAATATTTCTCTTCTGACTCCCCACTTCAGAGTCACTGCTAAGGCTTGTCAAGATGATATTCATTCCAACTGTAGTTATTTCTAATAAATTTATCTTTAAGAGATTTTATAAAGATATTTTGGTGAGATCAATAGCAACATCATAAAGAATATCTAATCAAGGCTAATTCCTGCTTTGGAATGCCATTTATTACAAGAACTCAGTAAATGTATATTGATAATGTTTAAGTAAAAACAAATTTAGCAACATAAAATTCCAATCAAATATTGCAAAATATTTTTTCCCATCCCATTTGTTAATCAAGAACAGCCTGAGAGGATTTGAGGAGGAAAAAAACGCCTAATCGCATCCCCAAAGAGTTCCTTCATTAGAATCAGGTCACCTAATGATTATTAGAGATTTACATCCAAATGCTATATTCAGTCACAGTGCTCTGTCCATTATTTCCCTCCCTTTGCAAATGTCATCTTGAAATCATCTATCCAAATGTCATATACACGACATTTCTATCAAGTCTTTGAGGAACACTTCCAACTTTCTCTTTATATTTAATTACTCCTTTCTCTCAGCTATGCTTTTTGTGTTTACCACACAGTAATATTTGTTTTCATTTCTTTCTCCATTCACTTTGATCTATTTGAGGGCAGGATCCATGGTATTTATGTCCCTTTAAGGGCTCATCATTGCAGAGTCTAAATTAAAAAAAAATAATAAGTATTTTTTCAAATAGACCAGATTTTTGGCCCTGTGATTATCTCACTTAACTTCAAACTCTACTTATAAACCCTTATTAACAAATGACACCTGAGTACTGTAATACTTCTGCATGAGAAAAAGGTCCACTAAGATTGGGATACACAGTTATCAGTTGGTTGGAACAGAAATTCCAGCTAAAACAAGGGCAACTAAAATAGAAACTAGAAAGGTGCCAAAGGTGAGAGTCGACTATTTGGGATTGTTCTGAAGAATGAGAATTTTGTAGAAGTTCTATAGTTTTTGCATTCTTTATGGGGAAATTTCAAAATAATTTATTTTTGTATGCTTAAATATTTCAGTTAAAAAAATAACTAATGTGTAATGTGTAAGATTGTATCAGGTTCAAAAGAGCAGGATTTGTGTGTGTGTGTGGGTGTGTGTATTTTCTTGCAGAAAATAAAAATCTATATTGTCAAGTCACATCCTGCATTGCTATTTTGCCTGAATTTCTTTAGAAATATATTCTAGTCATTATACTCCCTATTTAAAATCAGAAAACTTTCTAATGTTGCATTCTTCAGTGAAAAAAAAAAAAAAAACTTGTTTTCTCTCTTTTAGTGGATCTGAAAAGTAAATGACATATTGAGGTCACTAGGAAAATGAATGTCAAGATTCACATAAGTCAAGATTTACCTAACAAGGCTTCCTTCATCTGCAGTTAGTGAGTGGTTACACAGTATAGAAGAAAGACATTAGCTTTAGTATCCAAGATCCTGAGATCTAATTAGAAACTTGCAAATTTATCTGGGCAACAATGGACCATTATTTCATGTCTCTGGGTCTCAGTCTCTTCTTTCATTAAATACAATAGTCCCTCTTTTATAGAATTTTCTTGAGAAATACATAAGTGAAAAAGTAAATAGTAGGCAATGAAGATATTTAAGTTGAATTGGAAATGTATTCATAGCAACTCTGTAAATCAGTTAGGTAAATAAGAATTTCACTCACCTATATCATCACTCTATAGATGGGATCATGGAGTTCTGGATTCAGAACCATGAATTGAAAGAAAAACTCTTGGGGAGCATAACTGAGGCAGTGTAAGATTTGCCAGGACACTGCAGACAATAAACCACCTCTAACATGAGACCATAGAGGTGTTTCCATATCCACAAGTGGTCCAGATCTCTGTTTTATGTCTCTTTTGAAAGAAGGCAAAGTGTTTTTCTCTATCTAGTTCTCACAAAAGAAGTGGGCAGAAATGTTAGCCGTGTGACTTTAATGAATATCACATGAACAAGTTTCCTTACACACTGCTTTGGAAATGTCACCAAATCAAAGGTTGCACTTAGAAAGGGCATAAAACTGAACAAGATAACGGGACAATCGTTGCCTGGCACACAAGAGAGGACATCACCTTTGCAGCCGGAAAATAGAACAAGGACACAGTAAGTTTGGTTACTGCACACACAGCCATTACTCAGAATATGTTGATGCACCTGCTTTACCTTGAAAATTGGTTCCTCTAATAGCCAAAATTAAATAAGAATAATGAGAAATATATTTTTAAAGTACTATATGAAAATGACAGTAGATATAATGCATAATGTATAATGCAGAGCCAACATACCTACAATCAGAGTCTCTAAAGAAGAGAAGCTTTGTAGTGAGACAGAGTAAATACTTTCAGGCAAAATTATGAAAGGACTTTTCTGAAATTAAAAAGACTTGAATCTATATGTTGAAAGTAAACAACACGCAGTAAAGAAATCTGGTTTATGATAATTAAATCAAGACGTATTTTTCCTTAGAATTAAATTTCTCTTCCTAAGAAGATGGCATCACCAATTCAATAAATATGAACACGGGCAAACTCCAGGAGATGGTGAGGAACAGAAAAGCCTGGCACACTGCAGTTCATGGGGTCGCAAAGAGTGGAACATAACTTGGCAACTGAACAAATAAAGAAGAAATTAAAATTTTCTCTTAGGGAGAACAAAGATGAAAAAAATTATGGGGACACAAAGTAAATTAATTATTTGGATTATATTAGCATTCCCCTTTTCTATGCCTTACCCCTTTATCATTTCTAATTTTTAGTATTTATATCTTTTTCTTTTTTAATTGAAGTATAGATTTATAACATTACAGTAAATTCAGGTATATATAATGACTCAATACACTTATAGATTATACTCTAAAATTATTACAAAATAATGAATATATTTTCCTGTACTGTACAATGTATCCTTGTTGCTTACCTATTTTTACATAGTAGTTTGCATCTCTTTCTCTTGATTAGTTTAACAATATTTTAGATATTTTTATAATAAAAAAAAAAGCTTTGGGGGAAAAAAATGGGTTCTTCTCTCAAACAAAACCAAATAAACCTAAACAAAGTACACAGAGGGAAGGCCTAGCATATCTTCCAGGTACTTGTTTTCCCGTTGTTAGGCAGTTGGAAATTCAACTCATGCTTAAAATGCACACTTAGTCATCTACACTTAACACATTTTCTGTGGCCCTAAAGTGCTGTTGATAAACAGTTAGTTAAAAACTCTCACAGATAATAGTTCCAGAACGCCCTTCTGTTTCAAGCCTGTTACCCGTGGAACTCTTCCAAGCAAAACAAACAGCAGGAACTTCAGGACAACCTCTGTGGGGCTCATACCTTGCATTCACATGATTCAACTCTCATCTAATTGCCATTTGGCTGCCAACGCTTTTCCATGTCTCTACATGGTGTCGCAGCAAATACAGTCTACTTTAACTAGGAATCCTGATTTTACTATAATCAACTGTGTGCCTTTCTACCCTCACCCGAGCTTGAGCGTGAGTACAATAGAATGCCAGAATCATTTTTGTATCACTGATGCTTAAAACAGGATTTGGCATCTAATGGGTCCTCAGTAAATATTTGTTGACTATTTTAAGAATGCCATCACTGTCACATTTCCTTTCCTACCAACCCATGCCTTTGTTTATAACAAAGCTCTTGTCTCCATGTCTTCATTCTGTCTAATAATACTGGGTGGCCAGAAAGTTTGTTCCAGTTTTCCATATGCTATGGCAGAAAAACCCAAATGAACTTTTTGGTCAACTCAATACCTAGATTCTTGAGTGCCTGACAGCAAATGGTAACCCTCTGAATTAAACAAAATCTGTAAGCTATGTACCATGCATTCACCATTCACTTTCGCCAAGTCCCTCACCTACTTTCTCAGTTCCAACAAATATTTATCATCTATTGCCTGAGAATACTGTGCAATATTTTATACAAGTTGGAAAATTGCACAATCATGGCCATTTATAACTAGCACTCTCCAATAAAAACAACGACCATCATGAGTGAAAGCAAATGTACACTTTCAGTTTTTCTAGTAGTTATATTAAAAAGGGGGAAAGGAAAAGGTAAAATTAAGTTCAGTTATAAACTTTAACTACATATATGAAAATTATCATTTCAACACATGTTCAATGTAAAACTTATTAATGATAAATTTTACTTTTTTTTTCTCTTATCAAGTCTTCAGAATCTGGAGTGTATTTTTAGCCTTACAGTATGTTAAGTTTGGAAGTGTCAGTGACAATGTATGGCTAGTGGTTACCATATTGAGTAGCACAGACCTATAAAATCACCTTCTCATAAAAGAAAGAGAGGACTGTAATACAAAATAAACTAGAATGAATGTGATGTTAAGTTACAATAAAATGAATGTGATGTTAAGTTACAATAAAACATGGGGCCAAAGAGAGGACCCAATTCTAAGAGGAGGGAAAGAAGTAGGCTCCTCTGGACCTACTCTATTTTCTCTTTACTAAACATGGCATCCTCTCATCTTACTTGCCACTTCTTCCTTCATCCTGCGTGATACATCCATGACTGTGTGCATTTACATATCTGTGCAAGTAGTTCAGTGTTTCTTAGGACTAAATATAAATGGATGACACATTTATGTGAGTGTAGGCTATATATAATTGAATATGACTCTCTAGTTTATATAAATCATGATTTAGAGTATATGGGAGGGGCATATGCAAGATAAAAAGAAGGGGTGAACAAAATATGAAAGACAGGGCCTTCTAATGGTATATACACCTAAGTTGTATACATTCTAAGGTGTAAACACCTTCTAATGGTGTATTCTTTTCCTAGTGGATTATCAAAAGGTAAGAGCAGGCAATGAGTAAGATAAAGAGGAACCTAGTTAAAAGGTAAGCCAACTAATTCTGTTTGTCTCCTTCACAGGAAAAAGAATTAGCAGAAATTAATGAGAGTGTTTTCATAGATCTGTTTTACAAATGTCTACTAGTTCTTGACTATCAGACTAGGTATGAATTTCAAATGTGGAATTGGAACTCTTGTATTCCCTATGCTTGGTAGAGGTATTCCTAATGTTAATATTTTCTATCTGGTATAGACGAGAATGAGGAGATGGAAAGAAAAAAAAAAAAAAAACAGAGTGCCAATTTAGGAACCCAATGTAAAATAAATGATAAAAGATTTTGGGGGAAATGCATCAAAACAACACTAAACACATACATAAAGCATTTGCATGGGATGAATTCCTTCATAAAGCAGTTGAGATGAGAGCTGTGTTTTGCAGGCTGGGGATTTTGTTTGATTGAAAAGAAGGGAAAGTGACTGAGAAGGGAAAACTTAAGAATGAAACATGATATATGCTAAACAGACTGAAGACAGTAGAACGGGAAATAAGCAGCTATATACAAAATTAATTGACATCAAGCAAATAAGTGACAGTAAGAAAGAAAGAAAGAAGAGAAGCCTGGACTCGAGTTTTCACAGACTCATCCTATACCCACTGGCTACCAGTTAGTTATCTGGTCTCTCTCAGACTAAGTATCCTCATCTGAAACATGGGGCTTATAACAGTACCTGCTCAGTGAGGATAAAATGAGTTGCCATATAATGTGTTTAGCACAAAGCCTAGTACTTAATACCCATGTGGCGCATTTCAGTTGCATTTGTTAGAAAGTCTGAGATAAGAAGGTTTGGAATTTGATAACAAGGGCAGTTGGTTACTGCTGGGAAGTAGAAAGTCTGGGGTAACAAGGTTTGGAATTTGATAACAAGGGCGATTGATTACTGTTGGGAAGTATGGTGAGTTATCTTCAATGGAAAAAAGATTTTATTTTTATTACCATTTAACAAAAGAAGCTATAAATGAAGGAGTTCAGTGTACAATGTGGTGATCGTCTAAGTGAAAGTCTGATAGAACCCGGGCCAGAGTTGTGCCTGAGTGAAGAAAAAGTGGAGAAGGCAAAGTCATATTTTTCATAACCTGAGATTTTTATAATGAATGAGGTCTGAAAAGAACAAAGAGAAAAGTCTCCCTAGTTCACCACGAAGCACTCAGATCACTTTGGGAAGATTTCTTATTATCTCCAAACTTCACTTCCCTCGTCTTTAGAATATAAGTAAGTGTTAGTGGCTAAGTCATGTCTGACTCTCTTGAGATGCCATGGACTGTAGCCCGCCTGGCTCCTCTGTCCATGGAATCCTCTGGGCAAGAGTACTGGAGAGGACTACTGTTTCCTTCTCCAGGGGATCTTCCTGACCCAGGGGTTGAACCCAGGTCTCCTGCATTGCAGGCAGATTCTCTACTGTCGCAGCCACCAGGTGAGGCCCAAAACCAAAGCAGCTGTGTCCTGAGAAAGAGCCTTGTGAGATGGGTGTGCGCTGAGGCACACTGCCTGCTGATGGATGATACCTCGCCACAGTCCGCTTGGCTCCCCCCAGCACGGGGCGGGATAGCTTCTTGGAGGGCTTAACCATGAGAAGCAGGGAAAGTCTACATGCATGCACATATGGCACTCTTTGCCCGAGGTCTGGGGACATTTCCCTAGGTGCAAACAAGGAGCTAGTTCTCCGTGTATCACCTAGGAAACAGGCCTTCAGCACAAACTTCTTTAGAGTGGGGATAATATGTGCACATAAGCTTCACAGGAACATGAGGAGGATTAAGTGAGTTATTATTTGTCAAGCACTTACACTGGCACATGCTTGGTGCTATGTAAGTACACCCTAGGTGAAGCTGAAAACCACAAATGCAATGTTTTGAAAGCTCTTGGTGTGTGTGCTGAGTCGACTCAGTCGTGTCCCACTCTCTGCGGGCCCCAAGGACTGTAGCCTGCCAGGTTCCTCTGTCCATGGAAATTTCCAGGCGAGAATACTAGAGTGGGTTGCCATTCCCTCCTCCAGGGGATGAACCCACACGTCTTTTGTGTCTCCTGCGTTAGAGGGTAGATTCTTTACCATTAGCACCACCGGGGAAGCCTGAAAGCTCTTTAAGTATTCACTTTTACTCTTCCCAGACATTACATTTTTCAGTGTAAAAAGCAACACTGGGAGGCGGTGCTACTCCCATTTTAGGGATGAAGAGAGCGTCTTGGAGGTCTGGTCAAACTCACACAGGAAGAGTTTGAGCCCGGAGCCAAAACCAAGCCGTCCGCTTGCATCTGGGCTGTTTCCACTACCGCCAGTGCCCATGATGCAATGAGCCAGAAAACCTGGGAACAGTGATTTGGTAAAGGTGCTTAGATGCTGAGAAGGGCTAGTGGCACAGTCTTTTGTCATTAGGATTCTTGTTACTTAGATTTTTTAGAATCTAGGTATCAGAGAGTCATTAGAAATGTGGAAATACAGTGAGATCAACCAAATGAGACCAACCAAAGGTTATTTATTCAGAGCTTGCTATAGCAACAGAGTCAGCCAGCAACACCTCTGTTTTTTAGAGAACCTCAAAGGCAGACAGAGGAGTGGAAAAGTTTTATTATGAGAAAGAGATGGCTTCCAGATTTGCCCTGATTGGAGGCTGCTGGCAGGGGAAAGCATAGATGAACGAATTCAAAGAAAGGCATCTTGTGTGACTGGTTAGGGATACATAGTTGACTTTCTCTGATTGGTCCTAAGTCAGAAGAGGGAACAAAAATTAGGGAAGTTCTTAGTTACTAATCAAGCCCTGGCTCTATGGGGTCGATTGTTACAGGAGTTATTACTGCTAGAGATAGTGGTTTGTTTTAGATAGTAAGGTCACCTTCCTGGGCTGGTCACTGTAGATATTGGATTGGTTTCTCGGGCTGGTTGCTATAGACTGTGGGTCACAGTCCAGTGTTTACAGATAGCCTGGTCATTGTATGCATATTCAGCCTTTGAAAAGTCATCCAGTTGAAACCCCAATGTGAATAGTTAATCCCTGACCATCATGGAGTATAAAGGAGAACTCCAAAATACAAGATGGCCAGTTTCATCTGAGGCAGCTGGCCAGTGTTTTGAGGTTTTAGTCATTAATACTCACAAAAGTGTGTGTACTACTAATTTCTATTACTTGGTTCAAGGTCTGTGTTCTGAAGGATAATAAAACCTCAGAGAGTACATAAAACTCTCTGATGGCCTATCCCTCAGCAGATAGACCTTGTATTAAAAGGAAGAAATGTAACCTCTGAATTTACAGTCATCCTGGTGTCACACCCTAATCCCACTATTTCTACATCTCACAGACAATCTTCTGCTCAGACCAGTCACATATTTCATAGCAAATCACCACCTCCATGAGGCTGGCCTAAATATAAATCTGGATACCAACAGTAGGACAAGATCTATTCATCTATTTCTTATTTGAGGAAAAAAATCTCAGAAAAAAAATTACTATAACCTGTCCCAGTCACCAAAAGGCACCTTAGACAGGTGCATAGGATTTGAATAAAATTTCAACTGATGAATCAGAATTTCTTTAATTTCTTTCCTAGCAGATATTCTGTTCCCTCCTTCTCCTCTGCCCCAAACTTTAGTCACAGAAAATTCATTTGCTTTTATTAAGGACATGTACTATTTCTCCTTCTAATAGCTCAAAGATGAAGAAGCGGCATCAGAGAAAGACAGATAAATGGCTCTTTGAGTTTGTTCTTCCTGACATTGTTGAAGGGAGGGGCTGTTCTCTCAAAGCTTTTATCTGCTTACTTGGATGTAGTGGAGAAAGAGAACAAGGAAAGTCAGAGAACAAGTGAACAGGCTCTGCACCCACCAAAGGTGTGTTACCTCCTGATTGTCCTATAGATACACTGCACTCACTTTCTCTGGTCTGGCCTACTGAATTGGAAGACAGTTCTCACTCAGCAGAATAGATCATTTTCCCCAATGTGCTCCTAACTTATTTCAACCTCAAACATTTTAGTTACCACTCTATCTGCCCAGCATAAGAGGATTCCAAAATAAACTTGTCTTATGCTACTTCCAAAGCAAATGACTGTATACTCAACAGCATGACTTCCTATTACAATATTCAAATACACAAACCCATATGTGTAAATAATACCTCCACCAAGCCCTTGAAACACATGTGTAATTATTATAAAATGTTGTGAAGTCATTCAACTTGGGTTAAAGTGGGAGGACAAGTCAGATGTCAAGCAAATGAGAATCTCACCAATTTACTACCACCCTATCATTACCACAATGAGAAAAATGGAAGGCTCAACCATTCAACAGATAAAAACCATATGGAGAAACTTTGTCATAAAGGGAAATCCTATCAGCCTCTCCCCCCTGGCCAGAAAGAGTTCAACTGGTCTTAGATACAATCAATAAATACAACATAAATTTAGTAACAGCTGTTGAGGGAAAAAACAATAATGCAAGATAATGGATAGAAATCAACACATGAAATACTATATTTCATTCTATGCCTGTGGCAGATGGCCAGCTCTCTACCAAAGATGCCTATTGTCCTTCCACGGTGTTGAGTTACTTCTGGAAAACATTTACCCAATCAGGGCCCTTTGTATTTAGATGAGGCCACATGACTGGTCCTCACCAATGGCGTATAAGCCAGAGTGAGTCACTTCCAGGCTGAAGTGGTTAAATAGTAAGTGTGGCTTCCTTCCCCACAACTCTTTCCTCATCTCCTGGCTGAAGCTATAGGACTCTTAGGTCTGCAGGGGAAGGGCAAAGTCAGGGGAGAGAATAAGCCCGAGTCGCTGAATCACTGTGTAGAAAGTCATCCAAAGCATTTTATATGGACTATATGTGTGAGCAAGAAACATATTGCTATTGTATTAATCACTTAGATTTCAGGTTTGTTTTTTTTTTTTTTAATTACAATTGCTTGCTCCTATTATTTTTTATGTTATTTCTGCCAACCATCTCAAAATATAATTGACACATAACATTGCATAAGGGCTTCCAAGGTGGCTCAGATGGTAAAGAATCCGCCTGCAATGCTGAATACCTGGGTTTGATCCTTGGGTGGGGAAAATATCCAATTTAAGTGTATAGTGTGATGATTTAGTACATGTGTGTACTGTGAACGTGTTTACCACAATGAGGTTAATTAACACATCCTTCACTGTACATCATTACCATTTTACTGTTGTTACAGTAAGAACTTTTAAGACTACTCTGACAGCAACATTCAGCTATATAATACAGCATTGTTAACTGTATTCCCCATGCTGTACATTAGATCCAGAACTTACTCATCTTACTGAAAAGCCAGATCCTGATAGAATCCTGTGTTTCTTTGTTGCAATTGTACTACTGGTCCTTTCTCTACCTAATTTAAGCCCCAGATAGATTCTCTCATCTTGCATTTACAAAACAGAAACAGGCTCAAACACACAGAAAACAAACTTTTGTTTACCAAAGAGGAAAGAGGCGAGGCAGAAATTAGGAGTTTGGGATTAGCAGACACACACTAATATATATAAAATAGATAACAAGATAGCACAGGGAACTGTATTCAATGTCTGGTAATAAGCCATAATGAAAAATTATATATATATGAATCACTTTGCTATAAACCAGAAACTAACATAACACATCAAATCAGCTGAATACTTCAATTTAAAAAGATAAGGATGATATGATCTGTCTTGCCTTTTCAAAAGATCACTTTGACTGCAGGATGGAGAATAAGTTAAAGAGGCTAATTAAAAGGTATAGCAATGATCCTGTCGAGAGATGACTTGCCCTAAATTAGAGAGCGGCAGAAACACTTGATAAAGAAGCTTGTGGTACTAAAGACAGGACATGGTGAAGAAGAGCCATGGATGGAGATGTCCAGATGCTAACAGAGATGGGGACACTTACTGAGGACAGATTGGGTGAGAATAGTCACCCTCCCCCACTGTTTGTTTTTATAATGTTTGTTTTGTTTTTATTCATAGTTGCTCCGTAAGCAATTGTTCTAAAGGGCTCCACACAGAAACACACACACACACGTACACACAAACACATATCTGTCAGCTGTTAGTAAACCAACCATAAGACTCCCTGTTACTCCTCTCCTTAGAGTTACCCAAGAGAACTTCAAGAATCTTAAGACTTACAAGTTTTGTAGTATGGGGGTTCTTTTTAAAATGGAGCTACCATATGATCCACCAATCCCACTTCTGGGTATATATCTAGAAAAGACAAAAACTCGAGTTAGAAAAGATATAGGCACCACAACGTTCAGAGCAGCACTATTTACAACAGCCAAGAGAAGGAAGCAAATCGAAATGTCCAATGACAGATTAAAGGATAAAGAAGACGGGTCATATATCTGCTGTGGAATACTACTCAGCCATAAAGAAGAATGAAATATTGCAGTGACATAGGTAAACTTAGAGATCATCACACTGAGTGAAGTATGTCAGACAAAGACAAATATTATATAACTTATATGTGGAGTCTAAAAATAATACAAATGAACTTATTTACAAAACAGAAATAGATTCACAGATACAGAAAACGTATGGCTACCAAAGGGAAAAGGGATGGAGAGAGAGATCAGGTAATTTGGGATCAACAGATACAACACCATTGTATATAAACAAATAACCAACAAGGACCTACTGTACAGCACAAGGAACTATATTTAATATCTTGTAGTAACCTATAACAGAAATGAATTGAAAATATAGAGAAAGAACTGAATCACTTCATACCTGAAACTAACACGATAATATACATCAAATATACTTCAGTTTAAAAAAAAAAACACAAAAACTGACAAGTTTTCTTTCACTCTGACGTCAGTAGCCAGAAATACCGCCATGTACAACTTAAGCCTGAGGTCCCCCACATGCTGACACCCCCACTCATATGTTTTCCCACACCTAGTTCTGCCAACAAGTTTAATCCACTGCCATGCCTTGGCTACCCCTACAAAGGCCTTGACTCATCTCTCTTCAGATGACCCTCCCCTGATATTCTCTTGGTTGTAAGGCTTCATTGCTTCTCTTCTTCTGCATTTTTTCAGGCTCCAAGGGTGATTCATCCCCCAGCTCCAACCCCACCCTACCACCACCACAACTACTGCCACCACCACCTACAGGGATCACATGAATTCACCTTACTTTCTCAATCTCAATTGGACCCAAATCCATTCATAATCCCCACATGAGCACCATCCTTCCATCTCCTGTTCTTTGTTCCCAAATAGCTTATTTCCTCCAAGTCGACAATGCAGCCTCAGTACCTCTCACTTTTTTTCTGGAATCTCTACTACATAACAGATGTTATCTGAAGAAAAGAGAGAAACACGTTTACCCTTTTGGAAATTTGCCTCAAATCAATCAATTTGCCATAGTTAACATTCAAGCTTTGTACATATGCTAATAAATCATTAAAATTCATGCAAAGCCTAACATTTTGAGATCTTCTTTCTTTTTCTATGTTCCATCATTTCAACCCAGTTCTGCAAATTACAAATTTGCAAGTGAGAGCAATCACCCCCAGAAAGCTGCATGATACATAGGATCAAGCAGAGGAATCTTAAGTTAGAAACTTTCATTACTTGGTTAGACACTTTTTGGTCTTGAATAGTTCACAATTCTGTTCCTGATTTCCCAAATGCAATACTGATTAACTTTTGTTATGGTTGAACACAGAAATAAAAATATACGTCTTCAAATGCCCAGAGAGAACCTAAAGAATCATAAAGAAGTTTGGGACCTGGTGGGTCATAGGAGCCAAGAACCCTTTACATAAGACTTCCCTGGTGGCTCAGACTGTAAAGAATCCACCTGCAATGCAGGAGACCCAGGTTCAATCCCTGGGTAGGGAAGGTTCAATCCCTGGAAAAGTGAATGGCAACCCATTCCAGTACTCTTGCCTAGAGAAATCCATGGACAAAGGAGCTTAGCGAGTTACAGTCCATGAAGTCGCAAAGAATCATTTAAAATTTAGCTCCTACTTGCATATTTCAGAGATTAAGAGACTCACCCACTGAGGCTGACAATCCCAATGTTGTTTGGTTTGTATTTGGGGAAAGTTTCTTGCATAAGAAATATATATAATAATTTACATATACTATGAATGTTCTTGGGCTTCCCTGGTGGCTTAGCTGGTAAAGAATCTGCCTGCAATGCAGGAGACCCAGTTTGATCCCTGGGTTGGCAAGATCCCCTGGAGAAAGGAACCGCTACCCACCCCAGTATTCTGGCCTGGAGAATTGCAGCGACTATAGTCTATGGGGTCGCAAAGAGTTGGACACAGCAAAGCAACTTTCACTTGTTACTTTGTATGAATGTTCTTATTCTTTTCACCTTTAGGTTACCCAGAATACTAATCAATAAACTCATTTCCACTTCTAAATTATAGCCTTCAACACTCTGCACACAGTCCAGTCTCCATTAAGCAAGTCTTCCTCAGACTGAGCATGTGCAGTGACCTCAACACTCCCTCAGAGGTCAGGTCTTACCAATCCTTCCCTCAACTGCACAGGCTCACTTCAACCACCTGAGAAGTCTTTCTACCTCCTCTCTCCCCATCCCGCCTAGCTGATCCCCAAAGATCAGGAATGCTCCTGAGGTACCCAGGTCCTAACACAGGCCAGGAGACTTGATCCAAACACCAGAAAGCCGGGGATCTTCTACAACCATCTTTGACCTGAGTTCAGTCCTCTTAGTTTTAAATTTTGCTAGCACCATCTGGCTATTTTTATACCCATGGTCCACTAAAACCCAAAGGTGTTTTTGACATTTTCCTATAAAATTAAGACTTCTCCATCATATTCCTATTAATTTTAAACTAGTTTTTAGGTTTTATATTTACCCATGTTACATTACAAAGTACTGATTCTTCTCTAGTACTTTTTTAGTCTTATTTTGCCATTTTAAGTATTAGCTATTCTTTCTAGCTTTCAACCATCTTTTCCATTATCCAAGTCAAATAATAACCAAATATTCAATACTAAACAGGATAGGGTAAAGGGCAAAATGCTGTCATAAAATTTCAGCACTTAAATACATAAAATTAAAATGTTAAATTCCATTTAAATTATGTGCCAAAAATTAAAATTCAAAATGTCCTTCCTGATATGAATTTTGTAGTGAATTTGCTCCTTGCATATGAGAGGATAAAAGTATATTAGATTATAACTATAATAGGATTAGAGATATCCATCGTTGCCAACTTGAGCAAATTCATTGTTTCTCAACTTAGTATTATTGACTACAGAAAAGTTGAAGAACAAGGAGTATGCTAATGTCCTTATGGAAAGCATCTTTTGTTCTGTGCAAGGAAATTTAAGATGTACTATTCTATAACTCTTTCCATCTAATAAGCTTACTTAGATTTTCACTTACATAGATGCCCAGACTACTGAAAATGTGTAACTACATTTGATATTAGTTTACTAACAATATCAATTTGTTTTGAAATTTTAAATACATAAAAAGACTTCCAGCCACACCTCTCAAAGTGATCTCAAAGAGTCTTCAAAATGATAACACAAAAATCATGTAGTAAAAGGAAATCAATTTGCTTTAGCATTGTAATGTCTTTGGTTATATGTTTTATAGATAAATATGTGTGTATGCATTCAGTCTTGAGAGATATATATAGAAATGCCTAACTGCAATGCTTTTAGCAGTAAATCATGACCTAATTATTGCTATAAATTCATTACCGAAGCTTTTCCCTTTCTCTCACCAAGCTAAAATATAAACCTTGCACCATTACAAATTCTAACTGCAGCCAAATACATCCAATTATAATCAGCTGCAGTAAACTCTCGCTTTGCATTAGGCATAATTAACCATGTGATAAATAATCAGTATGATAACATTTAATGTGCTGTGATAGCATTTCTAAACTACTCATGAGAATTCTACAAGACAGAATATACTGCAATTCCAAACATCAATGTTTTTAACCATTTCATGTTTGAAATTTCACGCCTATGCCTTGTTAGAGAAATTTTAGTACACCCACCCAGAAATTAAAAATTGGATGCACTCAAGCACATCCTCATGTATGTATTACAAAAAATGTCCTCTACTTTCATCAAAATATTATCAACTTTAATATTTAATTGAAGCATTTGCATTTTAAGAAAAATCTCACATGCTGTTCATTTCAGTCACCATATCATCAATGGAGAAGGAAACGGAGGAGAAAGAGGAAAATTTCTGCTCTGTCCTTATAAGGATGGAAATACAATTCAATACTGAAGAATATTTTTACTCTAGCACATAACATTTTTATTATCACCACTAACATTGTCCTTCTTTTTATGTCTACAGTAGCAGGGTCAATTAGAAATAATATCAAATAGTATTTCTGAATTGCATGCTCTTTGTTGAGATTTAGGCTAATTTCTCTCATGTCATTCAATGACAAAATGATAATACTTATTACAATTCTGTGTTTTTATTTCACTAGAAACCCTATGACGATAAACACTTTGGAATGGTTAAAATTAATTGGCTGCACTGTAAATCTTTTTTGGCACTGTAATAGTACTTTAAAAGATGGATCCTAAACTATGACTTAGATTTTTTTTTCCCTTTGGGCAGAAACTATCATAGTAATATTTGCTCTAGTGAGCTTTGCCCAACATATTCATTGCAAATATGGTTATAGGTTACATTTAATTATTTATCTCTTGTTTCCCTCTTCAACCCAAAAAAATTTTGGCTGGTAATCTCTCTGGCTCAGTTTCATATTTCCATCTTTAGAGGTCACTTTTAATTCACTCTTAATTAATCAGAGTTACTAAGTGAATTCCCTCTCACATTATCTACATAACCGCTTTGTGTTCAATAACTTAAAACTGATTTTTAAAGAATACGCTCGGGCTTATTTCGACTTCAGGTTTGCAACATTTTGAAAAGAGATTTTCAAGGTAATTAGGAGACCCTCTTTGCCTGTCTTTTACATATACAAACAACTATATATAAAAAGGATAATTAATAAGAACTTACTGTACAGAACAGGGAAGTCTACTCAATACTCTCTAATGACCTATATGGGAAAAGAATCTAAAAGAAAGTGGATCATGTTTATGTATAACCAGTTCACTTTGCTGCATAACAGAAGCTAACACAACATTGTAAATCAACTCTACTCCAATAAAAGTTTTTTTCCAAAAAAAGCTTTTTAACTGTTAACCAAATAATTCAAATTGCTGTCCTTCACAAGAGAAATCTAAGTTACCAGAGCTTGGCTAATATGGGGTTCTTCTAGAAAAGCTGGCAGAGTTAGCATAATCCATTCACAGTTCCTCACCATTATGAACAAATGCAGATTGAATGTTGGATGAATAAATATGAAGTAACAGAGTGACATCAATAAGCTTCTCATGAAGTTGAGCCTGTCATCTTGCTGTTATCACACGTATTCTGAGTCACCCACGTGTTCACAAAGAATAAAGCAGGTGTCCTTGAGAAATTTCTTTCTCCTCTGGATACAACAAAGGTGACTATGGATCGTGTCAACGTGTCCTACTCCATTTGTTACTGTTTATCAATGATAATTTTGGTATAAAAATTATTAGATCCCTAGAACCTATTCATCTTATTTCTGTAAGTCTGTATCCTTTGATAAATATCTACCTATTTCCCATCTATGTCAGGCCCTGGTAACCACCTTTCTATTTTCTGTTACTTTGAGTTTAGTGTAAAAACATTGTGTTTAAAAAACTTAAATATATACAGTTTTTATTTGTTAATAATACCCCAGTATTATTACCCCAGAAAACAATAAAACCTTTAGAGGAAGAGAAAGAGAGAGATAAATATCACTCTAGGAATGCAATAATTACAACCTAAAAAGTTTAAGAAAATATATAGGTGTAAGATAAGGTATTTTACATGTACATTATAAAATTCTGAAAAGTAAATTTTAAATGACTAGGAATTGAATGAATGTTGGCACGTTCCTACATTCTCTGGATAAGAACTGCATTTGTGGTTATCATCAACAAAGCACAGTAACAACTTTAATAGAGCTGATTCACTCTTCTGTACAGCAGAAACTAACAAAATATTGTAAAAGAATTATACTCTGATAAAAAAAATATTTAAAAAAAAGCAAAATGTATCTTTTTGCTTTTATCTACAGTTTCTTCCTATCATCTGTTTAGTGCTGGTTACATCACTGTTTATGTTCCTGAATCATCCTCTGCAGTCCCTGTGTGTATTGGGTTCCAACAACTCTGCTAAAGTTGACCACTGCCCACCATTTTTCAAAGGGCCTTTATAATAGCATCCAAAACTCTTTAATTTCAATTCACCCTTTAAGGTGTGATTCAAGCTTTCTGCTACTCTACTGCATATTCTCAGAATACCCCAGGACTCCCTTGGCCTTGAGTATGATTTCTTATCATTTGCATCATTTATTTGGTTTTTGACTGGAGTATTTTGGGAGAGGGGGTGAGTTTTGTTTTGCTTTTAGTGAACTCTTAGTTACTTTTTATGTTCCATGATATTTCTGCTCAACTGAGTATAGACTAGTTGGGAAAAGCAAATATATCCTCTGTGTCAGTCACAGAATTGAGGCTATAGTACATATCAAATACATTACTCTTGACTGACCAATAAGGAGACACATATATCATATTGTATGTAAAATGGTGCTTTACCTGCCTCAGGCTTCCCCAGTGGCACAGTAGAAAAGAATCTGTCTGCCAGTGCAGGAGACCCAAGAGATGCGGGTACAATTCCTGGTGGCAAAGATCCCCTGGAGTGGAAATGGCAATCCACTCCATTATTCTTGCCTGGGAAATCCCATGGAAGGAGGAGCCTGGTGGGCTATAGTCCATGGGGTCACAGGCGTCAGAAACAATTGAGCATCACATCTAATAAACAGACACATATGCCACAGTGCATGTAAAATGGTGTTTTACCTGACTCATATTATACTGGGGCATAAGCTCATCTACTGAGGGCTATTTTTGAGTTAGGTTGACTTATATCTTAATTTGTTTAGGAAAAATGAGATTAAATCAGAAACACATTTCTTGAAATGAAGAGACTCAGAATCAAAGGATTTTTCCCCCAACAAACACCATTAATATGGAATATTTAGAGTAAATGGCAGAGAAAATGAAGAAGAGCATTCCCTTCTCAGATCTCCTTTCCCAAAAGACAGGACTAAAACTATAAACTCTTCTGGAAGGTTATTCACCAGGCTTCAAAAACTTGCTCATTAGTTCTCTTTCTTCCGTCTTTAATTTTTAAAGTAAGTCTAAAGCATCAAGATGTGGGTCTTGAGCCAACAGAAGAATCATTCCTGGATGCTGCATGCTTGCTGAGCTCTGATGAAGGCATGGAGCGCTGCTTTGAATTTTCAGGTTGCTTCTACACCAAGGGCTCCTGCAGGGACTCTCAAGTCCCGCAAGAAGCTTCCTCAGAAGGAGAGCAGATGTGACAATCTTATGTTGCTCTGATGTTCCTGTTCTTGAACTTGATTTCATTTACGTTTTAACTCTTTTAAAAAAAAAAAAAAAAAAGAGAGAGAGAAATGTCCTTGGCGCAAAAGACTTTTATTTTGCGTACATTTGCATAATGAGTAATTCATTCAAAGTATGGGTAACAAACCCAAGTGAATTCATTCATCAGCCTACAGTCATTATATTCAAGTTCAACATGGGCAGTATTACACACATAAAAATGTCTACAATTTAAAATTAATCATAGCTTGGATCAAGAAGAGATAAGAGTATTGCTGAAGAATACTGCTTAATAAACCTGTGAGACCCTGAAGTTATTCTGCTTTTATTAAATAGCTCTACAGGAAATTGGCCAGAGCTCTATTTTCCTACTAGTGCTACCAAAGGTGAGCATAGTTCAAGCTTTATATTTTCTGTGACAACATTTTATTAATCTCTGTATCCTTAGGACTGGGCTTCCCCAGTGGCCCAGTGGTAAAGAATCTGCTTGCCAGTGTAAGAGATGCAGATTTGATCCCTGGCTCAGGAGGAGCCCCTGGAGAAGGAAATGGCAGCCCACTCCAGTGTTCTTGCCTGGGAAATCCTATGGACAGAGAATCTTGGAGAGCTACAGTCCATGGGGTTGCAAAAGAGTGGGACACAACTTAGCAACTGAACAACAACAACAAGCATTGTTGCCACAAAACAGTCAGAAGATCACCTCTCTTTTTTATTTGAGATTATTCAGTTTCCCCCTCTCTGGCCCATAAACCAGTTTTTCTGAAAGTATGGTCTACTGAGCTCTTTCAGCAGAACCATCTGCAGACTCTAGACCAAAGTGACTGGGTTAGTTTCAGAAGATGGGATATACAACTGTGAATTTTAAACATGCTTCCTGAGTAATTCTCATTCACATGAGGTTTGGAGAGCCATTCATACACACATAAACACACGCACACACACACACAAGCATATCACATAAATGTATTTCTTACTAAAAGAAAAATACACTAAGCAGATAGCAGAGAGGATTTTTCTATCAGTCTTTTCCATCAGTTAGTAAAAGGAATCATTATTTACCTGGGGGAAGGTGGGTACTTATTAATTACGTAAATAATAGAAAAGGTTAACAAGTCTTTTAAAATCTGCTTTGAATTTGCCATTCATGGGCAAGTGTGTCTCGGAAATCAGGACCCATCACCATCATGTTTTCTGTAATCCTCCCCCATTCCCATCTGGGGATATAATATTTGAGTGTGAATCCCCCAATCTCCAAGAGATCTACCATTTGGGCTTCCCTGGTAGCTCAGCTGGTAAAGAATCTGCCTGCAATGCAGGAGACCCCAGTTAAATTCCTGGGTCAATATCCCGGAGAAGGGATAGGCTACCCATTCCAGTATTCTTGGGTTTCCCTGGTAGCTCAGATGATAAAGAATCTGTCTGCAATGCAGGAGACCAGAGTTCAATCCCTGGGTTTGGACAATCCCCTGGAGGAGGGCATGGCAACCCACTCCAGCATTCTTGCCTGGCGAATCCCCAAGGACATAGGAGCCAGGTGGGCTACACTCCATTGGGTCACAAAGAATTGGACATGACTGAACAACTAAACACAGCACAAAAAGTACTCAGGGAAGAAAATTCTATAGTGTCAAGTACTTTAAATTTGGAAATTAATAAAGTACTAAAGATCACATTGTAACTAAATATAGGTATTCAGGATAATAAAGGACAGACTTCCCAACTCTCTTTACATCATGAAGAAATTTCTCAAGTCCAGTTGTCCTTGTTTTCTCATAGCCTTTCTGTATAGACTTTTATTTTTAATGAAGCATAGTTGATTTACAACATATTAACTTCAGGGGCACAGCATAGTGAATCAATAAGTTTATAGCTTATACTCCATTTAAAGTTATTACAATATAATGACTATATTTCCTTGTGCTATATCATGTATCCTTGTTGCTTATCTATTTTATACATAGCAGTTTATATCTCTTAATCCCCTACCCCTATCTTGCCGCTCCCCTCTTCCCTCTTCCCATTTCCCACTGGGAACAACTAGTCTGTTGTCTTATACAGACTGTCTTTCCAGTACTGGAATGATGTGTGTGAGAGCTGGTTGAAAAAACCTATATAAAATAAGTAATTTTCATGACCAGATGTTCTGCTGGCTTCCTGCTAGCTTTGCTGTCAGTCATAGGAGTTATCTGGAACTGCCAGGAGGCTCATCAGCCATTTTTTGACAAATGTCAAGTAATTAACTAATTACAGCTCTAGCTAACTTTTCCCAAAAAATTAATAAAGCCCCTGTCAAGGAGATAGACTCAGGCAGTCCTCTTTCTTAACTGCCCCGAAGTGTTTTCTAATATGACATCTTGTGCTGAGTGAAATCTTGTGCTTAATGATGATATGTAGAATGCTTTAACAAGTACCCTCTAAATTAGCAAATAGAAAACATCTAGTACATTTTTAAAAGTATACTACCCAGAGACTTGGGGCTAGAGAGAAATCAGCAGGCTATTCAATCCACTTTTTCTGAGAAAGGAAAAAAAAAAAAAAAAAAAGCCCTTTGTATTCAAAAACAGTACACATGTTTGTCCCTCTGTGCTCTTTGAGTTGGTTTTCCAGTAATGATGGTCAGTTCATACTAATTTAGTCATACTCATTCACTTGTTTCTCATCACTGTTGGTTGAGGGCACCATGGGCTGTTGCCAAGATAATAGAAGGGAGTTTGAGCCTAAAGCAGTGACTGGTCACATTCCATACCATCATCACCACTGAACATGGAAAGACAAGTAGAAAAGCATTAAATATATTGTTGAAAAACAGAGTTCTTGGTTATCAGATAATTGCAATAACAACACCGACAATAATAATGGATAACTCTCTTTTTGAGCACCAGAAAATGTTCTAAGACTCTAAAAAACACTGACAGTCATTTAATCCTCATTCCAACTTCATGGGTTAAGTGATATCATTATCTCCACTTTAAAGAGAAAAACTGAAGCACAAAGAAGCTACATATTTTGCCTTAAGTCATGTAGCTGGTGAGGAGCAGAACCAAGATTCAAAACAACACACTAACTTCAGAGCCCATGCTCTTCAGCACTGTTACGATGCTCTCAAGCAAAATAAATGTGTTGAGATAGGTGTGGACTCAAGACTTCATTATCAGAGCTCTAAACAACTAAGCTCACCAGTGACAAGTAAATTCTGCATAACACTTCAGATGCATACTCTAAGGTCTTCACAAAGTTAAAATGAAATCATTTTCATCTAACATAAAATATGCCCAGGAAAACTAAATAAGTATAATTTATAAAACTAATAAGAGAAATACTAAATGAGTGTTACATTAGAATAAGTTTTAATGCAGTAATAGATTTGGAGACGCCAGAGACTGACCTTATACTTGGGGATTTAAGTCCTTAAATTCCCACAATACATTGCCCACAATACATTGTAACTATTCCACCACTTTTTCAAAAGTACTTAAGTTATATCTTGAGTTACATCTTTAAGGTAAGAAATATATAGGTGACTTAGACGGTAAAGAATTTGCCTGTGGTGCAGGAGACTTGGTTCAATCCTTGTGTTGGGAAGATCCCCTGGAAAAGGGAATGGCTACCCACTCCAGTATTCTTGCCTGGAGAATTCCACAAACAGAGGAGACTGGCAGGTTACCGTCCATGGGGTCACAAAGACTCAGACACAATTGAGCGACTAACACTTACCTTCCTAACTTGTGAAATGGAAAGCTTAAAATTGCCTATCTTTCAGGATGGTGGAGAGAGAGAATGCCTGTGTAGGTTGCAGAAACAGTATGTGATACATGATAAGATTTCAAAAAATGTTATCTCTTAGCTATAACTCTGTGCCTGAAGAGCTGAAATGTCACTACAATTTGTGGGACCTCCTTTCCTTAATCTGCAAAAGTAACACATGGAACAATGGACTGGTTCCAAATTGCCAAAGTAGTACATCAAGGCTGTATACTGTCAGCCTGCTTATTTATTTTATATGCAGAGTACATCATGTGAAATGCCAGGCTGGCTGAAGCACAAGCTGGAATCAAGATTGCTGGGAGAAATATCAATAACCTCAGATATGCAGATGACACCACCCTTGCGGCAGAAAGTGAAGAGGAACTGAAGAGCCTCTTGAAGAAAGTGAAAGAGGAGAGTGAAAAAGCTGGCTTAAAACTCAACATTCAAAAAACTAAGATCATGGCCTCTGGTCCCATCACTTCATGGCAAATAGATGGGGAAACAGGCAAACAGTGACAGACTTTCTTTTCTTGGGCTCCAAAGTTACTGTAGATGGTGACTGCAGCCATGAAATTAAAAGAGGATTGCTCCTTGGAAGAAAAGCTATGACCAACCTAGATAACATATCAAATAGCAAAGACATTACTTTGCTGACAAAGGTCCGTCTAGTCAAATCTATGGTTTTTCCAGTAGTCATGTATGGATGTGAGAGTTGGACCATAAAGAAAGCTGAGCACCAAAAAACTGATGCTTTTGAACTGTGGTGTTGGAGAAGACTCTTGAGAGTCCCTTGGACTGCAAGGAGATCAAACCAATCAATTCTAAAGGAAATCAGTCCTGAACAGTCATTGGAAAGACTGTTGCTGAAGCTGAAGCGCCAATACTTGGGCCACCTGATGCAAAGCACTGACTCACTGGAAAAGACCCTGATGCTGGGGAAGATTGAAGGCAGGAGGAGAAGGGGACGACAGAGGATGAGATGGTTGGATCGCATCACTGACTCGGTGGACGTGAGTTTGAGCAAGCTCTGGGAGTCGATGATGGACAGGGAAGCCTGCCGTGCTGCAGTCCTTGGGATCACAGAGAGTCGGACATGACTGAGTGACTGAACTGAACTCACTGACTGAAGTAATGCAAGAGGTAAAGGGGGGTTACATATACGTTTTTCCTTTCCTTTCTATCTTCTTTACTTTCTTCTAGTATAAAAAGAAGATAAAAGTAGTAAATGCCTGTTGGGGAACTTCCCTGAGCAGTCCAGAGGTTAAGACTCCATTCTTTCAATGGAGGGAGTAGGGCTTCAATCCCTGGTTGGGGAATTAAGATACTACATGCTGCACAGCATGGCCAAAAAAAAACTTTTAAAAATTTTTTTTAATAAAAGAAATGTCATTTTTAAAAGATACCACTGCTTTTGTTCTCATTGAGTCCTTATAGAACTTTGGGTCAAAACAGTCTCCCACAAGGGAAGTTCAGAAATCTTAATTTGTGTTTTGGAATTTCTTTTATAAAAATGTCACTATAATTCAGTGTGTTGGCAAATATTTACTAAATGCCTAACAGCCCCCAGGCACTGTTAGGACACAAATCCAGGAAAAATACAGCAGTCTTTCTCCTTAAGATACTCAAAAATGACTGAAGAGACAGAATTGGGGACAATTATAACACCCAAAATACCTGTTGCATTGGAGGATACACCAAGTACAGTGGGATTCTAGACAAAGAATCAGCCATACCTGTATCAGAAAACTGAAGAAGGTTCATGGTTGTGTTTTCTAGATCATCAGGAGAATTTCAAGGAGAAGAACAAGAATACCCACAGCACAGAGGTTGAAACTATAAAACCAGAAGCACTACTGGAGTAAAGTGAAAGTGTTAGTTCCTCAGTAGCGTCTGACTCTTTGGGACCCCACGGACTGTAGCCTGCCGGGCTCCTCTGTCCATAGAATTCTCCAGGCAAGAATACTAGAGCGGGTTACTATTCCCTTCTCCAGGTCTCCTGCACTGCAGGCAGATTCTTTACCATCTGGGCCACCAGCGAAAGGGTATAGGTTATGAGAGCTGGGATATGAGCCAAGCAGACAAGTAGGAATCCAATCACCACGAGTGTTTCATAGCATATAAAGGAGGATGGACATCATATGTATGGGTTAGAAAGCTAATTGTAATGACATTGTGATTAAATATGCAAGAATATCAAGAAGGATGCTACAGGAGAGCACAAGTATCAGAAGATATGGACAAAGACATCATGGGTAGAGGCGAAGGGCATAAGAAAACTATTTAAGAGAGTAATTGGACCTGTTGATTGACAGATCGTAGGAATGAGAAGGAGTACTTGTCATGATGGTCTCTGTGATGAGGAAAGCCAAGAGGAGTTCTGTGTCTGTATCTGGATCTAATGAGGAGACAGAAATCACATGGTAATTTGAAGAGAGAAAATTTAAGCAAAATAGGGGATAACCTATATGACATGTGTCACAATGGTGAGGGACAGGGGTGAGGGACAGGGAGGCCTTGCATGCTGCAGTCCATGGAGTTGCAAAGATTTGGACACGACTTAGCAACTGAACAACATCAAGGGGATAATCTACTAAAAGGAAAAGAAACTTTAAAGACTTCAGAAATAACAGATACACAGAGTAGTCACTAACTCTTGGGCTCAAGCAAAATACTCAAGGAAGAAGAAAATCTGAAAGAGGCCCCTGTCTCCCACTAAGGTTGAATTCCAGAATTCAATGGAGAGGGGCAGCCAGGACCCAGTGATGACCAAGTATTGAGTTGGACAAAAAGTTTGTTCAGGTTTTGTAGCAATTTATGGAGAAACCAAATGAACTTTTTGATCAACCCCATATTACGCAGAGCTGTCATGCCAGCTTCCCAGGTGGTGCTAGTAGTAAAGAACCCATCTGTCAATGCAGGAGACACAGGAGTTGTGGGTTCGATCCCTGGGTCAGGAAGATCCACTGGAGGAGGACATGGCAACCCACCCAGTATTCCTGCCTAGAGAATCCCATGGGCAGAGGAGCCTGGCAGGCTACAGTCCATGGGTCGCATAGAGGCAGACATGACTGAGCAACTTAGCACACATGAACATCAGGCCAGCAGACCACTTAATCAGAGATTAAGACTTTAATCTCTGAAGCACTGGAGGAAGCCATCCATGGGGAGGCGCCGTGCTGTGGGATTCACCAGAAAACTACCCGTTGGGCATTGAGGAAGCATACCCATGGGAAAGTACTGTTGGCTGGCTATGATGAGCCTATCAAGGGGAAGGAGCTATGGAAGAGATAGCCCTACCCGCAGTGGTGTGCTTCAACACTTTCTTCTGCCATCCAGTCAGCTGGTAAAGGAAACATGTTTCCAGGCTCCAGCTGTGTCATCACAGAGAAGACAATTAAGAATAGATTTGGGGGTGAGAAGCAATCGATTAAGAACTGGCACAGTACATGCAGGGAGAAAGTGAATTCTATTATGGGAATTTGAGTTTGTGATGCCTTTGGGGTCTCCTCCAAAGACCTTGAGGGTATCCTGTTTTGCTTTGCAAAAAGCAAAGGAGAAAAGGAAAGATATACCCATTTGAATGCAGAGTTACAAAGAATAGCAAGGAGATATAAGAAAGCCTTCCTCAGTGATCAGTGCAAAGAAATAGAGGAAAACAATAGAATGAGAAAGACTAGAGCTCTCTTCAAGAAAATTAGAGATACCAAGGGAACATTTCATGTGAAGACAGGCACAATAAAGGACCTAACAGAAGCAGAAGATACTAAGAAGAGGTGGCAAGAATACACAGAAGAACTGTACCAAAAAAATGAGCCAGATAATCATAACGGTGTGATTACCAATCTAGAGCCAGACATCCTGGAATGCAAAGTCAAGTTGGCCTTAGGAAGCATCATTATGAACAAAGCTAGTGGAGGTGATAGAATTCTAGTTGAGCTATATCAAATCCTAAAAGACGATGCTGTGAAAGTGCTGCATTCAATATGTCAGCAAATTTGGAAAATGCAGCAGTGGCCACAGGACTGGAAAAGGTCAGTTTTCATTCCAATCCCAAAGAAAGGCAATCCCAAAGAATGTTCAAACTATTGCACAATTGCACTCATCTCACATGCTAGTAAAGTAATGCTCAAAATTCTCCAAGCCAGGCTTCAGCAATACGTGAACTGTGAACTTCCAGATGCTCAAGCTGGATTTAGAAAAGGCAGAGGAACCAGAGATCAAATTGCCAACATCCGCTGGATCATCAAAAAAGCAAGAGAGTTCCAGAAAAACATCTACTTCTGCTTTAATGACTATGCCAAAGCCTTTGACTGTGTGGATCACAACAAACTATGGAAAATTCTGAAAGAGATGGGAATACCAGACCACCTGACCTGCCTCTTGAGAAATCTGTATGCAGGTCAGGAAGCAACAGTTAGAACTGAACATGGAACAACAGACTGGTTCCAAATAGGAAAAGGAGTACGTCAAGGCTGTATACTGTCACCCTGCTTATTTAATTTCTATGCAGAGTACATCATGAGAAACCCTGGGCTGGAGGAAGCACAAGCTGGAATCACAAGATTGCCAGGAGAAACATCAATAACCTTAGATATGCAGATGACACCACCCTTATGGCAGAAAGTGAAGAAGAACTAAAGAGCCTCTTGATTGAAAGTGAAAGAGTAGAGTGAAAATGTTGGCTTAAAACTCAACATTCAGAAAACTAAGATCATGGCATCTGGTCGCATCATTTCATGGCAAGTAGATGGGGAAATAGTGGAAACAGTGGCAGACTTTATTTTGGGGGGCTCCAAAATCACTGCAGATGATGACTGCAGCCGTGAAATTAAAAGAGGCTTACTCCTTGGAAGAAAAGTTATGACCAACCTAGATAGCATGTTAAAAAGCAGAGACATTACTTTGCCAACAAAGGTTCATCTAGTCAAGGCTATGGTATTTCCAGTAGTCAAGTATGGATGTGAGAGTTGTACTATAAAGAAAGCTGGGCACTGAAGAATTGATGCTTTTGAACTGTGGTGTTGGAAAAGACTCTTGAGAGTCCCTTGGACTGCAAGGAGATCCAACCAGTCCATCCTAAAGGAAATCAGTCCTGAATATTCATTGGAAGGACTGATGTTGAAGCCGAAACTCCAATACTTTGGCCACCTGATGCAATGAACTGACTCATTTGAAAAGACCCTGATGCTGGGAATGATTGAAGGTGGGAGGAGACGGGGACGACAAAGGATGAGACCGTTGGATGGCATCACTGACTCAATGGACATGAGTTTGAGTAAACTCCAGGAGTTGGTGACTAACAGGGAGGCCTGGCAAGCTGCAGTCCAAGGGATCGCAGAGTCAGACACGAACTGAACTGGTGTCTCCTATTGGAAAAACCAGTCTTGAAATCTGGAGACAGGTGTGAGCTTGAGGTACAAATATTTAGAATTGGAAACAGGAATGTCACAAAACCTTGGGCGTGGATGTAATTGTCCAAAGAAAATTCATTATTTGAAAAATGCCAAAGATAAAGAAAAGAGCACATATGAAAAGGAAGAGGAAGGAAGAAAGCCCACAAGGCATACTAGCAAATAGATCACAAGCAGATTTATGGTTAAAAGGATGAGAAAGTGTTAAATAACCTAAAGTATTAAATAAAGAAAACCTGAAGTTTTTAGTTGATTTGACAATTAAAAGGTAAACTTAGTAAAAGAACTTTCAGTGAAGTGAAGTTTTAGTTGCTCACTCATGTGTGTCAATGTAAGGGTAATAATGAAAGCCAAACTTCATGGATCAAAATATGAGTAAGTGAGGAGATAAAGACAGAAAACAGGTTTGTTTGGTTTCTCTCTCTCTCTCTCTCTCTCTCTCTAGAATGGTGTGTAAAAGAGGATGAAGTGTCAGTGGAGAGGGCAACTTTATTTGCTTTAGTGTGAGTGAGGGAGAGAGAGAGGAAGTGGAGTGAAAGAAGTTTGAGCGTATGAAAGAAATCACTGAAAATTCAGGATTACAGGATAAAGAGGAGATAACTGATGAAGTAAGTGTTGGAGGAGGCAGCACTCAGATTAAGGAATCAGATTCGGAGAGAAGTAGAGATTCCACCTCCTCAAGAATTTAATTGAGAATTAGTGAACAGAAATAAAAGGTGAAATTTCCACCCATCCCATAAACGTGCATCCTTTCTTACAACTCAGAAACAAAAGATCTGTTGATCTTTGGAGTTTGAAGGGACCTCAGAGCAACAGTTCTCAAATGGTGGTTCACAGACTAGTAACATCAGAAAGGGATGGGTAAACCCATTTCCTGAGGAGCCAACTTAAAAACATGGGGAAGCCTAGCAGACAACACCTGACCTTCAACTACTGCAGACTCCCTTTTCTTCTGTTTGTCATATTCAGCTTCCTCTTCCGATTTCATTCAAAGTGTCCTGCTGTAGCATCATTTAAATGCTATGCTTTAGTCCAAGCCACTTGTTTTACAGATGAGGGATCTAGGGAACAGAGAAATCAAGTAATTTGTCCAAAACCCAGGGCTCCTTTGTCACTAGAACCTAGGTCTCCCTTCATTACCAATAACAGACTTATTAATTTATCAATTCTCCTGAACATTAATAGAAACAATTCTGACCTTAGACTTCACCCTTTTCTTGTTATGGTGACATGACGCATGTGTGTGCGTGTGTGTGTGTGTGTGTCTGTGTATGCTCACTCAGTGGTGTCCAACACTTTTGTGACCCCATGGACTGTAGCCCGCCAGTTTCCTCTGTCCATTTGATTTCCCAGGTAAAAATACTGGAGTGGGTTGCCATTTCCTACTCCAGGGAATCTTCCCGATCCAGGAATCAAACCCACATCTCCTGTTTGGCAGGCAGATTCTTTTACCACTGAGCCACTAAGAATGGTGACACCCTATACTCTCAATTCAAGAAAATCAAGAAGTAGTATAACTGTGGCTACTTACACGTTTGCTTAGCAGTCAGGCATTCAGAAGTAACTATTCTAATGACTTGAAACTCATAAACAAGAGAAAATCCTCAAGGAATTGATTGAATGCAGTGTTCTGCCACATTAATGCCCTAACTATTTGAGCCAGATGATTCCCTATTCCTCTTGCAACGAAAACAAAGCCCACAATCACCCTTGGGGAATAATCTTCTGCATCTTTTCACTTTTGCCATAAGCAATCAAATGCAACAAAATAAACACTCGCATGCTCTAAACTCCAGGATTTAGAGCGAGATCTGAATCACCTTAGGAGAATTTTACAAAAATATTTTCCCTTGCTTTAGCCAAGATACCATGATGAATTATTATTAGCCCCCAAAGAGACACAGTTTCTATATTAAAAAAAATAAGTTGAATTTAAATGAATGTTAAAAATATATACCAAGCCAAAAATCAGAATATAGTAAGACTAGAGTAGCTATATTAATATCAGATAAGTTAGTCTTCAAAGAGGAAATAAAAATAATAAAGGAAAGCATAAAAACCATAAATATGTATTAACCTAAAATTGCAGAATTAAAGGAAGAAACATACTATTCTACAGTCAAATTTGGAGAGGTTAACACTCATTCATATCTTAGCAATTTATTAAACAACTAGACATAAATTCAGTAAAGAGGTAATCTGAAAAATACCATTAACCAATATGACATAATTTATATTTACAGAATCAGCAAACACAAAATACATATTATTTTCAAGTGTACATGTATATGTACATTCACCAAGATAGAACAAAGGGTCACAAAACTGTTCTCAATAAATTTTAAAAGATCGAAATCTAAGTCAGATCAAATTTCTGACCACAATATAGAATTAAGTTGGAAACCAACAACAATGAAAGAATAGATATTATTTTAATATCTATAAGACTTCTGGATAAGCAAAATTTCTTAGAACACAGAGAGAACAACCATTAAAAGACGATAAATTAGGTTTTGTCAAAATTTAAAAATTTGTGGTTTGAAAGAGCATTAATAGAAGGAAAAGGCAAAACATTGACTGGGAAAATCTTTTTCTAACACATACATAAGACATAGGACTCAGGTTCAGAATATCTAAAGAACTCATAACTTAATACTGAGATGACAAACCCAAGTTTAAAAGTGGACAAAAGATGTGAATAGACACATCAAGAAAGATGATATATGAATAAAGCTTATGAAAAGATGCTCAACATCACGAATCACCAGGGAATTGCAAATTATAACTACAGTAAGATACAAAGTACACTTCAAATAGAATGACCAAATATTTTAAAATAATCTTACCAAGACTTTGTGAGATGTGGAGCAAGTGGAATTCTCATACACTGCTGGTGAAGAGGTGGAATAGTACATCCACTTTAGAAAACAATTAGCAGTTTTTAAAAAATCAAAGGATTTTGCCATACACCCTAACCATCCTACTGCTAGATATTTACACAAGAGGATCCAAGACATAAAAACCTGTACATGAATGCTCATAACAGATCTATCTTTATTTAACAGTCAAAAACTGGAAACAGCCCAAATGCCCATCAATATGGACAAATTATGGTGGATCTATACAATGAAACACAAAACTATTGACATATACAATTACATGGATGAATATCAAATATTATGCTTAGTGAAAGAAGCCAAGCAAAGAAAAACAGTATATACTGGCTGAATTTACATAAATTTTTAGAAAACACAAATCAGTCTATAATAGGAAGTATATCAGTGGTTGCAGGGGAACAGATGAGGACAGATTACAAATGGGCAGAGGAGATTTTTGAAGATGCTGAAAATGTTTTGTATCTGGATTTCAGTGATGATTTCATAGTTGTATATGTATGTCAAAACTGATGAAATGTACATTTTAAACATGTATATTTTATTGTACTCATTTATACCTCAGTAAAGATACAAGAAATTTTTTAAATAATCCAGTATTGGAATGGAGTGGTTTGACTATGGAAAAAAAAAGATTTGCCTTGGGATGATAATAACTGAAGATAGGGGGAAATTTTGTGACTTTTGCATATGTTTGAAATTTTACTTAAAAGTGTTTCAAAAATCTCTGAACACAGCCTATTAAAAATACAATATTAATTTTTTTTATGAAACCCGCAGAGAGAAGTTAATTTTCTGGCTTAGTAGTTGCTTAGCACTCTAGTTACTATATTTGCTGACCACATCACAGGGCTTCCCAGTTGGCACTAGTGGTAAAGAATCTGCCTGCTAATGCAGGAGACACAAGAGACACAGGTTCAATTCCTGGGCCAGGAAGATCCTCTGGAGGAGGAAATGGCAACCTACTCTAGTATTCTTCCCTGGAAAATTCCATGGACAGAGGAGCCTGGCAAGCTACAGTCCATGAGGTCACAGACAGTCAGACACAACTGAGAGACTGTGCATAGCCCAGGATGGCTTATATACATTAATCAATATTTTGCCATGGCTTTGGAAATGAACCAGACTAGAACACAATGATACCAGAATGAGTTTTGTAATCAAGAATTAACTTTGAATATTATTTGTGATTATTGTGATAAGTTGGAACTATTAAGGAAAAAGTATCCAAAACACGGAAACGGGCAAATGGATGACTAATTTTTTTTGTAAAAAAGCCACATTTCTTTTCAGTGTCTTGCTGCAACTTGTCTCATAAACGTATCTAAGGTTTATTTAATTCTCTAGACTATGTACATTTGACTTACTATTTGCTATTGATTAGAATATTTTACAACTCTCTGGATAGATGTGAACTTGTAGAAAACTTAAAATGATGCAAATGATTCTTGTCCAATGACAGTAAAAATAAATTTTTTCTAGTAGAGATTTCTAAGAAATCTAAGAAAGACGCAAATGACTCCTATCTGGCAGGGGAAAAAAGATGACTCCAACTATTGGGTGGCCAAAAAGTTTCTTTGGGTTTTTCCATGACATCTTAAGGAAAAACCCAAAAGAGCTTTTTGACCAATTCAATATTATACTTCAATTGCTCTTTAGACATTAACTGGAACTGTACCTAATTGAGCAATCATTCATTCAGTAGTCATTCTTTCAGTGACTAAAAATACGCTACTGTACTCCTATGCTATTCTCCCATAGCATACTCCTCCACTATACTCCTTTGAACCAGATTTATCTTACTTCTGGCTCTTTCATTAAAACATTAGAAATAATAGTCAAGCTATGGGAACAACCTAAATGTCCATCTATTGATGAGTGGATAAAGAAAATGCAGAATATACACACACACACATATGATAATATGAAAGGATCTTGAGGGCATTATGCTCAGTGAAACAAGCCAAATACTATATGATTTCAATTATATGTATAATTAATAAAACAATAACAACCAAAAACTAAGCTTCATAGATACAGAGTACAAGTTGGTAATTGCCAGAAGCTTTGGGGCAGGAGACAGAATGGGTGACAGGGGTCAAAAGGTACAAATCTCCAGTTTTAAAATACATAGGTCATAGGGATGTTAAAAGAAGAAAAGATAAATCCTTATATACTCACTTTAAAAAAATGTCTTAAAAAATGCCCAAATCCTGCCTTGCATCAAACACACTGTCTGCCATAAAAATCTCATGGAGACTTTTTTCTCCAAAAAAATCTCATGGAAGCAAAGGCTCATGGGGAAATCAAAGGGCATTGTTATTTTTGGCTCAGCTCATGCCTGCAATCCCAGGGCAGAACTCTCAGGTAAGCTGGGTTTAAGGCTTACGGGGAAACTTCTTCTTCCACCTGTCCCCAAATCTAGATATCATTATCAGGCAGACACTCCAGTTCTTGAAAATGAAGAGCGTCAGGGTGCCAAACCTGTCCTCTGGGTGAGTTTGCCACCTGGAAGGACCACATTCACAGGTGAAAAGTGAAAGTGTTAGTCACTTAATTGTGTCAGACTCTTCTGAGACCTCATGGACTATAGCCCACCAGGCTCCTCTCTCCATGGGATTCTTCAGGCAAGAATACTGGAGTGGGTAGCCATTCCCTTCTCCAGGAAATCTTCCTGACCCAGGGATCAACCAAACCTGGGTCTCCTGCATTGTAGGCAGATTCTTTACCATCTGAGCCACCAGTGAAGGTCACAGGTGACCTCTCAGCAAATATTAACTCTCAGGCACTTCTGGTTTAATCAGCACCCTGAAATCTGATCAGTCAAATTATCCACAATGTAGTACTTTAGCACCAGAATGAGGTTAGAAAGAAGGGTTAGGACAAAGAGCTTGCATTAGTGAATTGCCTAGTCAGATACCTATACTCAGGAGCAAGACTGATGTGAGTAAGCCCTAGAGTGGGTGGCAATCTAGTTGGAGGGGTCAGACTCTGAACATGAAATAGTAGCAGAGAGCTAGCACTTGATGCAGATGTTCAATGTTCTAGGTTAAAGGAAGACAGGGTTACCAGGACTGGGGCATTCTGAATGAAACTTGATGAGTGAAATATACAAAATTTTTTTAAGGTAAAAAGCAACTGCAGGAATTTACAAAATGGGCACGCTGGAGAGAGGAGGAGGTCAGGGTCTCTCCTTGGATACTAAGTCTAAGTCTTAAGAGTGGAGATACAGGAATGAGAATATTCATACAAATTACATGTGAATTTAAATAAAATACAGAAAGAAGAGGAGCGGGAGGGGACAGCAGGGCAGCAAGACCAGAGGCACGGAGCTGAGTCCTAACACACACTGACAGCAAGATTGCAATCCCCTGGGGCAAGGGAAGCCCCAGCCCCCAGCAGTCAGGACATCTCTCTCTGCAAGTACAGCCCCAAAGCAGCTGCTGCATGCTCTCTACACACCTACTGCTTGAAGCTGAGAGAGTCTGAACAGCCCCCTAGACACCAACATGAACTCCCCAAATATGTTAATCTTCTTCTAAAACACAGTGAACTGGAAAAAAGGGAAACAAAAGGAGATGTGGTGAAAGATGTGTGGTTTGTGTTGGGGAGGAAAAAAGAGAGTGAGTTTTCAGGACTTTGAACCCCAGACTAAAGACACTGTAGCTTGGTCTCCTGTGCAGGGCACAGAATCAGCAATGAAAAGCCTGGCAGCCAACCCTGGTTAAGCCACTGGCTGTCCTGGGCAAGCCATTTAACCACTCTGATCTTAGTTCCATATCTGCAAAATGAGAGAATTCAGTCAAGAGAATGATCTAGTTCCTTCCAATTGTAAGGTGCTAATGTGCTTAGTCGTGTCCAACTCTTTGCAGCCCCATGGACTGTAGCCCACCAGGCTTATCTGTCCATGGAATTTTCCAGGCAAGAATACTAGAGTGGGATGTCATTTCCTTCTCCAGGGGATCTTACTGACCCAGGGATCAACCCTGGGTCTCCCACACTGCAGGGAGACTCTTTACCATCTGAGCCAGCAGGGGTTAGGACTTCAACAATCAACTGATAACAAATGTGTTGTGCTATGCTCAGTCATGTCCAACACTTTGTGGATCCATGGACTGTAGCCTGTCAGGCTCCTCTGTCCCTGGGATTTTCCAGGCAAGAATACTGGAGTGGGGTCCTATTTCCTTCTCCAGGGGATTTTCCTGACCCAGAGAGCAACCCATGTCTCCTGCAAAGCAGATGGGTTTTTTTTTTTTTTAACCACTCTCACCACCTAAGGTGCTAAATTCTTAAATATGATAAGTTCAAGAAATTAAATTTAACAATAGATTGAAAGAATAAGGAAAGATGAGGATTTCATGTTACATAAACAGACACCAACCCATCCTTCGATCTACCCTTTTATAAAACGTGTAAGTTCTTCCTTTCTAATTAGAAACCAAGGTGTATTTCACAGGGAACTTTGCTGGATAGGAGGGGTGTTTGGGGAAAATGGATACATGTATATGTAAGCTGAGACTCTTTGCTGTCCACCTAAAACTGTCACAACATTGTTCAACGGCTATATTTCAGTATAAAACAAAAAGTTTTTTTTTAAAAAAAGGAGCCAAGCTATATTGGAGAATGGGACAATTACAATCATAGTTACAATGCCCCCCCCCAAAAAATATATATATATATCCAGGTGGAAAGGAATCACATGGTGATTGTTTTATTAATGAGATGCTGCCTCCTACAGTACAAGACAAACACAACCCTTGAAGATGAAATGTTTCCTAATGGCAAAATCAAACAATTGTATTAGTTGTCTTGCATTTGGAAATTTTTCTTGTTTGCATTTAGGGTGAGGGAAAGAAAATAATATATATGCTTCAAATTTTTCAAAGTTTGCAAGCCTTTAGCTCGAAATGCTTCCTAAATAAATGCCGGCGTGCCTGAGCTGGCCTTTGTCCATTTCTTTCACACGTTCTCCAGAACTAAGCCCGCTTTCCTTCTCTGTGCCTGGTCCCACCTGGTTCGCAGCTGAGCATAGAACCAGCTTCTCCATTTTGCATTAGTCTTGCTTGAAGGGTTCATAAGAAAACAGGAATACCCAATGTGGCTGATTCTTGAGAAAGTGTAATTACATACAAATAAATAGGGTATGTGTTAGCCTGAATATGTCTGGAGTGATTTATTATTTTTTTACAGTGCAATAAGTTTTGCTTTTTGATGTGGAGATTTTTCACTGAGGAGAATGTATGGGAAATTCTAACAGTAAAAGAAGCATTTGCAGAGCATGACTCTGGAGCCAGCCTGCCAGGGTTTGGAATTCAGCCCCAGCCCTGACTAATTATCTGACTTGGGCTAAGTTCTGTCACCAATTTGCACCTCAGTTTCCTCATCAGTAACATAGGCATCATAGTAGTACTTTTCTCCTGAGTATCAAATAAGTTCACCTTTGTAAAGCCCTTCGAACAAGAGCTGGCACATAGTAATGTTATGTAAGTATTCACTAGCACTAATAAGTATTTGTTAAATAAATAAGCTGGTGGGGGTTGGGGGGGTAGATCTGAATTCTGACTTTCTCATGTACTTTCCCTTTCACAACCACCATCCATGTCTCTCTTCTGCATCTTTCTATTCTGCAACAACAAATCCTCTTTTTCCCATCCTTTTTTACTTAGATCTACTCTTGTGCGCCCACCATTACAGAGAAAACAAGGATCTAAGAACTCTAAGGCAGGGAAGTGTATCTAATGGGGTTTAGTCCTTTCATCTGCAAGGGAAAAGAGCTGAGAACCAGAGAGATTAATTGACATGTCAAACAGCTAAGAAATGTTAAGCATCTTCAAAAGCTCCTTCTCCTTCACAGCATGTTATTTCTGAGCCTGAACTTCCCCATTATTCCTGACACCTCCTTTTTCTCCCTCTCTTTTTCTCCCTCCTTTTCTGTCCTCCTCCCTCCCTCCACCTACCCCCTCCTTCTCTGCCTCCCCCCGCCCCCCCCGCCCCGCACCGCCTCACCCTCTCCAATGAAGGTCTGGCAACTGTGTTTCTTGCTCAAGTCTGTCCTTAATGACCTTTCACTTTTGGTTGCTTTTCATTCCCTTTTGCTGGCATAAATAACACAGTCCATAGTTCTGAAACAAAAATGGAAACCCAGGGTAGGGTAAGAAATTTTTACCTTTTGCAAAAATTGACATGTAAATTTTCCACCCTGACTGAGTTAAAAAAAAAACAAAAAGTGAATCAGAGGTGATTCTGCATTAAGAGAATTAACTCTTTAAAAGAATGAAGTTACATGAAATTGGCACTATTTCAAAATGTCAATGTACTCCACCCCATAGGTACAGGTATATACTACATACAATTAAAAAGACACACATATTCAAGTCTCTAGAATCTTCTTGGTTTTCCTGTTGTGCTCCTCCAATCATCTGGCCCCCAGACACTCAGCCACCAAGGTATGTACTACATCAGCATAATTTTATTACTGGTCATCATTTACTCACTACTATCTGCAGAGATTTTGGTGACCTGTTAAGCAATAATAACAACAACAAAAAGCCCAGAAGTATCAGAGCTGAGTGGGGAAAACACAAAAATAAAGACAAGTTTTTTAAGTGTATTTTAAAATGGAGAAAAACATACAAAAGTATCCCTCTATAGAGCCTCACTCAAGAGTCAACTGGAAGGCTTCCCTGGTGACTCAGTGGTAAAGAATCTGTCTGCCAGTGAAGGAGACACAGGTTCGATCCCTGGTCTGGGAAGATCTTATAAGCCGTGGAGCAACTAAACCTGTGTGACCCAACTATTGAACCTGTGCTCTAGAGCCTGCGAGCCGCAACTCCTGAAGCCTGCATGCTCTAGGGCCCCTGCTCCACAACAAGAGAAGCCCCCACAATGAGAAACCCTCACACCACGGCAAGAGGGTAGCCCCCCACTCACCGCAACTAGAGAAAAGTTCTACAGTGAAGTGATGAAGACCCAGCACAGCCAAAAATAAATAAATAAATAAAATTATAATCAGGAAAGAGTCAAATGTAGAACAAAAGATCATCTCATCCAGTCTGGTTGGGAGACATATAAATAAACGAATATACTTAATTAACAAGGAAACTATTGTTGTGAAGGGAAAGATCAGGGTGCCATCATGGATGAGAAAAAGAAACGGGAGGAGGCTGATTTATTTGGAGTATCTGAAGGGGTAACCTGAGGTCACTCAAACCTGAAGAATGAGTTGAGTAAAAAATGATCCAGGCAGAAGAGCACCATCAGTGAAGGTCCAGATCTGGTAAAGAGCTCAGGGCTACCATGCTTGTGGCTGAAAGGTAGTCAGTTGTGCCTGCTGAGTGTGAGCAAGAGATGGTAGCAGGATGAGGTTGGTAGGAGAGGTAGGGGCTCAAGCCTGCAGCCTCAAAGACAATGTTAAGTATGTATATTTTATCCTAAGTGCAATTGGGGACCCTTGAGAGATGATAAGCAAGGAGATGACATGATCTTATTTGCAACTTAAATAAATCACTATGAATACTGATGTGAAGATAGACTACAGGGAGATAAGATTGGGAGGGGGAAGACCAATTAGGAAGCTCTTCCAGTGATGCAGTGGAGAGATGCTGATGGATTAGACTTAAGTAAGAAGGTGGTGAAGACATGGGGGGAAAATCAGTCAATTCAAAGGTGAAACAGATCACCAGCCCAGCTTGGATGCATGAGACAAGTGATCGGGGCTGGTGCACTGGGAAGACCCAGAGGGATGGGGTGAGGAGAGAGGTGGGAGGGGGAATCGGAACGGGGAATACATGTAAATCCATGGCTGATGTCAATGTATGGCAAAAACCACTACAATATTGTAAAGTAAGTAGCCTCCAACGAATAAAAATAAATGGAAACAAACAAACAAAAAAGACATATTTGGGGACTGAATACACATAGTTCATTGTTACAAACTGGGTGAAGGGGATGTTGACGTGAAGAAGACTTTAGGCCCAAATTTTCTCTCTCAATCTCACCTGTTATTTTCTTGGTTTTCTTCATTCTCTGGTCATCTTTCCTGTGCTCTTGGTACTCTGTAGACAGAAGCACAATATAGAACCAGGCTATGCTCTTAAAGTTTGCAAGCTTTAGGACTTCATAATGAATAAAAATGTGAGCCATATCTATGAATACATTTTCATTATGACTTGAGATTTCCAGGAAGGACCTCTGGTGAGAAGATATCTTAGCATCTGTGCCTTAAATTATACCAGTGTAATAGTCATTTGGCTCTGGACAGTATTCCATCTCACAGAATTTTCCAATCAAAATGCAAATATCCCAGGCAAGGTCAATACCATGTAGCATTCATTTACTTTAGAACGAAATATAGCTGGGAGGAAGCTTTACCTGGATTATATCACAAGGTAGGAAAAAGTAAAAGAAAAAGAGGCAGGACACCGAAAGGGGAAGAGGGGAAGGCCAACTTTGGCCTTTTCAGAGTTTGACAAATGGCCAGCTTTTGATGTTGCTTACTGATTAGAATGTTATTTTCTTGGGATTTGCACATATGCATATTGAGGTGAATAATTAGTGGACTCAAATACGAAAGGTACATCTAGAATAGATTAGAATAATGATTGAGAGGAAGCCACACTGTGCTTGCAAACGTGACTAATGCTATTGTATGATGTTCATTTTGCCATGGATTGAAAGAAAGATCAAGAGTGAAACTAATTATACTAGAAAAACACATCCAGACAGAAATTTAGAAAAAAAAAGAAGGTGTTTGGCACAATTAGAAACATAGCCTTTTCAAAGTGAAAAAAATAATTAGAAGTTGACAGAGGAGATCACCAAGGACAGAGCCCCAAGAAGAATCAGTACAAGATTAATTGTAAAGTTAGATTTTGATTTTGAGTCTTGACTTTATGTAAAAAAAGACTATATAGTAAAAATAATTAGGAAAAATATAACAACAAACTTGAAAACTTACAAGCAATTATACTGCAAATTTGAATACAAGTCCAGTTACTTCAGTCATTTATTTATAATTCAAATGCCATTTATTGAAACTCTGCTACAAAGAGTTCTTATTCATTCGCTCATTCATTGAATCTTTTCAGCAACTGTTAATTAAGAATTTACTACTTTCAGGAACTATGGTTCATAAATGAACAAGACTGATAAAGAATATAAATAGAGTTTACATCCTAGTGGGAGGCACAGATGATAAACATGTCATGAAACGAATATGCAAGAATTTCAAAAAGCACTAAAGTTTTGAAAGTGGTAACTGGACGGAGTATAACTCATTAAATGAACAGAGGACAGGAAGAGTATGGTAGTAATGTAACAGAAGAGAACAAATCTGACCCCATATTAGATGTTCCTTTTCCTGTCTTTATTCATGCTGGCTCTGCACTTCTGTAAAAGAATATTGCCTGTAGCCTGAAATATACAGGACAGCCTATTCTCAAGGTTCTGACCTTTAAAGGTGTAACACTTTCCATTCATATAGAGGTAAAAAGTTGCAGAACAGAAAATAACAATTGTCTTGTTGCAGGTTTATAGAAATACTGTGACCAGACCTACATTGCCAGAATAAAAGATTACTACACCAAGAAGTTTGAAACAAATAAACATGCCTTCTCTCAAACTTACCTTTTAAAATGCCTTGTTGAAATCTTTTGGGGAGTTTGGGATTTGGGGGCACGAGCCCTCTGTCTCCTTGCATAGCCCTGCAATAAATCTTTCTCTATGGCAAACATTTCAGTATGGTTTGGCCTCAATGTTTACTGGGCACACAGACTTGTGTTATGCAACAGCAACAGTTAGTGAAGATCACTTAAGAGGATATAACATTTAAACTGAGAAATAAATGAGAAGAAAGCAGTCATGTGAATATATGGGGAATGAGGATCCAAGCAGAGGGAACTGTAATGGCCAAAACCCTGAGATGGGAAAAGCTCCATATGTTTAACGGACAAAAGAAGGCAAGTTTGACTGGATGATCATGACTAGCTCAGGATAAGTGGTGGAGAATTTCATGGAGAATCACAGAAAAAGACTGGGGTCTTTGGGAAATGTGATGTTACATTTCAATTGCATTCTGTTCACAAAGAGAGGCTAAAGGGGGATTTTAAGTAAGAGAGAGAGATGAACTGATTTGTTCTGGGAGAAACAAAAATTTTTAGACTTGTTTTACTCTAGGAGAGACAGGGGAACTCAGGGGTGCAGCCTTAGCCCCACCTATGTGGGAGGATTATAGGAATGCCTAGGGAGGGAACTAGTCATCTGGTGAGCGTTTGAAGCTGATTTGGCCAAAGAGAGTAGGAGAAAGAGAAAACAGAGAGCTTCATGTGAGCACAAAAGCATCATAAGCAAAGGTACTGTGGCAGCGCATATGGGTAGCATTCCCCTAACCTACATGTGGGTTAGGGGAATGCTAACAGGTCAGAGTTAATGGAGAAAAGCAGTTAAGATGCAGCATAGTGAGGTTGAGGTAGAGCAGACCAGGGCAGTTTATGGAAGGCTTTGTATATGCTGGGATAAGAAATACAGATTCGATCCTTTGAATAAGATATCAGAGGATTTTAAGCAGCATGGCCAAAGGATTCAATTTTTGTTTTAGATAGAGTAACTGGAAGGCTTTGTTGAAGTCAAATTTGACAGGAATAGTTGCAGAAGGAAGTGTAGGAGGCAGATGAAATAATCCAGATAGCAGTCAATCAGAACATGTTGGTAGTAACGATAATAGCAACAACTTTAACATATTGTGGCACTTGCTCTGTTCTAGGCACTCTTTTAAGCAATTAACAGATTTTAACTCATTAAATGCTCAAGAAAATCCTATAAGGTAAGACCTATTACTATCCCCATTTTATGGATGAAGTAAAAAATGGTTAAGTAACTCACCTAAAAGTAATAGAGCAATACAGTAATGAAGTAAGTTGTAAAGCTGGAAGTCAGGATAATTGGAAGGAATTCATGAAGTACTTAGGGACAAAAGCATTTCAAGGAATATTTAAGGAAACCTGGTAACATTTTGTGAGTAGGGAAAGTTAAGAAAAAACCCATATATCCAACTGTGCCTTGGGTGTTTGACTATGGCCTTAAATAGATAGAAAAACAATGGGCAAGAAATCAGATCTGTTGAGAAGTGGGTGGACCTCATTTGAGATGTCTGAAGCATCTGTGAAATATCCAACTGGGTATGGTGAGCAGAGATTTGGAAAAGTAGTTTAAATCTCAAGAGAAATGTTGGGGACAAAAATTTAAAATTACAAATGGGAGGATTCCTTTGCAGCTCAGCGGTAAAAATCTGCCTGCAAAGCAGAAGACACAGGAGACCCAAGTTTGATCCCTGGGTCAGGACTATCCCCTGGAGGAGGGCATGGCAACCCACTCCAGTATTCTTGCCTGGAGAATCCCATGAACAGAGGATCCTGGTGGGCTTCGGTCCACAGGGAGGCCAAGAGTTGGACAGGACTGAAGCAATTGGGCACACAGGCACAACATACAAATGGAAATTAAAACCATGAAGAACTTTAGAAAGCAAGCTGCCTTGATTAATAGCATCAATAGTAAAGGAGATTACTGGGATTCAGCAGACATCTATTTCTCCCCTAAAGAACCAGCAGTCCTCACAGTTCCATATACACTCTTAGATCAGATGAGAAATAAAAACTGAGAGTGTTTTATGGTCAATTTAGAAGAATAAATGTACTATTTTTAGTTGCTTAGTTTGCAATTTAACAATTTAGTTAACAATTTTTAAAGAAAACTTTATCTTAATGCCAATATATAATTTAGAGTATAGTCCACTAAAACATTTCAAGCTGTAGAGTTTGTTGAAATTGATGATGGAATTCTTATTACAAATTTATTTTAAAATGAAAAATTGGTGGGTAGATTTTATTTTTATGTGTAAAATATATAAGGATCATTATTTTTCTGGAAACTTTCAATCTTCTAGTCAAATACGATGAAGACTAAGTAATAATAAAATAAATCCTCTTTCAACCTACCATGCCATTTAAAAAATCTAATATATTTTTTTCATTAGGGGATTTTTTTTCTACATGATCTGACTTTGAATTCCAAGTGCAGAAAGTCTTTTAACTATAATGCTTAGAAAACTAAGAGATAGACACGTCCAGGTTAAACAAGGGATGGAAACAAAATTCTAATGAAAAGAATGCCATTCTTGGTTTGTCAGGGGACCAAAGTACTCTCTTAAGTGCTCTTTCATTAAGCTCTCTTAATCCAAAATCTCTGTCTCTCAGGGAATGAAAAGATGGAGCATAAAAAGCAAGATGATAGTTTAAGATATAATGGTACATAAATCTACTAGCCTATTCTTAAATTCACCGGTACGTTTTATGAAGTACTATGGCTGCAAGATACCTACATCTTGATGTACCATTGCCAATCACTAAAAACTAGGAAGAATATGAACATAGAAAGATATGGATATATTTTATAACTTTTTTCTGTCCTTTTATTTAGGTCTGCTATCAACTCTTGTTACCTGTTTTTCCTTTATCCTGAGTCTATTTCTCAAATTCAGACTTTGAAAGGTGATTAAATGGAAGGAAGTAACACTGAATTCTTAGTATTACAGAAAACAACAGAGATTTAAGAGAGGTTAAATTGACATCTTAAATAGAAATTTAAGAGATTCCTATGTGCCTGGGGATAAGATGTGAATACAATGCATTTCTTACTGTATTCATATCTTATCTCCAAGCACATAAAGTTTGTTTTATTTAATCTTTTGTTCATTTTTTTCCCAGTAGAGATGCTCATGGTCTGGTGGAGGGAACAATTTAGGTTTTACCAATCTCTCTCTGATGACTGTAAACATCTCCTTTCCTTTTTCCTGCTCTCTTTAATAAAAAAGGCAATCCTGGATCAATCAATAAGGTGCCCAGATCATACTCTCTTGAATTTTTGTGTTTTATATAATACTAAGAATTCTAACTGAAATCAGCCAAGCGAATGAACTAGTCACAGCAAATACTCTTTTTCAAAAATACAAGAGATGACTTTGCACATGGACATCACCAAATGGTCAATACCAATATCAAATTGATTACATTCTTTGTAGCTGAAGACAAAGAAGCAATATACACAATCAGCAAAAACAAGATCTGGAGCTGACTGTGGGTCAGATAATCAGCTTTTCATAGCAAAATTCAGGCTTAAACTAAAGAAAAGCAGGAAAGACACTAGGCCAGCCAGATATGACTTAAATCAAATCCCATATGAATTCACAGTAGAAGTAATGAATAGATTCAGGGACTAGATCTAGTTAACTCTGCCTGAAGAACTATGGACAGAGGTCCATAATATTGGAGGCAGTGAACAAAACCATCACAAAGAAAAAGAAAAGCAAGAAGGCAAAGTAGTTATCTGAGGAGGCTTTACAAATAGCAGAAGAAGGAAGAGAAGCAAAAAGTAAGGGAGAGAGGGAAAGATCCATTCAATTAAACACAGAGTTTCAAAGAATAGCTATATGAGACAAGAAGACCTTCTTCAATGAAAAGTGCTTAATAGAAGAAAACAACAAAAGGAGAAAGACTAGAGATCTCTTCAGGAAAACTGGAAACATCAAGGGAGCATTCTGCCTAAAGACGGGCACAATAAAGGATAACACTTGGTAGAGACCTAGTAGACTCTGAATAGATCAAGATGAGATGAAAGGAATACATGGAAGAACTGTATAAAAAAGATCTTCATGAACCATATTACTACGATGGTGTGGTTAATCACCTAGAACCAGACATTCTGGAATGCGAAGTCAAGTGGGCCTTAAGAAGCACTGAGGTTAATAAAGCTAATGGATGCAATGAAATTATGTCCATTGGAGGATGTCATCAAGGTTTTGCATTCATGTCAGCAAATCTGGAAGACCTAGCAGTGGCCACAGGATGGTAAAAGGTCAATCCTCATCCCAATTCCCAAGAAGGGTGGTACCAAAGGATGTGCTGACCATTGGACAATTGCATTCATCTCCCATGCTAGTAAGGTCATGCTTAAAATCTTGCATGCTAGGCTTCAGCATTATGTGAACCAAGAACTTCCAGATGTCCAAGCTAGGTTTAGAAAAGGAAGAGGAACTAGAGATCAAATTGCCAACACTTGCTGGATTATAGAGAAAGCAAGGGAATTTCAGAAAAACATTTATCTCTGTTTCATTGACTATGCTAAAGCCTTGGACTGTGTGGATTATGACAAACTGTGGAAAGCTCTTAGAGAGATGGGATATGAAACCATCTTACCTATCTCCTGAGAAACCTGTATGCGGGTCAAGAAGCAACAGTTAGAACCCTGTATGGAACAACTGATTGGTTCAAGATTGAGAAAGGAGTATGACAGGGCTTCTGCTGTCACCCTGTTTGTTTAACCTATAAGCTGAGCACATCATGAGAAATGCTGGACTGGGTAAGTTACAAGCTGGGATCAAGATAAGGAGGGAGAAAACATCAACAACCTCAGATTTGCAGATGATACCACTCTAATGGCAGAAAGCAAAGAGGAACTAAAGAGCCTCTTGATGAGGGTGAAGAGGAGAATGAAAGAGCTGGCTTAAGACTAAATATTAAAAAAAAAAAAAAACTAAGATCATGGCATCCACCCCCATTACTGCATGGCAAATAGAAGGGGAAAATGTGGAAGTAGTGACAGATTTCCTCTTCTTGGGCTCCAAAATCACTGAGGACAGTGACTGAAGCCATGAAATCAGAAGATGATTGCTTCTTGGCAGGAAAGCAATGACAAACCTAGACAGTGTGTTCAAAAACAGAGACATTACTCTGCCTACAAAGGTCCCGATAGGCAAGGCTATGGTCTTTGCAGTGGTCAAGTACAATTGTGAAAGCTGGACCGTAAAGAAGGTGTAGTGCCAAAGAATTGATGCCTTCGAGCTGTGGTTCTGGAGAAGACTCCTGAAAGTCCCCTGGACAGCAAGATCAAACCAGTCAATCTTAAGGGAGATCAAACCTGAATATTCACTGGAAGGACTGATGCTGAAGCTGAAGCACCAATATTTTGGTCCTCTGATGTTAACAGCTGACTCATTGGAAAAGTGCCTGATGTTTGGAAAGATTGAGGGCAGAAAGAGAAGGGGGCATCAGAGGACGAAATGACTGGACAACATCACTGATGCAATAAACATGAACTTGGGCAAACTCTGGGAGATGGTAAAGGACAGGGAGGCCTGGTATGCTGCAGTCCATAGGATCACAAAGAGTTGGACATGACTGGGTGACTAAACAACAATAGCAGCAAAAATCCCATGACATTTATTTATGACATAACAAATTAACAATATTTGTTGTTTAAATAATATATTTGGCTATTAATTTTTCATGGTCCTGTAATATCTCTTGTATCATCATTTCGTTACATATCACTTTCAGATCATATCTTTTGTATATCTTATATCCCCAAGTAGATTACAAACTGAAGTCAACAATCTTGTTTAATTCTCGTTTGTACCCCTCTATTATGCTAAAAAGAATTCCTTGTACCCAGAAAGTCAGTAATTATTTCTTGATCAAACCATTTTTAATTGACCAACATACTTAAGAAAAGTTTAGTTCACTCATTCATTCACTGAATCAAAAATTATTCAACACCTACTCTGTATCAGGCATTATACTGGAAATAGAGCTGTGAACACAATACAGAACTTAGTATCTTGAAACTTGTATACTATAAGGGGAAAAATGATAATGAAATGTCCTAATAAATAATATATTGACAAATCATGTTAAATTCTCCAAAGAATAAAACAGGCTAAAGGAATAGAGGGTGATCAGAATGAACAGGGAAGCCTTCTCTAAATAGCTGACACACACAGAGCGGTTTACCTGCCCCGACTAAACGAACACTAAGTACAAAGAACTGAAAGTAAAATGCCTGTGATGAGTTAAGGACATAGCAAGAAAGCCTGGATCAGAACATGCTAAGGGAAGAAGGGTAGAACAGGCTTGGGAAATTATTCAAGAAATTAATTTTCTTAGACCTGATCCAGGCATTAAATACTCTGTTATTTGGGTAATAGTATTGCCCTAATACTATCAGGTTTGATTAATATATACCTTGATTCAAAGATCTGAGAATTATGAAAGGAAAGCATATGTGTGAAAGCATGTTGAGTAAATATATAGAATTATGATTACCAACTTAAATCCTGAATTCTGCTTTAAGGTTTTCCAGTGGGTGCTGCTTAGACAACCCTGTTTCTTTTCTTCTCTAGTTTTCCTAAAATAATATTGCCTCAAATATTTAAAGCAAAAATTAACTGAACAAAGAAATATATATACATCCACAATTATAACATTTTTATATTTGTGTATAAAATATATATTTGTATATATTTTTATAAAAATTTTAGTATGCTTTTCTCAATAATCGATAGAACAAGCAGATAAAAAATTTAATGATACAGAACTAGAGAACAAAGAGATATACATACTTGACTTAATAGACATAAATAGTAGTGCATCATACATTCTTTACAAATTGACATGGAACATTTATGGCTATACTTTCAGTCACAAACCATCAACAAATTTCTAAGAAAAATCATATGAAGGTGTTACAAACACAACACAATCTGTAAATCAGTATTTCTTAAATATGAGAAAATGTCCATGGGTTAGAACCATGTTAGAAATCTTAAGAGTATAAATGAAAACAAATTAAAATAGAAAATATCAAAATTAAGAACATCTTATTTTAAAGAAGTTGTATTCTTTAAAAGAAGATATTTTTAAAAAAACAGAAAAAAATGAGCTAAATATTTATTTCAATAAGTTAAAGAACAAATGAAAGTCTAAAAAATGTAGAAGAAAGACTCCTTTTAGAAATTAATGAACTAGAAAGCATACAGAAAAGCCAACAAAAGTTGGCTTTCTGAAAAGACAAAGAAAACTAATAAAATGCTAGTGAACAAGAAGGGATGACACACCCATATTAGAAATGATAAAAGGAACATCTTGCAGACATTAAGGAGATTAAGAGGATATTATGAACAGCTTATGACAATAAATATAAATTTATGGCAAATGGATAAATTCCCAGAAAAAATATAACTATGACTCAAGGAGAAAGAGGAAATATGAATAATCTTGAAGCCATGAAAGAAACTGAATCAATAATTAAAAGTCTTCCCACAACTGAACTCCAGGCACAAATGGTTCCACTGGCCAGTTAACCGAATGTACTCATGCTTATCCTAAGAGGCTGTCATAACTTGATTGCTGTTGCCGAGTCACTCAATCATGTCTGACTGTTTTGTGACCCCCATGGACTGTAGCCCACCAGGATCCTTCTGTCCACGGAATTTCCTAGGCAAGAATACTGGAATGGATGGGTTGCCATTTCCTTCTCCAGCATAATTTCATACCCAAACTCAAAAGACGACTAAGGGAAAGAAGATTTACAGTTCAACCTAACTATATACAAAAATGCAAAATCCTCAACAAAATAGTGGCAAACTCAATCCAGAAATATATTAAAAGAATAGTGCATTTTATCAAAGGAGGATTTATTCCAAGAATATGTTTAGTTTGACATGATAAAGACAAGTTAATTCACAACATGATCATATTGTTTCAATACAGGAAAAGTATTTAATAATATCCAATATTTATCCTTGGTAACAAAATATTTAGCAAACAAGGAGTAAAGATGACAACTTAATCTGGTAGTGTAGAGGCTGGCAAACTTTTTCTTGTTAAAGAGCCAGACAATAAATATATTCAGCTTTGCAGGCCATCTGATCTCTGCTACACTACTTTGCCATTGTGATACAAAAGTAGTTGTAGACAACAGTGTTTACATGAATGACATGGTGCATTCCAATAAAATTTTACTTACAAAACCAGGTGGCAGGCCAGATTGGGCCAATAGACATAGACTGCCAACTCTTGAGCTAAAGTGTATCTAGAAAACATAGCCTATTGGTATTTATCACAATCAATGATGAAACCATATTCTTTGAGCCAGAAGCAAGATAAAATTTCCCAGTGTTACAAACATGCTGCACATTGCATTTGAGGTTCTGGTCAGTGCAGTAAGGTAAGAAAAATAAATAAAAGTAAAAAGATTGAAAAAGAAGAAAAAGAACTGACAACATTTGGAGAAGAAATAATTGTGTATATATAAGATATAAAAGAACCTATATAATTTTTAATGAGAATTTGGCACAATTCCTTGATATAAAAAATCAATATAAAAATGTATTCCTAACAAGAAATAAAATTTAAAATGTGACATGTTTACAGTAGTGATCAAAAATATAAATTACCTAAAAATAAATTTATGAAAATATACAAAAGACTTCTGCAAGGCAAATTTATGAAAATATTAAAAACAGCCAAATAAATGGAAACAGAAAACATTTTCATAAGTTGAAACCTCTGTATTTTAGAGATGGCAATTCTCCCCTGCTATATAGATTCAATACAATTGCAAACAAAAATCTCAACAGTCATTTTGAAGAATTTGACAAAATAATTCTGAAATATATACAAAATTTCAAGAGGTCACAAATGACCAAAACATTTTTGGAGAACAGGTAGGAATACTTGATCTAACAGATATTAAGACTCATTTTGAGACTCAAGTAAATAAAGCAGCATGGTGTTAGTTCGGTTACTGCTGGGAAATAAGCTGCATTGTTATGGACATTCACATGACAGAAATAGCACCATCAGCAAAGACATGGCAGGCTTTTAAGTAAGTGGTGCTTGGAAAAGTGGACATCCATGTGAGATTAAAGAAAATTAGACTCTTATTCAGACAATCCACTAAAATAAATCAGAAAAGACCATAATGAAAAGGACAAAACTATAAATCTTGGAAAGTAAAGGAGGAACATGTCCATATAACGTTACAGTAGGAAAAGATTTCTTAATTTCATTTCATGAAATGAAATTAAAAGACACTTGCTCTTTGGAAGAAAAGCTATGACCAACCTAGACAGCATATTAAAAAGCAGAGACATTACTTTGGCAACAAAGGTCCGTCTAGTCAAAGCTATGGTTTTTCCAGGAGTCATGTATGGAATGAGAGTTGGACTATAAAGGAAGCTGAATGTCAAAGAACTGATGCTTTTGAACTGTGGTGTTGGAGAAGACTCTTGAGAGTCCCTTGGACTGCAAGGAGATCCAACCAGTCCATCCTAAAGGAGATCAGTCATGAATACTCATTGGGAGGACTGACACTGAAGCTGAAACTCCAGTACTTTGGCCACCTGATTCAAAGAGCTGACTCATTTGAAAAGACCTTGATGCTGTGAAAGTTTGAAGATGGGGAGAGAAGGGGACAACAGAGGATGACATGGTTGGATGGCAGCACCGACTTGATGGACATGAGTTTGAATAAGCTCCAGGACAGAGAAGCTTGGCATGCTGCAGTCCATGGGGTTGCAAATAGTCAGACACAACTGAGCTACTAAATTGAACTGATCCCAACACTAGGATCCACATAAATTGTGGTGAGTGGGTGGGTGTTAGTCATTCAGTCGTGTCCGACTGTTTGTGATCCCATGGACTGTGGCCCACCAGGCTCCTCCATCCATGGACTTCTGCAGGCAAGAATACTGGAGTGGGTTGCCATTTCCTTCTCCAGGGGATCTTCCCAACCCAGGGATTGAATCTGTAAATTGTGGTATATCCATATAGTGAAATATGCCCATAATGGTGTCAATATCTCCTTTCTTTATAGATTTACAACAAAATACCACAGAATGGATATATCAAGCCAAACAGATGAGTTTGTCCCGGGAGAGGGATTAAGGGGTTGGGAGTTTCAGGGAACTGGCCAGCTTCTATTTCTTCACCTCAGTGCTACTCAGTGTTCACCCCAGAACTATTTGTCAACATGACAAATATCTGTTTTATGATTTTTGCATATTCATCATACATAAAAATAAAACAACAATAGAAACCAAGAGTACTATTTTTTTTTTGGTAATATCCTATGTTCTCATTCATTTTGTTATACCAAATAGATGATACAACTTCTTATATTTTATAAATTATATTTTTCCCACCTAAATGTATTACCCTGTATTATCTAACTTCATTCTCTGGAAAATATTAGACTTCTCATCATGTTTATCTATACTTTAACAATGAATTTTTACACACCAAAAAATACACAATGCACCAATTGGCAGTCTTCTCCATCCCTACCTTCCAAAGTTAATTAAGACAAAAATCTGATAGATCACAGCATGAATACATAAAAGATATATCAGGTTTTTCCTGTCTACCAATAGATGAAATATGTAAACGACAATGTCACACGTGATCTGTACAGCGAATAATAGTAGACTGCAAATGTATATGCAAAAGGTCTAGAGAAATCAAAGAAGACTGAATACTCAAAATACATTATTCTTTTACATAGGTTTCCAAAATCCTACTAAAAATATTACTATCCAGAGGATTAAAAAAAAACTGTGGTTTCAAATTAATAGCTGTAGATGTCACATATTTTTCCCTTTTTAAAATGCCAGTCCTACACTTTGTAAAAGGCAATTACGTTCAATGCTATAGTATGGACTCAACTCCCTACATTTAAAAACAAGAATTAAAAAGTTTTAATGGGCACATTACAAAATCACTGAAGTAGTAATACTTCTAAAACAAAGTTTCACAAAGCTTTTTTAGTCTGACATTCCTCCATGCCTAGGATCTGTCTTCTCAATTCTATTTTGAGACTTTTGGTAATTTCTGTGATAGCAATGCCAATAAAGCCGCCAGTTGCCATTAATCTCAGTTCTAAGAAAGAATTTAAATCATCCCCACAAGCAATTAAACAATAAATGCATTAAAATAAAACCAATTAGAGCTAAGTCTAGACATCCACCACATAGTTATGAGACAGACTTGTCATTAGCATCTCAACTTCAATTGGAAATTTCTTTAATAATTCTTTCCAACAGAATCAAGACTAAAAATTTTGTTGTGGGAGTACCCAGATTCAGTACAGTTTAAATTGAAATACTCCATCAGGAATTTCAGTTGTATGTCTGCAAAACTCCCCTGTACTATTAATTTGTACATTCAGGATTAGTTCAGCAATAATCCACCATATACAACACACTCTGAAGTTTGTAGGTGTATCAGTCCTCTTTCACATTTCCAAAAACTTAATACATTGCCTTGCAAAGATAAAAAGAACACATATCCAATGGCAATTCATGATTTTTCTCCTTTTGGCAGTCAATGTTATACAGAAAGAAGACTGATTTTCAAGGTGTTTTAACAATTTGAAGCTTTGTGGGAATAAAAATGTTTGAGATCTTCCTGAACTCATTGGGCATCAGTTATTGTTATATATGTTATTTCCTAATACTATGAATGTATGGATGAACTTAGGTACTTTTCAGAGGAACTGTGAATAGCTTTTTAAATTTACTTCTAAAGCTACTATTGTTGCTATTAGTGCTCCGGTTGTTGTCCAGTTTCAAATGCCAGAGTCTGTTCACCAAAAAGCATTTCCACTCCAACAGAGAAATAACACAGCCCTTTATCTAATGATTTGCCCTCAAAAAAGTAAGTCCTCAGTAAGCACAGGCCCATTGCTGCATTTGTTGTTTAGTCACTAAGTCACGTCTGCCTCTTTTGCGACCCCATGGACTGTGGCCCACCAGGTTCCTCTGTCCCTGGGATTTACTAGGGAAGAACACTGGAGTGGGTTACCATTTCCTTCTCCAAGGGATGTTCCTGGGCCAGGGATCAAATCCATGTCTCCTGCATTGACAGGCAGATTCTTTACCACTGAGCCACCAACAGCAAATTCCATTTCCTCCCTTCACTGATGAGCAACAATTTTTCTAATAAAGGTTATAAAGGGACAAAGAAGTTGCAAATAGAGATGAACATTCCCAAATTGTTGGCAGGGGAAAGAGATTAGGGTTGGGGAGAGGGAGTTTTATGGAACCAAAGGAACACTCACCTGAGAACCCAAGCAAACACAGAAATGTTCTTAGGTGTAGCAAATGAAGCAGAATATCATGAAATGTCGTGTTTTGATTTACTGCCATTAACAAGATATTTTCCAATAAAGGCAATTAACATGGGAAATAATTTTGAGAATGTGTCCTATGTTTCGTGTTAATGAAGCAGGGTAGAGGGAGCCCAGTGTTTTGCTACACGTACAGAACAGACAAAGGCAACCCCTTGAATTCAATCACAGTTGAGGCAAATTCAACAGGGGTTTGTTTAACCTTAGGGGTCAACCAAGTGACTTCAAAATATGTAGCCTATTAAAAACCAGAGACGTCACTTTGCCAACAAAGATCCATACAGTCAAAGCTATGGTTTTCCCAGTAGTCATGTATGGATATGAAACTTGGAACACAAAGAAGGCTAAGCATCGAAGAATTGATGTTTTCAAATTGTGGTGCTGGAGAAGTGAGAGAGTTAATTCTTAGGTAGGTTGATAAGGAGTCCTGGGCCCTCAAGGAGGAGGAAAGGACAAATTTTTTTTCTACATTCCTTAGTCTTAGTCACATACTGTTTTCTTTAAGCCCAGAGCTAATGATTACACAACAAAACAAAGTATAAGGATTATATAGCAACACTGTATCTTGCTCAAGGACATGTTTCTCCTTTTTAACAAGAACTTTCTGATTAATCTTGTTATCTTATGTGGAAGTGAGTCTGGTAAGACCTTTCTACTGTTAATTCTAATCTTGTTAATTCTAATCTCGTAATGTTGTAGGATTGGCTCTGATGAAAGCATATAAGGTTTTAATAACACTATAGTGGGGCACACTCTGGACCCCTTCTGATGTCTATGTCAGAAGCTTTCTCTGTCCCTTTTTATACTTTAATAAAATTCTGCCTGGGCCCTGGTTCCAAAGCTAAATCTTTGGATATCACAAATCTAACATTGTTCACCATAAGCTATCAGAAGGCTCTTGTGAGTCCCTTGAACAGAAAAGGAGATCAAACCAGTCAATCTTAAAGGAAATAAACCTTGAATATTCACAGAAAAAACTGATGCTGAAGCTGAAGCTCCAATTCTCTGGCCACCTGATGTGAAAAGCCGACTCACTCGAAAAGACCCTGATGCTGGGAAAGATTGAGGGCAGGAGGAGGAGGAGGATACAGAGGATGAGATGATTGGATGGCAACACTGCTTCAAGTGATGAGTCAGCGAAAAGGCAAAAAGATAGGACACAGAAAAATGAACTCCTCAGGTCAGTAGGTGCCCAATGTGCTACTGGAGATCAGTGGAAAAATAACTCCAGAAAGAATGAAGGGATGGAACCAAAGCAAAAACAATACCCAGTTGTGGATGTAACTGGTGGTGGAAGTAAAGTCCAATGCTGTAAGGAGCAATATTGCATAGGAACCTGGAATGTTAGGTCCATGAATCAAGGCATATTGGAAGTGGTCAAACAGGAGATGGCAAGAGTGAACATCAACATTCTAGGAATCAGCAAACTAAAATGGACTGGAATGGGTGAATTTAACTCAGATGAACATTATATCTACTACTGTGGGCAAGAATCCCCTAGAAGAAATGGAGTAGCCATCATAGTCAACAAAAGAGTGTGAAATGCTTGGATACAATCTCAAAAACAACAGAATGATCTCTGTTTGTTGCCAAGGCAAACCATTCAATATCACAGTAATCCAAGTCTATGCCCTGATCAGTAATGCTGAAGAAGAATGCTGAAGTTGAATGGTTCAATGAAGACCTACAAGACCTTCTAGAACTAACACCCCAAAAGATATCCTTTTCGTTATAGGGGACTGGAATGCAAAAGTACAAAGTACAAAAGTACAAAGACAAGAAATACATGGAGTAACAGGCCTTGGAGTACAGAATGAAGCAGGGCAAAGGCTAACAGAGTTTTGCCAAGAGAACGGACTGGCCATAGCAAACACCCTCTTCCAACAGCACAAGAGAAGACTCTACACATAGACATCACCAGGTGGTCAATACTAAAATCAGATTGACTATATTCTTTGCAGCCAAAGATGGGGAAGCTCTATACAGTCAGCAAAAACAAGACCGGGAGTTGACTGTGGCTCAGATCATGAACTCTTTATTGCCAAATTCAGACGTAAAATGAAGAAAGTAGGGGAAACCACTAGACCATTCAGGTATGACCCAAATCAATTCCCTTATGATTATACAGTGGAAGTGACAAATAGATTCAAGGAATTAGATATGATAGACAGAGTGCCTGATTAACTACGGATGGAGGTTCATGACATTGTACAGGAGGCAGGGATCAAGACCATCCCTAAGAAAAAGAAGTATAGAAAGGCAATATGGTTGTCTGAGGAGGCCTTACAAATAGCTGAAAAAGAAGAAAAGCTAAAGGCAAAGGAGAAGAAGAAAAATATAACCATTTGAATTCAGAGTTCCAAAGAATAGCAAGGAGAAATAAGACAAGCCTTCCTCAGTGATCAATGCAAAGAAATAGAGGAAAACAATAGAATGGGAAAGACTAGAGATCTCTTCAAGAAAATTAGAGATACCAAGGGAACATTTCATGTGAAGATGGGCACAATAAAGGAGAGAAATGGTATGGACTTAACAGAATCAGAAGATATTAAGAAGATGTGGCAAGAATACACAGTAGAACTACACAAAAAAGACTCACCTAGAGCCAGACATCATGGAAGGCGAAGTCAAGTGGGCCTTAGGAAGCATCATTACGACTGAAGCTAGCGCAGGTGATGGAATTCCAGTTGAGCTGTTTCAAATCCTAAAAGATGATACTGTGAAAGTGCCGCACTCAACATGCCAGCAAATTTGCAAAACTGAGCAGTGGCCACAGAACTGGAAAAGGTTATTCCAATCCCAAAGAAAGGAAATGCCAAAGAATGCTCAAACTACCACACAATTGCACTCATCTCACACGTTAGCAAAGTAATGTTCAAAATTCTTCAAGCCAGACTTCAACAAACAGTACGTGAACCACGAACTTCCAGATGTTCAAGCTGAATTTAGAAAAGGCAGAGGAACCAGAAATCAAATTGCCAACATCCGTTGGATCATCAAAAAAGCAAGAGAGTTCCAGAAAAACATCTACTTCTGCTTTAATGACTATGCCAAAGCCTTTGACTGTGTGGATCACCACAAACTGCGAAAAATTCTTGAAGAGATAGGAATACCAGACCACCTGACCTGCCTCCTGAGAAATCTGTATGCAGGTCAGGAAGCAACAGTTAGAACTGGACATGGAAAAACAGACTGGTTCCAAGTCGGGACAGGAGTACATCAAGGCCGTATATTGTCACCCTGCTTATTAACTTATATGCAGAGTACATCATGAGAAATGCTGGGCTGGATGAAGCACAAGTTGGAATCAAGATTGCTGGGAGAAATATCAATAACCTTAGATATGCAGATCACACCACCCTTATGGCATTCAGCTTAAGCAAAGAAGAACTAAAGAGCCTCTTGATGAAAGTGAAAGAGGAGAGTGAAAAAGTTGGCTTAAAACCCAAAATTCAGAAAACTAAGATCATGGCATCCAGTCCCATCACTTCATGGCAAGTAGATGGGGAAATAATGGAAACAATGAAAGACTTTATTTTGGGGGGCTCCAAAATCACTGCAGATGGAGACTGCAGCCATGAAATTAAAAGACATTTGCTCCTTGGAAGGAAAGTTATGACCAACCTAGACAGCATATTAAAAAACAGAGACATTACTTTGCCAACAAAGTTCTGTCTAGTCAAAGCTATGGTTTTTCTAGGAGTCAAGTATGGATGTAAGAGTTGGACTATAAAGAAAGCTGAGCACCAAAGAATTGATGCTTTTGAACTGTGGTATTGGGGAAGACTCTTGAGAGTCCCTTGGACTGCAAGGAGATCCAACCAGTCCATCCTAAAGGAAATCAGTCCTGAATATTCATTGGGAGGACTGATGTTGAACCTGAAACTTTGGCTGCCTGATGCGAAGAGCTGACTCATTGGAAAAGACCCTGATGCTAGGAAAGATTGAAGGCGGGAGGAGAAGGGGACAACAGAGGATGGAGGCGATTAAATGGCATCACCGACTCAATGAACATGAGTTTGAGTAAACTCTAGGAGTTGGTGATGGACAGGGAGGCCTCGTGTGCTGCAGTCCATGGGGTTGCAGAGAGTTGGACATGATTGAGCGACTGAACTGACTGACTGACTGACTGACTCAATGGACTGAGTTTGAGCAAACTCAAACAATTACACAGGAACTACACCAGTTACAGACAGATCATGGGTGTCTAATCTGGATCCTTGAATAAGCATCAAAAGTTTACAAACAAATTGTAAAGCAAAACACCATGTGTATATACATATATATCTCATAACTATCCAGGAAGAGAAACCATGGCATTTGTAAACAGATCTCTTAAATGTATAAGATCCTACAGAATGTTGAATGTGTTTGAAATTTACATCACATTTGGCTCTGGATCCCATCAGAATACCCTATATCCAGGCAGTCAGAAGACAATGTTTCATTAAGTTTACATAACTAAACACTTTAAGGATTTTTTATTTTAGTTCAAAAACTGTTTGAATTTTTTTTAATCTAACTATATCAACCACTATAAACAATATACTTTAAAAATAACTAAGGAAACTATGTCTTCTTAAACTGTGATTTTACCAATGCAGAGAAATAGCTCATATTTTCTTCTATCATTGCTGGCTGGTTATAGGAATTAGAAACAGGAATGCAATGGTAGGGACACTTTTAACAATGGTTGAACCACACTCTAGTCTTATTGCAAGTCTGCAAGTTCCAAGTCACCCACTAGATCATTTCATGGCAGTTCAAAATGTCTTTTCTGACAGCAGCATTTGAGGAATTCATTTAAGATGAAATCTATTTGTATGTATACATAATAGGTGTCACTGACTCCATGGACATGTGTTTGAGCAAACTCTGGGAGATAGCGCAGACAGGGAAGGCTGGCATGCTGCAGTCCATAGGGTCGCGGAGTTGGACACAACTTAGCAACAACTGAAGAACAACAACAATAATAGGGAGAATGTGGAGGTTAATAAGTATATATTTCTTGTGTAATTAAGAGACAACAAATTGTTTCTACAAGGGAAAAACATAAGAGAAAGTACATATGTGCTATGAGTACAAAAAATAATTCAGACTACCCTTGAAAATTAGGGTAGGCCTAGTAAAATAAACCCTAAGAGGTATTAAAACTGACTAAAATACTTCAGCCTACAATCAGGGGGAAAAACCACTACAAACTGAAAATACAACCTAGCACCATAATACCTCATTCCTCTATGACCCTAGAAAAGAGCAAATCTAGAATAAAACGCTCAGAAACATTCTAAGCCTCAGTTTTTACAGCAGTAGTGTTAGAAATATACTAAAGTCTAATCTATATTCTTTGAAACACAGCTCACCTTTGTATATCACCATCAGCATTAAAGTTAGTTATCTTTACTTATAAAGGAAATAAACTATGCTGTATCTAATTAATTGGGAGAAACTCACACAGCTTAACCCTTGAGCACACACATATATATGTTTAAATATACAGCATATGTTTATTACATTGGACAAATATTATAGCTCAAGGCTCACCTCAAATCCTAGCCTATTCACCCCTGAATATTTTCTTTTATTCATTCAACATCATTCACTCTTTCCTGAACACAGGTGTGTGGTAACAGAAAGAACTTATTCTTTGCAGCAAGAAGACCTGAGTTCTCATCTCAAACCACCATCCACTGATTGACCTTAAACAAGTAACTTGAGGGCTCAACTTTTCCTCCTGTAAAATAAAAGTGACAAGAGCTCCTTAACAAAGATTTAAGAAAGCTGACTTGTCAACAGAGACATGATTTCTTTCAGCCCCTTTAGTCACTGTTCTTTAATCTTCTTCCAACTCTGATTTCAAATTCATGTGTGAAAAAGACTCAGAAGAATGACTAGTACATAATGTCCCTCAGTATACATGAAAACTGCTGATTTGGTATAAAAGTGGTCATAATAACTTATACTTGTGAATAATATCTTAGTTTTATGTTTAATTTATTTTTTAATTTTTAAATTTTGTTATTATTTTCTTTGGCTGCACCAGGTCATAGTTGCTGCATGAAAGAATCACTCTCTAGTTGCAGTATATGAGTTTCTCACTGCAGTGGCTTCTCTTGTTGCAGGGCATGGGTTCTAGATAATACAGGCTTCAGTAGTTACGGCTCAAGGGCTCCAGAGCACAGGCTCAATAGTTATGGCCCATGGACTTAGCTGTCCCACGGTATGTGGAGTCTTCTTAGACTAGGGGTCAAATCCATGTCCCTTGCATTGGTGGGTGGATGCTTAACCACTGGGCAGCCAGGAAAGTCCCTTTAAGTTTAATCTTAAAAACATACAAATATTTAAAAACTGACACCTGGGGCCCCAAGAACTGAATTGCTTCTGTTTGATATTTAAGAGTTGGGGCTTCCCAAGTGGCACTAGTGGTAAAGAACCTATCTGCCAATGCAGAGGATGTTAGAGACACGGGTTTGATCCCTGGGTAGGGAAGATCCCCTGGAGGAGGAAACGGCAACCCACTCCAATATTCTTGCCTGGAGAATCCCACAGACAGAGGCACCTGGAAGGCTACAGTACATGGGGTTGCAAAGAATTGGACATGACTGAAGCAACTTAGCAATGTAAATCAAAATTAAACCACATCTCTGTTTAACTTTTGGACTTTTTCACTCTAATGTGTTATGATCCCAATGGAAGATCTGACTCATCTCTTATTTGAAAATTACCTCAGCAAACATGGAAGCAATTTACAACCAATCATGCTACACATTAAGATTTCACAATACCCTGTCATCTTCTGTTGTCATCAAGAAGACCGCTTCCTTCATGTGAACTTCTGTTTTATATTTTAAAACTGACTACACAGTCATCCAACACATTAAGAAGAGAGCCTCTTAAAACAGTTTGCTCCAAGAGGGATAATGCAGTGAAAAATGCAATGTGTGAAAAATTATTTCCTCTTAATTGATGTCCTAAACATTTTAACCGGTTTGACTAAACACTAATTATCAAAGCTTCAACTTTGCCTTTGCCAAAATTCTTTCACTGTTAATGTATTCATTACAATAACATCCTACAGATCCCTGCAAGCAAAGTGTTGGAAAACACTAAATCAAGAGTATACCCTTACTGGACAAAAAGACTTGTGTCTGAAAGATACATAAAAACAGGGCCTAAGGAGGGGCTTTTCCCATTCACATCTTGTCTTTTCAGACTTGATTTGATTATTCAGTTCCTACAGATTGAAGGTCATATCAATATTAACCTGGACTGTAGATTGCAAATGATAGAAATCCAAGCTAACAAGGTCATGCACAAGAGAAAACAGTGGATGGTATTCTAGCGCTGTAGTTGAGATCATGTACCATTATTTGTATTTGTGTGTGTGTGTGTATGTATGTGTGCGCACACATGTGGCTTTTTTTGAAGTCTTCTCATTGAATCTGTTACAATATTGATTCCATTTTATGTTTCAGTGTTTTGGCCATGAGGTATGTGGGATCTTAGCTCCCCGACCAGGGATCAAACCCGCAACCCCTGCCCTGGAAAATAAAGTCTTAATTTCTGGACCACCAGAGAAGCCCCTGGATTCTTATTTTGGTTCCACCCATTTTTAATTGTGTGATCTGTGGCGAGTGAATTAAGCTTTTCCTTCCTTGTTTAACAAAATCTATCTCATGGACCTGTTAGGAGAACCACATGATTTACCATGTGAAAGGCCTTAGAAAACTGCTTGGCACGTAATAAACATTCAATAATTTTTTAAAGAACAGAAATGAACCTAATTTTGGAGACAACTGGAATCAGAGGATAAATGCCATCAGGATTCACTTATCCTATTTTCTTTCTTTCTATCTGCATTTCAATATTTCCCAACTTCAGACAAATAGCTTAGCAACCAGCCTGAGAGAGCCTTCTTTCCTCAGATCAATACAAAATACCTCGGAGGAGAACTCTGACTAGCCCAGTTTAGGGATGTGCCAATACATGGACTAGCCTAACCACTTTGCCTGCAGGTGGGGGTCTATGACTAGTGGAGCCAGGGAGCCCAGTTTATAATACCTGTTGTCTCAGCATAATGATCAGCAGTGTACAATTCCACTCTAAATACCCCAATTTCCATAATATTATCTACGTAGTACTCTTGCCAAATGTTTCATCTGAAGCTAATTATAAGGAAACATTAGCAATATCTAGACTGTGAGACATTCTATTACAACCATAATGGATGCTTTGAAAATGTCAATGTCATAAAAGATTTTTTTAAAAGAATATGGAGACTAGAAAACCCAGTGAAATGCATGATCATAGGGAAAGGTGCAAAGTCGTGTCAGCTGTGTCCAATTCTTTGCGACCCTATGGATTATAGCCCACCAGGCTTCTCTGTTCAAGGGATTCTCCACGCAAGAATACTTGAGTGGATTGCCATTTCCTCCTCCAGGGGATCTTCCTGACCCAAAAATCAAACCTGCATCTCAACATCCCCTGTGTTGGCAGATGGGTTCTTTACCATTAGCACCATCTGGGAAGCCCAGAGGGTGTGGGAAAATACCTGTAAAGAAAATTTGGGGAACAACTTCATGTGATGACAGTAATGTGCTCATGTTGAAGAATGGCCTTTGCTCTGTGATATACACGACAAAGGATGTAATGGGAAACTGTCATAATGTCTGCATCTTGCTTTCAAATGATTCAGGAAAAACAAAAATCCAAGGCTACATCAAAAGAGAGAGAAACACAAATGTTACATACACAGGGAGAGAGAGGAAATGTCACAAAATGTTAACAAACTGCTAAATCTGGATAGTTCAACAGATTATATTCACTGTGTTATTCTTTTGATGCTTCTATATGTTCAATATTTTTCAAAATAAAAAGTTAGGAGAAAAATAACTCCATGTGAGAAATAAATTATATGGTCACCCTATCTTGACTGGACCACTTGGGTTGATTAGGTAGTCTTAAAAATTACAAACTGCTGCTTGACAGGGAAGCAAACTTTAAAAAAAAAAAAAAAAGTGACTAGTCCCATTCAGAACAAGTGTCTCAAATATGAGGATGAAGAACAAATTCCCAAGGAATTTGAAACCAAGGAAGAATCACTGTATGTCAGGCAGCCACCCGGCTTGTATACTGGAACGTGCAAATTATCTCTAAATCAAATGCTGTGATTCTTTAATTCCATTTATGAGAAGGATTAAGCCAAACCATTGTCCTTTTAGCAAAGGAAATGCCTCTTTCTCAATGTTCCCTGAAATTGCCATGGCCCTGTACCTAACAGTCGGGAAAACAATGAACAAGTCTGAGGAATTCTTTCAATCATGGTCCCCAAAGTTGGGTTCCATCCAATCTGCAAACTCTTGATGGTTATGATTATTGCTATTATTTTTCTAGAAACCCCTCTTTCCCTAATCAAAATCTAGGAGGATGTGCAAATTCTCCTATCACAAAGCTTTTCGTTCCATTTGCTAAACTTTTAAAGAATGCTCACCATTTTTTCTTAAATTTTATAATCATGTAAGATTTTTGAGAAGTAAGGTCACACACAGAGGTCTAAGTTTGACTACCATTCTAGGATATTACTTTTGGCAAGTTACTTTACATCTCTGAGGCTCAGTTACATCACTGGTAAAATGAGAATAATTCCATCTGAACTGCAGGGTTGTTGCAAGCATTGGAAACAAATAAAGGAAAACATGTAATAGTTGCTTTTCATAAAGAGGGAACAAGGATGACAATGATAGCACTGCCCCTGCCCTCAGGGATCCCACTGTTTAATAACTTCCGTCTCCCCTCACCGACATCCCTACTTGTCTCAGTCAGAACTTTTGTTCAGAACAAGTGAATGCTCCCCTGTGTGGGCAAATGCAACATAGAAATATAGGCTTTTTGCTGTCTGAGGCACCCTAATTGCATGGCATTTTATTTTCATTTGCATCTTGTTTTATTTTCTAAACATTACTGTGACCCAGATTCATTCCAGTGCATCAGGTTCTAAATGGCATTTCTTCCCTTTCAGACCTTCCTATGTGAAGTATTACTTTCTCTTTGCACAAAAAGAATTGGCATTTAGATTTTTCCCATCACTGCTAACTGCTAAGTCACTTCAGTTGTGTCCGACTCTGTGCGACCCCATAGATGGCAGCCCACCAGGCTCCCCCATCCCTGGGATTCTCCAGGCATGAACACTAGAGTGGGTTGCCATTTCCTTCTCCAATGCGTGAAAGTGGAAAGTGAAAGTGAAGTCGCTCAGTCATGTCCGACTCTGTGCGACCCCATGGACCGCAGCCTACCAGGCTCCTCTGTCCATGGGATTTTCCAGGCAAGAGTACTGGAGTGGGGTGCCATTGCCTTCTCCGTTCCCATCACTAGATGTGTCTAAATGTTTGTGTGGGTAAGCAGGACCTTGTTACAGAGTAATGCGTCATCAATAAAACAGGAGACACAGCTGGTGTATTATCTGGTGCAAATCCATTTTTTCCAGATTATAGGATCTTTGTTAGCAGTAAGTGTGTAATAGATGGAAAGAATGCAGTTAAGCCATTTGGTATGAAGTTTGGATTCACAAAATTAGAAGAAAATTATTTGGGTTAGGAAATTAAGAAAGAAAAAGACCTCAATATCAGTGTTTGAAACAGTTTGGAATACTAAAAGTCACTGATATTTTTTTTTCCTAAATTGAATACAGGAATTTCAAATATAGGCTGGGAACTAGTCATGTTTGAAGAACACAATTTCTTCATGTTTATGTCACAAATACTCTAGCACATGGACAAAATAGGAGAAAATCGATTACCAATCAATTTTGAATGAAACATCAAAAAATTCACACAAAAAAAACTAAAACCAATTTTAATGCACTTAGAGCTGTAATATTTCAAATAAATTAGTAGGATCTCAACTATGTTTCAAATGTAATTTAAGCACTTAAGAGAGTCACACATTTCCTATATATTCAAGAATGACTCTGAATATAGGCAACAAAGAAAGTAAAACCAATTTTAACGCACTTAGGGCCGTAATATTTCAAATAAACTAGTAGGATCTCAACTATGTTTCAAATGTAATTTAAGCACTTAAGAGAGTCACACATTTCCTATATATTCAAAAATGATTCTGAATATAGGCAACAAAGAAAGTTGCCTATATAACACAGTTTCTGAAACCCCTAAAGGCCTACTGTAGCTTTGAATGATTTTAAATAACTAAATTTTACTTGTAAGTTTCCAGTGTAGTGAATTGTTTTGCCTAAGGCCACTAAAAGCAAAATACAGAGTTTACAAAAAGAAATGATGGCTAACAGTTCCTATACAGCTAGATATCAACTTCTCTCTTGTGCTCTGAAACTCTCAACCTAAAAAAAACACACAAACACAAAAAACAAAATAGGAGCAAACGATGATACACATGGCCATGAAGTGCCAATAAGAGAAGGTTCTTGAGACAACCAAGTACATTCATATAGCTCTTCATATGAGCCTCAAAAGAGACATTATCTATAGAGCTGCCCAAAGATAGAGCGGTTTCCTTGAATGATTTTTCCACTCAATTCAGTGTACCACTTACATGAGACATTGACTAGCCATATGGAAAAATAACTGGTCTCAGTTTTAGAACTCTCTCCAAAGATGACAGCCTTAGTTTCTCCATTTGTCCAGAAATCCAATCTCTCTACCTGTATTTTCTGCATGCTAAGTTCTGCAGTGTCACATATTTTTTCCTTAGATGCAGGAAATTTTCTTCTGGCTGCTATCTCAACATCAATTTCAGTTTCTATCATTCAATCTATTTTAGTTCTCTATACGGATACTCAGATATCTATTCATTTATCTATCTATTTAGTTATAACATACTGTATAAACATTCAGGAACTTAAAAAAGTGACAACCATTTACTTGCTCATGGTTCTGTAACTTGGGCAGGGCTCAACAAGCACAGACTCATCTCTGCTTCATGTGACGTCAACTGGAGCTCTACTAGGACTCCAGAATCCAAGATGGCTTCATTGACATGCCTGGAACCACAGCTGAGAAGTGTGAAGACCTGGAGGCTGACCACACCTCACTGTTTACAGGGTGCTAGTTGCAATTCTTTACCTACTGGCTCAGGGCTTCAAAAGAGAAGCAGAGACAGCCAGGACTCTTAAGCCCAAGCCCAGAATAGGCACACTTTTACTTCTGCCCCCATTCGGTTGGTAGAAGCAAGTTAAGTCAGCCAAGACCCAAGGGGAGGGCAAAAAGATCCCACATTGGATGAGTAGAATGGTGCAGGCTTGCAGGCATGGGAGGAACTAATGGTGGTTGTCCTTCCAGAAGATCAACTTATGGTTCATTTCATTACATTATTTTAAGATATTTTTTTATGTGGACCATTTTTTTAAGTCTTCATTGAACTTCTTACAATATTGCTTATCTTTTTTATGTTCTGATTTTTTTGGCTGCAAGGCATGTGGGATCTTAGCTCCCCAACCAGGGATCAAGTTCTACATTCCCGCATTGGAAGGCAAAGTCTTAACCACTGGGCCACCAGAAAAGTCCCTCATTTCACTACATTTCAGCTAATGCCCAATACACCATCATCTCTGATGATGACAGAGATGAAATTATATTCTTACTTCCTAATTTCCTATAATACAAATCATTTCTTACCTTATAACTTTCACATAAAGTAATGTGTAAGATAATCTAAAAATATCTGTACCTTCTGGTAGGTGGGATTAAGTCCTTCAAAGCCTGCATCCAGCTCAAAATAAGTCTTTCTGTCATCATGAAAACACAGTTGCAAACAGTCTCACCACTACAACCCTTCTTTAGAGTCAGGCATTGAGATGGGACTAAAAATGAGCATGTGTTATCTAGACCCAAAAACACAGTACATGATAAGCATAACTACAGAGATGAGCTTGAAAATTACCTGCACACAATATCTGTAGAAAGACACATGAGAGAGACAGATTTGAGGAAGATTAAGGAGAAAGGGGCAAGAAAGAGAAAAAATTAACCCACCTAATTTGAGGCAGATGCCACTTTTAAGAAAACCTCTTAGAAGGAGCAATAAATATGAATGAACAGTTATGAGACACACAGTTGGCATTTCATATCCACAGATAGAAGAGCCATGGATATGCAGGACCCAAAGTGCTATGGCTCCATCTTGCATAAGGCATTCGGGCATCTGTGGGTTTTGGTATTGAAGGGAGGGAGGTCCGGAACCAATCCCTGGTAGGTACCGATGGAGAGCTATGCTAAGGAGAAACTCACCTATGGTAATTTGACCTGGGTGAATAATTTCATTTGGTTTACAAGGTTATTTGAGAAAAACAGTGGAAGATGTTTTTGTTTCATCACATATAAACCACAATGCAACTGACTAATGTTTATTAATATATTATTCTTAACTGACAGCTTATCAGTTAAGGCAAGATTATACTGACTTCCAATTTTCTGGACTTTAATATCTATTGCAAAACTAAATCTCTGAATGTTCTTTTGCAACCAATACAAGGATAAAAATACTTTTAATTGCCAAAATAGATACTACTTCAAAGATCAATTTCTACCTTTTATTAGCATTTCAAGGTATGTACAGTTGATCCTTGAACAACTTGAGGGTTGGGAAGCAAATCCCACTGAGTTGATAAATCACCTATAACTTGACTCCCCCAAATGTAACTACTAATAGCCTACCATTGACAGAAAGCCGTACTGATAATTAGAGATACAAACTACTATGCATAAAATAGATAAGCAATACAGACATAGCATACAATATGGGGAAATATAGCTGTTAGTTTATAATAACTTTAAATGAAGCATAATCTATAAATAGATTGACTATGTTGTACTCCTGAGACTAATATTGTAAATCATCTAACTTTTTTAAAAGTGAAAAGGTAATATGAAATCCATATTTATTTACAGGTATAATAATTCATGCATTAATAATGAAGCAGCAGCAATATGATTTCTACATGACATTCTAGTACAATGGACATGAATTTGAACAAACTCTAGGAGACAGGGGAGGACAGAGGAGCCTAACATGCTACAATCCACGGCATCATAAAGAATCCGACACAACTTAGCCACTGAACAACAATCTTAGTATAATCCACATTGATTGTACATTGCCTAACCTATACACTAATGGATAAATCGCTATTAAAAATTTTATGGCATACAGTATTACAGTCATATTCACAATATAGTATTAGAAATATTGCTATCATTTTTTTAAAAAACACAACAGCAATGATAAGTTGATACACAGTTTCTCCAATGATGAGAAGGGCATACTGTAATGTAATTCTTTGAAAACATTTATAAAACAGTAAGAAGAAAGATACACTATTAGTTTTACATTAAATATCACTCTCCTTATGCCTATGCAAGGACAGGCTATCTGCTTCAATAGTGTCTAGCACACAAGTGTCTACAGGATCTTGGGCAATAAATGATGACACCGAACATCTCATATAGTTCTTGCCATTCAGTTATTAGATTTTAACATGAAGACACTTGCATACACACAACAGATAAGTTGATTAACTGAAAGGCCTGATAATTACTTACTATTCATTAAGTGGAAGTGGATCATCGTGAAGGTCTTCATCCTCGTCATCTTCACATTGAGTAGTCTTCACATTGAGGAGAAGGAGGAAGAGGAGTGGTTGGTCCTGCTGTCTCAGAGGTGGAGGAGGTGGAGAAAATGGAAAGGGAGGCAGGAGAGGAAGGCACACTCAGGGTAACTTAATGGAAATAAAGCATAATTTCTGACATGTCTCTCTGGCACCTTCTGCTTTAGTTTCAGTGTCCATATCCTAGAAGGGTCCATGTCACAAAAGAAGTCAAAAGCAGTCTTGAATACTCAGAACCCTTCTGCCAGACTGTCTAATGTCTATTTCCTGGCACTGATTCTTCTTCATCTTCTTCCCCATCATCTGACACTGGATTGGAAGAACTCACTTCCATCTAATCATCTTCTGTTAATTCCTTCAGTGTGGTGTTTATTAGCTTCTGGATTGCTCCAAGATCTAGACCTTGAAACCCTTTACCTCCTCCTCACTATTTTTGGCCATATCCACAATCTCTTTCATGATCTCCTTCATTGATTCTGTTGTAATCCTGTGAAGCCATGCACACCATCTGGATACCTTTTTCTCCAGGAGAAAATGTTTCTGGCTTGATGGCTTATTTTGTTGTTGTTGTTATTTGTATGTTCATTTTCTTCGGCAATGCCAAAAAGGCATCTTCAGTTGTATAATCCTTCCAGACTTTCATGACATCCTCTCTATGTGGTATTCTTCCATACCACTGACAATCCTTTCCATAGAATACCATGTGTAATAAGCCTTAAAGGTCCTTATAACCCCTTGATCTAGAGGCTAAATTAGAGATGTTGTGTTGTGGGTAAGTAGATCACATGGACATCATTGGTAACTCAGGCAGTTTTAGATGGTGAAGGGCATTGTGCAGTATATAAAAAACTTTGAGATGACAGTCCCTTATTTGGCAAGTTTCCTCCTGACTTCAGGGACAAAGCACTGATGGAACCAGTCTAGAAGATGCATCTCATTGTCCAGGGCTTCTTGTACAACCAAAAGACTGGTACCCAGTTTTTTATTTTTTCCCTCAATGCTTAGGTATTAGTGGCTTTACAGACAGGGGCAGTCATTATAAACCCAATGCATCTGCACCAAACTGTAGAGTTAGCCTGTCCCTTCCTGCCTTAAATCCTGGTGCTTATTGGTCTTTCTCACTAATAAGTGGCCCTTTGCAACAATATTTTTTTCCAGAATAGAGCACTATTGTTTGTGTTAAAAACCTGTTCAGTCAGATATCTTTCCTCTTCAATTATTTTCTTAATGGCGTCTGGGAACTCATTTGCTGCCTCTGGGTTGGCAGAAGTTGCGTCTCCTGTTATCTTGACATTTTTAAAGTCGAACCTCATTCTAAAACCATCAAGCCATCAGTCACCTCTACCTTAAGATCCTTCATCTTCCTTGTGCTTTAAATTGTATTATAATGACTTTGCTTTTTCTCAATATTAGAGTCTATAAGTATGCCTTCTTATAGCAATCTTTCCCCACATAAAAGCTGCATTTCTGATAGGACATAAAAATGTATTTTGCACAGAGTCGAGGTTTTCATGTCTGCTGGTGAAGCTGCAGTGACAGCTTCATGAATTTCCTTTTCTTTTCTTTTTTTAACAATGGTTCTTACACTGGATTCATTTATCTTGAAATGGTGGGCAAGCACAGCTGCAAATCTCAATATATGACACAAATCAAGCAATTCTACTTCTTGTAACGTCATGACTTTTCCCTGCTTCTTGGGAATACTTCCAGCAACACTAGTGGCATGTCACATGGGTCCCATGGTATTATTCAAGGTTTATGCTATTGCACTAAACATAATGAAAACTAAGCAAGAACCTCGAGAGATCATTTTTTACTGTGATGCACAATCCAGTGAAAAGATGAACTTCTCTCATGGACGTGATTAGCCTCACATTTCATTTTAAGCAGATAACTTGCAATACTTGAGTTCATTGCAACAACAACAGGAAGTGGCTAAGAAATTATTACAGTAGTACAGTGTGTGCTACAGTTTATTTTATGTAGTCAAGATTTAATATTGTTTTTATGCTTGTTCGTATTTCTCTCAACTGCAAATTGTGCCATATGCAACAGTCCTTGTGTGCCTAAATTTTGATAAATTTTAACTTTGTATAATAGGTTTGTGTATGCTTTATGGTAGCAAATAATAAAATAGATTAGTATCTACAAATATTTTGGCATTAATAACATTTAAATTGTAATAATTTTTAAAAATATTTCTAGGCTATGGGGTTCATCTGCAAATCTTTTCAAATTGTTGCAAATCTCAAAAAAGTTTTCCCATATATTTATTGGGAAAAATCCATGTATAAGTGAATCCACTCAGTCCAAACCTATGTTGTTCAAGGGTCAGCTGCATTCATTACAGTAACAATGGCCAAAATTGGGCTGAAAGACAATTACAATAAATTTTAAAAGAACAAACTTCTCATGGTTCAGCTCAGTTCAGTTCAGTCACTTAGTTCTATCAGACTTTTTGAAACTCATGGACTGCAGCATGCCAGGCTTCCCTGTCCATCACCAGCTCCCAGAGCTTGCTCAAACTCACATCCATCAAGTCAGTGATGCCATCCAACCATCTCATCCTGTCTTCCCCTTCTCCTCCTGCCTTCAATCTTGCCCAGCTTCAGGGTCTTTTCCAATGAGTCAGTTCTTCACATCAGGTGGCTAAAGTACTGGAGTTTCAGCTTCAGCATCAGTCCTTCCAATGAGTATTCAGGACTGATTTCCTTGAGGATTGACTGGTTGGATCTCCTTGCAGTCCAAGGGACTCTCGAGAGTCTTCTCCAACATCACAGTTCAAAAGCATCAATTCTTTGGCTCTCAGCTTTCTTTATGGTCCAGTTCTCACAACCATACATGACTACTGGAAAAACCATAGCTTTGACTAGACAGACCTTTGTTGGCAAAACAATGTCTCTGCTTTTTAATATGCTGTCTAGGTTGGTCACAGCTTTTCTTCCCAAGGAGTAAGCATCTTTTAATTTCATAGCTGCAGTCACCATCTGCAGTAATTTTGGAGCCCAAGAAAAGAAAATCTGTCACTGTTTCCATTGTTTCCCCATCTATTTGCCATGAAGTGATCGGACTGGATGCCATGATCTTCGTTTTTTGAATGTTGAGTTTTAAGCCAGCTTTTTCACTCTCTTTCACTTTCATCAAGAGGCTCTTCAGTTCCTCTTCGCTTTCTGCCATATGGGTGGTGTCATTTGCATATCTGAGATTACTGATGTATCTCCCAACAATCTTGATTCCAGCTTGTACTTCATCCAGCCTGGCATTTTACATGATGTACTCTCCAGTATTCATGTATGTATGTGCTGCTGCTGCTGCTAAGTCACCTCAGTCATGTCCAACTCTGCAGCCCCATAGACAGCAGCCCCATCCCTGGGATTCTCCAGGCAAGAATACTGGAGTGGGTTGCCATTTCCTTCTCCAATGCGTGAAAGTCAGTTGTGTCTGACTCTTAGCAACCCCAACGACTGCAGCCTACCAGGCTCCTCCATCCATGGGATTTTCCAGGCAAGAGTACTGGAGTGGGGTACCATTGCCTTCTCTGTGTATGTATGTGAGAACTGGACCATAAAGAAAGCTGAGAGCCAAAGAATTGATGCTTTTGAACTGTGATGTTGGAGAAGACTCTTGAGAGTCCCTTGGACTGCATGGAGATCCAAGCAGTCAATCCTCAAGGAAATCAGTCCTGAATATTCATTGGAAGGACTGATGCTAAAGATGAAACTCTAATACTTTGACCACCTGATGCAAAGAACTGACTCATTGGAAAAGACCCTGAAGCTGGGCAAGATTGAAGGTAGGAGGAGAAGGGGATGAAAGAGGATGAGGTGGTTAAACAGCATCACTGACTTGATGGACATGAGTGTGAGCAAGCTCCTGGAGCTGGTGATGGACAGGGAAGCCTGGTGTGCTAAGGTCCATGGGGTCGCAAATAATTGGACCTGACTGAGTGACTGAAGTGAACTCTGCATATAAGTTAAATAAGCAGGGTGATAACATACAGCCCTGATGTACTCCTTTCCCAATTTGGAACCAAGTCTCATGGATAAAACACATTATTTCATATAAACAAACATCTTGTGAACAATCACTGTGTGAAAGGAAACATCAGAGATCCCAAGAAGAATGACTGTGCCCTTAAAGAGCTTTAAATCTAGTAGAGGAGATAAGATGTGAAGACAAACAGCCATAATATCAGATGCAGTGTCAAAATGTAATAAGAAAGACAAAAGCAAAAGAGCTCCAGAATATCAGAGACTAGAACAAAGAACAGCTCAGGGAAGAGAAGACTCTTGGTCTGCATTTTGAAAGGTGGGTAGGATTTTTAGAGTGGTAAATGGGGAAAGATGACCATTCAACATGGAGACAATGGTGCAAACAATGAAGAATGTAAAACATTTTTCAGGAATAGAAAGTAGACAAAATTGGAGAGTTTGGAAATACTGGTAGATGAAGAATAATAGTAAAAAAACTGAAAGTTGAAAAAGTAGATGGAAATATCACTGCTCTGCTAAAGATTTCAGGTTCTATTCCAGGGTCTTTAAGTATCTTTGCTCAAGTACTCCCAGAAGAATGGTTAAAAAACTATGCATCCTTGCATAATTTTTCATTTATAATTACAATTTTTTTGTCTGAAGCTTAAATAGTGGCAAGGATGTAATTTCCAGCAATATCATAAATACTGACATTAAAAAAAAGCATTGTTACATCATTCTTTTAATGTCTACTGTAGTTCACAATCATCCATTTAAAAATATCTGTATACACTCCTTTGAAGTAATGAGAAATTCTACATTGTTTCTTTTTTGTTCTTGAATTCCTGCTCCTGTTACCTTTCCCCCACAGAATTTTATCCTAAAATTCTCAAGTCATATTGATGAAGCTTTCATTTTTCTCTGGAAAAAAATATTTAATATATGAATAGAATATAATTTGTTCCCTCTTATAAGGCTATGATATTTCAATAGTGTTTCAGGTTAAATTATCATTTCCATGATCATCAGTACCCAATTTATCAAGACAAATATTTTTTAAACATTAATAAATGATTAAATATAAGGTAAAGATGTTAATGTAAATGTATCCTTAAAAAAATGAGGCCTTATCATCAAAAATCTACAAACAAGAATGTTTGAGAGGCTGTAGAGAAAAGGGATCCACTTGCACTCTTGGTGGGAATGTAAATTGATACAGCCAGTATGGAAGACAGTATGGAGATTCCTTAAAAAACTAGGAATAAAACCTCTTTATGACCCAGCAATCCCACTACTGGGCATATACCCTGAGGAAATAAAAACTGAAAAAGACACATATACCCCAATGTTCATTGCAGCACTATTTACAACAGCTAGAACAGGGAAGGAACCTAGATGTCCAACAAAAGATGAATGGATAAAGAAGCTATGATATTCAGTGATATTATTCAGCCATAAAAAGGAACACATTTGAGTCAGTTCTAGTGAGATGGATGAACCTAGAGCCTATTATACAGAGTGAAGTAAGTCAGAAAGAGAAAAACAAATATCATATACTAGCGCATATATATGGAACGCAGACAGCTGGTACTGATGAAATTATCTGCGGGGCAGCAATGGAGACATAGACATAAAGAACAGACTTATGGACATGGAGCAGGGGGAGGAGACAGTGGGATGTATGGAAAAAGTAACATGGAAACTATATTACCATATGTAAAATAGATAGCCAATGGGAATTTGCTGAATGACTCAGGGAACTCAAACTGGGGCTCTGTAACAAGCTAGAGAGGTGGGATGGGGAGGAAGGTAGAAGGGAGGTTGAAGAGAGAGGGTACACATGTGTACCTATGGCTGACTCATGTTGATGTTTGGCAGAAATCAACACAACTCTGTAAAGCAATTATCCTTCAATTAAAATAAATAGATGATTTTTTCAAAATGAGGACTTTCTTAAAAAGCTTATTTCATGCATCAGTGGATGAATATTACAGAAGCCAATTTAGCATCGATTCTATTTCAATTTTTTGCTTTTATATTTATCAGTAACATATAAATCTTGAGTTATACATCAAAATCACAATGTTCTAGCATCAAAAATTATTTTTAGTTATCATCTGACAATTTGATTGGATATATCTTAAGTTTTTAAAATCAAGAAATTAGATATTATCTAATCAAGAAGTTATTAGAGCCCAGTTAGCACCAATATTTTATTTTTTTCTTGTTTATTTTTATTAGTTGGAGGCTAATTACTTTACAATATTGTAGTGGTTTTTGCCATACATTGACATGAATCAGCCATGGATTTACATGTGTTCCCCATCCCGATCCCCCCTCCCACCTCCCTCCCCATTCCATCCCTCTGGGTCTCCCCAGTGCACCAGCCCTGAGCGCTTGTCTCATGCATCCAACCTTGCCAATATTTCAAACTGCCCTTTTCTTGATACTTCAAAAATTTCACAACCTGAACTAACATGTAACAGTCAAGGTGACTCGTAAGGCAGGCATTTCTTTTTTCACTTGAGAAAGGAGCCATTGTAGAAAAAGTCATAGGAAAAGAAGACCCACAGTTTGCAGCTCACCTCCAAAGATGGCAAATCAATTTGAGAAACTTGAGAATCTACAAACTGATGCTCATTAAACTATCTAGGTCTGGAAATTTCTTAGGAAGTCTTTGTGTATCTCCAGGGACACATATACCCAATTAGATGACTGCTAGCAATAGGGGACAAGTGACAGTTTTAGATCAGGGAAGTAATATAATTGTTTAAGTGTGCTTTAGAAATACTAAGCTAGAAACAGTGTACAGATTGGATTGGAAGGAGAAATTGTGCAAAAAATGGAGACAAATGGAGACCTAACTACAGATCAGCAAATATTGGAGGATATGGACTAGAATATTAGCTTTGATTAAGAAAGAGTGAAAAGTATTATAGAATAAGAACAAAAATGATTTAGTAACTAAAATCTGATGTGGGAAATTTAATTAGTAATTAAAGTTTATACTCCAAATGTATACTTTATTAAAAGTTTCTTAATTTGAGGTAGAAGTATACATTTGGAGTATAAACTTTAATTAATCCATATTGTGCTTAGTCACTCAGTCACTTTGTGACCCCATGGACTGTAGCCTGCCATTCTCCTCTGTCCATGGGGATTCTCCAGGCAAGTAAACTGGAGTGGGTTGCCCAACCCAGGGATCAAACCCAAATGGATATTGGCTAGATCCAATACCTTAATGGAAATGAAGGTTGATACTTCAAAGTCATGGTAGCAGAAGAAATCTAGTATATGAAAGAAATGGCTGTTATCAGAGAGTTGAGAAAAGTTGGCCACATCTTAGCAACCAGGTTTTTCTTGATTTATGAATTAGATTTAAAAATAAAGACATAACCAATGATTAATTATCTCACTTTTCTAACATTCCCTACTATCAAACAGACTCCATAGCAGATGTTCAAGCACTTCTCATGACTATGTTAGGGGAAACACACTGACTGAAACCGCCTACTCTGGCCAGGTACCATAGTAATCATTTGCATGAGTTATTTTACAACAGGAGGTCCTGGTAAAGAACGTGGAATTAATAAGCCACCACCAACCAGAAGAGTTCAGGAAAGGTCAAGAGGAGACACCACATCTCCTACCATTTCCCAGAATCCTCGCAGGCATCCATCTTGGCTGAGCAATGTGTGTGCCACCAGGAAGGACCCTGAGTCAGAATGATTGACCAGAGACAACCCAGAAACTAATCCTGTCACCATAAAACCTGAGGCTGTGAGCCATATGACAGAGTAGTCTTCCTGGGTTCCCTCACCCTCCTGCTCTCTACCCGGGGGCCCCTTCCCAATAAAGTCTCTTGCTTTGTCAGCACGTGTGTCTCCTTGGATGATTCATTTCCAACTGCTAGACAAGAGCCCACTCTCGGGCCCTGGAAGGGGCCTCCCTTCCTGCAACAATTAGAAACCCTCAATTCCCCAAATTAGTCCCTTCTGTCAGAGGAAACTCTGAATTTGAGTAACAAACTTGTAAAGGTAGGCAAAAACCAACCTATTACACTTTAGCTTCACCCACCAATTTCAGCACTACCCTTTAGGGTCATAAATAATTGGGTATGTTTATCATCATCCTTTTCTCTTTAATTATTTAAAAATAACTCTACCTCTTCGCTTTTTCTTTTTGAGCTAAATATGTCCAGTCCCTTCCACAGTACTTTGCATGCCATGAATTTTAACTTTTTCACCTTAGTCTCTCTCTTGCCTATAAATGGCTTTTTCAAGTGTGACTCTACAATAGAATACAACTTTATCAGATCACACCTCCCAGATGAGAATACAGCACAAAACTCACCATCCCTCTACTGAATGACATACTGAGGAGGTGGTCAACAGGTCAAATATTGTGGAGAAAGAAAATTTTCCCTTCTACCTTTCTAGGTTCTGTGGCTGGTCTAAGAATTAAATTGACATAATACAGATTAACAGAAAGAAAAAAAAAAGAAACAATTTTAATTATATACGTACACACAGGACCCTCTCAACTACATGATACTCCAAAGGTCACCAGATGATTGAGGCTTATAGGTCATCCTGAGCTAAGAAAAGGGGTAAGGGTCTGGGGTAGAAGCATAATTCATGGGAAAAGGAGAGAAGAAAATGTCTGCTAAATAAAGTTTGCCAGACCACACAGATAAGTCTCTCCTGGTGAAGTTATCTCCCTCTGATAATAGCTCTCTTCCTGGTTCACGCCTCCAATCTAATGTAAATTTCCCTTACAAAGGGATAGCTTCTACTCAGTGTCTGCATGTCTCAAAATAAACAGCTTAAAACAATCCTTATGCCAAGGAGTCATAATTTGGGGTGGTATATTCTACCCTTCAATATGAGTAAAAATAATTTATAATTTAAGAAAATGGCATAACTTCACTGGCACCTTTGCCGTCCATTTATATGTGTGTGTGTATTTAATACTCTAAAGTTTCCATCTTACAAAAAAAAAAAAAAAAGCAGCAAGTTTTTTCAAATCTTTCTCTTTTTTTTTGGCTACATGGCATGTGGGATCTTAGTTCTCCCAGAAATCGAACCCACATCCCCGGCAGTGCAACAGTAGAGTCTCAACCACTGGACTGCCAGGGAATTCCCCCCAAAGCAGAAGTTTTAAATGCAATTAGGATATTTACTGTTAGAAAGACCAATTGCTTGACTTCTCTGGTGGTTCAGTGGTAAAGAATCTGCCTGCCAATACAAGAGACAAGGTTTGTTCCCTGATCCGGAAGATCTCACATGCTGCAAAGCAACGAAGCCCCTGTGTCACCACTACTGAGCCTGCGCGCTAGAGCTTGGAAGCCTCAGTTACTGAAGCCCGCATGCCCTAGAGCCTATGCTTGGCAACATGAAAAGCCATCACAGTGAGAAGCTCTCACACTGCAGCTAGAAGAGTAGCCCACACAGCAACAAAGACCCACAACAGTCAAAAATAAAGAAAAATATTTGTTTAAAAAAAGAATTTCCAACTCTCACCAATCCTGCCCAGAATTCAAAATCTTAAATTATGCTATTAAAAAGCCTATTGCTTTAAGAAAGTCAGCTCAATTCTATAATCTAAATAGTTTGAAGCAAAAACATTTCATTATTTATACAATCCAGTCATTTTCTTAACACTCTTAGAGGCTAATGAGCATACTATAAGATTAGACAAGGTTCTCCATGTGGTGGGAAAAGTTCAACCAAAGAAAACAAAAGCAAAAGTTATCCCCCAGATAGAAAACAAAGCACTGTCTTAAATGCAGATAAGCGTTTATACCTTGATGTGCTATCATGCAGTATTTCAGGGGGAAAAACTGTTCAGCAAAAAACAAAACTTTATTTTTTTTAAATTCTTCCTTATTAGGAAACTATTAAAGCAGAATTCATATTTGCTAAATTCCTAGAAAAGATGAGTCACTATCTAGAGCAGAAATAGTGAGGTGTAAATGGCTCTTGCACAGATCTTAAACGTAATCAACTCCAAACTGTGTTTCTCTCATGGCTTAATGAATGGTCAAGATTTTAAAAGTCAAGGCAAGATCATTTGACAGAAATCCTGGCAGAACCAAGTGAAGTCTGGAAGAATGAGCCTCTAGTTTCAACATTTTAAATATTTTCATTACTCAAAAAACCCAAATTCTTGTATGGGTTAAGCTATCCTTTCTTTATGATCTTAAGTCCCTGAGTTGTTCACAACTCAATTCTCTCCATTCAAGCCTTCCAAGCATCCAAAAGACACTGAGAATTAATATGATAGAGTTTTTATTTCCTTGGAGCCATGTAAAATTTGAAATCAGGGTATTACTACTATCTCTATATCTGCTATATATTTTCAGTAAGTTCTATAAAGAGATTTGTGAATAGAGATGCTATGGCTTGAATGAACACATCCCCACTCAAAATTCAAATGTTAAATCTTAATGTCCAGTGTGATGGTATTAGAAGGAGTGTTTGGGAGGTAATATCAGCTGCCCCAGTAGGCTTACTCATGGAGATACTTGTTATAATTTTATCACAGTCCTTTGTAACACCTCTAAAGGTTTATTTGGCCATTGTTGTTGATTATCTTGGTGGCCATGCATCTCTGTCTCCTCTTTCACTCCACCCTCTAAAATAGGAATGTTCATTCATTATCAGTAATTATTAGGACAGCAGACAATGTCACCTACTAAGCAAATTGAAGCCTTTATAAAAGCAACTCTGGAGAAATCCTTAGCCCCCTCCCACCATGTGTAGATACAATGAGAGGTCTGTGACCTGGAAGAGAGTCCTCATGTGACCATGTTAGAACCCTGAATTCAGACTTCCAACCTCCAAAACTGTAGAGATCAATTTGTTTCTTATAAGCAAGCATTTTGTTATAACAGCATGAAACAATTAAGATAAGATTTATTAGAAACATGATGAAGCAAAGTCCTCTACCATGAATAAAACTGTATTTAGAGGAGAATTAGGCCCAATTCTTACTGCCAACCAAGTTTAATGAGTTATAAAATTTCAGAGCTAAGTATTTCATTTGCTGAGTAGGTGACATTGTCTGCTGTCCTAATAATTACTGATAATGAATGCACATTCCTAATTTAGAGGATGGAGTGAAAGAGGAGACACTTGGCCACCAAGACAATCAACACCAATGGCTAAATAAACCTTTAGAGGTATTACAGAGGACTGTGAGAAAATTATAACAAGTATCTCCATGAGTAAGTCAACTGGGGTGCTGATAATATTTCATAATTTGACCTGGAAAGAGGTTGCACAAAGATGTACATTGGGAAAATTATCAAGCTGTATCTTTCATTTGGCATCCTTTTACTCTATGTAAGTTGTACTTCAAAAAGAAAAGGAAAAAAAAAATGTATCTGTGAGCTGATCTTGTCTCAATGGCTCTAAAATCCACTTCTCCTTTGGAGCTAAGTCCTTCAGTTATTATAATGGTCAGGAGTCCTCCACGGCTTTTATGTACCAGTGACATTCATGTTAAAGCCCTGTAAGACTCTTGAGTAGACATGTCACTCCCTGTTTAATCAAAGATGGGAAAACCAGGGCTAGCATTTGATTTCCAAGTGAGCAGAAAACTTGTAACTTGTGTTATATCAAAAGATTTCCGTGTCCAAAAGTTCTTTCCACCAACCTGAGAGAATCCTAGGAATGTCCACTTAATCAAACCCTTTAGGTAAATGGATGGAAGTATTTAACAAAAATAAAAATTTTCAGGTTTTCCAATGTCATCTAGAAGGGCTCTGAAGGAATGGAACAGAGAGCAAGTATTTATTTGGTGTGTTAAAAAAAAACCCAGAGTATGGCTACTACCCAGAAAGGATAGACCCAAATATCATTATCAGGATGTTGTTTGATCACAGGGAAAATTGTGGCATGGGACGGAGAAATTGTTCAAGTATTAACAATGCCACCAGCCCACTTCCTCACCACCAGATACAGATGCTGGAAATCTGAGTGTAGAAAGCATGGACCAAGGCAGATGAAAGGGAATAAAAGCTATTTTTCAAAAATTAATCAGCCTTAATGCAGGAAAAAACCACACTAGAATAATGAACTGGGGAAACCTTGTTTCAGTCCCAAATCTGTAACTACAGAGCTGTATATCTATCACTTAATTTCTCCCATTCAACGTTTCTTCATTTATAAAAGGAAGAGGTAAAACAAGATGACGTATAAGCCCAGGGATTCCAAGTGCTCCTGGTCTTGCTGAATTTAATGTCTTCTACTGTATCCTGTTGGGTTCTATAATTTTTCAGTTAGGAAGAAAAAAGGTTGTCATTGTTTATTTTCATGTCTAACATAGCAACATTCAAACATGCCAGGATCAGAGAAATGTCTGCTTCTCACCCTAGTATATCACCCCAGGTGATAGTCACTGGATTTTTACTGAAGACGTATACTTTTAAAAGTTAAAATTATGAACATTACTCTATTTCAGAGGGCAAACCTGCTGACAGAGCTGAAATTGCACAGCTAGCAAAAGCCCAGAGATTTAACATGTGAGTCCTTTTCTATACATTTCAGAGCAATACCTCAAAAAAGCTATCTCCAATGGGTTGAACTGCAGTTTGTAACATTAGAATGACATCAAGGAATCTGTCAATGATGATAACATCCAATGACTTACAGGATGCAAAGTGTTGCAGACCCATGGATATGAAAGCCCTGACACATTATCTAGGATCTTGCACTATCAAGATAACTCAGACATACAGCAAATACACTTTTAAAAAAGGAAAAATGTCAGCATTTCTCCCGCTCAGAAAACAAGTTTCCAAGACAGGACCTTAGGGACTCTGGCAGCCATCAAATCATGGACAGATTAAGTAGAATGTTTCTAATTGATTTGACAACTACTACCCTCAGGAGGGCTCACTATCCATCTACGGTTGCCCTCACAAACATCTGCCTAACCCCTGGGGTAGAGTGGATAGTGATGGGAGAGAAGGGATGTAGGAGAGGAGGCTTAAAATTAAAATTCTGGCTGCAGATGTAGAATCCAGAGAGGAAAATTCTCTCAGTTACCCTCAACCTGACCCTGCTGTCATAAATATGCTCCATGAAATTCTACCAGGAAAAAAAAAAAAAAAGGAAAAGAAGGACCTAGATCAAGAGGGCAGACTAGGAAGATTCTAAGCTCACGTCCTCCCACAGACACACCAAAACTACAACTACATATAGAAGAGCTGTTTCTGAGTGACCTGATGACTAGCAAAATAGATTTTCTGCAACTAAGGATGTAAAGAAAAGGCCACATTAAGAGAGGGAGGAGGTTCAGAGATTCAGGCAGAATCCACAGTAGAATGACCCACAAGCAGCAAAGGTCACAGTTGTGAAGCTCCCCCATGGAGAGTGAGAGGTCCACATCCCATGCTGGGCTCCTTAGCCCAGGGGATCAGCACCAGGAAGACAAGCGCCCTAACATCTTGCTTTGGAAACTAGCAGGGCTGTGTCCAGGAGACCCAGGTTGTAGGACACTCAGACTCCACTCTTGAAGGGAGTGTCTATAAACTCACTCTGAGTCTCATTCCAGATACAGCAACTTGAAAAACACCTGGGTCATAGGAGAAAGAACACTGGCTAATTTCAGGGTATGTGCCAGTGAGGCAGGGATCTGGTGGAACTTTCTCTTTCCAATGAAAGAATAATGACAAAACCTCAGAAAAAAGAACTAAGTGAAATGAAGAGGAGCAATTTATCAGATAAAGAATTCAAAATAATAGTCATAAAGATGCTCACCAAACTCGGAGGAAGAGTGGATAAACTCAGTGAGAACTTCCACAAAGAGACAGAAAACTTTACAAAGAAACCAACCAGAAATAAAGAATACAGCAAGTGAAATAAAAAATATGCTAGAAGCAATCAACAGCATACTAGATGATTCAAAAGAACAGATCAGTGAGGTGGTAGATAGGGCAGTGGTAGTTACTCAACCAGAACAGCAAAAAGAAAAAACGGTACAAAAAAGTGAGGCTAGTTTGAGATATTGGGATATCTAGCATACTAACATCTACACTATAGAGGTCCCAGAAGGAGAAGAGATAGATAAAGGCAGAGAAACCGTATTGAAGAAATAATGACTGAAAACTTCCTTAACCTAGGAAGGGAAACAGACACCCAAGTCCAGGAAGCACAGAGAGTTCCAAACAAGATGAACTAAGACACATTATAATTAAAATGCCAAAGTTAAAGATAAAATCTTAAAAGCAGCAACAGAAAAACAACTAGTTATGTACAGGGTACCTCCATAAGAGTATCAACTGAGTTTTCAGCAAAAACTTTACAGATCAGAAGGGACTGGAATGGTATAGTCAAACTACTAAGAGGAAAAAAAATTCACAACCAAGAGTACTCTAGCTATCAAGATTATTGTTGAGGATTGAAAGAGAGAAAGATCCCAGCAAACTGAATTCAACAGTATATAAAAAGGATCATTCACCATGATCAAAGGGGATTTATCCCAGGAATACAAGGAAGTTTCAATATCCACAAATTAATCAATGTGATACAGCACATTAACAAAGGATATAAGTCATATGATCATCTCAATAGATTCAGAAAAAGTATTTGACAAAATTCAACATCCATTTATAATGAAAACTCAAAGTGGGTATGAAAATGATATACTTTAATATAATGGGCTTCCCCTGTGGCTCAGCTGGTAAAGAATCCGCCTGCAATGCAGGAGATCTGGGTTCAATCCCTGTGTTGGGAAGATCCCCTGAGGAAGGGAAAGGCTACCCACTCCAGCATTTTGGCTTGCATAATTCCATGGATTGTATAGTATATAGACAAAATTCAACATCCATGAATTTTGTATATAGACAAAATTCAACATCCATTTTGTGGACAAAATTTATATAGACAAAATTCAACATCCTTGAATTTTGTATATAGACAAAATTCAACATCCATTTATAATGAAAACTCAAAGTGGGTATAAAAGTGATACATCTTAATATAATAAAGGCCATATATGACAAACTCACAGCTAAACTGAACAGTTTTCCTCTAAGATCTAGATCAATCTTAGAACTGCCCACTATGGCCACTGTTATTCAACACAGGATTAGAGTCCCAGCCATGACAATCAGACCAAAGAAAGAGATAAAAGGAATCCCAGTTGGGAAGGAAGAAGTAAAACAGTTATTTGCTGATGACATGATATCACATATAGGAAATCCTGAAGATTCCACCAAAAAAATAAATAAATAAAATCTATTAGCACTAATAAGGCTTCTCTGGTGGCTCAGAGGTTAAATCATCAGCCTGCAATGCAGGAGATCTGGGTTCAACCCCTGGGTCGGGAAGATCCCCTGAAGAAGGAGAATAAATGAATTCAATAAAGTTGTATAATACAGAATCAATATACATTAACAACAAACTATTAAAGAAATGAAGAAAACAATCCCATTTACAACTGTATCAAAAAATAATTTAAAGTAACAACAATAATAATAAAATACTTGGGACTAAATTTAACCAAGAAGGGGAAAGCCCTGTACCCCTGCACTCTGAAAACTGTAAGACATTGATGAAAGAAACTGAAGATAATGTAAATAAATAGAAATATACACAAGCATACCTCAGAGACATTGAGTTTTCAGTTCTAGACCACCACACTAATGTGAATAATATAATAAAGCAAGCCACAATAATTTTTTGGTTTCCCAATGCATGTAAAAGTTCACTATTAAGGATGCAACAGTATCATGTAAAAAAAAAAAATGTATATACCTCAGGTTAAAAATATTTTATTGTACTGAAAATTGCTAGCCGTCATCTGAGCCTTCACAAATTTTACTTTTTTGCTGGTGAAAGGTTTAAAATATTGTGAGAATTATCTAACAGTAACACTGAGATACAAAGTGAGCAAATGCTGTTTAAGAAATAGTGCTGACAGACTTGTTCTGTGCCTGACAATCTTCAATCTATAGACACAAGAACTGTGAAGTGCAGAAAGCAAAATGTAACGAACCAAGACATGTATGTACCATGCTCATGTACTGGAAGAATTAATATTTGGAAAATGTCCATACTACCCAAAGCAATCTACAGACTCATCCAATGCCTTTTAAAATACCAATAACATCTTTCACAGAACTGAAAAAAAAAAGATCCTAAATCTTGTATGGAACTACAAAAGACCCTGAAAAGCCAAGTAATGTTAAGAAAACAACAAAGTTGGAGGTATCCTGCTCTCTGATTTCAAACTATACTACAAAGCTATAGTAACCATGGTATTATGGTACTGGCACAAAATTAGGGCACAGGTCAATGGAACAGAATAGAGTCCAGAAATTAACCCATGCATATATAGTCAATTTATGACAAAGGAGTTTAAAAAAAAATACAGTGGAGAAAAGACTATCCCTTCAATAAACAAGTGAAAACTGGATAGCTATTATCAAAAGCATCCTTAAATTGAAGAAAGTAGGGAAAACCACTAGACCATCCAGGTATGACCTATGCTGAAGCTCCAATACTTTGGCCATCTGATGCAAAGAGCTGACTCACTAGAAGAGACTCTGACGCTTGGAGAAATTGAGGGCAAGAGGAGAAGGGGCAACAGAGAATGAGACAGTTGGATGGCATCACTGATTCAATGGACATGAGTTTGAGCAAACTCAGGGAGATAGTCTGGAGAAGGAAATGGCAACCCACTCCAGTATTCCTGCCTGGAGAATTCCATGGAAACAGGAGCCTGGCAGGCTACAGTGCATGGGGTCGCAAAGAGTCAGACATGACTGAGAGACATCACTCACTCACTCAGGAAGATAGTGTTAGACAGGGAAGCCTGGCTTGCGTAGTTCATGGGGTCACAAAGAGTCGCACATGACTTAGTGACTGAACAACAAATCTCTGATGATTACACAGTGGAGGTGACAAATAGATTCAAGGGATTAGATTTGGTAGACAGTGCCTTAAGAACTGTGGATGGAGGCAGTGATTAAAACAATCCCAAAGAAAAGAAATGCAAGAAAGCAAAGTGGTTGTCTGAGGAGGCCTTCAAAGAGAAAAACACACCCAACAGAAGGCAGAATTCCAGAGAATAGCAAGGAGAGATAAGAAAGCCTTGTTAAGTGGACAATGCAGAGTAAACTACAGAATGGGAAAGACTAGAGAACGTTTCAAGAGAATTGGAGATACCAAGGGAACATTATATGCAAAGATGGGCACAATATCAGAAGAATGAAACTAAACCACTTTCTTAAACCATATACAAAAATGAACTCAAAGTGGATTAAAGACTTAAATGTAAGGCCTGAAACCATAAAACTCTTAGAAGAAAATAGCCAATAATCTCTTCAGTATTGGTCTTAGCAATATTTTTTTTGGATATGTCTCCTCAGGCAAGGGAAATAAACTACAAACAAACAAATGAGACTACCTCAAACTGACTAGCTTTTACATAGCAAAAGAAACCATCAGCAAAATGAAAAGTCAGCCCACTGAATGGAAGAAGATATCTGCCAAGGATATATCCAGTACAGGGTTAACGTCCAAAATACATGAAGGACTTACACAACTCAATATCTCCAAATCAAACCATCAGATTAAAAAATGGGTAGAGGACACAAATAAACACTTCTCCAAGGAAGACATATGGATGGCCAACACAGGAAAGATGCTCAACATCACTAATCATCAGGCAAATTAATTCAAAACCATAATGAGTTATCAGCTGACTCTTGTCAGAATGGCTATCATTAAAAAGATAACAAATTAGCATTGGGAGGATGTGGAGAAAAGGAAACTCTCATGCACTGTTGATGAGAATGTAAATTGGTGCAACCACTATGAAACACAGCCCCCAAAATTAAAAATACAGTTGATCCTTAAACAGGAAGGTTTGAACTGTGCAAGTCCATTCATATACAATTTCTCTATAGGCGGGTCTCACAGTACTGCACAAACAAACAGAGTCAGTGTCCAAATCCCTACTTTGTTCAGAGGTAACCAGTAGAACTACCATTCAATCCAGCAATTCCATTTTGGAGTATCCAAAGAAAACAAAAACACTAATCCAAAAAGATAAATGCACCTCTATGTTCATCCCAGCATTATTTACAATAGCCAAGATATGGAAGCAACCTATGTGTCCATCGATAGAAGAAATAAAGAAGTTGTGGCATATGTACCACATATGTACATACATATGTACACACAAAGGCGCACACACACTGGAATATTATTACTTAACCATAAAAAAATGAAATCTTCCCATCTGTAATGACGTGGATAGACCTAGAGGGTATTTTGCTAAGTGATAAAGTCAGACAGAGGAATATATGATTTCACTTATATGTGAAATCTAGTACACAAAACAGGGAGACTTAAAGATACAGAGAACAAACTGGTGGGCACAGTGGGGAAGGGATGGGAGATTGGGCAAAACAGGTGAAAGGGATTAAGAAGTAAAAACTTTCAGTTATAAGATAATAAATCATGGGGAAGAATAATGTGCAGCATAGGGACTACGGTCTGTAATATTGCAGTATCTTTTTATGGTGACTAATGGTTACTAGACTGGTCATGGTGCTCAGTTCATAAGATATATGTATATGTCAAATCACTCTTGCACACATGAAACTAATATTGATGTAACAACTATTTATTGATGTACATAAACTATTTCAAAGAAAAAAGAGATAAAAATATATTTCAGTTGGTAACAGAGTCTTTTTAATATTTTGTTTTCCACTTTCACTTGTGTTTTCACAAAACTAAATTTTGCTACCCAGCACACCTGCTAAAAATAAAAGCATGGTTTAATAATAAGTATATCATTCTGATTTCTATAAATCTGATCCTAAACAATCCTGATTTTAAATTAAAGTTCACTCTCTTTTGTATGTAATTTCTAAAAATAGCTTGCTTCGCTAAATGTGTAGGTCCTGTAGAATTGGCTGGCTTTATGAAACATTCTTTAATAAAGCAAACAATGTCTATATAAAAAGCAGATGCAATACCTTTGTAATTCAATTTTATAGTTTAAAAATATTCTACATGGAAGTGCCAAGTTCTGCCCTGCAGAGACACAGGGCTCCCAATGACGTCAATGAGAGCCATGTACCCACAAAGGAGGGCAAAACTATGCCCTAAGCACTTAAATTTAGTAATCCATTAGGCGCGGCAAGGAAGAAAAAGATCAGTTCAAATATCATCTCATGAGCATTTAAATCCGCCGATGCTAGATGCTGTTTGCAGCGTGTTTAAACCCACAGAGCTGATGAACAAAGGAAGAAACACAGGAGCAGAACAGTCAGTGTTCTGACCAATTTTTTAATTGGAATTTAATGCACATTTCTAGTCCCAAAGATAACTATGCCTTCATTCCTTCTGAGACCATCTTTTACCATTTTTAAGATAGCTGAAGACTCTGATTTTCTGAAAGAAAATATAGAACTTGTGGTTGTATAAACAAGGAAAAAAACCCTCCTCTTTAAATGAATAGAAAGAAGATTTATACATGAGCTAATGACTGCTTCTGATGTAAGCCAGCACTCTGAATTTTCAGTAGCACAGGCCAAGAGAAGGCAATGGGAAGACAGAAAGGCTAAGAGCCGCAAGATCTGAATGATGCTTCCAAAGAAGCCATTAATTTTCTGTGTACCTTTGGTACCCTGTCCAAGCTCAAATGACTTATGGAGAGCTATTATTATCTTCCCCACATGCTGTTAAAAACAAAGGGAGAACGCAGTGCCATACTATGCATAGAAATACTGTAAAGAATTATATGCATCATAGAAGAATGAAGTAGGAGTAGCACGAACCTCACATGGATATAGCCTTCAAATTCAAATACTCTATCGTTAATAATGTTTCCTTGTCAGAGTCTGTCATTAATGGAATTTTCCACAGGAGAGTTAATGCCTTGACTGCCCCATGAATTTTAAACATCTTAGAGACGTACTGGCTGAGTTTAATTTTAAAACGAGACTAAAGTTGGACGATCCTCAGCCCTAATAAGTCTTGGTTCTTTCTAACGTCTTCCCCTTTCCATCAGTTTTACTTCCTACTGCCAGAATAATCTTACTAAAGAATGTCTTCCACATATGAACACTTTTATTGCCCCTCCATTAACCAAAGGGCAAGTCTGAATGCCTAACCTGACAATCAAGGTTCACTTTAACCCGACCCCACTCTCTAGGAAGCAACCAGAACGATTCACACCCTTCTACAAAGGCCCAACATGCTTTGCCACTTTTGTGCCTTTGCCATTTTGCTCAAAGACCCCATCTTCGAAGGTCCCTGTCTAGATGTCTTTCAAGGTGGGATCTGTCCATCACCTGCTCCACAATGCCACCCACTATCCCTTGCTACAAGTTAGAAGTACAACCCTATTCCTCCCCAAACTGCCCCCAGCCATGAGCTTGTACATCCCTGTGTGTGCTCTTTGTGATCTCAAGGACTGTAGCCCACCAGGCTCCCCTGTCCATGGGATTCTCCAGGCAAGAACACTGATGTGGGCTGCCATGCCCTCCTCTAGAGAATCTTCCAAATCCAGAGGTCAAACAAGCAGACTCTTGTGTCTCCTGCATTGGCAAATGGATTCTTTACTATTAGCACCACCTTGGAAGCCCTTGTACCCCTCTGACTGCAATCAATGAACTTCTCCATTCAGTTTTAACTTCTAACATGTCATTTGTTTATCTTATTAGGCTATACACACCTTATGGGCCAGTTGCATATTTAATTCATACTTTTTATTATGAAATCCTTAGACCAATAACTTCACTAGAATTACCAGAGCCAAAGACATTTTCAACTAAATATAATGTTATAATTATTGGTGAGGAAAACGATCATTACAGTCAAAGTCAAAACAGAGAAAAATGTTGGCTCCATCTCAAGGGTGGTCAGAGAGCCAAGGAGAACTGTAAAATGCTCTGGCACAAGTGGCTTCTTGTCTGGCAACAGCTACGGGTGAGAATTTCCTTCCTGGGATCATGTCTTGAAATGTGAAGACATCATTTGTTGCATTATTGCTGAAGGAAGATAAAGAAGTAACCGAGGGGCCTTTTTCTGCATCATCACCATGGAATCCTCTCAGTTCATCTGAATGCTGCTTGTGCTGACTTGAAAAGCGCAGCAGGTTCGGCTGAGCCACAAGGGAAGCCCTTAGAAAAGACAGATTCTCAATAACACCATATGCTTGGAGGAGGAGAGACTTCTCTGGGTGGCAGAGGTGGAACCAAGATGGAAAAGACAAGAAAAAGGAAGCTTTGGCTAGATGGCTGCAAATTAAGCTGAAAGAATCGCTTTTCAGAGAACACAATCAAATGAGACACCACTGCAGAGCCCTTAACGGTTTCCAGCTATCTAGAGCCTGATAGAGGGGCTCATCTGGGACACTTAGGGAGGATGCGGAGGTTGAGTCCACCCCCACAGTCGCCGATTTAGAGAAACTGGCCCAGAGATTGGGTGTTCGTATTTTTAACAAGCACTCAAAACACTGGGTTATATAAACCAGAGATGAATATTCAAGTTGAGTTTAAAAGCTATTTTCCTTTGTTAATTTCATTACCCCCATGTAGTGAAATGGTGTTGCTTTATGTCAGCAACTTAAAATGACCCATCATTGCCACTAGGTTCATCAATGTAAGGCAATCAGAATCAACACTGGGTGCATATAAGATGAGAGTATTTTACTAAGTGTCTTACTGATCAATCAGTTATAATCTCAGGATTTGCAGGGGCAGGGGTGCATATACAAATGCCAAGGAAAGTTTTCTGATTAAAACAGAACAGGTTCTTTAGCATTTTGTAAAGGAATCACCTCCTTGGCCACAATACAACAGAATTTCATTAATGTAATCATTTTTGTTTTAAATAGACACTGTTTCAGGTAGATGAAGCAAGATATAGCTATTCATCAGCTTCCCTGGGGTGTTTGAAGGACACAGTTACTTAACTGTTTCCCCTCCCCTTCATTTGCCAACAACGCCTTAGTGAAAAAGGTATAGGCAAGGCTTACTTTTTTTCTAGAAATTGATGCTTTTTCTTTTTCATCCTCCTCCTCCTTTCCAATTCTTTCTTTCTTTTCTGTTAGAAGCAACAATTGAGTCATTTCAAGGGTTTTGTTAGAATAAGAATCCACCCTGAATGAGACATTAGAATTTGATCCAATCAATCTGAAATCCCTAAATGTCAAAAAAGTAAAAAATATATTGGAAATAACATTCTCTCATGAGAATGTCTTCACATGTCCTAGTGCATGTGTTCTGTTTGTTGTGTTACTAAAAGTGAAAAAATAGAAAATAAAATTATGAAAACTATTCATTATTTTAAAACTTGCAGTTACTTCCTCCTTCCTCTTACCTTAAATACAAACAAGATTGCAAGGGTTGCAGCAGCTGTTTTTGACCATGAGGTAAACTTAAGGAAGGACACTACATGCCAAGGATGGTGCAACAGAAAGGAAGTCACTAATGAACCTCTGGGTGTCCCTGGGCTACTTCTAGGCTTTTCTTAAGAAAAAAAATCTCTGTAATTTATGTAAGCAACTGTAGTCATGTCTTTGTACTAACAGCTAAACACACCCCATTACCCATGACAGTAGGTAAAGCTCACGATAATTTGCACAGTGCTAAATAAATTATATTTGAGGAAAAAATTTTAAATAAAAAAAAAACTTGCAAGAGAGTATGTTTCAGGTTTGTTAATTATACATTTCCTGCTGTGGGTTCATTTTCCCTTTTAATTATTTTCTCCTTCTTTTTCATCAGGTCAGAATTTTGTCACAGATCTAGTTAGATTTTCCAAAGAAAAATCTTCCCCTTTTACCAACCATCATTAATTTTCCTTTATTCCATAACTCAACATGTTTTAAAATTTACTTGAATAAGACATTCTTCTCTGTTTAGCTATAAAACACAGGAACCAGAGTGAGCATATGGTAAAAATAAGTAAAAAATAATAACTATGTGAACAAAGGGAAATTAACCATGTTAACATGCTTCAGCAAAATAATTAAACTTCTCACTTAGTCTAAGAAAAGGCCACTGTACTATTATAGGACATAGTGGATCATAAGTACAAGGGAAATAAGACAACCAACCAAAAAAACAGTGTCACTCAGCAGATACCAATTCAAATAGAAACATCATGATTCTGAATCTTTCAAAAATCAGGTTCAGTCTCTCAAAAATTGCCAGCCCATGTGACAACTTTTTGAGTAAGCTGCCCCCTGCTTAGTATGAAGCCAAGTGCTACTTTTCACTGGAGCTCATCAAATTAATTCCAACAAGTACTGATACAGAGAAAATTCCTTATTCAACTCCTTTTCTGATTCCTGAATCAATATCCACAATAGCTAGGCAGAAAGGATCACATTAGGTTGAACAAACAAGACATACTCAGCTTTTGAATTAAAAAAAAAAAAAAAAAGCCAGAAAGTTAGATGGTCTTAAAAGTGAAAGAAAGTGAAAGTCACTCAGTAGTGCCCAATTCTTTGTGACCCAGGCCAGAATTCTCCAGGCAAAAATACTAGAGTGGGTAGCCTTTCCCTTCACCAGGGGATCTTCCCAACCCTAGAATCAAACCAGGGTATCCTGCATTGCAGGCAGATTCATTACCATCTGAGCTATCAGGGAAGCCCAAATGGTCTTAAACAAGCCCCTAAATTTCACTGCAATGGGGCTTGTTGTTATCAGTGGTTGTTATCAAGTCTACTCAGAAGGTGCTCACCCAACAACACAGCACTTGCACTGCATCACAATGGCAGGGAAAGATTGGCTCTCTGCAATAGGACCTTCTCTTCGTGTAAATGCAACAATATTTCTGGTTGTTGAGTGTTATAGTTTATGCATAATAAAGATATAAAACCCATATTATTAATAAAGCATAGAGATTTGTCTAACTCAATGAAACTATGAGCCATGCCATGTAGGGCCACCCAAGATGGACGATCATGGTGGAGAGATCTGACAAAATGTGGTCCACTGGAGAAAGGAATGGCAAACCACGTCAGTATTCTTGCCTTGAGAACCCCATGAACAGTACGAAAAGGCAAAAAGATAGGACACTGAAAGATGAACTACCCAAGTCGGTAGGTGCCCAATAAGCTACTGAAGAAGGGTGGAAAAATAACTCCAGAAAGAATGTAGAGACAGAACCAAAGCAAAAACAGTGCCCAGGTGTGGATGTGACTGGTGATGGAAGTCCAATGCTGTAAAGAGCAACATGGCATAGGAACCTGGAATGTTAGCTCCATGAATCAAGGCAAATTGGAAGTGGTCAAACAGGAGATGGCAAGAGTGAACATTGGCATTTTAGGAATCAGTGAACTAAAATGGACTGGAATGGGTGAATTTATCTCAGATGACCATTATATCTACTACTGTGGGCAAGAATCACCTAGAAGAAATGGAGTAGCCCTCATAGTCAACAAAGAGTCTGAAATGCAGTTCTTGGGTGCAGTCTCAAAAATGACAGAATGATCTCTGTTCGCTTCTAAGACAAACCGTTCAGTATCACAGTAATCCAAGTCTATGCCCCGAACAGTAATGCTGAAGAAGCTAAAGTTGAACAGTTCTATGAAGACCTACAAGACCTTCTAGAACTAACACTCAAAACAGATGTCCTTTTCATTATAGGGGACTGGAATGCAAAAGTAGGAAGTCAGGAGATACCTGGAGTAACAGGCAAATTTGGCCTTGGAGTACGGAATGAAGCAGGGCAAAGGCTAACAGAGTTCTGCCAAGAGAACACACTGGTCATAGCAAACACCCTTTTCCAACAACACAAAAGAAGACTCTACACATGGACATCACCAGATGGTCAATACCAAAATCATACTGATTATATTGTTTGCAGGCAAAGATGGAGAAGCTCTATAGAGTCGGTAAAAACAAGACTGGGATTTGACTGTGGCTCAGATCATGAATCCTTATTGCCAAATTGAGACTTAAATTGAAGAAAGTAGGGAAAAGCACTAGACCATTCATGTATAACCTAAATCAAATGCCTTATGATTATACAGTGGAAGTGAAAAATAGATTCAAGGGATTAGATCTGATAGACAAAGTGCCAGATGAACTATGGACTGGGGTTTGTGATATTGTACAGGGATCAAGACCATGCCCAAGAAAAAGAAATGCAAAAAGGCAAAATGGCTGTCTAAGGAGGCCTTACAAATAGTTGAAAAAGAAGAAAAGCTAAAGGCAAAGGAGAAAAGGAAAGATATACCCATTTGAATGCAGAGTTCCAAAGCATAGCAAGGACAGATAAGAAAGCCTTCTTCAGTGACCAGTGCAAAGAAACAGAGGAAAACATTAGAATGGGAAAGACTAGAGATCTCTTCAAGAAAATTAGAGATACCAAGGGGACATTTCATGTGAAGATGGGCACAATAAAGGACAGAAATGGTATGGACCTAACAGAAGCAGAAGATATTCAGAAGAGGTGGCAAGGATACACAGAAGAACTATACAAAAAAGATCTTCATGACCCAGATAACCACGATGGTGTGGTCACTCACCTAGAGGCAGACATCCTGGAATGCGAATCAAGTGGATATTAAAAAGCATCACTATGAACAAAGCTAGTGGAGGTGATGGAATTCCAATTGATCTATTTCAAATACTAAAAAATGATATTGTGAAAGTGCTGCACTCAATATGCCAGCAAATTTGCAAATCTCAGCAGTGGCCACAGGACTGGAAAAGGTCAGTTTTCATTCCAGTCCCAAAGAAAGGCAATGCCAAAGAATTCTCAAACTACCACACAACTGCACACATCTCACATGCTAGCAAAGTAATGCTCAAAATTCTCCAAGCCAGGATTCAATAAATCGTGAATCAAAGTACGTGAACCGTGAACTTCCAGATGTTCAAGTTGGATTTAGAAAAGGCAGAGGAACCAGAGATCAAATTGCCAGCATCCACTGGATCATCAAAAATGCAAGAAAGTTCCAGAGAAAACATCTACTTCTACTTTATTGACTACTCAAAACTGTTTGACTGTGTGGATCACAAGAAAACTGGAAAATTCTTAGAGGTCAGAATACCAACCACCTGACCTGCCTCCTGAGAAGTCTGTATGCAGGTCAAGAAGCAACAGTTAGAACCAGACATGAAACAACAGACTGGTTCCAAATTGGGAAAGGAATACATCAAGGATGTATATTGTCACCCTGCTTATTTAACTTCTATGCAGAGTACATCATGCGAAATGCCAGGATGGATGAAGCACAACCTGGAATCAAGATTGCTGGGAGAAATACCAATAACCTCAGATATGCAGATGACACTACCCTTATGGCAGAAAGTCAAGAAGAACTAAGGAGCTTCTTGAAGAAAGTGGAGAATGAAAAAATTGGCTTAAAATTCAACATTCAGAAAATGAAGATCATGGCATTCGGTCCCATCACTTCATGGCAAATAGATGGGGAAATAATGGAAACAGTGAGAAACTTTACTTTTTGGGGCTCCAAAATCACTGCAGATGGTGACTGCAGCCTTGAAATTAAAAGGCCCTTACTCCTTGGAAGAAAAGCTATCACAAACCTAGACCACATACTAAAAAGTAGAGACGACTTTGCTGACAAAGGTCCATCTAGTCAAAGCTATGGTTTTTCCAGTAGTCATGTATGGATGTGAGAATTGGACTATAAAGAAAGTTGAGTGCCAAAGAATTGATGATATTGAACTTTGGTGTTGGTGAAGACTCTTTAGAGTCCCTTGAACTGCAAGGAGATCCAACCAGTCCATCCTAAAGGAAATCAGTCCTGAATATTCACTGAAAGGACTGATGCTGAAGCTGAAATTTCAATACTATGGCCACCTGATACAAAGCACTGACTCATTGGAAAAGACCCTGATGCCGGAAAAGATTGCAGGCAAGGGTAGCAGGGGACGACAGGGGATGAGATGGTTGGATGGCACCACCACTCTATGAAGGTGAGTTTCAGCAAGCTCCGGGAGCTGGTGATGGACAGGGAATCCTGGCGTGCTGCAGTCCATGGGGTTGCAAAGACTCGGACATGACTGAGCCATTGAACTGAACTGAAACTTGTAGAAGAACTTAAAAGTTACTTAATCCAATTTTTCATAAATGCAAAAGCCCATGCGCCCTATAATGGGAAGAGGTTGACAATCTATAAATTTGAAATGCTTACTTAGTACATAGAATATCACTAGCATATTATACAAACGCAAAATATTTCCTACTAAGTTCACTCCATTTAATCTATAATGACAAGAGACGGGCAGAGAGAATGGAGGTACAGTATACGTGAAAATCAACTTCAGGCTGCTTGGTCTCTGCCTGAAATCCTCTTCCTTTTGCCTACATATTGTATTTACATTCTTTTTCTCACAAGCACACTGTAAATCATATGACATAAGATCTGCTTTGCTTATGTTTCTATCTCCCCACTTAGCTGATGAGTTCTTGAGGGCACAGGGTGGGAGTCAGAGAGTGTTTATCTTTGAGTTCCTGTTGCTTAGCACACTATTGTGCTGGGCATCTGAGTGCCTGCCTGATCCTAGTAGTAATAAAGGAACACTATTTATGAAACACCCAACAAGCACTAAGCACCATGTTGGCAGCTTGCTCAGTGGGTAAAGAATCCACCTGCAATGCAGGAGGTACAGGTTCAATTCCCAGGTCTTCAAGATCCCCTGGAGGAGAGCATGGCAACTCACTCCAGTACTCTTGCCTGAATAATCCCAGAGACAGAGGAGCCTGGTGGGCTACAGTCCATGACGTCACAAAGAATCAGACACAACAGTGACGGAACACACACTGGTGGCAACTTTCTTAACAGTGTCTCTGATAATGATGACAATCTTAAGGAGATTTTACTGAAATAAATTTTACAGATGAGGGAAAAGGCAAAAAGAGGATTTGAAATTTGGCTAGCATCAAGGGGGTGGATTTTGAATTTTAACCCAGATAGAAAATAATTGACACATATATAATTTTCCCTATACCATTTCACAGATGCACAAAACTGTCAATCTACAGCTACACCATAACTGTTAATGCCTATACAGGATTCCACTAGTGCCACCAATGTATGAGACATAAGAGATTCAGGTTCGATGCTTAGGTCAGGAAGATCCCCTGGATGAGGACAAGGCAACCCCCTCCAGTATTCTTGTCTGGAGAATCCCATGGACCAAGGAGCCTTGTGAGCTAGTCCATGGTGTCGCAAGAGTCAGACACGACTGAAGCAACTTAGCATCCACACAGGATTCCAATTAAAGTTAGTTAACCTACTCAGTCATGCCCAACTCTTTGTGACTTCATGCACTATAGCTCACCAGGCTCTTCAGTCCATGGCAATCTCCAGGCAAGAATACTGGAGTGGGTACCCATTCCCTTCTCCTAGGGATTTTCCCAAACTATGGATTGAACCCAGGTCTCCTGCATTGGAGGCAGAACCTTTATACTCTGAGCTACCAGGGAAGTCCCTACTCCCTATTAGTAAATATTAATTTCTGCTCATCTTTTTACTACCAATTAATACAAATATTATTTTTAAAGTCTGAAAAAAAACATTATAAAAGCTAGAAAGCATGACTATAGTGAAAAAAGTATTTATTCAAGAAATATAGTCTTTGTGAAGTTTCCTTTTCTTAAAATTAAAAATATGACTAACCATTGGCTCTTGACCACTTCACATATAAACATTTTCTTTAGCAAAGAATTATTCATAAAGAAGGAGAAAACCACCAGCTAGAAAAGGCCAATGTGACATGCCTTTAGATCAGATACTTTGACACACAAAAAAATCTTACCTTCATCTACTAATTGAGCCTGACCTATCAGTTCAGTTCAGTTGCTCAGTTGTGTCCAACTCTTTGTGACCCCATGAACCGCAGCATGCCAGACCTCCCTGTCCATCACCAACTCCTAGAGTTTACTCAAACTCATGTCCATTGAGTTGGTGATGCCATCCAACTAACTCATCCTCTGTTGTCCCCTTCTCCTCCTGCCTTCAATCCTTCCCAGCATCAGGATCTTTTCCAATGAGTCAGCTCTTCGCATCAGGTGGCCAAAGTATTGGAGTTTCAACTTCAACATCAGTCCTTCCAATGAACACCCAGTACTGATCTCCTTTAGGATGGACTGGTTGGATCTCCTTGCAGTCCAAGGGACTCTCAAGAGTCTCTCCAATACCACAGTTCAAAAGCATCAATTCTTTGGTGCTCAGCTTTCTTTATAGTTCAACTCTCACATCCATACATGACTACTGGAAAAACCATAGCCTTGATTAGACGGACTTTTGTTGGCAAAGTGATGTCTCTGCTTTTTAATATGTTGTCTAGGTTGGTCATAACTTTCCTTCCAAGGAGTAAGCGTCTTTTAATTTCATGGCTGCAATCACCATCTGCAGTGATTTTAGAGCCCCAAAAAATAAAGTCAGCCACTGTTTCCACTATTTCCCCATCTATTTGCCATGAAGTGATGGGACTGGATGCCATGATCTTAGCTTTCTGAACATTGAGCTTTAAGCCAACTTTTTCACTCTCTACTTTTACTTTCATCAAGAGGCTCTTCAGTCCTTCTTGACTTTCTGCCATAAGGGTGGTGTCATCTGCATATCTGAGGTTATTGATATTTCTCCCGGCAATCTTGATTCCAGCTTGTGCTTCTTCCAGCCCGGCGTTTCTCATGATGTACTATGCATATAAGTTAAATAAGCATGGTGACAATATACAGACTTGAAGTACTCTGTTTCCTGTTTGGAACCAGTCTGTTATTCCATGTCCAGTTCTAACTGTTGCTTCCTGACCTGCATACAGATTTCTCAAGAGGCAGGCCTGGTGGTCTGGCATTCCCATCTCTTTCAGAATGTCCCACAGTTTATTGTGATCCACACAGTCAAAAACTTTGGCATAGTCTGACCTATACTTGGTTTCTATTTGCTTACATAGACTTAGAAGAGTAATAACATGAAAGTCAATTCCAAAAATGTTTAATATTTTGTATTTGACTTTCCCTCAATACTTTCACCTAAAATGTTTTTTTTTTTTAATTAGTTGGAGGCTAATTACTTCACAACATTTCAGTGAGTTTTGTCACACATTGATATGAATCAGCCATAGATTTACACTTATTCCCCATCCCGATCCCCCCTCCCACCTCCCTCTCCACCCGATTCCTCTGGGTCTTCCCAGTGCACCAGGCCTGAGCACTTGTCTCATGAATCCCACCTGGGCTGGTGATCTGTTTCACCATAGATAGTATAGATGCTGTTCTGTCGAAACATCCCACCCTCACCTTCTCCCACAGAGTTCAAAAGTCTGTTCTGTATTTCTGTGTCTCTTTTTCTGTTTTGCATATAGGGTTATCGTTACCATCTTTCTAAATTCCATATATATGTGTTAGTATGCTGTAATGGTCTTTATCTTTCTGGCTTACTTCACTCTGTATAATGGGCTCCAGTTTCATCCATCTCATTAGAACTGATTCAAATGAATTCTTTTTAATGGCTGAGTAATATTCCATGGTGTATATGTACCACAGCTTCCTTATCCATTCATCTGCTGATGGGCATCTAGGTTGCTTCCATGTCCTGGCTATTATAAACAGTGCTGCGATGAACATTGGGGTGCACGTGTCTCTTTCAGATCTGGTTTCCTCAGTGTGTATGCCCAGAAGTGGGATTGCTGGGTCATATGGCAGTTCTATTTCCAGTTTTTTAAGAAATCTCCACACTGTTTTCCATAGTGGCTGTACTAGTTTGCATTCCCACCAACAGTGTAAGAGGGTTCCCTTTTCTCCACACCCTCTCCAGCATTTATTGCTTGTAGACTTTTGGATAGCAGCCATCCTGACTGGCGTGTAATGATACCTCATTGTGGTTTTGATTTGCATTTCTCTAATAATGAGTGATGTTGAGCATCTTTTCATGTGTTTGTTAGCCATCTGTATGTCTTCTTTGGAGAAATGTCTGTTTAGTTCTTTGGCCCATTTTTTGACTGGGTCATTTATTTTTCTGGAATTGAGCTGCAGGAGTTGCTTGTATATTTTTGAGATTAATCCTTTGTCTGTTTCTTCATTTGCTATTATTTTCTCCCAATCTGAGGGCTGTCTTTTCACCTTACTTATAGTTTCCTTTGTAGTGCAAAAGCTTTTAAGTTTCATTAGGTCCCATTTGTTTAGTTTTGCTTTTATTTCCAATATTCTGGGAGGTGGGTCATAGAGGATCTTGCTGTGATTTATGTCGGAGAGTGTTTTGCCTATGTTCTCCTCTAGGAGTTTTATAGTTTCTGGTCTTACATTTAGATCTTTAATCCATTTTGAGTTTATTTTTGTGTATGGTGTTAGAAAGTGTTCTAGTTTCATTCTTTTACAAGTGGTTGACCAGTTTTCCCAGCACCACTTGTTAAAGAGGTTGTCTTTTTTCCATTGTATATCCTTGCCTCCTTTGTCAAAGATAAGGTGTCCATAGGTTCGTGGATTTATCTCTGGGCTTTCTATTCTGTTCCATTGATCTATATTTCTGTCTTTGTGCCAGTACCATACTGTCTTGATGACTGCGGCTTTGTAGTAGAGTCTGAAGTCAGGCAGGTTGATTCCTCCAGTTCCATTCTTCTTTCTCAAGATTACTTTGGCTATTCGAGGTTTTTTGTATTTCCATACAAATTGTGAAATTATTTGTTCTAGTTCTGTGAAAAATACCGTTGGTAGCTTGATAGGGATTGCACTGAATCTATAGATTGCTTTGGGTAGAATAGCCATTTTGACAATATTGATTCTTCCAATCCATGAACACGGTATGTTTCTCCATCTGTTTGTGTCCTCTTTGATTTCTTTCATCAGTGTTTTATAGTTTTCTATGTATAGGTCTTTTGTTTCTTTAGGTAGATATACTCCTAAGTATTTTATTCTTTTTGTTGCAATGGTGAATGGTATTGTTTCCTTAATTTCTCTTTCTGTTTTTTTCATTGTTAGTATATAGGAATGCAAGGGATTTCTGTGTGTTAATTTTATATCCTGCAACTTTACTATATTCATTGATTAGCTCTAGTAATTTTCTGGTAGAGTCTTTAGGGTTTTCTATGTAGAGGATCATGTCATCTGCAAACAGTGAGAGTTTCACTTCTTCTTTTCCTATCTGGATTCCTTTTACTTCTTTTTCTGCTCTGATTGCTGTGGCCAAAACTTCCAACACTATGTTGAATAGTAGTGGTGAGAGTGGGCACCCTTGTCTTGTTCCTGATTTCAGGGGAAATGCTTTCAATTTTTCACCATTGAGGGTGATGCTTGCTGTGGGTTTGTCATATATAGCTTTTATTATGTTGAGGTATGTTCCTTCTATTCCTGCTTTCTGGAGAGTTTTAATCATAAATGAGTGTTGAATTTTGTCAAAGGCTTTTTCTGCATCTATTGAGATAATCATATGGTTTTTATCTTTCAATTTGTTAATGTGGTGTATTACATTGATTGATTTGGGGATATTAAAGAATCCTTGCATTCCTGGGATAAAGCCCACTTGGTCATGGTGTATGATTTTTTTAATATGTTGTTGGATTCTGTTTGCTAGAATTTTGTTAAGGATTTTTGCATCTATGTTCATCAGTGATATTGGCCTGTAGTTTTCTTTTTTTGTGGCATCTTTGTCTGGTTTTGGAATTAGGGTGATGGTGGCCTCATAGAATGAGTTTGGAAGCTTACCTTCATCTGCAATTTTCTGGAAGAGTTTGAGTAAGATAGGTGTTAGCTCTTCTCTAAATTTTTGGTAGAATTCAGCTGTGAAGCCATCAGGTCCTGGGCTTTTGTTTGCTGGAAGATTTTTGATTACAGTTTCAATTTCCTTGCTTGTGATGGGTCTGTTAAGATCTTCTATTTCTTCCTGGTTCAGTTTTGGAAAGTTATACTTTTCTAAGAATTTGTCCATTTCATCCAAGTTGTCCATAAAATGGTCTTTAAAATATGTGCACATACTTGTACTTGCCTAAGAAGAGTGACTTTTACCTGGAAAAATTTGGGGGGAAATCGTTATATGTCTATACACTAAAAAAAAAAACTAAAAAACAAGATAAATTTTAAAAAATAATTCAATTCACAATGATATCACAAACAAAAAGTTCTTACTAACCAAGGAGGTAAAAGATCTGTACCGTGAAAATGATAAAACAATGATGAAAGAAACTCAAGACACAAATAAGTGGAAGATATTCTATGCTCATGAACTGGAAGAAGTAATAAACATTCATACTGCCCAGAGGAATCTGGAGATTCAATGCAATCGCTATCAAAATTCCAATGACATTTTTCACATGGAAGAAAATTCCTTAAATGTGAACAAAACCACCAAAGACCTCAAAGAGCCCAAGTAATCTTAGAAAGAACAAAGCTGGCAGCATCATGTGTCCTGATTTCAAACTATATTACAGAGCTATAGTTATCAAAACAGTAAGCACTGGCACAAAAACAGACTCACAGATCATGGAACAAAATAGAGACCCCAGAAATAAGCCCACTTATGTACTGCCAATTAATCACTTTTACAATGACACTAAGAATATACAAAAGGGTAAAAATAGTCTCTTCAATAAATGGTGCTGGAAAAATGATATATACAAGCAAAAGAATGAAACTGGGCCCTATTTTTCACAAAACATAAAAGATCAACTCAAAATGGGTCAAAGACTTAAACATGAGACCTGAAATCATAAAATTCATAGAAGAAAGCATAGAAGATAAGATCATTGACATTGGTTTTGGCAATTTTTTTTTGGGGGGGGTGGGGATTTGACATCAAAAGCAAAGGCAACAAAAGCAAAAATAAACTAGGACTACATCAAAATAAAAATCTTCTGCATTGTAAAAGAACCAATAAAATAAAAATGCAGCTATAGAATAAAAGAAAAGACAAAATATATCTGACAAGAGGTTAATTTCCCAAATATATAAGATATGAATAGAGCTCAACAGCCAAAAAAGCAAATAGTCTGATTTCAAAATAGGCAAAGGACTTGAACAGACATTTTTGCAGAGAAGACACACAAATGGCCAACTGGTACATGAAAACGTGCTCAACATCACTAATAATCAGGGATGTGCAAATCAAAATAGCAAATGAGATATCACCTTACATGTGTTTGGATGTCCATTATCAAAAACACAAGTGATAAATGTTGATAAGGATATAGAGAAAAGTAAACACTGGGAATATAAACTGGTATGACTACTATAGAAACCAGCATAAAGGTTCTTCAAGAAATTAAATACAGAACTATCATATGATCCAACAATCCCACTTCTGGGTATATATCCAAAGGAAATGAAATCATTATCTCAGACAATATCTGAATGCCCATATTAGCAGCACTATCACAATAGCCAAGGTATGGAAAAAACTTACAAGTCCTGTGGTGGATGGATGGATAAGAAAATGTGGCATATATTCAGATGACACTGGAATAACATGAGAATTAATCTGTGTATAATTTATAGTAGGCCTCCATATCCTTAGTTCCTCCCCATCTGTAGATTCAACCAACCAAAGACCACTGTAGTATTTACCATTGAAGAATATGCATGTATAAATGGACTTGTGCAGTTCAGATTCACATTATTCAAGGATCATCCACATACAATGAAACATCATCCCACCTTTAAAAACAACAGAAAAGGAAATTCTGTCATTGCAACAGCATGGATGAACCTGAAGGGCATTATGCTAAATGAAATGAACCAGACAGAGAAAGACAATATATATTGAGTTGGTCAAAAAGTTAGTTCAGGTTTTTCCATATCTTACGGTAGAACCCAAATGAATATTTTGCCAACCCAGTAAGTGCACATTGTCACCTATTTATGTGGAATCTGAAAAAAATAAAAATTCAAACTCATAGAAACAGAGTAGAATGGTGGTTGCCAAGAGTCGAGGGTGGTGGAAATAGGGAAAGGTTGATAACAATGTATAAAGTTTGATTTATAAGATGAATAATGCCTAAGGATCTAACATTACTATAGCTAATGCTCAGTCAAATCAGTTGTGTTTGACTCTTTGTGACCCCATGGACTCTAGCCCACCAGGTTCCTCTGTCCATGGGATTTCCCAGGCAAGAATACTGGGGTGGATTGCCATTTCCTTCTCCAGGGGATCTTCCCAACCCAGGGATCAAACCTGGGTTTCTCACATTGCAGGCAGATTCTTTACCATCAGAGCTACCAGGGAAGCCCCACTATAGTTAATAATACTGTATTATATCATTGAAATTCATTGAGTAGAACTTTAGTATTCTCAACAACAACAACAAAAAAGTAATTCTGTGAACAGTGGAAGTTAATTAACTCCTTATCAGAATCATTTCACAATATATGTTACAACAAAATATCACATTTTGCACTTTAAGTACATTATGGTTCTGTGTGTCAATTATATCTCAATAAAGCTAGAAACATAAGTAAAACAAAAAGATATTGATAAATTCATTTCAAAATTTATATGAAAACTTAAAGGACATAACAAAAAACCTTGAAAAAAATAACATTTAAGAACTCACTACCTGACTTTAAGACTTATTCTAGAGATACAATTATTAAGACAGTGGGATATTGAGGTAAAGACAACCAGTAATTCTGAAGAGTCTTGGTCTCTGAAGAGACTTCTACACACTCTTACAAATTATTAAGGATTCTATTGAGCTCTTGTTTATATGGGTCATATCTATCAATATTTACCATATTCCCAATAACACTGGGAAATTTTCAAACTTTACTTTTAATTCATTTAAAAACAGTAATTACAAACCAATTTCATGTTAAAACAAATTAGGTAGTTTTATGAAAACTAAGTATTCTCCAAAACAATGAAAAATCAGTGAGAAAGCTAGCTTTGTTTCACATTTTTAAAAATCTCTTTAGGAACAAACATAGTAGAAGACAACCAGATTTTCCTATCTGATCCTGCATTTAACTCTGCTGAGCTGCTTGGGTTGAAGTACATGAGGAAAGTCATGCAACACACTGACATGTACTAGAATGAGTATTTTCACAGACTTTTCAGATTTTTACATATATTCTTTTTGGAAACTACATTAAGACTCAAGTGGTAGCTTTTTAAAAGTTAGCTGCAATGTAGCACCTGAAGACATACCGATGGAGTTTTCACGTTCCATTGGTCAGTCTTGCATTCTGAACAGATCTTCTGCCCATGCATGTTTTTCTAATATGAGGCTTAGTTCATTTGGAAAATATTGATTCATCAAGTTCTGTGCATTTTCCTGACAACAATGCATATGATTAAAAAATATTTTTAAAAATAACATTTATTAATCTCACCAATCTTATCAACAAAGTCTTTAAGTTCTGGGAAGTGATTATGCTTATGGGGTCAGGCACACATTCCACAAAATTGTAATGGTATCATTGGCAACAAAGATGGTCAGTTTAGCTCCTCGGAATGACAAGCTTGCTTTGCTCATTCTTGAGGAAATATCTGCCAGACACTCAAATCTGAATAATCATAGTTTGTCAGTCACTCTTTCAAGTAGTGATGGTGTTTCATGGAAGACAAACAAAAAAATTTAGTTCAGCTTGCGAATCAAGTAAGTGCATTTCTCCTAGACCAGAGAAGTCCCCAAATTATGACCAAAGGAGGCCAAATCTAGCTTTAAGCTCATTGTAGTAAATAAAAACTAACTGGAACACAGCCATACTCATTCATCTCTGTATTACCTATGACTGCTTTCACATTATGGTGGCAGCATTGAGTAACTGTAGGATTTGCTGTGCAAAGCTGAAACTATCACTCTCTGGCCCTTTACAGAAAAGGTTTGTCAATTTCTGCTCTAGACAACCATCACATTACAATTATATTTGACATGTAATTGAAGTGCTTTATGCACCCGTCCCATCTCATCAAATGAAAAATTTTAAAGATAAAGACTCTCAATCCTTAGATTGAGAATTTGGGATTCATATGTACACACTGCTATATTTAAAACAGATAACCAACAACTTAGTACTTTGTAATACATGGGAAAAAAATTTTGAAAAAGAATAGATACGTGTATAACAATCACTTTGCTGTACTCCTGAAACTAACAACATTCTTAATCAATTAAGTTATATAGTCCACAGGGTCACAAAGAGTTGAACAAAACTGAGCATACAATCATGATGATGACAGAACTCAAATTTTTAATTTAAATAAATTAATTATGCAAACCCTGGAGTCAGTTTTAATAAAATTATTCATTTATCTTCAGTGTATATACTAACAATGAGTATAGTTTGGCACCAGGGCCCAGATTCATACTGAAGTACCAGCAATTTTACCCATAATTGCTTTTATACCATCAGTGTAAACAGCAAACATATCTTAGTACTATCATGTAGTATTATGAAAATAATTTTAGTTACACAAAACCCTCTGAAATGTACTCAAGGACCCCCACAGGTCTGTAGACCAGATTTTGAAAACCACTTTGATGGGCAAATAAATTAAAAGAAATTTAAGAAATAAAATGACACATATATATCCAATTGATTTTCAATAGGCAGCAAGGCAGTCAACGGAGGGGGAATAAAGGCTTTTCAACAAATTAAACTGGAACAATTAGATAAAACATGTGGAGAAAAAATGACCCTTGACCCTACTTCATCCTAAATAATTAATTTGATATAAACCATAAACCTAAATACTGAAACTGTATCTATAAACTTCTAGGAGAAAAGGAAATCTGTATGATCTTGGGCTAGGGAAAGATGTTTTAAGAAAACACAAGAAGAACTAACCAGAAAAGAATTATCTAGTTTGTCTTTTCTACGAAAATGTGCCCCCCAAAATCTTCTTTTCCCTCAGACGTCATATGACACAACCGTGCAGATCAACACAGACTTAATGAGATGACCTTGGTATGCCAGCAACTTTTGCTAAGTTGCCAGAGAAAAACACCATTTTTCTCCATTGTCGCCTCCTCCCCACAGGCTCGCATGTCACAGGTGAGTCAGATCGGAAGCTCCTACTCCCTGACATTTCAAGTTATTGAAATTTCATCACGAAACCTGAGACCAGAATCTCTACTTCTGGTTTCAGGCAGACGGTTTTCAGGAGCAGATAAACTTCTTCCACTGCTACAACATGGTGATCATGACACATTTGCATAAGTAATTTGAGAGAGGAGATATGAGGTCACTGAAGAGGAAGCGGTAAATAAAATTACCACCAGAAGTATCTTAGCATGCACTAACGGCTACAGATATAAAGCAATCACGCCTAGCTCCAGCTCCTTCATTGACGCCAGTGGCACTGCCAACAAAGCCCAGATGCACGCCACGTGAGCAGGCGCAAGGATGGTTTCACGAGCTGCACAAAGGCTGTGTGGAAACAGTAGTGGGCCCATCCCACACTGCAACTGTATCTGTCATTTAGCCAGCATTTCATTATGGAAAATCTTTGCATTCACTTAACCCCTTTGGTGGTGCATTTATTTAGCTGGGCTAAGTGTCTCATGAATATTCATCAATGTACCTTATTTACATAGTTACTAAGCTATTAGACACTGCAGCAAATATTCTAAGCCAGAACTCCGTATGAACCATCATTCATTACAACCATAGGGCCAAAACAACTGATGTTCATAATGACCCTAACATCTTACATGATTTTTGAAGACCCTTCTGTATCACAGGAAATAAATTCATCTCCAAATGAAATCGCAACTGAAAAATTTAAATGGTAATGAGATACCGTGTCTGGTCTATTAAACTGGCAAAGATTAAGAGCAATGATGATGGTATGGGGAAATAGGCCCCCTAGACATCACTAAAGGGAAGGTAAACTAGTAGAAACTTTTTAGACAGAATAGTTTGTCAAGATATGTTAAAAGCCTTATAATTAATAAGAGTTAATGCTTACATGATGCTCATTATAAGTCATACAATAGTCCAAATGTTCTGCATTTATTAACTAATTAATCCTAAAAATAACCCTATATAATGGGGATTACTAGCCCCATTTTAAAGATAAAAACACTGAGCCTCAGAGAGACTAATTTGCATGTCCAAGGTCACACAGCTGGTAAACGACAGAACAGGAATTTGAACACAGGAAACTGGTCTTCAACAGCTCATGAGCTTCTAAGAGGCACATGAAAAGATGCTCAATGTTACTAATTATTAGAGAAATGCAAATCAAAACTACAATGATATATCATCTTAAGTGAGTCAGAATGGACATCGTCATAACCAACAAGGACTTACTGCATAACACGTGGAACTCTGCTCAATATTATGTGGCAACCTGGATGCGAAGGGAATTTGTGGGAGAATGGATACATGGATATGGATGGCTGAGTTCCTTCACTGTTCACCTGAAACTATCACAACATTGTTAATTGGCTATGCTTCAATATAAAATAAAACTTTTAAAAAATTAAAACCTAAAAAAAAAAAGTCATGTGGTCCAGTGGTTAAGAATCCACCTTGCAATGCAAAGGACACTTGTCCGATCCTGGATCCAGGAAGATCCCATATGCCACATAGTGAGTAAGCCCATGTGCCACAACTACTGAGCCTGTGCTTTAAAGCCCTTGAGCCACAACTACTGAAGCCTGACCACCTAGAGCTGGTGCTCCACAACAAGAGAAACCACGGCACCAAGAAGCTTGCACACTGCAACTAGAGAGTAACCTCTGCTCACCACAATTGGAGAAAAGTCCATGCGTAGCAACGAAGACCCAGGGTAGCCAAAAATAAATAACTTTTTTAAAAAATAGAATGGCCATCATCAAAAAATCCATAAACAACAAATGCTGGAGAGGGTGTGGAGAGAAAGGAATCCTCCTACACTGTTGGTGGGAATATAAATCGGCACCAACATTACTGAGAACACTATGAAAAAGAGTCCTTTAAAAACTAGTTCAGTTCAGTTCAATCACCCAGTCATGGCCAACTCTTTGCAACCCCATGAACAGCAGTACGCCAGGCTTCCCTGTCATCACCAACTCCTGAAGCTTGCTCAAACTCATGTCCATCAAGTCAGTGATGCCATCCAACCATCTCATCCTCTGTCGTCCCCTTCTCCTCCTGCCTCCAATCCCTCCCAGCATCAGAGTCTTTTCCAATGAGTCAGTTCTTCGCATCAGGTGATCAAAGTATTGGAGCTTCAGCATCAGTCCTTCCAATGAAGACCCAGGACTGATTTCCTTTAGGATGGACTGGTTGGATCTCCTTGCAGTCCAAGGGACTCTCAAGAGTCTTCTCCAACACCACAGTTCAAAAGCATCAATTCTTTGGCACTCAACTTTCTTTACAGTCCAACTCTCACATCCATACATGACTACTGGAGAAACCATAGGTTGACTAGACAGACTTTTGTCGACAAAGTAATGTCTCTGCTTTTTAATATGCTGTCTAGGTTGGTCATAGCTTTTCTTCCAAGGAGCGTCTTTTCATTTCATGGCTGCAGTTACCATCTGCAGTGATTTTGGGGCCCAAGAAAATAATGTCTCTCACTGTTTCCATTGTTTCCCTATCTATTTGCCGTGAAGTAATGGGACCAGATACTATAATCTTAGCTTTTTGAATGTTGAGTTTTAAGCCAACTTTTTCACTCTCCTCTTTCTTTTTCATCAAGAGGCTCTTTAGTTCTTCTTCAGTATCTGCTGTAAGAGTGGTGTCATCTGCATATCTGAGGTTATTGATATTTCTCCTGGCAATCTTGATTCCAGCTTGTGCTTCATCCAGCCTGCATTTCGCATGATGTATTCTGCATGGAAGTTAAAAAAGCAGGGTGACAATATACATCCTTGTCATATTCCTTTCCCAATTTGGAACCAGTCCATTGTTCCAGGTCTGGTCCTAACTGTTGCTTCTCGACCTGCATATAGATTTCACAGGAGGCAGGTGAGGTGGTCTGGTATTCCCATCTCTTGAAGAATGTTCCAGAGTTTGGGTGATTCACACAGTCAAAGGCTTTGGCATAGTCAATAAAGCAGAAGTAGATGTTTTTCTGGAACTCTCTTGTTTTTTCTATGATCCAACAGATGTTGGCAATTGATCTCTGGTTCCTCTGCCTTTTCTAAATTCAGCTTGAACGTCTGGAAGTTCTCGGTTCACGTACTGTTGAAGCCTGGCTTGGAGAATTTTGAGCATTACTTTGCAAGCATGTGAGATGATTGCAATTGTGTGGTAGCTTGAACATTATTTGGCATCGCCTTTCTTTGGAATTGTAATGAAAACTGACCTCTCCCAGTCCTGTCGCCACTGCTGAGTTTTCCAAATTAAAACTAGAGTTACTGTGAAAGCGTTAGTTGCTGAGTTGTGTCTGACCTTTTGCAACCCACAGACTGTAGTCTGCCAGGCTCCTCTGTTCATGGAATTCCCCAGGCCAGAATACTGGAGTGGATAGCCATACCCTTCTCCAGGGGATCTTTCCAATCAAGGGACAGAACCCAGGTGTCCTGCACCACAGGCAGATTCTTTACCATCGGAGCCACCATATGACCCTTCTGGGCATTTATCCAGAAAAAAACATGCTTCTAATGGATTCCTGCATCCCAGTGTTCACTGTAGCACTGTTTACAATAGCTAAGACATGGAAGCTACCTAAATGTCCATCCACAGAGGAACGGACATAGATGCGGTACATATATATAATGGAACCTTACTCAGTCACTGAAAGAGTGAAATAATGCCATCTGCAGCAACATGGATGGACCTACCGATTATCATACTGAGTGAAGTCAGACAGAGAAGAGAAAATATCATATGGCATCCCTTATATGTGGAATCTAAAAAGAAATGATACAAATGAACTTATTTACAAAATGGAAACAGACTCATAGTGAGGGAGTTTAGGATCCACATGTACACACTGCTATATTTTAAATGGATAACCAACAAGAACATATTGTACAACACAGCAAACTCTGCTTAATGTTATGTGGGAGCCCAGGTGGGAGGGGAGTTTGGGAAAGAATGGACACATGTATGTATATGGCTGAGTCTCTTTGCTGGCCACTTGAAACTATCACAACATTATTTATCAGATATACTCCAATACAAAATAAGATTTTTTTTTTAAAGTCCATGAACTTAATAGCTACATTATATTGCATTACACTGCATCTCAAAATGTGTAAATCCTCAAGCTCAAATGTCTCATCTAGGAATTTATTCTAAGTAAATTTTTTAAAAGATACATATAAAATTATGTCTACAGGGATTATAGCATTTTTAAAACTAAAAAAATTCACCAATAACCTACATATTCCAGTGTAAAGATTCTGACATATCTTTGTGGCAAACTGCTATAAAGTCATTTTTAAATGTCAGTCTTAATAAGATGGAAAATGATTATGCACAGTTAGACCCTATGCTGGCATTTCCCAACCCCTATACCTGCTGCCCCAAGACGCTAACCCTATAGACCGTGTCACCTGAGTCCCCTTCAAGGCTGGATTCCAGCTGTGTTCTGCCAACAAGAGGTAGTAACAGACGACTAGAATGGAAAGAGAGAAAGAAGAGATGCAGTGGAGGTTATTTTTTTTTCCCATTATCACCTGTGCTTGTGGCAGTGATTACAGCTGCCAGTGAGAACTCCATCCTCCAGGACACCAGCTTTCAGTGGGCTCCCACAACATTCTTTTTTCCCCTGAGGCTCTCAGACTATGGAGGTAATAGGTTATCAGTGTTAGTTCCCAAGAGGTTCCACCCTCCTGTACCCACACTTACATAAATCATCACTTCCTTGCAATCTCTTCTGTAGAACAACCTGAGGAAAATTTTGATGCCAGAAACCCTCACTGTGAGGGATGGGGAGTGGAGTGAGAGATGTGTTTTACCTTAGAAAACATCTGATAGAATATATAAGAAAGTTCTATCAGTGTTCACCCCTGGGTGGTGAAATTATGAGCTATTTATTTGAACCTTTGTTTATAGGTATTGGGGAAGAGAGGACTTTATTCACCTCATGACCCAAAAACTTACTGTATTGAAAACATCAAACAAATCATCTTATGTCATGTAGTCATTTATAAACTAAAAATAATAATGCCCACCTCTTTGGGTTTTTAATGGGTATTAAATAAAATAGTCTGTGTAAAGGTCTAAGTATGCTGTAGTTGTTTATAGGATGCCTTGCTTTTAATAACTTCCTAATACATGACTATGTGGTGAAATTGCATAATGTGATAAAATTACATATAAAAAGAACACTGAAAATTATCAAAGGCTATATAAGTGCATATTTTGAAGGTGTATAATGAAAAAAAATAACTTCCACACATAATAAATAGTGATCTTGAATATTTTGGGGTAATTTTTTTTTAAATGACTATACATCTACTCATTAAATTCTCATATCAAACACAGTGTGGAATAAAAGGAAGAGAAAGCCATTCCTGGTTTGTGAAGAAAGTTGAGAGCTATTTATCCATAGAAAAGTAAGTAGAATTTCCCCATAACTAGCATGTTCTTGATAGATATAAGCTTGTAAGACTGTCATGTTGAAGGTAAAAAGCACATGCCAAAGCCCCCTTGAGATACAATCTGTCTTTTGACAATAAGTGAAGTTTAATTTCATTTTGGGCTTACTCACAGCCAGACTTGCAAGCCATTAATCTTATAGGTCATGTATGACTCAGTATACATTACAACACTCTCCCTCCCACCCCAATCAATACTGAGTGACTTAAAGATTTTGTTCTTCAGTCACTCAATTGTGTCCAACTCTTTGCAACCCAATGGAAGGCAGCATGTCAGGCTTTCCTGTCCTTCACCATGTCCTGGAGTTTGCTCAAACTCATGTCCATTGAGTCAATGATGCCATCCAACCATCTTATCCTCTGTCATCCCCAGATTGCCATCATTCAATACAAAAAGACTGTTTAAATCAGGGGTCCCCAACCTCTAGGATCTAATGCCTGATGATCTGAGGTGGAGCTGATAAAATAATAATAGAAATAAAGAGCACAATAAATGTAATGCACTTGAATCATCCCAAAACCATACCCCCAACAGGTCCATGGAAAAGTTGTCTTCCAAGAAACTGGTCCCTCATACCAAAAAGGTTGGGAACCGCTTGTTTAAAAACGGTAATTTTTTTCACTTTTCTCCCTGCATATGAGCCACTGGATAAAATTTCACAATAAAAACAAGTAAAATTAACCAGAATTCTGCCAAGCTGAAAGTATGAGAGGAGCCAACACCATTGAAATGTCTGAAGGCAGACAGGGGTTCGGGGGTTCACAAGTTCATTCATTATGAAAAACTAAAGGAAATGTGGTCAGACTTGCTATTGCTTTAAAGAATATCACTGAAGCTTTGCAAAAATGATGTATGTTCCCATCCAAACATACCAAAAGCTATTAAAAATTAATTTCCTTTTTAAACATGTACTCTGCTATCCTTGATTGCTGATGGGTGAGGAAATGCTTTAACCCACAGGGCATTTTTGGTTCACTAACAAATGTATTCACAAGCAGCAGACTGTTACCACAAACATGTTTTTGTGTGTCAGATTTCAAGTATCAACAGATTTCCACCTTTTCAAAGGTCCTGATTCTCATCATCCATTTCCTCTTGAAGAATCCAGCCATCTGCCACCCTACGACCACCTTTCCTCACCATGTGTCAATTTTGTGCTACAATCCTAACATCTTCTAAGATTACAATCTTGATCATCAAAATTAAGTCATATTATTGGTCTCCTTCAATCTTTCAACATGTGTATCTTTGTACAGATTTTACTCTAACATGGCTCAACTGATTTGTTATACTAGTTTGACTTTCCTCTGAAATATCAGCCAAACAAGGCCCTGAAGCAAGACATAAGCTTCAGCATCCAAGACCTTTACATTTCACTTAATTCATGGATATGGGAACTTCTGACCCTAAAAAATAAAAGTCATGAATTGCTTCTGAGCTGATTCTGAAAAAGCTATGAGAGAAAAATAAGAATCATCTCTACCGTTAGTGAGGTATCACCTCTGGCCATGTTGTTGTTGTTGTTGAGTCATTGTGTCCAACTCTTTGCAACCCCACGGACTGCAGCATGCTAGGCTTCCCTGTCCTCTACTACCTCCCAGAGTTTGCTCAGACTCATGTCCATCAAGTCGGTGATGCCATCCAACCATCTCATCCTCTGTTGTCCACTTCTCCTCCTGCCTTCAATCTTTCCCAGCATCAGAGTCTTTTCCAATGAGTCAGTTCTTCGCATCAGGTGATCAAAGTATTAGAGCTTCAGCATCAGTCCTTCCAATGAACACCCAGGACTGATTTCCTTTAGGATGGACTGGTTGGATCTCCTTGCAGTCCAAGGGACTCTCAAGAGTCTTCTCCAACACCACAGTTCAAAAGCATCACTTCTTCAGTGTTCAGCCTTCTTTATGGTCCAACTCTCACATCTGTACACGACTACTGGAAAAACCATAGTTTTGACTACACAGACCTTTGTCAGAAAAGTGATGTCTCTGCTTTTTAATACGTTATATAAGTTCAGTTCAGTCACTTAGTCATGTCTGACTCTTTGTGACCTCATGGGCTATAGCACCCCAGGCTTCCCTGTCCATCACCAACTCCTGGAGCTTGCTCAAACTCATGTCCATCAAGTCAGTGATGCCATCCAACCATCTCATCCTCTGTCGTCCCCTTCTCCTCCTGCCTTCAATCTTTCCCAGAAGCAGGGTCTTTTCCAATGAATCAATTATTTGCATCAGGTGGCCAAAGTATTGCAGCTTCAGCATCAGTTCTTCCAATGAATATTCAGGGTTGATTTCATTTAGGATTGACTCATATGCTATACAGCCATTGGTAAAGATTAAACTCAACATTCAGAAAACTAAGATCATGGCATCTGGTTCCATCACTTCATGGCAAATAGATAAGGAAATAGTGGAAACAGTGGCAGATTTTATTTTAGGGGGCTCCAAAAATCACTGCAGATGGTGACTGTAGCCATGAAATTAAAAGATGCTTCCTCCTTGGAAGGAAAATTATGACCAACCAAGACAGCATATTAAAAAGCAGAGACATTAATTTGCCAACAAAGGTCTGTCTAGTCAAAGCTATGGTTTTTCCAGTAGTCATGTATGGATGTGAGAGTTGGACTATAAAGAAAGCTGAGCACCAAAGAATTGATGCTTTTGAACTGTGGGGTTAGAGAAGACTCTTGAGAGTCCCTTGGACTGCAAGGAGATCCAACCAGTCCATCCTAAAGGAGATCACTCCTGGGTGTTCATTGGAAGGACTGATACTGAAGCTGAAACTCCAATATTTTGGCCACCTGATGCAAAGAGCTGACTCATTTGAAAACACCCTGATGCTGGGAAAGATTGAAGGTAGGAGGAGAAGGGGATGACAGAGGATGAGATGGTTGGATGGCATCACCAACTCAATGGACACGAGTTTGAGTAAGCTCTGGGATTTGGTGATGGACAGGGAGGCCTGGCATGCTGCAGTCAATGGGGTCACAAAGAGTCAGACACAACTGAGTGATTGAACTGAACTGAACTGAAAGATCAAGTGGGCTTCACTGGTGTCTCAATGGTAAAGAATACATCCGCCAATGCAAGAGACACAGTGGGGGGATTCCTGATCCAGGAAGATCCCACATGCCTTGGAGCAACTAAGCCCCCGAGCCACAACTAATGAACCCTATGTTCCCTAGAGCCCATGCTCTGCACAAGAATAGCCACTGCAATGAAAAGCCCCTGCACCACTAGAGAGCAGTCCCCACTCCCGCAATTAGAGGAAAGCCCATGTAGCAACAACAATCCAGCATAGCCAAAAATAAAAAAAATTATTAAAAAAATAAATTTGCAAGGAAAGATGGGGAGGCTGATTTGCATTCTTGTTTCCTGCATTTTTTCCTTGCTTAATATCAGTGGAAATAATGTAAGTTGATGTGAAAAATTCCTGTGCATATTGAAAATGTAGAACAAACCTCTGTGTACACTTAGAAACACATACACAATGCTTGTGTGCATTAGAATATCTTCATTACAAACTATCAGAGAAGACAACACAGGCTGCATCTAGCAGTTCAATGACTTCTAAATGACTAAATGTCAATTGGATTGAAGTACTCTTCTCTAGTTTTATCTTAATGTCCTTTGGAGACTATCAGATAAAGAAGTTACAGGACAGGATACAAATAAAATCTGAGAAATTCTAATTATTGCTGTCATGACTAGCTGCCTCTCCTCCAGTTGTATAAGCTGATTCAGAGCTAATTTCTGTTACTTCTAAGCTGCATCTAGTGAGACTTTCCTGGTGCTCCAGTGGTTAAGAATCCACTGCCAGCACCAGTGACATGGGTTCAATCCCTGGTCCAGGAAGATTCCAGTGCCATGGGGCAACTAAGCCCATGTACCACCACTATTGAGCCTGAATCCTAGAGGCTGTGCACTGCAACTGAAGAGTAGCCCACTCTTGCCCCAACTAGAAAAAGCCTGCACAGCACCAGTGAAGATCCAGCACAGGCAAAAATAAATAAAATGCTCAAAAGTACACCAAAAATTTTAAAAATAAATTGTATCTAGTAATATGGAACACACTCCAACAAGAGGCCAGGCACATGTGAACCAAATAACTGTAAGCACTAAAACTCTAGCCCTAGAAATAAATGAAACACATGGTTACTTGCCCTCAAGGAGAATTTTTCTTTCTAAAAGTTGTAAGTATCAATTTAACTTTTTTCAATTCCTGATGGAAAAGTAAATACTTAAACTCTAAGACACACTGATAAAAGGATTACCTTATTTTTTTTTTTACCATCGTTCCTCCCTCCCCGTAATGCTAGGGTGCATTAAGCCAAAAAGAAACATTGATTGCCTGCTGCAAATTCAGTTCTTTGCTTTTGCAATATTTGCTTAGACCACGCTCACATCCTGCCACCATTACCTCTCCCTCTCAGCTGTTTAGTCAGAATTTAAATGACGTGGGATAGTGTAATATCACAGACAGAAAGTGCTCACGTATTTACTCAGTGAATGAATGAATGACGTGAGTGCAAATTATTAAATACAGGGAATTGGGTAGATAGTATAATATTTAATACTTCACAGAAGCAATCCAAGCAATTCCCATGTAAATGCTAGTTATTCAATTCTCGGTTATTAAAAAATAACATGCTCTCTCTCTCTCTGTCCCTCTCTTTATAATCACAATGGTTTAAAAAAAACTCCTAGAGAAAGTATAGGAATATTTGAAATACTCTTATTATTTTCTGTTTTTTAATCTGTACGTTTAAATTTGTTGCTATTGCTTTTTCAGTAACATTATCCTAAAAGCTAAGTTGAAACCAGAAGGAAAAAAAAAAAAAAGACACAGGTTTGAGTTGCCTTTAAAATCTCTGCTTCCAAATGATCCTACATATTCATTATTCCCTGGAAGGTACCACCTACACAAGCATTAGACTCATAGATTTGCTAACTAAATATATATCACAGTCAGAAATTCTTATTCTGAAAGTATTCACTGAGAATAACTTCCTATTGGGCCATGTATTACTAAGGTCCTGTTTTAAACTTCAAACTGCATGAAACATCATCTAAAAACCCTATGTGGTGTCCTACTCAGTCATGTCTGACTCTCTGTGACCCTGTGGACTGTAGCCTGCCAGGCTCCTCTGTCCATGGGATTCTCCAGGCAAGAATACTGGAGTGGGTTGCCATTCCCTTCTCCAGGAGATCTTTCCAACACAGAGATCGAACTGGGGTCTCCCGTACTGCAGGCAGATTCTTTACCAGCTGAGCCACCAGAGAAGCCCCCAAACCCTGCAGTGTTTATTTTTTATCTCCTCTATCACAGGCACATATCATACAAAGAGTTAGTTGTTACATGAAGACAGAACTATAAAAAGTGGGAACAAGGTTCAAAAAGCCAGTGGTATACACACCAAGGAAACCAGATCTGAAAGAGACACGTGCACCCCAATGTTCATCACAGCACTGTTTATAATAGCCAGGACATGGAAGCAACCTAGATGTCCATCAGCAGACAAATGGATAAGGAAGCTGTGGTACATATACACCATGGAATATTACTCAGCCATTAAAAAGAATTCATTTGAATCAGTTCTAATGAGATGGATGAAACTGGAGCCCATTATACAGAATGAAGTAATCCAGAAAGATAAAGACCAATACAGTACACTAACACATATATATGGAATTTAGAAAGATGTTAACGATAACCCTATATGCAAAACAGAAAAAGAGACACAGATGTACAGAACATACTTTTGGACTCTGTGGGAGAAGGCGAGGGTGGGATGTTTCGAGAGAACAGCATCGAAACATGTATATTATCTAGGGTGAAACAGATCACCAGCCCAGGTTGGATGCATGAGACAAGTGCTCGGGCTGGTGCACTGGGAAGACCCAGAGGAATCGGGTGGAGAGGGAGGTGTGAGGGGGGATCGGGATGGGGAATACTTGTAAATCCATGGCTGATTCATGTCAATGTATGACAAAAACCACTACAATACTGTAAAGTAATTAGCCTCCAACTAATAAAAATAAATGGAAAAAAAAAAAATAAACTAATTCTGCTCTTAAAAAAAAAAAAAGCCAGTGGTAAACATACATATTCAAGCACTAAAAGATGTCCTCCTGCTCTTGGGTCTTTCCTGTTAAAGAGCTACACAGGCTAGGCCATCTCACTTCCTTCACATTCTGATGGTCTTTGTGGCTAAGGCTACCCCTCTCAGGGCAATCTCAGACCAGCAGCCTAGACCAGCCATACTCCAAGCATATGCCAAATGCTTTCAGTATTATGCCCTTGGTTCCATGGGGATATAGGTATGTTCTTTTTGCCATTGTGTGTGTGTGCTCAGTCGTGTTCAACTCTGTGATCCCATGGACTGTAGCCTGCCAGACTCCCCGTCCATGGAATTTTCCAAGAAAGAATACTGTAAAGAGTTGCCATTTCCTTCTCCAGGGGTTCTTCCCAACCCCAGGGATCAAACCCATGTCTCTTGTGCCCCCTGCATTGGCAGGCAGATTCTTTACCCCTGTCCTTTTTTCCATTGGTGGTGGTGGTTTAGTAACCAAGTTGTGCCCAACTCTTGCAACTCCATGGACTGTAGCCTGCCAGACTCCTCTATCCATGGGATTCTCTAGGTAAGAATCCTGGAGTGGGTAGCCATTTCCTTCTCCAGGGGATCTTCCTGACCCAGGGATAAAACCCAGGTCTCCTGCACTGCAGGCAGATTCTTTACTGACTGGGCTACAAGGGAAGCCCTTTTTTTCCACTAAGATGATATATGTCAAAAATTCAATTCTGACAGTAAAGGAAAAGAAAATAGTGACTGGCCTTGCTACAGTATTCTTTAGGTTCCCCTGGTGTAGAAAACAGACCCCTCCAGTCTACCTGGAAGAATCCTACACTGCTGCCCAACAACCAAACTGATTGTAGATATCTTGCCTTACCTTTCAGGGGAACAAATTTTCCATGGAAACACACAAAAAGTGGTAAGCGATGGAACATTACCATGGCTGATCATGATCATAATGCTGCATTATTTCTTGAAACAATCTGTGATCATAACCAATAATACAGATATCATATGTTATAACTTTAAGTTAGCATTACCCTCTCTGTTTCTAATCCTATCACTGGTAAATAATAATACTGTTCAAGATAATGAAACATAGACCATTAATAAATAGTGTGCTGTGCCAAGTCACTCAGTCGTGTCCAACTCTTTGAGATCCCATGGATTGCAGCCTGCCAGGCTCCTCTGTCCATGGAATTCTCCAGGCAGGAATACTGGAGTGGGTTACCATTTCCTACTCGAGAGGATCTTCCCAAGCCAGGGATCAAACCCAGGTCTCGATGAATAGCATATTAACAAAGTAATCTTCTAATCCCATACTTTGTTCTGGAAGTGTTATAACTAATATGAGGAAGCTAAAATACAAAGCTTAGAGGAAATTTCTTTTATTTTTAATACAAATAAATCTTTATTCACTTCTTATGGAAACTGCTACTTGTCTCAATGTTGACAAATTTGAATATTGCTATAGAGCCATTTGACAGCTTCTAGAACTTTAAAAGACTGGGCAAAAGTCACCATTCCAAATAGTAGCATACAACACTGGACATCATACTTTTCTCAGATGGTCTAAGAAAATTTTTTGCTAGCACAGGGAACTATACTCAATATCTTGTAATAACCTATAATGGAAAAGACTCTTGAAAGTAATAATATATATATATGTATGTGTGTATATATGAATCACTGTACTGTACACTTGAAACTAATACAACATTTTAAATTAACAATATTTCAATAAAAAAATTACTGAAGAGTTCCTATATGTCATATACTCTTCTAAGTGTTTATATGTATTAGTTTATTTCTTCCTCACAGCAACTAAATGATGTTTTAAATATGAGTAAAACAAAGCAAAGAGAGTTTCAGTTAAGTTTCAGTAAGTTGCCCAAGGTCTCAAGCAATAAAAGGTGTTAGTAAAATTCACTTCCAGGTTGTCTGGCTCCAGAGGCCCTACTCATTTACCACTGTGATCTACAACATGAAATTAACCAAAACAAAGTTTTGCTCACCAAAACTTTAGGTAAGGGAATATTTATGTCATCAATCAAGTGGAAACAACTAAATTACACTTTAGTTGTTTGATTGTTGTTGTTTACAGTTAGATAAAGCTATATGTGCTGTATGCCATTTTGTAACATTTTTATAAAGTATTTGAAAAAGCTTATAAGAACATATATGCAAATAGTTATATAATAAAAATTTAGAGAAAACACCAAGAAAAGCACAAATAACACAAAATATATGATATTATGCATTTTTTGTGTGTATAAGTGAAATTCCTGTTAGTCAAAAAAGAAAAATCATTTACATGACTCTCACTGTCCATCAAGAGAAAACATAGCACCTTCATAAAAGGTCAGGGTTTCCAAAGACTCTTACAAGTCAAATAATTTTATGGAATTTGGGATGCTTTTAATTCTGCTTCAGGAAATTACAGAATCCTTAATGAAAGAAGTAGTTTGGTAGGATCTTAGAAGGCAAAAGAAATATGAGCAAGACCATTCTAGGCAGAGGGAAAGATGTGCAAAAGTAGAAAAGCATGAAATACTTTTTGTGTTTGAGAAACGGTGAATAGACTGACATGTTTGGAGTAGTATTTCCTAAAAGGTGTTCTGAGAAATGCTCACCAATGGCCCAAAAAAAGTTCTCACTGTGAAACTAAGTTGAAGAAATGCTGGGATAAAATACTAGTAACTGGAGGTGGCTTTTGGGTCTATGATGAAATAGCTGTACCAGACTAAACTATTTCAATAGCACAAGCAAAATAAAAACCAAACATGATGCATATAAAGCTCCTTGAAGACACTGGAAAGCAACCCAGGCAACCAATACCTAAGGGGCAAAGCTCCTAAGGGAAAAGGGGTAAACAGAGGTAAGCCACACCTTAGCCTGCTGCTTTGTCCTTCTGGGGCATTTGCCAACTCACAGTTCAAAGCACAGAATACAAACAGAAAGCAGTGGCTTAGCACTTGTGTCTGTGTCACTAGACTGGAGAAACAAAAGAAGCAGCTCAGGGATGCTAAGACCACTCAATGGTGGTGGTTGCTGTTGTTTTGTCATTGAGTCATGTTGACTCCTTTGCAACCCCATGGACTGTAGCCCACCAGGCTCCTCTGTCCATGGGATTTCTCAGGCAAGAACAGTGGAGTGGGTTGTCTTTTACTGCTCCAGGGGGACTTTCCGACCCAGGCATCAAACGCACATCTCCTGCTTGGCAGGAGGATTTTTTTTTTTATTTTAACCACTGTATACCACCTGGGAAGACCATGCCGTAGTGATGCCCAAATTCTGAGCGCCATTTCCACCTTAAGTGGTTTGCTGACTCTCTAGTGTACCAGGTAGGTTGCTGAAGAAACAATTAAAAATAAACTGCTGAGACATTAAAAAGGCAAGTAGAATTTTTGGCCATCTGAAGAAAAATAAATTTGAGTTACAGGGTCTACCTATAAAGAAAGATGCTGATAAATATGCCAGGATTTTTGTTGAGACCTCTGAGGGACTACACTCCTGGGATAAGGACAACCCTGAAATTGGGACTCAACTGAATCAAGGTGATCTTCCTGTATTTCAACTGCCTTAGAGATGATAATTAAATTCTCTCTAGTAGATGATAACATAATTCAGACCTTTTAAAATTTTTTATATGAAGGTTTGGCATTCATTCAAACATTAACAAAGAAGCCAAGAAACAAAACCATATGACTAAAAATTGGAAGAAAAATTACAGAGACCTATGGATAACCCAGATAGGGGAGTTACTGGCAAAAGACTTAAAATATCCATAATTAATACATTCAAGAAAACAAGGGGAAAACATGAAGAACTTGACCATGTTTTATGAATTCATAAAAAAGGGACACAACTTTTATTCTAGAAGTGAACTATAACCAAAATTAAGAACTTGACAGATCAAATATCACATAAGATAATGAATGCAGTGAGATAAATATTAAAATTAAAATTCATAGAGAAAAGAGAATGAAAAGAAAAGATGAGAGCATAACAAACATATGAAACAAGGTGAAAAGACTTAAAATGGGTATAACTAGAGTCTCAGAAGGAGAATGTGAGAATAGACAAAAGCAATATTTAAAGAGGTCTTGGGTGACGATTTTCTAAAACTGATGAAAATCATCAATTTATGAATTCAAAAAGTATTATGAACTCCAAGCAGTTCAAATGCAAAGAAAGGTATACCTAAGCACATCCAACAAAGAAAATTCTTAAAAACAGTCAAAGGAAGAGGCAAATCTCTTCTAAAGAAACAGTACCAACACTGACAAATGCATTTTCAGTAAAAATGATGGCCAGAAGGCAATGAATGCTGTTTGCAAAGTACTAAAAGAAAATTATCACCTAGCTATTATCCTACACCCAGGAAAATAATTTATTAAAATACACTATAGTAATAGCATAAAAGAAAGTAGGACTAAATGGAATAAAGTGGTGGCAAATAGAATAAAGTATGCTATAATTCTAGGGTTATTTTAGTAGTGAGAATATACAAACTTAAAACCTCTAAAAATTAGACACACATAAACTAGGGTTGGAAAATAAACAAAATAAATTTGAATAACCTATGGGTCATGAAGAAGCACTATAAAAAAGAAAACAGTTTTAAATAAATGACAATGAAAATAAGACATACCAAAATTTGTGGCATGCAGCTAAAACAGTTCCCGTAATATAGCCCTATAAGACTGTTTAAGAAAAAAGAAAGGCTTGAGCTATCACTACAAGGAATGAAAAGGAGGCACCACTACAAATTTGATATGTAATAACAAATTATAAGGAAACATTATTAATTATGCAACAAATTTTAAAATTTAGATGAAATGGGCAAACTTCTTGAAAAACACAACTTAACAAAACTGACATCAGACACAATGTAAAAACTCAGAATATCCCTAAATATATTAAACAAATTGAATCTACACTTTACATAGTCCCACAAAGAAAACATCTGATTCAGATGAATTCATCAAGAAATTCTTCCAAACATTTAACCAAGATAACACAAAGTTTACACAAATTTTCCTAGAGAATAGAAACTTATTTTGTGATGGCAGCCTAACCTTGACACCAAAACAAAATGGCATAATAAGAAAGGAAATCACAGACCAATCTCCCTTAGAAAAAATGATACAAAAATCCAAAGGAAGTGTTGAAAATTGAGAAACAGACCCACAGATATATGGTCAATAGGTTTGTGTTAAAGGTACCCTAGTGCAGTAGGGAAAAAGATAAACATTTCAACAAATGAAGGTGGATATTGATTTTTTTTTCCCCTTAAACAACCAGGATAGTAGAAGGTAAAGCAGGTCCTCTGGACTTTGAACCTTACCTGTTGTCCTTAGGAAACAGTACTGTAACCAGGGTCTCTCAGATTCTCTCCTGAATTTGAGCCCAATTTAGGTATCACTTGGATTAACTTGGCCTTGTTTCCAAAGCCACGAGTTTTAGGAGGGGGTCCCAGAGTACAGTCTGTTGTTCAAAGGAAGCCAGGCCACACTGTTAGTATGCGTGTCCCCCAGCAATGATCTCCTGGGGTTCTAAACACTATGGTGGGGATTAGTCCTCACCAGGATTGTTGCTAGAACACAGTTCCTATAGTTACCAGGGTTCTGCTGCAGCCTTGGGGTTACCAAGAACATCAGTTGAACATTCACATGGAAAAAATAAACCTTTAGCCCAATCTCACATCAAACATAAAAATAACTTTCAGGTGGATTGTAAACTAAGTGCAAAATATTGAACAGTAAAGACTCTAGAAGATAACACAAGAGAATACTTTTATGCTTTGGAGGTAGACAAAGATGCTTCTAAACCGGAAACAATATGAGTTAACCACAAAGTAGATTTGAAAAAATTGGACTACATAAAAATTAACAACTTCTATTCATCATGAGACTCTATGAGTAAGTAAAATGGCAAACCAAAGAGCAGATAGTTACAGTATACACATCTGACAGGACTTGTATGCATAATATATAAAGAAGTTATAGAAATCAATAAGAAAAAGAAAACCAACCAATTTCTTTTTAATCAGCAAAACAATAGAAGGTTCCTTACAAAAAGACTGTCCAAATGCTCAATTAGCACATGAAAGATGTTATGGTTCCTCAGGGAAAAGCAAATTAAACTCACAATGAGGCACCAGTGCACATATACAATAAAAGAACTAAAATTTAAAAAACCCATCAGTGTAAATCCATGGCTGATTCATGTCAATGTATGACAAAAACCACTACAATATTGTAAAGTAATTAGCCTCCAACTAATAAAAATAAATGGGGGGAAAAAAAACCATCAGTATCAAATATAAAGAATGGAGAGCAACCAGAATTCTCATATACTGATGAGGGAATTTTAATTGGTATGATCATTATGAAAATCTTTTTAGCAGTACCTCAAAAAAACAAAAACGAAAAATCCCGCACACTTTATGGTCCAGAAGTTTCACACCTAGCCAAAAAACAGACATGTGTTCACCAAAAGATGTGTACAAGAATGTTCACACTTGGCCCAGTGCTCAGTGATGACCTGGGGGGGCGGGGGGGGGGGGGGGGGGGGAGGGGGAGTGAGTGGGAGGAGGGAGACTCAAGAGGGAGGGGACGTACATATACTTATGGCTGAGTCACATTGTTGTAAACAGCAGAAACCAACACAAAGTTGTAAAGCAATTATCCTATTAAATTTTTTAAAAATAAAATAATATAAAATAAGAAAATGTTCATAGCAATGCTGTTTGTCACCACCCAAACCAGGAAATATACTCAAATGCCTATAAATAGTACAAGGGATAAGTAAATTATATATTCTACAGTGGGATACCACACAATAAGAATTGGCAAACTTTTTTCTGTAAAGGGCCAGAAAATAAATGATTTTGTCTTTGCGGGCCATATACATTCTCCATTGCATATTCTTTATTTATATATATACGTTTACAACTTTTAAAAATATAAAAATCATCCTTAGTTCAGAGACTGTACAAAACAGATGGTGGGCTGGATTAGGCCTACAGGCAGAATGTATGTGATAATATGAATGAAAATCATAACTATAACCTTGAGCAAAAGACATAAGACACAAAAGAAAGCATACTCTATGATACCAGTTATGAAAAGTTTGAAAACAAGCAAAACTCATCTATGGTGACAGAAGCCTGAATATTGTGGTGGGCATGACAAAGACTCTGGAGTGCAGGAAATCATCTCTATTTTTCATTTGGATAGAGTTTATACAACTCAAATCGTGTTCACTTTGCAAAAATTCACAGACGTGCACACTTAAGGTCCATGCATTTTAGAATATTTAGGCTTACTCCACCAAAAATTTATAAAATGAAAACATAATAGTTGTCTTTAGTATGGGACTTCTAAGACCACTTAATTCACTAATATGGATTTTGAAGGTCCCAGTAAAATGTGAGAAATACAGCATTTTTTCCACATTTATTTAATTGCAGAATGCTTTCTCCCAGAACACTTCTCAAAACTAATATAACTCTTCGAGAAAAGGGAAAAAAAAAATGGACCAGAACAAAAGCTGTGTGAAAGGCACTCAGTCATGTCCGACTCTTTGCAACCCCATGGACTATACCATCCATGGAATTCTAAGCCAGAATACTAGAGTGGGTAGCCTTTCCCTTCTCCAGGGGATCTTCCCAACCAAGGGATCGAACCCAGGTCTCCCACATTGCAGGTGAATTCTTTACCAGCTGAGCCACAAGGGAAGCCCTGTATACGAGACAATAAAAAATGAAATAATAGGCTAAGGTCATCAAATGCTTCACTGTCATATTTTCAAATAGCATACCTAGTTTTAACTTTTATCTTATAGACAACTCTTAGAGCATTTTAAGTAAGAGAGACAAAATCAGATCCGTGGGCTTACACAATAGGACTGGCTGTAGATCAAGGAGTAAGTGGATGGAGGAAAATAAGCACAAAGGAGTGGAACAGGGAAAACTGTGGGCTGGGCATCAGTTAGTGATACTGTTGCTGTCTAGTCACCAAGTCCTGTCTGACTCTTTTGCACCCCCACGAACTGTAGCCAACCAGGCTCCTCTGCTCCTGGGATTTCCCAGGCAGGAATACTAGAGTGGGTTGCCATTTCCTTCTTCAGGGGATCTTCCTGACCTAGGGATCCAACTCGTGTCCCCTGCATTGGGCAGGCAGATTCTTGACCACCGAGACAGCTGGGAAGCTCCAGCTTGTGATACAGTCATCCTGAAATATAGTATTGTTCTTGTTCAGTCACTTAGTCATGTCTGACTCTTTGTGACCCCATGGACTGTAGCATGCCAGGTCTCCCTGTTGTTCACCATCTCCCAAAGCTTGCTGACACTCATGTCCATTGAGTCAGTGATGCCATCCAACCATCTTGCCCTCTGTCGTCCCCTTCTCCTCCTGCCTTCAATCTTTCCCAGGATCAGGGTCTTCTCTAACGAGTTAGCTCTTCGAATCAGGTGGCCAAAGTACTGGAGCTTCAGCATCAGTCCTTTTAACGAATCTTCAGGATTGATTTCCTTTAGGATTGACCGGTTTGATCTCCAGGGGGAAGGACTTAAATCATCAACCATAAGTATGAGACAATTAACACATATCTTCCAGAGAAAACTCAAACTCAAAAAGATATACATGCACCCTAATATTCATGGCAGCACTATTTACCATAGACAAGACATAGAAGCAATCTAAATGTTCATCAACAGACAAACAGATAAAGAAGATGTGGTATGTGTACATATGTGTAATATATATGATAGAATATTGCTCAGCCATAAAAAAGAATGAAATAATGTCACTGCAGTAACACGGAAGAACCTAGAGATTATCATACTAAATGAAGGTAGAAAGAGAAAGTTAAATACCATATTATGTAACTTATATGTGGAATTTTAAAAATACTAATGAACATATTTGTAAAACAGAAACAGACTCACAGACATAGAAAATGAATTCATGGTGACCAAAGGGAAAAGGACAGTGGGAAGGATGAATTAGGAGTTTGGGATTAGCAGATATACACTACTATGTATAAAATAGACAAACAACAAGGACCTACTCTATAGCACAGAGAACTATATTCAATATCTTGCAATAAACCATAATGGAAGAGAATCTTGAAAAGAATATGCATGTGTGTGTGTGTATATATATATAATTGAATCACTTCACTGTACACCAGAAATTAACACAACATTGTAAATCAAATATATTTCAATTAAAATTTTAAAAGAATGAGACAAACAGATTCAAAAAATGTGTGGATTGGTTAATAAATCACTGGTCTTCGATAAACACAGTGGCCATATTTTTAAGAATATACTCTTATTCTATAGCTTCTATTGCAACTTACTTCAAATCTGGAATTCTCTATTATCAGTAAATATACGGTACAAAACATGCAGCTCTGAGACATACAGAGGAGAGCAGAGAGAAGGTACTCTTCTTGGAAAGGGCCCAAGACAGGAGAGCCTGTCTTACAATCACACTTGCATAGCAATGTCCAGTTTTTATTTATGTGAATTTCTATTGAGGTTGGCTTACATCTTACCTCATATGCAGAGCAAAATTTGTGGTTTTATTGGCTGGCCAAAAAGTCATTCAGGTTTTCCCATAAGATGCTATGGAAAAACTGGAACAACCTTTATGGACAACCCCAAACTTAGAAGGTATGTTTATTTGGCAGTGTTTGAGGGAGGGGTATGGACCTCACAGAAGCAGAAGATATTAAGAAGAGGTGGCAAGAATACACAGAAGAACTATACAAAAAAGATCTTCACGACCCAGATAATCATGATGGTATGATCACTCACCTAGAGCCAGACATCCTGGAATGCAAAGTCAAGTGGGCCTTAGGAAGCATCACTACAAACAAAGCTAGTGGAGGTGATGGAATTCCAGTTGAGCTATTTCAAATCCTGAAAGATGATGCTGTGAAAGTGCTACACTCAATATGCCAGTAAATTTGGAAAACTCAGCAGTGGCCACAGGACTGGAAAGGTCAGTTTTCATTCCAATCCCAAAGAAAGGCAATGCCAAAGAATGCTCAAAGTACCGCACAAGTGCCCTCAGCTCACACACTAGAAAAGTAAAGGTCAAAATTCTCCAAGCCAGGCTCCAACAGTATGTGAATCGTGATCTTCCAGATGTTTAAGCTGGATTTACAAAAGGCAGAGGAACCAGAAATCAAATTGCCAACATCCACTGATCATTGAAAGAGTTCCAGAAAAACATCTACTTCTGCTTTATTGACTATGCCAAAGCTTTTGACTCTGTGGATCACAATAAACTGTGGAAAATTCTTCAAGAGATGGGAATACCAGACCACCTGACCTGTCTCCTGAGAAATCTGTATGCAGGTCAAGAAGCAACAGTTAGAACTGGACATGGAAAAACAGACTGGTTCCAAATCAAGGAAGCGGAATGTCAAGGCTGTATATTGTCACCCTGCTTGTGTAACTTCTATGCAGAGTACATCATGAGAAACGCTGGACTGAGTGAAGCACAAGCTAGAATCAAGACTGCCAGCAGAAATACCAATAACCTCAGATATGCAGATGACACCACCCTTATGGCAGAAAGTGAAGAAGAGCTAAAGAGCCTCTTGATGAAAGTGAAAGAGGAGAGTGAAAAAGTTGGCTTAAAAATCAACATTCAGAAAACTAAGATTATGGCATCCAGTCCCATCACTTCATGGCAAATAGATGGGAAAACAGAGGTAACAGTGACAAACTTTATTTTGGGGGCTGCAAAATCACTCCAAATGGTGACTGCAGCCAGGAAATTAAAAGACACTTGCTCCTTGGAAGAAAAGCTATGACCAATCTAGACAGCATATTAAAAAGCAGAGACGTTACTTTGCCAACAAAGGTCTGTCTAGTCAAAGCTATGGTTTTTCCAGTAGTCATGTATGGATGTGAGAGTTGGACTATAAAGAAAGCCGAGTGTCAAACAATTGATGTTTTTGAACTGTGGTATTGGAGAAGATTCTTGAGAGTCCCTTGGATGGCAAGGAGATCCAACCAATCCATCCTAAAGGAAATCAGTCCTGAATATTCATTGGAAGGACTGATGGTGAAACTCCAATACTTTGGCCACCTAATGTAAAGAACTGACTCATTGGAAAAGACTCTGATGCTGGAAAAGATTGAAGGCAGGAGGAGAAGGGGACGACAGAGGAGAAGATGGCTGGATGGAATCACTGATTCAATGGACATGAATTTGAGTAAACTCTGGGAGTTGGTGATGGACAGGGAGGCCTGGCGTGCTGCAGTCCATGGGGTCATAAAGAGTCGGACACAACTGAGTGACTGAACTGAACTGGGGAAGGGCTTCCAGGTGGCGCTAGTTGTAAAGAACCTGCCTACCAGTGCTGGAAATGTAGGAGACTTGGGTTCCATTGCTGAGTCAGGAAGATGCCCTGGAGGAGGAAATGGCAACCCACTCCAGTATTCTTGACTGGTGAATACCATGGATAGAGGAGCCTGGCAGGATACACTCCATGGGGTCACAAAGAGCTGGACATGACTGAAGCGAGTTAGAGCACACTCACAGGGAAGGTGATGATGAAGATTCAAGAGTAGTCAAAATCTCCCCATCTGATTAACGCCTTGTCTGGGCACACAAAATAATTCATAACATTTTAATGATATCACTCTTTTATGAAATGAGCATCGCTGAATGCTCTGTTATCTGCCACTCAAGTGTCAAAAAATTTAATAGTGGCCATATATAAATGTTTGGACTCCAAACAGCTTTTTGGAAAAATAAGCACAGAAAAGTCAAGTGAATACATAATGAATTAAGTGTGACAATCTGTTGTTCAACCTCAATTACATTCCTGGTTTACACATGAGGAGTTATCATGTGGTCTGCATTAAACTAAGTAATGCCCCCAAAGATACCTACATCTTTTTTTTTTTTAGATACCTACATCTTAATCACAGGTTAACTATTAATGCTATTTTATACGGCAAATGGGAAGGGGCTTCCCTTGTGGCTCAGATGGTAAAGAATCCATCTGCAATGTGGGAGACCTGGGTTCAATTCCTAGGTTGGGAAGATCCCCTGGAGAAGGGAACAGCTACCCACTCCAATATTCTGGCCTGGAGAATTCCATGGACTGTGTAGTCCACTGGGTCGCAAAGGGTCAGACATGACTGAGCAACTTTTACTTTCATTTTCATATGGCAAAAGGGACTTGGAAGATGCGACTAATATAAGGATCTTAAAATGAAGATTATCCAAGATTATCTGAGTGGGCTCAACGTAATCAGAGTGTTCTCTTACAGGTAGGACACAAAAAGGAGAATTAGAGAAGGTGTTATGATGACAGGAGCAGAGGTTCAAGTGATGCAATTTGAAGAGGGAGAATAATGCCAGCCATCAGAGGATGAAAGTTCAGTTCAGTTCAGTCATTCAGTCGTGTCCAACTCTTTGCAACCCTATGGACTGCAGCACACCAGGCTTCCCTGTCCATCACCAGCTCCCAGAGCTTACTCAAACTTATGTCCATTGAGTCAGTGAGTCCATCCAACCATCTTATCCTCTGTCATCCCCTTCTCCTCCTGCCTTCAATCTTTCCCAGCATCAGAATCTTTTCCAGTGAGTCAGTTCTTTGCATTAGGTGGCCAAAATATGGGATTTTCCGCTTCCGCATCAGTCCTTCCAATGAATACTCAGGACTGATTTCCTTTAGGATGGATTGGTTGGATCTCTTTGCAGTCCAAGGGACTCTCAAGAGTCTTCTCCAACACTACAGTTCAAAAGCATCAATTGTTTGGCATTCGGCTTTCTTTATATTTGAACTCTCACATCCATACATGACTACTGGAAAAACCATAGCTTTGACTAGACAGACCTTTGTTGGCAAAGTAATGTCTCTGCTTTTTAATATGCTGTCTAAATTGGTCATAGCTTTTCTTCCAAGGAGCAAGTGTCTTTTAATTTCCTGGCTGCAGTCACCATCTGCAGCGATTTTGGAGCCAAAGAAAATAAAGAGGCTGAAAAGAGCAAGGTATGCTTGCCTTCCCCAGGTCATCCAGAAGGAAAGTGCTCTGCTGAAACCTTCTTGAGCCCAATGAAACTAACCTCCAGAATCACAAAAGAATAAATTTGTATTGTTTTAAGCCATAAAAATTGTGGTTTTCATAGCACAATAGGAAACAAACACAACATCCGAGTGAAATATTTACCAACCCTGGTTCATGTCAGAATCACCTGGGCAGTTTGTTAAAGAAACAGATCCTTGAGTCCCATTCCTAGAAATTCTAATTCCTGGATCTGTGATGAGGTGCAGGCATCTAAACTTTTTAAGAAGCTTTTTATATGATTGTTGTACTTCAAACCAGAGTACAAATCAAAAGAAGGGGACTTCCCTGGTGGTCCAGTGGTTAAGTATCTGCTTGTTAAAGAAAGAGACACAGTCTCTTTCTTTAATCCCTGGTCTGAGAAGATCCCACATGCCACTGGGCAACTAAGCCCATAAGCCGCAACTACTGAGCCCATTCTTCACAACTACTCAACCTCCTATGCCCTAAAGCCCATGCTCCACAATAAGAGAAGTGACTGAAATGAGAAACCCGTGCACCATAACTAGAGGAGCTGCTCACTGCAACCTGCTCACTGCAACTAAGGAAAGCCCATGCATAGCAATGAAGAGTCAGTGCAGCCAAAAATTAATAAATCTTTAATAAATAAATCTTTTACAAGTAAATCAGAAGAAGAAAATTCACTGCCTGAATTAGTTCCCTAGAGCTCCCATACCAAATTACCAGAAACCTGAAATCCTAAAATGACAGAAATGTATTCTTTCACCGTTGGGAAGATCAGCAGTCCAAAATTAATTTCACTAGGCCAAAATCAAAGTGTCCGCAGGGCTGCGGTCCCACACACAGGAAGGGCTAGGAATCTGTTCCTTGCTTCTTTCAGTCTCTGGTGGCCGCTAGCTTTCCTTGACTTGTGGTCGTATCACTCCAACCTCTGCCTCAGTGGTCACACTGCCTCCTCTTCCATATGGATCCAATCTCCATCTTCCTCTCTCTTATAAAGACATCCATGGTTGGAGTGAGGACTCACTAGGATAATTCTAAACAATCTTTCCCTCTCCTTGTGGCTCAGCTGATAAAGAACCCACCTGCAATGCAGGAGACCTGGGTTCGATCCCTGGGTTGGGAAGATTCTTGGGAAAAAAGGCTACACACTCCAGTAATCTGGCCTGGAGAATTCCATGGACTGTATAGTCCATGGGGTCGCAAAGAGTCGGACATGGCTGAGCAACTTTCACTTTCAAGATTTGTAATCACCTCTGAGAAAAACTCTTTTTCTTACAGAACAACACTTGCAGGATCTGAGAATTAGGACATGACATCTCTGGGTGGCCACTATCAGCCTACTACCTTGCTTTAGCGCCCTTGGAGGTAATTCAATGATAAAAGACAAAAGAGCTGAAAAAGATTTTCCAAAAAAAAAGACAAACATTTTTATATTCAAAACTTTCTTTGACCTTTTACAAAATTTAATTATGCTTTTTTTTTTTAATTCCCAGCCTCACTGGAATATCCTGACAATTTTTTAAAAATATTTATTCTTATTTATTTATTTCATTGTGCCAGGTCTTAGTTGTGGAGCACACAGGATCATTTTTAGTTGCTATATGTGGGATCTAGTTCCCCAGCTGGGGATTGAACCTAGGTCCTGTGCATTAGGAGTTTGAAGTCTTAGACACTAGACCACCAGGGAAGTCCCTGAAGCATTCTAATGGTTAAGGAGGCTTTAGTAAGCAGGGAACTGAGAGATTATTGGAAGAAGGAGGTCCCTAGGATTCAGTAGTATTTTTATTATGAAGTAATATGCCCATTTTTAAAATTGGCTTCTCACAAGGGTGCTTCTGAACAAAAAAGTATTGCCAAACAAAGGAAACTTCATGAAAGTTTTCTATCACAGAGGACTTTTCTAACAAGTGGCCATACAAGCAGATTGCATGAAATTTTGGTTGGGAGGGATTTTTTTTATGCAAAAGCATATTTAAAATTTAAATAAATCACAGATTTCCTTTGCTTGCATTTTTACTCTATGCAGCTGATAAATTTAGACTCCATGGTTCATTCTATGGTTCTTATTCTGTTTGGCTTTTTAAGGTATTTCAGATAAATAATCCAGAACAGAAATAACCCTGAAAAGTCACAAACACACATTATCATTCAAACAATGGCCTAAAAAATTGTGTATAGTGTGGTGATGCTCCATAGAAATAATAAGTAGCATAGATTTTGTTTTCAAAACATTTCCTCTTTCAGAAATGACATGTACTCATTCTAACATTTTCCTAACATCCCTGAACAATGAGGCTTAAGCCCTCTCCTAACTGTGAAAAGTTATCCTTTTCTCAAATGTACATTTTTGTATCCATCCCCTAAAGACTTTTATAGCTTCATTTCCCTTTACTATTACCTACTCAAAATCTAAATAACCATCCCCTTAAAATAATCCATGGCTTGGCTTTCAACAACCTAGTTTTCATTTTAACAGGTCATCATTCCACCCTGAATAGATTTTAGGGGAAAATTTTTTTCTAATTCATCCCACTGGAGTATGACCACACTGCCACCTACACGCTATTTATTATTCACTTGTTTGAATCTCCTCACAGGCTCCAAATTGTGCTGTTAATGCTCTGACCTAATCTGCCAACCTCGATCCCTTAAAATTCTCAGAGCAAGTGTTGGCTAATAATCCACTGATAATAAGTAATAACCAATACTGTTGGGTAATAATTCACAAATAGAGTGTTGTCTGAGAAGCACCTCATCAGAAGCAACTAAGAAGTCTGCAAAAATGTAGATTCCAGGGACCCACCTCAGACCTACTATATCTAATTTCTATATATTTACATATGTATTTATTTCTATATGCCTGCATGCACATGCTCAGCCATGTCCGAAACTTTGAGACCCCATGGACTGTAGCCCAACATATATATACATATATATACATATATACACATATATATTTCTCCATTTTTCTATATATATTCTAAATATGTCTAATAATTTAGAATTTGCATTTTTTGCAAACAAAATGCAGCCACTGGGAAATTGGAATCCAGTGATCAGAAAGTCCTGACACTTGGAAATTCCCACTTCATGCATTTGCTCCTCCCCATAGATACTCAGGCTGTAGTGGTTTGATGACAATGTTTTACAGAAACAAGGTAGTCTCCATCGGCACCCTAAACTTAAGCATCACCCACACACCATTCAGTAACCAAGGCACACCCTTACTGCACTCTTAAATGCTGACTCCATTTTTGCTTTTAAATCCCTATGCGATTTTACCCTTCTGTTTTCAATCACTATAACTCCATCATTTCCTGGAGGAATCCACCCTCACTTACTCTTCATTTCAATGCCCAGTTTCATTTTCTAGAGACTTCTCCCTAGTGCCCTTATCCCAATCCAGAAATCCCTTCCATTAAGGCCAGGGGGTGGGTAGGCAACAAAACCAAATATCTAGAGTAAATGTCATTTGGAAACCTTTTTAAAAATTTTTAATTGGGGGATAACTGCTTTAATCAGCTATATGTATACATATATTTTCTCTCTCTTAAACCTTCCTCTCACCCATCTAGGTCATCACAGAGCACCGAGCTGAGTTCCCTGTGCTATATACAACTAGCTATCTATTTTACACAAGGTGGGTATATATGTCAATGTTATTCTCTTGATTTATCCCACCCTCTCCTTTCCCCACTGTGTCCACAAGTCTGTTCTCTATGCATGAGTCACTATTCCTGCTTTGAAAGTACATTCATCAGTACCATCTTTCTTGATTCCATATATATGCATTAATGCACAGTATTTGGTTTTTTTTCTTTCTAACTTCACTCTGTATGACAGACTCTAGGTTCATCCACCTCCCAACAACTGGCTCGATTTCTTTCCTTTTTTGACTAATATTCCATTGTGTATACATACCACAACTTCTTTATCCATTCATCTGTTGATGTACATCTAGGTTGCGTCCATGTACTGACTATTGTAAATAGCGCTGCAATGAACACTGGGGTACATGTGTCTTTTTGAATTATGGTTTCCTCACATTATGGGCTTCCTGGGTGGCTCAGATGGTAAAGAATCTGCCTGTAATGCAGGAGACTTGGGTTTAATCCCTGGATCAGGAAGATCCCCTGGAGAAGGGAATGGAAACCCACTCCAGTACTCCTTCCTGGGAAATCCCATGGACAGAGGAGCCTGGCAGGCTATAATCCATGCGGACTCAAAGAGTCCATGGGCTCTCAAAGAGCCGGACACGACTTGAGGACTAACTCTCGGTTACTTACTCACTTCCTCAGGGCATATGCCCAGTAGTGGGATTGCTGGGTCACGTGGTAGTTTTATTCCTAATGGAAACTTTTTTTCGAACAATTGGAACAAGAGAGGGTAGCTGTGAACATATTTTGGACCACTACATTTACCAGCAGAACCGAACTTCCCTTGGTTAGCATCACAGAAAAGAGGATTCTTCTTGGGGTGGGGGCAGGGGTGGATGTCTATTTCTGCATGTGACACAGGGAACCTCAGTCCTCCTATCGGTAGAGATTTTTTTCACCAACTCAACAGTGTGAGGACAATTGAATCTTGCTTGGTTTTTACCACAAATCAACATTTTTTTCCCAGAAGGAGGTTAATTTATCTGCCACAGACACAACTCTTCACCAAGTGCCACCAACAGGAGCAATTGCCATCGAGCTGTTTACACTAATATAGCAGAACCTCTGGGCAAGAGACCGAGAAAGAAAAACCCAGTCGTAACTGGGACACAGAGCACATTTCGCCTCCCCACAAAGCGCAGCGCCTCCATTCCAAGCGGCCTGGTGAAGCATTCAGGCCGACTATCGCTCGCCAGTTTACATGGTATTTGGGTTTGAAGTTATATGCCATTTGGGGAAGATTACTATAATTAGAAAAATGGCCTAATTACTTTTCTGGCAACTGCAGAGAAAGAGAACACACTTTTCGGCTTAGAGAGACAAGTCCTTGAGAAACCTCACAAAGTTTCTGGATCCTGTTTGACAGGAAAGAATATCTCATCTGAACCTCTTGATCTGTTGAAAATCGAGTTTTTTGTTCTTTTCTTCCCTTTTTTTTTTTTTTTTTTTTGGAAAAGCCAAAACCACGAAAGAGGGAGAAAGAGGGAAAAAATGAAAAGCAAGAAAAATACTTCTTCCTACTGGATTCTGAAACAGAGATGACAGGAATGGTCCTTTCTGTTCCATGGTAAGTTCCATCTGCTGGTCCTCAGATGCGCAAACAGGAAACAAGGAGGCAGGGAGGGAAACGTGTGCCTTTTCTGCAACAGGGCTTGGAAGATGGTTTTACACCAACGTTGCTTGACGGCCTCATCTGTTCTAACTGCGAATATTGCATAATACAACTTCAGAGATTGAAAGAGCAGCTTTTCATTGTTTTAGGTCTCCGGTTAACACAGGATATACTGGGTTGGCCAAAAAGTTCATTCGGGTAAACAGCGGGCAAACACACCTGAACGAACTTTTTGGCCAGTTCCAAGAATCGGCAAAATCAAAATCTTTTTCCTCTGTGTTGAGGGGAGGGTGATGTGACTGCATTGATTCACATATTCCCCAGGACTTGGTTCTACAGGACATTGCCTTTCACCCAAAAGCAAAGTGGTAACAGTGAGAGCTCTGTTGGAGAAAAATGACCCAAGGATTTCGCTAGTTAGGTTCTATTTCTTGAACTTAGCAATGCGAAAACCTGTACTCCATCAAATACATCTTCACAAAAACACAATTTAAAACAGTCATGATTTTTTTTTTTTTTAATGTAAGGGTAAAATCGGGACAGTGAATAAACTTCAAAATGTTCACTTTGTGGGGAGAGAGAGAAGAGTGGTAACTGGGGAGAAGGGAAGAGTGTTATGAAATGGTTGCTTTTTGCAAGTCCTGAGCTGTCTGATGAAAATAGTCCCGTGGTCAGTGTGGCTCTCGCTAGAATGTTTCCTACCATGAGTGACTGCTAGTAGGTTCTCTCCCCTTCCAAGGCCCTTGCTCAAACCCCACCAAAAGGAGACGTTGGATTTCAAGTTGTATTCAAAGTCCTTTGCCAGCCTTATATGGAGTCACCATATAAAGGCCCCTTTGATCTAGAAATCTCAGGGTTTGTTTTATGGCAAATGTAAACATGTATTAAAATACTGCCCCCTCCCAGAGTGATTCTGGATCTTTTCCAATTCAATCTAACCTTTAAAAAGCTTTTAAAAGGCCTTTACAAAGCATTTATCAATTTATTTTTTACTTTATATCAGGTGGCTCATGTGAACATTTTAAAGCATAAATATTGTTCCAACTGGATTCTTGTTAATTTTATTTATTTTCTGGAAAAAGGGATTTGCTGTGCTATATCACAGAATTAAGTAAATCTGGTGCTGTTTTTCTTTTTGACAATAATCAGTTCCTTTGGAAGAAAAGAAAAATCTTCTATAATTGCATATCCTCAGTTAATCTTTGGTGTGTGTTATCAGGTTTAACTAATTGAAACATAATCTCTTAATGCAACTAGAAAGTATCTAACTTAGTGCATGGACTTTTTATAAAAATACAGCTTAAAAATTATTTTCAGTGGAAGGAATATAGGCCTTCTGTATTGAGCTGCTATTAATGAACAGATTAATTAAAGATAGGTTACCATCCTGGGTCTAGAATCCTTTTTATTATTTTTATTTTTATGGGTGTGTGGCATGTGCCATCTAAGTCCCCCAACCAAGGATTGAACCCGTGCCCTCTGCTTGGAAGCACAAAGTCTTAGCCATTGGACCATCAAGGAAGTTCCAGTCAAGCATTCTGAAACCCAATTTACAGATTGAAATTACATCACTTCAAGATTCACAGGTTGAAGCCCTAACCCCAAAACTTTTGAATGTGACTGTGTTTGTATTTGATAGACCTTTAAAGCCCTGGAGAAGGACACGGCATCCCAATCCAGTATTCTTGTCTGGAGAATCCCTTGGACAGAGAAGCCTGGTGGGCTGCAGGCTATTGGGGTTGCAAAGAGTCAAACACAACTGAAGCAACTCAGCAAAGCAGAGACCTTTAAAGAGGTGATAGAGTTGAGATGAGGCCATCAGGTGGACTCTAACACAACCCGACTCATTTTCTTACAAGAAGAGGAAACTTAGACACACAGACACCAAGAACAAACATGAAGAAAAGACCCTGTGAAGACACTGAAGCACGATGGTTGTCTGCCAGCCAAGGAGAGAGGCCTTGGGAGAAACCAACCCCGCCAACACCATCATCTTGGACTTTCCAGCCAGAGGTTAAAAGACTGCTTAGACGTCTGAAAGCAAGGCCCTGAAAGTAGATTGGAGGTGACCACATGGAAGCCTGGTATAAAACAGACAACCAGGAGATAGGTCAGGAACATGGGAGAAAAGAGATTGCCAGGTCAAGGCAAGAGACAAAAGAAATAAACATCATGACTTCCAGGCTATAAAGGAGCAAGGTAGGAGACACAGTTCTTTGCTCTACTAGATGCAGACTGTGCTGAATGCAGTGCCAGAGAGTATCAACGTCCTTCTGTGAAGGAAGAGAGGAGAATGACCGGGTCTGCATTTTATAAGATGTGGAGAAGGCAAGAGCATGATCTTTTGGTTCTGTGAGAGATTATGCAAAAGAGGACTTTGGTTCTAATTAAAGACATTCCAAAGATTGAAGATGACAGAATTAACCCAGGGAAGAAAGAGAGAGTAAGCCAGGAAGATAAGCAAAATACAAGCATGGTTAGATGGAGAAAAACATAAATTTGACTGAGTTTACTTCCAAGTTGCTAGATTTCTTTCAGTATTAGGAAGAATGGTGCTCAAATAAACTTGGTTGCAGAAATATAACTTTACATTTTCTCACTCCTGAGTTTGCTGTGAAATATCTTTCATCTATGCAATACATAAAACCTCTGCTCAGAAGTATTGTTGCTGGTTTTTAGTCACTAAATCATATCCAACTCTTTTGAGACCCCATGAACTGTAGCCCACCAGGCTCCTCTGTCCACGGGATTTCCCATGCAAAAATACTGGAAAGGGTAGCTATTTCCTCCTCCAGTTCTTCCCTATCCAGGGATCAAACCTGTGTCTCCTGCATTGCAGGCAGATTTTTCACTATTGAGCCACCTTGGAGGCCTTCTATAAGAATAACAATTTTGAAATTTGGGGTGGGGGGTTTTATTGAGTGGTTTTATTTCTCCCATAGTTTAACCATTATGGTAACATGGACCAAATGCAAACAATAAGCTTTTGTAATATCACTAATACATTCTAATTTTCACTAAAATAAGTATCTCTTTTTAGTTTACTCTCTAACCAACTACACAGGCAGAACAAAATGCGAAATACAAGAGGGCACTGGAGAACATAGCTCACCTCATTTTCAATATTTCAGGAAATAAATTCACCCCATTCATCATAGAATTAGGTCCAGATTCCCCAGTCTGAAATTCAATACTGTTCACAATTTGAACCAGTGTTGCTTGTCTAAATGACCATTCACTCATTCAGTCAAACCCTCTGAGATCTCTTATTTGCCAGATTGTTTCAACTATTGCTTATTAAGCCCCAGCCAACTGATCAACTCCATTGGCAAGAATACACCACTTATATTCCACTCTTCATATTCTCAGCTGTCTATAATGCCCTCTATAAGAGGCTGTCTATAACACCCTCCTTCTTTCCTCAATTTATTTAATTACTACTAAAATTTTCAAGGCACAGGTCAATATCTTTATCTTCGATGAGCCTGCCAAGAACTTACCCCATCAGCAGTTAGTCATTGCCAGAACCATCATTTGAGGCTGCATGTATATGAGAATGGGGGCTTCCTGGGTGGCACAGTGGTAAAGAATCTACCTGCCAATATAGGAGACACAGGAGATGCATCTGGAAAGGAGATCCTCTAGAGGAGGAAATGACAACACTCTTCAGTATTCTTCTCTGGAGAATTCCATGAACAGAGGAGCCTGGCAGGCTAGCCCATGGGCTAGCACAGAGTCAAAGACACAAGTGAGCGACTGAGCACATGCACTCGTTTATGAGAAGGAATGTTTCCTGTTTTCTTCTTTGTAACAAAAATGTATTTGTCAAGTAATGTCTGCTTCCTTGAAATAATAGGAAATCGTATCAATTGATACATTTTTGCAGGGAGTTCTTTCAGGCTAGGCAAAGCATCATAGTTACGAGGGATTACAGTCCAAAGACCTAAATATATGAGAGGGAAGTTCCAAAGATCCTGAAGGAATGCACAGACCCTTGAGTCTCCCAGGATGACAGGAATCGGAATTCACTCTTTGAGAGGGAAGAACAGTGGAAAGGGAGGAAAATGGAAATGGAGAGCTTCTTCAGTGACTAGCTTACAGGTCTCAATTCTGCCAAAAACATTCATGCAACTTTATGTCTACACAAACACATCCTTAATTTGCTTGCCTTTGGAACCTCCAATCAGCCTACGGGGTCACCATAGCAACCACAGGCCTAGATCCAGGATCAAACCTTAAAACATGTTGAATGCAGGCAAGGGCTGAGAAAGTTTAAGGAAGAAATAGATTGATTCTAAATGGGCATGAAGGAGAGGCTTCCCTGAGAAAGCTGTATCCAAGTTTGAGAATCTTACTTGATAGGGCAAAACTCAAATCCCCAGGAGAGGACTATTTTTACATCAGCAGTTTGAGATTCCACAACAAGGCTGAAAAGCCATCAGCGGCAGAGGAAAAACATGAGTGTCACGTTAACTTATCTTGATGCTGAATTCTTCTGAAATTAAAAACTCAGAAAAGCACACACATTCAGCTCTATTAAGAAATAAAGCCTTGGTGACTCACTAATAGTTTCATTCCACTTATTTCTGAAAGTCAATCTTAATGGAAATATTACAAGATAAATATTAAGAGATTGCTTCAGGGCATCATGCCTCAGAAATTTGAAGCTGCCATTCACAATACGTCAGGTATTGCCCACTGTTATTCTAAAGCAGCCATCAACCTTTTTTGTACCCATGATGTACTGCACTGTCAAGGTTCATTGTGTGCCATAGGACACTGTCTACGTGTCCGTATGTGTGTGTGCGCCCATACAAGATTGAATCCAAATGGGAAACAATGAACTTCAGATAACAGCCCTAAGAAAAGTCAACGAGACTAACAAAGAATAGTCCCATTCTTCTTGCCTTAGAATTGCCCTCTAACTGTTCAATTACACTGGGATCCCAATGAGCCACCTCCTGAAACTAAAGACACGTATTTGGAGTTGTTTTGAGCAGTCTCCATGACAACTCCTAAGATTGCCAAAGACTCCTAAGACTTCTCAGAAGTCTGTTTTCACACACCCAAAGGAGCACAGCTACACCACACATGGACTGCAACACGCCAGGCATCCCTGTCCTTCACTGTCTCCTGGAGTTTACTCAAACTCACGTCCATTGAGTCGGGGATGCCATCCAACCGTCTCATCCTCTGTCGCCCCCTTTTCCTCCTGCCTTCAATTTTTCCCAGCATCAGGGTCTTTTCCAATGAGTCAGCTCTTCTAATCAGGTGGCCAAAGGATTGGAGCTTCAGCTTCAGCATCAGTCCTTCCAGTGAATATTCAGGGTTGATATCCTTTAGGATGGACTGGTTTGATCCCCTTGCACTCCAAGAGAGTCTCAAGAGTCTTCTCCAGCACCACAGTTTGAAAGCATCAATTCTTCAGTGCTCAGCCTTCGTTATGGCCCAGGTCTCACATCTGTACATGACTACTGGAAAAAATTTACACTAGCTCCTCATTCAGTGAAGGATCTTTCCCAAATTGTTTTCCTGGTCATTGTGACTGAACATCCTCCAGCTCCCTGAAACACCTTCACCCTACAAGCTTATTCTTCACTCTATGCCTTCAACACCAACTATCAAGACCTGGAAAGGACTGGTTTCCTGTTGCACCAATAAATCCCCAGCAGTTCATGAAAGTGCCTGGTGAGGACTCCTTGCTGCCATTTTTCTCCAGCCCATTTCCCCCCACACAACCCAGCCAGACACTCTTCTCCCAAAGAGGCTTTGATAACATCCCTGCTCCAAATCCATCTAGAAGATTAAGTCCAAATTCATCAGCTGGACATACCAGCCCTAGCCCCCACAATCTGGCATCTAGACCTTATCTACAGCAATTGCTTTTCAGTCTTGATGCCAATTAGAATTGTCTAGTTTGCTCATTGCGCAACCATGAATTCCCCCACCTCTGTTTTTTAGTTCATGCTTGCCAACAATATCCTCCCACCCTCTCTTTACACTATCAAAGTACAGTTGATCCTCATGATCCATGGTAGTTATATTCTCCAAAATCACCATGAATAATGAATTAGCAAATCCTGAACCACTGCTCTTAGAAGAAATACAGGATTATGTTCCTATGAGCCTCAGGTCACAACATTTTTGTCAGCTCATTAATACTTGACTTTGTGTGATGTGTGTTTCTGCTGAAAGATACATCAGTGAATCTATATTGCTGATTCATCAGCATGGAAGTCACAGCTAACAACACTAGGTAACTCTTGCCTGAATGTAGCTAAAACGCCCACACATATTTTTTCCATGAGATAGATCACAACTTTCTTGCATTCAGAAACACCAGACAGTACTTCAACACTGCACTTGAGGGCCATTTTAAACAGCAAAATCACCAACGAAAATGTGAAAAATATGGCACTAAATAGCGAAAAGGACACTTGATTATGGTCTGAGAGCTGAAGCAAGAAAGCAGAGCATTGCCTTGTTTGACCTTAGCTGGGAACATGCATGCATGGGGTGTGGGGAGCGGTGCCAGTCAGATCTTTCACCACTCTGTCCATGCCCATGAGTGACTGCAGAATGCCACGAGTACCGATTTGGGGATAGCAGACTTAAGTAGGCAAGTTCTCAAACACAGAATCAAAGAAAATTGAGGACTGGGGCTTCCCTGGTGGCTCAGTGGTAAAGAATACACCTGACGATGCAGAAGACACCTTGAATCCTGATCCGGGAAGATCTCACATGCTGCAGGGCAACTGAGCCGGGGCATCACAACTACTGAGCCTGAGCTCTAGAGCCCGGGCCCGCAACTACTGAAACCTGTGTACCCTAACGCCTGTGCTCCGCAACCAGAGAAGCCACTGCAATGAGAAGCCTGTGCGCCACCACTAGAGAAAAGCCCACACAGCAATGAAGACCCAGGAAAGCCAAAAATTTAAAAAAAAAAAAAAGAAAGAAAGAAATCAGAATTCACTGTATTACTTTTTCATCAAGGAAGTGACAGAGTGGTGAATGTTCCTGGACTTGAAGTGGAAAACCAAGGTGTGAGGACTCCTCTCTACCTGTTTACAAATTAACCAGGATTTCATTTCTCTAGGCCTCAGTGTCTTCAGCTTCAAAATGGCAATAATAACGTGACACTCAAGTAAGAGATGATGTATGATGTGAAACCCACCTGTTGCCATAAAGCACTATATAAATAAGAGGTGATTGGGTGGGCCCATCTTCCACAACTTTCCTGAAGATTCGAGACTGTCCTATCTCTGTCAACCCTGAATTCAGAGCACTTCTAATTTCTTTTCCATTTTTAAAGTCATTATTGAAATTTGTTACAATATTGCTTCTGTTTAACATTTTGGTTTTTTTGACCCGGAGGCATGTGGGACCTTAACTCCGCAACCAGGGATCAAATCTGCACTCCCCTGCATTGGAAGGCAAAGTGTTAACCACTGAACCACCAGAGAAGTCCTCAGAGCACTCATTGTTTAAAACGCACACTTCTCATTTGACATAGCCTTTTTTTAATTTTGCACTTCCCCAATCCGTTTGATTATTTACCTTCTGACTTTTCAACTAGAAGATAAGTTCCTTGAGGGCAAAGAACTCTTGGGTGCTTCTCTGTCTCACTCACTCACACATGGAGCAAGTCTATTCATCAATGGCTGCAGGAGTGCAAGACCCACCTAAATCATTCCACAGACTTCTGGCAGGACCCCGAGAGCAGGAGTGCAAGGTTCCCTATCAGCAGGCATCCCTCAGGATGCCAGGTTAGGGCTCTTGGAATCTGACTGCCAGCAGTCAGACCAGCAAACTTGAGGCCTGTTTGCCAAAGAGCTTATCTTGCCCTGTAGATAAACCACTTGGCTCTAAACCAAAGGCACTCGCACACAAGTTAAGAAAGTTCAGTGGACTTGCTGATAATTCCTATGCTTCCATTTTTTTTGACAGAGACCAGCCCCAAGCATGCTAACCTTGAAAGAGCAAATCTTGCCCCAGGACACATGATCTGGAAAAACTGAGATTTTTTTTTGCCCCCATGAAATAGCTCTGCTGGGTTTGGGTTTTTTTTTTTTTTTTTTTTTTCACTATTCGAGGTTTATAAAACTGTCTCTGATTTAGATTGATGTCTGGGTGTGAATGAGGACCCAGTCCGCAAACATCCTGATACTCTCCCCTTTGCTAATAACCTGAGCTATCCATTTCCATTCCATATCCATATCCATTCACAGCAGCCCACAGCGTCACGTGATCCCATGATGGGATTAACTGGGGAGAGGAGAAAGGGGGGGCGGAGAGGAGAAAGGGCGATAGGGCGATACTCAAAAGAAAGCGGTCTGCCCGGGTAACAGCAGAGAATCGTATCACACGGATAGCCCATGACGTGCTCTTGGCTGTTGGTCTAGCCTTCGACTTTCTTAGTGATTTATTCAAGGGACTCTGCTTTGTTTCACTTGCAAACTATTTTAACATTGCTGCGGGTAAACAGAGTGTCACCAGATTTCCCGTCTTTCCTGGGTCATTTTTCCTGGTTATATAAATGTTTGTCTTAATCCTACTTCTTCCTCTGTACTTTTCAAAACGTTTCCCTATGCTTCCAGTTCTGCACAGGGTCAGTGTGCTAATTACCCAATGAGATGGAGAGGAAAGAGGCCAAAGATCTAGGCTACAGGTCTTCAGGCAACACCATAGGTTTTTTTTTTTTTTTCTTTCTTTCTTTCTTTCTTTTTTAAATTGCACTCATAGTTATCCATCCAGGCACCCTTCACCCTCATGCATTGTTTCAAATTATTAGCTCATAGCTCCAGATGGGCTCAGAGCAGAAAACTCCAGGTCAAGGATCCAAAAATGGCTGCTTCTGCTTTTGTGGCTTTCGGAAGCGAAAAATGCTAAAATCAGGGATGCTGATTTAGTAGCGTGTTTCTTTCAGCTCCAGACTTGGGTATTAAGGGAAGAAGTCTAGGTTAAATGTGAATGCTCCAGAGTTTTCCCACCATCCCAACTGTGTTGTATTTGGCAAATGATTTTCTGGAAGAGGAACAACATGTTAAGCTCTGGCCATGACACAGTTTGTGATAAGCTTAACTGAATTCAAGAAAGAATGAATCTATGCCAACTGTCCTGACACTCTTACAATTTCTCATGCACGCAGGAGCAGGGTGGGGGAAATCTCAGACAAAGCTTGAATATTTCAAAAGTGATTTGATATATAAACCATATTAATTAATCCTGATGCTATTCTGAAGTGGCTTGAAAATTATAAACAATCCTCTGCTCACATCCACAGAGAAATATTTAGACTAAAAAATTAATGGTTGAAACAGGATAAAAATATGCCACTAAGTTTTTTTAATACTTCCTATTTAACTCCAAAGTGAACAGAAAAAATAGACCTTTTTTTTTTTTGCTTTAAACTAACAGTTGAAATAATCACAGACATTAATTTTTTCTCTTTCCTTATGAGAACTGCTTATATTTTTCTAAGACTCACTATCAAAACAGTATTTCTGTTGACACTGCTTAATGGTAGAGGTGAAAAATTCTGTTACCTAAAATCTAGCAGCTTCCATGGATTTCCCTGACAGTCCAGTGGATAAGACTCCATGCTTCCAATGCAGGGGTGCACAGGTTTGATCCCTGGTGGAGGAACTAAGATCCCATAGGCCATGTGAACAGAAAAAAGAAAAAAAATTAACAGCTTCCAATGTTTACATAACAAAGCCCAGCATACCTCTTGCTAAGGGGACTAGCTGTGAGGAGATAATTTATTCATGAGCAACCAGCCTGTGCATTCCATTTTATCTACAAGACTGACCACAGAGCTAAAGTTTAGTACATGACTAAAAGAGAAAATACCTAGAGAAGCTTTCTGGGGCCATAGCAATGACATTTCAAATGGTTTTATTCTTAGACCTCTGAGGTGAAGCCAAGAATCAAGAGAATGGCACAGGCCAACCTACATAAATGAAATGACTGTATTCTTTTCATCGAGGACTATAGTCAACTGCATTCATTGCAGAACAAAGGAACTCTCTTAGATGTAGGTAAGTAGACCAATGCCAACTCAAGTAGGACTTAAGAGGTGTAAGAAAGGTGTTTGCTCAGCCTCTGTTCTGTCTCTTTTGCCCCCTTTTGCCCCTCTTTTGCCCCCTTCTGATGCCTATGTCAGAAGCTTTCTCTATACTTTAATAAAACTTTATTACACAAAAGCTCTGAGCGATCCAGCCTTGTCTCTGGCCCCGGACTGAATTCGTCTCCTCCAGAGGCCAAGAATCCCGCGTCTTATCATTCAGCAACAACCTTTCACTACTGTGGTAATAAACAAGACAGGGTCCATCCTAAAAAGGATGGAACAGAATCCATTGAGAGAAGTGTCTGACATGCACATGTTTATGTATACCAGGTGATTTTTCAGTGGTAAAAACAAACCTAGGAGTCTCCAGGGAAAAGCACAGAGTCAGCAATGGTTTTCAACTTTAAAAAATGACACAATCTAGGTATCAAAGTGCAGTAAAAATATCTAAAGTCAGAACAGCAGGACAGAATTACTCTAGTACTTGTAAGCAGTGAGACTTGGAATATATCCCTTAACATTCTCTAAATTATAGTTCTTCTCATATGGAGAGTGAAAGTGATAATCTCCATCTCACAGAATTGCTGTGAGGATTCAGTTAAGCACCCTACTGAAAACTTCATCGTCACACACATCATTATCTAAACTAGGACATTTCTGAAAGGATGAGAAGGCACTATTAAAAATTATACCATGGCAAGGGGCAAAAACCTGGGTATCTGGTCACCCTCTTCGTCACACATATGGCACATACCTGACACACAGATGGCACTAAATATATATCAGTTCTTTTATTTGTTCCTGAGCCTTGGAGAATGATAGTAATTTCTGACAGAGGAAAGGGGCAGGGGAAATATGTGACAAACAGAGGGAACTCCGCGAGCAAAGGAATATTCCAATGTAAAAGCTTGTGAAAAGTTTCACCTTGTTCATGTTGTTGTTCAGTTGCTAATTAGTGTCCAACCCTTTGTGACCCCATGGACAGCAGCACACTAGGCTTCCCTGTCCTCCACTATATCCCAGAGTTTGCTCAAATTCATATCCATTGAGTCAGTGATGCCATCCAACCATCTCATCCTCTGTCACCCTCTTCTCCTCCTGCCGTCAGTCTTCCCCAGCATCAGGGGTGTTATAGCCACGCTTTCCGGGAAACAGACTCACTCAGAAGGACAATGCAGATAGTGGAGTGCAGTTTATTACGCCGGCGGGCCCAAGGCAGAGTCTCCTCTTAGCCAAGGACCCCGTCCAGCATTTGTGAAAATCTTTTATACCCCATGCGTACGTGCCCAGACCCACCATCTACCCCATGTGTACGTGTCTAAACCCACCACCTACCCCATGTGTACGTGTCTTAAACAGTCAATAGTCAATAAGCCCGCAGTTACATTCCAACCAGTTAATAATCGATAAGCCTGTGATTACATCCTGACAGATACGAAAAAAGTTTATGACCTGTCCGGAGACAGGTGTGATTATGGTATGCTTCCTCTTAGGCAATGAGTAGCCTGGATGTGATCTTCAAGATTCCTCTGTCTGGAGGGGGTCTTATCCTTCCATTGTTGTCCTCACAGGCACTAAGCAGCGAGTTCAGAGTCCACTGGAGAGGCAGCCGAGCACAGCCAGCATGGACAGGCCTGAGATGGAGTTCAGGCCCTATGAATTCCTTCTTCAGGGGCATTTCCCATGAGCTGGCTCTTCCTGTCAGACGGCTCAAGTATTGGAGCTTCAGTTTCAGCATCAGTTCTTCCAATGACTATTCAGGGCCAATTTCCTTTAGATGGACTGGTTTGATCTCTCTGCAGTCCAAGGGACTCTCAAGAGTCTTCTCTCGTATAATCACATAATTATAAAATATCACAGCTGGAAGGAACTGAGATATCACTTAACCCAAACCATTTCAGAGATGAAGAAAATGAACCTCTGAATGGTTAAAGGACAGGGACATCTAGTTTCAAACCAAGGACGAGCAGCGAGGTTTTCTGACTGCTCACTCAGGGACCTTCCCATGGTTTCATCCCCCATCTCTAAGAAAGGTTTCTCCTAGACCAAAGCTATCATAGAAATGATAGAAAATCTGTAACTTCCCTCCACAGCTTTTCTCACACTTCTTAAATTCTTACTGTCTGTGTCCAATTGCACAGCCAACCAGCACTATCTTCAGGGAAGATGAATACAACAGCAGTACTCTTGCCAAGGACAAGGAATCACGTTTACTTCACTTAGCAACATTTACTGCTCAGTTAAGAAAGAACAAATAGCTTCTTTATCACTTATATAACTTCTTTGGATCTGCATTTTCCTTTGATTTGCCATTCACAGTAGACATGTTTGATGGAACAAATAATTTAGGAACAGGACTCTATAAGTAGTATAGTTCATATAAAGCTCATTCTTCCAGTTGATGAAATAGCTCCCTAGCACAGAAGGTATCACTAGGTGTCTGCACAGAATGAATGAACTAACTGCCACACACTCCCATAGCTGATAACGGAAGCAAATATCCCCAGGTGACTCTAGTGGTAAAAAAAAATCTGCCTGCCCATGCAGGAGATGCAAGAGACACCTCCTCTGGGTTGGGAAGATCCCCAGGAGAAGGAAATGGCAACCCACTCCAGTATTCTTGCCTGGGATATCCCATGGACAGAGTAGCCTGGCAGTCGACAGTCCATGGGATTGCAAAGAGTTGGATGTGACTGAGCACACATGGACAGACAGTGAATGGCAGAATATAATTTTTTCTCAAAGGTCCTCCAGTTATACTTTCATGACTCCCTCTCAAAATTCCCCCCAACCACTAAGACAATTTTCATAGCTCTGAGTGTCATGAACATACAGTGTCCACCTGGAAGAATAAGTTGGATAGAAGAGATCTCCATGCTTGTTTTGTTGTACTGTTGAAACTTTGCTCAACAGTTTCTTCTCTAAAAGCTTTAGAGCCTCTTCTCCAAAGAGAGTTCATTACTCTGTCCTCTTGAGATACCATGGCATTTTAATTCACCCCTGTCAGAGTTCTTAGCCACATTCTCTGTTATAATAATTTCCTCGGCTCTCTCTGCTCAAAAGACTGCTACCCAGAGAGATGCCTGAGGCTTTATAGTGCTCTGTAGACTCGGTGACATCCTGGCACATAGTAGGAGCTCAAATAATCACTCATTGCATGAATTACTTGTGGCACCCAGGGAACAATATATTAGCAAAGAGCACTATCTAGGAACTGTTTTTAGGATAAAGGAAATGGTCTATGTAAAAGCATTATATGTTCTTTGGAAGAAGAAGTTTGTAAAACTACAAGGCATTACTCTCCGTTATTGTATGGCAAATCACTACAATGCTCTCCTTAAATGGTATTTGGTGGCCTGGAAAGCTAATGTCTCTCATTAAATGCTGACTCCCTGCAAGTCACTTATGTAACTGGAAGCACTTGAGTATTTTGTTGCAAGAAGTTATTTTGTCTTAAAAAGTGTTGCACACAGGAATTTCTTATCTTACCTAGTTCATTATTTGTAACATTATGGAAATGATTTTAAAAAAAACTAAAAAAAAAATTAAACTCTAACATGAAGTATTTAGGCTCTCAAATCCTGTTAGAGGTGTGATATTAAAAAAAAAAAAAAAAAGATGTACTTCTGCTATACTTAAAATGAATAACCAACAAGGTCCTACTGTATAGCACAGGGAACTCTGCTCAATGTTATGTGGCAGCCTGGATGAGAGGGGTGTTTGGGGGAGAATGGATACATGTGTATGTATGTCTGAGTCCCTTCATTGTTCACCTGAAACTGTCACAACACTGTTAATCAACTATACTCTAATACAAAACAAAAAGTTTTTTTATGTAAATAGGCTTTCATAAATGCACTTTTTGGCTTAAAGAAGGGGACAAGTATCCCAAGATGATGTGTTCAAAGAACACAGTATGATGTAATCACATGAGTTTAAATTTCACCTCACATGAGTTTTCAGAGAGTATGAAAGTTTGCCAGATTCAGTGAAACAACTGCTGGATTTTATGTCCTACAGCTATTTTATTTTCTTTATGACCAGATCAAATGGAACTAGTAATTCATCTGCTGGCCTACTGATACTTATTTTTTTTAATCCTTCACAAGCATGTTGTGCAAAAACAAACAGCAAGCACACTTCCCTGCACTATGAGTGGAGGTTTAAATCCAAAAATCTGTTCCTAGGCCTGCCAAATGTAGTCACTGACTTCACAAGTTAATAAAAAGATTGTAACGTCCATCTGCAATACCACCACCACCCTCAAGAAAGAAAAATAAAACCACAACATTTCAATCTGTTGATCAAGTCACCACAAATTAATTCATTTATCATTAAATGCATTCATTCCAAACTGTCTCTCAGTGCTTTATGAATTCCAAATGCACTTTTTGAGATGTCCAGACTGAATTATAAACATTTAAGCACCTTACTCATATATTACTGATTCCTTACTAAAGAGCTACCTCAAGGAGAAATAGTGTATAATATCCTTTAGATGCAGAATCTAAAAAGATATGATACAAATGAACTTATTTAGAAAACAGAAACACACAGATTTAGAGAAGGAACTTCTAGTTACTGGGGGGAAGAATGGGGAGAGGGGATAGTTAGGGACTTTAGGATTGATAAGTACACACTTCTATATTTAACATGGATACCCAACAAGGACCTACTGTATAGCACGTGGAACTCTGCCCAATGTCATGGAGCAGCCTGGATGGGAGGGGAGTTTGGTGGGAAAATGGATACATGTATATCTAAGGGCTAAGTCCCTTTGTTATCCACTTAAAACTATCACAACACTGTTAATCACTGTTATTGGAGTGTTGCTCCAATAAAAAAATAAAAAGTTTTTAAAAAAAAGAGAGACATACCTCAGCATCTCCCCTACATCACAACTTCCAAACAGATATTTTCACAAGCATTTCTTGAGCCCCTCTCACATGAAATGGGGCTACAAAATGCTACAGCAGCTGTAAAACTTGATTTTTGCCTCAACAAGTATTGTTATCATTGTGCAACTTAAAGAAATGTGAGGACTTCCCTGGTGGCCCAATGGATAAGACCCTGTTCTCCTAATGCAGGGGGCCTGGGTTCAATCCCTGGTCAGGGAACTAGATCCTGCAGGCTACAACTAAGACCTGGCTACAACTAACAGCCAAAAAAATAAATTTAAAAAAAAAAAAAAGAAATGTGGGCAAGAGAAATCAAAATATTTAAACTTATTTGTCCTAAGAAAAATGTATCTTTCACTTTGTTACCATATTTAAGATATGTTCAGCCTCCCCACTGATGACAGTATGAATTTATTTTTTTCTTTTTCTTTCCACTGGTTCAGTGACTGTCATAGGAATACCATTCCAGTAACCTCTGGCACACAGACACACAATGAGGGCCACTACAGCACTCTGAGATTTGATACAAACATGTTCAGGCCGGAGAATGTGCGTCATATTCTACTGGCTGGAGAGAGAGATTTTGCTTTTCAAGCTCTTAATCTTTATACTTAATTGAATAAACATTAAGACACACCCAGCACGTGCCCAATATATTATATTAAGCAATGCAGATACAAAAATGAATATGTCCCCTACCCTCAAGAAAGCAGTCATCAGAAGGCTTATAAATCATAATAGTCTAGAAAAGCTTGCAAAGGCCAAATTTCATGCATTTTTGTTGGTTTTTTTTTTTTTAAGTCTTAATTGAATGTTACAATGTTGCTTCTGTTGTTTATATTCTGATTTTTTGGCCTCTAGGCACATGGGATCTTAACTTTCAGAACAGGGATCCAACCCACACCCCCTGCATTGGAAGGCAAAGTCTTAACCACTGGACTACAAGGGACATCCCCAAGCATTTTCACACTTCTTTTAATTTGTTTTTCAGAGTGTGGTTTACTTGATCATCTCAAGAATCACCACATGAACCGATTTGCAGGGTAGCAATGGAGACACAGACATAGAAAACAGACTTGTGAACACAGAGGGGAAGGAGAGGGTGGGATGAATTGAGAGAGTAGCATGGAAACATATACATTGCCATATGTTAGATAGAGAGCCAGTGGAGATATGATGCAGGGAGTTCAAACTGGTACTCTGTGACAACCTAGAGGTGTGGGATGGGTGGGAGGTGGGAGGAAGGCTCAAGAGGAAGGGAACATATGTAGACTTACGGCTGATTCATGTTGATATACAGCAGAAACCATCTCAATGTTGTAAAGCAATTATCCTCCAATCAAAAATAAACTTTTAAAAGAGAATCATCACAGACTCACTCCTCTCCTTTTCTCCTAATGTGCAAACAGAATGCAAGCCCCAACTTCTGAATTCCTCTACCACTGCCATAGCTCAGATAGGCTTCTCTTTCTTTTTACTTTTGATGCCTGGAATGCCATGATAATTTCCGTACTTATCAGAAATGTGTTCATAGGAAAAGACAGAAACCTAACTCAATCTAGCCTAAGCCAAAAACAAAAGTCAAACACAATAATGTGGGGGCAGGTAATTTTCAGAAAAGAAGGAATGTGGGAGTGGCTCATAAGAGTAACTGTGGGATCCAGTCCTATCCAGTAACGATAGGACTCTTAGAAACTGGAAACCAGGATCCCTCACCTGCTAATATTCTCTCCACCTATCATCTCTGTTTCACTCTATGCTGTGGACTTCCTCTGTCCTACTCAAGTGGGTCTGCTCAGGCACCAGGGAACACAGCTGTACTAAGCGAACAGTACCCCACCGCCCTCCACCCCACCAAATCCACATCCACCTGGAACCTGTGAATGTGACCTTAGCTGGAAACAGCATCCCTGAGGATGTAGTTAAGTTGAGATCACACTGGACTGTGCACGTGCTCAATCGTGTCTGACTCTCTGCAGCTCCATGGACTGTAACCCTTTGGGCTCCTCTGTCCACGGGATTCTCCTGGAGTCAAGAATACTGGGGTGGGTTTCCATTTCCTACTCCAGGGCATCTTCCCAACCCAGGGATCGAACTCGTGTGTCTTGCATCTCCTGCACTGGCATCTGGGTTCTTCACCACTAGCACAACCTGGGAAGCCCACTGGATTAGGGTGGGCCTTAATTCAATGACCGATGTCCTTATACAAAAGGGGAAATTTGGGTCGAGAGACACACAGTGAGAAGACCACTGTGGAAGAGCGGAGGCAGGGGTGGAATGCTGCATCCACACCCTGAGGAAAGCCAAGGACCGCCTGATCCACAAGGAAGGACCCGCCCCAGAGACTTCAGAGAGAGCAAAGCCCTGCTGACAGCCTGACTTTGGACTTCCAGATCTGTGAGGACATGCATTTCTGTTGTTACAAGACTCACAGTTTAAATAGAAAAACAAGATCCTACTGTATAGCACAGGGAACTATACCCAATATCTTGTAATAACCTATAATGGAACACAACCTAGAAAAGAATATGTGTGTGTGTGTGTGTACTGGAATACTGGAGTGAGTTGCCGTTTAAGGAAATGGCAACTCACTCCAGTATCCTTGCTGGAGAATTCCATGCACAGAGGAGCCTGGTGGGCTATCTAGTCCATGGGGTCACAGAGTCAGACATGACAGAAGCAATTTAGCACACAGCACATAGATAACGGAATCAATTTATTGTACAATTGAAACTAACACAACATTGCAAATCAACTATATTTCATTAATAAAGTTTAACCCAGTTTGTGGGACTCTTCTGGCAATCCTAGGAAGCTAACATAATGGTCAACAGCATTCCCAAACCTCACTTCTGTTTGGGAACCCTAAAAGTAAAAATGCTCTGTCCTCCATAGTGTATTTAAAGTCCAAGCCCCAGAATCGGATAGAGTCCTGAGTCAGATGCCTATTCTTGTACATATTAGAGTGCTGACCTGTCCATGGAGGATGTAACGACACCACTGTCCATGCACAGGAAATGCATGCATCTCTCTGATCCAAGAGAAGGAGCAAAGGATGGTGAATGCAAGTTTGACCAAAAGCACATGGAGTGTGAAAGGAGAAAATCTCAGACAAGAAGACAAATATATGAAAATGGTGGGGAAGAGATATCAAGCAGACAAACTGACATCAACTGTCTTCTTTAATCTCACCTTCTCCTGCCTTTAATCCATTCTCCAAATGGTTGCTAGACTAGTCTTTCCCAAAGATATCACTCAAAATTCTTTCTCAGCTGCCTTTAGTTTTCAGAGTAATGCCAAAAAGTAAGAGCTGACAGGAAACCTGAACAAACTTTTTTGGCCAACCAAGATCTCGTCTTGACCCGCCTCCTGAATCACTCCTGACACTCACTGCACCTCCAGCCAGACCAAACCTCTTACAGCTCCCTCAGCACTTAGGTATTTTTACACCCCATCTCTCGCTCCTCCTTGGAATGCTCTTTCTAGTGATACTTTTCTCCATTTTGTTAATTCCTATTCATCACTTCACTTCACATTCATCCTTTAGGATTACATTTAAATATCAACAGTGATGTCCTTTTATACCCATTACCTCACCTCTGAAGCTTCAGAGCTCTCCTCTGCAATGTAAGGGCTGGCTATTATTCATTTCCAAGAGAAATCTCTTCAAAACAGTGTGCTTCCTGGGTAACTGACAAGTAAGGCTCTGCTTTCTTTGATGAGGCCAACAGCCCTGACAAAAACCATAGAAATACTCTAAATGACTGCTGGCAAATTGCTGTCTATCCAGCAATAATATACATCCTATAAGATGAAAAAAAAAAAAAAGCACAACATGAGTGTTCTACTTGGGGCAAAATGAAGACTATAGCCTAGGAGACAGCATTTCAGATAGTTCTGACAATTGCTCCAAAGAGGTAGGGAGAGAGGTGTTAAATATGATATTAGTGAAAGGTGTATGTGCACTCAAGCACACATTCTGGCAGATATTTGCTGCTGGTCACAGGGAGCATAAGTCATCATTAATGATTTTATTGCTCTTCTAGATGTGAGGAGATACAAGAACTGGCCTCATAAAATCTTCTCCTGAAAATATCTAACTATCTGAAGGCTTCTCCTGCCCATTTGCCTCCAGGGCACAGAGTGCCTCATTCCTGATCTCCACCCCTGAACTCGGTTCAGAGCATGTTGTAGGTCAGTGACTACAAAGGCTCGTGACTTCATCTTTGCAGCAGCAGATAGCAAGTGCTAATTTTTTGTTGGCACTCTTAATTCTAAAATCCTAGCTTTGCTGCAAGAAATTCAGAAGCTAGAAAGAGTTATTATGCAGTAGATGAAAGAAATCACTTATTTCAAAAATAATAGTGGAAAGAGGAAAGGAAGATGAAATTTACCAATATGTTTGGAGGGTTATTGTGAAAGACCTGAGTCCCTCTTCAATACATTTCCCTGGTCTCATTCTATCTGGAAATCTCATATAATTTATCCCCTACACAGTATCACAAAGTCTGGATAAGACAGCAGGGACAGCGCATAAGCCAGGGTCATTTATTTGTATGTCAGCTTTAATTGTCATATGTAGACTTGAGCTACTTAAGCCCTAGACTCAGATTACTTTGGCTCAAAAGTATGTTCTGCCATTACCTAATGAACTGAGGAAACTCACTCAAATTTCTAAAGTCTCTAAAGTTCTCTAAAACTGGGATAACAATAGTATCTCTGTCATTGGGGTCATATATGCATCTAGTGGCTTAAGATATACAAAGTACTTAGAACAGGAGTTGACATACAGTAAGTGTTTGGTAAATGTTTTGATTATACTATCTCCATTCTTTTAACAAGGCCTTAAGAAATAAAAGGAAACTTCAGGACAGGGAGACAAAGGGCACGAGGCAGACCCCACATAAGAGAGAGGCTGGCAAGGACACGGAAACAACCTAAACATTCATCAACAGGTGGGTGGGTAAAAATATGGTGTATATATATACATATACATACATACATACACACACACACACACACACAATGGAATATTACTTGGCCATAAAAAGGAACAAAATAGGGTTATTTGTAGAGATGTGGATGAACCTACAGTTTGTCATACAGAGTGACCTAAGTCAGAAAGAAAAACAAATATCATATATTAATGCATATATATGGAATCCAGAAAAAGTGGTACACTGATGACCCTATTTGCAGGTCAGGAATAGAGATGCAGAGGTAGAGAACGGACTTGTGGACACAGAGGGGAAAGGGGAGGGCGGGACGAGTTGAGAGCGGAGCACTGATGTATCTACACTACAATGTGTGAGAGAGATGGCCAGGGGGAAGCAGCTGAGTAGCGCAGGGAGCTCGGCTCGGTGCTCTGTGACGACCTACGGGGTTAGGATGGGGGGGGAGGCTCAAGAGGGAGGGGACATATGTATACCTGCGGCCGATTCATGGTGATGTATGGCAGAAACCTATACAACATTGTAAAGCAATTATCCTCCAATTAAAAAAAAAAATACATTTTTTAAGAATAGAGGGAGGGCATATGTACACACAGCTGATTCACTCTGTTGTACAGCGAAAACTAGAACAATATTGTGAAGCAATTATACTCCAATTAAAAAATAACTAAAATAAATAAATAAATAAAAGAGGGCCTGGCAAGATAGCTAATGAAGAAGGACAGAAGATGTGCTAAAGTTGGGTTCTGAAGGCATCCTAGCTACAACAGGGGCTGGTGTTCACTGGGAAAGGTTGAATAACAGAGGACTCAGCTACCGATTCTGGGCCAGTCGTTGCTCTGCCATGGCCTCTCTCAGACTGGAAGCTCTTGTAGTTGGGACTACAAGTAGGAACCTCATCTTCATTTTTTTCCCTTGCTTCTCCACACCAACTCCTGGCAGGAAAGGGTAACTTTCCATAATGCAAATTATAGCTCTTCTATAACCCATCAGGGAAAAAATTTTCCTATAGGTGCGGCAATCACCATGCTCCCCTAGCTCAAAATGGATGGTGTGAGGGTCTGCAGAACATGTCAAAAGTTTGAAAACAAGAGTTATGAAAAGAAAATCACACCAACCAATGAGAGCGGTCATTTTAGACATAGTAACTGCATTAGGGTTCCTCAGGAAAACAGAACCAATAAGATATATGCATATGAATATTTACACAGGTTTATATATATATATACACACACACACACACATAAATACATAAATACAGAGAGAGAGAGATTAAGGTATTGGCCCATATGTTTGTGGAGGCTGGCAAGTCCAAATTCTCAGAGCAGGCAGAGAGGCCGGAAACCCAAAGAAAGGGTTGATGTTGCAGCTCAGATTCAAAGGCAGTCTGCTGGTAGAATTCCCTCTTGATTGGAGGAAGTCAGTCACTTTTCTCTCAAGATCTTCAACTGGTTGATTGAGGCCCACTCACATTATGATGAGTAATCTGCTTTAGTCAGCTACTGATTTAAATATTAATCTCATCTAAAACGTATCTTCATAGCAACATCCAGACCAGTGTTTGATTAAATATGTGGGGTCTGTGACCTTGGCCAAGTTGACATATAAAATTAACCACAGTTACCAATTAGTCTTTTTCTTTCCCAATTCCCAGAGAAATGCCATTTCTACCATTTTAACCAACCAGATGTTAATTAGTTTAGCACTGTCTCTATCTCTCTTTGTAAATAACAAAGACTATTTCAGGTATAAATTCTGTTTTATTTGTACTCTTTTTTGAAAAAAGATAAAGCTTTCAGCCCCAAATTCTCTGAGTGCACCACCTCTGGGTTCCACTTTGCATGTTTCAACTTAGTCATACTATGGAAAACGACATGACAGAGGCAGTTTCCTAAGATTCGTGTGAATCTAATTCTAAGCTGTTTAAAATAGAGCCAAATGATGCCAAAAGAATTTGAATATCATTACTCTTAACTCCAAGTGAACATAATACATTGTGATATGAAGCATGCATCCACACAAAGCAAGAACCAAGGAACAGATTAGTAGGTAAATTTAAAGTCACTATCAAAAAATAAAAATTACATGAAACTGTTTCTCATTGAGGAAAAAAGTTTTTATGATAAAACAATAAATAGAACTTCTGAATCTAACTAAAGTCACAGTTGAAATAATATTAATAACAAGGCAAGAACTGTACTGTACTTAGTTTTAAATTACCGACAGAGTCCTACGTGCCACCAATGCAAATCTAAAAATCACCTAAATAGAAATTCAAACTGAGAATTTGCTCTAAAAGCTTCTACATTCTCAGAATAGTTGATGTCAACATCACCATAACTGTCTGAGCCCTTACTCTCCTGGGTGTCATTTACTTCTCAATTTTGTCTACACATTGTATATTTGGTCTTTTCACAAAAGGTTCTAATCATTGCAGGAAGCCAAAGAATGAATTGTGGTTCACTGCTCCCTAAAGTACACAAACTACATTTATCCATTCATTCATTCAGCAGTATTTATTCATGTCTGCATACTCCACGAAAGTCTTGGATATACTGATGAATAACTCACATTCCATAACCTCTTTGATCCTACAATACATTGGGAGGAGAAAAACCCTCTGGAATTTGCAGACTAACATGGAAAAAAACAAGCATTTGATTACAACTCAATGTGATTTCGGGAAATATACAAGTACTTTTCCTGAAATATACAAGTTATTATGAGAGTGAATGGATGAACAAACATAGTGGGTGGAGAGGAAGATCAGATACCAACTGAAATCTTAGGCTTGAGAAGACTTTAGGCAGGATAATGATAAAGAGTGTCCCTGGAAGGAAGAAAATAGCCATGCAAGGCCTTTAGGTAGGAAGCAGCTGGACAAGTACTGGATAGAGAGTGGCTTGAAGCATAGAGCATGAACAGGGGCAAACAGGGTCCCATCCTGCAGTGCTTCCTTATGTCACTATAATCTCAAAACGTAGTCCAAACCAAAAAAATCCATATTTAAGCTGCAACATCTAAAACTGATCTTTCCATCTACTCATTTAGGAGATTCAAGTCATTTGGAGAAAAGATATATCTTGAAATATCAATAAATTGGTTGCAAACTTCTCTCCCTTTATACTGAAGTCTCAGATCTACAGAGATAAACTATTTATTTTTAAATTATTGAGAGTATATTCATTAAATAATATTTTTTCTAAAACTAAATATTCCCTCTATACTCTATTTATACTATAAGTGCTAACAAACCTGGAGAAAAGTAGGAAGAAGGTCACAGAGACAACCAAAAGCAATCAAATTCCACAAAATACTTAAGAGTGAATAAAAATGTAAGACAGAAAAAGTTAAATTAAATCAACAGACAGAACAATGGATTATCTTCCCAGGATATCTGAAAGTACACTGTACTTCAATTCATGTCAACATATGGCAAAAACTATCACAATATTATTGTAAAGTAATTATCTTCCAATTAAAATAAACTAATTCAAAAAATAAAATAAGGAACATAATTATTTTCTTCCACTTTAATATCAAAGTTTATTAAGAATAAAGAAGTGAAACTGCAGAGATAATCATAAGTTAATACAAGATGCATGTGAAATACTGGGGGAGTCACGGACTACAATGTACCGCTAATATGGATGGATGCTGGGACATCACAACTTGGATGCCTCGTGTGAGTTTATGGATAAAGGGTTACACTGTGATACTGTCAAAGGGAACTTAGTGGGCTGGACCTGAGCTCATATGGTTGTGAATTCAATGACAGATCTTTAGAAAAGATATGATGCCAGATTCCTAAGCCTTCTCTCTGACTGTGATTTGTGCTTTCTGCATTTTTTTCCCTCCATCTTTGAGAATCTAGGAGCCAGGGCGCTGTCTCTGAAGATAAGTAATTGGTTATTATTTATTCTTCTATGTTCACTAGGATGTGAATGTCTCCATTTTTCTATTTTGACACTGAAAATAAGAACTGCATCATATGAGTCAACATTTACAAGATGCACTGACATCCTGAAATGAGAGTGTGGCGTGAGGATTACAATTTCTCACCAGAAAAAAATGACCTCCAATGTCTCTTTGTGTCCTGAGATGCTATGATAGGCTCCATTTGTTGTCTATTCATCATAACTTGGGGCCAAGGTCAACACTGCAATAGCAAGAAGCACTGGTCTAACTCAGACACTAAAATGGTGGGAAAAGAATGTACTCTCAGGATCTTACATTAACAGCCAATAAAATTCAACATATCTTAAGAGTTGATAATCAAAATAAAGTTCATTTTAAAATTCAAAACAGAATTGGGACAGGGCAGGGGAAGACCCATTTAGGAAACAGAGTCAACCCTAACTTACAAAAAATCATAAATTAGCAGAGAAGAGAAGAACAAATGTCTTTTTTTTAAAATACCAGATAAGGAAGTTAAGTAGCCACATTTCCTTCAGATCAGGAACAGATGTGAGGAGACACAATTTGCCTCGATGACTGGACTACCTAAATTATTTAATTGGATGAGGGTCATTTGATCATAATAACTGACATTGCTTTAACGTCATGTAATTCTCCAATGACAACAAATCAATCCACAGAATCTTTTGGTGGTCTTAACTGATGATGCTATCATTTGCCTTTACCATATTATTTCCTTAAGCACTTGAAAATGTTACTAAAGATTTTCTTCATTTTTAGGTCTTTTTTTTTTTTTAGGTCTTTTCTTTTTCAATATGCCAAATTACTAAACCAGACAGCATAAGGAGTAAAATAATTAAAGCCAAATTTTATGCAGCATCTTTAAAATGTAAAAGGGAGCTTTTAAAGATCTTGGATATTCTAGGTTAAATCAGCAGGGACAGATTTAGAAAGAAATATAATATCGTAACAAAATTCTGAAGCAGCAGCCCATAAGAATCCATGAAAAAACTGCTAATCAATAAATTCAGCAAGGCTTCAGGGTGCAAGATCAACAAACAAAAATCAGTTATTTCCATACTCCAGCAGTGAACAACCTGAAGAAGAAATTAAGAAAACAATTCCATTTATAAATGACTGTAATGATTAGTTTTGAAGGTGGACAGCTTGAGTTCAAGGCCTAAATACCATTCAGTTCAGTCGCTCAGTCACATCTGACTCCTTGCGGCCCCGTGGACTGCAGCACGCCAGGCCTCCCTGTCCATCACCAACTCCTGGAGTTTACATAAACTCATGTCCATTGAGTTGGTGATGCCATCCAACCATCTCATCCTCTGTTGTCCCCTTCTCTGCCCACCTTCAATCTTCCCCAGCAACAGGGTCTTCTCAAATGAGTCAATTTTCCCCATCAGGTGGCCAAAGCATTGGAGTTTCAGCTTCGGCATCAGTTCTTCCAATGAATATTCAGGACTGATTTCCTTTAGGATGGACTGGTTGGATCTCCTTGCAGTGCAAGGGACTCTCAAGAGTCTTCTCCAATACCACATTTCAAAAGCATCAATTCTTTGGCAGTCAGCTACCTTAATAGTCCAACTCTCACATCCATATATGACTACTGGAAAAGCCATAGCTTTGACTAGACTGACCTTTGTTGGCAAAGTAACGTCCCTGCTTTTTAATACACTGTCCAGGTTTCAACAGTACACGAACCCTGAACTTCCAGACGTTCAAGTTGGATTTAGAAAAGGCAGAGGAACCAGAGATTAAATTTTCAACATCTATTGGATGATCGGAAAAGCAAGAGAGTTCCAGAAAAACATCTACTTCTGCTTTATTGACTATGCCAAAGCCTTTGACTGTGTGGATCACACACACTGTGGAAAATTCTGAAAGAGATGGGAATACCAGACCACCTGACCTGCCTCCTGCGAAATTTGTATGCAGGTCAAGAAGCAACAGTTAGGACTAGACATGGAACAACAGACTGGTTCCAAGTAGGAAAAGGCTCTATATTGTCACCTTGCTTATTTAAATTATATGCAGAGTACATCATCCAAAATTCTGGACTGGATGAAGCACAAGCTGGAATCATTTGCCAGAAGAAATATCAATAATCTCAGATATGCAGATGATACCACCTATATGGCAGAAAGTGAAGAAGAACTATAAGAGCCTCTTGATGAAAGTGAAAGGGGAGAGTGAAAAAGTTGGCTTAAAATTCAACATTCAGAAAAATAAGATCATGACATCTGGTCTCATTATTTCATGGCAAATAGATGAAAAACAGTGGAAACAGTGATAGACAATATTTTTGGTCTCTAAAATCACTGCAGTCATGAAATCAAAAGATGCTTGCTCCTTGAAAGAAAAGTTATGACCAACCTAGACAGCTTATTAAAAAGAAGAGACATTGCTTTGTCAACAAAGGTCTGTCTAGTCAAAGTTCTGGGTTTTCCAGTAGTCATGTATGGATGTGAGAGTTGGACTATAAAGAAAGCTGAGCACTGAATAATTGATGATTTTGAACTGTGGTATTGGAGAAGACTCTTGAGAGTCCCTTGCACTGCAGGAGATCCAACCAGTTATCCTAAAGGAAATCAGTCCTGAATATTCATTGGAAGGACTGATGCTGAAGCTGAAACTCCAATACTTTGGCCACCTGATGTGAAAAACTGACTCATTTGTAAAGACCCTGATGCTGGGAAAGATTGAAGGTGGGAGAAGGGGACAACAGAGGATGATGGTTGGATGGCATCACTGACTCAATGGACATGAGTTTGAATAAACTTCAGGAGTTGGTGATGGACAGGGAGGCCTGGCATGCTGCAGTCCATGGGGTTGCAGAGTCAGACATGACTGAGCCACTGAACTGAACTGAGATTGGTCATAACTTTTCTTCTACCAAGCGTCTTTTCATTTCATGGCTGCAGTCATAATCTGCAGTGATTTTGGAGCCCCCAAAAGATAAAGTCTATCACTGTTTCCGTTGTTTCCCCATCTATTTGCCATGAAGTGATGGGATCAGATGCCATGATCCTTGTTTTCTGAATGAAGTTTTAAGCCAGATTTTTCACTCTGCTCTTTCACTCTCATCAAGAGGCTCTTTAGTTCTTCTTCCCTTTCTGCCATAAGGATGATGTCATCTGCATATCTGAGGTTACTGATATTTCTCCTGGCAATCTTGATTCCAGCTTGTGCTTCATCCACTCTAGCATTTCACATGATGTACTCTGCATATAAGTTAAATAAGCAAGGTGACAATATACAGCCTTGACGTACTCCTTTCCCGAATTGGAGCCAGTGTGTTGTACCATGTCCAGTGCTAACTGTTGCTTCTTGACCTGCATACAGATTTCTCAGCGGACAGGTCAGGTGGTCTGGTATTCCCATCTCTTTAAGAATTTTCCACAGTTTGTTGTGATCCATACAGTCAAGTGTTAGTCGCTCAGTCATGTCCAACTCTTTTGCGACCCATGGACTGTAGCCCACCAGGCTCCTCTGTCCATGAGATTCTCCAGGCAAGAATATTGAAGTGGGTTGCCATTCCCTTCTCCAGGGGACCCTCCTGACCCAGGCATCAAACTTGGGTCTCCAGCATAGGAGGGAGATTCTTTACCGTCTGAGCCACAAGGGAAGCCACTAACCAAGAGGTTCATGCAAATCACCTAATCACTCTGTGCCTTAGTTGCCTCTGTTGTAAAAAATGAACATAAACCACCACCTACTTCATAGTGTTGCTGCCAGAACAAATCAGTTAATTCATTTACATTTCTGAAAACCATCACCTGATGAATCATTGAACTCTGAACAAATATGAGATATAGAAGAAATTTAACAATGAACAATCACAAGGCAGGATAAAGCCTCCTTTATTCATCAATGGTTTTGGAGTCGGATTTGTGTCTTTGGAGAAACTTGTCATGTTTGCGTCATTTGGCTGGGCTGCTTCAGACTCTGAGTTAGGTGACAGCTTACCGTGGATATTGGTAAAAGTTCATCAACACAGGTGAACATGCAAAAGTCACTCTCTTCTCTATAGGATGCTCTCATGAGGAACTAGTCTTTTCTGAAAGCTTCCTTTGTCTCCATCATTTCCACAGCTAATCACATACCAAGGTCTGTGATTCTACCTTTAAAACAGTTCTGCAGTCTCGTCTTTCTACCTCCCCTCTGCTTTCACTACTCTGGGTCCTAGTTTTCACAGTCTTTCAACTGGAGTATTGCCACAGCCTCCAAACTTGTCCCCTAACCTCCAGTCTTCAAATCTCCCCTCTACATGTCCTGCACAGACGTTCTTCCTAACCATATCACTTCCCTGTTGAAACGTGTCAGACTCTCTACCAGGGCATCCCAAGGCTTCTATGCTAGATCTCTGCATTCCACTCCACCCTCATTCATTACATCACTAACTTGTTGTTCAGTTGCTAAGTCACGTCCGACTCTTTGCAACGCCATGGACTGCGCACACCAGGCCTCCCTGTCCTTCACCATCTCCCGGAGTTTGCTCAAACTCAGGTCCATTGAGTCTGTGATGCCATCCTACCATCTCATCCTCTGCTTGCAGTGTGGTGTGCTATACTTACTGGTTCTCCCTCCATCACTTTCATTCATGCTGTCTTCTCTTCCAAGGTCTGCCGACTACACTCCCCCAGAATGATTCCCAAGTGATTTTAAAACACTGTCCAAATAGCTCTACCATTTCACTTGATATCATGTCTTTTAGGATTCATTGTTATGCATTGTCTCCCCACTTAACTGTTATTTCCTTGGAAACAGAGCTTCTTTATTTGTATTTGTATTCTCCGTGCAATCACTGCATAGTACCTTGTACACAGTAAAGACAAGAATGCAAATATTCTGGATCACCCCAGTATCTCCAGCACCTGACCCAGGGCCTGACCCATGACAGACACTTAATAAATACTGAAAAAGAAAGGGAGGGATGGAAGAACATTGGTTGAGAGGGTAGTGTTAAGAGTCACAAAGTTCTGGGTTCTGCATATACAACAATCAGAAGGGTCTTTGAAAGAACCAATGTCCCACATTGGCTATAATATAAAGTACAACTGTCCACAATCTGTTCAGCGATACCCCTAACTCTGTTGTTTTCCATGTGACATAGGTCATGTACTCTTCAATGGTCTTGTGCATAAAATTGAGTTATTACTACCTGTACCATTATTTAACATTACGACAACCGAGGCACCTGGTACATGGACAGAATCTGGTATGTATTTCTCAATATATGGTAGCTACTAATTTGGGGAATAATTATAACATTTATTGACTACATTAACAGATGGAGATAGATGAATGACATAGATGATATCTACTCAGACAGAAAAATGAGTAGATGGATAGATGATATATAGATGGATAGAGATAAATCCACCAAAACTCGGGGGATATCTAATACCATTTCCTACCACATACAGTTATGCTATCTTCACCAACTTTTCTCTATGCAATTCTCCAACATTTAAACAACTCTATGTTTCTTCCAAGATTTAATTTAACAAATATTCAATGATGGTCTGTGCTATGTTCTCTTTTATTCATTTTGGTCAGTAATCATAGAATGTGATTCTGGTTTCCTTGTCATTTATTTAAAATGTGGTGACCCAAAGTGGATGTAAGATTAAAGTCTTTTTCACATAGCATCTAAATAATATTAAAATAGCAATAATTACTTTCTGAATCTTATACATAATATCTCATTTATTACAATATAGAATTAAGTTTCCTTTTACTAAAATGTTATTATACTATTTGTTCCCCAATGGCTCAGTGGGTAAAGAATCCACCTGCAATGCAGGAGATACAGGAGACTTGGGTTTGATCCCCGGGTTGGGAAGATCCCCTGGAGGAAGAAGTGGCAACACACTCCTGTATTCTTGCCTGAAAAATCCCACGGACAGAGGAGCCTGGTGGGCAACAGTCCATGGGGTTGCATAGAGTCAGACATGACTGAGCGTCTAAGCACACAGCATATGCTGAAACAGATTCTTAAACTATATTTCTTTCATACCCAGATACTACCTCCTTGATGCTTAATGGTTGGTTTTGCTTTGTTCCACAGAGCCTAATTTTAAAATGTCCTAATTTTAAAGAATTATTTTCCTTATTGTCAGGTTCCATCTCTGTTTGGGGAACTAAGATCCCACATGCCATGTGGCACACTCAAAAAAAAAAAAAAAAGGAAACAACTCAATGTGTACCTGTATGTGAACGTTTATATCAACAATATACCCGTTTATCTCTAGATAGTGATATTAGAAATATATCTATGATATACGAAGTAAAAAGAAAATGCTAACTGTATAAAAGATAACATATATATTAACTTTTGTTTGCATATTTCAGAGACACATAAGAATAAAAGAAAATGAGACAAGTGCATAACAATGGTCAAAAACAGGTAAGAATAAGATTTCTCAATATTACCTTTATAATATTGCTTTCTTTGGAACCATATGAAAATATCACCTATTCAAAAGTTTAAAACCTAAAATATCAGTGGACAAACACAATAATTACTAAATTTTAAACACTGAAAATAAAAAGAATTGGCATAAGAATGGAGAAAACTAGAACTCAAAAAAATAATGGCACAGAGATGAAAGAGCAGGCGTAGATTTTTGTTTCACATTCTTCTATGATGTCTCCCTATGAGATGACTGTCTTTACTGGAAAAGCTCATACAAGGATTGAAGAGGAGAGCTGTATCAGTTCCAGGTCCAAATCACACCCCTGTTCTCCGATAACTCTTGAGCATTCCTCTATTTCCAATTCCGTCCTTTTTACCTTGACTCTCCTAAACATTTGGTGTCTCCACCCAAGTTGGGTTGGGAAGTTGATTTGCAAACTAGGTTCTCACTTCTCCATTCTCTGATCATTGAATAAAGCCTGTGCTGTTTCAGTCTCAGCCATAGGTTTCATTATTGGCTGAACAAATCTGATCAAAAAAGAACCTCCTGGGCTTGAGACTGGGGCCTTGGCTGAAGCTAGGACCCCAGTGTGGGTTCCCCCAACCAGTTCAACAACAACTGCACCTGGCCAGCAAAGAAACTGATGAATACAGTTAGAAGCTCTTAACAATGGCAGACAAGGACCTTAAGAGCTGATGTAAGTTTGTTGTTTTCTAACAAGTCACCCAAGAACAATAGCATGCTATTCCCCCTTCAAAGGTATAATCAATATTACTTATCTTCCACAATATTCTTTGTGCAAGTACCAAAAAGAGCCAGAAGAAACAGGCTTCACTCAAGAGCAGTCAGGAAAATAGAGTGGAACTGTAACTATTCTAAGAACAGACGCATACAACCAAGTTCTACAATCTTAATGTGTCCGAAACGGGTAACTGAAGTCAATCTGCTTCCCCACAAATGAGACAGCGAATGCCTTCTCCCGTGGGGAAACCTTTCCTGCCAAATCACCCCAACTGATGGCAACAGATACACCAAATCTGCCAGCACTAGGAAATGAAAGACAAATGCAGGAGACATTCAAAAGCAATCAAGCATCTGGGGAAAATAAGAAGGAATGAATGAGTTGGTTCTGTGTGAATTTAAAATGCTAAAATAGACAAATTTGGAAATAAAGTAACAGGAAATATCACATACTAGAAAGGCTATATTAAGGGCACCTTAAGATGGACGATATATTCTTAAAATTCTTATCTAGATCACAAAAAGAGATAATACTGTATTTTCAAATTCATAGAGCCATTTCTTGAAGAATACAGACCCGTGTTTTATAGTAGAAAAACTGTGGTTTAAAGAAACAAAAGTACATTTGCCTATAATCAGCCAAACCAGTCAATAGTGGAACCTGGGATTTCTGAGGCCCACATTCCTGACCATTAAAAGAATCAAAAAGTGACAAAATATAACCAAGGAGGAAAAAATAAGTAAATGCAGATTCGCAAATAAACTGAAACAAAATTAGCAAACTTGAGGCCACTTTTCAAGTGTGCAAATATTTTCCCACACCACAGGAACACATGTAGATTCTCACCCTTTCATATAACAAGAGAAATCAAAAGAGCAACAACATGGAGGTTTCTTTAAAAAACTAAAAATAAAACTATCATATGACTCAGCAAGTCCACTACTGGGCATTTACCTTGAGAAAATCATAATTCAAAAAGACACATGTACCCTAATGTTAACTGCAGCACTGTTTATGATAGCCAGGACATGGAAGCAACCTAAATGTCCACCAACAGATGAATGGATGAAGAAGATATGGTCCATATATACAATGGAATATTACTCAGCCATAAAAAGGAACGAAATTGGGCCATTCATAGAGATGGACCAAGGGTTTGTCATACAGAGTGACATAAGTCAGAAAGAGGAAAACAAATACTACATATTAAAGCATATAGATGGAACCTAGAAAAATGGTACAGTTGAACCTATTTGCAGCACAGGACTAGAGATGCAGGTGAACTAGAGAACAGACATGTGAATACAAGGGAGGAAGGAGAGGGTGGGATGAATTGAGAGTATCATTGACACATATACATGACCACAGCTAATGGGAACCTGCTACATAACACTGGGAGCTCAGCTCAGTGTTCTGTGATGACCTAGAGGGGTGGATGAGGGTGGAAGGAGGGGACATATGTATACATATAGCTGATTCACCTCATTGTACAGAGAAGCTAACACAACGTTGTAAAGCTATCATACCTTAGTTTTTTTAAAAGGGGGGCGATACTTCTTGATGACTTCCTAAGTGCTAAGTTCTTTGCTGGCACTCTTTCATTCTCTCCTCACAAGAACCTGCACTTTAGTGCTACTATCATTATTAGTAATTTAGTGTTTTTTGTCATTCTCATTTTAAGAGAAGGAGACTGGAACTTGGGAAGGTTAGTCCACTTACCTCCTCACTCAAATGCCAACTGGCAAACCCAAAATCCCAGCTTGAGCCCAATCTCATGCTTATCTTAGAAGCCAGAAAGCCCAAGGCTGAGGGGCTAAGTTCTAGATGGACAAAAACCTGAATGTGAATCCAGGTATTACCGCCTCTGAGCTGGGCCACCTGAGGCCAGTTACTTGTCTCAGCTGACTCATCTGCAGCCTGGGGATGCTACTAGTATTATTACTTCACAGTGTCCTTATAAGAATTACGTAAATTAATACAAGTAAAGCTCTTAAAAGCATGTTTGCACACAATATTCTACATGATCCCAAATGTTAGCTATTATGAAGATAATGATGATGACTGTTACCATTATCTTTAGTGCTCTCGACTGTCTTCCAGCCCTGTGAAATAATGAACACTTATGAGATTCTCCTGCACTATTAGGAAAAGTTTAATTTATCTTCAAGAAGCTTAACAGAAAAATTTGTAGTATATTTTAGAAATTTTTCTGCTAAAAATATCTATGTGCTCAAGAGTCTGCCTTAGTTATCCCAAAAAGTCATTACAAGGAACAATGAGGTTAGATAAATAAGCTGCCTTTGTTTGTGAGGACATTATTTAATTCACAATAGCAAGGGCCGTGTACCAACATTTGATTTCTTTTTTTTTTTCATATTTTTGATTACCAAAGGATTTGCAATTAATATTCATTCTTTTGAAAAAGAAAACCAAAACATTCTAGCAATCAGAGTGGAACACTGAATTCTTTTAGAGTTTATATTTGCTTTTTGCTACTAAAAATAAATCTTTCCATGCTAATCTGAAAAGTAAAATACCATAGTAATCTAAGAGTTTAACCACATTGTGTATAGATGCAGGAAAAAGTAGTTGCCCTTCTAGGGTTTTAGTCTGTATATATTATTCCCAGAGCATAAGGTATGACCTTGTGTGAATTCTTAAAAAAAAAAAAAAAATGAAATTGTTAGTCACTCAGTCGTGTTCAACTCTTTACCTGCCAGGTTTCTCTGTCCATGGGATTCTCCAAGCAAGAATACTGAAGTGGGTAGCTATTCCCTTCTCCAGGGGGAATCTTCCTGACACAGGGATCCAACTCAGGTCTCCCACATTGCAGGCAGATTCTTTATCGTCTGAGCCTCCAAGGAAGTCCATGCAAATTCTAAACCCCAAAATAAATAGTTACTTTGGGAATAATGACAATATTTTCCAGGGGATATCCCTTTTATGCAAACATTCAACCAAAAACATTTTCTCTTCAGTTTAGAGACACAGTGAAAAGAAGTAGATTTTACTGAATTCTAAATTGGCCCAATTCCCCCACTGGCTCATTTCATTATGTTTGCACAGATTGACTTTTTTAATTTAACTGCTCTCCTGACTTTGGACAGCACTTACATTCTCTATACACAAAAACATCTTATTTCCTGTTCACTACGTGTTAGACACACTTGTCTGTTTCACCACACTGGAAAATTAAGTTAGAATACATATTTTCAGAGACAGGGAGAGACCACAAAGAACTGAGGGAGGGGAGAAATCACTCTTTCTGCTACTGAATGGGGAAGAAATATGAATTTGCTAGAGACAAACTCAATCCCACAGAAGAAAAAATTAAGAAGCCTAATATTTTCCCATTTTCAACAAAACTTACAGGAAGTTTTCTAAGTGACTCAATAGGAAGAAGGCAGAGGAAACTATTTTAAGTCTAGAATATCTTATGTTTCTAGAAGGGGACAACAGAGGATGAGATGGTTGGATAGCATCACCGACTCAATGCACATGGGTTTGGGTAGACTCCGGGAGTTAGTGATGGACAGGGAGGCCTGGTGTGCTGTGGTTCATAGGGTAGCAAAGAGTCAGACACGACTGAGCGACTGAACTGAACTGATCTTACTTTTTCTCATTTTTTTATTGAAGTATAGTTGATTTACAATATTTTGTTAGTTTTAGATATAGTAAGTAAGTAAGTGTGAGTTGCTCAGTTGTGTTCAACTCTTTGCGACCTCGTGGACTGTAACCTGCCAGGCTTCTCTGTCCATGGAATTCTCCAGGCAAGAATACTTCTCCAGGGGATTTTCCCAACTCAGGAATCACACCTGGGTCTCCTTCATTGCAGGCAGATTCTTTACTGTCTGAACCACCACAGAAGCCCAGTTTGGACTATACAGTCCAAGGAATTCTCCAGAGCAGAATACTGGAGTGGGTAGCCTGTCCCTTCTCCAGGGAATCTTCCCAACCCAGGAATCAAACAAGGGTCTCCTGCATTGCAGGCAGATTCTTTACCAATTGAGCTTTGAGGGAAGCCCTAGTTTCAGACATACAGCACTGCAGTTCTATAATACAAATACACATACATACATACACACACACACACACACACACACACACACACACACATTCTCATTCAGGTTCTCTTCCCTTGTAAATTATTACAAAATATTGGGTATAGTTCCCTGCGCTATCTAGTAGGTCCTTGTTGTTTATTTTCTTTATAGTAGTGTGTATCTGTTAATCCCAAACTCCTAATTTATCCCTCCCCTTGCCCTTTCCCCTTTGGTAACCATAAATTTGTTTTCTATGTTTGTGAGTCTCTTTCTGTTTCAGAAATAAGTTACTTTGTATCTTCTCATTTTTAGAAGAATATCTTACTAATCTCTTGTGGCAATATGTTTTTACACTTTAAAAAATGGGAAACAGACACAAGGAAAATACATAAGGAGGCAATGGTCCACTTTACCAATTAAATGAGAAAGCTTTCCAGTGTGGCGGGCACCCCCTGGTTTTCCACTTTAGGTTTTTCTAGCTATTCCATGTCTTTTGCCAGTAACCTTCCTTGCAGTCAAAGGCCAGACGCAGACTGTTGACACAGGGAGCCACACAACTAGTGAAATGCCTAAAACAGAGCCCTGAGCCCACAGGCCAGGCTGAGAGGCTTCCCTGCTCAACTAGCAACCTACATTGTTACAAGCAAGGGTGCAGGCGGAAAGAACACTGTGTAGGCGGTGGGGGAGTGGTGGGCAGGGGGGTGGGGGTGGAGGTGATAATGGAAAAGAATAAACTAAAACTTTACACTGTAAAATACTGCAAGTGTGCACAAAGTAATATTTAAAGGGCTTTGCTCAAGGCCATTAAGCAAATATTGTATGCCTACTGTGTGCTTTTGGTGCTAGCAGTAACGTGCCAATGCAGGTAGATGTAAGCGTCACAGGTTCGATCTGTGGGTTGGGAAGATTCCCCTGGAGGGGAATGGCAACCCACTCCAGTACTCTTGCCTGGAGAATCCCATGGACAGAGGAGCCTGGTGGGCTACAGCCCATGGGGTCGCAGAGAGTCAGACACGACTGAAGTGACTTAGCACACACTGTGTGCCTTGCTCTGCACTTATAATAGAGCTGCGTAACAGCCTTTAGTTACACTCCTAAGTTCATTTTTGTTTTCCCAAAGAAACTGGAATCATAGAGAGCAAAACTTCCTCAAGGAACAATGAATAGATCAGCCCAGGTGTCAGCCCCTGGCACTGTATAATCCAGCTCTAGTGCTGAGCGTATTGTAAACATTTCATATATGCTGGCTATGATGTATTATTTATGTACAAAATCCTATATATTTCTATGTATATGGCTTTTAAACCATAGAAAAAGGTCAAGAATGAAACATAGGAGAGTGTTAATAGCAGAGACCTTTAGGAAGACACAGAAAGGGGGATGTAAGATGAGTTCTTTTTAACTAAAAAACCCACACATCCAAGGGCCAAATATAAACTATAAACAAATGCTTTCTTCTACAACTTTGTTTTCTTTATTTTGCCTTCTCCTGGTCTTAGCTGAAGCCCACAGGACCTTTGATCTTTTTCCAGGGCATGCTGGATCTTTAGTTGCAGAATGTGGGATCTAGTTCTCTGACCAGGGATCGAACCAAGAACTCGGAGTCTTCGCCACTGGACCCCCAGGGAAGTCCCTTCTCCATAACTATTAGCAACATCTGCTTCACCTGAATTTGCAGTGGTGTTTGCAGAGCCCCAGGAGACCACACACAAGGCTGAGCCCCCGGGGGCCCTGCCCCAGCCTCCTGATTGCTGAGAAGTGCTGACCGGGCTCTGGTGCCCAAAATGCACTGAAGGGCAGGAGCCCAACAGCACAGGTTTGTCTGTCTCCTTACTATAGAAAATTGTTCCAACTAAAGGAAACAGTGTCAGATTTTATTTTTGGGGGGGCTCCAAAAATTACAGCAGATGGTGACTGCAGCCATGAAATTAAAAGACACTTACTCCTTGGAAGGAAAGTTATGACCAACCTAGATAGCATATTAAAAAGCAGAGACATTACATTGCCAACAGAGGTCTGTCTAGTCAAGGCTATGGTTTTTCCAGTGGTCATGGGTGGATGTGAGAGTTGGACTATGAAGAAAGCTGAGCGCCGAAGAATTGATGCTTTTGAACTGTGGTGTTAGAGAAGACTCTTGAGAGTCCCTTGGACTGCAAGGAGATACAACCTGTCCATCCTAAAGGAGATCAGTCCTGAATATTCATTGGAAGGACTGATGCTGAAGCTGAAACTCCAATACTTTGGCCACCCGATGTGAAGAGTTGACTCATTGGAAAAGACCCTGATGCCGGAAGGATTGGGGGCAGGAGGAGGAGGGGATGACAGAGGATGAGATGGCTGGATGGCATCACCAACTCGATGGGCATGAGTTTGAGTAAACTCCGGGAGTTGGTGATGGACAGGGAGGCCTGGTGTGCTGCAATTCATGGGGTCGCAAAGAGTCAGACACGACTGAGCGACTGAACTGAAATGAACTGAACAGAACAGAATTCTGCTTAGGAGTCCTGCCTGCCACTTGCTGGTTTCCAGCTGGATGGTCAGTTGATTTCTTATTTTATTCAGGTTAAAGTTTATCTTTTAAAAAACACACTATAGCATGTTTAGCACTGTTTAACATTTAAAATGCTTCAGCATTGTTTTAGTTTGCTACTCAATGACACAGCTTAACTTTCTGTTTGTATGTCTACCATCCATCTTTCTCATCTTCCTTCTTCTTTTCACCTTTGTCTTTATCTTTTAAATCACACCATCTTACACCTAATCATTTTGCTTATTAGTCTTTGAATCTTTTTTTTTCTGTTGGTTTGACTTGCCTTTATTAAAAAATTACATGGTGCATATACACCATGGAATATTACTCAGCCATTAAAAAGAATTCATTTGAATCAGTTCTAATGAGATGGATGAAACTGGAGCCCATTATACAGAGTGAAGTAAGCCAGAAAGATAAAGAACATTACAGCGTACTAACACATATATATGGAATTTAGAAAGATGGTAATGATAACCCTATATGCAAAACAGAAGAAGAGACACAGATGTACAGAACAGACTTTTGGACTCTGTGGGAGAAGGCGAGGGTGGGATGTTTTGAGAGAACGGCATCGAAACATGTATATTATCAAGGGTGAAACAGACCACCAGCCCAGGTTGGATGCATGAGACAAGTGCTCAGGGCTGGTGCACTGGGAAGACCCAGAGGGCTCAGGTTCAGAGGGAGGTGGAAGGGGGGATCGGGATGGGGAACACATGTAAATCCATGGCTGATTCATGTCAATGTATGGCAAAAACCACTACAATATTGTAAAGTAATTAGCCTCCAACTAATAAAAATAAATGGAAAAAAAAAGAAGTTACTATAGCTCAAATCCCACCCCCCCCAAAAAAAAAAAAAACATGATTTGGCAAGTCTCTGAACTTTTCTTATTTTTAGGTCTATCTATCTTATTATTTAATTCAACACATTTGAATTAAATCTATTTAATTTATTTCATCTGTTTCTTTTTTTCCATTTATTTTCCCTCCCACCTCTCTCTCCACCCGATCCCTCTGGGTCTTCCCAGTGCACCAGGCCCAAGCACTTGTCTCATGCATCCAACCTGGGCTGATGATCTGTCTCACCCTAGATTCTTTAGTTAATTCTACTTCTTTAATCTATTTCTAAATTTCTTTATTTGGGTTTGTAAAATCCTTTATCCATTTTCTTATATAATCATTTTTATTCTGTCTTTTGTGGAGAATTTAAATTTTTTCTTCTTTAACTTTCACTGAGTTTTATGTTATGGTTTGCCTTGATGATGGCTGGCAGATAGTACAGGCAAGGTGGTGGTAACAATAAATATACATAGCATGCTACAAGGAAAATCTGGAGACTTCCTCCAGTTCTACTACACTCTCTGCTCCTACTGATCAAAAGACCTCTTCTTTGATTTTTAATTTTTAATTGAAGTGTAGCTGACTTACTAATACAGTGTTCAGGTGTATAACAAAGGTGATTCAACTATACATATATGTATATATCTATTCTTTTTCAGATTCTTTTCCATTATAGGTTATTACAAGATATTGTGTATGGTTTCCTGTGCTATAAAATAGGTTCCTGTTGTTTATCTATTTCATATATACTAGTGTGTATCTATTAATCCCAAATTCCCAATTTATCCCTCTCCCGTACTTTCCCCTTTGGTAACCATAAATTTGTTTTCTATATCTGTGAATCTATTTCTATTTTATAAATAAGTTCATTTGTATCATTTGCTTAGAGTCCACCTATAAGTGACATGTGATTTGTGTTCCTCTGTCTTACTTAATTCACTTAATGATAATCTCTAGGTGCACCCATGTTGCTGCAAATGGGATTATTTCATCTTTTTTAGTGGCTGAGTAGAATCCCACTGTATGTACATAGTACATCTTTTTCATCCATTCATCAGTCAATGGACATTTAGGTTGCTTCCATGTTTTGACTGTTGTGAATAGTACTGCAATAAACATTGGGGTCCATGTATCTTTTCAAATTAGTTTTCTCCAGACATATGCCCAAGAGTGGGATCGCTGGACCGTATGTTGGCTCTATTCCTAGATTTTTTTTAAGTACCTCCATATAGTTCTAAACAGCTTATTAAAAAGCAAAGACATCACTTTGCTGACAAAGCCTCGGTATAATCAAGGCTATGGTTTTTCCAGGAGTCATGTATGGCTGTGAGAGTTGGACCATAAAGAAGGCTGAGTGCCAAAGAACAGATGCTCTCAAATTGTGATGCTGGAGAAGACTCTTGAGAGTCCCATGGACTGCAAGGAGATCAAACCAGTCAATCTGAAAGGAAATCAACCCTGAATATTCATTGGAAGGACTGATGCTGAAGCTGAATCTCTAATACTTTGGCTACCTGATGTGAAGAGCTGACTCACTGGCAAAGACTCTGATGCTGGGAAAGATTGAAATCAAAAAGAGAAGAGGGTGACAGAGAATGAGATGGTTGGATTCATCACTAACTCAATAGACATGAATTTAAGAAAATTCTGGGAGATAGTGAAGGACTAGGAAGCCTGGCATGCTGCAGTCCATGGGGTCACGAAGAGTCAGACACGACTTATCAACTGAACAAAAACAACACTGTTCTAATAGCGGCTGCACCAATTTATGATTCCACCAACAGCATCAAGGGCTTCCCAAAGGTCTCCTTTTAATGTAGCTTTTTTTCTATATACTTTACTCTAGAGTTGTCATGACAGGCTATGTACTGTCCCATCTCTCTGTGGGGAGATCTCTAGTCTAAAACTCAAAGACTTTAATCTAAGAAGATCAAGTGGGGCAAGAGATTAGAGTAAGAGAAAGTTGCTTCATCAATACGCCTGGTCTGATTTCAGCTAAACCACCCACAGACTGCTATCAAAGAAGCTAAAGCAGAATGTCCATAATCAGATTTCTGACATCATTTCTACGTCAGCTGGACTCTGGTATACTGATTTCTAGCTTCATCTTCTCTCAACAGTCCTGTAGAAGGATCCTTCCATGTATCAGTTCCTCAGCTTTCTTCCCTCATTATGAGACACAACAGGAAGCTCTATGGAGCTGAGTGCATCCTCCATGAATGTGGAGAGAAAAGAGTTATTCATTTTGTTTTGTCGAGTCACCTCTGCTTTAACTGGATGACATCACAAATGTAAAGTCACTAAGTGTACGGTTCATTTAGCCTATCAAAATCAAATGGAAAGGTGATGTTCCTTCCACTAGAGAAGTTTACATGATTCACAGGATGTCTAAGGATACAGTCAAACAGCTCAGTTTGGGTTTCTTGGTGGCTCAGACAGTAAAGAATCTGCCTGCAATATGGAAGACCTAAGTTCAATCCCTGGGTTGGGAAGATCCCCTGGAGAAGGACATGGCAGCCCACTCCAGTATTCTTGCCTGGAGAATCCCATGGACAGAGGAGCCTGGTGGGCTACAATCCATGGGGTTGCAAAGAGTCAGACCCAACTGAGCGACTAACACTTTCCCTTTGCTATGTCACTCCCTCAAAGAGAAATACAAAACTATACTAAGAAAACAGCCCAGTCAGTTTTCTGGAGTTGTGCCATAATGTTAGTTCTTATTTCCTGTAGTTTTCTCCCATTATGCCTCCTGTTTATTCTTTTTGGATCCCCCCTCTGTGGACCCAGCCTGCTGTTGCACAATCTTTATTATTTTATTCCAGTCCTTCCAGTCCTAGGAAATGACACGAGCCAAGTACCCTGAGTAAAGCTCCGACTCATTGGGCCATTCTTAACCATCCAGGACAACCTTCTGCATTCAGCTCACTCACTCATAAAGGTTCCTCAGGTCCCCCAAGACCTGCCCCCCCTGAGTTCTCATGTGGCCGGTTTTATTTGATCTGCTCAAACAGCACCTGCAATTCAAGCTGATGCTAATCTAAGCTGTGTAACTATGACAGCATCTAAATTTCTTTATCACCAGGAAATGAGCATGCATCACCTGCAAATGATCACAAAGGAATCCAACAGTAAGGACCAGTGGGTTGTCCTTCCTAATCCATTTAACGGCACTGCATGCTTGTGTGTATGCTCTTGCTTCAGTTGTGTCCACCTCTTTTGTAACTTCTGAGACTGCAGCCCGCCAGGCTCCTCTGTCCATGGGATTCTCCAGCCAAGAACACTGGAGCGGGATACCATGCCCTCCTCCAGGGAATCTTCCTGATCCATGGATCGAACCCGCGTCTCTTATGTCTCCTGCATTGGCAAGCAGGTTCTTTATCACTAGCCTCACCTGGGAAGCCCCTTTAATGGTACTTGGTTGGCCCAAAAGTTTGTTTGGGTTTTTCTGTAAGCTCTTATGGAAAAACCTGAACGAATCTTTTGGCCAATCCAATATATGTCTGTTGTAAGAGACCTGTATTTTAGAAATCTTTTTGCTCATATTCAGTGTTTAAGATACTCCCCGTTTTTTCCCCCAGCCACAGAGGTGAGAGATGGACAGTAAAAAGCCCACTCTGAGAGCTATCTGTTTCTGAGACTGACTGCGGTGCAGTACACTCTCTAGAAACGTTCATTCTGCCAATTCTATCAGTTTCTTGATACTCCACATGCCTGGCCCACCTAACCTGTGATCAGGAGCAGAAAGCTTTGCCAGTATCTTTTCTAATACTTTATTTTGTTTCCAACTCTTGACAGAACACTTATTAAATAAAGGCCCTGGATATATTCCAGAAAAATGATAAAAAGTTTAGCTATGCTATTAGAACTCATTAAAGGAAAGATGCCTAATCAGGGGCTTCCAACAGGCTTTCCAGAAAAGGCATTCATGAATTCCCCCCCAAATTTACCAAGTTGCTTGGGTTCAGGGAAGTGATCATGGTATTGGATGGCAGAGAGTGTTAAATGGTTTGTGTGCTTCTGAGATTCACAGAAAGATTCTGCCAAAATCCAAGAGCAGAAATAAATATATCACTTGCTGCCAAACCAGGAAAATAAAATATTAAATAATAAAAATATTCCACTAAAAATCCACTTAGAGACAGAAACTAGCTGTAAACAAAATGAAGAATTTGAAGATCTTGTCCAGTCAGAGGTAATAACATTTAGAAAGTATGACCAACACCAAACTATACCTATAATTAATATCAAGTGCTTCCCAAGGTTCTGAGACATAAATTCAGTAATGCCTGCTGTCATACATGAAGTAGGCATTACTGCTCATATACATGGAATAATCCAATACAGGGGATTAAAAAAACATGTCTGTCCAAACATGGTGTTCTCACATTACTTATAATGTCTTTGATCTGAAGCCATCTAAATGATCTGAAATTATGAAATGATGAAGTAATGATTAGTAAGTGAATTGATCAATGTAATATACGGTAGAATAAGTTCAGTTCAGCTCAGTTCAGTCGCTCAGTCGTGTCCGACTCTGCGACCCCATGAACCGCAGCACACCAGGCCTCCCTGTCCATCACCGACTCCTGGAGTTTACCCAAACCCATGTCCATCAAGCCATCCAACCATCTCATCCTCATCCCCTTCTCTTCCTGCCCTCAATCTTTCCCAGCATCAGGGTCTTTTCAAATGAGTCAGTTCTTTGCATCAGGTGGCCAAAGTATGGCAGTTTCAGCTTCAGCATCAGTCCTTCCAATGAACACCCAGGAGTGATCTCCTTAAGGATGGACTGGTTGGATCTCCTTGCAAGGGACTCTCAAGAGTCTTCTCCAACACCACAGTTCAAAAGCATCAATTCTTCAGTGCTCAGCTTTCTTTATAGTCCAGCTCTCACATCCATACATGACCACTGGAAAAACCATAGCCTTGACCAGATGGACCTTTGTTGGCAAAGTAATGTCTCTGCTTTTTAATATGCTATCTAGGTTGGTCATAACTTTCCTTCCAAGGAGTAAGCGTCTTTTAATTTCATGGCTGCAATCACCATCTGCAGTGACTTTAGAGCCCCCAAAATAAAGTCTGACACTGTTTCCACTGTTTCCCCATCTATTTGCCATGAAGTGATGGGACCAGATGCCATGATCTTAGTTTTCTGAATGTTGAGCTTTAAGCCAAGTTTTTCATTCTTCTCTTTCACTTTCATCAAGAGGCTCTTTAGTTCTTCTTCACTTTCTGCCATAAGTGTGGTGTCATCTGCATATTTGCAGTTATTGATATTTCTCTCGGCAATCTTGATTTCAGCTTGTGCTTCCTCCGGCCCAGCATTTCTCATGATGTACTCTGCATATAAATTAAATAAGCAGGGTGACAATATACAGCCCTGACGTACTCCTTTTCCTATTTTTGAAAATTATTTGTAAAGATACTTTGTAATAACATGAGAAAATGATATTTTACAATGATATTAATTGGGAGAAGGAAGAAAAATTTTAAGAAGCAGTCTATATGCTAAAAATACTAAAAGTGAAGAAATTTTAGATGACAGAAATATCAGTTAGGTACAGAAAACGATGACACAACACATACATGCATGCAAATTCAGGACTTCCCTGGTGATCCAGTGGTTAAGAATCTGCCTGCCAACAGAGGGGACATGGGTTCGATCCCTGGTCCAGGAAGATCCCTGTGGTCCACATGCCACAGAGAAACTAAGCCTGTGTGCCACAACTACTGAGTCCTTGCATCCTAGAGCCCGTACTCTGAAACAAGAGAAGCCACAGCAATGAAAAGCCTGTGCACCACAGCTGACGAGTAGCCCCCACGCACCACAACTAGAGAAAGCCCACATGCAGCAATGAACACCCAGCACAATCAAAAATTAATTCATTAATTTCTTTAAAAAAAGAATGCAATCTCTATACTTTCCCCCGGGGGCCTAGTAAACCTTGGGGACCACTATAGAACTCAAAAAAGAGAAAAGATGTGACCCAGAGGCAAATCACATCCCTCCCCACCTTGCCACCTTTACTCTACACTGGGAAAAGGGAGGAAATAGTGTCTTTGGAGCCTAAGCCTGGCTGGTGCTGGGGGAAGAGAAGAAGGTATTCATTGAACTGAACATGAGATGCAAGCTTCACATTTGGTCACCGTGTTTAATAACTGAAAGTGACCGAAAAACTGGGGATAGGCACAAAGTGTTGTTAAGCAATATAAAGAAAAATTCACCGTGACATGGTAGAAATGAGTGGAGAAAAGAAAATATTTGGGAAGAATCAAGATATATAAATTCTTAAGTCTGAGGGCCCTTTATCGCCTCCTATAATAGGGCTTTATGTATTTTGTAGGACATGTCTAATTTTCTTCAGTAAACTGACACCTCTTCGAGTACAAAATTTAAGTCTGATGTATCATTTTATCCCCAAAGAACTAACACTTTGCCTTGCATATACAGGGTACTCAAATATTAATGAAACAAGCTATTCATATATTTTACTGCTATTTCAAAGAATATGAAAAGCTGTTCACATATTTGTTAATAAAGAGTGATCTGAGTGATTAGTCATTTCATTCTGGAATTATAATTTGGGGATCTTTAAAGATCTTCCACCCCTGTAAACCAGTGGTTAACTGATGTTGTTGTACTAAATATTTATAATCCAATGAAATACACGTATCTTCGCATTTATTCTAAATTGAGAAAAATGTCCCAACTGATTTTAAATTGGGAAAATCCTAGAGTCAAGGTAGTTATCTCTATTATCAACTTCCAAAAGTATAATTCATCTAGTGCTGAAATTTGAAAATGTTATTCATCCTCAGTTAGCCTATGACTAATGACTAATATGAGAAAGCAATCTATCTTATAAATCATTCTTATAAATGTGTCAAAGTTAAATATCAATTGGGGAAATTAAGATTAGATTCCTAATCTCTTAGGTGGTAAATCACATTTATGCAAATTGGCTAATCACAGTTGGCCAGGTAAGTTGTATGCATATAAACAGCCTGGAAGCCATCTAAAGTTTGCATTCTGAAATCTTTCATTAAAATTTCTGGATGGAAATTCTACAGAACAAAAGAATCAAGGCCAAAGTACTATTTTAAATGCATAGGTAAAAAAACCTATTTCATAATTCCATATTTTAACAACAAAAAATTATTCAAAGTCTAGAATCACAGAAATGCTTTCTCCAGACTAAAACATTACCAGGAAAATTAATATACAAAGCAATTTTTTCTCAATTGTCTGTTCAAATTGCATTCTGAATATTTATCTTTTTACTAGTTCTCTCCCAAAAACATAACTGTAAAATGTATTATATGGTTGCAAATGTTTATGTTTAAAGAGACAAAAACTTGACTTAAAGGTGCATGAATTATAGTAGATGTCTGTGTCATCATTTCATGAGTGAAAATATCAATAGTCTAAGATACAACTTTAGAACTCAACTCATAATTATACAATGTCAATACAGGAACGCAATTGAATGTAAAATTCAATTATTTTTTACCCTGTTTCTCTTCAAAAATATACTCAATCACTTAAAAAATAATGAATATAACTATTCTGAAGGATGAATAAGTTTAGAGAAAACATGAAAAAGTCATATTTATACACACATTTTATATAATATAATATATACATAAAATATGTCAGAAGCCTTAAACTAAAGTCATCCTATCTAATGTCTAAGCATTTTTATTATTACCTAAGGTAAAATAATATTGACTACGCCAAAGCCTTTGACTGTGTGGGTCACAATAAACTGTAGAAAATTCTGAAAGAGATGGGAATACCAGACCACCTGGCCTGCCTCTTGAGAAACCTGTAAGCAGGTCAGGAAGCAACAGTTAGAACTGGACATGGAACAACAGACTGGTTCCAAATAGGAAAAGGAGTACATCAAGGCTGTATATTGTCACCCTGCTTATTTAACTTATATGCAGAGTACATCATGAGAAAAGCTGGGCTGGAAGAAGCACAAGCTGGAATCAAGATTGCCGAGAGAAATATCAATAACCTCAGATATGCAGATGACACCACCCTTATGGCAGAAAGTAAAGAAGAACTAAAGAGCCTCTTGATGAAAGTGAAAGAGGAGAATGAAAAAGTTGGCTTAAAGCTTAACATTCAGAAAACTAAGATCATGGCATCTGGTCCCATCACTTCGTGGGAAATAGATGGGGAGACAGTGGAAACAGTGTCAGACTTTATTTTGGGGGCTCTAAAATCACTGCAGATGGTGATTGCAGCCATAAAATTAAAAGACACTTACTCCTTGGAAGGAAAGTTATGACCAACCTAGATAGCATATTAAAAAGCAGAGACATTACTTTGCCAACAAAGGTCCGTCTGGGTCAAGGCTATGGTTTTTCCAGTGGTCATGTATGGATTTGAGAGTTGGACTGTGAAGAAAGCCGAGCACCGAAAAATTGATGCTTTTGAACTGTGGTGTTGGAGAAGACTCTTGAGAGTCCCTTGGACTGCAAGGAGATCCAACCAGTCCATTCTAAAGGAGATCAGTCCTGGGTGTTCATTGGAAGGACTGATGCTAAAGCTGAAACTCCAGTACTTTGGCCACCTCATGCAAAGAGTTGACTCATTGGAAAAGACTCTAATGCTGGGATGTATTGGGGGCAGGAGGAGAAGGGGATGACAGAGGATGAGATGTTTGGATGGCATCACCGACTTGATGGACATGGGTTTGAGTAGACTCTGGGAGTTGGTGATGGACAGGGAGGCCTGGCATCCTGCGATTCATGGGCTCACAAAGAGTTGGACACGATTGAGCAACTGAACTGAACTGAAGGTAAAATAAATGGCTTTTACATTAAACAAAGACAAAAGGTGAGGTCAGTGCAGCTGCTGTGATTGGGCTTAACATCTTGCTCTAAGCTTACTAGTAGCCAAAAGGAAAAAAAAAAAAGAAACCTGTTGCTTCACCTCACCAGTGGAATTATGACAGTGTGTCTTTAAAGACTCATCATGGGAACATCCTAAGAAAATGCAGACAAGGTGTTTGGCACAGTGCCTAGCACGTGGGAGGTGTCTAAGGATGCGCTCTAGTACTGCCATCCAATAACACAAAACAAGTAAAGTTTCTCAGAAAAGACAGGATTGTGGCTGCTACCAAATTCTAAGAGAATTTTTCTACACAGATCACTGTATTAGGAATGTAAATGAGTCATTTCATCAAACCTGATTTCAGTAGAGTTTGAGTGACAAAGATAATTTTTTTCAAGGAACGCTCATTGTACTGATTCCAGCCATAGTGCCGTGCACACGTGTGAGTGCTAAGTTACTTCAGTCATGTCCTACTCTGCTACCCTATGGTCTGTAGCCTGAAAGGCTCCTCTGTCCATGAAATTCTCCAGGCAAGAATACTTGAATGAGTTGCCATGGCCTCCTCCAGGGGATCTTCCTGACCGAGTGATCGAACCTGCGTCTCTTACGTTTCCTGCATTGGGCACCGGGATCTTTACCACTAGCGCCACCTGGGAAGCCCTCCATATTGTTTAAGCCACTGCTGAAAGGAAATTTCTGTAACAGAGTCAAGTCTCATCCTAACTGACACAGGTATATGAAATAGAAAATGATCTCTCACTTGAGAAGAGATAAATGGGGGTACCCAGGTGGCACTAGTGGTAAAGAATCTACCTGCCAATGCAGGAGACATAAGAGACGCAGGTTCGATCCCTGGGTCAGGAAGATCCCCTGGAGGAGAGCATGGCAACCCACTCTAGTATTCTTGCCTGAAGAATCCCATGGACAGAGGAGTTTGGAGGGCTACAGTCCTTACGATTGCAAAGACTCTGACAAGAGTGACTTAGCATTCACTAAGATAAGAAAGGGCAGGCTTGAGTGGAGAATTGGATCTTGGATGTGTTTAGTATGGGCTATGCATAAAAATCCAAGTATAAACACTATCAGAAGAGGGGTTTGGGCAAAAACAAAAACTCTGGAAATCTATAACATAAAAATGGTAGATGAAGCCTTGAGGATGAATAAGTTTACCCAAAGAATATATATATAAAGCAGATTGTATGAACCCAAAAACTACTTGAAGCTTGCAAATGTCTGTCATTTCTCACATTCCAGCTTCCATGCTTATGTTTACCCAGGATACACAGTATTTATGCTGAGTTGATCTCATGTCAGATCTGCCCTTGCCTCTCAGGAATAACCAGTGGAAAACACTGTTCTAATAAAGCCAGTGGAAAGTTCACAGACTTGTCCAAAACTTATCTGCCCTATTTATAGCCTAAGAAGCAAAACTAGAACATTTAGGGTAAACTGGGCTTTTCTGAATCACTCCCATCATTCATAGTCATAACTAAAAAATATCATAAAGTTTCAGAATAGAAAGTATCCTCAGACTCTTCCAAACTAATGTGTGTGTGTGTGTGTGTGTGTGCATCCTCAGTCATGTCTCACTCTTTGCAACCTCATAGACTGTAGTCTGCCAGACTCCTCTGTTCATGGAATTATCCCGGCAAGAATACTGGAGTGGGTTGCCATTTCCTATTTTAGGAGATCTTCCTAAACCAGGAATTGAACCCACATCTCCTGCATCACAGGCAGATTCTTTACCACGGAGCTACCAGGAAAGCCTCCAAACCAATACACCACCATAAATGTTATTGTACAGAAAGAGTACAGATCATAATTTACTTAACAAGAATCCTAAGTGAACAAAGTTAAGAGCTATCCCTATAATATTTATATAACATATAATATGGACATATATACATTACCATGTGTAAAAGAGATAGCTAGTGGGAACTTGCTATAAAGCACTGGAGGCTCAGTTCGGCACTCTGTGATGACCTAGATGGGATGGGACTGGGGGGGTGGGAGGGAGGGAAGGGGTGTATGTATCTGTATAGCTGATTCACTTCATTGTAGAGCCAGAAGCTAACACATCATTGAAAAGCAATTATACTACAATTTTTTAAAAAGAAATCATGTAGTAATCATAAAAGTGTTGTTTTAAGCCCTTCCCATGTAGCCTCAAGACAGATCTTTCCCATTTCTAATATTCACAGAAGCAAACTCACTGATGATACTCAGGTATCAACAAGAAAATTCAGTTTAAACATTGGGAGTCGCCTTTTAACTACAAGGTCATTCAAACACTGCTAGAGTTTACCAAAGGAGTTATGGGATCTCCCTCAGAGGTTTTCCAGCATCAGTTAGACATTCGTTTGAAGGAATTAGTTTAAGATAACTTGCATGTACTCCTTTTGCAGCAGGGAGCTGAACCACAAGATTGTTTTTCTATGACACTATTTCCTGGCTGGAAATTGAAGGTGGCAGGAGAAAATAACAGTGAGTTGGAAGTTTGGGGATATATTATATAAATTATTTCCTCACATTAAATGAGCTGCAAGTTTCACCACTTATGGCATTTAACTACATTCAAGATTCTAGGACATTTTTCATGTCCTTGCCAAATGGGATTTATTTAATTTCTGACTAACTTATACTTAGGATTTCTCTAAAGGAGGTTCTGGCTCCAGCTTTATAACTTCCAGTCAAGGCAGAGAACCACAAGACTGAGCTACCACAGTGGACTGACCTCAATTGTTCAAGGACATCTTGGCTTGCCTGGACACTCTTTGATACTTGAAACTAGTATTTGAAGCCATTGAGAGAAGTCATCTCCATGGTTTGGAAGCAGTTAACTTTTCCAACCAACAAATCTATGCAGTCAACTTTTGATGAATGGATTAACGAGGTGGAGAAAGGTAATGACTGAATTCCAAGTCACAGATAAAACAAACTGCAAATATCATGGTTAATCCACACCCTCAACATTCTAAGTGAATAACAAAAGAACATGTAAAAGGAGAAATTGACTGAAATACTTATGCAGAATGCAACCTTGGAAATCAGGGCTGTCAAGTGTGGAGTTCATAGCAGAGTGAAGAGCTATGCTCTAAACACCCCCCTCTTTTTTTCTTTAAAAAAAAAATCTGGAAGTAGAATTCTCTCTTAAGGGGTGTAAGTAAACAAAATTACTTTAAATTCCTCATGTCCCAACAAAGCCATAATTAGCAGCAAAGTAATTGCTGAGCTTCTCATTTGGCAGGAGTGGTAAAGAATTCGCCTGCCAATGTGGGAGGTGTGGGTTTGATCCCTGGGTTAGGAAGATCCCCTGGAGAAGGGAATGGCTACCCACTCCAGTACTCGTGCCTGGAGAATCCCATGGACAAAGGAGCCTGGTGGGCTGCAGGCCATGGGGTCATAGAGAGTCAGACACCGCTGAGCGACTAAGCGCACATGGAATGGGATGTGACTGAGCACAATTGTTGAGCAAATAATTAAGTGACTGGCTAAAGAAGAATATTGCTGGTGGAAGGCTACTACAAATGACACCATTTTAAGATTCACAAATTGTCTAGTAATTCAAGGATTTATGCTAAAGTTGCTCTTCTAGAAAGAGAGATATAATCTTCACTGTGCTTCTCTGTGAGTCCAGCCAAGACTACAGGAATGAAAGTTCAATGATCCTGTGGATAAGGGTACCTAAGCTACTACCTCTATAGCATTTACCAGGCTACTGATTAAACCATGGGGCAACATGGCCAAAGCATCTTCACCCTCAGCACTTTCTGTCTGAACTGTGTTCCAAATGGCAAAAGAAAAGTAACTGCTGAAGGTGGAAAGAGACTAAAACCAGTCTTCTTCCGTGAAGGAGGAATATGAATGGATGTGACTAGCTGACCTTAGACACAGCAAGCAGTGGATAAACTGACCTCTGTCTATAAAAGCTGTGTCCAAGGCTCCAATTCTTCTGTTTCCTGCTCATGAAAGTGGAAGAGTCTTATGCTACCCCTTAAAAGAAAAGGAGAAAGAAAGAGGAGAGGGAGAGAAGAAAGAGGGAAAAAAATCTGTATGCCACTACTTAATGGATTATTATGAAAAATCTAACTGTTGATTCAAAGTCAAAAAGTAAATTCATGACAGTTCCTTGCAAAGTACACAATTCTACAGAAAATAAATTTCTATGTTTGTTATTTGATGATTATTCCTTGAGTGCATTCAATTTGATATTCATTTGAGTGCATTCAATTTGATATTCCCTTAAATGTCTCCTAAAAGATGATGCTGTGAAAGAGCTGCACTCAATATATCAGCAGATTTGGAAAACTCAGCAGTGGCCACAGGACTGGAAAAGGTCAGTTTTCATTCCATTCCCAAAGAAAGGCAATGCCAAAGAATGTTCAAACTACTGCAATTGCACTCATCTCACACGCTAGTAAAGTGATACTCAAAATTCTCTAAGCCAGGCTTCTGCAATACGTGAACTGTGAACTTCCAGATGTTCAAGTGCTTTTAGAAAAGGGAGAGGAACCAAAGAACAACATCCGCTGGATCATCGAAAAACCAAGAGAGTTCCAGAAAAACATCTACTTCTGCTTTATTGACTATGCCAAAGCCTTTGACTGTGTGGATCACAATAAACTGTGGAAAATTCTGAAAGAGATGGAAATACCAGACCACCTGGCCTGCCTCTTAAGAAACCTGTATGCAGGTCAGGAAGCAACAGTTAGAACTGGACATGGAACAATAGACTGGTTCCAAATAGGAAAAGGAGTACATCAAGGCTGTATATTGTCACCCTGCTTATTTAACTTATATGCAGAGTACATCATGAAAAGTGCTGGGCTGGAAAAAGCACAAACTGGAATCAAGATTGCTGGGAAGAATATCAATAACCTCAGATATGCAGATGACACCACCCTTATGGCAGAAAGTGAAGAAGAACTAAACAGCCTCTTGATGAAAGTGAAAGAGGAGAGTGAAAAAGTTGGCTTAAAGATCAACATTCAGAAAACTGAGATCATGGCATCTGGTCCCATCACTTCATGGCAAATAGATGGAGAAACAGTGGAAACAGTGGCTGACTTTATTTTTGGGGGGCTCCAAAAATCACTGCAGATGGTGATTGCAGCCATGAAATTAAAAGACACTTACTCCTTGGAAGGAAAGTTATAACCAACCTAGATATCATATTAAAAAGCAGAAACATTACTTTGCCAACAAAGGTCCATCTAGTCAAGGCTATGGTTTTTCCAGTAGTCATGTATGAATGTGAGAGTTGGACTATAAAGAAAGCTGAGCACCAAAGAACTCATGCTTTTGAACTGTGGTGTTGGAGAAGACTCTTGAGAGTCCCTTGGACTGCAAGGAGATCCAATCAGTCCATCCTAAAGGAGATCAGTCCTGGGTGTTCACTGGAAGGACTGATGTTGAAGCTGAAATTCCAATACTTTGGCCACCTGATGTGAAAAGCTGACTCATTTGAAAAGACCCTGATGCTGGGAAAGATTGAGGGTAGGAGAAGAAGGGGACAACAGAGGATGAGATGGTTGGATGGCATCACCAACTCAATGGACGTGGGTTTGGGTGGACTCAGGGAGTTGGTGATGGACAGGGAGGCCTGGTGTGCTGCGGTTCATGGGTTCTCAAAGAGTCGGACACTACTGAGCGACTGAACTGAACTGAATTGTTTCCATTGTTTCCCCATCTATTTGCCATGAAATGATGGGACTGGATGCCATGATCTTAGTTTTCTGAATGTCAAGTTTTAAGCCAACTTTTTCACTCTCCTCTTTCACTTTCACCAGTGTTCATAGCAGTACCATTTACAATAGCCAAGAAATGTAAACTACACAAGTTCTCATGAATGGACAACCAGTTTAAGAAGACGTGATACATACACATATATATATACACAAAGGGAATATTAGTCAACCATTAAAAAAGTATAATATTGCCATTTGTAGCAACATGGATAGACCTAGAGAATATTATATCATGCTTAGTGAAATAAGTCAGAAAAAGACAAGTGTTATATGGTATCACTTATGTATGGAATCTAAAAAACGAATCTCCCTGCGTGGGAAAACCATCTAATGCTTGGCATCTGCGATATCTGCTCGTGTTTACCGACTTAATTACCGACTCCCTTAGGTTTGTCTTAAGTCGAGATTCTGTCAGCAACCAACGCCTTCTGTTCAACGATGGGTTTTACTTCCAATTCCAGGACTTGTCTAATCTGCAGTGTTCAATACGTTGCTCCATTAAAAGCTCTGCCTATTGTAATATTTCAAGTCATTAAAAGCTCTGCCTATTATAATTTCACTAATCATAACATTGGTTTTAAATGTTAATAAAACAGTATTTTATGTGCAAAAAAAAATAAATAAATAAAAAAAAATAAAAAACGAATCTATGTACAAAACAAAAACAGATTCACATAGAAAAAACTTGTGGTTACCAACAGAGCAGGGTAGGGGTGTGTACCAATTAGAAGTATGGGGTTAACAGATGCATAAAATAGATAAGCAACAAGGATTTACTATATATCACAGGAGATTATATTAAATACCTTATAATAACCTATAATGAAATAGAATCGGCAAAAAGTAAAATAAAATACCTGAATCACTATGCTGAACACCTGAAATAATGCAATGTAAGTCAACTATACTTCAATTAAAAAGCAACATACAATACATAAAAGACAAAAAGAGCTATATATCTGCAATCCATAGGCCACATAAATGCAAGGAATGTCAAGTACCAGGTCTAGCTCATAGCATACCATTTATCATAATATATGCATTGCTGTTATTTGGTCGCTAAGTTGTATCCAACTCTTTTACAACCCCATGGACTGTAGCCTGCCCAGATTTCCATGTCCATGGACTTTCCCAGACAAGAATACTGCAGTGGTTGCCATTTCCTTCTCCAGGAGATCTTCCTGACCCAGAGATGGAACCCGCGTCTCCTGCATTGGCAGAAGGATTCTTTAACCACTGAGCTGCCAGGAAAGTCATTATAATACATATTTCACACACTTGCTCTATAACTTATTCAACAGCTTCTATAAAACTTTGAAATCTTTTCATTAAAAATGGGTACCTAGCGATTAATGCCAAACACGTTCTGTGTGTGTGCTCACTTGCTCAGTCATGTTCAATGCTTTCTGACCCTGAGGACTGTAGCCAACCAGACTCCTCTGTCCCTGAGATTATCCTGGCAGGAATACTGGACTGGGGTGCCATTTCTTCCTCCAGGGACTCTCCCCCAACCAGATATCAAAGCGTCTCCTTTGGCTCCTGCATTGGCAGGTAAATTCTTTACCACTGAGCCGCCTAGGAAGCCACCCTACTTTCTGTTTACTACTGACCAAAATATTTTCTCTTGGGATGTGAGTCTTGACTTTTTTTTTTCTCCTGTCCTATTCTGTACTTGGGGCTTCCCAGGTGGCATAGTTGGTAATGAATCTGCTTGCTAATGCAAGAGACCAAAAGACTCAAGTTTGATCCCTGGGTTGGAAAGATCCCCTGGAGGAAAAAATGGCCACCCACTCCTGTATATTTGCCTGTAAAGTTCCATGGACATAGGAGCCTGGTGGGCTGTAGTCCGTAGGGTCACAAAGAGTTGGACATGACCGAGCAACTGAGCACACACACAAATTCTATAATCATTTCCTTCTCTGGAGTTACTGAAAGAATATCTCATCTAATAACTGCTCCTTATTAATAAAATTCTGAAAAAACAAGAAATTGATCTTTATTCTGAGGCTGTCATGGGCTAAATACTTAACATATAATGCTATTGAAACAACCAGGGAAAATTACAGAGGATGAGATGGATGGCATCATCGACTCAATGGACACAAGTTTGGGCAAACTCCCAGAGATGGTGGACAGGGAAGCATGGCATGCTGCACTTCCTGGGGTTGCAAAGAGTCAGACACAACTTGGTGACTAAACAACAAGGGAAGCCTAATGCTTACTGAAAAACTCTCATGCTCCAAGCACTGTAATAGACAGCTTCCACATGTTATTTCATGTAATTCTGACAGCAGTAATTAAAAATGTCTATCTTTCAGATGAGAAAAGTGAGCTGCAGCAAGATTGTGCTTAGTCGCTCAGTCGTGTCCAACTCTTTGCAACTCCATGGACTGTAGCCCTCCAGGCTCCTCTCTCCATGGGATTTTCCAGCAAGAATACTGGAATGGGTTGCCATTCCCTCCTCCAGGGGATCTTCCCAACCCAGGGATTGAACCCAGATCTCTGGCACTGCAGGCGGATTCTTTACCATCTGAGCCACCAGGGATTAGACTAAATTCATGTAATGGGCTACAAATCTGGGATTCCAGCAGATAAACTTTCTCATTCCATATATGTTTGAATATTAACCAATTGATTTGTATGGAGGAAATAAGGTTCACAAAATTCCTAGAACATACAATTATCTATAGAACAACCATATCCATGGGCAGCAGCATCTCTCAAGGCCCAAAATATAGTGGGTAAAATAAAAATATGGCAGCAGTCTAAAAAGAAAGCTAGGGACTTTCCTAGAAGTCCAGTGGTTAAGACTTTGCCTTCCAATGCATGGGGCACAGGTTCAATTCCTGACCAAAGAGCTAAGACCCCACATGCCTCATGGCCAAAAAACCAAAGCATAAAACAGAAGCAATATTGTGACAAATTCAATAAAGATTTTTTAAAATGGTCCACATCAAAAAAAAACAAAACAAAAAGAACTTATCGTTTTAAAAATAAATAGATAAATAGAAAGCACAGTTGATGCCATCTTTTTTATTTCCTTTATAGTCCTTGGATTGGGACTTATGGAGCATTTACAAGATTTTTGTTAGAGGCAAATGCCTACTCTTTCTTAGGCTAGTTACTTGAGAGCTAGGATAATATATGGAATTTGACAAGTAAAAACTTTATGAATTAAACAAGGACCTACTTCATGGCACAGGGAACTATACTCAATATTTTGCAAAAACCTACAATGGAAAACACTCTCAAAAAGAATATATAGATATAGATATAAAACTGAATCACTTTGCTTTACACCTGAAATACAACACTGTAAATCAACTATAATTCAACACAAAATTTTTAAAACTTTATGAATTAAAGAATTTTCAAAAACCCTTCCACTTCCAATAATGCTATTGGCATCCAATCAATTTAAAAGTGTTTATACTAAAGAACCTCTTGATGAACATGAAAGAGAAGAGTGAAAAAGCTGGCTTAAAACTCAACATTCAAAAAACGAAGATCACGGCATCCAGTCCCATCATTTCATGGTGAATAGATAGGGAAACAATGCAAACAGTGACAGACTTTATTTTTGGGGGCTCCAAAATCACTGCAAATGGTGACTGTAGCCATGAAATTAAAAGATGCTTCCTCCTTGAAAGAAAATTTATGACCAACCTAGACAGCATATTAAAGAGCAGACATTACTTTGCCAACAAAGGTCCATCTAGTCAAAGCTATGGTTTTTCCAGTAGCCATGTATGGATGTGAGAGTGGGACCATAAAGAAAGTTGACTGCCAAAGAATTGATGTTTTTGAACTGTGGTGTTGGGGAAGACTCTTGAGAGTCCCTTGGACTGCAAGGAGATCAAACCAGTCAAACCTAAAGGAGATCACTCCTGAATAGTCTTTGGAAGGACTGACGCTGAAGCTCCAATACTTTGGCCACCTGATGCAAAGTACTGACTCATTGGAAAAGACCCTGATCCTGGGAAAGACTGAAGGCAGGAGGAAAAGGGGACGACAGAGGATGGGATGGTTGAATGGCATCACTGACTCAATGACTATGAGTTTGAGTAAGCTCCAGGAGTTGCTGATGGACAGGGAAGCCTGGCATGCTACAGTACATGGGGTCGCAAAAAGTCAGACATGACTGAGTAACTGAACTGAAAATACTATGTTCTCATCCTTACCATAATGTCATCTGCAGAGTAGACACCCTCTTTTATCATTTTATTGCATCTTGGATGTTTTCTTTGTAGCTGATTAACATTTTTCTGCCCCATGAGATCATACACTAAGCTGCAAAAGGCAGGAGTCTCCAACCCCCAGGCCAAAGACCATTATACAGTCTGTGGCCTGTTAGGAACACTGGGCCACACGGCAGGAGGTGAGCGGCTGGTGGGTGAGGGAAGCTTCATCTGTATTTACAGCCACTCCCCTTCACTCACATTACTGCCTGAGCTCCACTTCCCGTCAGATCAGCAGTGGTGTTAGATTCTCATAGAAGCGTGAATCCTACTGTGAACGGTGCATGTGAGGGATCTAGGTTGCATGCTCCCTACGAGAATCTAATGCCTGATGATCTGATTCTGCATCATGGTGAGTTGTATAATTATTTCACTATATATCACAATGTAATAATAATAGAAATGAGATGCACAATAAATGTAATGTGTTTGAATCATCCCAAAACCATCCCCTCTCTCCTTGTCCATGGAAAAACTGTCTTCCTCAAAACCCATCTCTGGTGCCAAAACGTGGGGGACTGCTGACATAGGGTTAGGACTACGTAGTAGCCTTGGTGTCTGCTCTATTCCCAGATACACACACACACACACATACACACACACACACACAGCATTTACTGTACAGTCCATGGCAGAGCCCTTTCATTAGTGTTTCCTAGAGGGACACCAACTCTAAGCAAATCTCAAGTATAAACAAAAGACCACCTGGCTTCAATGTTTCAAGTATAACATTGTGCATACCTTTTGCCTTATCAGAATATTTCCTGTGGCTTTTCTGCCTATAAAGTGATTAAAGCCAAACTATCTAAACTGATGGAAATGGAAATGGCAACCCACTCCAGTATCTTTGCCTAGAGAGTCCCACAGACAGAGGAGCCTGGCAGGCTACAGCCCATAAGGTCGCAAGAGTTGGACATGACTTAGCAACTAAATCACCACACCACCACCATCTAAACTGATCTCATTCAAAAATAAGACTACAGCCTGCCATGACACCTATATCAAGCCATTTCTGCTCATTTCCAGAGTTACATTTACTTTCAAAAGCAAGACCTTCTTTCACATTTTCATGATTTTTTTTCCACGTGTATTTCTCAACAAGCAGCCAAACCTATGTGACTTTATCTCCTGCCCATTGTTAGCTATTAATATTAAAATTCAGCTCACCTACAAACTGGTTAAAATAAAAAGTAACTGTCATTGTATGGCAATGTGTGGCATGTGTGGCAAAAACCACCACAGTATTGTAAAGCAATTAGCCTCCAATTAAAATTAACTAATTAATTTTTAAAAAGAGTAACTATCCTGAGGAAAAGGACAGGAAAATGATGCAACATTAAAAGTAATAAAAACTATTATTAAGACTATATGTCAAGTTAACTTCAGATTATACTACAAAGCTACAGTCATCAAGACAGTATGGTACTGGCACTAAAACAGAAATATAGACAAATGGAACAAGATAGAAAGCCCAGAAATAAACCCATGCACTTGTGGGTACCTTACTTTTGACAAACAAGGCAAGAATACACAATGGGGCAAAGACAGCTTTTTCAATAAACAGTGCTGGAAAAACTGGACAGCTATGTGTAAAAGAATGAAATTAGAACACTTCCTAACACCATACACAAAGATAAACTCTAAGTGGATTAAAGACCTCAGTGTAAGATAAGAAACTATAAAACTCTTAGAGGAAAACATAGGCAGAACACTCGATGATGCAAATCAAAGCAAGATCCTCTATGACCCACCTCCTAGAGTAATAGAAATAAAAACAAAAGTAAACAAGTGGGACCTGATTAAACTTAAAAACTTTTGCACAGCAAAGGAAACTATAAGCAAGGTGAAAAGACAACCCTCAGAATGGGAGAAAATAATACCAAATAAAACAACTGACAAAGGATTAATTTCCAAAATATACAAGCAACTCATACAATGCAATACCAGAAAAACAAACAGCCCAACCAAAAAGTGGGGAAAAGACCTCAACAGACATTTCTCCAAAGGAGACATACAGATGGCTAACAAACACATGAAAAGATGCTCAACATCGCTCATTATTAGAGAAATGCAATTCAAAACTGCAATGAGATATCACCTCACACCAGTCAGAATGGCAAAAAGTCTACAAACAATAAATACTGGAGAGAGTGTAGAGAAAAGGGAACACTCTTGCACTGTTGGTGGGAATGTAAATTGATACAGCCACTATGGAAGACGGTATGGAGATTCCTTAAAAACTAGGAATAAAATCACCATATGACCCAGCAATTCCACTCCTAAGCATATACCCTGAGGAAATCAAAACTGAAAAACACACATGTATCCCATTGTTCATTGCAGCACTATTTATAATAGCTAGAAAATGGAAGCAACCTAGATGTCCATCGACAGATGAATAGATAAAGTTGTAATACATATACACAACGGAATATTACTCAACCATAAAAAGGAACACATTTGAGTCAGTTCCAATGAGGTGGATGAACCCAGAACCTATTATATAGAGTGAAGTGAGTCAGAAAGAGAAAGATAGATATTGTATTCTAACGCATATATATGGAATCTAGAAAAACAGTACGGAAGAATTTATTTACAGGGCAGCAATGGAGAAACAGAGAGAACAGACTTATGGACATGGGGAGAGGGGAGGAGAGGGTGAGATGTATGGAAAGAGTAAGATGGAAACTTACATTACCGTATGTAAAATAGATAGCAAATGGGAATTTGATGCATGGCTCAGGAAACTCAAACAGGGGCTCTGTATCAACCTAGGAGTGGGATGGGGCAGGAGATGGAAGGGAGGTTCAAAGGGGAGGGGGATATATGTATACCTGTGGCTGATTCATGTTGAGGTTTGAGAGAGAACAACAAAATTCTGTAAAGCAATTGTCCTTCAATAAAAATAAATAAATTTTTAAAAAAGAATATATGTCTAGTCAAAATTGAGGAAGTTCTAAAAAATATCTAATAAATCATCCCCATTGGTGATTAGCACTGTTTGAATTACAAAAAAATTTTAACTTGATAAAATTATTTAATCGGGTTTGATTTTTAAGTCTAGAATCACTGCAAACAGGCTGGTATGTACAAATAGAAATCACCATTTTGATTTCAAATGCTCATTTTCTATAGCTTTGTCATCCTTTATATAACACTATCTTCTCTTAGATTTCTTTCATCATAGGTGGCAAGATACCCTCTCTGCAGCATTCTTTGCAAGCTAAGACTTTCTCTCCCAAAAGGATCATGTCCTTTTTCCTGAACTTTCTTCCCTAAGTGGATCTCCACTATAACAACTTGTGCAAGAGTTTTTACCCAGTGAGACTTATTGGGCACCTCTGGTAGCTCAGTTGGTAAAAGAATCTGCCTGCAATGCAGGAGACCTGGGTTTGATACCTGGTCAGGGAGACCCCCTGGAGAAGGAAATGGCAAACCACTTCAGTACACTTGCCTGTAAAGTCCCATGGACAGAGGAGCCTGGCGGGCTGCAGTCCATGGGGTTGCACAGAGTTGGGCATGAGATTTATTGCCTGTGTTTAAAATGGCAACACACATTACTTTCACTTACATTGACAGACTAATAATCTGTGATGAATATTTTTATATCAACTCAAAATATAAATACAGATTACCCTTTTCTGTAATCTTTGGTCCATAGCTCTGAGAAGAAAACTGTTTTCTCAGTGTATTTTGATTAGACTTGCTGAACTCATGTTTTATCTTATGTATTTTCTCCTGCTGTTGGATTTCTTCCTCACTGTGCAATGGCATCTTTTCTCTTTAGTAGTTATTGGAAAATCTTATAACGAAAATGATACTCTCCCTCTGAAAATTTCAAAGATTTGTCAAGATGCCAATTTCCAAATTTAAATTTCTTTATCATTGAGGAGAAATCATCTTAGGATTATTATATTTTCTACTCTTTAATAATGACTGTAAAAACTTTATTTTCTTTTTTTAGCTTTTTTCAAAAATTTTTAATAGGAGGAAAATTGCTTTACAATGTTGTGGTGGTTTCTGCCACACAATAATGCCGTACAACAATGCGAATCAGCCATAATTATACATAAATCACCTCCCTCTTGAGCCTCCCTACCATCCCCCATCCCACTGTTCTAGATTATTTTTTCTCTTTTGCATTTTTGCTATGAAGTATATCACGTACGTAAAAGAGTGTGCCCAATTGGTTTACATTTCATAGAGAAATAATAAAATGATCAACTCTATATCAGACACTCGCCTTAACAGAGCTTTCCTGCTAACTATAAGCTCCCTGGGAGAAGTTTTTTGTTACCAAGTTCTCTGAATAGACCCTGAATCCTTTGAAAGACCCCTTTCATCCACCCTTCATTCCACTTCATTTTGTGCTTAGTCGCTCAGTGGTGTCCAACTCTTTGCGACCCCACAGACTGTGGCCCACCAGGCTCCTCTGTCCATGGGGATCCTCCAGGCAAGAATACTGGAGTTTGTTGCCATGCCTTCCCTCCAGGGTATCTTCCCAACCCAGGGATCCAACCCAGGTCTCCCGCATTGCAGGTGGATTCTTTACTGTCTGAGCCACCCTCAGTTCAGTTCAGTCGCTCAGTCGTGTCCGACTCTTTGCAACCCCATGAACCGCAGCACGCCAAGCCTCCCTGTCCATCACCAGCTCCCGGAGTCCACCTTACCTCTCTGCAAACATTTCCAACCATTCCCTAGGTCCCAATCTGGACCACATGACCACTTATTTCAACCACTGCATTCCTGTTCTCTAGACGTCCCTACATCTTTGGCTTTCTGGTATACCAATGTGCATGTCTAATATTCCCAATAGCTAATATTTATTGCTCGTCTATGAGATACACAGCACTAAGCTCTGTCCCACACATTTGGGCTTCTTAGGTGACTCAGTGGTAAAGAATCCGCCTGCCAGTGCAGGAGACAGGGGTTGATTCTTAAGTTGGGAAGATCCTGGGGGGAAGGAAATGGCAACACACTCTAGTATTCTTGCCTGGAGAACTCCATGGACAGAGGAGTCTGGAAGGCCACAGTCCATGGGGTCACAAAGAGTAGGACATGACTGAGTGACCGAACAACAACCACCACCAGCACATTTAATCCTCACAACAAACCAGTGAAGTGGATATTATTAGCTTTAACATCTTTGTTGTCTTTTTATAATACAAGATTATTTTTTCCTCTATAATAAAAAAAAGTAAAGCTTTTTAACATAAATGTTTGCCAAATGGAGACTTTATTGAAAAAAATCTATACATACTTGTAAATAAATAAATCCACTCGCACACATTTATCCATCAAGAATTCAAGGGGGAAATGTGCAAAGAGGAAAACAAGTAGAAAGTTTGGTATCACTGATGAGTAATATCCATTTTTAAAAGCTTAAATGTATCCAAGGAGGAAAAACAACACGTGCTAATTCATTCTTAACATGAATTCTTTAGGACACTTTAAAATAAGGGAATTTCACCTTTATGCCCTTTTAGTCCTTTTCGTCTTTGCTGAAATTCTATTCAGGGGAATATGTATTTGTGACATCTGTAATTTTCCTCTTTGATATATAGTTTTCTGGAAGAAGTTATATTAAGGTCACAAATACACAGCAGGTAAGATTTTTTTGAAAAGGACAAAGAATATTTGGGGCTCTGTCATACCCTAGCTGAGTGAATTTGAAGAAAGCATGAGCTCTATTTTTTCAATTATGATATGATAATCTTGCCTCCTATCTCTAAGAATGGTGTGAATTAATGTGATAAAATTATTTGAGTTCTTTCAAAATAAGTACTCTAAAAATAAAGCTGTTTCACACTGTTCCATTAATTTTGAATCTCCTTATTTTAAAAAGGAAATTTAAAAAGGGAACAAATGGCAACCTTTGCTTATTTTCTAGAGAAAATATTTCTATTTTTTCCTAAGAAATGACTATTTTTGATGTATGTCTTTTACAATCTATTTCTGCCATTTCTTGAGGAATAGCATTTAAAATTTTTAAATGCATCTGCTTTTTGACCCAGTAATTCTATTCTTACGAATTCTGCCTAAGAAACATGTCCACCTGAAAAAGTTTCATATACAAATATATTTATTGTACCCTTACTAGCACAGAAAAAGACTAATGATTAAATAATGGGGTTATGTTTAAGTAAATTGTGATTTAGCCACATGAAGAAACATCACATAAATATTAAAATATATATGTAAAGTATACATAAAAGAAACTTTATAACATCAAAGAGGGCTTCTTATAAAGTTAACTAAAAGAAGACAATGAAATTGCTTAAATACTCTGAGTTCAGCTCAGATTAAGATGAAAAAGGTTAGCAATGCATGTCTTAAAACAGTTCCATTATAGATAATTACATATAGAGTGCAAGTCATTCAGTCATGTCCAACTCTTTATGACCCCATGGACTTTACAGTCCATGGAATTCTCCAGGCCAGAATACTGGAGTGGGTAACCTTTATCCTCTTAGTTTTACAATCATCTATAGTGAGTTTTTATTATGTTTATAATAAGGAAAATTGGAAATCATATTGTAGACAAAATACTTTCAGGATACACTTTCAATTCAATGGGTTGAGTTTCCCAACCAACTGAAGCAAAGCAACATATGACACTCTGCATCCCACACGTGGACACTCTAGGAGACGAACCAGCACCTTACACATTTTACTCAACAAGGAGTAGAATTAAACCACTCATGGGCCTCCATACTGTGAGATCTCAAAGCCCTAGCATCACACATGCACACGCACACACACACACACACACACACACACATTCTGCAAAACAGCACTTAAGTCACTTAGTACACCCCAGGTCCATTGTTCATTTCACTGCTCTCACTAGACCAGATACCTGGTTCTTCTGGAGCTTGGGTTCTGTTTTCCCAAACTGGCCCCATGGGCAGTTACTGTCTGGCTCCATGACAGCACTAAACGATGCACCTTTCTCAGGTTCAGAAACAGATCATCTTAGTCTTCAGACCACTAACAATTTGTTCTGCAGGATAAAATGGTGCCAGCCATCCACAGTGGCTGAGTCAGTTTCTGAGAACAATCTTCTTCACTCTTTCATTTTGTTTGGCTTAGGAAAGGCCTGGCTCTGTCCACCAAGAGAGCTATCAACATCCTAGAGAACTTCCTCTGGTTTCAAGTCAACGCTGTTCACCAGACTTGAGTCCTTGATCTAGGACTGAAGATGGTTTTATGGGGAAAAACCTGGGCTTTGGAATCAGAGAACTTTGGGTTCAAATCTTGGCACTGCCATTTGCTTGTTCTGCAACTTTGGGCAAGCTACTTGACTCCTACAGCCTTCACATGAAAAATAAAGGTAACAATTCTTAACTTTTTGAGTCTGTAGGAAGAGTTCCTGAGACAATGTAAAAAGGACATATGATATTAACATCCACTCGGTTGTACTTTAAAAATGAATGCACAAGACTGAAGCTTTCAATTGGGACAGTTTTTTTTTAAATGAGGAACTAGGACAAGATTTAAAACTGAGAGTCAAAGAACCAGAGTAAAGACCCTCCATCAGAGAAACGTAAAGGTTGAAAGCTGGAGATTAGAAGATATTGGTTGCATTGATTTTAGCACCTGGTTGATATTATTGTGACTCTTTTTCCTTAAAGTATTGTTGAAGTCTAATACAAAGTTACAGAGTATAAGTACACAGAAATTCTTAAAGAGATGGGAACACCAAACCACCTTACCTGCCTCCTGAGAAATCTGTATGCAGATCAAGAAGCAACAGTTAGAACCAGACATGGAAAAGCAGACTGGTTCCAATTAGGGAAAGGAGTACATCAAAGCTGTATACTGTCACTCTATTTATTTAATTTATATGCAGAGTACATCATGCGCAATGCTGGGCTGGGTGAAGCACAAGCTGGTAATCAAGATTGTCAGAAGAAATATCAATAACCTCAGATATGCAGATGACACCACCCTTATGGCAGAAAGCGAAGAAGAACTGCAGAGCCCCTTGATGAAAGTGAAAGAGGAGAGTGAAAAAGTTGGCTTAAAACTCAACATTCAAAAAACAAAGATCATGGCATCTGGTCCCATCATTTCATGGCAAATAGATGGGAAAACAAGGCAAACAGTGCCAGACTTTATTTTCTTGGGCTCCAAAATCACTGCAGATGGTGACTGCAGCCATGAAATTAAAAGACACTTGCTCCTTGGAAGAAAAGCTATGACCAACCTAGACAGCATATTAAAAAGCAGAGACATTACTTTGCCAACAAAGGTCCATCTAGATAAACCTATGGTTTTTCCAGTAGTCACGTACGGATGTGAGAGTTGGACTATAAAGAAGGCTGAGCACCGAAGAATTGATGCTTCTGAATTTTGGTGTTGGAGAAGACTCTTCAGAGTCCCTTGCACTGCAAGGAGATCCAACCAGTCCATCCTAAAGGAAATCAGTCCTGAATGTTCATTGCAAGGACTGATGCTAAAGCTGAAGCTCCAATATTTTGGTCACTTGATGTGAAGAACTGACCCATTGGAAAAGACCCTGATGCTGGGAAAGATTGAAGGCAGGAGGAGAAGGATTAGATGGTTGGATGGCATCACCAACTCAATGGACATGAGTCTGAGCAAGTTCCAGGAGTTGGTGATAGAAGGAAAGCGTGTTATGCTGCAGTCCATGGGGTTGCAAACAGTTGGACACAACTGAGTAACTGAACTGAACTGATATAACACCCAGTACCACAGGTCAAGATCTTCAACGTTACCAGCACCACAGAAACCAAAGAGGGATTTTGAAAGAAAGTATTTGAAGTGCTCTTAGAAGGAATATTGTCTTATTTCAACGTGGTCAGTGGCAAAAACATCCTCATACCTCCATGTCACTCACCTGAACACCAGGACACTGCATAACATAAGCATAGTAATAACAAGGAAGAACACCTGTGGTTCCAGGTGGGTCTCCCGGTTACTTTCCAGATCCACACACACCTGTGTGCACTCTGCTTTGGTGGGCATCCAGAACATTTCCCTACACAACCTCAGTGAAGCACAACATGGAAAAGTTCATCCAAAAAATTGTCTTTCCTGGGCTCTGACGCTGCTTGCTCTTGTCATAGTGGTGTTTAGAGCACTGCATTGTATCAAAAGAGCAGGGCAGTTAGCATAAATGAACAGTCACTCAAAAATAATCAAAAATGTGACTTTCTTCCTCTGTTTATAGCCTGTGATATAAAACTGAAAACTCAGTGAGAATCAAAGATGGCAAACATCAAACACCAGAAATTAGCCGTCAATTAGTTCCCAAAGATGAAGTAGATTGAATAGGGCTCTTCAGAAACAGATCCACAGACTTAGAGAACAAGCTACAGTTGCCAGGGGGATGGATGGGGGGAGGGATAGTTAGGGAGTTTGGGATGGACATGTACACACTGCTATATTTTAAATGGCTAACCAACAAGGTCCTACTGTATAGCAGGGGGAACTCTACTCAATGTTATGTGGCAGCCTAGATGGGAGGGGAGTTTGGGGGAGAATGGATACATGTATATGTATAGCTGAGTCCCTTCACTGTCCACCTGAAACTGTCACATCATTGTTAATATGTGGTGGTGGTGGTGGTGGTTTAGTCGCTAAGTCACATCCGACTCTTGTGACCAAGTGTAGCCCACCAGGCTTCTCTATCCAAGGGATTTTATAAAATAAAAAGTTTAAAAATAAGTTTCTTAAATATCAAAGCTGGTACTGGTTTATATTTAATAGAGTCTTACATTCTAGAGTGTAAAAACTAAACAAATTAAAATATCTCTCCCAGATCTTTGTCTAATGACCAAGGAATTAAATTTTGTGATGTGCCTTTAGCCAAGTTCTAGCCTCAACCCAATACTCTGTGTACCTGTCTTCATTAAGGGAACTAGGTTCTGAATCTAAAGGTATCTACATTGAAAAGAACCTTGAAAATAATTTTATTCCACCCTCCTCCATTTTTCACAAGAAAAACAAAGACCCGGAGGAACAGAGTGGCTTATCTAGAATTACCTTGCTAATTGTGAAGATGAGTCTAGAATTACAACTAATATCCTTTCCATTACACAGAAGATTTTCCAACCCTGTTCTCCACAACCTCTGCATCTCCAGATGCTTTGGATTAAAGGCTGCCCCAGGTATTAAGAAAGATTTTTAGCAGTTTGCTACAGAATACCAGACTTCATTATCCTTTCTCCATTTCAGACTAAGCAACTCCATTTATTTTACGTACTGGCTTCCACGTTAGATTTCATTTGAGGAACACACTTGGCTAAAATAATTTGACAGCCATTGCTTTCTATGAGCATCAATAGACTTTTTGTTTTTAAAAAACATGCAATGTGAATCAACAGAATCAACATAAATCTTATTTTTATTTTGCCAGGCTCAACAACCATGGGGTTACAAAGAGTCAGACACAACTGAGCGACTGAACTGAAGCTCAACAAGATAAACTGGAACTGCTGTTAACCCTCAACAAAAACAATAGACATCAAACAGCCTCCCCTCCTGAAAGATGCTAACTTGCAAATAAACCACTAACTGGCTGTTAATTGCTCCTTGATTGAATAATAGATTTTAGCTACTTTATCTATTGTATCTTTGTTTCATTTCACAGAAGAAAACCACTCAAGGAAAGCATGTTTAGAACATAACTTCGTGAGAAGGTAAAAACACCAATATGTGTACCTTGGGCATATTTCCAAAGAACACAGGCCAGTTATTAACACATTGCAAATGTCAGCTCTTGTCCACCCTTCAAAATCCTGTTATTATTTGAGATTTTTTCATCTCAGGACATCTTTGGTCAGATGTACACAACTCTAATCACTTAGTTGTATATCAAGTGCTCTGATGCTGATAAGAGAAAAATCTATGCACTGGCAATGACTAAAATATCCTGACTGGTAATCAGTATCCTCACAGTTGGTTTTCCAATTAACTGAAAGAAGATGACAGGTAGAGGAGATGGATAGAAAAACAACAACAAAAAATGCCTTTTCGCCGTTGGTTCAGTTCACTCGCTCAGTTGTGTCGAACTCTTTGTGACCCCATGAACCACAGCACGCCAGGCCTCCCTGTTCACCACCAACTCCCGGAGTCCACCCAAACCCATGTCCATAAATAACTAGTACTAATTAATCCAAAGATTAATAAGATAAGATGGAAATCACTTAAGCCAAGATGAATAGAATCCAAATTAGTACTCAGTGAGGAGTTCAGCATATACCTGAGGGCAAAGGGATTAATACCTGTCCAGCTTCTACATGAGAACCTCCTCTTTAATTAACTTTCTAGCTCTCTCCGCTGGGTAACCCAATAAAAGCCGACAGATTACATGTCTTACCAGGTAACTTTGCTTATGGTAGAAATGATTTCTGATTGGTCAACTGCATCTAGGGGAACATTTGCTTTGGGCTCCACTGAGAGACAGGCTTATTTCACTCAACCTATTGTTTCCAAGATTCATCCATATTGTAGCATGTATCAGTATTTACTTCCTTTTCACTTTTCTTAACTTGTTGAGATATAATTCACATAACATGCAATTCATTCATTTTAAAGTTATCACAACTGGGACTTCCCACGTGGTCTAGTGGGCTAAGACTTCACATGACCAAGCTCAATCTCTGGTCAGGGAACCAGATCCCACGTGCTTCAACTAAGGGTTCGTATGTTACAACTAAAGGTTCTGCATGCCACAATGAACAGCAAAGACCCTGACTGCTGCAACTAAAACCCAGCACAACCAAATCAATCAGCCGATAAAAAAATATATGTGTGCAATTAATTGATTTTTAATATATTCACAGAATTGTGCAAACATAATTCTCATCCTCTCAAAGTAACACTGTATCCTTTAACTGCCCCCCACTCTCTGCCCATCTCCTCTAGCCTGAAGCAACCACTAATATACTGTCTGTGCGGATTTGCCTATCTGAGACCTTCCTGTGAATAGAATCACATAGTATATGATCTTTTGTGACTTCTCTCATTTAACGTAATGTTTTCAAGGTTTATCCACGTACCAGGACTTCATTCCTTTTTATGGTTGAACAATATTCCATCATAGGCAGAGATGACATTTTATCCATTTATCAACTGATAGACGTTGGGTTGTGACCACCTTTTGGCTCTTATTAATAAAGCAGCTATAAACATTTGAGTGCAAGTTTTTGTGTGGACATACGTTTTCATTTATCTTGCGCACATAACCATGTGATGAATCAACGGCAACTTCATGATTAATCATTTGAGGGATTCCAGACTGTTTTCCAAACTGACTGCAACATTTTATAATCCTAACAGCAGTGTATGAGGATTCTTAGTTCTTATTTCTCGATGTCCTCCTCAAATCTTATCCAACTTGGTTAAGATGCCACAGGGTTATTTTTTTTTTTTTTTTTGCTTTTTATGGAAGTATAGTTCATTTACAATGTTGTGCTAGCTTCTGGTATACAGCAAAATGATTCAGTTATACATATTATTTTTCTTATTCACATGGTTGTTTTTAATGTTCATTTTTTCCTTCTCCACAGGGCTTGCAGACTCCATTCTATGATATTTTCAAGAATTTTGCACAGGATTACCAAATTCTCCAGGTTTCAGGTTCTAAAAAATTTGTCTTTTTTTTTTTTTAAGAGATAGTACAATTGCCTTTGCCAATCTCTTGCATTCATTCCCATTCTTCAAGCTTGCCCAAATATCATTCTTTCTCAAAGATCACTTTGTGTTGAAAGAAGATTGCGCTAATAAAAATAAATGAAAAAGAAAAAAAAAATTAAAAAAAATAAATCTGCAAAAAAAGAAAGAAAGAGGATTGCGTATCCACTTGTCTTTTTTTGACACAGAATAAATTTTGCATAAAAACAACCCCCAAACACAGATGCTTTATTTAAAAAAGAAAAACAAACAAGGAAACACAAACCTTAAATGACACAATGGACCAGCTAGACCTAATTGATATCTATAGGACATTTCACCCCAAAACAATCAACTTCACCTTTTTCTCAAGTGCACACGGAACCTTCTCCAGAATAGATCACATCCTGGGCCATAAATCTGGTCTTGGAAAATTCAAAAAATTGAAATCATTCCAGTCATCTTTTCTGACCACAGTGCAGTAAGATTAGATCTCAATTACAGGGAAAAAATTGTTAAAAATTCAAACATATGGAGGCTAAATAACACGCTTCTGAATAACCAACAAATCATAGAAGAAATCAAAAGAGAAATCAAAATATGTATAGAAATGAATGAAAATGAAAACACAACAACCCAAAACCTATGGGACACTTTAAAAGCAGTGCTAAGGGGAAGGTTCATAGCATTACAGGCTTACATCAAGAAACAAGAAAAAAACCAAATAAATAACCTAACTCTACACCTAAAGCAACTAGAGAAGGAAGAAATGAAGAACCCCAGGGTTAGCAGAAGGAATGAAATCTTAAAAATCAGGGCAGAAATAAATGCAATAGAAACTAAAGAGACCATAGCAAAAATCAACTAAAAGTTGGTTTTTTGAAAAAATAAACAAAATTGACAAGCCATTAGCAAGACTCATTAAGAAACAAAGAGAGAAGAACCAAATTAACAAAATTAGAAATGAAAATGTAGAGATCACAACAGACAACACTGAAATACAAAGGATCATAAGAGACTACTACCAGCAGCTCTATGCCAATAAAATGGACAACCTGGATGAAATGGACAAATTCTTAGAAAAGTATAACTTTCCAAAACTGAACCAGGAAGAAATAGAAGATCTTAACAGACCCATCACAGGCAAGGAAATCGAAACTGTCATCAAAAATCTTCCAGCAAACAAAAGCCCAGGACCAGATGGCTCCACAGCTGAATTCTACCAAAAATTTAGAGAAGAGCTAACACCTATCTTACTCAAAGTCTTCCAGAAAATTACAGATGAAGGTAAGCTTCCAAACTCATTCTATGGGGCCACCATCACCCTAATTCCAAAACCAGAAAAAGATGCCACAAAAAAAGAAAACTACAGGCCAATATCACTGATGAACATAGATGCAAAAATCCTTAACAAAATTCTAGCAAACAGAATCCAACAACATATTAAAGAAATCATACACCATGACCAAGTGGGCTTTATCCCAGGAATGCAAGGATTCTTTAATATCTGCAAATCAATCAATGTAATACACCACATTAACAAATTGAAAGATAAAAACCATATGATTATCTCAATAGATGCAGAGAAAGCCTTTGACAAAATTCAACACTCATTTATGATTAAAACTCTCCAGAAAGCAGAAATAGAAGGAACATACCTCAACATAATAAAAGCTATATATGACAAACCCACAGCAAGCATCACCCTCAATGGTGAAAAATTGAAAGCATTTCCCCTGAAATCAGGAACAAGACAAGGGTGCCCACTCTCACCACTACTATTCAACATAGTGTTGGAACTTTTGGCCACAGCAATCAGAGCAGAAAAAGAAGTAAAAGGAATCCAGATAGGAAAAGAAAAAGTGAAACTCTCGCTGTTTGCAGATGACATGATCCTCTACATAGAAAACCCTAAAGACTCTACCAGAAAATACTAGAGCTAATCAACGAATATAGTAAAGTTGCGGGATATAAAATTAACACACAGAAATCCCTTGCATTCCTATACACTAACAATGAGAAAACAGAAAGAGAAATTAAGGAAACAATACCATTTACCATTGCAACAAAAAGAATAAAATACTTAGGAGTATATCTACCTAAAGAAACAAAAGACCTATACATAGAAAACTATAAAACACTGATGAAAGAAATAAAAGAGGACACAAACAGATGGAGAAACATACCGTGTTCATGGATTGGAAGAATCAATATTGTCAAAATGGCTATTCTACCTAAAGCAATCTATAGATTCAATGCAATCCCTATCAAGTTACCAACGGTATTTTTCACAGAACTAGACCAAAGAATTTCACAATTTGTATGGAAATACAAAAAACCTCAAATAGCCAAAGTAATCCTGAGAAAGAAGAATGGAACTGGAGGAATCAACCTGCCTGACTTCAGACTCTACTACAAAGCCACAGTCGTCAAGACAGTATGGTACTGGCACAAAGACAGAAATATAGATCAATGGAACAGAATAGAAAGCCCAGAGATAAATCCACGAACCTATGGACACCTTATCTTTGACAAAGGAGGCAAGGATATACAATGGAAAAAAGACAACCTCTTTAAGAAGTGGTGCTGGGATAACTGGTCAACCACTTGTAAAAGAATAAAACTAGAACACTTTCTAACACCATACACAAAAATAAACTTAAAATGGATTAAAGATCTAAATGTCAGACCAGAAACTATAAAACTCCTAGAGGAGAACATAGGCAAAACACTCTCCGACATAAATCACAGCAAGATCCTCTATGACCCACCTCCCAGAATATTGGAAATAAAAGCAAAATTAAACAAATGGGACCTAATGAAACTTAAAAGTTTTGCACTAAAAAACTATAAGCAAGGTGAAGAACAACAAGAAGAAAAGACAAGGATTAATCTCAAAAATATACAAGCACTCCTGAAGCTCAATTCCAGAAAAAAAATGACCCAATCAAAAAATGGGCCAAAGAACTAAACAGACATTTCTCCAAAGAAGACATACAGATGGCTAACAAACACATGAAAAGATGCTCAACATCACTCATTATCAGAGAAATGCAAATCAAAACCACAATGAGGTACCATTACACGCCAGTCAGGATGGCTGCTATCCAAAAGTCTACAAGCAATAAATGCTGGAGAGGGTGTGGAGAAAAGGGAACCCTCTTACACTGTTGGTGGGAATGCAAACTAGTACAGCCGCTATGGAAAACAGTGTGGAGATTTCTTAAAAAACTGGAAATAGAACTGCCATATGACCCAGCAATCCCACTTCTGGGCATACACACTGAGGAAACCAGATCTGAAAGAGACACGTGCACCCCAATGTTCATCGCAGCACTGTTTATAATAGCCAGGACATGGAAGCAACCTAGATGCCCATCAGCAGATGAATGGATAAGGAAGCTGTGGTACATATACACCATGGAATATTACTCAGCCGTTAAAAAGAATCATTTGAATCAGTCCTAATGAGATGGATGAAACTGGAGCCCCTTATACAGAGTGAAGTAAGCCAGAAAGATAAAGAACATTACAGCATACTAACACATATATATGGAATTTAGAAAGATGGTAACAATAACCCTATATGCAAAACGGAAAAAGAGACACAGAAATACAGAACAGACTATTGAACTCTGTGGGAGAATGTGAGGGTGGGATATTTCAAAAGAACAGCATGTATACTATTTATGGTGAAACAGATCACCAGCCCAGGTGGGATGCATGAGACAAGTACTCGGGCCTGGTGCACTGGGAAGACCCAGAGGAATTGGGTGGAGAGGGAGGTGGGAGGGGGGATCGGGATGGGGAATACATGTAAATCTATGACTGATTCATATCAATGTATGACAAAAAAATAAATAAATAAATAAATAAATAAAAAAGAAGACAATATATTCAGATTAGATAAAGTGCCTGAGATTTTCCAGTGAGATGACTTCAACTATGTAAAAATGTGTTTATCTAAATATAGATGTCTTAATCATTGAAGTCTATATGTTATTCTTTAACTTTAAGCCATAATTTGTAACAGGATTAATACAATAAACAGTATTTTAGTAAAAAAAAAAATAAATAAATAAATAAATAAATAAAATAAAAATAAAAAAGAAAAATATGTTAATCTTGGTTATTTGGCATGACTTTATTTTTTTATTTCCCTATATTATTTCTATACTGAGTTATAATATGTAACATGTCATGAAACAACATTATAAAAGATTTGACCACACAAAATTTAGTAAAATATATTCCATCAATAAATGAGTAAGTTCTAAGCTTTTTGAAATGATCTGTTGATTCTAATGAATAACTGTTTCCACAAAAGTTTTTAATCAAATTCAGATTTTAAATAGAAAGATTAACAACATTGCATTTTACTATCAAAAAGTTATTGAATAATTCTGATAATTTCAAAATAGAGCATATAACAAGAAATTTCATTATTATTTCAACCTAGTCTTGTTACTCTATACAACCTAAGCAAAAGATATTCTACTGAAGTATAATTGACATATAACATAATTAGTTTCAGTTGTACATCATGATTCAAAAATCTGTATATATCATGAATGATCACAATAAATTTAGTTAGCATCATTACCATACATAGTTATAAAAACATTTCTTTTTTACAAGGACTTTTAAGACCTACTCTCTAAGTAACTTTCAATTATGTTATATAGTACATTAACTATGATCATGTTCTGCCTCATATCCACAAATTATTTAGAGCAGGAAGTTTGCACCTTCAGATCCTCTTCACTCATTGTGCCCACCACTTACCCCCCACCTCTGACAACCACCAGTCTCTTTCCTCTGAATCTATAAGTTTGGTTGTAGCTTTTTGGTTTGGTTTTTTTCTGAGTTCATATAGAAATGAGATCATATGGTATTTGTCTTTCCCTGTCTCAATTATTTTGCTTGGCGTAATGCCCTCAAGTTCCATCCATGTTTTTGCAACAGGCATGTATGTATATGTGTGTGTGTGTGTATACATATATGTACATATATATATATATGTATGTACACCTTACAAACATGTAAAATAAGCATATATATCTTGCCTTCTTTATGCATTCATCCATCAATGGAAACTCAGGTAGTTTCCATATCTTGGTATTGTAAATAATGCTATGATGAACATGGAGATGCATATATCTTCTTAAAGCAGTGTTTTTATTTTCTTTGAATAAGTAGTAGAAGGGGAATTGCCAGATACGGTAGTTCCATTTTTAACTTTTTGAGAGACCCCATGCTGTTTTCCGTAACACCTATACCAATTCACATTCCGCTAATATGGCACAGAATTTTGTTCCTTTTCTCCATATCCTTGCCAACACTTGTTATTCTTCTCTTTTTGGTTTGCATTTCCCTGATTAGTGATGTTAAGCATCTTTTCATGTACTTGTAGGCCAGCTGGATGTTTTCTTCAGAAAAATGTCTGTTCAACTCCCCTGCCCACTTTCTAATTTTTTGTTTTGTTATGGCTGTTGAGGTGATTGCTTTCTTTATGTATTTTGGATATTAACCCCTTTCAAATATATGATCTGAAAACATTTTCTCCCATTCAGCAGGTTGGGTTGCCTTTTCATTTGTTAATAGCTTCCTTTGCTGTGCAGAAACTTTTGTTCTGTCATCTTGCTTATTTTTCCTTTTGTTGCCTTTGATTTTGAAGTCATATCCAAAAAATCATCACCAAGAGCTTCTTGCCTGGTATTCTTCTAGGAGTTTTATGGTCTTAGGTCTTATATTTACCTAAACAACTTTGAGTCAATTTTTGTGTATGGTGTAAGACAGTAGTCTAGCTCATTATTTTGTATGGGGGTGCCCAATTTTCCCAACACCATTTCTTGAAGAGATTACCTTTTCCCATTGTATATTCTTGGCTCTAGGTTGGAATATAATTGACCACACATGACTGGTTTATTTCTGGGCTCCATATTCGGTTCCACTGATCTATGTGTCTGTTTTTATGCTAACACCATACTGTTTTAATTATTATAGCTTTTTAATATAGTTTGAAATCAAGACGCATGATGTCTCTAGCTTTGTTCTTCCTACAAGATTGCTTTAGCTATTCAAGGTCTTTTAAGAGTCCATACAAATTTTAGAATATTTGTTGTATTTCTGTGTGTGTGTTTAATCAAACATTCAGTTATCCCCTCCTTTGCAGATAAACTGAGAACTAAAAGGTAGACAAACTTACAAAAGAAATGACCTCAAGTTTAGCTATCCTATCACATTGAACAGGCAACTGACATGGTTGATCTTTGTCAAGTACGGAAAAGAGTTATGAAACTAACTGTATAAGAAATTTCAAAAACCCCAATCCGTAAGAATTAATATTATCTGTATGTCCACAGTTGAAATTTCATTAATTCCCAGAACATTCAAAACATAAATACAAACATTTTATTACCAAATGTGGTTTTAAATTATCTGCCACTTTATCTAATGCAAATCTAAACCCCTCCTCATTTTAGCATGTTTGAAAGTTTTCTGTAAATCTAAAATATATCTGTAAGGATTCTCACATTTTCTAGGGTGAGTAGTTAGTAGATGTACACGTGTGGACCAATGCCTAAACCTAATTTTACTCACTCTTTGTTTAGTTCAGTCCTGCCCAGTCCTCTGGAATTAATCCTCCAGAAAGAAGAGAAAAGCATCTGGTCACAACCAGGGTGCTAAATTAGAGAAGGGAAAAGCACCTTAGGAACAGCAAACATCTGTCTAATTTTGTTGGTATCGTCTACTCTCAGGTAGGAGTCTCATCTACACAGGGACATCTAGTGGTAAAGAAGAATCAATGCAGTTATCTGCCTCAACATTTGAATTTTACCTTTGCTCCTTCTTCATATAATCAAGGAAGAAAAAAAATTCTGAACTCTACCTAATGGCCACTGAAAGTATTTATAACAGCATTTGAGAATGAAAAAAATACTCAAAAAAGCAAATAATTTGAACTGATTCTATTTTTTCTACATGATAAAAAACCAGCTTAGAGCCAAGATGGATTTATTCCAATTGGGCTTCTCTAATTTTTTTCAAGCCACAGCACTGTTAAGATGTAAAAGAACAGTTTCATCAAGATCAATCTTTCATAGTAAGGCAACTATACTCTAATAAAGGTATTAATCTTTTCAGAGACATCAAAAGCCAGAATAAACTGATTCCCCTTTACATTGTAGAACATTAGTTTAATAGGATTACTTTTAAAAGCAATATGACTGTAATTAAAAAAACTAACAGAAAATTAACTATCTATATCACATTAGAAATCATTAAAATGAAATAATAGTTCATCTAAATTAAACCATTCAGTAACCTTGAGATAATTTCTTATGTGTCTCTTTTATGGAAATCTTTTTTTTTTTCTTTGAAATGAGATTGAAAGCTAAGCGAAAATTTCCTTCAGTGTAAATACTCTTTTTCCCACTAGCTTTATTTCATCCTGGAGAAAAGGCAACTGCTTTTCAGATATTTGTGGAGAGTTGTAGAATAAAAGACAAGAAAAGGTGAGTATTTAGATCTGGGTCTCAAAAGGTATACCTTGTTAAGAATAACAGATACAGTGTTTTGACTTCATATTAAATTACTGACAATCATTTCAGCAGACCAACCCGGAATCTTTCTCAAGAGTAAACTTCAGAATGAGTATTTAATTGACTAAACATCTCATTTTGCCTATTCCAAGATCATAAGCTGATCCTATTTTTATGCAACTATATGTCATATATACATAATATTATCTATATAATTTAAATATATATAATATACATATATTTTATATATATGTATATATATATATACACACACACACACACATATATGGGCTTCCCTGGTGGCTCAGAGGGTAAAGCATCTGCCCACAATGTGGGAGACCTGGGTTCAATCCCTGGATCGGGAAGATCCCCTGGAGAAGGAAATGGCAACCCACTCCAGTACATATATAAAATGGGCTTCCCTTATGGCTCAGCTGGTAAAGAATCAGTCTGCAGTGTGAGAGACCTGGGTTGGATCCCTGGGTTGGGAAGATCCCCTGGAGAAGGAAATGGCAACCCACTCCAGTACATATATAAAATGGGCTTCCCTTATGGCTCAGCTGGTAAAGAATCAGTCTGCAGTGTGAGAGACCTGGGTTGGATCCCTGGGTTGGGAAGATCCCCTGGAGAAGGAAATGGCAACCCACTCCAGTACATATATAAAATGGGCTTCCCTTATGGCTCAGCTGGTAAAGAATCAGTCTGCAGTGTGAGAGACCTGGGTGGATCCCTGGGTTGGGAAGATCCCCTGGAGAAGGCAAAGGCCACCCACTTCAGTATTCTGGCCTGGAGAATTCCATGGACTATATAGTCCATGGGGTCACAAAGAGTCAGACACAACTGAGCAACTTTCACATGTAGATAATAAGCAAACAAGCTGGTAAAAACTTGAAGAAACTTAGCTAAAAAAAGCAACAAAGGCATAGGTAAGGATTCCCTCCACCCAGATGGGGGAGATGCTGAACAGGTATGACTTTCTTACAAATTATAACAAAGACTATGATAGTTGTCTTATCCACAATCTAGAATCAAGATTGCCGGGAAGAATATCAATAACCTCAGATATGCAGATGACACCACCCTTATGGCAGAAAGCAAAGAAGAACTGAGGAACCTCTTGATGAAAGTGAAAGAGGAGAGTGAAAAGGCTGACTTAAAACTCATCATTCAAAAAATGAAGATCATGGTATCTGGTCCTATCACTTCATGGCAAATAGAAGGGGAAACAATGCAAACAGTGACAGACTTTATTTTTTTGGGCTCCAAAATCACTGCAGATGGTGATTGCAGCCATGAAATTAAAAGACGCTTGCTCCTTGGAAGAAAAGCTGTGACCAACCTAAGCAGCATATTAAAAAGCAGAGACATTACTTTGCCAGCAAATGTCCATCTAGTCAAAGCTATCATTTTTCCAGTATTCATGTGGATGTGAGAGTTGGACCATAAAGAAAGCTGAGCACCGAAGAATTGATGCTTTTGAACTGTGGTGTTGGAGAAGACTCTTGAGAGTCCCTTGGACTGCAAGGAGATCCAACCAGTCCTTCCTAAAGGAAATCAGTCGTAAATATTCATTGGAAGGACTGATGCTGAAGGTGAAGCTCCAAAATTTTGGCCACCTGATGCGAAGAAGTAACTCATTGGAAAAGACTCTGATGCTGGGAAAGATTGAAGGCAGGAAGAGAAGGGGATGACAGAAGATAAGATGGTTGGATGATATCACCGACTCAATGGGCATGATTTTGAGCAAGCTCTGGGAGTTGGTGGTGGACAGGCAAGCCTTGCATGCTGCAGTCCATAGGGTCGCAAAGAGTCGCACATCACTGAGCGACTGAACTGATGATAGTTGTGAAAACCTATTATTACACATTCATTTAATATTTAGTATACATTTTTGAATCTTTTCCTTTATGTCCCAACCCCAAATGTTCCATCTACTCACAGCTTTTCTTGGACAACAGATGTAAAAGTCATCATGGATGGGGTTCTTTTTTAATTTGCAGTCAAAGGACAGACTATACTTGGGAAAGAGTCAGATAAAGTAATCATGTGCATAAACTAACCCAATGTATAGATTAGGGTACGTTTAAGGGAAGACTGCATTGGACCAACTGTGTGAATTTATAAATTGTGATAGAGAGATACATATAGAGCTATATACACATATATATGCACATACACAGAGAAATATATAGATATAAGCATGTGGATTATCTATAGTTTTATTTCCTAGATCTGCCCACTGAGATGGCCTTGAAGCAATAACACCTCATTGAAAATGAACACACCTAGTGTCCAGATCAGGCTTCCCTAATGGCAATGACAATAAAGAATCTGCAATGCAAGAGAACTGGGTTCAATCCCTGGGTTGGGATGAAACCCTGGAGTAGGAAATGGCAAACCAATCCAGTATTCTTGCCTGGAGAATTCCATGGACAGAGGATCCTGGCGGGCTAAGGTCCATGGGGTCACAAAGAGTCGGACTTGACTAAGCAACTAACACTTTCACTTTCAAGTCCAGATCTTGACTTTGAAATACCATCCTCCACTAAAAGAAATTAAGGCTCCTTGGAGGAATGGCTGACTATAGATATACCTGAAGTAAGGAAAGAACAAGATGAGACTGAACATCCTATTATGTCAGAGAGTAAGGATATACATGAAGAAGGATAGAGATATGTCAAAAGGACATGGACGCCAGCTTCAACAAGCTCTACTGGTTAAACTGGGAGCAATTTGAGGATCATATCCAATAAAGACAGTAATGGGGTATAATTCATTGAATAAAGTAGGAAACAATCATATTTAAATAAATAGACAAATGGAGGGTTTGGTGAGGAAAGAGATATTTATATCATCTTCAAGTACCTCCTCATGAAACACTTATTACAAAGAGAAAAAAATAGTAACTGTACAGTGGGAAAAGTCTGGCAGACACCTTAATTTAAAAAAAAAACAAAACAATCATTAGCAATGGGACAAATCAAAATCTTACATCAATAAGATGCAGTGAAAAGAACTTAGCATCACTTCTGGCAGAGTTCCTGACAGACTCACAATTGAGTCTAATCTTGAGGAAATATCTGACAACCTAAATGAAGGAATATTCTTTAAAATAATTGGCCTTTTATTTTCGAAAGTGTCCAGATTATGAGAGTCAAGACTAAAGAAACATTTCAAAGCAAAGAAAGTCAAAGGGAGATGACAGTTAAATGCAGCAAGTGATTCTACTGAATCATTCTTCTACAAGTGGCACTGTTGGTACAAGGGATGAAACATGAATGAATTCTGACAAATACAATGCAAGGAATAAATGTAAGTTTCCTGATTTGGTGGTTAAATTTAGTAATGTAGGAGAATATCCTTGTTAGAAATACACATGAAAGAATTCAGGAGAAAGTAGCACACTACCAAATAATTCAGGAAAAAAAATGGAGGGCCCTGTACTTTCAACTTTTCTGAAAGTTGAAGCTTATTTCAAAATTTTAAAAATGATGTGGATGCAAGTCTGCCCAAGCATTTAAGCAAAACTATTTTCAAAATAGTTATATAAAATTAATACAAAACCAATTTCCACATCTCCATTAACTGGCTATTTGAAAATTTATCACTGGAAACTTATCACTATTTAGAAAGTGGTACATTTCTTTTTCTAGGTGACATGATGCATTCGACAAATACAGACAATGAATACATATTAGGGAAGGTCAGAAGATCCCAGCAGACAATAAAGTAGACAGCGTCTTAGTATTAACTAAGTTTACATTCTGTGAGGAGATGGAGATAATAATTTCAGATAATTGTGACAAGGAGAAAATAAAATAAGGCAATGAGGACAAAACTGTCCAGGCAAGGGCAACACTGTGTAGGAAGGCCCAAGGCAAAAACTGTAAGGAGAGAAGTACAGCCCGTATGGCTGAGAAGCACCATGCAAGGGGAGATAAGAAAGGAGGCCCAAGACAAGAGGCAGGGCCAAAGTCAGACTGGGCCTTGTGGGCAGTACAGAGAAGTGAGAGTTTTATCCTAAAGGCAATGGATAATTTTGAAAACCTTTTGACCTCTAATGGACACTCTTATCTTTCAAAGGTCACATTGTCCAGACTGCAGGACAAATGCATTGGCCACAGGGATGCAAGAAAGGTAGCAAAGTGATAAATTAGGAAGTTATTATAGTACAAATCAGAATTGACTGGGTAAACACCAGGATAACATTTTGGACATAAAGTAGACTGGAATGTACGTTGGACTTGATAATACAACACAGTTTTATAAGATACTATGAATTTTTGACTGAGCAAATCCTGTGTACTCAAATTAACTTCTGCCTATTTTAGTACTTAACTCTCTAACCCTGGCAGGAATAAAGTAATTAGGAACCTGTGAGAGTATGAGTGTGTGTGTGTGTGTGTGTGTGTGTGTGTGTGTGAGTCACTCAGTCATGTCCAACTCTTTGCAACCCCATGTAGCCCACCAGGCTCCTCTGTCCATGGAACTCTCCAGGCGAGAATACTGGAGTGGGTAGCCATTCCCTTTTCCAGGGGCTCTTCCCCAGCCAGAGATGGAACCTGGGTCTCCTGCGTTGCAGGCAGATTCTGTACCATCTGAGCCACCAGGAAAGCCCATGAGACTAGTTAAACCAAAACAAAACAAATTCAAGGCAAAGTAAATGAACAAAAAGAAAGGACTTCCTCTTGATATGTACTTCTTTCAATGAAAATGTATATTCTACCCTAATGTGAGAAGTGCTAAGTAGTACTATTATTCAAGGGGGTGTCGATTGACACAAAATGAACACAAATTTGTCATTTGAAACAAGAAGGGAGAATACATTTACATTTGAAAAAACAGGAGCTGATGCGTTATTATATCAACAAGTTAGATATTTTGCATGAATGTTCCCTTCTGTGTTTATGTTTCCTAAGCTACTTTTGCTGTGAAGCTGAAATGCATGCAGAAAAAAACTTTTACTATATGAAACCTTGCAACACTTGTGAAAACAATTCAATTTGGTTTACGTCCAGTGTAATATTTCTCCGGGTATCATCCAAAATTCCCCACAGAAAAGGTTTTCACCCTCATTAAGTGTTGGCCTCAGTCTAGCCAACTGGGACTGTTCTAGTAATAGTCCTGGAATTTTACCTCCAGTTACCTCCACTTCCTGGAACATGCTCTCTACTAATGTTATCAAAACCAAGTTGTACTTAATACAGATGTTTTTAGAACGTGAGTTTTTTCTTCCACGAGTCGCGTTCTCTAAGAAAATTATTTCCATTATCCATTTTTTACAGTAATATTTTAACACTTCTTCCTGAACTTATATTATTTCAACTGATTCGTTCCCTACCTTGGTGTCACCCCTCCTAACCACACTCCCTCAATAAAGCAATAGACTGTTTAAAAATAAAATCAAGAGATGAGATGTCAGGAACTATCATAATTCTGAAGGTTTATATAGTGAATTGGGACAAAGAAACGGAGTGTTTGAAGAAAACAAAATGTCAACACTGCACTTTGGAAACTTATCAGAGGATACAACATCACAGCTAGACAAGAAAGAGTGTGTTGAACCATCAGATTGGACTAAAAACCTGGAGAAATACATCCCTGGTGCCCACTGTAACCCACAAACAAACTCTGCAATGTCAAATGACCTACCAGATGAAACTACATCCCTGAGAACAGTGTTCTTTGGAAGTAAAAAGATTCAGGATATATCTCTGTGAAAAGTTTTGGTTTTGTGTGTGCATGTGTGTGTGTGTGTTTTCCCTGAACTCCCTTTATCTGTGTAAAAGGGATCTGATTCCTGTGACAGATGACAAGAAGTTGATACTAGCATAAGAAACTGCCTAAACAGACGTCACAAAACTATATCTCATATCTAATCTTCTAAGGGCACATATTTCTCTTTCCTAGAGTCATTTATTTTGTTATAAGTGGCCTTCTCCCTCTCTTTTCCCCTTATCAAGATGGTACATATGCTCCAAATTCTAACTGCCTCCTTGGGTCACATTTTTCTGTGAACACTCCTATATGTACATGAAGAAAAATCTGGCTTTTGCTAATCTGTCTTCCTCAATTTAATTTGCACACCCACAATCATTAAACCTAAGAGGGTAGAGAAAAGGGTTTTTCTCCCTAACAAAAGAAAAACTGGAGGATTTCTTTTCTAAAGAGAACTAGATAAAGGATAAAACCCATTTCTCGTCCAGTTGCTAGTCTCAGAACAAATTCAATTTATAGGTATTTTATGAAACGAAAGTTTGAAAGTGTTAGTCACTCAGTCGTGTCCGACTGCAACCCCATAAAATGTAGCCCGCCAGGCTCTTCTATCCATGGAATTCTGCAGGCAAGAATAATGGAGTGGGTAGCCATTCCCTTCTCCAAGGGATCTTCCTAACCCAGGGATCAAACCTGTGTCTCCTGCATTGCAGGAAGATTCTTTACTGTCTGAGCCAGCAGGGAATTATACCCACACTAAATCTTACAAAGAATTTTAAGCAACACCAAATGAAAACATGGGGGCTTCCTTGATAGCTCAGTTGGTAAAGAATCTGCCTGCAATGCAGGAGACCCTGGTTCAAGTAGTAATGTATGGATGTGAGAGTTGGACTATAAAGAAAGCTGAGCACAGAAGAATTGATGCTTTTGAACTGTGGTGTTGGAGAAGACTCGAGAGTCCCTTGGACTGCAAGGAGATCCAACCAGTCCATCCTAAAGGAAATCTGTCCTGAATATTCATTGGAAGGACTGATGTTGAAGTTGAAACTCCAATACTCTGGCCACCTGATGCAAAGAACTGATTCATTTGAAAAGACCCTGGTGCTGGGAAAGATTGAAGGTGGGAGGAGAAGGGGACAACAGAGGATGAGATGGTTGGATGGCATCACCGACTCAATGGACATGAGTTTGAGTAAATTCCGGGAGTTGGTGATGGACAGGGAGGCCTGGTGTGCTGCGGTCCATGGGGTCGGAAAGAATCAGACACAACTGAGCAGCTGAACTGAACAAAAACATATATATTTAACAGTTAAAATATAATAAGCTATTGTTGACCTAGAGAAAAATGCACAACCTGAGAATTGTAAGTTTGTTTTACTCGGGGAATTACTAAGGACTGCCCAAGAGACAGCCTTTCAGTTACTCTGAAGAAACTTCTATACAGAGGCAGAGGAGAAGCCAGTTTACATATGAGTGTTGTGGGCTTGGAAATACCTGCAGTCAAGCATATATCTTGATGAAAGATTACTGCTAATTACAAACAGATATCTCAAGTTAATGATTTTAGTGCTTTAAAAAAAAATTTATTGGTGGATTCTTGCCTAGAGAATGCCATGGACAGAGGAGCCTGGCAGGCTCCAGTCCATAGGGTCAAAAAGAGTCAGACAGGACTGGAGTGACTTAGCACGCATGCACACGCATAGTTGATTTACAATGTTGTGTTAGTTTCAGGTGCACGGGAAAGTGAACCACTTATACATATACATATATCTACTTTTTTCAAGATTCTTTTCCCATATAGAAAATTACAGAGTATTGAATGGAGTTCCCTACACTATACAGCAGGTTCTTACTAGCTATCTATTTTATACATAATAATGTGTATATGTCAATCCCAATCTCCCAATTTATTCTTCTCCCCCTTCTTATCCCATGGTAACCATAAATTTGTTTTCTACATCTGTGCCTCCACTTTTGTTCCATTAGTAAGTTCATTTGTATTTAGTGATTTTCTATGCATGAGTAGACACAAGAAGCCAGAGTCACTAAAATTCTCCTTGAGATGTATGTCTAACTATCTAAATATGTGTTTACCCAAAGCACAGAATGTCTCATTCTGTTTTTCATCTTAAATTCCTCTCAAGGTGCACTGTAGGTGGGCAAATGCAGTAGGTTATGACTTAACACTTGTAGAACTGGGTGATGAACAAAGCTCTTTGTTTTTCTTTTCTCACACTATCGAGAATAAAAAATCACCCCTGGGAAAATTGAACAGAGAGAGTAAAGCAAGTGTTTAGATGATAAATGCCCATATAATTCTTTCTTCTTAAGTAGTCAAAAGGAAAAGGAAATTACGGTTGATTTTTTTCTTGTTAAAAGGGGAGCAATTAAGATGCAACAGTTTGTCAGAGAAAGCAGAACTTCTCTTAGCTCTTAGGGCTAAATGGGATTTCTCACATGGGATTTTGCTAATGGGGCACTGAGCCATGTGGTAGGCACCATGCTTGACAACATTCCCACTGCAAATGCAGTATCAGAGTTCATAAGAATGTTTCTGGCTGCATTTCTTGCTCCAAGAAACACAGGAATAGCTCAGTGGAGCCACGCTTAGCAAAGGGGCAAATTAGCTGATTAGCATCTCTGTTCATTTTCTATCCTGCTGGTAGGACTTGGCATATTAAAATCTTATTGTTCCTGGATATACCAATCAACAAAGTCTGACAGAAGCCAGAACAGGAGTTCCTCGTGTCCTCAGAACACAGTGGGTCTTTTATTTGGTACGTTTTCAAATATATATATAAACAACCAGCCCTCAAAGAGGCAGACCACTTCAAAGCACACTTTCTTGCTTGACCAGTATCTGCCATGATCAAAGTGCGCTTAACGTGAGAGAGGGAGAGAAAATAATCTGGAAGTGTTCTAAGTTAAGACGATCACTCCAGCTCCGGCTCTCCAAGCACATGACCTTTGAAAAGTCATTTATCTTCTGTGTCTCCATGCCAAAAGTATAGACGTTATGCTTTGGGAAAAGTTAGATTAATACAAAGAATATCAAGTACCAGAAATGAACTTTTCTCAGTCACTGTGCTCTGCTAAGCGGCTTCAGTCATGTCCGACTCTTTGCGATCCCATGGACTGTAACCCACCAGGCTCCTCTGTCCTTGGGATTCTCCAGGCAAGAATACTGGAGTGGGTGGCCATGCCCTCCTCCAGGGGATCTTCCCGACCCAGGGATTGAACCAGAGTCTCTTACGTCTCCATTGGCAGGCAGCTTCTTTCCCACTAGTGTCAATCACTGCTGCTGCTGCTGCTAAGTCGCTTCAGTCGCTAGTGTCAATCACTAGCAGCTACTAATTCACAACTTGCCTAAAGAGGAGCAAAACTACATTCCTAACACAGTAGAAAAAAAGTGGAAGTGCTAGTAGATCAGTCGTGTCCAACTCTTGTGACCCCACAGCCTGCAGCCTGCCAGGCTTCTCTGTTACCGTCTGAATCACCAGGGAAGCCCAACACAGCAGAGCAGATGAACAGTGAGCAACCAATTGGAGTGGTTCATTTGCAAATCTGTCACTTCCTACAGAGTTACAAGTGTGAAGTGGGGAGGAAAAATGAGTTCGTCCTTGAGAGTCAAACAACCATTTTCTAGGAAATGTAGGAAAGGCAAAAGTATGAGATATGGAATGTTCAACAGATGGTTCCATTTTTGATTACATGCAAAGTAAAAGTGTCTTAATCAAGAAGTGAAAGGGGGAAAAAAATGCAACAGGAAATTTTGTCCACATGTTTAAAAGAGAGCTGCAAAACTGATTTCTCTTTCTCTAATCACTTCCAGGAAATGATTTCTCCTGGTCTGCCTTTTGGTAATGAGATACATAAGCTGTGTCATTGTTGCTTGAAGCCTGTTTCACCAGTTAGTTGTTTGACTAGTTAGGGTAGAAAGAAAGAGGTCAATTAAAGGAAAACCAATTAAATGCATTGCTTCCTTTTGAAGGAAGGTCATAGAGTATTGTGGTTGCAAGTATAGATGTGAAGTCAAAATGCCTGGGTTTCAACATCAGCTGGCTAGATGACAAAGAGCAATTCATTCACCTCTCTTACCTTTCTTTCTCCTAGGTGGTGCAGAGGAAAGAATCCACCTGCCGATGCAGGAGATGCAAGACATGAAGGTTTGATCCCTGGGTCGGGAAGATCACCTGGAGAAGGGCATGGCAACCCACTCCAGTATTCTCGCCTAGAGAATCCCATGGACAGAGGAGCCTGATGGGCTACACTCCATGGGGTCACAAAGAGTTGGACACAGCTGAGCGCGCACACACACACACACCTTTGTTACCTTATTTGCCAAATGGGGATGGTATGTGTAGGCACAACATCAGGTCTTTTTGAAGATGCAATAGCATAACTCATGTGAAGGGCATGAAACAGGCTCTGCTTTATAATATGAGCTCATAAATGTTCACTGCAACGATTACACCTTTAGCAGAGTAACTCAGGTTCCTGAGCCTGACACCCATCCCAAAAGGTGGTCCCAGTAAATAACAGCTAAGAAAAAAAGAGGACTCTCATGTTGATATAGTTTAAGACAGACTCAAAAATTCAGCCATTTCCAGTCCCCAGAACTATTATTTGTTCTAAAAATCTCCCAAAACTGTTTTCCCCTTAAAAAATTCAACATTTCAAGTGTAGCTTAAATGCACTTTAACTAGCTAAAGAGCCTCCCATCTTACATAAACACACTTGAAAAATACAATTAAAAGAAACAATGAGATTCCACATGGGGAAAAAAGACAATGAAAATGTGTTCATGATCCAAACTTCATAGATTACAGCTGGGATGTTTGTACAGCTGCACTATTTAATTGGTTTACTATCTTCCCAGAATTATGAGCAATGTAAGGGGAAGACTGCTAGGCTGTTCTCTGCGGGAAGTTAGGGGAAAACTTGTTGCAGAGCAGTTTAGTTTACAGATGGAGGCAAGTGATTTATCTTGAGTTCGGTGGACTGGGAAAAAAAGACTAAAAGCACTCCAGATCACTGATGACAGGAACTTCTATGTGTATCAGGGATGTAGCTATCATACCCAGAAAAGGATGTAAAGGAAGTGCATAAGATCAGACTATAATATAGGAATCAAATAGGGAGCTTCCTGCTCCCACAATTGAACCCCGTTGCCATTGATGAGTAATCTTGAGCCATTTAACTCAGATGAAATCGTCCCCAGAAATTCTAGACTCTTAACTCCCAAGACAAAACTTTCTTCCCCTGAACTCAATAATTTCCATGAACTCCATCCTCTTTCCAGAAATCAGAAGTCTACCACATCCCATACAGATCAGATAGCTTTGTACACTAAGTCACTGTTGCCCCAGGGAAAGGATAACTTTACTCTCTCCTGAATCCCTGTGTCCCCATATCCAGGAAAGGAAGAGATGATGGAATTTCAAAATATAAAGACCATTCACAGCTAGAGGTACAGCAAAAAGGACACTGGATTTTGAGTCTAAAGACCTGGCTTCAGCTCCTAGCAGTTACCAACTGGATCATCTTGTTGTTGTTGTTCCGTGTCTAAGTTGTGTCTGAGTCTTTGTTATCCCATGAGCTGCAGCACACCAGGCTTCCCTGTCCTTCACTATCTCCCGGAGTTTGCTCAAACTCAAGTCCTTTGAATCGGTGATGCCTCCAACCATCTCGTCCTTTGTCTCCCCCTTCTCCTCCTGCCCTCAATCTTTCCCAGCATCAGGGTCTTTTCCAATGAGTCAGCTCTTCTCATCGAAGTGGCCAAAGTATTGGAGCTTCAGCTTCAGCATCTGTCCTTCCAATGAATATTCAGGGTTGATTTCCTTTAGGATAATCTCAGGTAAATAAAAAATCCTCTCCTGGCCTCAATCTTCTTAGTTATGAAGTAGGTATAATACTATCCTGCCTAATAGTTTGAAGGGACTAAAAGGGACAAGAGATGTCAAAATTCTTTGTAAACTAACATGCTATCAGAATTGGTTACAATGATCATTTGATAAGGTTTCCAACAACTTCAAATCCCTGAAAGAGATTGTGACTTTCTTAGGAGTAGATTCTGTTTTCTTATTTCTTTAATACTCATTAGTATTTAGAGAAGTATCTTCAGAGACTACGCAGAAAGAACACTGAATTGTAAGATATGGGTTTCAGTTTCCTCCATGAGTCATCTAACCTCTTGATCTGAGTTTCCTTAGCTTAAGCGTTTATTTCCTCACACAAGAAGAAGTCCAAAGGCACAGCAAGTTTCAGGGTTAATTGATTCAATGGCTTTAAGGTGTCATTAAAGATCACTTTCTCTGCTTTACTGTCCAAAATATCAACTTCATCCTAAGGCTGATCATAAGATGACAACCAGCAGCAACTGGGGCCACATATTTCCTCCTTAACTTTACCCTTAATTGTGAATATGCATCCTTGCCTTAAATAGTACACTAGTAACAGCCACCAGGGAAATGTCACAACACACTGATTGACTTTACAGTTCTCCATTACAACTGGGCTTTAGAATCATCTAGGAAGTACTTTAAAAACACCCAGTTCTGGGACTTCCCTGGAAGTCCAGCGGTTAAGGTTACGTGCTTCCAACTACGTACAGTCCCTAGTCAGGGAACAAATATCCCACATGCCATCATGCAGGGCAGACAGGAAAAAAAAAAAGCCAAGAAATAAAATTAAATATCAATAAATAAAATAAAAATAAAAACATCCAGTTCCCATATCCCAGAGATTCAGATTCAATATGTCTGGAAGGGAAGGGGATTGGAGCATTTTTTTTTTTTAACACATCCTAGATAATTCAAATATGAAGCCAGGAATGAGAAACCACTGCAGAGTAATTGGGATGCACCCATAAAGCTGGAGAAGGAAATGGCAACCCACTCCAGTATTCTTGCCTGGAGAATTCCATGGACAGAGGAGCCTGGTGGGCTACAGTATATAGGGCTGCAAGAGTCAGACATGACTGAGCAGCTAAGCACACACACACATATATATAAAGCTGGGGATGGGCAGGTTTATAAGGCAACAAAGAAGTAGATCCTGTAGTGACTACTGTAAGCTACAGAGTATATGAAAGTGAAAGTGTTAATTGCGCAGTCGTGTTCAACTCCTTGCGACCCCACAGACTATAGCCTGCCAGGCTCCTCTGTCCGTGGAATTCTCCAGGCAAGAATGGCAAATGGGTTGCCATTCCCTTCTCCAGGAGATCTTCCCAACCCCGGGATCGAACCTATGCCCCTCTAAATGCTCAGAGTGTACTTCTGCATATTAAACATTCAACAGTAATGAAAGCTAGTTAATGTTTTGTCATTGTTTTGTGGGAGCAGGGGCGGGGTGCGGTTGGTTGGCAGGGGGCTAGTGGGGATTGGCTATTTAACAAAGAAGGATCCTGGCAAACAACAAAAGAGCTAACAGCTGAGTGAAGAACTAAGGACAAAATCCACTTTTACTAGTTTAGATCAATATTTTTATGGGGATTTCTGAGATAGATTAGATATAAACGAACTGTATCAGCATAAACCAGGATATTTAGTAAGACCGAAATTAAGGACCATATAGCCAGAGGTCAAGGTAAAGTCGTCATTCAGAAATCTGAACAAATAAAGTCAGTATCAGGACCAAGGGACCATGAAGTGACAGTAATCTAAGGCAGAAGCGATTTCTATTAGGAAAGGAACCAGTTTCAGAAAATAGGCAACTCAGAACCCATAGAAGAAAACCGTTGTGGAAATGACATTAGCTAGAAATGGTACAAGAAAGGACAGCAGTTGCAGATACTCTTCAAGGTCAACTGGCTGTCTTTATTTTAAAGAAGCACGAAGAAGAAAAGGAACACCTTTCAAAAAGTATCGGGTGAGGCAGGGAGGTGAAGCACAGGAGACCCCTGAATATGCAATATTCCTCATTATCAGGCCTCCAGCAGAATTCTTCTCGCCAAGGTGCAAGGCGCATGGCCTGGTGAACCAAACATTTGGGTTCTAGCCAAAAGGAAATTGAAAGTACAGAACAGTAACAACTCAAAAAAACACATCAAACAAATATGCAGTCAATGAAGGATGTGGGGAAATGTAGAAGAGACACTCTGATATGTGTCAAGAATGAGATATAAGAGAAGCAATGATGTAAATGCTTTATCAAAATGGCATTAGTGAGGTCATTAGTGATGTCTGAATGCTGGCAAGTCAAGGAGTCTTGGGTATGTCAGAAGAATCACACAGAATGCAGTTCTGGCAAAGTTACAGATAGGAAGCACTTGTGCAAACAGTATGTGACAATGTCCCTTTGGGAAAAGCAGGAGTGTCATCCAAAAAGAATTGTATCTGTCCAGTCAAAAGCATCTGTTAGGTAATTCCTGACCACATCTAGAGGCACTCCTTTGAATACTTTCACAGTCAAATCATCAACAGATTCTAGTTGGCAGCCACAGATAGAACAACCTTCCAACACACACCACTTCAACATAAATGAGGATCAAGAAGCCCGTCTGTCTAAATTGAACTTTTTATCTTTCAAGAGACTTCTGTCTCCCATCTTAGAACAGCCTTCACCACAAGTCTCAGAAAGGTTGTCATTAATGCCTCCTACTCTTATTATCATGAAGGGCTCTATATTATATATTTTTCCTCTGCAAGGGGAGGGGTAGCAGGAGATTGGAGTGAGAAAGTTTCATTAATAAAAACAGAGTGGATTTAAAAACAAGAGAAAGAACTGAAGACAAAAATGAGGCAATCTTTTATCAGAAATTCATTCAACCAATATCTGTAAAAACCTATGATAAGCCAGACACCCTGATAAGGGCTAAGATCATGAAAGTATTCTGTTAACCAACTTCAAAAGTAGTGACTAATAGGAATTTGTGAACCACAACTTGGGAAAGTGATGGTAGAAATGTATTTGAGCTGCAATGACAGTTCACAGACGTTCTGTCAGTGGTATTTTGATGAATCAGAGAGATAAAGTGATGAAAAATAAAGACCACTTGCTTGTCCCTGTAGATGTCTTAGTACATGTGGCATTTACTCCTTCCAGAATTTTAAATAATTTTCAAATTTGTAATCTATGTACTTGAGTTAACATAGCCAATGGCATGAGACCACAGAAACATGTCCAAAACTGGTTCCAAATTTACATCTTTCAAGAAATCTTCCCTCCTGGATCCCTCTGAAGCTGTCGCCTGAGCACCCGTTTACACTACTGTGTATAATGTGATAGCTCTACTCAGAGTGTTAACCCCAGATGTGTTCATATCCTGTCTCTAATCTGAGATTTTTTTCAGAAATGAATTAATCCCTTGAAAGCCTTTGTCACAGTTCCTGGCACAGAAAAAGTAGACAGTAAATGTTAAATATTATTTATTATTTTAAATTCTTCTTGATTTGTTTCATATACAAACGTTTGGTCTCCAAAGACATCTGTTAAATAATTGCCTTCACAAATAAACTCCAATACATGGAAACATAACAATGGAACCTGAGGATCTTACTTTATAAGTGGCCCCATGTCAAATTCTGAGCATTTTTCTTATATTAGGTTGGGTTAGTAAGATTAGGTATGAGGGTTAAATTGATTTTAGAAGTGTGTGCTCAAGTCCATGAACTTTTAATATCTGACTTGGTTAAACTCACAGGAAAACCCAGTTATCCTTGTGACTCTAACCCTCAAATATCCAAAATTCACTCCTAATAAAATATGAGTTAAAAAAAGAAAAAAGCAGAAACTAATACAATGTTATAAAGCTATTAAATTCCAATTTAAAATATAAAAAAGTAAACTAAAGTATAAGTAAATAAAAATACAGCAGAAACTAATATTATAAAGCCATTTTAGGGCTTCCCAAGTGGTCTGCGTGTGCATGCTAAGTGCCTTCAGGACTGGCTGACTCTTTGGGACCCCATGGACTGTAGCCCGCCAGGCCCCTCTGTCCATGGGATTCTCCAGGCAAGAATACTGGAGTGGGTTGCCATGCCCTCCTCCCAGGCAGCACCAGTGGTAAAGAACCTGCCTGCCAAAGTAGAAGACGTAAGTTAGATTTTCCTAGATCGAGAAAACCCCCTAGAGTAGGAAATGGCAATCCATTCCAGCATTTTTGCCTGGAAAAGTCCATGCACAGAGGAGCCTGGAGGGCTACAATCCATGGGGTCGCAAAGAGTCGGACACAACTGAGCGCATATGCATGCGCGCGCGCGCGCGCGCACACACACACACACACACACACACACACACACTCTCTCTCTCTCTCTCTCTCTCTCTCTCTCTCTCTCTCTCTCCAATGAAAATTTCTTTAAATAAAACGTTTTTAAAATATAAGAAATGTTGTTGGGGGTGAACTTCTGGATAACCATTTCAGGGCTAGAAAATAAAGAAAAGAAGCCTCTATATGAAGTATAAAATTATGTTGAGTTCTTGCACTCTAGCCAGACTCCATGCCAGACCAACTGTTCCTGCAGGGATGGAGGAGGGGATCCAGCCCTCCAGGTAGAGACACACATCTGTGGAGCTCATGTATGGTTCAGCTCCCCCCTCTGAATTGAGGCTCAGAGCTCCAGTGCATCTGTGGTTCACACCAGATGCTAAGGTATTTTAATAAAGCCAGCATGAGACGTTGCTGGAGTTGGAAGCCTGTATCAATGACTTCTTGAGGATCTTGGAGGCACTGCTCGGTGAGTCTATGGCTGTGGAGCTGAGAGTCCATGAAGTATGAACAGCAGCTACAGAGACGGCGGCATCAGCAATGATACGAGGTTCCACACCCTAGAAAACGGCCTCCCACCACTTCATTCCTCACAGAGGTCTTACTTTTCACTCTTTTTCAAACAATAATATTTGATACCTGAGTTTCTTGGAGACTTAAGAGAATCCTCAACTGTTCAGCAATCCTGCTATGAAATATGATAATAATACACTGAAAACCATTTATTTGTCCTTTACCCTGGTTCTAATAAAAATTAAGACGCACTTGATAGTGAAACATTACTGAGTAAAGCACAGAATTTGGTTTATGGAAACAGAGGTGTTTGGGAAAAGGGGGGAATTTTTTTTTTCAATAGCACCATGTTTGGCAGCCATTAATTCATTATCCTATTTAAGCCACTGACATCCCCTGAGGTTTAGCACAGTATTCCTTAGAATCTGTGATAACTGTCAAAGTGATTTAGGTTTAACAGGACAGATCTCTGATGAAACTTGGGGGAAAAAAGCTGAAAGGAGAGAAAAAAAACAAAACAATGTAGATTACAATACAAATTTGTTGTTGTCTAGTGGCTAAGTCGTATCTGACTCTTTTGCAACCCCATGGACTACAGCCCACCAGGCTCCTCCGTCCATGGGGTTTCCCAGGCAAGAATACTGGAGTGGGTTGCCATTTCCTTCTCCAGGGGATCTTCTTGACCCAGGGATCGAACCTGTGTCCTCTGCATTGCAGGCAAATTCTTTACCACTGAACCACCAGGGAAGCCCTTACAGTACAAACAGCTCTTTCTAAAAATAGAGGTTACCTGCAGTAGAACTGAATGGTATTCCTTTATTATCTCTCCATATACCTTTTTAAAACATTGATTCGAAAGATTTTTCTTGCTTACTTTCTTATATTTTTCTTTTTAGGAAATAGAAGTCATGTTATATTGGCCCACAGGCAATTAACTTCTGTTAAACAAACACAGTGTTGGCATTTAAAAATTACTGCTATCAATATATTTTGAAGGGAAGGCAATAAATAGTCCTCCCATTATGAAACACCCAAGCTCTCCCTGAGATACTCTTTTCATGAGGTTGAAAAGAAAAACCACTTGGTCTTCCCAGTCTTTGAAAAACAAATTTTTTTAGTGAGTGAAGTGAAAGTCTCTCAGTGGTGTCCAGCTCTTTGCGACCCCATAGACTTTACAGTCCATGGAATTCTCCAGGCCAGAATACTGGAGTGGGTAGCCTTTCCCTCTCCAGGGGATCTTTCCAACTCAGGGATCGCACCCAGGTCTCCCGCATTGCAGGCAGCTTCTTTACTAGCTGAGCCACAGGGGAAGCCCAAATTATTTAGTGAACCAATTCAAAAGTGATTTTTAGGCTGGAATGGGCTAAGGGTTTAAGAATCAGCTATCTTGCAGATACTCCCACTTTCAGCTACTGTCATGATGCTCCAAACACCATGTTCGGAAGAGATACACACCATTGGTTTTCACAAACTGGCCTGAACCCAAACTGACATAACTGAACTGACATAGAAGACGAAGCACACTTCCAAGTTCAGCTGTTATACCAACATCTGGGGAGGTAGGGCAGTGTATCAGAAATGATTTTCTTCCTCTGCCTCATTGGAAAGTTTTCTAGTAGTCTGTCTCAGATCCTAGTCTAGGAAATACATCAAGAACAACTTAACAAAAAAAGAGGGGATGAAGGGAATGGTTTCACTTGCCTAGATGATGTCTTAATAGTCCTTATTTGTATTATTATTGACTAGGATAAAGCAGTTAGCATACATTAGCCCAGCGAATCCTCAAGGATCCCTGAGGAGTAAGTAGGCAGTCAGTGTGAATTCCAGTGTATAGAAAGCCAAGAGTTTCTAAGAAGATAAGAAATCAGGTTGGGCCACAGAACATTGAGCAGCAAAAATTCTTTCCAGCTGCATAGTCGATGAGGCCCACACCTCCAGGAAAAGCAACTCATCTTTCTCCCCACACACATAATCTTAATACTCTAACAATTGTTCCCCTTAAACTCGACCTATTTTTCACCCAGCAGGTGCTTGGGGACTTGGTAAGAAAAACAACTAGAAGCAGCAACCTCTGTGAATTTGAATTTTTCTTTTGCCTCCTGGGAAAACATCACCCATCCTAAAAACGTGTGTCTAGAATAAAGTGTAGCCTCATGAAATAGGCCATATTATTGAGCAACTAAAATCTATCTTCTCTTTCTTGCTAAAAACTTACTCACTGGCCAAAAAAAAAAAATTAACACTTGATTTCTGTTTTACTAGACACGACTTGTCTAGTAAACTCAATTCAGGAGAAAAGGTTCTGGTTTCAGATCCACCTGGGTGAATTAAAGTTATGCTCTCAGAGGTGGAGGGCATGGAAGTTTTTGCCCCAAAAGATCCTGAAGATAACTGGATTTGCAGGGACTTGAAGCCAGGGGTGATGGTCTCAAGTGGAGGTGGGAGGCTGGGAACACAAGATGCTGGCCCCTCATGGCATCCAGGCAGCAGCCAAGCCTCTGTGTGACTTTCAGGATGCTGAACATTGCACAGTTCAGGAGCCCAAGCCTCTCTGCCCCTGGAGGCAGTGAACCACCTTTGAAGGTGGGGAGCCACCTTCAAACAAGCCACACAAGCTTACACAGCAAACCCTTCAGCAACTATCAACCAGGACAGAGAACAGAGGCCCCTCTGTCCAATATTCCTGGTGTTTTCTCAGCCCCCTCGGCTCTTCCCGCTGTTCTGAGTGAGACACGGGGAAGGGAGTGGGGGGTGAGGGTGGTAAAGTGGACCAACTTGAGTGGGGATGACCTGCTAGCCAGGCAGCACCATCCATATTTAAGTTGATTCAGAACAATAAAATGAGATGCTTTTTGCCTCTCAGCATCATGCTGTAGCAGGAAGGGTTTTCCAGTTCCCTGTTGCCATAAGCTAACTGGAAACTTCACCCTGCTAATCCCATACTCCTTCTATGAATGTTCCCTGGCTCTACAAATCTCTCTACTGCAAAGGAAGCAACTACTCATGAAGTTAAGTTTACTTAGTTGACTCAGAGTTTTGACATCTTATACCTGCGGCACATAGTTACCTAAGGTCTAGGGATTTCCCCTCGCTGGTTAAATTTGATTAAGGATGCACATGGCCCTCCTTAAATTAGTAATTACCATGGGAAAAAAATGTTGCTCCTGACATACACCTTTTGACCTCATTTGAACACTGAACGACCTCTGAGATGCACTTTTGGAATTTTAACTGCTCTGTGCAAATTTTTTGAAGGCAGGCAAAGCATGGTGAATGAACCAATCTCTACCAAAAGGTCAAGTGCCCAAAGCTTCCTGCTTTCTAGGCCATCAGAGAACAGTAAGAGGAATATGAAATTATAGAGTATGAGGCTATTCGAAGAGGTCCGTTTTCTGCTTTTAAGTGAAAGCAGGTGTTTCTGCCCTCAGATTGGACAAATTGTTTAACCTCTGTGGGTCATTGTTTCCTCACCTAAAAGTCTGTCTGTTCAACTAGAGGAGCTCTTTAAGGTTGCTTGAAGCACTAAAATTCAACTCTAAGATCATATGAAATTCCCAAAACAAAGGAAAAGAGGGGCATTGTTCTCATTCTATTGTCCACCCAGCTGAATTTATCAGATTAAGATTCTGAGCTATAAATAACAGGAAGAAAAGACACTGATACAATATAGAACTTGCATTTGGAGGAAGTGCATTTTTCATCCATATGGATCTTAACGGTTTCACGTGCTAACAAATAATTGAACAGTCTATCTATAGAAGTGGTTTTGTCCGTTCATCTGCTTTTCTCTATAACAGTAAAAATAACTTTATTGCTTTGCTATAAAACTGTGTTCAAATTAAAATAGGGAAATGCAATCCTCAACAGTTTCTGAGATCTGGCTGAGCAAAGTCACCACCAGCCCAAGCAGCTCTCTATCAAAGCCCAAAGGTAAGAGTGCCATCTTCTGGCGTAAGCTGTATAATACTGTCTTTCTAACCAATAAAATTAACTCCACATATAACTCCTGAAACGTGAGTCTTCACCATGCCTTATGGAAACACTGAGCTCCCCAGTAACTTAATGTAAAGAGCCTAAACAGAAAAATCATGTGATCTAATGTCCAAAGTATATAAGCTGTGTGAATGTACCCAAGTGTTACTCTCTTAAATGAAGTACTTAATTATATCTTACAATATTTACCATATCAAAAAGCTATAAACCTATTAGGTCAAAGTGTAAGTAGACAATGTCTTTCTTTTAAAAGCTTTCTTTAAAAAGTACAATATTTGGAGTGCTTATAAAAGTGAGAAATACTGTCAGAATTGTTAAAAGGTTCCTGTTTGACAGCAGCAAACTGAGGGGCAGCTCTGTTAATGGAGTTCAGTTAAGAAAGAAAGAACACAGTTAAGTTGAAAAGTCATACAACTGATATAACCATCACTTCACTCCTCCACAATGACGTCAGTGGGCAGGTGAAGGTCAGGCCAAAATACATACTGGCTCTGTCCTTTATGAGGTGCCGTGACGGTAACATCTGGGCCACCAACTACACTCATTCTGCTCAATCCCTCCCAAAACTTCCTTCAGCAAAGATTTTCTTTTAAGCAGACCCCCCACAGCAGTGGAGCCTCTGAGAGACTATTTCACATAAAAACAAAATAATGCAACCAATGACTTGGCACTAAGCCTGAGGCCAAAAAAATGTATTCGATTGCCTGAAATACTGGATAACTGATTAGCACAATCCTAACATCACTAAGGAGTGTATAAGGCAACTGGAATACTCTTTATTCAAAAAATACATAAAACTTCCTATGCAGAAAGCATTTAACTAGGAAAAAAAACACTTTAAACACTTTAAGTATATATGATATTCAGTATCAACAAGAAGCCAAATGATGGACTAGCACAGCTCTTAAGGGTCCTTGTGTGTCTGTTAGTTGCTTAGTCATGTCCAACTCTTCGCGACCCCATGGACTATAGTCCATGAACTGTCCATGGAATTCTCCTTGGCTTCCTGTTAATTTTCTGCCTTACCCATATTGTCAGTATAATCCCATAACCATTCATTCTTGGCACTAAAAGTTTTATTTTCTCATGATGCCATGCTGTGAGGTTGTTTGGAAAAGTCAATCATTAAAATATTAAATCAAGTTAACTAGTATACTTTAAATGAATTTAGGCTTAGGCATAGACAAAATCTGTATGGGAAAAAAACAACATATCTGCTGTTCTTCTGTTGAAAGATGGTAACACATCGTGTGTTGTTTCCTCTGTGTATGAGCATGAATGAGTGTAAGCCACACTGTACATCACTCACTGCCTGCATTTCAAATTAAAACTATCTCAGGATCAATGAGTCATTCTGGTTAGTATTTTCTGGTGACATATTTTCCCTCCTTTTTCATCACTGGCACCAAGATGAAAGGATGCAGTGGTCTGCAGCTCACATACTGCGTCTAGTTCTGACAACATCTTTAGGTCAGTGTGTATGCCCTCACTAACCTTGCCAAAGAACTAATGACAGAGCTCTGAAACCACATCCACAAGCATGCAAGAAACCAGTCATGAGTTGACACCAAGCTCGTGACAACAGTCAACCTGGAGGAAATTAGTTTATGTAGAACATGCCGCTTCTCATATTCACTCAACATTGAAAACCACCACAAATTAACTGTGATAACAATATTTGGACCAAGAACAATTTATATTTGCATTACATTCCATAATGTAATAATTAAATATGTTTTAATATATTTACTAAGGAAATGTTCATTCAACAATGAAATATTTTCTTATATATTATTTCATTTGTTTTTCAAAACACCCTTTGAGATAGGCAGATCATTTCACCAATCACTTGAGATCACTCACTCAATTTCTCATAATTGGAAAATACCTACTGAGTTTCTCCACTCAAAAAATGTTAACCATAAGTAAGTCTAAAAATCCAGGAGAGCTTGTCAGTAATATACTAGTAAACACTAAACCATAAACTATAGGCTTACACAACCCAATGAAGCACAATAGGGTCTGCTAGATTCTCTCCTGATGAAATTCACCTATCAGTCAAAAAGTTGGCCCTGCCCCACAAAGCAAGAAATGACACTTCCCTCTAGACCGAGGGATGCTACTCCCAAGTGAAAATAATGGCATCACACAATCAAATTTTCTTTTTGAATATATCAAACTGATATCGGTACCAAAATATGTTTGAGACAATCTAGATTTTAAAAAAGAAGTCCTGAAAGGTTAAATTTTATCAAGTTCCCATAGTTAGTTATTAGCAGAATCAAGGCTGCAACTCACTTATAACCTTGAGCCCAGAAATTAGCATTTTGGAAACAATGTGAAAAAATAATTCATCAAAATGGTAAAAACAAAAATATCTGTGGCCAATAAATTAAAAGTCAAAGAATTTCTATAATTCACCAGTCTAGCTAAGAATTTAATTAAAGACAGTGTAAGAAAATCACCCTACTCACATAAGCAGCTGGTAGGATAAAGTAAAGTGATATAGAAATAGATGATACAGTCATATCCTTTAAAATATACAAATATCCATACCTTTCCATTCACCAATCCCGTTTCTAGGATGAACACTGAATTATTTATAAGGTTGTTTAATTAAAGTTAATAGCAAATTTAAAAATAAATAAATGTCCACCTACACTAAATTGATAAAATGAATTTCTGTCTCTCATTAAAACGGAATACGGTAGCACCAGGAAAAATTATACCTCAAAAAATAGCGTATGAGATGGGAATATGCTATGGGCATATTTTGAAACATTTATATATGCTTTTAGTATATTTTGATATAAAAAGGGTTTATTAGATATGATCCTAATTAAGGTAGTATTTGTGAATTAAGTATATTTAGCAAATACATAGACATTAATGACATATAAAAAGACACTACATCCATTTTTGGTAAAAAAAAAAAAAAAACAGTCAAAGTGGATATAGAGAGGACATAACATAAGAAATGTTACATGTATCACTTTACAGGTATTTATTTTGAAATAAAATATAAAAAAAGGCCAGAGAAGACAAACTTACAGCCAACATCATGCTCAATGCTGAAAAGCTAAAAGCATTTCTTCTAAGATGAGGAACAAGACAAGAATTCTTGTCAAGAATTCATTCTCACCACTTGCATTCAACATAGAATTGGATGTCCTAGCCACAGCAATAAGATAAGAAATAAAAGGAACCCAACTTATAAAGGATTAAGTAAAATTGTCACATTGCAGATGACAGGACAGTATATATGAAAATGTCACCAAAAGACCACCAGAAAACTTTTAGAACTAATAAATGAATTCAATGAAGTCATAAGATACAAAGTTAATACAGAAATCTGTTGCCTTTCTATACACTAATACTGAACTATCAGAAATTTTTTAAAAATCCCATTTACAATGGCATAAAGCATTATGCCATAAATCAAAAAGCATAAAATAACCAGGAATAAATCTAACTACTTAGGTAAAAGACCAATACTTGGAAAACTGTAAGACACTGGTGAAAAGAAATTGAAGAAGACACAAACAAATGGAAAGATATACCATGTCCATGAATTGGAAGAATTATGGTCATTTGTTAAAATGACCATAACTACCCAAGGCAACTACAGATTTGGTGTAATCTCTATCAAAATACCAATGGCATTTTTCACACATCTAGTTTAAATCATTCTGAGATTTGCATAGAGACACAAAAGCCCCTGAACAGCAAAGAGAGTCTTGAGAAAGAAGAACAAAACTAGTGGTAGCACACGCCCTAATTTCAAACTATACTACAAGGCTATAGCCCTCAAAATATTATGATACAGCCACAAAAACAAACACATATATCAACTGAACAGAATAGAGAGCCCAGAAGTTAACCCACGTGTATTTGGTCAATTACATGTGAGGCTACAAATTACTACAAAGGAGGCACAAATATACAATCTCTTTAAGAAGAGAGTGTGTTCAATAAATAACAGCCTCCTCAATAGATGGTGTTGGGAAAACTGGACAGTCACATGCAAAAGCATGAAATGGGATTACTTTCTCAAACCATATATAAAAATAAACTAAAAAGGGTTAAAGACTTATGTAAGACTTCAAGCCATAAAACTCCTAGAAGTAAACACAGACAGTACACTCTTTGACATTGGTCTTGGTGATATTTTTTTTGGATGTGGCTCCTCGGGCAAGGGAAACAAAAGCAAAAATTAACAAATGGGATTACATTACATTAAAAAGCTTTTACACACCTAAGGAAACTATCAAGGAAATGAAAAAGTAGCCTACTGAATGGGAGAAGATATTTGCAAATAATATACCTGATAAGTGGCTAGTATACAAAATATACAAAGAACTCATACAACTCAACAATGACAAAAAACAACCTGATGGAATAGGTAGGCATTTTTCCAAAGAAGACATGTAGCTGGCCAAAAGACACATGAAAAGATCTCAGCATCACTCATAATCAGGGAAAAGTGAATCAAAATCATAATGAGACATCACCTCACACACTGTTAAAATGGCTATTATCAAAAAGACAACAAATAAGTGTTGGTGAGGACATGTAGAAAAGGGAACCATAGTATACTATTGGTGGGAATGCAAATTGCTATATTCATTATGGAAAACAGTATGGAGGTTCCTCACAAAACTAAAAATAGAACCTCCATACAATCCAGCAATTCCACTTCCAGGTATGTATCCAGAAAAAAAAAACAAAAACACTAATTTGAAAAGATATGAATCTTTATGTTCATTGCAGCATTATTTACAATAGCCAAGATACATGACAAAGTGTCCGTGAATGAATAAAGAGGGCTGTGATATATTTTACACAATGGAGTATTATTCAGCCATAATAAGAATGAACTCTTGCCATCTGCAACAATAAACATGGATCTAGAAGGTATTATACTCAGTGAAGTAAGTCAAACAGAAAAAGGCAAATACCACATGATTTCATTTATACATGGAATCTAAAAAACAAATGAAGAAAAATAAAACAGAAACAGGCCCATAGAGAAAAAACTGCTGGTTACTATAGGGGAGTAGAGGGGAGAGGATGGGTAAAATCATGAGAAAGATGAAGGGATATAAATTTCCAGTTTCAAAATTAATAACTTATGGGGCTGTAACGTATAGCACAGGGAATACAGTCAATAATAGTACAACAACTTCATGCAGTATTAGATGGTAATTAGGTTTATCATGGGATGATTCTGCAGTGCATTAAAATATTTAATCACTATGTTATATACCTGAAACTAATATAACATCTTGAGTCAATTATACTTGAATTAAAAAACATTCATGATGATCAAACTCAGTTATCAAAAAGGCTGAAGAACATGTAATAACAGTAGATTAGATTGGATTAGAAATTGATTATTCTCATCAACTTTTCTATATTTCCCAAATTTTCTACAGTGAATACATATTTGCCTTTTCACCAGAAAAATAACTTTATTTAAACTAAATAGGAATAGGCTTCCCTCATAGCTCAGTTGGTAAAGAATCTGATTGCAACACAGTAGACCCGGGTTCAATTCCTGGGTCAGGAAGATCCCCTGGAGAAGGAATGGCAACCCACTCTAGTATTCTTGCCTAGAAAATCCTCATGGACAGAGGCCTGGCAGGCTACACTCCATGGGGTCGCACTTAAGCTTTGGAAGAATCAACAGCTATAGTGCTTTCAGGAGCCCCATTTGAACAAGGATGGACACTTGAACAATTTTTCTACCTCTGGATAATCCTAAAGTTAAGGGGGAAAATGGAATAACAGGCTCCATTTTCTGTCAATAGAAAACATTATTCAGTTTTTTTTTTTCTGCCTGGAATTACAAATGGGAATTTAACTTCATTCGACTCCTAATACGAAAGACCACAAGAAACATGAACAATAATTCCAGCTGTGGCCTTAAAAAGGTAGGTTTCTTTTGGCATCCTTTAGGCACTGACCTTGTGATAAACTATAATCCACTAAATGATTAAATATATAAATACAATACTATTTGAGATCTGTGAAATCTCTAGCAAGAGATGGGTCCTTATGCAATTTGGTAACAGGTGTTTCAATAAAATCATAATAATCTCTCTTACGATACTCCAATTTCATTAATTGAACAAAGGCTTAATTAGAAGCACAAACATTCCTTTATTCAAAAAGAATATCATTAATATCCAAGTATGTTAAAACCAACAAGTCATTTTCCACAAATACTATAAGTATTTCATGCATTTTTGTGTTCCTCATTGGAATGTGTAACATATTCTGAATCATATCAAAATCTTTTTACTTCAAATTGAAAACATATATGAAGTGCTCAATTGCATTCTTAGAAAGAGCATAAATAAAAGTGTCTCGAAAAGTAGATTAACTGAGGTGATCATGTCAACTTTACCCTCAGTTGAGTGCAGTTCACTCAGTTGTGTCAGACTCTTTGTGACCCCATGAACCGCAGCATGCCAGGCCTCCCTGTCCATCACCAATTCCCAGAGTTCACCCAAATTCATGTCCATTGAGTTGGTGATACCATCCAACCATCTCATCCTCTGTCGTCCCCTTTTCGTCCTGCCCTCAATCTTCCCCAGCATCAGGGTCTTTTCAAGTGAGTCAGCTCTTTGAATCAGGTGGTCAAAGTATTGGAGTTTCAGCCTCAACATAAGTCATTCCAATGAACACCCAGGACTGATCTCCTTTAGGATGGACTGGTTGGATCTCCTTGCAGTCCAAGGGACTCTCAAGAGTCTTCTCCAATACCACAGTTCAAAGGCATCAATTCTTCTGTGCTTAGCTTTCTTTATAGTCCAGCTCTCACATCCATACATGACTACTGGAAAAAACCATAGCCTTGACTAGATAGACCTTTGTTGACAAAGTAATGTCTCTGTTTTTTAATATGCTGTCTAGGTTGGTCATAACTTTCCTTCCAACGAGTAAGCATCTTTTAACTTCATGGCTGCAATCACCATCTGCAGTAATTTTGGAGCCCCCAAAAATGAAGTCGGCCACTGTTTTCCCATCTATTTGCCATGAACTGATGGGACCAGATGCCATGATCTTAGTTTTCTGAATGTTGAACTTTAGGCCAACTTTTTCACTCTCCTCTTTCACTTTCATCAAGAGGCTCTTTAGTTCTTCTTCACTTTCTACCATAAGGGTGGTGTCATCTGCATATCTGAGGTTATTGATATTTCTCCCGGCAGTCTTGATCCCAGCTTGTGCTTCCCCCAGCCCAGCATTTCTCATGATGTACTCTGCATATAAGTTAAATAAGCAGGGTGACAATATACAGCCTTGACGTACTCCTTTTCCTATTTGGAACCAGTCTGTTGTTCCATGTCCAGTTCTAACTGTTGCTTCCTGACCTGCATACAGGTTTTTCAAGAAGGCAAGTCAGGTGGTCTGGTACTCCCATCTCCTTCAGAATTTTCCACAGTTTATTGTGATCCACATAGTCAAAGGCTTTGGCATAGTCAATAAGGCAGAAATAGATGTTTTTCTGGAACTCTCTTGCTTTTTCGACAACCCAGCGGATGTTGGCAACTTTACCCTATCCTTTTGTAAATAACTGTTCCACCAGTCATCCAATCAAAGGCAAAACAAAGTGAAGGAATGAGTCTTTCTCTTGGCTGATCCACACATGTCCATCTCTCCCTCACCTGAATCCTAACTGTCACACAGGGTACTTGCCTTCACTTTGCTTTGGTCCTGTCCATGGCCACTTCATGGCCTCATCTATATTTCTCAATGATCATAAAACCAAAACGTACCTTTGGAAAAATCACTACTGATACTCATGTTCTTAGTTGTTCAGTCATGACTCTTTGTGACCCCATGGACTGGAGCTCGCCAGGCTCCTCTGTCTATGGGGAGTCAGGGGATCTTCCCGACCAAGGGATTGAGCCCAGATCTCCTGCACTTCAGGCAGATTCTTTACCAGCTGAGTCATAGTATGTCTCAAAAAAGTGAGGAGCATACCCCAGACATTCCTGTTTGCACTTTGCTACCATTACTTTAGACATGTTCATTTCTTCCCATGCTCCAGTACTAGACCCTATACAAAACAAACTAGAGACAGATATGTGAGGGGAAAAAATAGAATAAAGTGTTACAATTGCCATGGTAACATTATGTACATAGTTCAATGAAAAGTAAAGGAGAAAAATGTCAAGTTTATCTAAATAAGGGCAGCAAGCTCATTACTATAAACTATGTGTTCATATTCATCTTTTAATGACCTTCAAAGTATTCTTTCATTCTAATATATTGAGATTTCAGGGTTGAGTGACTAATGTAACCATTTTATTAAGATTTTTCTGATGTGGACCATTTTTAAAATTTCTATTGAATTTGTTACAATATTGATTCTGCTTTATGTCTCGGTTTTTTTGGCCACCAGGCATGTAGAATTGGACCTGCACCCCCTGAATTAGAAGGCAAGTCTTAACCACTGAACCACCAAGGAAGTTCCTCCAACCATTTTTCTAGCCTTGATATATGCTTTTTCCATCCACTGCACTCTAGATCTAACCTAAAATACAGAGCAAGTATTCATACTACAACATTTTATTAATACTGTATTATTAATGCAAATAACATTTAATTAAATTATCAGTATCAACTAAATGATATAATTACATGATTATATTAATTAAATTATTAAGTTAATTAAATGATTGGAACACAAAGCTGGTAACACTCCTCTCTTATACCGTCTAACTACCACTTCTGGGGGTATGGTGAACACGTGTCCTGTCTGTGGTAACCCAGCACGCATTTGAACACTACTCTTTTGAACATTCTCACACATACTGACTGTCGTCTCTGCTTGCACCAGGGTAAAGTCATGCAACGCACCCACACAAGACTTTCGTCTGGGAAGCCGGTGATGTGAGAAAACAGACGCAGACGTAACATGCCTCTTTAGGTAAGCACGGCAGCAGAAGTATCTGGGTTTTCAGGGTCAGAAAACCCCAAACTTCTGGGACCCAGTCCAGTATCATCCTTGGAAGCAGCAATATCCAGAACAAAAATGTGACACTCACACCATGTGGAGGCAACCTTGGTGTCTTTGCTGGGGTAGTCACCAAGGTCTGTTCTGAGTACTGCTTCTGGTTGTGCAGTGGCGGAACCAGCCTCCCTAGGTCTCATGTAGATTCTTTGATGGGTCAAATGTGTTTTATTTTAATAACTTTCTTTCCTGCAGAGTTAAGCTAAAATGAATTTTACTGTTTGGAACACTGACATACTTCCAAGGGCTGCTGACCATGGCGTGAGCCTCCCAGTAGGGACAACTGATCCCAAGCATCCCTGATCATCACAGAGCAGTACCTGATGATTGCTGGCTCTCTGAGCGCTGCTTTCCCAACAGTGAAACGTGGCTCAACAGCTACTGAGTCAGCTTTTGGAAACAACTACATTTCTTTGCTCTTGGGTACACACACCCATTCACTCCCTTCCTCTAAACCTTAGCACACAACACTATTAATATTCTTTACCTCAAGAACTATCTGTATCTCCCTACTATTCATCTTCTGCCTGTAAGTGAGTTCTCTCTACATTATGAAAGGTTTTTCCAAGTTCACAATGACTAATTTGATAGTTATGTTTGAAAATATTTCCAAAGAGTTTTTGAAAGTCTTAGTGAGGTATTTAAACTTCCCCTAATAGACCTGGTCATTTCATTCAGAAAATAATTCTCAACGGGGAGTCACATTTACTTAATGGACTTATTCTGTTAAAGTGTTTGTTCTGTGAGTCTATTCATAATTACAGATCGTGCTGACCGATGTGACATCTCCTGGTTCCTTCAGTAATATTAGCTTTAATGGCTTATTTTTTGTATAGTACAATTTTTTTTAATTAATAGCAGCTTAGTATTTTCATCTACAAACAGAAATCTCCACAGGTTGTCACTTTTTTTTAATAAATATAATATGCATGTGCAGAAATACATATGCTAACTTGTACTGTATCATAATTTATTAAGACAGAGTTGAAATTTGTTTTCATACTATATATGAAAGGCTATATTACTGAGCAAAGTGTACTCTAAGGAGATGAGAGGTTATATTGATTAAAGTAATTAGCCTCCAACTAATAAAAATAAATGAAAAAAAATGCAAATAGAAAACAAATTATTCTCAAGGCTTTGAGCAGCCTCTATTTACATATGAAATACTATACCAGCTCAAATCCATGGCATCTCATACCACATATCAAGAATACATGTGGGACTTCCCTGGTGGCGCAGCGGTAAAGAACCCACCTGCCAGTGCAGGGGACATGGGTTCAGTCCCTGCTCTGGGAAGATCCCACATGCCTTGGAAGTGATTAAGCCCATGCACCACAATTCCTGAGTCCATGCGCTGCAGCTACTGAAGCCCTCACACCCTGGAGCCCATGCCCCACAGCGAGAGAAGCGACTTCATTGAGAACCCGAGCCCCGCAGCGAGAGAGTAGCACCTAGAGAATGCCCATGTGCAGCAATGAAGATCCAGCAAGGCCAAAGTAAACAAACAAAAATTTTAAAAAAAAAAAGAGTATGTGTGATACCTGTGGCTGATTCATGTTGATAGGTGGCAGAAACCAACACAATATTGTAAAGCAATTATCCTCCAATTAAAAATAAAATTTTAAAAAAGAATATGTGTGGATGCTACTATATACAGAAAATAAATAACTAATAAGGACCTACTGTGTAACACAGAAGACCTCTACTCACTATCTCAATAATCTATAACAGCCTATATGGAAAAAGGATCTAAAAAAGAGTGGATATATGTGTATATATGTGTATGAGGATATGTGTGTGTGTGTATGTGTGTATATGTATATAAACTGACTCACTTGTCTGTACAGCAGAAACCCATTGTAAATCCAATACAGTTTTTTTTTTAAATAAAGAGTATGTGTGAGTGATTTTACAACATCATTACTACTTTAGATATTTGATCAACAATTACCATTTGTTGAGAAATTAATAACTTCTGCTTTTCTGTTTGAGATCCCTGTAAGTTCAATTTCAGACAGTGTACCCTAAAAAAATCAAAACACGTGATACAGGAATTAAGTAGGATACTGACCGAAGGACACATTCCTTCACTGGCCACGGACACTCCCTTTCTTCAACAAGAGCTAAAAGTTGGAGCCTAGAATGGAGGCAGAGATTACAAATACTAAGAAGCATTCATCACAGCACACATAGGGGATCTTGGTACTAATTCTTTATGTCACTGGTATGAATATAGGTCATACCAGTAATATAAAGAATTATGGGGAAAAATGAAAATTTAGCACCACACCTAGAAAAAAGATCAATACTGATATATAACCTCAAGACAATATGGGAATAACAACAATAACTGGCTGCATAGGACATACTAAGCATTCCTGTAAGAGATTTATAAGTATTACCTCATTTAATCCTACAACACTAAGATATATCTTCCTAATCCTGTTTTACAAATGAGATACATAAGGGAACTAAGTGTATGACCTTAGAGAAGGTCAAACATTTGGTACCATTGAAGATGGGCCTCAAAGTAAGCAACCTAAACCCAGAGCCTAATGCTTCTTACAGTTTACTGTGTTGCCTCTCTATTTCCCCCCTGGGTCCTTGGAATTATACATCTAAGATTTCTAAGCATGTACTTGAAGTTGTGGGAACAAAGAAGAGGGAAAGGGGAAATGCTTAGAGAAATATCTACCCTAAAGACATTTCCCTACTTTGGGAATTTGAGTGACATTATGTGTGTGCGCTCAGTCGCTCAATCGCATCTGACTCTTTTCGACCCATGCAACCCACCAGGTTCCTCAGTCCACGGAATTTTCCAGGCAATAATACTAGAGTGGGTTGCCATTTCCTTCTCCAGGGGATCTTCCCAACCCAGGGATCAAATCCTTATCTTGAATCTCCTGCATTAGCCAGCAGATTCTTTACCACTGTGCCACCTGGGAAGCCCCATGAGTGACACCCCTAATGTTACTCAAATATTAGTAAATACATATCCTGGTAAAATATGCTTCCAGGTGTTCATGCTAATTGTCTTTTTTGGGACTGGCTTTTTCAGAGCATTCATGATATTTTTAGTTGTGTTCCCTGTTTGCATAACAGAATGAACAAGCGGCTACTGCTTTAATAATCAACCAATTCTCAATAATCAGCCACTTGTTTCAATATCAAATGTTTCTCACCTGCAGTATATAGACTTGAGAATTTCTAAAGTGTGTTTGCAAGGCTCATCAAGCTGCCCTGCGCCACAATGAATAACACACACTTGACCCCATTAACCGGATATTTCACATGTAGGTGTACTCTCTGCTGATTATTACCTGATTACTAGACTCCACGGAGTGGCTGCAACTGTGAAGAAAGCATCCATGGTAAGACAGACTTCCCAAAGGAAGGAAAGCAGATCACTTTCATGAGTAGAGTTCCAGGTCATCGTCAACTCAACAAATGAGTATTGAGTGCTACTTTGTAGTACAGGTAAGGAAGATAACAGTAGGAATAAATGTAGACCTTGTGTTATGATACACCAATAACTCTTATAATTAAGAAGGTAAAGACATTGTAAGAACCGAGCAAAGCTATTTAGACGGAAGATAAGGAAAGAGTGTATGAATCACTCTCTGGGATTGGATAGGGAAGTGCTTCCAAAATAAAGGGCACTTAAACCAAATTTAAGAGTGAGAGGGGCTTTCCTGGTGGTCTAGTGGTTAAGAATTAGCCTTGCAATGCAAGCGATCCCTGGTCAGGAAGATCCCACACATGGAGGAGCAGCTAAGCCCGGGTACTACAACTACTGAGCCAGCACTCTAGAGCCTGTGAGCTGAAACTGCTGAACCCACATACTGTTACTAGCCCACGAGTGCCTAGAGCCCGTTCTTCACAACAAAAGAAGCCAAAAATAAATAAATCTCTTTTTTAGAAAAAGAGTGAGAGGTCTACCCTAGATAAACAGGATTCCAAACCCAGAGAACATAACCAACAACTGTTCTTAGAAAATAACATCAAAACAGCAAACTACAGGTTGGTTGGTATGGCTGAATAACAGTGTATATGTGGGGGTGTGATGAATGATGGAGCTCGAAAGACTTGCCAAAGCCTGGATTTCAAAAGCTCCTTGTCCCAATAAGTAGATGCTATTAATTAGTCACTGCTATTCTCTGATGCTCACATATCCCCTTAAAAATAAATAAATGTATGCCAAGGAGTTAAATTAGACAACTACTGCATGGATTCTGACTAAGCATGGTATACTGAACAAACAGAAGATTCAAGAAATGAAAATACTAAGATAAATGGACTAAAAAAGAATTATTAATAAATAAAAAGTGAATGATCCACAGGACAACAGGAATAGAATGAATACAGCAGCCGATGAGACTTAACAAAATTTTGGAATACAGAAGGTGAATGAATGGATGATAACCAATGTATCAGATCTGAGAACGCTGAGTGGGTTCAAATGAATAACAAATATGACCCATGACCAGCAGAATCCCATAAAAGACAGGAATTGGAGGCAAAGAGTGTTTATGAGAGTATGTAGGAGGGCTGGAGCACGTACCACTCCTGCATCTTGGAAGAAGATGGGACGTCTGTCACAGAAAATGCAAACCGAAAGTCTCTGAAAAAGCACAGTGGAGGGAGGTCACAAAGGGATGACACAAAAATCTACATGCTGAAGGGTTACTGTCCTAGGCTTCCAGAATGCTGGCAGCCAGACCTACACCTCAAAAACAGGATAGGAAATGATCCACCTCTGGGGAATTCCCTGGTGGTCCCATGGTTAGGACTTTCACTTCTAGGGCCCAAGTTCTATCCCTGGCTGGGGAACTAAGATTCCCAAATGCCGTAAGGCACGGCCGAAAAAAAGTAAAGTAAAAATAAAGACCTAGGACTTGATCCTATATCTAGAGAGCCATATACAAAGCACTCTGAGGATATTCAAAGGAAAAAGAAAAAAGACTGATACAACTTTGAGGGCTGTGAGTGGGACATCCCAGGCAGAAGGCACAGCTTACAAAGATACATAGCCATGAAGGACTATGGCAAGTCTCAGGAATGGCAAGAGCTTCAGTGTATTTGACCAATGGGATGCCTGGGATGGGTAAGAGTGAGAAATGATGGGACAAGTACCAGGTCCACCCATGAAAGATTTCTAAGCTTAGGAGAGGTCATTGCATGTTATATATAAGAAGGGAGTTTCCGCAGAAGAAGGACATGATCAGATTTAGAAAGACAATGCTGATTGTAGTATAAAAGTTAATCAAGATTGAGGTAGAATGTAATAATGAGAAACACTAGAGGACAGTGACTTTCTTATCTCTAGGAGGAAAACTAGACACTGAACTAGGGCAATCGTAATAGAATAAGGTGGAGAGTCAGCATTCCAGAGACATTTATAAACGTCATTCTTTTTTTCCCTGCAAGATTCTTTTCTTTTTTTTTTGGAAATATACATTCAACTTTATTTCATTAGAAATTCTTACTTAAGCTTCATGGTGGCCAAAATGCCCATGTCCCAAGCAGGCACTGTCATTCCCCTGCCCACTTCAGACCAATAGCTACACATAGACTTGCCAAGTTGGAGGAAGAACTTTTTTAAAAAATGTAAAAATGAGAACAGGACTCAGAAGACACCATCTTTCCCCTTCCTACAGCCAACCCTGATACCTCTTAATTGTTATCTGCACACAGAAGAGCTCTCATGAGAGAAAATTTGAATGCCAACTAAACTGACCGTAAGACACCCAAGTCCAAAGGAATTCTTGGCAGATGCTTAGAAAGTAGGGTTGAAAATAACACCATCTCCCAATAGCTAAAGTTGCAGCACAAGTCCTCATCTAAGAGAAGACAAAGGCAGGCTGCTCAGGACACCAAAGGAGACAAGTGAGATCACTCCATTCCACAGCCACAGGCGACCCACTCACATCTGTGATAAAACAGGCTTTTTCCAGAACAAGGAGTATCCAGATGAAGAGGTCCTTTGAGGGCCTGGTAACAGTTAGTTCTCTGATAACACTGACACTGAGCTTGCCTGCCCAGAAACTGGTAGACTGGAGGTATTTTGGACACTGTTCCAAGGTTGTAGCTGGTGGCGGGAGGTCTTATCACACCACTCTGGAAAAATAGCCTGGAAGGCCCTTGGGGCTCTGTGTTGGGAAGCTGACCTCTGGTGGTCCAGGAGCTCCCAGGAGATGGGCGCTCCAGTAAGCCCTCCAGGGACTTCATTAGACAAGTTTAATGAAGATGGAGAACAGGGTCAGCATCTCACCAAAGAGACAGACGTTCAACATGTGCTTCATTGTGGCTCCAAGGATCCCACTCCTTAATAGTGCAGTAGAGTTGCCTTCTGCTTCTGGAAGCCCTCTGGATCTTCCAGGAGGAAGGGTCAGGAGAGACCCGCTTGCTGTAAAAACAGGGTCGCGCAGACTCAGAAGGAAAGTCAGTTAATGAAATGTCAACCCAGATGCCTCTCTGTAGATAAAAGTGCAGCTCTCAGTTAAACCTCTTTTTATTTTTAAAATAAATTGTGGAGGAGGAGCCAAGATGGCGGAGGAGTAGGACGAGGAGACCACTTTCTCTCCTACAAATTCATCAAAAGAATAACTGAATGCAGAGCAAACTTCACAAAACAACTTCTGATCGCTAGCTGAGGTCATCAGGTGCCCAGAAAAGCAACCCATTGTCTTCGAAAGGAGGTAGGACAAAATATAAAAGATAAAAAGAGAGACAAAAGAGCTAAGGATGGAGATCTGTCCCGGGAAGGGAGTCTTAATAGAGGAAGTTTCCAGACACCGGGAAACCCTCGCACTGGCGGGTCTGGGGGAAGTGTTTGAATCTCGGAGGGCAATCTGACTGGGAGGGGAACAACAAATAAAACCCACAGATTACGTGCCTAAAAGCAACTCCCAGCAGAAAAGTACCCCAGACGCCCGCACCCGCCACCAGCAAGTGGGGGCGGAATGGAGAGGAGCGGGCGGCATTGCTTAGGGTAAGGACTGGGCCTGAGTGCCCTGACGACAATCGGAGGGAGCTTTTGTGAGTTACCAACTTAAAACTGTGGAACAGCAAAAGAGAGAGAGAAAATTAACCGGCCCGAACACACTGCCGGCCGTTCGCAGAACAAAGGGACCGAGCAAGTCCAGAGAAGAGCTTGCAGGCTTCCGACCAGCCCAGGCCCGCCGGAGGCTGGAGGCAGGGGGGAGGGGAAAGGGGCAGGCTCAGCCCCAAGGACCGCATTCCCTACCGCACTGCAAACAGGCCTCCAGTTTCTAATCAAAAACCTCCTGAGATTCTGGATGGTCGACATCCGCCGGGAGGGTCGCGGCGAGACACAGGGCGTAGGCACCCCACCGGCGCGGGCTGGGACTGGGGCTGGGGACGCGGAGGGCAGAAGGCGCACACACCCAACTGGCACGGGCGGAAACTGAGACTGGGACCGCGGAGGGGAGAAGGCACACTGCACCCAGGGAGAGTGTGCCCGTCAAGCTCCTGGCTACCTGAGCCGCTCTGATGGGGAAGGCACAAAAAGCAGGCACAGGTTTTTGTTCTGCGCTTTTGTGGAACACCGTAGGGCTGGAACCATGCGCAGCGCAGGGCACACTCCATATAGAGCAGCCAGAAGCCTGAGCAGCGTAGAGGGGAAAGCAGCGCCAGCCTTTCCCCGCAGCGCGACGAACTAGCAACCTTAATAAGAGACCACCTCCGCCCGCCTGTGTCAGGGCGGAAATTAGGCACTGAAGAGACCAGCAAACAGTAGCCAAATAAACAAAGGGAACCTCTTCAGAAGGGACCGGTGCAACAGATCAAAATCCCTGTAGATAACATCGACTACGCCGGAAGGGGACTGTAGATATCGAGAAGGGTAAGCTGGAACAAGGAGCTATCTGAAACTGAACCAAACTCACACTGACCGCAACAGCTCCAGAGAAATTCCTAGATATACTTTTTTTTTTTTTTAAGTAAGAAAAAAATTTTTTTTTCTTTTTTCTCTTTTATTTTCTTTTAAAATTCCCTATTACTCCCCCAATACTCCTTAACTTTCATTTTCCTAGATTTTTATGATTTTTTTAATTAGGAAAAATTTTTTTCTTTTTTTTCTTACTTTTTTTCCTTTTTCTCTTCTATTTTCTATTTTTCTTTTTCTCTTATTTCCTTTTAAAGTCCTCTGTTACTCCTCTACTACTCCTTAATTTTCATTTTCATTACACTATAACCTTACAAAAAAAAAAAAGAGAGAAGAGAAGCCCTATTTTAATATAGTATTTTTAAGAGTCTAACCTCTACTCTAGATTTTTAATCTTTGTTTTTCAGTATATTATATAAATTGTGGACATTTAAGAATCCAATATTCAGTTCCCATTTTTATTCAGGAGTGTGTTGATTATTCTCTCCCAATCTTGACTCTCTGTTTTCTACCTCAGAACACCTCTATTTCCTCCTTTCCCCTTCTCTTCCCAATCCAATTCTGTGAATCTTTGTGGGTGTCTGGGCTACGGAGAACACTCTGGGAACAGACAACTGCGTAGATCTGTCTCTCTCCTCTTGAGTCCCCCTTTTTCTCCTCCTGCTCATCTCTATCTCCCTCCTCCCTCTCCTCTTCTTCATGTAACTCTGTGAACCTCTCTGGGTGTCCCTAATGGGGGAGAATCTTTTTGCCATTAACCTAGAAGTTTTATTATCAGTGCTGTATAGTTGGAGAAGTCCTGAGACTACAGGAAGAATAAAACTGAAATCCAGAGGCAGGAGACTTAAGCCCAAAACCTGAGAACACCAGAAAACTCCTGACTACATGGAACTTTAAGTAATAAGTGACCATCCAAAAGCCTCCATACCTACACTGGAACCAACCACCACCCAAGAGCCAATAAGTGTTAGAGCAAGACACACCACGCAAATTCTCCAGCAACGCAGGAACATAGCCCTGAACATCAACATACAGGCTGCCCAAGGTCACACCTAACACACAGACCCATCTCAAAACTCATTACTGGGCACTCCATTGCTCTCCAAAGAGAAGAAATCAAGTTCCATGCACCAGAACACCGACGCAAGCTTCCCTAACCAGGAAACCTTGACAAGCCAATCGTCTAACCCCACCCACTGGGTAAAACCTCCACAATAAAAAGGAACCACAGACCTCCAGAATACAGAAAGCCCACTCCAGACACAGCAATCTAAACAAGGTGAAAAGGCAAAGAAATACCCAACAGGTAAAGGAACATGAAAAATGCCCACCAAGTCAAACAAAAGAGGAGGAGATAGGGAATCTACCTGAAAAAGAATTTAGAATAATGATAATAAAAATGATCCAAAATCTTGAAAACTAAATGGAGTTACAGATAAATAGTCTGGAGACAAAGATTGAAAAGATACAAGAAATGTTTAATAAAGACCTAGAAGAAATAAAAAAGTCAATTAAAAATGAATAATGCAATAAATGAGATCAAAAACACTCTGGAGGGAACCAAGAGTAGAATAACGGAGACAGAAGATAGGATAAGTGAGGTAGAAGATAAAATGGTGGAAATAAGTGAAGCAGAGAGGAAAAAAGAAAAAAGGATCAAAAGAAATGAAGACAACCTCAGGGACCTCTGGGACAATGTGAAATGCCCCAACATTCGAATCATAGGAGTCCCAGAAGAAGAAGACAAAAAGAAAGGCCATGAGAAAATACTCGAGGAGATAATAGCTGAAAACTTCTCTAAAATTGGGAAGGAAATAGCCACCCAAGTCCAAGAAACCCAGAGAGTCCCAAACAGGATAAACCCAAGTCGAAACACCCCAAGACACATATTAATCAAATTAACAAAGATCAAACACAAAGAACAAATATTAAAAGCAGCAAGGGAGAAACAACAAATAACACACAAAGGGATTCCCATAAGGATAACAGCTGATCTATCAATAGAAACCCTCCAGGCCAGAAGGGAATAGCAGGACATACTGAAAGTAATGAAAGAGAATAACCTACAACCTAGATTACTGTACCCAGCAAGGATCTCATTCAGATATGAAGGAGAATTCAAAAGCTTTACAGATAAGCAAAAGCTGAGAGAATTCAGCACCACCAAACCAGCTCTTCAACAAATGCTAAAGGATCTTCTCTAGACAGGAAATGGAGAAAGGTTGTATAAACGTGAACCCAAAACAACAATGTAAATGGCAATGAGACCACACCTATCAATAATTACCTTAAATGTAAATGGGTTGAATGCCCCAACCAAAAGACAAAGACTGGCTGAATGGATACAAAAACAAGACCCCTATATATGCTGTCTACAAGAGATCCACCTCAAAACAAGGGACACATACAGACTGAAAGTGAAGGGCTGGAAAAAAATATTTCACGCAACCGGAGACCCAAAGAAAGCAAGAGTCGCAATACTCATATCAGATAAAATAGACTTTCAAATAAAGGATGTGAAAAGAGACAAAGAAGGACACTACATAATGATCAAAGGGTCAATCCAAGAAGAAGATATAACAATTATAAATATATATGCACCCAACATAGGAGCACCGCAATATGTAAGGCAAATGCTAACGAGTATGAAAGAGGAAATTAATAGTAACACAATAATAGTGGGAGACTTTAATACCCCACTCACAACTATGGATAGATCAACTAAACAGAAAATTAACAAGGAAACACAAACTTTAAATGACACAATGGACCAGCTAGACCTAATTGATATCTATAGGACATTTCACCCCAAAACAATCAACTTCACCTTTTTCTCAAGTGCACACAGAACCTTCTCCAGAATAGATCACATCCTGGGCCATAAATCTGGTCTTGGAAAATTCAAAAAAATTGAAATCATTCCAGTCATCTTTTCTGACCACAGTGCAGTAAGATTAGATCTCAATTACAGGAAAAAAATTGTTAAAAATTCAAACACATGGAGGCTAAATAACACACTTCTGAATAACCAACAAATCATAGAAGAAATCAAAAAAGAAATCAAAATATGTATAGAAATGAATGAAAATGAAAACACAACAACCCAAAACCTATGGGACACTGTAAAAGCAGTGCTAAAGGGAAGGTTCATAGCATTACAGGCTTACATCAAGAAACAAGAAACAAGCCAAATAAATAACCTAACTCTACACCTAAAGCAATTAGAGAAGGAAGAAATGAAGAACCCCAGGGTTAGTAGAAGGAAAGAAATCTTAAAAATTAGGGCAGAAATAAATGCAAAAGAAACTAAAGAGACCATAGCAAAAATCAACAAAGCTAAAAGGTGGTTTTTTGAAAAAATAAACAAAATTGACAAACCACTAGCAAGACTCATTAAGAAACAAAGAGAGAAGAACCAAATTAACAAAATTAGAAATGAAAATGGAGAGATCACAACAGACAACACTGAAATACAAAGGATCATAAGAGACTACTACCAGCAGCTCTATGCCAATAAAATGGACAACTTGGATGAAATGGACAAGTTCTTAGAAAAGTATAACTTTCCGAAACTGAACCAGGAAGAAATAGAAGATATTAACAGACCCATCACAAGTAAGGAAATCGAAACTGTAATCAGAAATCTTCCAGCAAACAAAAGCCCAGGACCAGATGGCTTTGCAGCGGAATTCTACCAAAAATTTAGAGAAGAGCTAACACCTATCTTACTCAAACTCTTCCAGAAAATTGCAGATGAAGGTAAGCTTCCAAACTCATTCTATGAGGCCACCATCACCCTAATTCCAAAACCAGACAAAGATGCCACAAAAAAAGAAAACTACAGGCCAATATCACTGATGAACATAGATGCAAAAATCCTTAACAAAATTCTAGCAAACAGAATCCAACAACATATTAAAAAAATCATACACCATGACCAAGTGGGCTTTATCCCAGGAATGCAAGGATTCTTTAATATCTGCAAATCAATCAATGTAATACACCACATTAACAAATTGAAAGATAAAAACCATATGATTATCTCAATAGATGCAGAGAAAGCCTTTGACAAAATTCAACACTCATTTATGATTAAAACTCTCCAAAAAGCAGGAATAGAAGGAACATACCTCAACATAATAAAAGCTATATATGACAAACCCACAGCAAGCATCACCCTCAATGGTGAAAAATTGAAAGCATTTCCCCTGAAATCAGGAACAAGACAAGGGTGCCCACTCTCACCACTACTATTCAACATAGTGTTGGAAGTTTTGGCCACAGCAATCAGAGCAGAAAAAGAAGTAAAAGGAATCCAGATAGGAAAAGAAGAAGTGAAACTCTCACTGTTTGCAGATGACATGATCCTCTACATAGAAAACCCTAAAGACTCTACCAGAAAATTACTAGAGCTAATCAATGAATATAGTAAAGTTGCAGGATATAAAATTAACACAAAGAAATCCCTTGCATTCCTATATACTAACAATGAAAAAACAGAAAGAGAAATTAAGGAAACAATACCATTCACCATTGCAACAAAAAGAATAAAATACTTAGGAGTATATCTACCTAAAGAAACAAAAGACCTATACATAGAAAACTATAAAACACTGATGAAAGAAATCAAAGAGGACACAAACAGATGGAGAAACATACCGTGTTCATGGATTGGAAGAATCAATATTGTCAAAATGGCTATTCTACCCAAAGCAATCTATAGATTCAATGCAATCCCTATCAAGCTACCAACGGTATTTTTCACAGAACTAGAACAAATAATTTCACAATTTGTATGGAAATACAAAAAACCTCAAATAGCCAAGGTAATCTTGAGAAAGAAGAATGGAACTGGAGGAATCAACCTGCCTGACTTCAGACTCTACTACAAAGCCACAGTCGTCAAGACAGTATGGTACTGGCACAAAGACAGAAATATAGATCAATGGAACAGAATAGAAAGCCCAGAGATAAATCCACGAACCTATGGACACCTTATCTTTGACAAAGGAGGCAAGGATATACAATGGAAAAAAGACAACCTCTTTAACAAGTGGTGCTGGGAAAACTGGTCAACCACTTGTAAAAGAATGAAACTAGAACACTTTCTAACACCATACACAAAAATAAACTCAAAATGGATTAAAGATCTAAATGTAAGACCAGAAACTATAAAACTCCTAGAGGAGAACATAGGCAAAACACTCTCCGACATAAATCACAGCAAGATCCTCTATGACCCACCTCCCAGAATATTGGAAATAAAAGCAAAATTAAACAAATGGGACCTAATGAAACTTAAAAGCTTTTGCACTACAAAGGAAACTATAAGTAAGGTGAAAAGACAGCCCTCAGATTGGGAGAAAATAATAGCAAATGAAGAAACAGACAAAGGATTAATCTCAAAAATATACAAGCAACTCCTGCAGCTCAATTCCAGAAAAATAAATGACCCAATCAAAAAATGGGCCAAAGAACTAAACAGACATTTCTCCAAAGAAGACATACAGATGGCTAACAAACACATGAAAAGATGCTCAACATCACTCATTATCAGAGAAATGCAAATCAAAAACCACAATGAGGTACCATTACACGCCAGTCAGGATGGCTGCTATCCAAAAGTCTACAAGCAATAAATGCTGGAAAGGGTGTGGAGAAAAGGGAACCCTCTTACACTGTTGGTGGGAATGCAAACTAGTACAGCCACTATGGAGAACAGTGTGGAGATTCCTTAAAAAACTGGAAATAGAACTGCCATATGACCCAGCAATCCCACTTCTGGGCATACACACTGAGGAAACCAGATCTGAAAGAGACACGTGCACCCCAATGTTCATCGCAGCACTGTTTATAATAGCCAGGACATGGAAGCAACCTAGATGCCCATCAGCAGATGAATGGATAAGGAAGCTGTGGTACATATACACCATGGAATATTACTCAGCCGTTAAAAAGAATTCATTTGAATCAGTCCTAATGAGATGGATGAAACTGGAGCTCATTATACAGAGTGAAGTAAGCCAGAAAGATAAAGAACATTACAGCATACTAACATATATATGGAATTTAGAAAGATGGTAACGACAACCCTATATGCAAAACAGAAAAAGAGACACAGAAGTACAGAACAGACTTTTGAACTCTGTGGGAGAAGGTGAGGGTGGGATGTTTCGACAGAACAGCATGTATATTATCTATAGTGAAACAGATCACCAGCCCAGGTGGGATGCATGAGACAAGTGCTCGGGCCTGGTGCACTGGGAAGACCCAGAGGAATCGGGTGGAGAGGGAGGTGGGAGGGGGGATCGGGATGGGGAATACATGTAACTCCATGGCTGATTCATGTCAATGTATGACTAAACCCACTGAAATGTTGTGAAGTAATTAGCCTCCAACTAATTAAAAAAATAAATAAAAAATAAATATTTAATGATAAGAGATATTGTGAAGTAAAAAAAATAAATAAATAAATAAAATAAATTGCGTGTAAAAAGCAAAGGAGAAAAGGAAAGATATTCCCATTTGAATGCAAAGTTCCAAAGAAGAGCAAGGAGAGGTAAGACAGCCTTCCTCAGTGATCAGTGCAAAGAAATAGAGGAAAACAATAGAATGGGAAAGGCTAGAAATCTCTTCAAGAAAATCAGAGATACCAAGGGAACATTTCATGCAAAGATGTGCTCAATAAAAGACAGAAATGGTAGGGACCTAACACAAGCAGAAGATATTAAGAAGAGGTGGCAAGAATACACAGAAGAACTGTACAAAAAAGATCTTCACAACCCAGATAATCATGATGGTGTGATCACTCACCTAGAGCCAGACATCCTGGAATGTGAAGTCAAGTGGGCCTTAGGAAGCATCACTATGAACAAAGCTAGTGGAGATGATAGAATTCCAGTTGAGCTATTTCAAATTCTAAAAGATGATGCTGTGGAAGTGCTGCACTCAATATGCCAGCAAATTTGGAAAACTCAGCAGTGGCCACAGAACTGGAAAAGGTCAGTTTTCATTTCAACCCCAAAGAAAGGTAAAGCCAAAGAATGCTCAAACTCCTGCACAATTGCACTCATCTCACATGCTAGTAAAGTAATGCTCAAAATTCTCCAAGCCAGGCTTCAGCAATACCTGAACCATGAGCTTCCAGATGTTCAAGCTGGTTTTAGAAAAGTCAGAGGAACCAGAAATCAAATTGCCAACATCCCCTGGATCATCAAAAAAGCAAGAGAGTTCCAGAAAAATATCTACTTCTGCTGTATTGACTATGCCAAAGCCTTTGACTGTGTGGATCACAATAAACTGTGGAAAATTCTGAAAGAGATGGGAGTACCAGACCACCTGACCTGCCTCTTGAGATACCTATATGCAGGTCAGGAAGAAACAGTTAGAACTGGACATGGAACAACAGACTGGTTCCAAATAGGAAAAGGAGTACATCAAGGCTGTATATTGTCACCCTGCTTATTTAACTTATATGCAGAGTACATCATGAGAAACCCTGGGCTGGATGAAGCACAATCTGGAATCAAGATTGCTGGGAGAAATATCAATAATCTCAGATATGCACATGATACCACCCTTATGGCAGAAAGTGAAGAACTAAAGAGCCTCTTGATGAAAGTGAAAGAGAAGAGTGAAAAAGTTGTCTTAAAGCTCAACATTCAGAAAATGAAGATCATGGCATCTGGTCCCATCACTTAATGGCAAATGGATGGGGAAACAGCGGAAACAGTGGCTGACTTTATTTTGGGGGGCTTCAAAATCACTGAAGATGGTGACTGCAGCCATGAAATGAAAAGACACTTACTCCTTGGAAGGAACGTTATGACCAACCTAGACAGCATATTAAAAAGCAGAAACATTACTTTGTCAACAAAGGTCCATCTAGTCAAGGCTATGGTTTTTCCAGTAGTCATGTATGGATGTAAGAGTTGGACTATAAAGAAAGCTAAGCGCCAAAGAATTGATACTTTTGAACTGTGGGGTTAGAGAAGACTCTTGAGAGTCCCTGGGACTGCAAGGAGATCCAACCAGTCCATTCTAAAGGAGATCAGTCCTGGGTGTTCATTGGAAGGACTGATGCTGAAGCTGAAACTCCAATACTCTGGCCACCTGATGTGAAGATCTGACTCATTGGAAAAGACCCTGATGCTAGGAAAAATTGAAGGCAGGAGAAGAAGAGGACGACAGTGAATGAGATGGCTGGATGGCATCACCAACTCGATGGACATGAGTTTGGGTAAATTCCGGGAGTTGGTGATGGACAGGGAGGCCTGGCATGCTGTGGTTCATGGGGTCAAAAAGAGTCAGACATGACTGAATAACTGAACTGAACTGATACAACTTTTTTCCCTTTTAAGAGACTTAAAAGTACCCCAAGAGTTTCACTAAGATAAGAAATTCCACTTTCCTTTTAACAAATTACACATTTAAACTTTTCCCACTTATTTCTATAATACTAATCATAAAATAATCTTACTTGCACTTGGAAAATAAGAAATTAATTCACAATAGTTGAATTAGGCTCAGAAATCAAGCTCAATCTGTTTCCAAGACTTGGAAGAATTTCTCTTGTAGTTTCAGTTCCTGATCCTTCTGAATTCTCATCTCATCAACATCACTCTTCCTTCATCTCTGGATTGATAGAATATTCTTTATCAACTGGATGTAATGGAGTAAGGGAAGGCAAAGAGGCAAGGAGGAATCTTCCATTTCTCACTTAAGAAACAGGAATGAAGATGATACCATGAACTAAAGTAGAGAACGTGACAGAACTAATCACTTTGCCAAGGGAAAATAACATAGTCGGTTTTGAGACACAATGTCTAAAAGTTCCCACAAGACATCTAAGAAGAGATGTGCTATAGAAAGTTGGAAATTATCTACAATCCAGGAAAGAGAATGCACTGAGTGGTACAGATTTGAGAGTCATATTTTTAAAAAATCAAAAACTCTGAATCAGTACCACATTCACAACAAATCCATGATAAGAACTGAGGGCAACAGAGTCGTCAAACAAATACCACTGCTTTCAGACCTTTGTGCCAGGGAAGGCATCCCCAAACTGTCAGAGCTCTTTCTCGCTAAACCCAAATGAGATTTCAGAAACCTCAGTACCACTCTTCAAACACCTACAACCTCCCAACCAGAGTTGGCACTTTAAGTAAAAATCCATTTGTCTCTACAGAATAGATGGGTAGACATGGGGCAGGGGGTAGGATGAACTGGGAGACTGGGACTGATATATGTACATTGCCATGTGAAAAATAGCTGGCAGGAAGCCACTCTACAGCCCAAGGAGCTCAGCTCAATGCTCTGTGATGACCTAGACGGGAGGGAGAGTGGGGTGGGGGAGACCCAAGAGAGAAGGGATACGTGTATACATATAGCTGATTCACTTCTGAATACAGCAGAAACTAACAACATTGTAAAGTAACAATACCAGTTTTTTAAAGCTCATTTCTTTTTCTGATGCAAGGCATCATTAATCAGATCAGGGAAAAAAAAAAATGTCTCTTTGTGTTTTCCCAATACCACCGTGCCTGGCACATAGCAGGCACTCAACAAGTATTTGATTGGCTTTGGTGATCTGAATTTTCATAATATATTTTCACTCCTGGAAAAAAATGCCTATGGAAAATATTCGGTAAGATTTTGCTTTCATTTTCAAGTAAATTAACAAGGTTTAAAGAGGTAAGAAACAACATTTGGCAAATACTACTTCAATAACCATTTTAATGCCATCAGAATGATTTCATCATTTCCCAGGAAATTTGCAAAGTATTACTGAGTAGTCACATCACTTCCTGAAATTTCATGCAGCTGGAAATCCTGCTGGCTCCAAAAACAGGAAACAAAACATCTTTTTCTCTTTTTATTAGATTTACACACTTCTTTTCAAAAATATTATAATCCTTCTGTCCTCAACATTGTCTCAAGAGTCATTAAGAATCACATTCTCATTTAGTTTAGCTAGCTGTATGGAACACCACTTACTTCCTGCCTCTAAGTCTCCCTTCTCTATAATATGTTTTAAATTAAGATCACAAAGCGACTCTGGCAGCTTCTCTATAGCAACAACATCCATAAAACATCATTTGTTCCATTTCTTCACTTAATTCTTCTTCAACTGAAAGATGGGCACCATGGATTTGAAGCTACTGTCATGGAATACATGATTGAGAGCTTCCTCTCAGATGGTGAGTAATATACAGCACTGGCCTTCTAATGCATTGCTGACCTGACCTAACCATAGAACTGTAATGGTCTCCCATTCAGGAAAGCACTGCATAAATGGTACAGTCTTTCAGCAGCCAAATCCAAAGAGAAACACAAGTTTCACTTGAGTGCTGTTGTCTTAGTCACAAATGACAATTCCCAGATATGAACTGGGTTTTAGACAAAGCTATGAAACACACCCACACAGTCCATAGATGACCTGAAGCTCCTTAGCACTTGGTCTATACTTTCAAATACATCTCCACTGCCCCAGGTCTTGTGATTGACCTGTTACTTAGACCATACCCAGCTTCCCTTGAAGAAAAAAAAAAAAAACCTCAATAAAAACAACCTACCTGGACTTCTTTGTTAACATATGATTCAGACCTGGGCCCCTCTAGCCAAAACAAGCTGTTTACCTAATAAACTAATTTGTACCAAGATATTAACGTTACCAGACTATGCATTTTCTGTACCATATGTATTTGAAGCTTATTAGGGGAAGCCATATGCAGAGTACATCATGAGAAATGCTGGGCTGGATGAAGCACAAGCTGGAATCAATATTGCCGGGAGAAATATCAATAACCTCAGATATGCAGATGACACCACCCTTATGGCAGAAAGTGAAGAGGAACTAAAAAGCCTCTTGATGAAAGTGAAAGAGGAGAGTGAAAAAAAATTGGCTTAAAGCTCAACATTCAGAAAACGAAGATCATGGCATCTGGTCCCATCACTTCATGGCAAATAGATGAGGAAACAGTGTCAGACTTTATATTTTTGGGCTCCAAAATCACTGCAGATGGTGATTGCAGCCATGAAATTAGAAGACACTTACTCCTTGGAAGGAAAGTTATGACCAACCTAGACAGCATATTAAAAAGCAGAGACATTACTTTGCCAACAAAGGTCCATCTAGCCAAGGCTATGGTTTTTCCAGTGGTCATGTATGGATGTGAGAGTTGGACTGTGAAGAAAGTCGAGTGCCAAAAAATTGATGCTTTTGAACTGTGGTGTTGGAGAAGACTCTTGAGAGTCCCTTGGACAGCAAGGAGATCTAACCAGTCCATCCTAAAGGAGATCAGTCCTGGGTGTTCATTGGAAGGACTGATGCTGAAGCTGAAACTCCAATACTTTGGCCACCTCATGAGAAGAGTTGACTCATTGGAAAAGAGCCTGATGCTGGGAGGGATTTGGGGGCAGGCGGAGAAGGGGACAACAGAGGATGAGATGGTTGGATGGCCTCACGAACTCGATGGACATGTGTTTGAGTAAACTCTGGGAGTTTGTGATGGACAGGGAGGTCTGGCGTGCTGTGTCATTGGGTCGCAAAGAGTCGGACATGACTTAACGACTGAACTGAACTGAGGGGAAGCCAGAGGTTTCCCTTGTAGCTCAGTTGGTAAAGAATCTGTCTACAGTGCAAGAGACCTGGATTCGATCACTGGGTCAGGAAGATCCCCTGGAGAAGGAAATAGCAACCCACTCCAGTATCCTTGTCTGGAAAATCTCAGGGACAGAGAAGACTGATGGGCTGCAGCCCATGGGGTCGCAAAGAGTTGGCCACGACTGAGCAACTAACATACACGCACAGGGGAAGAAGCCAGAAATGACAGCGCCTTCAGTTAAGTGGCCACTGGTGGGAATGTAGGGGGAAGAAAAACCACTGAAGGTTATCAGCTTAGGAGTTGGCTATCCGTTTAGTCTACCCACACATAGGTATTCACCTTGTCAAACATCCACTAAGGGAAAAAAGCAAGGGACAGCAGATAAGAATAAATCTTAGTTGTCAGAATTCCATTCAATTCCTTCAGATGGTCAAGAATCTGCCTGCAATGTGGGAGACCAGGGTTTGATCCCTGGGTCGGGAAGATCTCCAGAAGAAGGGAATGGCAGTCCACTCTGGTATTCTTGTCTAGAGAACTGCATGGACAGAGAAGCCTGGCGAGCTACAGTCCATGGGGTCACAAAAGAGTCAGACACGACTGAGCGACTAACACTTTCACTTTTCAGTAACTGTATTGATGTAGTCCCTGAATATGGCCTCTACTTTCAAGGATCTTAATAGTCTGGGAGGCTTGGGCATGTGTCAGTCTATCTTTATTTCTTTAGCTATGCTAGGTCTTTGTTGAGGCACTTGGACTTCTGTAGTTGTGGTGTGCAGGCTTAGCTGCACCATGGCATGTGGAAATCTTAGTTTCCCTTCCAGTGAGAAAACCCTCATCCCCTGCACTGGTAGGTGAATTCTTAACCACTGGAGCACCAGGGAAGTCCCTAAGTGTCAGCCTTCAAATCAAAGGATCTATAACTTACATCCATGAATGCAAAGACTTTTTGGCAACTATAAACTCAGTATCTTGCCCTGAGCTCACTAAAGGCTTGGTGAATGAATGAATACTAGCAGCATGGTCCTCCAAATGTTTCTTAACCCATTTCCCTTCTACAAAATAGGAAGGATAATATTCACTTCACAAGATTTTTCTGTAGATCAGACGACACCTAGATGAGTTCCTTTGACACAGAGAGCTTGCAACATATAGATAATCCAGACCCAAATACAAGGACACAGAGTAGATAAGGAAAATTAATAGTAGAACAGCAAATTTGGAACAATCTGTTTGAGAGAGCTAATAATTAACTATACTTAACAAATAGCTAACCAGGGAGGAAGTAAGAAAGAACAGTCTTTAATTCCAGATATCCCCTGATAATCTAAATATGGTCATGAGGCATCACGTGTGATATGTGATCCTTAAAATGGACATGATAACACAACTGAGGAACATTCTGTTTTGTCCCTAGCACTCACAGTGCTAACAAGTCATTAATTAATTCTGTGTCCTGGTTATCATTAAAGAGGTTCTAACCAACTAAAGAGTTATTTAAGACTAGTAAATGTGAAACATCAGAGAAATAAAGAGAACATCAAGAGAAATAAAAAACTTTCTCCAGGGCTTTGCTTAACTTTGAAATATGTCTCTGTTTTTACTATATGCCACCACCAATATAACTATCCTTCTCCAATAAAGATCCAAACAAGAATTCATTTTCAAGGCAATTTAATGGTTATCAAATACTTTCTTGTTTTAGGTACTGTGTTGACACTAAATCATGCTGTTTTATTTGAATCACTATCTTACATAATCTAGTTTGTTACACAAAGTCCTACCATCCACTACACAAATACTTAAAATTGTTCCTCCAATAGAAGTAAAAACAATTGTACTGAATTATTACTTTCTTTCAACAGGTCCACCTTCGGAATGTGTGAAATACTGAGCCAGAGCTGGTGGTGCAGTCAGTACCCTGAGAAGAAAGTTTTCTCCCAAATGACAGAGGATATTTCACGGGAAGAACAAACCTCATTAGCACCAGAGTTTAAACTTGTGTTTAGCAGTTAAGCCCATAAGATTTGTGACAATGAAACATGTTGCTAGTTCTCATTTTGGAACCTGAGAACAGAAGCAATATTTGAGCACAGTATACCTACTGTTTGATCTGTCTTTCATTCCAATTCCTTAATTATAAGTTATGAAGAGAATATGGTACTACCATTAAACTATCTGGTTTATCATAAGTATATTCATTTGCTCATTCAACACATATTAATTAAGCACCTATTATGCCCGGGAACTTGACTAGTACAAAGATGAGCAAGATAAGACCTTGTAAGGCATACAGATATGGAAATAATTGCTCTACAGCACCCAAAGCTTGACCATTGCTGAACAAAGTCAAATAGAAACAGTGATCATGAGGGTCAGGGAAGTTATTAAAAGAAGTGGTGACAATTAAGCTGAATGTTCAAGAATCAACAGACTGTTTTTCAGACACATGGGGGAAAAGGGAGATCACTCCAGTCAGCAAGAAAAGTACTTCAAAGACATGAACTATAAGCAAACAGATTCAGGGAACACCTGTCCCCAACAGGTAGAGTAAGAGGATACAGGTGGATTAAAGCCAAATCATGAATGTTATTTATTAATTTATAAACATATATTTGTTGGGCATTTAACTATGTGCTAGAAATTATCCTAGATCACGTAGGTACATGGCAAATGAAATCCCTGCCCTAGATTCTAGCATCTGCTACATTAAAGAATGTAGACCTTAGTCTGAAAGCAAGTTAAGCAGGAAATGTGTGGCACAAGCAGATTTAGAGAGGCAATTATTTCAACAGGCTGAAGAATGAACTGGAACATAGGAGACTAGACACAGAAGGATGAGTCAGAAGTTACTTCCATAGAGCAGATGAGTCCTGCTTCTGCCATGTCTTCATGAAACATCATGGTCTTGTCATCTACATATCTATAGCAGGAATTTGTAGAGAATTTTCACTCCAAAATATCATCATTATTTGACTGAGTTCTCACAAGAGATGTAAGCTTTCTCTCAAACCTTAAATTTCTACACAAAGAGTATATTTTTGTTGGAGCCACATCATCTTGCACCACCAGCTACTCTCAGTCATTCTGACTCATTTCCTGAACTTTTAGTTGCTCCAAGACAACTTCATTTTGTCCAAGAGAGTTGAGACAGGGCCAAACAGACTACAGCCACCTATAAGGGCCCAGTGGATTCTCAATTTTCAGAGAACTTTCAAAAAAATAGATGAGCCAAGACTCCTGCAACCTAGAGAAAGGGAACTAAACTGGTTTCCTTCCTCTAAACCAATCTTCCTGAGATGACTAGGACCTCCCAAATCTATGATCTTCCAAAATACTGTCCACTTCATACATATCCCAGGGTCTCAAAACTTGCCCAAAGCCTTGAGAATCATATAAGAAGGCCCTAGAAATGTAGTCTTCTGTCTACGCAACTTCACACATTTATATCTATTATTTAATTTGCTTCTTGGGGCAAGCAAAGGAATAAAGCCAATCATCTGTCATCAGACCCATTTTAAAGATGGAAAATTTAAAGAGAGAGCAAGACTTTCACCCAAAGGTTAGTGTTCCTAAATAATAGAATCAGAACAAGCATCCAGAGACTGGACTCTTGGACCACGGTCTTTGTTTTACCTCCACACTCCTAAGCCATCAATCATTGCCTCTCTCCTACTGTATCTGCATGCAGGCATGCTCAGTCATGTCTGGCTCTTTGCAACCCCATGGACTATAGCCCGCCAGCCTCCTCTGTCCTTGGGATTTTCCAAGCAAGAATACTGGAGTGGACTGTCATTTTCTTCTCCACCTACTGTGCCTACACATCCACAAAACAATTCCTTGATCTCTTAATGTTGAGAAATAACCTCCTTTCTGTTAACCTAGACTTCATGAAGCAATCTCTCTTATTTTCTAAAGCTCAGACAATGTCAGCTATATTCACCACTAAATAAAAGCTCTTTGCTTTAATGATCCCCTTCATCTTCCTCTCCAACCTCCTCAGAGCTGCTGAGAAGTTGAGCCCTCATCAACCCACCTCGACCTCAGTAAGCTGCAGGCTATTTTCACATCAAGACTGACATATTCAGGCAGCAAAAAAACCCAGCGAGATGCCAAACTTCGTATCCACCCTGGAAATGAACAAAAATGGGAAGCGAGCTGGCTGAGTTCAATGTCCCCTCACATTTATTATAAATTGTCTGCAAGAACTTGGTGAATTAGCAGTGACTCCATGCCAGGAACGCTTTGCCTCAGCCAATCTTGGAGCTGACTCTGCTAAACCTAGGCCACCTGAGGTCTTTCAAAAATAGGACTTCCATATGAAGTCCACACAGCTTAACCACTGCTGCCAAGAACAGGCCCAGGGAGCTGGCTGGCAAGCTTGGTGCTGATCCTAGTCTGCAGTTACAGGAGGCAACATCTGAAAGATGAAAAAAATCTAAGTAGAAGTCAGAAAATCTAGATTTCCGACCACTTATAAGCCACATGACTTTAAGAAAGTCACTAGGAAGCAACCTAGATATCCATTGACATATGGAGAGAGAACATGTGGCACATATATACAATGGAATATCACTCAGCCATAAAAAGGAACAAAATTGGGTCATTTGTAATGCTGTGGATGAACCTAGAGTCTGTCAGACAGAGTGAAGTAAATCAGAAAGAGAAAAATAAATATCATATATTAATGCATGTAGACAGAATCTAGAAAGATGGTACAAATGAGCCAATTTGCAGGACAGGAACAGAGACACAGTTCTGTTTGCAAGAACAGACGCAATATATATGTATAGAGAGCAAATCCTGGATGCAGTCATGGAATCAGAGAAGCATTTCTTCTCCATCAGCATCTTTCCCTTCTCTGCAAACCATTCCCCCCGCCCCCAAGATGTGGTCCTGCACTACCTCCAGTGCCTAAAACCTTCCTGCTCTCTAGCATCCCCTTTCCTATCAATGAGAAAATAAATGGATGCTAAAGCCTGTAACCATCTCTAACACACCACTGGAATTTTACTGTTGGTTGAATGATGGTGGTGGTGGGCTCTGTGATAATCACTCAGCTCCCCTTTCAAGACTGAAGGGCTTATTCCCTAGTGGCTGTAAGAGAGGCTGGCAGAGTCCTCAGCTCTCAGCATTCTTCAGGCGTTAACTTCAGCTGAAGACAACTGCATTGTCCACAAACAAAAACTCATGCACGACTTTACTGACTCTCTCACCCCAACTCAGGGCAACTCTGAAGGGCTTTCCCCCAGTTTCTGAGCTCCCCTAGAAGTTGACTGTGGCTACATGGAGACTGCATCACAACCCAATTCTTTCTTCAATACTTCTTCCTTTCCTTCTCCAATACTGGGCCCCCAAAACACGACCCAGTAAGATGTCAGTCTCAGAATCTGCTTTGTTGGTACCAGTACCCTCTGGAAAACAGATGTGAAGATGAGATTTTGGTATTTGAATATCCTCTGGCTGACTGGCAATGAGAACTCCATCACTGGTGGTGGATCTCAGATAACTCCAGGTCCCCCTACCCACCCCCTATCTACTCAACATGTAGCAGAAGGAGCCAGAAGAATATTACAGGACTAGATTCTAGGGAAGCTGGATCAAAGTAGTTGTTTAGTCACTAAGTCATATCTGACTCTTTTGCGACCCCATGAACTATAACACATGAGGCTCCTCTATCCATGGGACTTCCCAGGCAAGAATAGTGGAGTGGGTTGCCATTTCCTTCTCCAGGGGATCTTCCTGACCCAAGGATTGAACCCATGTCTCCTGCATTGGCAGGTGGGTTCTTTACACTCAGCCACCAGGGAAGCCCAAATCAAAATATACAGTGCCATTGTTATTTTCACTCATGGTGAACTAGGATGATACACCAGTGGACAGAAATGGATTAGCAGGTACATTGTATCAGGACTTGGAGAATTTGAGGAAATAGACATTCTAAGAAAAATATATTTAGAGAAGTTCCTGGGAATTTATGTTCTGGAGATAAAGAATGAAAGTCTGGTGGTTATAAATCATTAACTGAAAGCTATATGTGAAATAAAGTTGGAGGGCTCATACTTCCTGATTCAAACTTACTACCAAAGAGACAGTAATCAAGGCAGGGTAGTATTGGTATAAAGATAGACATAAATCAATGGAATCCAGAAAATAAATTCATACTTTTACAGCCAGCTAGCCTTAGACAATAGTGCCAAGTCCATTCAACAGAGAAAGAATAGTCTCTTCAGTAAGTAATGTTGGGACAATGGATACACACACACAAAATAATAAAGTTGAACCTCTAACTCATAGAATATACAAAAATTAACATGAAATGGATCAAATACTTAACTTTAAGGACTAAAACTATCAAGAAGTTCATTTATATCATGTTTTTACATTTCACATATGAGCAATATTATATCATCGTTGTCTCTCTCTGCCTAGCTACTCCACTTAATATGGTAGCTCTAGGTCTATCCATATTGCTGCAGATGGTATTACTCTGTTCTTTTTTAGAACTGAATAGTAACTCCTAAACATAGAAAACAAATTTATGGTCACCAAAGGGGAAGGAGGGGGGTATAAATTAGGTTTGGAATTAACACACACACACACTACAATATACAAAACAATAGATAACCAACAAAGACCTACTGTACAGCACAAGGAACTATAGTCAATATTGTAATAATCTATAATAGAAAAGAATCTGAAGTGTGTGTGTGTGTGTGTGTGTGTGTGTAACTGAGTCACTTTGCTGTATGACAGGAGTTAACACAATGGTGTAAATCAACTACACTTCAATAAATAAAGAACTAAAACTATAAAATTCTCAGAAGAAAATAAAGGGGCAAATCTTCATGATCTCAGATTTGACGATGATTTCTTAAATATGAAACCAAAAGCACAGGCAACAAAAGAAAAATAGATAAATTGAATTTAATTAAAATTAAAGGCTTTTGTGTGTCAGATGTACTGTGAAGCGGTCACAAAGAGTTGGACACAATTTAGCAACTGAACAACAATGAAGAGATTGAAAAGACAAACCACAGGACGGTGGGAAAAGTATTTACAAAACACATATCTGATAAGGGGTTAATATCCAAAGGACATCTCAGTGATAAAAAGACAATCCAAGTGAAAATGAGCAAAGAACTTAAATAGACATTTTTCCAAAGAAGATAAACAAGTAGACAATAAGCACATACTCACTACCATAAGTCATTAAGGAAATGCAACTCAAAACCATCATGATAAATGGGAAGGAAATCCAAAAGAGAGGGGACACATCTATAGGTAAAGCTGATTCACTTTGCTGTATAGCAAAAACTCAACATTGTAAAGCAACTATGCTCCAACGAAAAGAAAATTTAAATTTAAAAAACCACTTCCCTGGCGGTCCAACGGCTAAGACTCCTCACTCCCAATGCAGGGGGCCAAGGTTCAATCCCTGGTCAGAGAACTAGATGCCACATGATGCAACTAAGAGTTTGCATGCCACAACTAAGACACAACCATCAAATAAGTAAGTTTTTTAAAACCCATGATGAGATACCACTTTACTACCCAGTAGAGGATTAGTCAAAAAGATAAACAATGACAACTGTCAATCATGATGTGGAAAAACTGGCACCCTCATACAATGCTGATAGGAATTTAAATTATGCAGCCTCTTTGAAAAGCAGTTCCTCAAAAAGTTAGAGTTCCAGATGATCCATCAATAGCACTTCTATGTGTACACCCAAGACAACTTAAAAATATGTCAAAAAATTTGTACATGAATGTTCACAGCAGCATTATTTATAATATCCAAAAGGTGGAATCAACCCAAATCATCATCAACTGATGAAAGGATAAACAAAATATGGTGTATCCATAGTGTGGATTATTTAATCATAAAAATTGAAGTACTAATACAAGCTACAACATGGATAAACCCTGAAAAAGTAATTGTAAGTAAAATATACCAGACACAGAAATCATGTGTTTTATTAAAACTTATATGAAATGTCCAGGAGAGACAAATCCACTGAGACACAAAGTAGATTAGTGTTTTCCAGAAGCTAGAAGAAGGAAATGAAGACTATTATGAGCTCAGGGTTTCTTTCTAGGGCGATGGAAATATTTTGAAATTAGAAGTGGCTGTACGCCTTTGATGATATACTAAACCACAGAATTTTACACTTTAAAAGAGTGAATTTTATGATGCGAATTATATCTCAATTTTTTTTAAATCCAAAGTTTGGGGAAAAAATAAACAGTTAAATGTGAAAGTCAGGAGGTCTCCTTGGCAGCACATAAAGATAATCTTAAGTCCTGCAACTAGAGGACAGAGAAAGCTGAGAAATAGGTCCAGTACTAAGCAAAGTTCCAAAGAAAATTAATTTCTCAATCCATTATGCCAAGGTCAAGACTGTCGCTGGCAAAGAATGGGACTTTGAGAAATGGGACAGGTTGATGCATTATAAATACAGAATTCACAGATTTCTCTAAGTCCTCCAAGTATGCAGAAGTGGCCTACTCCTCCCTGTTAAGAACAAATGCTTCCCCCTTGTTAGTTACTCAGTCTACACATGTCCAACCCTTTGCAACCCCATGGACTGTAGCCTGCCAGAATCCTCAGTTCATGGAATTCTTCAGACAGGAATATTGGAGTAGGTAGCCATTCTCTTCTTCAGGGGATCTTGCTGACCCAGGGATCAAACCCAGGTTTCCTGCATAGCAGGCAGATTCCTTACTGTCTATACCACCAAGGAAGCCCAAGCCCTCCTTGCTCAAACTAAATGTGGAGGCCCCTCTCCTGTTCCCAAAGGAGACTCAGAAATTTTAAATCTATGGTTGGCATCGAAACACTGGCATCCACTTGTCAAAGATGCAGTATACAAGAAGAACATCATCATCCTGTTGGGAATAATTGACCCTGATCATCACAAGGAGATAAGACAGAGAGGAACATACTTGGCACCCAAGCGATCCACTGGGGCACCTCTGAGTATTCTTCTGCCCAGATTTGAAGGTAAACTGATGACAGCAACACCCATAATCTGAAAAGGGCGTGGTGACCAGGGGTCAACTAGCTCAGAAGATAAGCCACCTAGACTAGAAGAGATGCAAGCTGAGGATGAGGGAAACATATATTAAAGAAGTCAGATCGGATGACTATCAGAGGTCACTCAAGCCCAGCGAAGTAATATAGACCTTGGTGTATTCTGCTAACTATCCTCTGTAAGCTTCCCCCATAGAAATAGGTCCAATAGACTCCTGGAGGACCTCCTCCCAGAAGAAATACTTAAAAAGTGGATTTAAGTATCACAAGAGTAGACTGAAGTGGACGCTACACTGTGAAGCCCAGTCCCTTCAGGACTGCCAACTTACGTCTCCCACTATAGAAGAGTTGTCAGCTACCAGCCCATCAGGTCTTTCTAGAAATGCCCCCAGTTGAAGACAGCCCTCTTGCCCAAGGTCCCATCCTCTAACTAGAGGCTGCTTGCATGAATAATAGATCAACATGTGGCTATAGCAGCCTGGTCCCCTGACCTTAGTGGAGGATGGCTCTGCAGGGCACCTATCCTCTGGGGTTAGTGGTAGCCTTTGCTGAGATTGCATCACAGCTCTCTTTGCCCAATCCTGCATCCTCTTCCACAAGTGTTGATTCCAAGAGCAGTCCCTCAATAAACATCCTATTTGCAAATGTGCTCTCTGGGCAACTTGACTTGCAACAGTTTTAGTTACACCATAATGGAAAACACTACATTTTAAGCTTCTTATTTATCAATTAATGTTATTTCAGCTCCTCAGAATTCTGCTAATTTTTCTTTTAACCATCCTTGATTAACTTACTATGAAACCTCACCAGTTGAGAACTTTTCCCACATTTTTCAAGTCTCCAAAATCTTACTCATACTATGTATCTCCAGTCCCAATAAATGACCTCATTTCAATGAAATCAAGGCTGAACATTAATTCTCTTAATCTTCTTCCACCTATTCCTAAATTTCTTTGTGTGTTCAACACATATTTTTACCTTTTCTTTCTTTCTCAGATAATCAAGTGTCTCTTTCCATACCCAGGTTAATTTTTACTACTTAGTTACTACTTAGTTTATCCTATGGTTTCCTGACTTCTCCAAATCACTATTTCATCAAAGTCTTAAACTCTCCATCTGAAAGTTTCCTTCCTTTGAGTGGCATTAATATCCAAAACATATTCCATCAAACCTCTAATCTCCCCATACAAGTTTATTTCCTTCTGTTCAATAAATACCACTGCTTATTTAAGAAAACAAACAAATTCTTAAGGTCTATCTTATTTCTCTCTTACTCTTTTTTTTTTTCCAGACTTAAAAATTTTTCTTTTGTATTGGAGTATAGCTGATTAACAGTGTTGTGGTAGTTTCAGCTGAACAGTGAAGGGACTCAGCCATACATATGCACGTATCCATTCTCTCCCAAACCCCACTCCCATCCAGGCTGGCACATAACATTGAGTAGAGTTCCATGTGTTATGCAATAGGTCCTTGTTGGTTATCCATTTTGAATATAGCAGTTCTTATTCTTTACCAACAAACGAGGTGGAGAAATGTATAACCTATTTACTCTGTTTTGAGTCCATAGTTCAATAAAATATAATCTGTATTCTATCCTCAACTCTCTATTGAAACACCTTGCTGAAAAGTCAACAGTGACTCATAATCAAATGCAATGATTCTTCCCTTAGTACTTTTTCTTTCTAACCATTCTATGGTATTTTACTTCATTTGTTCTTGTCTTATTCTTAAAATTATCTCCTCATTATATTTTCCAAGAAGTTATATTGCCCACATTCTCAAACTCTTTAACAACCTTTCCTCAGTTCCTAACTACCCATTATGGGCATCCTAAAGTTCTGTTCTTAATTTTCTTTTCTAATTCTAATCTTACTCTCTTTCAGTAATCCCTTTTTTCCCCCCATCTTAGACTAGAAAAAATAAGATTCTCAAAAATAAAATCACCTCCTTGACATTTTCTTCTGGGCTCTAAACTCAAATTTTTACAATAAACAATATATTATAATTAATAAAACTATACTTCATTATGTTATGAATGTTTCTATTCCCAGTTTGAAGTGAAAAAGTGAAGTGAAAGTCGCTCAATTGTGTCCGACTCTTTGCAACCCCATCAACTATGCAATCCATGGAATTCTCCAGGCCAGAATATGGAGTGGGTAGCCTTTCCCTTCTCCAGGGGATCTTCCCAACCCAGGGATTAAACCCAGGTCTCCCACATTGCAGGCGGATTCTTCACCAGCTGAGTCAGCAGGGAAGCCCGTTCCCAGTTTACTAAGCACTTAAGCTCAATGTGTGTTGAATATAATCGGCACCTTTTCAGGATTTACTGAGATGATAACATATATTTTATCCTTTGACATACTGTACTATCATATTACATTTCCTAACAGTCAATTATCTTTGTGTTTTTGAAACAAATCCTGCTTTAAAATGTTGTATTTTTGTTCACAATTCCTAAACTGATATGCACAAATGAGACTGGCCCACAAATTTTACTGAAACTATCTTCAGTAGGTTTTAAGACTATTCTTTTCCTATGATCTAAAAAGTTTTATAGACTATGAGAAGTATCAGTTTCATAGCAGTTTCAAGTACTTGCCCATAAAATTTTCTGAGTCTAAAAAATTCATTTTAAGGTTGTTCTTTAAAATGTTACATTTTTCCCATGGTTTCTCATCTATTCAGATTCTTTATTTCTTACACGTCAAGCTAGTTAGATAAAAATGCAAAGCCTTCTTTTAAAATACATGACAAAACTAGCAGGAACCTCCCCCCCCCCCAAATAAATCTTGAAGAGGCCAAAATGCACATAAAAATTGGAGTTCAGCTGGATAGTTCCCAAGAGGCCTGGGAATTGAGTTTTAATGGGACTCACACATTAGGGAAAAAACACAAAGCCTGGATTCTTTAAAAAGTAGAAAAACAAATCAAAGAATCCTGCATAAAGGCATATGTTAGTAAAGGAGAGGGAAAGTGAAGTACAGAGGAAGCATGTATACTCTATAGCTTTGGCTCTGGGAGAAAGGGGATAGAAATTCTCCCTGGAGGACCCAGAATCATAGGCATTCCCACTGTGGGATCAGAGGTGAAATTTATATTTCCTCTGCTGTTGGAAAAATTCTAAACTGAAATGTTTTAAGTGGCCCTAAGGCAGAAGTGGCCCCAGACACCTGACAAAAACAAATATACTATTTCTGGGCAAACGCATTCAAACCGACTTCTCAAATGATTTCCAAATCTAAAATTCCAAGCTTAGGAACTCAGCAGTAAAAACAAAGCACAAGAGAAAGATGCAACTTTCTTTGAGTAAAAAGTAGCACACCAAGAAGACAAGAAAATTACACATGCAACAACTACATATATTAGAATGACCGGATACTGAATAAAAGGTTACTACATAATAAACATATATTTATGTATTAATAGCAATAAGAAATAAAATAGTGTATTGAAAGTATAAATGAAGGAACAAGAGACTCTCAAAATTGACCATGCAGCTTTGAAGATAAAACCAAACATATAAAAATATAATTGAAATTAGAAACTTAATGTTGGTTTAAATATATGAATAAACAACATAGAAGAGAGATTGGAGAACTAGAAAATATTTGTGAAGAAATTATTCAGAAGAGTTTCTTAGGTGGAAAACATAGGGGGGAAAAGAATGATTAAGAAACACAGAAAATAGAGTGAGAATACATACAGAATGGATCACAGACCATTTGACAGAAAATAAGAGTTTAAGAAGTAAGATGTATAATATGAAATAGAGCTCCAAGACTGAAAAAATTAGGAAAATCAATCTTTAAATAGTCAAGAGGTGATAATTTTCCAAATTAAAAAAAATATATATATGTAAGCACTCATAATCAGGTGGTCACAAACCCCAGAAGGGTAAAATCAAAAGAAATCCACACTTAAGACATATTGTTGTGAAATTATAAAAGACTGAAAACAAAAAGAAAACCTTACAAACCACAAGAGAGAGAAAACAGATTCTCTACAATATAATGACAGACTGATGATCTCTCAAATGTAACCCTCAAAGCTAAAAGACTTATGAAATAGCTTCAAAATACTGAGAGAGCAATTTTCAAATAGAACTGTATTCTCTTTGACACAATCTGTCCAGAACAAAGCTGAAATAGGATGTCCACAAAGAACAAAAGCTCAAAGAATATATTAACAACAATCATCACTAAAGAAATGTGTAAAGTAAGTACTTCCTGAAGACAGAAAATAAATTCTTAGGGAAGGGCTAAGATGCAAACAATCAACAAAAAATGGCAAACACAAGGTGAGTCTGAAAAAGCCTTGTATAAATCAATAGCAACAGCATCTACTGTGTTTGTTAAAACACTAAGATAGAACTAAAATACGGATCAAAAAATTTGAGCATTGTAAGTCTTTTTATTATCTAGCAGGAGGGTAACTACAAAAAGAATCAAGTGTATATGTCTTTATTAGTAGAAGGGGAAAATAACAAAAAAAAGAAAAACAACTTAATCCAAAAGCAGACAAGAACAGAAAAATTAAAAAAAAAAAAAGAAGCTAAACAAAGGGCCCACAATAAGATTGTAGAAATGAATTCAAGCATATTAATTATAATAAATGTAAATGAATAAACTATTCCATTAAAAATAAAATCAACCATTGCTTATATTTAAACTATTTAACAATATAAAATGAAAATAATAACATTTATAGTGACTAGCTTGTGGAATTAAAAAATTAATAGAAAAATAAAATTCAGAAAAAATTAGAATATAATTTGGAACAGGACAGATAGAAAACATGAATGATCTTATAATTGTTGAAGGCATTCAATCAAGCTAAATGTCTTTTCATAAAAAGAATCAAGCATTTATCTCTCCTTTGTTGTATAATTATACCTCAGGATAACTAAATAATTGATGAAGGTCTATTCTCTTTTTTTTTTTTTTCTTTTTTGGAAACTAGTTTCTCTCACTCCCCTTTCATGCAGTTTTTATGTTAAAAAAAAATAAATAAAAGTCTTCTGGGCAGGAATCGCTGATAACAGTTATTACAACCAAAGACGACTTTAAAAGCCATCTGTCCCCATAACCAATGCTGGGTGAAAGCAGGAAAAGGCAGGCAGCAGATTCACTTGTAGACCAAGCATATCAGAGATCAGCAAGCCTGTGGCCACACATTTCCACTGCAAAAACCATTCCTTTTTATGAAAGTATTCCATCAACAAAAAAAGAAGAATTTACAGAATTAAAACATCACCATTTGAAACCACTAATGAAGTAATAAATCTAGGCAATAAGGGTGGCTCAGATGGTAAAGAATCTGCCCACAGTAAGGGAGACCCAGCTTTAATCCCTGGGTCGAGAAGATCCCCCAGAGTATGAAATGGCAACCCACTCCAGTATTCCTGCCTGGAGAATTCCATGGACAGAGGAAACTGGCAGGCTACAGTTCATGGAGTTGCAAAGAGTGGGAGGCAACTAAGTGACTAATACTTTCACTTTCAGGCAATAATGATCAATGACTATAAAGTTACATAGTCAACATGGGCTTCATTAACAATCACAGCATTAAGACTTAGAAAAAGTGAGAGAGTTCACCATGTTGACCTCTGGGGGAAGACTATTCCAGGCAGAGGGAACCAGCACTGCCAAGGCCCTTGATTCAGTGGGAGTCCGTTCCTTTGTTAAAAAGTACAGAAAGAAGCCCCAAGAGGTGAGGAAAAACAGCGACATGAAATGGAAAGAGACTGTAGCAGAAGACCAATTATGAGCAACTGGTAGGATGGAGCTGACATCAGCTGAATGGGTAGATGAGGTTTGACAGACAAAATCCAGAGTTTCATTATGAGTATGTTGAGATGTTTATACATCCAAGTGAGGTTGTCAGGTAGGCAACTGCATATACAAATCTGGAATTCTGAACCAGAAATGAAAATGTGGTATTTACAGCCAGGGAACTGCAGCAAGATATCTAAGGGAAGGAGACTGATAGGAAAAAAAAAAAAAGACAACTAGGACTGAGTTTTAGAAAACAATCCAGGAGAAAAGGGCACTTTCTACCTTCTTATATACTGCATACTGTTGTCCCTCATGGATACAGACTGGTTCCTAGATCCCATGAATACCAAAACCTGTAGACGTTCAAGTCCCTCATATAAAATAACATATATGTACAGTTGGCCCTTCATATCTGCAGATGTGGAATACACGGTAAGGAAGGGCTAATTTATTATCATTGTATTTATTTTTTAGAAACTAAAAGAATATAAAATCCCATAAGAGAAGGGATTTTTGTCTTTTCTGTTCTGTCCACTGATAAATCAAAATGACATAGCGCAGAATCTGGCTTAATAGACATTGTATAGCATTTGTTGATAAGATTCTATGGATTTTGCTTTTTCTGTTTGTTTTAGAAATTCTTTCATATGTTGAGGTCATAAAAGATTTTCTAAGTGTATTACACATTTGTCTTTCATATCTACTCCATAATCCACATGGAACCAAATGATGTAAAGTAAGGATCTGATCTCATTTTTCACACATCTCTTTTCTACAGAATAAAGTTGAAAATTGTTAGTATTAATATTCAAGGGCACTTCATTTTCTAGATCTACTTTCTCTCTCCTGCGTCATCTCTCCCCACCACCCTATGGAATCTTAGTTCAAATATATTAAACTACTTAAAATTCTTGAACTCTAGACCTTGCAATATAATATGCAACATGAAAATATGAAATTATTAAAAGATTAATTACTTTTGGAACACAGAACTATACCTAGAAAAAAATTTTAATCATGCTTAAAAAGATTTGCTGATAAGAATCAAAAGTTAAAATAATTGCAATGTTGGTAAAGACATCAAATTAGACATGCTTATAACAGTAAATGATAAAAAGAGAATTTCAAATTCTATCTACATACCATATTGTTTAACTTTTTAAAAATTAAATATGGAATAAATGATTTAAGAGGCACACTAAAATGATAATGGTCATTGTGTTTCAATGGTTGGATTTTTCCCTATATGCTGTTTTATTTTTTATGTATACATTGGGTTTATAATTAAAAATCTGTAACTAAAGACATTTTATATTTGTGCATAAGTATGAATGCATCTTATCCATGATCAAAGAAGTTCTACCATATTTTGAATAAGGTCTTGAAAACGGGGACTTTAACACATGCACCCCAATGTTCACTGTAGCACTATTTACAACAGGCAGGACATGAAAGCAACTTAGATGTCCACTGACAGATGAGTGGATAAAGAAGTTATGGTGTGTATATGTATATTCAAAGGAACATTACTCAGCTATAAAAAGGAATGGATTTGAGTCAGTTTTAATGAGGTGGATGAACCTAGAGCCTCTTATACAGAGTGAAGTAAGTCAGAAAGAGAAAAACAAACACTGTATATAAACGCCTATATATGGAATCTAGAAAAGTGGTACTGATGAATCTATTGGAGGGCAGCAACAGAGATGCAGACACAGAGAACAGACTCATGGACACAGAGTGGGGAGGGAGAGGAATTGACGGAGTAGCATTAAACATATACATTACCATGTGAGATAGAGAGCCAGCGGGACTTTGCTATATGACACAGGGAGCTCAGTCCGGTGCTCCGTGACAACCTAGGAGGATGGGATGGGTGGGAGGTAGGAGGGAGGTTCAGGAGGGAGGGGACATAGGTATACCTATGGCTGATTCATGGTGATCTATGGCAGAAACTAACACAACATTGTAAAGCAAGTATCCTCCAATTACAAATAAATTTCTAAAAAAAAATAAAATGGGGACTTTAGCCATATTTTTTTATCTGTCATAATTACCAAAAAAAAAATTAAAACATACGTTTAGAAATCTTAATTCATCCCTAGAAAACAAATAGGCTCATTGTCACTAAATGAACAAGTCTAAATAAAAAAGATATTTCGGGACATGGAGTGGGGTAGCATGTGTTAAGGTAATATAATCTGTAAAACAATAAAAAATAGCATTTATTGTATGCGAGAGACCTGGGTTCAATCCCTGGGTTGGGAAGATCCCCTAAAGAAAGGAATGGCAACCCACTCCAGTATTCTTGCTGGAGAAATCCATGGAGAAGAAGCCTGGTGGGCTACAGTCCATGGAGTGACAAAAGAGTCAGGCATAAAAAAAAAAAGAGTCAGGCATGACTGAGCGACTAACAGTTTCACACTTTCATCTAGAGAAATGGGAATGACATCAATACTATAATTATTGTTTCATTGCTCTTTCTACTAAATCACAATTCAATCACTGAGCTCAAATAAAAATGATTGAATGTGTGCTTCAAAAATTACCCTGACAATATACTCCTCCTCAAATAGTTTCTTTTCTGGAAAAATTATATCTATACACACACACACACACACACACACACTATCACTTCATTGCAAATAGATGGGGAAACAGTGGAAACAGTAGCTGACTTTATTTTGGGGGGCTCCAAAATCACTGTAGATGGCGATTGCAGCCATGAAATTAAAGGACACTCCTTGGAAGGAAAGTTATCACCAACCTAGACAGCATATTAAAAAGCAGAGACATTACTTTGCCAACAAAGGTCCATCTAGTCAAAGCTATGGTTTTTCTAGTAGTCACATATGGATGTGAAAGTTGGACTATAAAGAAAGCTGAGCGCCAAAGAACTGATGCTTCTGAACTGTAGTGTTGGAGAAGACTCTTGAGAGTCCCTTGGACTGCACGGAGATCCAACCAGTCCATCCTAAAGGAGATCAGTCCTGAGTGTTCATTGGAAGGACTGATGAAGCTGAAACTCCAATAATTGGCCACCTGATGCAAAGAGCTGACTCATTTGAAGAGACCCTGATGCTGGGAAAGATTGAGGGCAGGAGGAGAAGGGGACGACAGAGGATGAGATGGTTGGATGGCATCACTGACTCAAGTGGACAGCAGTTCATGGGGTCGCAAAGAGTCGGACATGACTGAGTGACTGAACTGAACACACACACACACACATAGACTCACACGTCCATTCACAAAACTTGAATACTGGAGCCCTTTAAAGACAATCTGACAGCACTCATTGATAGCCCACCTGCTTTTTTGGCAACATCTACAGAGCAGTTATTTGAACAGAGAGTATAGCTTTTGATATATAAATTCTCTATTTAATTCTCCCTTTTGTTGCTAGTAAATGAAAACACTTATCTCCTATAAAAAATTCATTAAGGAATGCCATTCATAAAAAGATTCATTTACATATAGGCTGCTGTGACCTATATTGAGTTGTTCTCTAACACAACATGGGCTTCCCTTTCAGCTCAGCTGGTAAAGAATCCACCTGCAATGCGGGATACCTGCGTTTGACCCCTGGGTTGGAAAGATCCCCTGGAGAAAGGAAAGGCTACCAACTCCAGTATTCTGGCCTGAAGAATTCCATGGACTGTATGGTCCATGGGATCACAAAGCGGTGGACACGACTGAGTGACTTTCACTTCACTAGCACAATGTAATCTCTCTTTTTTTGTTGTTGTTCTGAGCTCATCTCTAGAGCAAAAAGATTAAATTTCATTAATAAAAAACAGCCCTGGTCTCCAATTAGAGTCCCAGAGGAATCTGATTATACGAACTGTAATGTGGGGAAAGGACCATTGCTCAAGGTCTCCTTCTCCTTCTCATTCTCTCTCCCCCGCCCCGCCCCCATTTTCTTTCTCTCTCTTGCTCACACACACACACACACACACACACACACATTATTCCCATCTGAGATTGACCAGAACTAACCTTTTTTTTTTTTTAACAGAAAGGAAAATATCAGAGCATTCATTCATTTTTGACTAAAGGTCCAGCAAAGTTCATGCTCTAACCCAAAGCTGATCCACTGAAAATCACAGCTAAATGCTCTGAAACTGACCTCACCATCCCACTGAAATTGTCCTTTCTCTGGAAACAAAATTCCTCATGAGCCTCTTGCATCATGGACTCTTCCAGACTATCCAGCTACACTTACATTTCTGTGCAGAAATCCCCACTTAAGGAGCCAAAGGCCACACTCTGCTTGAACAGCTTCAGATGATGTCAAACTCACTAATACTTCTTGGGGCAATCTGTGTTTTATGGGGGCAGCTCTGGTAGGAATTTTCCCTTTGTTAGTCGTAGACAGTCTGGTAATATTTGCTTAAATGTCCCATGGGTTATTAGACACATCTACCCTCACTGAGCAGTAATCATTAACCCCTATGTAAATGGCAGGTTTATTCTCTCACTCATTCCATTTATGTAGCATACTGGCTCAGTGGTAAAGAATCTGCCTGCCAATGCAGGACATACAGGAGACGCAGGTTCGATCCCTGGGTCAGAAAGATCTCCTGCAGGAGTAAACGGCAACCTACTCCAATATTCTTGCCTGGAGAATCCCATGGATAGAGGAGCCTGGTGGGCTACAGTCCATAGAGTCTCAAAGAGTCGGATATGTCTAAAGTGACTTAGCATGCACACAGGAAACTAAGATCCCATGAGCCATGCAATGCAGCCAAAAACAAAACAGAAATTAGGGAACAGGCATTTGAGATTATAATTTTTTGTCATTCATAAATAAATTATTCTTTATCAGTTATAGGCTGGCATCAGAATTACTAGGGAATTATTTTGTTTAACTCTGGGCCCCACTTCTAAAGCTTATGATTCAGAAAATCTGGAAAGCCAATTAAAAAAAAAATCTCTTCATAGGACTTCTCTGGTAGTCCAGTGGTTAAGACTTTGCCTTCCAATTCAGGGGGCACAGGTTCAATCCCTAGTTATGGAACTAAGATCCCACTTGCCTCATGGTCAAAAAACCAAAATATAAAACAGAAGCAATGTTGTGACAAGTTCAATAAAGACTTTGAAAAGGGTCCAGATAAAAAATATATTTAAAAAAGTCTTCAAGAGATTCTGATATGCATCTCAATTTTAGGGACCACTGGTCTAAATAATTTCAAAAGTCTCTTAAGAGTCTCTTTGATAGTCTACAATTTTGATTTACACTACACTCATGAGTATTTACACTTATTATATATATTAATTTTGAGAACCACAGTGAGAACAAAACTTCTCAGTTCCCTACTGTTGCAAGTTGGGTTCTGTGGGAAACAAGTTTGCAAACCCATGGACTGTAGCCTGCCAGGCTCCTCTGTCCATGGAATTTTCCAGACAAGGATACTGAAGTGGATACCCATACCCTTCTCCAGAGGATCCTCCCAACCCAGGTTTCCTGCACTGCAGACAGATTCTTTACCCTCTGAGCCACCAGGGAAGCCCAAGTAGGAGATAAGGATTCAGGAAGTTTAGTGAGCAGCGTGAAATGTCAGGTGAGGAAGCAGGACTGGGCAGAGGGAGAAACAGGGCTGAGATTCCAACGAGAGAGAGAGCACAGCTGACTCACAGGGAGCACTCAGCAGGAACAGCTCTTAAGAGCTGTTTTGAGTTGGGACAAGGCGGCTGGGTCTTTATACCTGGTGATAACCCATCCCTGGATGCTTCTCTACCCCCAGGAAGGGATCACGAACTTGGTGAGGTGGCTTTCTTCGGCCCAGGGCTGCCAGTGGCCAAATAAGTCCCTGAGTTCTGAAGGGAGGCCTGGGCATGCATCACAGCATGCAGTTTACCTGCCTTCATAAGAAACAAGGTGGGAAGAGCTAAGTCAGAGCATTTCTCATCAGAGAACCAGCAGCGTTTGTTCGTTTGTTTGATTTTAGTTGTTATTTTTTCTTTAAAAAAGTTTTTCATTGAAGCATGGATGATTGGGGCTTCTCTGGTGGCTTAGATGACAAAGAATCTGCTTGCAGGAAATGCAGGAAACCCAGGTTCAATTCCTGGGTCAGGAAGACCCTGTGGAGAAGGGAATGGCAACCCACTCCAGTACTCTTGCCTAGGAAATCTCATGAACAGAGGAGCCTGGTGGACTGCAGTCCATGGGGTCACAAAGAGTCAGACACGACTGAATGACTAACACCTTCACTGTCACATAGCTGATTTACAGCGTTGTGTTAGTTTCTGTTATGCTGGTGCTTTTGATGCTTCTGAACTGTGGTGTTGGAGGAGACTCTTGAGAGTCCCATGGACTGCAAGGAGATCCAACCAATCAATCCTAAAGCAAATCAGTCCTGAATATTCATTGGAAGGACTGATGATGAAGCTGAAGCTCCAATCCTTTGGCCACCTGATGCAAAGCACCAACTCACTGGAAAAGACCCTGAAGCTGGGAAAGATTGAAGGCAGGAGGAGAAGGGGACGACAGAGGATGAGACGGTCGGATGGCATCACTGACTCGATGGACATGAGTTTGAGCAAGCTCCAGGAGATGGTGAGGGACAGGGGAGGCCTGGCGTGCTGAAGTTCATGGGGTCGCAGAGTCAGACATGACTGAGCAACTGAACAACGATACAGCAAAGTGATTCTGTTATACATGTGTATATGTTCTTTTTTATATTCTTTCCCATTATGGTTTATCACAGGATATCAAATAGAGCTTCCTGTTCTGTACAGTAGGACCTTGCTGTTTATCCATCCTATGTATAATAACAATTTGCATGTGCTAAACCCGAACTCCTAACCTGTCCCTCCCCCTCGGCAACCAAAAGTCTGTTCCCTAGAAGAAGCAGTTTTTAAGTTGCCAAAAAGAACACAACATGATTATCTTTCACTTCCCCCCATTTCAAGCACTTGATATTTATGGAATGACTCACCACTAAAATGAAGCCGGGATGTCTATGTGAAATTATTTCTAATCCCTCAAACAGCTTCTTCACATTTATAGTTTAATCAATCAGAATAAACTGCTTCCATTAACTGGTCATTGTATTTACTTGCTTAAAAGATTTGTAATTAGTACATGTATTTCTGTCTTAATGTTTCTTCGGAAAGAGACAGAAGGAATCCTAATTCTTATGACAGTTGCATATTATAGCCCTTTCTCAGAGAACTGCAGTGAACAATCATCACAGTTTCTTGCCAGCCAGGAAATGACCCTTTTCCTAAACTTGCCAGATTCAATAGATATATTAAGACAAATAGATGAGATAATATCTTGACACCTGTAAATCAGATGAGGCCCTTCAGATGTCTAAGGAGATAGGACGCTCAATGCTACACGTTAAGAGTCAAATATTCTTGGTCTGAGTTCTGTCTCTGCTGTTTTTAGCTTCTGGTATTGAACATTTGGGGCTTTCCTGGTGCTTCAGCGGTAAAGAATCTGCCTGCAATGCCGGAGATGCAGGAGATGCAGGTTTGATCCCTGGGTTGGCTAAATCCCCTGGTGGAGGGCATGGCAACACACTGCAGTATTCTTGCCTGGAGAATCCTGTGGACAGAGGAGCCTGGCAGGTTACAGTCCATAGGGTCGCGAAGAGTCAGACATGACAGAAGCAGCTGAGCAAGCATGCACACACATTGAACACTTCACTTTCTCTGAGTCCAAATTTCCTTGGCTCATACAATAGGGCAGGCACTACGTTCAAACGTGTCATAATGATAACACAGGACTTTGCGTACACAGGCAAAGCCACCACCCCTGTCCTAGAGCCCTCCTTCACTGTATTTCTCTGTGCTATCTTCACAACCAGCATACAAGCAACTTAGGACATGCATTTTCTCACACCTGCGATTTAGACACATCACAAACCTTGCATACAATAATAAAAACTACTTACTACTTATCATGTACTGTGGCAAGCGCTTTATATGCATTAACTAATTCTTTCAGCAAAGGTATAAAGTGAATTCTTATACCATATACTCCCATATTACAATGAGGAAACTGAAGCCTAGAAAGATCTGAGACATTCTGACCATCATACAATGCATAAAAGCGAAGTCTTTTCCTGTCCCTAATTCTGCTTTCCCTCCTTTTCTTGAAGCAGCCAAAGAGTAGAGACAGGAGAGAGGGGACATTTCTGACATTCTCTGACATCATTCAATCTTGAAAGCCATTAATAAAAATATAATTTTTATTAGATGCCAATTGTTATTTTCAGTTTAATCTATAAATAGATTTTGCTTGCGGTTTTTTGTGTTAGGTTTTTTTTTTTTGGGTGGGGGGTGGTTTGCAAATAATATAAGGAAACGTAGGAGACCCAACGTTCAATCCTTGGATTGGGAAGACCTCCTGGAGGAGGTCATGACAACTCACTCCAGTATTCTCCCTGGAGAAACCCCTGGACAGAGGAGCCTGGCAGGTTACAGTTCATGGGGTCACAAAGAGTCAGACATGACTGAGTGACTCACACACACACACAGGGAAAGAAATAAATTGCTGCTCTGCTGTCAGAGACTGAACAAGCAAAGCTCAGCGGAAGGACAAAGAGGGACCAGAACCAACACCACCTATTCCCATCCTCAGGCAAACAACAGGGACACATCCTGCTGCTAAAAGGTTAATAATATCACATTCACTGATAAAATTAATCCATTATAACCCTCCCCAGGGCTGGACTTTGAACTATGCTACCATCTCCCATAACACCTTTCATTATCTTCTCTCAAAAAGTATCATTTTGAAACGCAAGTTAGGAAGATATGTAACACATTTGGAATACACTAGAAGCTTATCCAAGTGACAAGGTTTAAAGTCAGTGTGCACGTGAATTAACTGGCATGACATTCTTAAACCACAATCTCTGAACCCCATCTCCAGAATTGCTGACTCACAGATCTAGAATAGAGCTGTGAAACATGCATTTTTAATGAGTACCATGATTGGTCTTGATGTAGGTAGTTCACAAACATATTTTGAGAAATAAAAATGGATTCAAAGAAAATCTTAAATCAGCCAGTGGTTTATATCCATGTATACTAAAGTGAAATAAATATTGCATATACAAGTTTGCACTTCTAAGACCTCAGTGAGGAAGAAAGAAGATGTGAGGGGAAAAGAAATATCTGAATTAGAACAAAAGAAGGTCATGGATATGGAAATGGAGCTCCTAATTCTTTTCTCAAGGGATAAAATTGTAGACTTTGTAGTGCTGTGTGCTGGGCTTTGCTGCTCAGTCGTGTCCAACTCTGCAACTCCATGGACTATAGCCCACCAGGTTCCTCTGTCCATGGGAATTCTCTAGGCCAGAATACTGGAGTGGGTAGCCATGCCCTCCTCCAGGGGATCTTCCCACCCCAGGGATCAAACCCAGCTCTCCTCCATTGCAGGTGGATTCTTTACCCACTGAGCCATCGGGGAAGACTTTGTAATATAGAAAAATAACTTTGACAGTGGGGCAAAAAAGTGAAAGAAGACACAAAAAGAGTCTAATTAGTTACCAAGATCTGATGACTGGCCATCAGTGTAATCCAAAGTCTGCCAATATGTAACAAGTTAGAGCAATTTTTAAGACATCCAGGAAATTGTGCACAGGCCTCCGGATATTCCACCATTAAAGACCTTTCAAAAGAAATTATTTACTTGTTCTTGCTCAAAGCAGAATAACAACTAAATCTATACAGGGAAAGAAACTGAAAAAGAGTGTGTGTGTATATGTGTGTATATATCTGTGTGTGTGTGTTCCTCGTTTAGTTGCTCAGTCATGTCTAACTTTTGTGACCCCATAGACTGTAACCCGCCAAGCTCCTCTGTCCATGGGATTTTTCCAGGCAAGAATACTGGAGTACGTTGTCATTCCCTTCTCCAGGGGATCTTCCTGACTTAGGTATTGAACCTGGATCTCCTGCATTACAAGGAGATCTTTACCTTCATGGATACTTTACCAAATAAGCTACAAGGGAAGCCATATATACACATATATAATACATGTTTACATATATATTAAACCTAAGGGCTGTGTTGTACACCTGTAACTAACCCAATATTGTAAATCAACTATCAGTTCAGTTCAGTCTCTCAGTTGTGTCCAACTCTTTGCAATCCCATGGACTGCAGCATGCCAGGCCTCCTTGTCCATCATCAACTCCTGGAGTTTACTCAAGCTCATGCCCATTGAGTCAGTGATGCCATGCAACCATTTCATCCTCTGTCGTCCCCTTCTCCTCCCACCTTCAATCTTTCCCAGCATCAGGGTCTTTTCAAATGAGTCAGCTCTTCACATCAGGTGGCCCAAGTATTGGAGTTTCAGCTTCAATATCAGTCCTTCCAATGAACACTCGGGACTGACCTCCTTTAGGATGGATTGGTTGGATCTCCTTGCAGTCCAAGGGACTCTCAAGAGTCTTCTCCAGCACCACAGTGCAAAAGCATCAATTCTTCAGTGCTCAGCTTTCTTTATAGTCCAACTCTCACATCCATACGTGACTACTGGAAAAACCATAGCTTTGACTAGACGGACCTTTGTTGGCAAAGTAATGTCTCTGCTTTTTAATATGCTGTCTAGGTTGGTCGTAACTTTTCTTCCAAGGAGCAAGTGTCTTTTAATTTCATGGCTGCAATCACCATCTGCAGTGATTTTGGAGCCCCCAAAATAAAGTCAGCCACTGTTTTCACTGTTTCCCCATCTATTTATCATGAAGTGATAGGACCAGATGCCATGATCTTAGTTTTCTGAATGTTGAGTTTTAAGCCAACCTTTTGACTCTCCTCTTTCACTTTCATCGAGGTTCTTTAGTTCTTCTTAGCTTTCTGCCATAAGGGTGGTGTCATCTGCATATCTGAGGTTATTGATACCTCTCCTGGCAATCTTGATTCCAGCTTGTACTTCATCCATCCAGGCATTTCACATGACGTACTCTGCATATAAGTTAAATAAGCAGGGTGACAATATATAGCCTTGATGTACTCCTTTCCCTATTTGAAACTAGTCTGTTGTTTCATGTCCAGTTCTAACTGTTGCTTCCTGACTTGCATACAGATTTCTGAGGAGGCAGGTCATGTGGTCTGGTATTCCCATCTCTTTCAGAATTTTCCACAGTTTATTGTGATCCAAACAGTTCAAAGGCTTTGGCATAATCAATAAAGCAGAAGTAGAGGTTTTTCTGGTATTCTCTTGCTTTTTCAATGATCCAGTGGATGTTGGCAATTTGATCTCTGGTTCCTTTGCCTTTTCTAAATCCAGCTTGAACATCTGGAAGTTCACAGTTCACATACTGCTGAAGCTGGCTTGGGGAATTTTGAGCATTACTTTACTTTACCATCAGAACAAGACCCAGTTTCCCCCTCAGTCAGTCTTTTCCATCAGGAAGCTTCCATAAGCCTCTTATCCTTCTCCATCAGAGGGCAGACAGACTGATAATCACAATCACAGAAAACTAACCAATCTGATCACATGGATCACAACCTTGTCTAACTCAGTGAAACTATGAGCCATGCCGTGTAGGGCCATCCAAGATGGGTGGGTCATGGTGGAGAATTCTGACAAAACATGGTCCACTAGAGAAGGGAATGGCAAGCCACTTCAGTCTTCTTGCCTTGAAAACCACATGAACAGTAGGAGAATCCCACGAACAGTATGAAATCAACTATACTTCAATTAAAAAATAAATAAAGTTTTTAAAAAATTTTAAAGCTGAATATAAACCATAATCACACTAGGCAAAGGCTGGAAACAGTTGAAGACTTTAGGGATTACTCTAATTGTTACTTTTTAAATACATATGTTATTAATAATTAGTATTTTACATTAGAAGTAAATAATTAATGTTTGATTTTTATTAAAGTTCGATCATTCTGGAAACTGCATGACCTGGTAATATATTATCTCTCTTCTTTCTCAAACATTCACATCAGTGTAAAAGCCCAGCCAAATGATATAGCCAGGTACCACATTTAACATGATGTCAGCTTCCAGAATTTCAGACCTCATGAAGAATATAAACAGCTCTGAAGACAACTTTGCACATATTGTCTGAGATCTTAGAAAGAATTTTTTTCTTCTTTATGTGGGGATAGAAATTGCAAATGCTTCCTGGTTATAAAAGAGAAGACATAAAAATTTCAGATCACTTTAAAAAAACTTACAATTTTACATAAAATCTTTCTAGGCTTACAGAAAACATAATAATAAAATATTGAAAGCTTTCTCCATGAGATAAAGGAGATAAGAGACTTGTTATCACCACTTCTAATCAACATGGTACTGGGAATCTTGAACTCAGTCAGTGCAAAAAAAAAGCAAAAAAAAAAAAAAAAAAGTAACAGGTATAAAATAAGTTCTCAGTATTTGAAAGGAAGAAATAAAACAGTACATCTCTCATTACTGGCAGATAACATGACTGTGTATATTTAAAAAAATCAAAAGATTACAGACAAACTTCAGGAATTCAACAAAGTTTCTAGACACAAAGGCAACATACAAAAATCATTTGTAATTGTACTAATATATACTGGCATGAAAAAGACAAGATGAAATGCTTTAAATAACAGTTTAAAAGTATCATAACTAAAAAAAAAAAAAACGTATCAGTAACTCAGGAATAAATCCACTGAGTTATATGTAATAATATGTAGTCAAAAAATTGGAAAATATTATTGGGAGAGATGCATCATATTCATAGATTTGAAGACTCAATGTTGTAAAAATATCAAATCCTCCTCCAAAATTAATCTGTAGATTTCATGAATCCCAACCAAAATCCTAGCTGGATATTTTTTAAGGAATTTGAGAGAAGGATTCAAACATTCAAAGACTACACATGATGTATGACAAAGGTAACACACAATTAATTAGGAAGAGGATGGTTTTCAGTCAGTGTTGCTGGGCCAGTTGTATATCCATATATACTAAGTCTGAAAATTTCCAATCTTGAAACTCTACCTTATACCATGAGCAAATGTCAGTTCCAGGTATAATGTTGATCTCAACATGAAAGCTTAAAACATTTGGGCTTCTGGAATATATCATAAGAAGACATTTTTGTGACTTGGATAGAAAAAGAATTCTTAGAATACAGAAAGCACTAATCAAAAGTGTAACAAAATTGACAAATTTTACCATATGAAAATTAAGAAATATAATGCCCCACAGTGGAAAGTGTTTGCAATACATACCCAGAACCAAGAGAACTTCCAAAATCAGTAAGAAAAAGACAATCCAATAAAAAAGCTGGTCAAGAAACTTAAACAGGCACTTAGCCAAAGGATATCTGAAAAGTCAACAAATACATCTAAACATGCTCAATTTCTTTGGTTGAAATACAAATTAAAACCACTATGAGATACCACTACCATCTGCCATTATGGCCAAAAATAACAATGACTTGGTAATACCAAGAGTTGGCAAGGATAAGAAGCAGACTGAACAGAATGCTCATAAAACCACTTTGGAAAAACTATTCAGCAGTTTCCGCAAAAGATGATTACCATATGCCCCAGCAATTCTACTCCTAGGTATGTGCAAAAAGAAATGTATACCTCTGTTTCCTATAAGAAAGACACTTTATAAGAATATTCACAGCAACACTGTTAGTATTAGGCAAAAACCATGGATTTCTCATACCATAGAAAACTATGGAGCACTGAAAATTAACACTGTTACATGCAAAAGGAATAAATCTCACAAGCATAATACTCTGCTAACAAAAAGAAAGCAAATCCTCTATGGTTAAATTAACATAAAATTCAGAAGAAGACAAAACTGCTCTAGGGCTTAGAAGTCAGGGTGGTAGTTACACTGAGGACCACAGTGACAGGAAGTTATATCAGTGGGGAAGAAAGTAACTAGAGTTTCTAGTAATAGCCTGTTTCTTGTTCTGGGAACAACTGCCTTCACTTTGTGGAAATTGATTGAGCTACACCTTATGGTCTGTGCCCGTCTTGGTGTATATGTTATACTTCAACAAAACATTTAAATTCCCAAAGCATTCCACAAAATAGAAACATTCATTCGTCTTTGCCCACAACAAATGAGGGCTCTCAAGAACTCCTGGCTCAGGTATCAGTTTAGTTCAGTTCAGTTGCTCAGTCATGTCTGACTCTGCGATCCCATGAACCACAGCATGCCAGGCCTCCCTGTCCATCACCAACTCCCGGAGTCCACCCAAACCCTCAGGTATAAAGCCAACTAAACCTTTGTCCATTCACTAATGACAGAGGTCTCCGGTTGCAGTTTTCCTAAGGCTGATTTATTCAAAGATTCAGTGGCGCCACTTTTGAGTGTTTTTCCCTTTCTTGCTCATCTTTCTTTTTTGCCATTTTCTTAAATCTGTGTTTTGTTTTTGCTTTGCTTACATGGTTCTAATGCTGACGACAACAGACTCTGTTGGATCTCAGAAACTTATTTTCCATTTCTTGATTGCAATGGTCTTAATTCTCTTCAAGAAAATTAGAGATACCAAGGGAACATTTCGTGCAAAGATGGGCACAATAAAGGACAGAAATGGTATGGACCTAACAGAAGCAGAAGATATTAAGAAGAGGGGGCAAGAATACCCTGAAGAACTATACAAAAAAGATCATCAGGACCTGCATAACCACGATGGTGTGATCACTCACCCAGAGCCAGACATCCTGGAATGTGAAGTCAAGTGGACCTTAGGAAGCATCACTACAAAGTTAGTGGAGGTGACAGAATTCCAGTTATTTCAAATCCTAAAAGATGATGCTGTGAAAGTACTACACTCACTATGCCAGCAAATTTGGAAAACTCAGCAGTGGCCACAGGACTGGAAAAGGTCAGTTTTCATTTCAATCCCAAAGAAAGGCAATGCCAAAGAATGTTCAAGCTACCACACAATTGCAGTCATCTCACGCTCTTCCAAAGTAATGCTCAAAATTTCCCAAGCCAGGCTTCAACAGAACATGAATTGTGAACTTCCAGATATTCAAGCTGGATTTAGAAAAGGCAGAGGAACCAGAGATCAAATTGCCAACATTCACTGGGTCATTGAAAAAGCAAGAGAATACCAGAAAAACATCTGCTTTATTGATTATGCCAAAACCTTTGGCTGTGTAGATCACAATAAACTGTGGAAAATTCTGAAAGAGATGGGAATACGAGACCACCTGACCTGCCTCCTCAGAAATCTGTATGCAGGTCAGGAAGCAACAGTTAGAACTGGACATGGAACAACAGACTGGTTCCAAATCAGAAAAGGAGTACATCAAGGCTATATATTGTCATCATGCTTATTTAACTTATATGCAGAGTACATCATATGAAATGCCAGGCTGGATGAAGCACAAACTGGAGTCAAGATTGCTGGGAGAAATATCAGTAACCTCAGATATGCAGATGACACCACCCTTATGGCAGAAAGCGAAGAACAAAGAGCCTCTTGATGAAAGTGGAGGAGAGTCAAAAAGTTGGTGTAAAGCTCAACATTCAGAAAACTAAGATCATGGCATCCAGTCCCATCACTTCATGGCAAATAGATGGATAAACAGGGGAAACAGTGGCTGACTTTATTTTGGGGGGCTCCAAAATCACTGCAGATGGTAACTTCAGCTATGAAATTAATAGATGCTTGCTCCTTGGGAGAAAAAGTGAAAGTGAAATTGAAGTCGCTCAGTCATGTCCAACTCTTTGCGACCCCGTGGACTGTAGCCCACCAGGCTCCCCCATCCACTGGATTCTCCAGGCAAGAATACTGGAGTGGATTGCCATTTCCTTCTCCAGGGGATCTTCCCAACCCAGGGATCGAACCCAGGTCTCCCACATTGCAGGCAGATGCTTTAACCTCTGAGCCACCAGGGAAGAAAAGTTATGACCAACCTAGACAGCATATTAAAAAGCAGAGACATTACTTTGCTGACAAAGATCCATCTAGTCAAAGCTATGGTTTTTCCAGTAGTCATGTATGGATGTGAGAGATGGAGTATAAAGAGAGCTGAGCACCGAAGAATTGATGCTTTTGAACTGTGGTGTTGGAGAAGACTCTTGAGAGTCCCTTGGACTGCAAGGAGATCCAACCAGTCCATCCTAAAGGATATCAGTCCTGAATGTTCATTGGAAGGACTGATGCTGAAGCTGAAATTCCAATACTTTGGCCACCTGATGCAAAGAGCTGACTCATTTGAAAAGACCCTGATGCTGGGAAAGATTGAAGGTGGGAGAAGAAGGGGACGACAGAGGATGAGATGGTAGGATGGCACCACCAACTCAATGGACATGAGTTTGAGCAAGCTCCAGGAGTTGGTGATGGACAGGGCGGCCTGGTGTGCTGCAGTCCATGGGGTTACAAAGAGTCAGACACAACTGAGCAATTGAACTGAACTGAATTGCAATGGTAGCCATAACACAATTTCAGAAAGGCAATTTGCCATCCAAATCTACCAGGAAAACCCAAAAACTAATCATTTAGATGCTAATCCATCTGTATTCTTTTAAAAATGTACCATGGTTTTACCTTGATTTCTACATTTTCGTTTTAAATTCCCATTGATTTTCACTGTGCAATTTTAGTATTTTCGTTAAAAAAAAAATTCATGAATTCCTGCTGCAAACTGGAATAGATGTTTAACCCTTTATTATTCTTATTTCACTTTCAAGATTAAAAGCAGCATTAATTCAACTTTACATTTTTTAAAATGGTATGTAGATGCTCCAGGGGCTTCCCTGGTGGCTCAGATGGTAAAGAATCCACCTGCAATGTAGGAGACACAGTTTCGATCCCTGGTCCTAAAGATCCTCTGGAGGAGGGAATGGCAACCCACTCCATGGACAATGTATGACGGAAGCCACTACAATGTTGTAGAGTAATTGGCCTCCAGCTAGTGGAAATAAATGAAAAAAAAAGAAAAAGAAAATGCCATGGACAGAGGAGTCTGGGAGGCTACAGTCCATGGGGTCACAAAGAGTCAGACACTACTGAGCAACTAACTCTCTTTCACACAGATGCTTCAAATCTCCCATAGCCCCATTTCTAATTCTTTTTTCTGTATTTGATGAGTCTTTTCCATCAAAACCAGAGCAACTAAAACTGCCTTGGAAGAAAGGGGAAAGAATTAGAATTTAGTTATTGAATTTTCCAAAGGGCATGGTAAGGAGTATACAAAAATAAGCAATGCAAATGAATTCCTATTGGGGTTTTTTTAAGTTTATGATTAAACTATAATAAAGAGCAGTGCCAAGCAATTATAATTTCTAATAAAAAAAATCAGGCCTAAGCAATGTTTTCTAATCACTCTCACTGAGCTATCCAGACCTAAGTCTCTATTTCTGACAGCTAAAAAAATTAACCCATAAATGTACATTTAAGTTCTTTTAAAGACTATGTAATTCTGAGACTCAATTTTCTGTTTTACCAAGATGAAAACTTGTTTATAGATAACAAAAACTAGTAAGTGACAAAGTTGTTTTCTAAATTTCACTCAAAAAAATGGAGACTAATATTTTAATTTAAAATACTGGGATGTCCCCAGTGGTCCAGTGGTTAAGAATCTGCCTGACAACACAGGGGACATGAGTTCAATCCCTGGTCTGGGAAGATCCCTCATGCCACAGGGCAACAAAGCCCATGCCTCACAACTACTGAGCCCAAGCTCTAGAGCCCACATGCCCTAGGGCCTGTGCTCAGGAACAAGAGAAGCCACTGCAGTGAGAAGCTCACATACTGCAGCAAAGAGCAGCCCCCACTCACTGCAACTAAAGGAAAAATGCCTGAGCTCAATGACGAAGACCCAGGGCAGCCAAAAATTAAAATAATAACAATAAAATACTGGTGAATAACTGGTTTAATTCTCTCTTCCTAACAAAAGTATCTTTACCGATGAAAATATGCATACTTATACTGAGTACAATAGAAGCATTACAAAATCACAGGTAAACAAAAAATATAATGACATGCCAACAATTTTTTTTTGAGTGACAACTTGGTGGGAAAAACCCTTGCACATCTGACTATACCTTTAGGAATGACAATGGCCCTAAAGTAACATTTTTCTTCTTCTACGTGTTAATGACTTCCATGGCAACTCTCCATCTGCTTCCCACTATTTTCATAGGCTTTTAAAATTAAACTTACATATGTCAATGTTCCAAGATTATCTCTGTGTTTGCACAAACCATATGGCTCTTTGACAAAGTTGGTTATGCCAATAAAATTGGAGAAATATTTAAATGTCAGTCTGATTTGTAAGAAAAAATGGGGATAAAATGGGAATGAAGTTGGGGGTGAGAAGCACTATTTCTACAGATTTATTTGTAATCAATCTTTAAGCCAGTGATTACAGGCTTCTCTTTAGTTTTTAAATCAGAAAGCAGTGTAAACTCTAAGAACAAAGTATTCTATACAGAGTTTAGAAACTCAAAGTTTCTATACTTTGAGTTTATCCCAATACTTATTAATAAAATCCATAGGAAATACACAAGCTTCTCAGTGTACCTTTAACAGGCTTCATTAAATGAATTACACAGATTTTACAAGATCATGCAAGAGGATAAGGTATCTTTTATTTTTATTTTTTTAAGGTATCTTTTAAATAAAGCTTATTTAAAGGTTTTTCCAGTGGTCATGTATGGATGTGAGAGTTGGACTATAAAGAAAGCTGAGCACCGAAGAACTGATGCTTTTAAACGGTGGTGTTGGAGAAGACTCTTGAGAGTCCCTTGGACTGCAAGGAGATCCAACCAGTCCATCCTAAAGGAGATCAGTCCTGGGTGTACATTGGAAGGACTGATGTTGAAGCTGAAACTCCAATACTTTGGCCACATGATCCAAAGAACTGACTTATTTGAAAAGACCCTGATGCTGGGAAAGGTTTAGGGCAGGAGGAAAAGGGGACAACAGAGGATGAGATGGTTGGATGGCATCACCAACTCAATGGACGTGGGTTTGGGTGGACTCTGGGAGTTGGTGATGGACAGGGAGGCCTGGCATGCTGAGGTTCCTGGGGTCGCAAAGAGTCGGACACGACTGAGCGACTGAACTGAACTGAACTGAACTGAAAGGCGGGGGGAGAGACTTCCCTGGTGGCTCATTAACTAAAACTCCACCCGCCCAATGCAGGGGGCCCAGGGTTCAGATCCCTGGTCAGGGAACTAGATCCCACATCCCCCAGCAAAGATTTCACATGCTGAAACTAAGACCTAGTACCATCAAAATAAATAAATTAAAAAGGGAAAAAGGTAGACGGGAACTATAAGTAAAACAAATTTGGAATTTCTTTTCTCACTACCAAATCCTTACGTTACTAGGAAACTGCTTTGGAAAAAATTAGGTCTCTTAGAATTGTCCTGAGAGTAAAAAAAAAAAAAGTTAAACTTTCACCTAAGATTTATTCTTCAGTCCTCTGTGACAGAAACCTCCAGCCACAAGCTCTTACACAGAGGAAAAACTAACAGAACCCTTAACCCCTGAAATTGTGATCCTAAGAAAGGCAATTATAATAATGGATACATTTCCTAGAAAGTATTATTCATTTTAAGAAGACCTTCTTGAAGATTCAGAAATTAATTTTAGATCACATTGTTAAAAGGATCTGTTTCTTTTTTTAAAAAATAAGCTGATCTGAGTTGCACGTGGAGAATGCATATGCCTTATGACCTAAAAAAGTTGACACATTCACTTTGCTGTACCCTTGGAACTAACAACATTGTAAATCAACTATATGCCAATAAAAATTAATTTAAAATTAAAATAGAAATAAATAAAATCAATGATACTAATTACTTAGAAGGAGTCAACTAAGTTTTAGATTATACTTGAATACAACTAAGATAATTGACTTTACTTTCAGGGAAACCAATTTTGTTTTAATCCTACAATTTTTCTTTTTCCTATTGACACAGGGTTTTCAGTTCTGAGCATAGAATTTTACCGTAAGACACAAGGTAGAAAGGACGCAAGTTATGACATCAAAGCAGCTTTCCTGTGCACAGAAAGGGAAATAAAATTTCAAGTAGCCAGCAAAAGGGAGAAAAAACTGAAAGGGTAACGACTAGGACTGCATGTTGCCTGGAATCCCAAGAAATAAATCAGGGCCCAGGTATGACCCTCATCCACCATTCTAAATTATCCCTGGGCTCCCCATCTACTCTTTGCTTTCTTAAGCTTTGGTCCTACAAATTTCATAGAAAATACCCATATCTGAGAAAGGCGAGTCATTGAATCTGGGCTCAGTACATTTTCATTTCCCTGGCAGTGCTGGGACAAGGATGTTTTAAAGGCTGGGACCATGATGTTCCTAACTCGGGCTCCATCCAGAAAGCACAGAGTGAAGTGAGCAACTACAGAAGTTATTATTGTTCAATGGCTCAGTCATGTCCAGCTCTGCAGCACGCCAGGCTTCCCTATCCTTCACTATCTCCTGGAGCTTGCTCAAACTCAGATCCATTAAGTCAGTGATGCCATCCAACCATCTCAACCTCTATCGTCCTCCTCTCCTCCTTTCTTTAATCTTCCCCAGCATCAGGGTCTTTGCCAATGAGTTGGCTCTTCATATCAGGTGGCCAAAGTAGTGGAGCTTCAGCTTCAGCATCAGTCTTTCCAATGAATATTCAGGGTTGATTTCCTTTAGGATTGACTGGCTTGATCTCCTTGCAGTCCAAGAGACTCTCAAGAGTCCTCTCCAGCACCACAGTTGAAAAGCATCAATTCTTAGGCATGCAGCCTTCTTTATGGCCCAGCTCTCACATCCATACATGACAACTGGAAAAACCATAGCTTTGACTATATGAACCTCTGTCGGCAAAGTAATGTCTCTGCTGTTTAATACACTGTCTAGGTTTGTCATAGCTTTTCTTTCAAGGAGCAAGTGTCTTTTAATTTCATGGCTGCAGTCACCCTCCACAGTGATTTTAGAGCCCAAGAAGAGGAATCTTTAAAAGTTGGAGTAGGCCCAGATACAGGAGGATAAAGGCAGGTCTAACCTATCCTGTGTTTGTTCATTGTTAAGCCTGCCCTAATTCAGTGATACTTAACTCTGTTTGGACCCCAGGTCCTTGTGAGAATATGATAGAAAGCTACAAATTTCTCCCCCCAACCTTCCCCCTGAAACATTGATGGAACCCATGTTGTATCATCCAATTATCTGTGGATACAAATTTAGGCTGTTTCCACATCTTGGTCATTGTAAATAATGCTGAAATGAACCATAGGAGGGCACATATTTCTTTGAGATCCTGATTTCAATTCTTTTGGATAAATACTCAGAAGCAGGATTGATGGATCATACAGTAGTTTCTATTTTTAATTTTTTGAGGAGCCTCTATACTGTTTTTCATAGCAGCAGACATTACACCAAGTGAAATAAGCCAGTCACGGAAGGACAAAGTGCATGATTTCACTTACACAAGGTATCAAAAGCAATCAAACTCACAGAAACAGAAAGTAGAATAGAGACTGCCAGGGTCCGGGGTGGCAGGGCAGATAGAGAGTTACTATTTAAGGGGTGAAGAATTTCAATCATGCAAGATGAAAAAGTTTTACAGATTTGCTTTGTAAACACTGTAGTTATAGCTGACAATATTGTACTATATGGGCCTTCCCTGGTGGCTCAGCAGTAAAGAATCTGCCTGCAATGCAGAAGACGTGGGTTCGAACCTTGGGTCTGGAAGATCCCCTGGAGGAGGGCATGGCAACCCACTCCAGTATTCTTGCCTGGGAAATCTCATGGACAGAGGAGCCTGGCAGGCTACAGTCCAAGGGGTCACAAGAGAATTGGGCACAACTGAGTGACTAAACAACAATAACAACTGTATATATACTTGAAATTTTAAGAAAGTAGATCTCTTTATATTGTAGTAAAAACAAAATAACAAGTTTTTTAAAACACAGTTATAATTGCATGGAGATCAAGTCCCTTCTGATGCACACCAGCTAAATCTGATCTAGCAGATCCTCGGAACCCAAGGAAGTCCTCTATCTTGTAGTGACTCCGAAAGACAGCAGTTGCCCAGTAAAACGCAGCCTATCTGGTGAGACAGGCCCTTTCCAGAAGTCAGGATGGTGATATCAAACCTCCAATGTGACCAAACTCAGAACAGCTATTGTTATTGCATGTTTTAATAAGGAGAAAATGAGTGTATTAGTAGTATTGTCAGTTATCGATTCCCATCCCATGTCCTGCGTATGGGAGAGAAGATATCAGTTCTTTGTTGTTTTGTTATCGATGTTGTGCAGTCACTAAGTTATATCAACTCTTTTTCAACTCCATGGACTGTAGCCCGCCAGACACCTCTGTCCATGGGATTTCCCGGGCAAGAATACTGGAGCGAATAGCCATTGCCTTCTCCAGGGGGTCTTTTTTACCCATAGATCAAACCCACATCTCCTGCATGAGCAGGCAGATTCTTTGCTGCTAAGCCACCAGGGAAGCCCTTTAAAGTTACCTAAAACAATGGATTCTTGAAATAACACATCTTTATTTTTACTGATATAAAAGAGAAGAGAAAGAGAGTTAATATCTTAGTAGTGAAGCAGTTGTATCTGTGATTGGTAGATTCATACATATTTATATACATACATATACATAATTTATATACATACTATATACATGTATAATATAATAGCCCATTTGAACTGATTTATAACTAATACTCAGTACTCTAGTATTTTACACACATTGTATCACTTTCATCACACAATCCTAGGAGTTAAGCCAGTGAAGACAGGCTTCTTTTTAGTTTCTGATTTTACAAATAAAATAACTGAAGCTCGAAGAACATTAAGTAACCAATTGCCCTCATCTCAAAATTCTTTTGTCTAAATTCACATTGCACTTTAGTGTGTTTCATCCAAACTTTGACATTTATTTATTGTCCTTATTGCCTTGACTCCCAATATAGACAAATTTGGGAGCTTTTCCCCCTATAGCATCTTGCATAGAGCTGGGAAAAGCATAAATGTTTTAAAAGTCTAGCTTAAGGTCAGTTAAAGTAATTTGTAAAAGGTCCTTTTACAACTGATTACAGCTTTGCATTGAACTACATGTCAGGATCATTATTTTTTATCAGGGGTCCCATAAAGTAAAAGCTAATAGCTTTTTGTCCATCGTGGCCTGGCTAATGATCACAACTGAAATCAATCAATCTACAAAGTAGGACCAGCTGCTGCTGCTTCACCTCAATATATGGGGATGGACTGAGCACACCACTGGGACCCAATAAAAGTCAAATAACAGCTTTAGAGCAGTATTACCATGTTGCTTTTGAAGCTGTTCACTCAGTTATGTGACAGCACGATTAAGATTACTCTGGACGGCATGTTAATCCATCTGTCATATTTTATAATTGTCTAGAATACATTAGTATTAATTAAGATGACTTCAGAAGGCCCTAGATCAAAAAATTACAGAGGACATTTCCCTGGTGGTCCAGTGGTTAAGATTCCACCTTGCAATGAGGGGGGTGTGGGTACAATCCCTGGTCAGGGAACTAGGATCCTACGTGCTGTGGGGCAACTACGCCCACATGCCACAACTAGAGAGTCCACACAAGGCAATGAAAGACCCCACATGGCCCAGTAAAGATCCGCGTGCTGCAACAAAGACTTGACACAGCTAAATAAATAAATATTTTTTTAATATTACAGAGGAATCCTTGCTCTATTATTCACTAGTTGTGTGACTACATTAACTATATTTTCTGATTTCCTGTATTCTTGATGCTCTAGCATCTAGGACCTTCCTGAGATTGCCACTCGCAACCCTAGTCAGTTCAAGCACACTTTTCATATGCAAACTAAGTAATCCAGAGGCAGGATTCAAAACCAATCCCTGTATCTGGCTCTTACCCACCAGAGAACAATATTCTTCTGCCCTAATCATCCCAGGGTCAGGTAGCAGAAAACGAGAGGAGTCCCCAGACCCCACAACCCACTGAAATTGAATATTCAAACTACCCAGCCCTCTGCTTCCTTACTCTGCCTCTTCTATCCCTTTCTTCCCTTGGACACCACAATGAAGACTTTGCCTATGTTTTCCTCCTGATCAACCCTGGTACTTCCCCATGTGGCCCTGTGTGATGGTCTGTGCCTCCTATTTCCAGGGAACTCTGAGTAAAAACTTCTTCATGATAGTCATTTCCACATGTGCACATTTTGCTATACCTGGCTAAGACAAATCCCAGGGACATTTTAAATACTGTGACCTTGGAGGAGCTTCTAAACTCCCTATGACTCAAGCTCCTTTGTGTTTACAATGAAAGTAATAATAATGTATTTGTGTCCTCAGGTGCTTCCAACTCTTTGCGTCACCATGGACTGTAGCCCACCAGGCTCCTCTGTCCATGGGATTTTCCAGGCAAGAATACTGGAGTGGGTTGCCATTTCCTCCTCTAGGGGATCTTCCCAAGTCAGGGATCAAACCTGCATCTCCTGTCTCTCCTGCATTGGCATGCAGATTCTTTACCACTGTGCCACCTGGGGAGCCCATAGTAATAATATTACCTGCCTCAAAAAATTGTTATAAAATTAAGGTAATTAATACACAGAAAATGTTGAGACCAGTACTCAATACATAGGATACATTCAATAGCTGTTAGCTAGTATTATTGTACTTAATGTCAAGGCATAAAAATAACTGATTCTAAAATCAGCATTCTATACCAGCATAGTTTGTAAACTCTGGATTACTTTTAGTTTTGACATTCAAGGATTAAGCATGGGTTTAACTAAATGTGAAAAACACTGAAGCTTCAGGACATCTTGGTAATGTCTAACTTTGCAAAAAAAAAAAGGAATTGAGCATAAGGTGAGTATGATTTTAGCAACTGACCCTGGACAATGATCCAAAATCTATAGTTCAACACAGCTCCTATTAGTCTCATCTCCATAGTTATTCTTGTTAAGTAATAAAACTTTCCTTGATTTTCTCTGAAAATGTCCTCCCATATACTTCTCCCCACAAAACAAAACAGAAATAAAAAGTTGGCTGATGATGTAAGAGAAGATAAAGTAAGTAAATCTAAGAAAGAAGAGAGATAGTTAGAAGCCAAAATATTTTAAGTTTTGGATAAATTAAAGCATGAAATGTTGAATTCAAGAAAAGGCAAGATATATGATATAAAGTCTATCATATGCTCAACACAAAAATGAGAAAAAGCAATGTTTTAGACTGTTTTGAGGAGCTTTCCAGCCAAGCACAAAAATTGCTTTCATATGAGAAATCAAACTGCAATAAAAATATCAAAAGGGTCAACTTATAAAATGAAGAGATGCATAAAAAACAGATGACCCTAGGGAGAGATGTGATTAGAGGAAAAAGCCAGAAACCAGTATTTAAAAAAGAAAGAAATAGGAAAAAAAAAAAAAAACAGTTCCAGCAATGTAATAAAGAACAAAGGAACTAGACTGACCTTTGCTATAAATAAAGGTAGATTCCAAGTGTCTACAAAGCATATTCACCCCAGAATATAAAATAAACACAAGATACAGCATTAATTGAATATGTTGCAATAGAAGCATTTTCTTTAGTGCCAAAGAACACATTGGGTTATACACTGCAACAGATAGAGCCAACAAAGAAATAATGATAGCAGGTATCTAGTTCCACATGAAAGAAGCTGGAAGTCCTCCCCAGCTGTCCTAAGGAGTAAAGAGCTGAACAGACTGAAAAACCAACAGTTCCTCTTGGATGCATAAGAAGGAGGAGGACACAGGAGAAATCTGTTGCCATGCCCTCCTCCAGGGGATCTTCCCAACCCAGGGATCAAATCCAGGTCTCCCCAATTGCAGGCAGATTTTTTACCGACTGAGCCACCAGGGGAGCTCCACAAAATTGGAGAGAGAGGCAAATACAAGGGAATCGTGGCTTATGGTTGCAGACTGACTGGTAGAAACTGCTGAACTGCCGGGAAAACCAATGCGGGGGTAGGAAAACTTAAACCGTAATTGATGAGTTGCTGGAGGGTCCGTGTGGTCTAATAGTTAAAACCTTCAGGGGCATTCGACCACGGGGCACTTCCCACAATATTGTGAGATTTGCCTCCAAAACCTCAACTGGTTCCCACAATAAATAAATTCCAACAAAGGGAGAAAAAGAAACATTTTTAAATACCTGAGAGCACTCTATTCTTCCTAACAAGGTCTGACCTCAGGGCAAACTAGTTAACCAGAACCTAACCTGCTGGGATATGATAGAACTTAACTGACTCAGAAAAAGGAAATACCCAACTCCAGCTGGGTCTAACTTTCATGTGGGAGAAGAAAAATACCCAACTGCAACCCATTCTAGCCATCCTGTTCCATATACAAGGAAGAAAAAGACAGAAACACTTAAATACACAGTTCAGAGACATAGGCTCACTAAGTCTAAGACCTCCCTCCCCACCATATTAAAGGATTATTTACAACAGTTACTATTACATCATGTCTGGTTATCAAGAGAAAAAAATCACGAAACATATCAAGACAAAAAACACAATTTGAAGAGACAGAGCAAGCAGGCAGAAAAAATCGGTAAGGACACAGCTGAACTCAACCACACGATCAATCAAAAGATATAATTCACATCTATATAGACTATTTTATCCAATAACAGTGGAATAAACATTTTTCTCAAGCTCACTTAGAACATTCACCAAGATAAAGCACCTTCTGGGTCATAAAACACACCTCAACAAATGTAAGAGTAGAAATCATCCAATGTCTATTCTCAGACCACACTGAAATTAAAAATCAATAAGAGATATAGCTGTAAAAACCCAAAATATGTAGTAGAGATGATACAGCACACTTTTAAATAACACATGGATTTTAAAAAAAAAAAAAATCTCAGGAAAAGCTTTAAAATGTGACTTTGGGCAATTGTATGTCAATGTAGACTTGTCCTTGGTAAAGAACCATACCACTCTGATGAGTGATGTTGATGATGGGGAGTTTGTGTGTGTGTGTGTGTGTGGAGGGGGGGACATAGAAAAAATGAGGACTCTCTGTATCTTGGGCTTCCGTGGTAGCTCAGCAGTAAAGAATCTGCTGGCAATGCAGGAGACCCAGGTTTGATCTCTAGATGTCAGCAAGATGTCCTGGATAACAGGATCCAACCAGTCCACCATGAGAGGTACCAAGCGTATCAGGGTATTAAATTTCTGCTTGAATCCAGACACCATCTTGGGAAGGAAGAATGAGGGGAGACTCTCTTTAATGATTAACAGAGATTGTTCTGGGCTGCCCTGGTGGCTCAGATGGCAAAGAATCTGCCTGCAATACAGGAAACATGGGTTCTATCCCTGGATTGGGAAGACCCCCTGGAGAAGGAAATGGCAAACCACTCTAGTATTCTTGCCTGGAGACTTCCAGGGACAGAAGGGCGTGGAGGGCTACAGTCCTTGGGGTTGCAAAGAGTTGGACATGACTGGGTAACTAACACTTACTTACAGCTCCCAGACCAGTGTCACACTCACTCTTCATCAGCTGTGGATTCTATTAAGAGTGTTCTTCTACTTTGTGAGAGAGCTAAGAGATCAGAAAAACTGCTTGACTTCTTTTTCCCCAGTTTTGTTTACTGTTTTATTATTTTTATTGGAGGATAATTGCTTTACAGTGTTGTGGTGGTCTCTGCCGTACATCAAAACCAATCAGTCATAATTATATGTATACATGTCCCCTCCCTCTTGAGCCTCCCTTCCCCCCACCCCCAATTCCACTCCACTAGATTGTCTTAGAGTGCCAGGCTGGGCCTGAAACAGAAAAAATCCTTGACTTAAATTGACCACTCTAAGGATTTTCTCTCTTTCTCACCCCAGTAAGAGCAAAAGCAATATGAGGTCAAGTTATATAAAACGCAAAAAGTTACATTTTTGTTTATGGACATCTATATAAATTTTCTATATAAATTGTAGTGCTGCAGAAGACTCCTGAGAGTCCCTTGGACTGCAAGGAGATCAAACCAGTCAATCCTAAAGGAAATCAACCCTGAATATTCACTGGAAGGACTGATGTTGAAGCTGAAGCTCCAATACTTTGGATACCTGATACGAAGAGCTGACTCATTGGCAAAGTACCCTGATGGTGAGAAAGACTGAAGGCAGGAGGAGAAGTGGGCAGCAGAGGATGAGATGGCTGGATGGCATCACCAACTCCAGGAGATAGTAAAGGACAGGGAAACCTGGCGTGCTGCCATCCATAGGGTCACAAAGAGTCAGACACAACTTCGCAACTGAACGACAACATGTAAATTTGCATCCTGTCATATTGGATGAGCTTTTCCTAAATTTTAGACACAGTCTCCTCCCTAAACTTGCTAATAATCTTTACTAGTTATAATTCTTCAATGGAGCAAAGCCTATGACCAAAGAACTAAATCTCAAAGAGCACCACACCAGAAAAATATAAAAATTTGGAAGAGAAAAATACTGTCAATTATTATTTTAAAAAAGAACCTGATTCAAGAATATCTTCTCTCCAGTCTCATGCTTTCTGCTTCGTAATTATCTCCTAAATCATCTCTACAGCCATTAAAGATGCTTCTGCCAAAGTCTGACACTAAGAAACCACTTGAAGGTCTGGAGGGCTTTGCTCCAACTATTCTAACCTGACTTGATCTCACTGTATAATACACCACTAACCAATATATGCCAACAAAATGGACAACCTAGAATAAATGCACAAATTCTTAGAAAGGCACAACCTTCCAAGGCTGAACCAGGAAGAAACTGAAAATATGAACAGACCAATCACAGGTACTGAAATTGAAACAGTGATGAAAAACTTCCAACAAACAGAAGTCTGGGACCAGATGATCTGTTCACAGGCAAATTCTATCAAACATTTAGAGAAGACTTAACACCTATTCTTCAGAAAATCTTCCCCAAAATTGCAGAGGAAGGAACATTACCAAGCTCACAGTACAGTATACCAAGGAATATGTCATACCTTTAGGACTAAAAACTCAGTAACACAGTAGCAAGGTCATATAACATGTCCATGCTAAGGACTTTATTTAATGTGGCTGAGTTTATTGTGATAATTGATAAAAGACTTTAGTCTGCTATTTATACCAGTACTGAAGACTTACAAAGGTCACTTTCCTTTTATCAAATTCTATGAGGGAAATTCTATCATCTAGTGCTACTTCTGAACTTGAGGTTTATAGAAGGGTTTGGGCTATATTCCTTCAAATGTTGGGAAATTATCTCCATATTTCTTACAGGTTTTTTAAGTGACATTTTTCCTCTCCAGGGGAAAAAGCCAACATAGGCATCAGGCCAGGCCTCCCAGTCACAGTAAATTGGAGCAAGAAGGCAATTACTCAAACTGCAAGTAAAAACTTCTCTTTAATTTATAATTATCCTCTCCCTTTTGTTTCAGGTTCTGTTATTCAAAATTCGAAGGAAGTTTTTTTTCAAGAAACTTTTTCTGAAGAACAATTCCTGCAAAAAAAACAAAATCTCACCACGTCCAGCACTGTGTGCACTAAAGGAAATGTCCAGAAAAAAATGCTCAGAAAAAAAAAAAATGCTCAGTATCACTGAAGAAAGCTCTATGCCATCCAGACTATGATTTCCAATTTCAAAACAAGTCAAAGCATGATTAGTCCCAGGAAAGGCAAAGAGCTAGAACTTCAGGATACACAGCAGGCAACAAGATCAAAGCGCTCCCAAATCATTTTCTGCCCCATTTAGTTATTTATTCATTCATTTAACAAACACTTTTTGATGATGTACCTGATAGAAGGTGGCTGTGGAGTGCTCTGGTGTCAGCTAGAAACTTCCAGAGTTCCCCCAGCTGAAACTTGAGACTGGCTGTCTGTATACTGAGGGCGAAGAGAGACGGAGGAAGATGCAGACCCATCAGATGTGTGGGTGGCAGGTTTAACAAGCAAGGAAACTTACATACCCAGCTTGTCTTGGGTGCTAGAAAAATGAATAGATCTCCACACCCATGCTCTGGAATCTTAAGAGTTTATACAGAGGCTTTCAGACACTTGGCAGTCTAGATGGTCTTAACATCACTTCAGTCTCTCAAGACCAAGCCCCAGAAAACAGCTGCTAGTGGGGAAATGGTGGGCAGAATGTACATTCCAAGGGCAGGGGAGGGGGCGAGGAGCCTCCGGTTGCTCAGGTCCAGCTCAATAGTCAACCGGCAGTCATGTCCTCTCGATGACCTCCTTCAACAACTGGTCATCTTAATAAGAGCGAAAAAGACAATGTCTCCATTCCTGAGGACATTGAAGTTTCAATGCAGCTGAAAGATACGTGAACAATTTCAACAGAGTCATAAATGCTAAGACACGGGAAGCATGGAGTTCTCCTAAGAGATTCTGGTTGAGGACAGAGGGGTGGGTCACTGAAGTTTTCCAGAGGAGCAACTCTAAATGGATAATCGAAGTATAGACTTTTCACCCAGTGATCAGTAGATGAACTGTGACTAGAATAAAGGTATTCCCAGGCAAATTGTCTGCTGTATCGCAAGAGAAATAGGGCTATGCTAATTTCAGCAAGAAAGAAAAACACAAATACTGCATTTCCAAATTTAGTCAACGAGGGACATTGAGTCAGGCCACTGGAAACAGGCACAAAGTTTAATCATTCCAAGGAGCTGAGTATTGTGTCTCTTATCTACTAATCTAAAATTAAATTCCCTTTAGCTTTGACATAAAGACTATTTATAGGCATTTTAAAAGAAGAAGAAAAGAAAACTAAAAAGCTTTAACCCAGGATGTATCTCCTAAACCCAAAGTGATGAGAAGAAAGCGACATCTAATGGTTGGTTATTACAAAACAACTGCATTTGCTCCCCAAAACTCAAGAGACTAGAAAAGAGATTCTTTGACATAAACCATCCAACAAGATAGCCTCCAAAGTCATCCTAAAAAAGTCAAAAATACCATCAAGCCATCTGGGAAATGAGCTCACTTCATTCAACCTAATGTCATGCTGAACTGCGGGGTTTAACCAAAAGGCAATCTAAAGATTGAGTATAAACAGTTTAAATACTTTTAGACTTTTGAGAATTCTGAGATTTTAAAACTTTTTTCCCTCTGGTGAAAAAATAGTATTTACATAGCACAAACATGTCCCAGACCTTCATCCAAGTGCCTCATATATATTAACTTATTTAAAGATACTTTTACACAATCCACATTTATGCAAGTGAAAGAACCATAAATTCTGTTAGAACCTTTAAGGTCAAAGTAGAAATAAATTAATGTTGTAAACAGCCAGGAATACTAAATGGATTTAATTACTTCTTAGAACAAAACCACAAAGGAACTTAAGACGTCATCATTTATATTTTGGTCCTTACAGCTTGTTGAACAATCTATCCCATGAGAGGAAATACAGCATATTTACTTGTTTTTTTAAGTTATCTTGCTCTTTGTTTTATCTTGCTTATCTGTGCAAAGTACTTTTTCCAAACATCTCTATCCCAACACTGAATTTTAGCAGTACTTTATAGACTTATAAGGTATACTCCCAAATAGTTTCTCTCTTTCCAAACATCATTTATCCAATTCTAGAAAAAGTTACCAGGTATAGAGTGGTTCCTGGCTTAAGTTTAATAGGTCAAATGGCCAATAGCAAGAATGGAAATACAAATCATGATACACGTTTTTTCTACATCAAAGTGTTTTCATGCATAAATTATAAGTATTATTCTATATTGTCCACTGAAGAAAGATTTCTTATTTATGTGTTAATCACCTTAACTAGCTAAATACCAGTAAATACAAACTGCTGTAAATTCCAAGGTAGTTCTATAAAAACTACTTTGTTTTCACCTACAGTTGTATTGATTAATGAATTGCATGCGGCCTCTTGTCTATACATAGATTCATATTGAGACAACTTCAGGATGTAAGCTCACTATAGGATATTTTTAGTAATAAACATTCCTTTGCAACTAATTAAGAAAGACATCTATCTCTTAAGGACTTATAACTTGTTCTGAAGCATCTTTTGTTGCTATGTAGATCATCCTCATACTCAAAGGTTGAACAGGTATGGTGTAGGGTTGACTGATCTCCTGCTTTTGTGAGGGATTTTTGCTACACATGGAAGCTTCTTTTTTCTTTTGTAATGGTCAGGACAGAAAAGCATAGATTACATAACTTTACCAAAATGCACAAAGCCCATTTTTAGTAATTTACCAACCAAGGAACAATTCTTTCAGGAACCAGACAGAATTCTACACAACTCAATTGCCTTTCCTTAAAAATTGGATATTTTATGCATCATGTATTTGGCACAGAATACATTAAGCTTGTCCATTACCCAACCTGGGAATCCCCACCTCCTTCCAAATCTCTTAGGGGTGTTGGTCATTTTCCTGTTCCCGGAACAAAAGGAGTGCACATTTTGGACATACAACCCAGAAGCAGCAAAGAGAATTCAGTGGGTCTATTACCCCACAGGACCTAAGGTGGCCACCTTCCAAAGACTGACCCCTCCTCATATTTTCTACTCTAGCTCCTCCCTGAAGTACCCAGATAATAGTCAAGGGAAGTGAAAGTCGCTCAGCCATATCCAACTCTTTGCAACTCCATGGACTAACACAGTCCATGAAATTCTCCAGGCCAAAATATTGGAGTGGGTAGTCTTTCCCTTCTCCAGGGGATCTTCCCAACCCAGGGATCGAACCCAGGTCTCCTGCATTGCAGGCAGATTCTTTCCCAACTGAGCCACAAGTGAAGCCCAGATAATAGTATCTCATATATATTTCTTGGGTTTTTCAGATGCAAATAACCACCACCAAATAAAATAACCACCTGATGATCATGAGCATGAACCCCAGATTTACTGGCGTCTAAAGCTTGATAATGTTAACTGCCCTGTTACCTCACCATCAACCAACCAGAATTGTGCATGAGCTGAGCTGATCACATACCCTGGGATGCCTGTCCCTCATCTGGCCTTTTAAAAATGCTTTACCAAAACTCTTTGAGGAGTTCGGAGTTTTCTGAGTGTGAACCACCCATGTGAGCCTTGCATGGCCCTGCAGTAAACCTTTCTCTGCTCCAAGCTCTGATGTTTTGGTTTGTTTGGCCTCACTATCAAATGCACACATGAACCTGCATTTGGGAACAGGTTCACTGCTTAATCGATCGGTCATCTCCAACTCTTTGCGACTCCATGGACTGTAGCCTGCCAGGCTCCTCTATGCATAGGATTCCCCAGGCAAGAATACTGGAATTGAGTTGCCATTCTCTTCTCCAGGGGATCTTCCCAACACAGGGATCGAACCCAGATCTCCGGAATTGCAAGCAGATTCTTTACCATCTGAGACAGCAGGGAAGCCTGGGTGGCAAAGTGGTAAAGAATCCACCTGTCACTGCAGGAAGACACTAAGAGACACTTGTTCAATCCCTGGGTCAGGAAGCTCATCTCGAGTAGAAAATGGCAACCCACTCCAGTATTCTTGCCTGGAAAATTCTGTGGCTAGAGGAGCCTGGCAGGCTATGGTCCATGGGGTCACAAATAGTTAGACACAACTGAACATGCATGCACATGATACATGATACCACTGTTTAATCAGCAAAGTTCTGACCTGTGTTATCTGTTAGTGACATCCAGAAGCACAAACAGTAAGATTTTTTTATTTCTTTCAAAGATAATTAATTAGAAAATTTAAAAATTATATCTCTAGCTTTTCTTACTGTGCCTGTTAAGAGAAAGAAATATTTCAGTCAAACTTCTGACTCTGTGGGAAAAAATGACATATTCCTGGCAAAAAAAAAAAAATCCAAGGATGAAACCCCACAAAGTTTCCCTTTCCTAGAAACCCCAAACTCCTTCACAATTTCAGATCCTGGCATATATCAATTTCTTCCCAAATAAGATGCTTTCAACCTTACACAGGAAGCTCTATCATTCCAAGCCTCATTCTAGCTTCTAAAAGTGCCTTGTCTGTATCAGATCCTCAATAAATGTTTGAGTTAATTCATTATAAGTATAGTGGTAAGTTTCTTTCCAACTTCTTTCATAGGTCAATTTCTCTAGCTACGGTCAGCTAGTAAATATTGTAATTTCAATTCATAGCTGTATTTCAAGAGGAGAGGAGGGAAGCAATTCTGTTTGATCAAACAACTGAGCCAGGCCTTGTGTCAGGGAAAATGAGAGAGAGAGTAGCTAAGACAGTTTCTCCCCAAGGCAAGATGTAGTTAGGTCTGAAAAGAATAAAACAAGGCAATAGTTTGTCTGGTCATTAGAGGTTTCGGTTTTCATATCTGTGCAACGAAATACTTGGTCTGAGACGTGGCAGCAACCTAAATCTCCATCAACAGAGGATGAATGAAGATGTGGTACACATTTTACAATGGAATAGTACTCAGCCTTTAAAAAAATGAAATAATGCCCCTTGCAGCAACATGAATAGACCTAGAGATTGTCATATAAGTCATATAAGATTGTCATACCAAAGCTAAGTAACTCAGAGTAGATATATTGTATGATATCCCTTATATGTGGAATCTAAAAATATACATACAAATGAACATATTTACAAAACAGAAAGAGACTCACAGATTTAGAGAACAAACTTATGGTTGCCGTGGGGAAGGAAGAATTAGGGAGTTTGTATGGACATGTACACAATGCTATATTTAAAATGGATAACCAACAAGGACCTACGGTACAGCCCAGGGAACTCTGCTCAATGTTATGTGGTAGCCTGGATGGGAGAGGGTTGTGGGGGAGAATGGATACATGTATATGTATGGCTGAGTCCCTCTGTCATTCACCTGAAGCTATCACATTGTTTGTTAATTGGTTACCCTCCAAAACAAAATAAAAAGTTGAAAAAAAAAAAAATCCCTGGGCTGAACGGCTTCTCAACTATGATTTTTGCCATGGAGTCTAGGATAAAAACAAGAAATTGGCTAAAGAAGCCAGGAAACTTTATAGTGTAACCAACAAGGGCATCTAATTCACCAAAATTCAGAGTGGGGAAGCTTCTCTCATGGGAGAAGAGCTCTGAGAAACCAAGTCCTAAGGATTTTCTCTCCGTTCCGCACGGCATAGAGAAAGAAAAGGCAGAGAAGTGAGGCAGTAAGGAAATCTGCAGATGAAAACGAAAGGCAAGAAACTCTCCAGCAGCTGTCACAGAAGTCAGTTTTCAGAACAGTGAAATGCTTCTCAACCAGTCTACGATAAATATAGAGGTTTTTCCTTTTTTTCTTTTTTTTAGTTTCCAATCTGTTGCTAACTGATCTCTAAGCTTGGTAAAGACAGAGACACTGGGACACTTCATCCCTATATTATGAAAACAAAGAACTCAGTATCGTGAATGCAATAATTATCTAGTTGCTTAGTCCTGGTTTAGAGAATTTTCAGAGAAACTTTGCAGAAGAGCATTAACAATGAACAAAGTGAGAAAAACAAACACCATATATTAACACACACCTGTAGAATCTGAAAAATATTTGTATAGACGATCTTATTTACAAAGCAGAAATACAGATATACACGTAGAGAACAAACAAATGGATACCAAGGGGGAAGGGGATGATGGGATGAACTGGAAGATTGGGATTGACATACTGATACTATGTGTAACATAGATAACTAATGAAAATATACTGTGTATACAGGGAACTCTACTCACTGGTCTGTGGTGACCTAAAATGGGAAGGAAATCCAGGAGGAAAGGATATATGTATACTATAGCTGATTCACTTTGCTACATGGTAGAAACTAACACATTATAAAGCAACTATCCTCCAATAAAAATTTTTTTTTTAAAAAATGAACAAACTGTGAAGGGCCTTCTTGCAAACTACCAAGTTATCTTGCAAGAGTTTTACAGATGCTGGCAAAAGACATGACCCTCCCATGTCAGAGACAAAGGACGGGGCCTTACTCACTGCAACAGCAGTAACCGGTCAGCATTTGAGCCAATTGCTCCAAGCCCCAGGGCTTCTCTGGTGGCTCGGCTGGTAAAGAATCCGCCTCTAATGTGGGAGACCTGGGTTCGATCCCTGAGTTGGGAAGATCCCCTGGAGAAGGGAACGGCTACCCACTCCAGTATTCTGGCCTGGAGAATTCCATGAACTGTATAGTCCAGGGAGTCGCAAAGAGTCAGACACAACTGAGCAACGTTTACTTCAGTCCAAGCCCCAACACCAGCAGGCAATGCAGAGAAAGGTCGATCATGTCTGCATCCACAGAGGGTTGTATTACAGCAGAATAAACCTCAGTTCAGGAAACCTGAATATTTCATAATGAAAAATAGTATGCCTGCCTCTATCCTGGAAAGAAATGTTTTCTTCGTCATGTTGTATAGTGAGATTGCTTACTGACCCTTGGCTCTAGAGGAAAACATTATCCCTACCAAAGATTATCAATTTCCTGTTGCTGCTGTAACAAATGACCACAAACTTCATCGCTTAGCCAATACAGATTTATCATCTTTCAGTGCCAGAGGTCGGAAGTTCAAATTGGACCAAAATGAAGGTACTGGCAAACTTGTATTCCTTCTTGAGGAGAATCCATTTCCTTGACTTTTCCAGCTTCCAGGGGCTACCAGCATCCATTGACTCATGGTCCCTTTCTTACATTTTCAAAACTATCAGAAGATGAGTCCTTCTCACATCAAGTCACTCAAACCATCTTTTCTGTCTCTCTCTCTCTCTTCCACTCTAAAGGATTTTTATGATTACATTTCACCCACCTTGATAATCCAGGACAACCTCCTTATTTTAAGATCCTTTAGCTTATTAGCATTCTTGATTCTATCTGCAACGTTAATTTCCATTTTCCCCATAACCCATTTTCCCCATGAAGTAACAAATTCAAAGGTTTCTGGAATAAAGACGTGGACATCTTTGAAGGTAGAAATCTTCTTCTGTCTACCATTCAAGACTGTCCTTTGTTTCAGGAAGAAACATATTCTCTGTCTTCCAGGGCTGTTAGCTGTACAAACATCTGTGAAAAAATAGTCCAGAACAAAGGGCAGTCCAGTCCTTTGCTTCACAAGACATGCAGAAATGTGAGACATTCATGGAAAATTGTCCAATGCTCACCACCACTTGCTATCCTTGTATACTTACATAAGAAACTGAGTAGAGATTCTTAATTGCTTCAAATTATGTTCTCTCTCATACTAATGTTTTTCTTTTGTTTAATATGACATCTGACAGAATCTAGATCAAAGGCTATATTTGTTTATATGGGTTCAAACAGCTAAATAATTCTATGTGGAAAGAGAAATTACAGTTAGATATTTTAGCAGAAATTTCCTAGTTTAATCAGAGACTAAGTGTATAATCAACAATCAACTTGCAGAGATCAAGGAACACGTATAAGAAAACAAAGCAGCTTAAATAGCCCACACAAAGTCAGCTTGGCAGCCGGTGTCGGAGGGAGGGTCCTTTTGATATTTCATTCCAGTGCTAAAAAATTTTCTATGTCAGGAAATTCTTCATACTTAACCTTAAATATTACTCTTGCAGCCTTAACCCATCTCCTCTTAAACTGTCTCCAGGGATATCTCTCTCATGATCCTTTGTGCCTTCCAGAAGGGACAGAAATAAAAGACTCTCATGATATCCCTCCTTAATAAATTGTTCTAAAAGAAACTTGCCTGTCATTCCTACACCGAACCTACAAAAAAGATTCTTTGGTAAACTTTAGTTTTGCAATGAAGAAAAGTTCTACCCATACTAAGTTATTCTTACTGAAGTAAATTGGAAAATGTTGTCACTTTTGGAGAAATATTTGCATTTTATATGTTATTTAAAATAGAAGTTTCAAATAAAGCACCAAGATAAAACAGATGAAAAAGTGGTATGAGACCCACGTGTGAAATTTACAAAGGAGTAAACTAAAAACCTGTGACATGACTCTTGAAATTTTTTATGAGCATTAAGACTATAAAAGCTCAGATTGTTAGAATTGAAAATTTGTGAAGAGGATTTCTTTGGAGGCAGCTGTTAATCTTCTGTTTCAATATCCCATTGGGTTTAGGGGGGAAGGCTTATTCTTATCCTTAAGGCAAAAGAAAGCTTCAAGGCAACTACTCCTAAGAGTAAACAATTCTCTTGATTTGGCAACAAGATGATGAAGAGTTTGCTGCCATGCTGGGGTCAGCCTTCACTTACAGAGTTTATTTAAGCAAAGACTGTTTCCTGTAGACCGTATGTGGCACTAGAGCCCCCATGTATAGTGTGCTGGTTGTGTGCTGTCAAGAGTACAATATCTAGGGGCTTCCCTGGTCGTCCAGTGGCTGGGAATCCAGCCATGCAATGCAGGGGACCTCTGGCTGCATCCCTGGTCCAAGAGGATACCACATGTCACAGAACAACTAAGCCCATGGGTCACAACTACTGAGCCCACGTGCTGCAACTACTGAAGCCTGTATGCCTTAAAGTCCATGCTCCACAGCAAGAGAAGCCACTGCAACGAGAAGCCCGCACTCCCCAACTAGAGAGTAGCCACTGCTCGCCACAACTAGAGAAAGCCTGCTCACAGCAATGAAGACTCAACACAGCCAAAATAATAAAGAAAGAATACAACATCTAGAATGCATAAAGAAGATGTGGTACATATGTACAATGGACTATGAGCCATAAAAAAGAACAAAATAATGCTATCTGCAGCAACATGGATGAACACAGAGATTATCATATTAAGTGAAGTAAATCAAAGACAAATATCATATGATATCCTTTATATGTGGAATCTTTAAAAAAAAAAGATACAAATGAACTTATTTACAAAACGTAAACAGACTCACAAGCATAGAAAAACTTATGGTTATCAAAGGGGAGAGGGGAAAAGGATAAACTAAAGAGTTTGGGATTAAAATATATATACCACTATATATAAAATAGAGAACAAGGACCTACTGTGTAGTACAGGAAACTCTCAATATCTTATAATAACCTATAATGGAATAGAAATGTTAAAGTATATATATTTATATATATACATACATATATGTATGTATTACTGAATCATTGGAAAAGACCCAATTCTGGGAAAGATTGCGGGCAGGAGGAGAAGAGGGCAACAGAGGATGACCTCACCAACTCAATGGACATGAGTGTGAGCAAACTCTGGGAGATGGTGAAGGACAGGCAAGCCTGGTGTGCTGCAGTCCATGGGGTCACAAAGAGCTGGACACGACTTGGCGACTGAACAACAACAGAAACTGAATCACAACTAACACAACATTGTAAATCAATGTTTATACTTCAGTTAAAATTTTTCTTTTTAAAGAGTAATAAAGTGGGTGGGGGTCATTTACGTGGTAGAATATTTATTTTCTGCACATGGCCATAAAGGTCTCCTTCTAAAAAAACCAGCATACATTACCACAATTTTGTAACAGATAGAAACAACGTGTCTTAAAGAAATCATGTCTATTAAATACAAAAGCATTGTGTTTGGAGCATTTGGAGGCAGCTGTGATTCTTCTGTTTCAATATCCCATTGGGTTTGGGGGGAAGGCTTACTAACATCCTTAAGGCAAAAGAGAGCTTCGAGGCAACTATTCTAAGAGAAACAATTCTCTTGATTTGGTAACAAGATGATGAACAGTTTTGTGGACTTCCTGTGTGTGTGTGAGAGAGAGTGTGTGTGTGTGTACACCAGCATAGGGATTATCTAGAATCTCATTCAATCAAGCTGCCTGGAGAAATCCAGGAGAAAGCTCAGCAAAGGCAAACAAAAGCCAGAAGTGGACCACCAGACTGTAAGAGTCTGCAGATGGCATAAGCAAGAGTGTTCGGTTGGAAAGAGAGAACTACAGATGAGAAACCCCCAACCATGAGAGGAAACGTGCCCACAGGAAAGACCGCAGGGTGCCACTGTTTGCCCATTCCACGCTTTTGTGTTTAAGAAACAGAGTTCATTTGAATCTTGGTAAATCCCCTTCTGTTAAAGTCGATGACCAGCCAGAACCTTCTTGCCCTGCTCCATATCTCTCTTCCCCATTTCCTATTTCAACTGCCCAGGTCAGTAACATTGGTTGGCAAGATGAAGACGTGAAGGGCCCACACGTGCAATGTGCTACCACAGAGGGATGAATCCTACAGGGATGTTGGTCCTCAAACTTCTCTCTCATGGTATCAGACACCCAACTCTTAAATGGCTTCTGTAAACCCCAAAATCTACTTCACACATGCACATGGAAAATGACTTACAATATTCCTTCAGCATCTAATATTTGGTAAATTTTGACTTTTTATGCTTTGATCTTCACCAAGTTGCTTCAGTCATGTCCAACTCTCTGTGACCCCATGGACTATAGCCCACCAGGCTCCTCTGTCCATGGAGTTCTCCAGGCAAGAATACTGGAGTGGGTTGCCATTTCCTCTTCCAGGGGATCTTCCCGACCCAGGAATCGAACCCTTGTCTCTTAAGTCTCCTGCACTGGCAGGCAGACTCTTTACCACTAACACCCCCTGGGAAGCTGGACTTCACTAGAACTCAGAAAATCATCAAAGAGGGCAAACTGAAACCTCAGGGAGAAATGTAAAAAACAAGCCTAAAAGTATGAAGAAGATCAAGGGGCAAATAGGAATAGAGCAAGATAAATGAAAACAGATTGAAGCAGACTAAGGGGCCAGACCTCCAAGGAGGACAATGAAATATTTAACTCAATTTGTACTTCATGATAAAGTCAATGAGAGCAAGGTGGCTGACCGGTGGCCTGATATCACTGCCTCCAGCATCTATCCAGCATCCCCCAAGGTGACCATAAGCAGTTGTGCATCATAAAATGTGTATAATGGAAGATCAAGTTGTCCAGTTAAGAACCCAAAGAAACTGCTGGGACAGGAGACTTCAACATCAGGAATATAGACCCAGAATGGACAGTGACTCCAAAGATCACAGTGATGCAATGGGCCTCCACTGACAGAAGCCAGAAAACAAGCAGAGGGTTTGTCCAATTCAATAAGTCCAAACCAGATCAGTAACCAAGATATTTGAGAGAAATGAGGTAACTTTGAAATCTTATTTGATACAAATAAGCAGCAGTCTCCCACAGATAACACACACACTCACCCTGAAGGTGTGCAAAGATTATAGACTGGGTACAAGGTCCCAGCTAATTTTAAAGCAACAAGTTTTCAGATTTTGTACTTTTCTAGGCACGCTTCCCTATAACTTGTCTGAGTGATAATGAAACCCAGTGTTTTACACTCACTTTGCTCCCAACTTACAAAAGAAAGGCCTACCTCTCACCCACCTCAAACCTTAAAATGATTCTAGGACCAGAGGGACAATTTGGTAACTACTTCAATGAAAACCCCATAAATGGTTTCACATATACACACCCCCATGGATCTAATTAAGAGAAGCATTTCCTGTATATTTCTACATATATACAATTTTATTCAAACTTTTAAAAACTTACACCTAGGAATGTGTTCCCAGATAGTAAAGGTATAAAATAAAACCAGAAAGTATTTGCTCTAGGGTGTGAAATGACCTACAAGTTCATTTAATTTGGTAAGTCATGTCTGATCTTGCAACCCCATGGACTGTAGCCAGGCTCCTCTGTCCATGGAGTTCTCCAGGCAAGAACACCGGAGTGGGTTGCCATTTCTGGCTGACAATATACTACCTCAATTTGAGTAATATTAACAATTCTATGGGTATTCACTTTAAAGCACTATTCAGACTTTTTAAAAAATGAACAAAGCCTTCATTGCTTTCCTCTAGTAAAATCACATATTTAGAAGCTTAAAATAATATTTATTATCTCAGTTTTTTAATTAGATTTTCCCCAGATTTATTGAGATATAACTAACAAAACATTATGTAAAATTAAGATGTGTTGATTTGATACATTTATATATCACAAAATGATTATCACCATAGCATTAGCTAACACTTTCATCCAGTCACATAATTCTTTTTACTTTTTTATATAAACATGGTTAATGTACACTATTAAATGTTACAGATGTACAACATAGTGATTCACAATATACACCATTTATAATATTGGCTATATTCCCTGTGCTTTACAATATATCCTTGTAGCTTATTTATTTTATACAGAATAGTCTGTACTCTTAATACCCTACCCCTCTATTTCCCCTCCCCTTTCCCCTCTCCTCACTAGTACCCACTAGTTTATTTTCTATATCTTTGAATCTGGGGGAGTTTTTGGTTATATTCACTAGTTTATTTTCTAGATTCCACAAATAAGTGATTATCATATAGTATTTGTCTTCCTCTGACTTATTTCACTTAGCATAATGCCCTCTAAGTCCATCTATGTTACTGCAAATGGCAAAATTTCATTCTCTTTTATGGCTGAGTACTATTCCATTGTATATATCTGCTATATCTTCTTTATCCATTCATCTATTGATGGACACTGAGGCTGCCTCCACATCTAGGCCATTGTAAGTAATGCTTCTGTGAACATTAGGATGCATATATCTGGTATCCCTTTAAGGAAATTATTGTTCTAACCGATAATATACTCTAGTCTTTTACAGTCACTTTGCTCCCAATTTACAGAAGAAAGGCCTACCTCTCACCCTTCTCAAACCTTTAAGTGATTCCAGGACCGAAGAGAATATTTGATAATTTCTACATGAGAGTCCCATAAACAGTTTCACATATATACATCCCAATAGATCTAATCAAGAGATGTACTTTCTGCATATTTTTACTTTTCAAAAAAGTTATCAAATACCTATATTGTTTTGAGCAGCTGCAGAATAGAAAAGTGAAAGTGAAAGTCACTCAGTCGTGTCCGACTCTTGGCAATCCCACGGACTATACAGTCTGTGGAATTCTCCAGGCTAGAATACTAGAGTGGGTAGCCTTTCCCTTCTCCAGGGCATCTTCCCAACCCAGGGATCAAACCCAGGTCTCCCGCATTGCAGGCAGATTCTTCACCAGCTGAGCCACAAGGGAAGCTCACAGAGTAGGAGCATTCAATGCTAAGGAAATATTTTAACATAACAACCTTAGTGTCACAGAAAAATATATGTAATTTTTTAAACTTCAATTTATGTATCTTTTGTCCTTGCAATTATGTTTACTAGAGTAAATGTGGAGAAGACAATGGCAACCCACTCCACTACTCTTGCCTGGGAAATGCCATGGATGGAGGAGCCTGGTGGGCTGCAGTCCATGGGGTTCCCAAGAGTCAGACACGACTGAGCGACTTCACTTTCACTTTTCACTTTCATGCACTGGGGAAGGAAATGGCAACCCACTCCAGTGTTCTTGCCTGGAGAATCCCAGGGACGGGAGCCTGGTGGGCTGCCATCTATGGGGTCGCACAGAGACTGAATCGACTTAGCAGCAGCAGCAGAGTAAATTTATCAGTCAGGGGGCAAGAGACGCGAGACCACTGGGAAATAGAGAGAAATTTATTTTAAGGAATTGGCTCCTGTGATCGAGGGGGCTGTCAAGTTTGAAATTTGCAGGGCAGTCTGACAGGCTGGAAATTCAGGCAGGAGTTAACATGTCAGTTTTGAGGCAGAATTCCTTCTTCAGGAAACCTCTATTATGGCTCTGAGGGCACTCACCTCATCACAGGGAACAACGATAGAAGTGCAAAAGTATGTTACATCAGGATCAAATTCTATAAGTGGAATGAAAATGCAATTTCAAAGAGTACAAGAATAACAACACAATACTTAATACTATGATCAAATCTTTCAAAAGAGCGTTGTAAAATATGTATGAACTGCATCTTTGTGAAATCTTTAACTTGGGATAAAAATTTTAGGTGGCAACATAACAGGATACAGAAGTATGTAAGTACTGGTTAGCAATACTCCTTTAGAGGTCATGCAAGCAAAAGAGTTTGAAGACAATCTAGGGTTATAGAGTGTAGTTGTGAATGAACTCAGACGCTACTGTGCACATGTATCAGCTATGTTAATTTAGGATGATTACTTAAATGGGGTCCCTCAGTTTGGGGATGGGTTTTATTTTAATGTTATAGTAACAGTACTTCAGCTGGTTTAGGAGATTAAGTGGGACAGTATTTAGGAAGCACAGCACAGTTCCTCATGAAGCTGATCCTCAACAAATGTTCTCATTATTCAGCAGGTCATTTGCAGAAAATGATCCACCGAGACCTGTAATAGAGGGAAATGATGCCTGGCTTGTCCCACCAGATTCATCTCCAGCTTAATCCAGTGTTAACACCCCAGTGTTCTGTGTGGATAATGAAGGAATGGTCCTTAATCCCGACCTCAGCTCAGCATGGACAGGCATGCTAGCATTGGAATCCTCGCATTTTCCTAAGCATGTATTGGACACTAGCTCTCTCTTGCATTAGAAACGTATCCCAGCCAAGCTTCTTCCCAATGGTTGCTGTTTTTACTTAAAAGATCTCTAATGACCATGAGCTCCAAGTGTCCTTTGCTGAGTTACTCAACTATGAGATGAATTTCACATCTAGAAACACTTTCTTTCCAGCTCAAGTGAGTTTGTCTGTCTAGAGGCATTAGTTGATGCTTTCTGGTGAACTCAATAAAGAACCATTCCCTTTGGAACTTCCCTCGTGGTCCAGTGGTTAAGATTCTGCCTTCCAATGCAGGGTGTGTGGGTTCAATCCCTCATCAGGGAGCTGAGATCCCATATATCACAGGGCCAAAAAAACAAACCATAAAACAGAAGCAATGTTGAATTTTGGCTGTAACCCTTGCAGACAGAGTGTGTCTACCCTGGGGATTCCTTTCTAGGTTTTTCCTGACCTTCAACACCTGTGTTATTCTTTTCCAACCTCTCCTGTTGGTCCTGTGACCAGGCACGGTCCTGTGACCTTCCTGAGCTGCCTCTCACAGGTCAAACCATCCCTCTCAAGACTCATACGTGTAAAAGCCAGGAATTATTGACCTATCTAACTGTTTTCTGGAATTTTGCCTGTTTTTCCTAATGAATCATACTGAGTCATACTATTAATAGGTGATTTTTCCAAATTTAATTCTTTGCATTTTTGTCAAGGGGAGCCTAGGAAACAGGCCTCTCCAAAGAGGCCTGTGAAGTCTTCAATTCCCCAAGCAGGGCTCAAACCCAGACCCATGGCTGTAAAAGCACCTAGTCCTAATCATGGGACCACCAGGGAATTCCCTTTTTTATCTTTTCTGAGGAAAAAAAGAAATCCACCTCCTCTACTACTACTACACACACACACAAACAATAAAGGAGGAGAGGGGGGAAAAAAGCAGATGCAAATGTGACTTTCTGACTTTAAACCTTTTGAAGACATTTGCACCATTTACCCTACGTCCTTCATTTATTAGGTCACCAGAGAAAAGCAGTTTTTCTGGGAAAGCTGAGATGGTCTCTCCTGTCTCACAGCTAATGGGATTTCCAACCTGTCTCTTGCTTTTGCTGAGAAGACCGGCTTCCTACCATTTCTGTCCTTTAGGTGGCAGCATGATCCCTAACACAGAGCTGTCCTTTTTCCCCCAAGTTATACAAGTCTCACAATCAAAACAGTTGAATTATCTGAGGGGTGTGGAGGAGCTGGAGTGGTTCAAAGGGGAAGGAAGAGTCAGTGAGGACAGCGATGTGTACAAGAGAGAAGCCATACATTGCCCATAGAATCCAATATCTCAGCAACCACACTCATGGCCAAGAGAACACACCGTGAATCTTCGTCCCCAAATCCCACTATTTCTTGCCAGATTCTTGCTACTGTGTGCCAGACAGTTCTAGATGGCCGTACTGTCCTGGAGCACAGTAACAGAACTAGACAAGTGTCCTTTCTAGTATTAAGGTAACAGAGTGTAAACACTGGGATCCAAAGGTGAATAAAATGGATGGCTCCCATTCACTTATTCTACCCTCAATGGTCTTATATTTTAATGTGGGATATAGACAATTAAACAGTTAACAGGTAGGAATATAAGTTTAGGTGGTCATAGGGCCATAGGAAAAATGAGACCAGGTAAAAGGCTAGAGGGGTGCAGGGAGTGGCCATTTCAGATAGTGCTGTCGAGGGACATGTCTCTCAGGAGGTGCAGAGACCCGGTTAAGTGAGGGAGACGCTAACCGTCTGAGGGGGATAAAGCAAGGGGAAGAGCAATGCAGTTGTTAGGGGGAACACTGACCGAAGCCGCCCGCCCTGGCCAGGCACCACAGTGGCCACCTGCATGAGTCACCTTAACAGGAGGCCCTGGTAAAGAACTTGGAACTAACAAGCTACCACCACCCGGAAGAATTCAGGCAAGGTCAAAGGAGAGAGGACACACAAGTCCATACATCCTACCAACCTCCCAGAATCCTTCTCACTGGACTCCATCTTGGCTGAGCGATATGCGCCAACCAGGAAGACCCCTGGGCCAGAGAGACCCAGAAACAAACCACATCACCATAAAACGCCTGGCTGCCCCTTCCCAATAAAGTCTCTTGCTTTGTCAGCCCATGTGTTTCCTCGGACAGTTCATTTCTGAGTGTTAGACAAGAGCGCACTCTTGGGCCCTGGGAAGGGTCCCCCTTCCTGTAACACAGGGGCCACTGTGCTCAGACATCCTTGGCTTATTGGGGAAAAGAAGAAACTGCTGTGGTTGCAACTGGGGAAGCAAAGAGAGGAGTAGCCAGAGAGATGACGCCCTGCAAGGCCTTGGAAGCCAGAGGGAAAGTGCCAAGTTTTAGTGCAATGGTTAAGAAAAGCCTTTGGAGGAGGAGGTTTGAACAGAGGAACCATGGGGTCTAACTGTGGGGGCGGGGGGCGCTAGGCGCTAATATTTCTTTGGCTGCACCAGATCTTAGTTTTGGCATGCAGGCTCTTTTAGTTTGGGCATGTGGGATCTAGTTCCCATGGTTCAAACCTGGGCCCCCTGCATTGGGAGCATGGAGTCTTAGCCACTGGACAACCAGGGAAGTTCCCTAATTGTAATTTTAATGGGATCACTCTGGCTACTCAGCAGAGTATATATATCCTGGATTTGGAGTCAGGGAGGTAAAAGTGGGAGGAGAGAGGCCAGTCAGGAGGCTGCTGCAAAGGCCAGGGGAGGGATGGTGGTGGCTGGTGGCAGAGGACAGGTTGGAGGCAGAAGGCAGGGAGGATGGTCTGCTGGAAAGACAGGAAGAGATGTGGCAGGAGGCATCAGTAGTTCTATTCTGTTCCACTGGATTTAAGTCTCTATTAGTTGTCCTATTGCATGTGTGAGCTCAGTCGTTTCCGACTGTGTGTGTGACCCCCATGGCCAGTAGCCTGCCAGGCTCCTCTGTCCGTGGAATTCTCCAGGTAAGAATACCAGGAGGGGACAGCCATTCCCTTCTCCAGGGGATCTTCCTGACCCAGGAATCAAACCTGTGTCTCCTGAATTGGCAGGCAGATTCTTTACCATTGAGCCACCTGGGAAAACAGACATCACATAGGCAAAAGGATACACACATCTAAAGCTCAATGGGAAGGTCAGCAGTAGAGAAAATATAAGAGTCCTGCAAACGTAGGTCCCTTTTCTAACCAGTTAGCTGAATAAGAGCACCAAGAAGCAATTGTGGCTATAGAAGCCTCCAGGGACTGAGTCCTGGGGCATTTGAACACTTGGAAGAGTGTAGGAAGAAAATCACATGTGTTCCACAGTTTGGCATTTCACTAAAGAGAAAGTGATCAACTGTGTCAAAAGCTTCTGAGAGTCCCAATAAATGAGTCCCACAAACAAATTTAACCAGGTGAAAAGTCACTGCCAATGCTGACAAGGGCACTCTCGACAGAATGTGGGGAAAGAATTGATGAGAGTGAAATAGAGAACATCAAGGGAAGGACATGGAGTGGAGAAAGCCTGTGGATTTTGGCTGTAATGAGGAACAGAGAAAGGAGGCAGAAACTAGAGGGAGAGGGAAGTTCTAGGAAGAACTTTTAAAGGAGGGAGAAATTTCAGTATGTGCTGGTAGACAGCATCCAGGAGAGAGAAGAAAACAATGATGCAGGAGAAAGGGGAAGAAGAATCGAGGAGCAGAACCAAGCGAGGAGGAGGAGAGCCATCACATAAGTGGAGGGAAGGGCCTCGGCAAGAAGCAGGGACAGCTACTGCAGAAAGGGACAGTCACAGTAGCCAGACCAGAGTCTGGACTGTGCAGAGATGGGGTGGAAGGGAGGAGGAGGCGGTTCTCTTCGTATTGCTTCCATTTTCCCCATGAAATAAGATTACTGGCCAAGAGTGAAGAGAAGGAGGGAGTGTTGAATGTGTGATGAGAGGAGAAGGTGTAAAATATTCCTCATTGGAATGAATAAGGTGAGTTCATTGCAGAGATTACAACAAAGTGTCTGGAAGTTCCGTAGACCTCTTTAAGGTTTGGGATCACAGATTGAAACTTGGTCTTGTCAGTCCATGTTTGCTTTTTTTCTTCTAGTCACAGGAAGATGGATCAGGAGGTTCTCCTGGTTTCTGCCCAGGCCTCTCTCATCACTCCTCTGGCTTCTTCTTTTTCTCAACTTTCTCTCCTCTTTCCACTAACACAGGGTCCAAAATGCAGACTTTAAAGGCCCTGTCTCTGTCACTTTCTCTTACATCTCTGACATACCTTCTCAATGATTGCATTTGGTCCCTGAGTTCAGCTATCTTCTCCCAAATGTAGATTCTGATGTCTAGCCCCTCTCCAGATTGAAATGTTTGTCTCCTGGACATTTCCAACTAGATCGTCCACTGGTTCATAAAATTCAGCAAGCACAATGCAGCTCCACAAAGCCTGGTGATCATTTTTCACTTACCCTCACCCACCCAATCTTCAAGCGGCTTTAGAATTGACTTCAATGCCTTTCTGTTAGTTTTTCCTTTGTTCCCCTTGTATCTGAGCCATTGCCAAGAATTTCTACCAATTCTACTCCCATACTGTCTTTTAAATTTAACTTTAGAATGATTGCTCTTATTTATGCTGGTGTTTCTCTTTAAATCTATTTTTCTTTAAGGGTCTGATTAACAAACACAAGAGACTACGTCAGACTAAAGAGCTTTTGCACAGCAAAGGAAACCATCAGCAAAATGACAAGACAATCTACAGAATAGGAGAAGATATTTGCAAGTCACATATCCATAAGAGATTAATATCGACAATAGATAAAGAACTCTTACAGCTCAACAAAAAACAATCAATTAAAAAATTGGCAGAGCAGCTGAATTGACACTTTTCTAAAGAAGACATCCTGATTGCCAACAGGCATGTGAAAATATGTTCGATGTCATTAATTATCAGGGAAATGCAAATCAAAAGCATCAATTCTTTGGCACTCAGCCTTCTTTATGGTCCAACTCTCAACCTGTACATAACTACTGGAAAAACCACAGCTTTGATTAGACTGGCCTTTGTCAGCAAAGTGATATCTCTGCTTTTTAATAGACTGTCTAGGTTTCTCATAGCTTTTCTTTCCAAGGAGCAAGTGTCTCTCACTCCATGGTTTCAGATAATCCCAAACTCAGCAGCACCTCCTCTTCCTTTTCCATCGTGGTAACACTCTGGTATTTACACTTCCCAGCCCCCTCTGCAGTAAGAATAGGGCCAAGTGATGAATTTCACTCATGAAACACATCCCTTCTAGACTGAAAGCCAAGGCCTCCCTCTGCCTCTCTCTTCGCTGCCAGACCCCTCGGAGGGCACGTGTTCCAAATGGCTTAGCTACAAGATGAAGAAAAATGGCCTGGCCCATATCAGACTCTATACAAGTAAGAAATAAACAGATTGTGTTATACCACTAGGACTTGGGCTTTGCCTAATGAGGCAGCTAACATCAACTACCCCAGTGCCCTACCCCTGTGCTCTTGGTTATACAAATGTCTTTGCCAAAGTCCCTTTCCCTCTTCCTATCCATGATTACCAGTTATTGAAACCCTCTTACTCTTAAAAGTGGTATTTCCCAAACCTGATACTTTGATTGGCTGGTCCATGATGAAAGTGTACCCAAGTTAAGAAGGAAATCTAAAATGACCATGTAGTAAAATTTCCTAAAAGCAAGTATATTGAGTTCTTGGACTGAGATAACTCCTTTCATCTTCAAATCCCTTTTTTTATAAAAACAATGATGATATATTTGGATGGCAGAAGAGGCTCACTCTGCCACTGCCCATTATTGGGGCAAAATAAAGTTTTCCGTCTTTATTTTGTTTCTAATGTTGTGTTCTAGATGTTATCACTTTATAACGTTCCCAAGTCTAGAACACACCACCACTTTAAAGCACAATTCAACTGATCACCTTCGCCAGCAAAGTGTTAGTTGGTCAGTCATGGCCGACTCTGCACACCCCTATGGACTGTAGTCCACCAGGTTCCTCTGTCCATAGAATTCTCCAGGCAAGAATACTGGAGTGGGTTGCCATTCCCTTCTCCAGGGGATCTTCCCGACCCAGAGATTGAACCTGGGTCTCCTGCATTGCAGGCAGATTCTTTACCATCTGAGCCACCAAGGAAACCCTATTGCTTGCTTCACCAGCAGGCCTTCTCTTATTTTCCAGACCCAAAGTGATTTCTGAGGTCATTTATTTTGCTTTGAGCCTTTGAGCTTATTTTCTCTCTTCTCCTGGAGAGAAAATCCCTTCAGAACAAGTAAGACCCTTTCTTATTACCCATACCAAGGAGCCCAGAACAAACATTTTTATACAAGTAGGAAAACAGATCTAGAGAAAGTAAATTACTTGGAAATTATCATTTCTCACATTTACTGAGCACACTCGGTATGTGGGAGACATTCTCCCAAGCAATTCACACATATCCACTCATTTCATCCTCCCAACAAGCCCACTCAGTAGGTTATTGTCACATCCTTGTTTTGCAGACAGCTTCTGCAACCAGCCCAAATTCACACAGCTAGGAAGGGGCTTCTTAAAGAATCCCCATAGGCTGGCTTCAGAGCCCATGCAGCTCACTAACTTTTGAAGATGCAAATTAGGTCTCCTAGTTCTTGACTGGCATTCTTTTCTAGAAGACCATGGCTATGAAATCATTGTTTCTTCAACTTAGGTCTTTTTAAAGTATTTAGCATAGCCAGTAAGTTCATCAAAGGATTCAACCCCTTTTGTGATGGTGAATCAGTATTTCAGTATAAGCTGAAGCTCCAACTCTCTGGTCACCTGATGCAAAGAGCTGACTCATTAGAAAAGACCCTGATGGTGGGAAAGAGCAAAGGCAGGAGGAGAAGTGGGCGACATAGGATGAGATGGTTGGATGGCATCACCGACTCGATGGACATGAATTTGAGCGAACTCTGGGAGATGGTGAAGGACAGGGAAGCCTGGTGAGCTGCAGTCCACGAGGTCACAAATAATAGGACAGGACTTAATGACTGAACAACAACAACAAATTTCAGATTTCCCATTCTACGTTCTAATTTTAACTGTTAAAGTCTTCCTATTTCTATGTGAATTACTTTTCCAGCAGTCCCCCGGAAGAAAGCAAGTTAAATTAAGTCACCAAACATTGTTCAGGCAACTGTGGCAGAAATTCAATATGGGAGGAAATAAGCCAATAACATCAAGATTCCTTTAGTGAGGATTTTTCAATACCTATTTGGTCAGGCTTAAATAACCTGGACTCATCTGAGAGCATGCGACTTTAAATGCAGTGGATACCCCCACCAGTTGAATCCTTTTGATGACTTGTATGCCATTTCAGACTTTAAAAGTCTAGACAGAATTTTGGAGTTCAAACACTGGGAAAATATCAGTGCTACAAAAAATAAAAATCAAGAACAGGGTGGTTGTCCTGTTAAAGGGAGGCCCAAGTGATTTTATTCTAAGGGCATTTCATATTTTATTTGCCTGAGGCACCGCTCTTGGAAATCACAAATTTAACAATGGAACACCCTTAGAATGACATAATTTCCCTGAATATTGATCACAGTGAGCAACAGGGGTCAAACATACACTTTATTAGATGCAAAAAGATTAGTAAATGTTTCTAGAAGTCCAAGATTACCAAATTTACATACCATCTCAATGCCAATGGAGTCAATGTCCCCATCCTCTATATCAGTGAGGAAGAGTCCCAAGAGGAAGGGTCTTTTTACACCAGAGAGTACCCCCTACCCTCTGCCAGCAAACTTCTACTAGAAAGCCCGCTTGCCTCCTCCTCCACATGCTTCTTCCAAGGACTTCACAGCACCAATGATTCGCCCCAGGGGTGGCAGGAGATACCTTTGACCAGTCCTATAATGCACCCAGGAACAGGACTCTGATAGCTGAGCTTATAACCTCAAGAATAAAGTAGGTCTCTCTTGCATGTGTCTAGTTGCTCAATCATGTTCAACTCTTTGAGACCCTATGGATTGTAGCCCGGCAGGCTCCCCTGTCCATGAGGATTTTTCCAGCAAAAATGCTGGACTGTGTTGCTATTTCCCTTCTCCAAGGGATCTTCCAGGCCCAGGGATGGAACCCATATCTCCTGCACTGCAGACAAGTTCGTGACTAACAAACCACTGGGGAAGCCCCAGGTCTCTCTTGGTGAGACCTTTTAGCCTTGTTCATGTATCAGCTGCCTCTCGATGCCAAAGACTCACATGGAATTGAGACCTGGTGCATCCCTCCCACAGAGCAAATCATCTCTCCTTCAAAAGACAACTCTGCCCCCTGCTACAGAAGATCCAAAAGCGCTGATGATTTGCAGAGAAGACTACAGACCTCACTAGAACTCAAGTAGCCTCCCTACCTTGCTGAGATTTTGTGCATCCTTTCTCTAAGAAACACGTTCTTATACTGACTAGTGGAGAAGGAAATGGCAACCCACTCCAGTATTCTTGCCTGGAGAATCCCATGGACAGAGGAGCCTGGCAGACTATAGTCCATGGGGTCACTAAGAGTCAGACACAATGGAAGCAACTTAGCACATGTGCATACTGACTAGGAAGTTGGGGTGGCATGTCACCTATTTTTACAGAAAGAAAAAATGTTATATTGCCATAATAAGGTAATATTCTACCAACATACATGTCTGCTGCTGATCTTTAAGTCACAATCTACATTGATATTAACACAGCATGTAAGTAAATAAAGCAGTAACTTCTGGAAATATACAGGGAAACTCCTAGAGATACATATATACAGTATTCTACCCAAAGACACAGTAAATAAAACCATATTTCCTAAAAATATACCATTTTTAAGTAACCAAGAAGCATTTACAAGATTCCACTATATAGTAAGTGAAAAAGAAAACTTCATAAAGTGCAAAATTCAAAAACTGATCCAGGCCACAGTTGTCAACCTTATACAATAAAAGTAGAAATTTACAACAAAAGAATAAATGAAAAAAGACTTGGCAATTTAAAAGCACTTATTCAAATAAGTTGCAGGTGATGATCATGTTTTTAATTAAAGCTTCAGAAAAAGCTTTTGGGGGGATGTGTTTTTGAGGTTAAACCTATATTTCTAATGTAAATGTTTCAATGCCAACATTACTTATTATTTACAAAGAAATATCACCATGGCCAGCCAAAGATCTTCCAGGGTTTAATTATTTCTACTGAAATAATTTTGGTTTCCATAGAAATCTCAAATGGTGACCCTTTAGAACAGCCTGTAGGGGACATATTGTAGACTTTAGGATGAGCCTAGAATATAAATTCAGACCCTGTAGTAAGTTCTATTACAAATTTATGACCTCTTTAAAGTGCATGTTTAAAAGATGCTGAATCCCCAAGTTGGGTGACTCTATCCTAACTCAAACTATTTCTCCCAAATGGAATTTAAGATCATAGATTTGCCTCTAACTTACTCTAAGATAATTTCCCTAATGTGTGCTCTTCTCGGAGCAAAGAAATTCATATAGGCTATTAATTAAATCTGTCCCCTAAAGATGAGGGAAGGAACATGAAGTTACAGTTCTAAATATACCCACTATATACCTCCAGACACCTGAAATATTTTAACATTTGTAAAATGCATGTCTACATAGAATCAACTTAAAATACTTTTGTATTTTACTTTTTGTATTTATTTTGTACTTTGTATTTAAGTATTCCTTATTCTGAACCTAGGCCTCCAGAATTAAAAATAAGACCTTGGACTTTCCTGGTGGTGGAGTGTATAAGAATCCACCTGCCCATGCAAGGGACAAGGGTTTGATCCCTGGTCCAGAAAGATTCCATGTGTTTTGGAGTGATTAAGCCCATCCGCCACAACTACTGAGGCTGTGCTGTGTAGCTACTGAAGGCCGCATGCCTATAGCCGGTGCTCCACAACAAGAGAAGTCACGACCATGAGAAGCCTGTGAATTGCAGAGGAGTAGCCCTCACTCACCCACACTAGAGAAAGCCCATGCAAAAGCAACGAAGACCCAGGGCAGTCAAAAATAAAAATAAAATTAAAAAAATAATAAAAAGACACTTAAAAAAAAAGACCCTTAGATAAATAATAACACACCAAAAAATAACAATGGTCAGGGAAGAAAACTATATGATTTAACAGGTCAAATAAAATTATTCCATGGGCACTTAAGAACTCAGGCATTTTCAATAGGCTGAAAGATTATTTTCTATAAAAGGAAACATATGTTATCCATACAAATCTTTTCATTAAACCCCAAAGCCCCATCTACTTGCTGATTATAAAAATTCTACATATGGAAAGAAGGTTTAAAACCACTGATCTTGAAATTCAATGTATGTGCGCACAGACATATGTACATAATTTGGATGTGTAACTTTAAGCAGCATGTAAAATGTCTTTGTGGGTCTTGTTCTGTTTTACTTTTTTCACTGTTAAATGATTCCGTGTTTTGGAGCAACAGTTTCATGCCTGGGTTTCTGCTTTAACGGGATTTCTTATTTTCTCTGGCCACACAGAGTTGCAGGAAATTTAATTTGGCCCCAAGAGTCTATGCACCAGACACTGGTGCTTTTATTTACCTCTCAAACTTCAGTTTGAGAGAGAAATAAATCTTCAGTTGTCCAAAACAATCATCAGCTGTCCTGCTCTGTCAAGGGATTGGGTCCCTTAACAGATCCTATAGGGGAGGGGAAAGACCCAGAGGACTGAATCAAGGGGCTTCACCACTTAGCAGAGTGAAGTGGAATGGGATGGAATGGAAACTCCTGATGGTAGGAAATGGCGGTTGTTGTATAGTCGCTTCAGTCATGTCCAATTCTTTTGTGACCCCCATGTAGCCCGCCAGGCTCCTCTGTCCGTGGGATTCTCCAAGAAAGAATACTAGAGTGGGTTGCCACTTCCTTCTCCAGGGGGATCTTCCTGACCCAGGGATTGAACCCACATCTCCTGCATCAGTAGGCAGATTCTTTACCACTGAGCTACCAGGGAAGCCCAGGAAATGGTACCTCATCTCTACTAAATGAGAAAAATAAAGATTCCTTCCCCATCTCCCCTACAGATGGGTTGTAGGAAAAGATGAGAAAAGGAATGCTCAGCACTCAAGGAGCACAGTGTCTCTGCTAGGCGCTGGTGAAGCCATGATGCATGTGGCAGCCCCCACCCCACCCTGCAGATTTGCAAAGCGCTTCCTCAACTGCAATCACAACACACACGAATAGCATCCACAGGACCATCTGTTCCCAGACAAGAGCAAGGCTCTACCTTCAACAACCATCTCCCATCGGGTTGGCAGTTTGAAAGTGAAAGTCCCTCAGTTGTGTCCGACTCTTTGCAACCCCACAGACTATAAAGTCCATGGAATTCTCCAGGAGAGAATACTGGAGTGGGTAGCCTTTCCCTTTTCCAGGAGATCTTCCCAACCCAGGGGTCTAAGCCAGGTCTGCTGCATTGCAGGCAGATTCTTTACCAGCTGAGCCACAAGGGAAGCCCAGGAATACTGGAGTGGGTAGCCTATCCCTTCTCCAGAGGATCTTCCCAACCCAGGAATTGAACCAGGGTCTCCTGCATTGCAGGCGGATTCTTGGATCCCCTTTATTTCTCAGTTTGAAAGGTTTTTCTCCAGAATAATCCAGGGTTCCATGCTCATCCCTCCCCACCATCCACCTCCTTCCCCCTGCACATCTCCACTGGGACCGCTTCTCAGAGAAGCAGTCTCTGAAACTTGATTCTTTTGTTCATCCTTAATGAGAAAGTGAAGGTCACTCAGTCGTGTCCAACTCTTTATGACCCCATGGACTATACAGTCCATAGAATTCTCCAGGCCAGAATACTGGAGTGGGGAGCCTTTCCCTTCTCCAGGGGATCTTCCCGACCCAGGGATCAAACCCAGGTCTCCCGCAAGGCGGAGGATTCTTTACCAGCTGAGCCACAAATCACCTTTAATAATTTTATATAAATTATATCACTTTAATAAGTAATTATTTTGTCAATTGTGTTTGTAACTTTATGGACTTGGAAGTTTGTGTCTGCTTTTGCAATGGAATCCTACTGTTTTGATTTGGGTACATATTTAAGTTGCTACAATTTTTTTAACTTTCTACTGTGGAGGTTTTCAAAGAGAAAAGTAAAGCAAAATGGTTAACAAATTCCCATATACCCATCACTGACCTATTTCAACACTGAGCATACACCTCCTTGCTTCAGTTGTAAATCCTTCCTATCGCCCTTGGCCCAATTCTGAATTGTTTTAAAGCAAATCTCAGACACTCCACCATCATACCTCAGTATACTTCACCATACTACATCTGTATACATAGTCATCCTTGATAGAGGCACTGGGATTGACCCCAACATGCAGAACCCTCAGACATGGACACCAACTGTGTCTCTAAATGGTAAAGGTTCTTAAAAAACAAAAAAATCACATCATCACATTCAAACCTGATGCTATTTAAAATTATAAACTTCCCAGCAAGTCCTCTCTTTCCCGACTTTATTTCTCTCCATTGCCTTACTGCAATTGTCTGACTTCCCACATATTTTATTTATTCATTGTCTCACCCACTGGAACATGAATTCCCTGAAGGCATTTGTTTTTGTTTGTTTTGTTTCGTGCTGTATCCTCTATATCTAGAAATATGACAGACACAGTGAAGGCACTCCATAATTTCTTTCTGAATAAATGAATCCATCCAAGTCAAAGGAAAAGACTGGATTCACACAATAAACTTTATGGTAAGATCCTGTTGTTGTTGTTATTTAGTCTCTAAGTCAGGTCCAACTCTCTGTGACCCCATGGACTGCAGCCCGCCAGGCTCCTCTGTCCAGGCATGAATACTGGAGTGGGTTGCCATTTCCTCCTCCAAGGGATCTTCGAGACCCAGGGATGGAACCGATGTTTCCTGCATTGCAGGCAGATTCTTTACCACTGAGCCACTTGGGAATCCCTTGATAAGATCCAATCTGGGCTATAAGTGTCAACCAAGATTTTGATCAGAGCAAGGTAGCAGATTATTCAAATGTGCTCTTTGAAGAAAACTGGAAGTCTTGGATTCCTATGCAGTCACTAAAGGGTGTATTCAGATAACAAGATAGGAAAGTTAAAGCAAACAAAAAAGGATCGTAAGGGACGTAAGAGTTATTACCACCCTGATAGAGAGCCATCTGACTTTGTACAGAAGTCCTTAGTCCCCGGAAGCACTGATGGGAATAACATTATTTCCACAACTGGAATGTGTGCTTCCTGTTTATTAATAAGAACAGGCACATCCTAACAGTGAAAGTTTCTGAAATACTATATCAGTATATAAGCAGCTCTATAGCACAAGGAACTCAGCTCAAAGCTCTGTGATGACCTAGTGGGGTGGGATGGGTGATGGCTGGGAGGGAGGCTCACGAGGGTGGGGAAATATGTACACTTAAACTGATTCACTTTGTACAGCAGAAGCCAACTCCACATTGTAAAGCAATTATCCTCCCATTAAAAATAAATTTAAGATTGGGAACTAGACAAGGTGTTTATAAAATTCATACAAAAAACAAACATAATCCTTCTGTAAAAATAAAAAATAAAATTTTAAAAATACATAATAATATGTATACTATAGTTGGGCTTCCCTGGTGGCTCAGACAGTCAAGAATCTGCCTGAAATGCAGGGGACATGGGTTTGATCCCTGAATCAAAGATTGGAAAGATTCCCTGGAGAGGGGAATGGCTACCCACTTCACTATTCTTGCCTGAAATGTTCCATGGACAGAGGAGCCTGGAGGGCTACAGTCTATGGGGTTGCAAAGAGTCGGACACGACTGAGAGATTAACAATTTCACTACTTCACATACTATAGCTATATAGAGATACAGAGACCTGGCAATTAACATTTGTGAAGAGTTGTTATGCGCTAGGCATCCTCTAGGGCTTCCCAGGTGATACTAGTGGTAAAGAACCCGCCTGTCAATGCTGGGGACCTAAGAGACTCAGGTTCGATCCCTGGATCAGGAAGACCCCCTGGAGAAGGAAAGGGCAACCCACTCTAGTATTCTTGCCTGGAGAACTCCATAGACAGAGGAGCCTGGTGGGCTACAGGCCATGGGGTCGCAAAGAGTCAGACACGACTGAGTGACTAACACATGATTATTTAAACACTCTACCACTAGGTCCTCATGTAGAAAATAGGGAAATAGGATAGAGGAGCCTGGCAGTCTGCAGTCCATGGGATTGCAAAGAGTCGGACAAAATTGAGCAACTAACACTAGCACCTAACTCAGAGTTAGGACGATTAAGAGCAATATTCCCCATCTCGTGCTTACAACAGCATCTAACACATTATAAATTCTCAATAAATGTTAATCAGTTTTCAGTTTCTCCTACCAACATCATCCCTCCCTTTCCCCAAGTTATTTCCAAGCCAGCTTGCCATACTCCACACACCCAGATGTTATACGCTTGACAGGATATTAAAATTAACATTTCCATTGTGTATATGTACCACAACTTTCTTATCTATATGCAAGACAGCAAAAGAGACACAGATGTAGAGAATAGCCTTTTGGATTCTGTGGGAGAATGCGAGGGTGGGATGATTTGAGAGAATAGCATTGAAACATGTATATTATCATATGTGAAACAGATCGCCAGTCCAGGTTTGATGCATCAGACAGGGCGCTCAGGGCTGGTGCACTGGGATGACCCTGAGGGATGGGATGGGGAGGGAGGTGGGAGTGGGGTTCAGGATGGGGAACACATGTACACCTATGGCTGATTCATGTCAGTGTATGGCAAAAACCACTACAACACTGTAAAGTAATTAGCCTCCAATTAAAATTAAATAAATTAAAAAATAAAATGTATTTCCACAGAGATCCCAAGAAGTAACTACAGTAAAATCTCAAAGAAAGGTGCCAGGTGAGCAGATCCAGAATTTACAAAGGTGAAGTCTGCGAACTGGTTTCCAAGCTTTAAAGAAAGCCAGCTATAAACATTTGTCAGGCCAGGAGAGAGTGAAGCCAGCCATTCACAGAAAGATCTGGCATCTGTGGGGTCCAAACTACATCCAGAGATGGGAGAGGATGGAGAGTAACAGACCTGACCTGGTTGCACCCGGGAGACCACTGACCACTCCCACCTCCCCAGACAAACCATCGGTCTTGAAAGGAGCCCACCGGGGACCTGGCTACAGGTGAACAAAGAAGAGTCATATCTGCATAGCCTTGACGCGGTAATACAACGAACCGTGCGCTAAGTCACTCCAGTCGTGTCAGCTTCTTTGTGACCCTATGGACTGTAGCCCACCAGGATCTTCTGTCCATGGGATTCCCCAGGCAAGAATACTGGAGTGGGTTGCCATTTCCTCCTCCAGGGGATCTTCCCATCCCAGGGACTGAACCCATGTCTCTTACATCTCCTGCATTGGCAGGTGGGTTCTTCACCCCTACTGCCACCCAGGAAGCCCAATGAACTGAACACTTATGGGTCTGTGTGTATGCAGCCTGTGTAGGACAGTCCATTTACTAAGGACTAAACAGCAAGTCATGGACCTGCAAAGCTTTTCATCCTGAGACAAGGGTTATTTCACCCCATGGAATATATTTTACAAGATCAGAATGAGATGAGAACTAATTTGTATTGAGTTGACATCCTACATATTTTGTCATTCATCACACAATCCACCTTTAAGTCTTTTTTTTTTTTTTTGTATTTATTTATTTGGCTGCACCATGTCAGTTGCGGTGCACAGGATCTTTAGTTACGGTATGTGGGATCTAGTTCCCTGACTAGGAATTGAACCCAGGTCTCCTGCATTGCAAGCACCAAGTCTTAGCCACTGGACCACCAGTGAAGTCCCACAAAGGCTTTAGGTGGCATTTACCTCCTGTGCCCAGTTCCCCTGTTTCTGGTTGAGGATACTCCAGCAACCCTCACCCCACCTCCAGGCTCCCAACCTCCCCTCTCCAGATAAATCCAGCTGATCTTAGACTCATCTTATGCCACGTCCACCATAAAGTTCTGGGCCACCAAACCTCCCCACTGGCCCAATCCAGGGCGTACACACACGCCCCACTGCCCTTGCACAAGCCCATCCTTCTCCTTGCAGTGTCCTTTTCCCCTTGTGTGATCAGGCCACCCAAGATGGCTGCTCTCTTGCTCTCTGTACATATCCTGCCTGACCCATCACTGCTTCACCTACACTCTCCCATGACTGACCCCCCCCTCTTAATCCTAGAACCTAAGCAGCAAATACAGCTGGTGTACATTACATACAGCTAGTGACTGTTCTGATTTTCAGATCCGAACATCTCTACCATGAAAGCTTATCAAAGAGAGCAGTGAGGGGCATGCTCCTCTGCTGGTCTGCCTGGTAACCAAGGAGTCAGCCTGTTGTCAACTGTCCCTATAACTGGTAACCTCCCCGTCTCTCTAAGAGCAAAGATGACCACTGTGTCCTGCCCATCAACTGCTGCACACGGTAGGGGAGGCTCCAGGACCTTGTCTGAGACATGTAAGACCCCCCCATCCATGAAACCACTGATGTCTCTGTCACTGACTCCAGGCCCTTTCTTCAGGCTTGAGGTTGAGCAAGCACAGGGCTGACAAGCCAGTGGTGCATCCCGACACCCACCTTCCTCACCTGGTAAACACCTGCATGATATCATCATTAGCATCACCCTAATGGGCACTCCCAATCTTCTGACAGGTTTACCCCTGCCTTCCAATGGCACATTGTACATGCGTGCCCCATTACATCCTTTTAATGCCTCATTGGGGTGGGGGTGGGGTGTTACCATTCACTATGCTGAAGTTCCAAAAGGCAGTGTCTTTGTCATCTCTGTAAGCTCATTAAGGAACACTGAAAAGACTCGATCTGCATTTACTGAATTCAAACAAGACATGCTGCTTTGTTTGTAATGTTTAAAGGTGGTTCTTTTCATCCTAAGCAATTTTCCACCTTTAAATTTTCACAGTTGAAGTAAATAAAATATTTTAAAGTACAACGTCCTATCAGCCGATTTCTGGTTGAAAAAGAAAATCTAAAAATCAAGGTTTTTTATGCTGGAGAGTGTATGAAGAGAAAGGAACCCTCCTGCACTGTTGGCAGGAATGTAAACTTGTACAGCCACTATAGAGAACAGTAAGGAAGTTCCTTAAAAAACTAAAAATAGATCTACCATAGGACCCTGCAATCTGACTCCTGGCCATATAACAGAGAAAAACATGGCCCCCAAAGGTACACGTACCCCAATGTTCATTTCGATGTTTACAATGTAACAATGTTATAACTGTTTACAATGGCCAAGACATAGAAGCAACCTAAACGTTCATGGACTGACAAATGCATAAAGACGTGGTACATAAATGCAGTGGAATATTACTCAGCCATTAAAAGAATGAAATAATGCCATTTGCAGCAACATGGATGGACCTAAAGAGTGTCATATTGAGTAAAATAAGTCAGAGAAGGAGAAATATTACATGACATCCCTTATATGTGGAATCTAAAAATAAATAATATGAATGAATTTACTTACAAAACAGAAAGAGACTCACAGACTTAGGAAACGAACTTATGGCCACCAGGTGGAAGGGACAGTTGGGGAATTTGGGAAGGTAATGTACACACTGCTATATTTAAAATGGAAAACCAACAAGGTCCTATTTTATAGAACATGGAACTCTGTTCAATGTTATGTGCCAGCCTGGATGGAAGGGGGCTTGGGGAAGAAATGGCTCCGTGTATGTATGGCTGAGTCCCTTTGCTCTTCACCTGAAACTACCACAACACTGTTAATCAACTATACCCCAATACAAAACATTTTCGGTATTAAAGAAAAACACAGGAATTTTAGGAGGTATAGGCAGCAGTTCAGAAGACCGGGTCTGCTGGTTCTTTCTTCATGGCTGACAAGATGCTCCACCAACGAGGAGCTCATGCCTGCAAGAGCTAGATGCAATGGTCCTTACCATTTGGAAGGCAGCCCACACTTCCCCTTCCTCCCAGAGTTTTGCCCAGAAGCAACAAAGCAGACTGCCTTTAGATACAGAAAATGCTCTCTGCCTTGTGCCGGGGCTCCCTATAGAGACTTTCCTTTCATCCGCCTTCAGAGCATTTTTGTCTGGCCTTAAAAACCCCTGGAGATACTTCATAAGACTCAACAGGCAGAGGCCAGGGTGACACATTCCAACCTGACTGAAGGAAGAAAACAGATGACGCGCACATTTCTTCAAGGCCACATGTGCTCTGCTTAAAGGGTTCCCAGCGAAGGAAAGCTGGGCTTTTACTAAAAGTGGAGGGTTTCCATGAAGTCCTGCTAGGAGTCAGCTGATTCACTCCTACTTTAGAAGAAACTCAACACACAGCTACTTACCTGAGACGGACGCTCATTTTGTCATGAGGGGGGTGAGGGGAGGTAATCATTGAGGACAGTTGTATTAGAGAAACATATTTCAAGTGATTATTCAGTAAAACCAAGTGATTTCTATACATTGAGTGCAACATACAAGATTTTATATTTTTGATCTGGGTCTATCATTCGCGTATGAGGAAAATTCTCTCTGGTGATGAGTAACTAAGTTCACCTCTTTCCCATGTCTACTGTAGGGTAAGGGAGTTAGAGAAGGCGAGGTTCAGAAAAAGGAGACCGGCACTTTACAGGGACAGATCAGCCTTAATAAGCAAGAAGGGGCAGCAGTCAGATTAGTGAGCAGCTGCACTAACCCAAGAAAAGAGTAAGTATATACAGGCATATGTGGAAATCCACATCTTAAGGGGGCCTGTTCTTCTCCAAGGCTGTTCGGAGTAGTTCTGTCTTAAACAGCTGGGGCTAGGAATTCTGGAGATCGGCCAGAGGCTGAGACCGACTGGGAGCTGGGAGTAGTCAACCTTAATGTCCTTTTTTTTTTCCTTCGGGTGAGAGAGTTCTTTGTTTTGCATAGAATGGTGGGGAGGACCCCGAGCGGGGTTTTAACTCCAGGGTATTTTGAGGCGTGTAACTTTCCTTCATCTACCATCTCCTTAGGCGAGTGGTACCTGCAGATAGAAACTTGGGGTTAGGGAGGGCCTGAGAGGCCAAAGGGGAATTGGGCAGTGACACTGTTGGCCCTTTGCCACATTTTAAGAACTCAATAAATGTTTTTTAAAGCTATGTTCTGACTACAGATTCAACAATATGGTGGTAAGTGATCTTAATTATCATGGAATACCAAAGCCCAGGACTTTTATTATTGTGAGATACTCACGCAGAATTTGATGTGACTATAAACATAAGATGTAAGATAACTTAATTACTAGGGCATCACCTTTTGACCTACATACTGCCCCAAGGTCCTGTGCCAAGGCTTTGGACACTGTCATTTACAAGTCCCTGCTAATGTAGTCCAAATTACAAGTTGTAGCATGGCTGGCCCCTTATGCTAGTTATCAAAAAAAAAAAAAACCACTACAGCCTCCTGGCTTAAACCTGTAATCCAGAGATATTTATTTCTTCCTGTACTTCCCAGAACTCAACAGCGTTATAAGGAGAAGAGAGTAGGCCTCTGTACTGACCCTGTTACCTGGTATTCTACTTCAACAGGTATAGTAGAGAGACAGTTTCCACAAAGTACCCTTCTGCTGGTAAAGAGGGAAACGCCTGAGGGTCTTATCTAGATGTTCTTTACTCAAACTAGCAGTGATACATCACTATTCAAGGTGTGCTGACAACTCTCAAGGTCCTCAGTTTTCTCTCTAGAGAAGTTCACCTAAATTGCCTGAACTGCACCTCCCATAAAAGCTCAAACAGCCAGAAGAACTAAATGAAAGTGAACTTACTACTTGGGTTTCCTTTCTTTCTCTAAAGCACAAAGTATATCATCGAAGTTATTGATTCAGTACAATAACTTCAACGGACATCAGCTTTGTTTCTAACTGTTGACAAAGTGATTTCTATTACAGATTCCATGAGGAAGTTAATTTGTCAAGGACTTTGATGACCAAGGGACTCAAAGATGTTTCTGATGGATACATCAGTGTGATGTCACGGATCTATATTGAAAGATCATATAGACATCAATGTGCATGATGGGGAGGTGTATTTCCTATAGGGTTTTGGGGGAAGACCTAGCACATTTCATGCAGTGATTGTGAACACAAACCCACCCCATGAACTGTAAATGAATGCCAGAGGAAACATAGAGACAGAGATTTTTGAAACAGGTTTTCAGCAAGAAGCTCCATTTCCTCTTCCTTCCCCTCCTAGTAATTAAATATGGAGACGAGGAGAAAGAGGGAGGGATGGAAGAACGGAAGGGAGAGGAAAAAGAGGGGAGAGATAGGGAAAAGGGAAAAGGGAAAAAGCAAGGAGGGAAGAGAGCAAGAGAAAGAAAGAAAGAGAGGGTGGGAGGGAAGAGGAAAGTAAGGACAGGGGAGAGAGGAGAGATAAACAGAAAGAGCAGAGGGAAAGAGTGGAACAGGAAGGAATCTCTACACTGCTCAAGGGCAGGGCAGCAGGCAGAATTCAGTGGCTATAGAACACCCTATGTGCTTGAAGCCTTCTTAGCAGAGGAGTAAACAGTGAGAAGTCCCCTTATGGAACTTGGTGGTAGAATTTGTCTCTAGTGGGCTTCTCTGGTGGTCCAGTGGTTAACAATATGCCTTGCAACGCAAGGGAAACTGGTTTGATCCCTGGTCTGGGAAGATCCCACATGCCATGGAACAACCAAGCCCGTGAGCCACAACTACTGAGCCAGTGCTCTAGAGCCTGTGAGCCGCAACTACTGAAGCCTGAATGCCTAGAGCCTGTGCTCCGCAACAAGAGAAGCCACGGCAGCGAGAAGCCCACACACAACAACGAAGCATAGCCCCTGCTAGCCTTGACTAGCGAAAGCCCAAGTGTGGCAACAGAGACCCCACCACAGCCAAAAATAAATAAATGAATCTTAAAAAGAGAAAGAAACTGTCTCTGGCACACACATGCCAGCACCACCACACCCCCTCCCCGTCTTCCTTAGCATGTTGTGCTCAGCTGCGTGAATCTGTGATCTGGGCCATGAATGCAAGTGAGATGCTTTACTTTCTCAATCAGCTGCCAGTGTCTCTGTGCAGCGTGAGCTGGGGAGCCTAGTTGCCACTTTGCACCCTCGGAGCCTTTTTGACACGTGCATATTATTTACTGCTACCATTAACGGGGCTCTAGGCACTAGCTTAGGACCCTAATTTCTCATATCCATTCTACTTCTAAGAATATCTTCCTGCTTTATAATCTTAATACACATTGTTTAAGCTTCCAACTTCTCTTCAAAATAAAGAGACATTACATGATTTGGTGGGTAGGAGCGAGAAGCCTGCAGTTAAGTGCACTTTTTCATTATTAGTACCAAAAAAGAGCTCCTTTATTGAGGACTTTGGGATAAACTCATTTATGCCCTTAAAAGCAGGAACATTTATATTTCTCTTATAGGAACTGGATTGCTTTAAGAGCTACTTTGAATTGTTTATCAGATCACATTTCCCTCTTTGCATTTTAATTTGACGAAAAGCATAAAGTTTCATGAGAATGAGAAGACAAATCAGAGACTGGGAGAAAATATTGGATTCATGTGTATGTATGGCTGTGTCCCTTTACTGTTCACCTGAAACTATCACATCACTGTTGATCAGCTTTACTCCAATATAGAATAAAAAGCTTTTTTAAAAAATAAAATTTGCTCTGTGTGGTTTCTAAAAGTGATTTTTTATATCTTTAAGGATCTGGCAAAGAACAGCAAAATCATAGGCCTAGTTTAAATTGAGACAACAGTGAAGTGAAATGAAATGCCAATACATTTTCAGACATATCTGATAAAGGATTGTTATCCAAAATATCCAAAGAAACTCTGAAAACTCAACCATAAGTAAATAAACAATTCAATTTTAAAAAGGGCAGAAGACCTGAACAGACAACTCACCATAGATAACAAACAGCAAATAAGCATCAGATGTCATTAGGGAATGGAAATTTTGAACAATGAGATACCACCACACAACAATTAGAATGGCCAAAGTCTGAAACACTGACAACATCAAATGCTGACAAGGATGCAGAGGAATGCGGACGCTCATGGACTGCTGGTGGGAACACAAAATGGGACAGACACTTTGGAAGAGAGTTTGGCAATTTCTTACAACACTAAACAAACTCTTTTCATACAATCCAGCAATCATGCTCCTCGGCATTTACCCAAAGAAAGTGAAAACTTATATTCATCCAAACCTGCACACGGATGTTTACAGCAGCTTTATTCATAACTGCCAAAACTGAGAAGCAATCAAGATACCCCTTAGAAACTGAGTGAATAAACCAACTCTGGTACATCCATCCAACCATCCAAAAGAACATTATTCAGCATTAAAAAGCAATGAGCAATCAAGCCATGGAGAAGACATGGAGGAAACTTGAATGCACAGTGCATGTGTGCATGCTAAGTCACTTCAGTCATGTCTGACTCTTTGTGACCCCATGGGCTACAGCCCGCCAGGCTCCTCTGTCCATGGGATTCTCCAGGCAAGAATACTGGAGTGGGTTGTGATGCCCTCTTCCAGAGGATCTTCCTAACCCAGGGGTTGAACCTACGTCTCTTATGTCTCCTGCATTGGCAGGGAAGTTCTTTACCACTAGCACCACCTGGGAAGGCCTGAATGCACATTACTAGGGATAAAAGCCAACCTGAAAAGGCCGCAAAGTGTATGAACCCAACCATACAGAATTCAATGCTATGGAGACAATAAAAAGATCAGTGGTTGCCAGTGGTTAAGGGAGAAGCAAGGTTAATAAAGTTCAACTTATTAAATTAATTAAAATTTTAGTTTAATGAACATTCTATTTATCATGAGAAAACCAAATACCAAGTAGAACACACCAGAAATTCCCAATTATACAGCAAGAAAACCCTTCCCTGGCTTTCTGAGATTTCTAATAGCTATTGATCTAGTACATCTTACTACATATCCTGTGGAGTGATCACTAAGCAATGTGATAGTCAGATCCTCCTACCTCCCACCTCAGCTTTTTCCGAAACAAGGGAGGATTTTATTTCCTCCTTGACTGACTCTACTGTCTTCTGCCCCAGGTTGTTGAGGGAGTGGTCCTCTACAACCATCCACTCTGCCCATCACCAGGGACAGCAAATGCCACAGGGTTCTTGTTATAAGCTTATCTACTGTCTTATGTACTCAGATCTGTGTCACATTGTATTTTTTCTTAATGTAATTTTTTTAAAACTTCAACATACTGCAAGAAATTATATATAAGGTTTGATCAGATTCCACAGTTACTATAGTTTGCTTCTTTGCTTTTCTCTATGTATATCTATGTATGTGTGTATACATTTCATAAATCATTTGAGAATAAGTTGAAACATTGTGCTCATTTACTCCTAAATACCTTATGATATTTCCTAAAAATAGAAAAGTGATGAAAGTGAAAGAGGAGAGTGGAAAAGTTGGCTTAAAACTCAACATTCAGAAAACTAAGATCATGGCATCCGGTCCCATCACTTCATGGGAAATAGATGGGGAAACAATGTGAACAGTGAGAGATTTTATTTTGGGGGGCTCCAAAAGTACTGCAGATGGTGACTTCAGCCATGAAATTAAAAGATGCTTGTTCCTTGGAAGAAAAGCTATGACCAACCTAGAAAGCATATTAAAAAGCAGAGACATTACTTTGCCAACAAAGGTCCATGGGTCAAGGCTATGGGTTTTCCAGTAGTCATGTATGGATGTGAGAGTTGGAACACAAAGAAGGCTGAATGCCAACAAATTGATGCTTTTGAACTGTGGTGTTGGAGAAGACTCTTGAGAGTCTCTTGGACTGCAAGGAGATCCAACCAGTCCATCCTAAAGGAGATCAGTCCTGGGTGTTCATTGGAAGGACTGATGCTGAAGCTGAAACTCCAGTACTTTGGCCACCTGATACAAAGAGCTGACTCATTGGAAAAGACCCTGATGCTGGGAAAGATTGAGGGCAGGAGGAGAAGGGGACGACAGAGAATGAGATGGTTGGATGGCATCACCGACTCAATGGACATAGGTTTAGGTAAACTCCGGGAGTTGGTGATGGACAGGGAGGCCTGTCATGCTGCGGTTCATGGGGTTACAAAGAGTCAGACTCGACTGAGCAACTAAAGTGAACTGAACCGAACTTATATGTGGAAATTAAAATATACGACTAGTGAATAGAACAAAGAAACAGACTTACAGAGAGAGAACAAACTATTGGTTACTGGAGGGAGAGGGAAGGGGGAGGCGCAAATAGGAGTAGGGGAGTAAGAGATATTGATACAAATCATTGTGTATAGAATAGGCTATAAGGATATATATACAGCACAGGGAATGTATCTCAGTATTGTATAATAACAATAAATGGAGTATGACCTTTAAAAATTGTGAGTCAATCTGTTGTACACCTGAAACTTAATATTTTAATTCAACTATACCACAATAAAAAGTGCTTTTAATAAAATTTTTAAAAGGAAGGAACATCAGATGCCGTTGTAGTCTTATTTATTAGGCCACTTTTGATTCTAACAAATGTATTGGTATTTCATTTCACTTCACTGTTGTCTCAATTTAAACTAGGCCTATGATTTTGCTATTCTTTGCCAGATCCTTAAAGATATAAAAAATCACTTTTAGAAACCACACAGAGCAAATTTTATTTTTTAAAAAAGCTTTTTATTCTATACTGGAGTAAAGCTGATCAACAGTGATGTGATAGTTTCAGGTGAACAGCAAAGGGACACAGCCATACATACACATGTATCCATTCTCCCCCAAACTCCCCTCTCATCCACGCTGCCTCATAACATTGAGCAGAGTTCCCTGCGCTATACAGTAGGTCTTTGTTGGTTACCCATTCTAAATATAGCAGTGTGTACATGTTGATCCCGAACTCCCTAACTATCCCTTCCCCCAATCTGCCCCTACCCTGTAGAACCAATTATAAGTGGTATTGTTTTTATCTTTGTCCCATTTTTACAGTTACTTTTTTTAAAAATACTTTTTTTTAATTATTTATTTGGTTGCACTGGGTCTTCATTGCTGTGTATGGGCTTTCTCCACGTCCCACACATATTATTACTTTTAAGAGAGTTTAATTCTTTGGTCCTTAGGACCACACTTTATGCTGTAGAACTAAAGGGACCCGCCATATTTGTCAGCTATGGGGCATGGCATTCACCCCAGATTTTCAGCAAATCTTCACCCATCTTGCAAACCAGATGGAGAATTTAACTGTTTTATAGCATCTAGCAGCTGTCTTCTTTTGGTCCATATGTCTAGAGTCAAACCTCACCGCCTGCTGTACGGCCATAGTGAAGTAAGACGCTTAGCAATCATATTTTTCTGAGTTTTCCTTTGTCTCCCTTCTAAGTAGTTGAAAAAAAATTAACCATCTTGATGGTACATCAAATAAGTAAACAGAGGAAAATCCCATTCAAATGGTATCTACCACACAGGTAACTTCATTTTACCACGTGGTATATTCATAAATGTTTTACTATACAGTTTGTACACAAATTGGGACTAAAGATTGATGAATTGCCCTCCCACATAACTTACTGCTCAACAAAAGACCATCATAAAATATCTGGCAACCAAACCTTACTGGCCAGAGAAAGACCTACATATGGTTTATCTCTTCTTGGCGCTCACTAAATCAGAGCCTTAAAGAGAAATAAGAAAGCTCAATTTAACATTCTCACTACAGAAGACAAATACTAAAACAGATGGTAGAATATAAAGCAATTTCAGTTTTTTATCTCTTGGGTTCTTCCAGAATTAAACATTTGACCACGATGATTTAAAAACACATTCGTGAAAAAGCAGGAAAACAGAAAAGGCATGCAAATTTTCATGGAATGCAAGCCACAGTCATGGAAATGGAATTTTCATTTGGGCCTCAATAAAATCAGTGTGTGAAGATTGGTCTTTTAATACAAAATTAACACATGACCCAAAGCGCTCTGGTGCCTTCTGGTACCCAAACAGGATATATTTTCAAAACTATGGTATTTTTTTAAGGCTGACTGAACTCTCAGCTGGATGGCAATCTTAAAAAAATTAGTCATATACTTGACTACTTTTTTAATGTTCATTTGGATAGTAAGAGCCAAGGGCAGCTGTAAAATAAACACACTTCAAAACCCTCCAATTCAATTTCACTGTGAAATTTCACTGTGAAATGTAGTCAGAGATCCATTTGCAGCAAGTCATTAAGCAGTATGACTCCAGGCTCCAGCCTAAAGACCCAACAAGGATAGTGGAGAGAACAATAGAGGATGAATGAGAGAAGGCAGAGGAGCCAAGAAAAACTTGGATCTTAGGTCCCCTAAATCATCGCTGGCTAACCTAAGGTGCCTGATAACACACTCATGGAGAAAAACAAACATTCCCTGAACACAAACTGTCCCAGACTGGCCTTCCCACATAATTACTGCTGCAATGTAACTAGTAAAGTATGAAACTATTTCTTTTCTTAAGCAAGAGCAACACCAAGTGATAACAGTACTGAACTGATTTCAGATAAAATGGAAAACTCTGCCACAGTCTGTTTTCAAGAAAATCAAACATAACTTGGAAGGCAAATTTAAGCCCTATGTACAGACACTATCCCTTGCAAGGGTGTCCCCTGCAGTGGCTTCAATCAGTAAAGAGTAGCATTCCCACATCTCTGCAAATGGCACAAACTTTGTTTCTTTTTACTGCTGAGTAATATTCCATTGTGTGTATATATGTACCAGATCTTTTTCCTCCATTCCTCTGTCGATGAACATTTAGGTTGCTTCCACATCCTGGTTATTATAAATAGTGCTGCAATAAACATTGGGGTTCATGAATCTTTTGGAATTATGATTTTCGCCAAGTATATTAACACATATATATGGAGTCTAGAAAAATGGCACAGATGAACCTATTTGCAAAGTAGATAAAGAGACAGAGATGTAGAGAACAAATGTATGGTCTCCACAGGCGGGGGAGGGGGACGGTGGGGTGGGAGGTATGGTGGGATGAGTGGGGAGACTGGGACTGACACGTACACATTACTATATGTAAAATAGGTAACTAATAAGAAGTTACTATATAGCAGAGGGAACTCCGCTCTATGCTCTGTGGTGATCTCAATGGAAAGGAAACCCAAAAGAGAGGGGATGTATACACACACACACACACACATATATGGCTGATTCACTTTGCTGTACGGCAGAAACTAATACAATATTTTAAAGTAATTATATTTCAATTTAAAAAAAACTTGAAAAAAAAATAGCATTCCCTCTAGAGACTAAGCTGGACAGGAAGGTTCAGCCTGGCTGACCCTCTCCTATCTGATTCCACTAGTTTAAGGAGAGAAATACTCAATGAAACAAACTTTTAGGCCATTGGAATGCTCTCCCTCCAGAGTTCCAGGGGGAAAAAATCAGATTCGAAGGAAATAAAAGTTTAGTTTTTATTACACACCAAGGGACAAGTTCAGATGGGTTATGGAACAGGAAAAGCTTATTTCCTGGGCCCTGCCACTTTTGCTCCCTTCCTTTTAACAGGTTTGTTAAACCTGTTTGTTAACCCTGTTCTGTGGTACTGAATACAGTGCTGGATTCAGAGACAGAAGCACTAACCTCTGACACTTCCTAACTGTGCATTGCCGAGTTATCGCCAGAATTCAAGAAAGGGCACAAAAGTCTGAACCTGGACCTCTAAGCTGTGCCATGCTAGACGCTGAGGTCTAAGAGACTGTCTCTGCTCTTGCGCTAGTGGTGGGGTTTGGGATGGGTGCATGCAGGAGACCCGGGTCCAATCTCTAAACTGGGAAAATCCCATGGGGAAGGAAATGGCAGCCCCCTTCAGTATTCTTGCTTGGAAAATTCCCTGGACAGAGGAGCCTGGCTGGCTACGGTCCGTGGGCTTGCAGAGTCAGACGCAACTGAACGGGAATAACACTTTTTTCCCCCCTTTGGGATGAGTACATTCGTGCAAGTCTGAAACAAAAACATGTTTCTCTACAGAGCTAGGGAGCAATTATATGAAAATATGGAAACAGATGTGAAAAGCAAACAGTACATTTCCAAGTAAAATTTAAAGAAACTTGGAGCTTGGGGAAGATACATTGAGGAGGTGATAGCCAAGGGTTTCAAGCTGGAAGGGGGTTATCCTTCATTCCAGAGAACCTCGCCTCTCTCCCTGCTGCTGGGTCAGTCTCAGGGGATTGCTCTCAGTATCCGCCAATTCAATCCGCCAATCCCCCTCAGGGATCAGCAATGTACTTAAGGTATTGCTCCTTTGGTTTTCACACACATGAGTCAAAGTCTTTACTTTTAACAGATCATTCATGAAGTCTAAAAAGCTATAACATCTCAGAGGAATGAATCTCGAATGGTAAAATTTCAGAAATGATAACAAAGCTTTGAAAGTTTGAGGGATGGGGTATCTGTGTGTTCAGAATACCTCTCATACCATACCCTGTAAATAATTACATTCTTTTACCAATCATAAGACCAGACCTTAAGGGGCTGCTTTAGCCTGAAAATCGTCAAAGAAAGGGTGAATCTTCACCTAGGTACTATACATTTTTCATTCGCTCATGTCAAGTTGGCCTAAATTAAACATTTTCTGTTTCCAAAAGGCTTGCACCTAGCTATATGTTGGTAAAAAATTCATTAACTTGAGTTTTTAACCCTGAGATTTTTAACTATTCAAGAAAACAATTTCTACTTCTAACTAATGAACTGAAATTGAAAGTGTTAGTCACTCAGTTGTGTCTGACTCTTTGTGACCCCATGGACTGTAGCCCAACAGGCCCCTCTGTCCATGGGATTCTCCAAACCAGAATACCAGAGTGGGTTGCCATTTCCTTTTCCAGGAGATCTCCCTGACCCAGGGATTGAACCCAAGTCACCTACACTGCAGGCAGATTCTTGACTTCTGAGCCATCAGGGAACCTCAATGAACTGAGGGCTAAGGCATTAAGGATGTAGCTCCGAGCATCTGTGGAGTTCTCCCAAGGTTTGTGAAAGAAATATTTCCCCAATATAGCTCAGTCCCTACCATTAATACTCTCAGCCCCTCAGAACAGAAAGCAGTCTTAATGTACAAGGGCAGCGGTTATACCACGGTGGCTTAAACTAAAGCTTTGAACTTGGAGTTGCATTCAAACCTTATCTCTCACTTAGCAGTCACATGACCTTGGTCAAGTTATCTAACTTTGCTAACATCTGTTCCTCTATCTATAGAACGGAATAGCCACTCATTTTTATGTACACTAAGCTTATCCTTGTTTATCACACACAAACGTGCAGATATTGGAGTTTCAGCTTCAGCATCAGTCCTTCCAATGAATATTCAGGACTGATTTACTTCAGGATGGACTGGTTGGATCTCCTTCCTGTCCAAGGGACTTTCTCAGAGTCTTGTCCAACACCATAGTTCAAAAGCATCAATTCTTCGGTGCTCAGCTTTCTTTATAGTCTAACTCTCACATCCATACATGACTACCGGAAAAACCACAGCTTTAACTAGATGGACCTTTATTGGCAAAGTAATGTCTCTGCTTTTAAATATGCTGTCTAGCTTGGTCATAACTTTTTTTCCAAGAAGCAAGCGTCTTTTAACTTCATGGCTGCAGTCACCATCTGCAGTGATTTTGGAGCCCAAAAACTGGGGATGGGGAAAAGCTTCTATGCATCCTTGGGATTCTCACCAACACTTTGCAACAAAGCCCAGACCCAATGGAGTCCTCTGCTATTTATAGCTTTCTTCCTCACCTCACTCTCTTACAAGCTCAAATTTCAGACTAATCCATTCATAGTCAAACAGTCACCATTAGGGATTTTCAATTGAAGTCACCAAAAAGCTTATAAACAGTTACTTGAGATCAGTCTCTTGAAGGGTTTCCTGACTGGAGATGGAACATCTACAGGATATTAAATCCATGGCAGATTAAGTAAAGATTCTGCATGAATTTACATTTCCTCAACTGTGTGCACTCTCTAAAACAATGGTGTGCTTCTAAAAGAACAGACTAAATGTTATTGGGGCCTGAGCATCAGCAAATAAGGAGGGAAGGAGCGAATAGAAACAAAACCAACGAAGCCAGAATAAACAGCCCACATAGTTAGGCCTTCCTTTCATTTTTATTTCCTCTTATTTGAAAGGATATTTTCTAATAGAAGCAGAGTTCCTTTGTCTGAAAGATCTGAATGCTGGGACCATGGTCACTCAACCTGAAGTCATCAAGCGCCTGGGTATTTTTAAAAATTCTGAAACCCTAGGCCTGGGACTCAAAGGGCATTTTGAAAAAAGTATAGAGAACAGTTCTTTGTCAATTTCCATTTACTGAAGAACTTTGTATTGAACAGGAATTGGGTTTCTATTTTTTTACTAACAGCTAACAGAGCTGGAAAACCAAAAAGCATTAAGGTAATTATTTTCCTTAAAAAGCAGAAGGGAAACACCAACCCTGGAACTTCAGAGCAAAAAGTCTGCTTACTATCAAAAACAAAAGTTCACCCAAAGGTAAACCAGAATAGACTGCTGGTCTTTTCAGGCAAAAACAAAGAACAAATGCATAAGTCGCTGGCTTTGTTACAGCATAATGTTTATAAAACATTTAATGCAGTGTTCCTTGCCAATTAGGAGAGAGTACAGGATTTACCTTTCAGTTTTAATATCTTTGCCTGACTTTCAAACTAGTAACATGAGCCAAAAGGATTAAGGAAACCCTTTCATACATATTTCTACACAACTGTCTTCCTTGGAAATTATCTTCAGGGTAAAAGGGAATGCTATTAGGCCCCTGTAGCAGGGACAAGCTAGATTTCCTTCAGATATAATTGGTACAATGTGAAATTTACTTGCATTTTCATGTCAAAGCCTGATTATCTAACCATCCCCAAGATTCTGTGAGCTACCTAATACTTTTTATATACCTTTAATAAAGCCTTTTCTGTTAAAACTAGCAAGAGAGGATTCAAAGTTAAAATAAACCACAGAGTCAGTGGTGCCAAAGAGTTTACAGTCAACAGACCCCCAAAGAAACAGAAATCTGAATGATTTTCTCCCTGAACTGGGTTTGAAAGTAGCAAAGATCCTATGACTTTTCAAGGACCTGTAGTTCATTTTACACGGGGCAAAAGTGTGACCTACATGACTACCTGTTGTGAGCAACAATGCGGCACCTACTATTAGCAAAAGACTACACGATCCCTGTTGCCTCCCAGGAAAGCTTAAAGAGAGAAAATGGCAAGCTCAGTATTTAAAATTCTTAGCTTGGGACTTCCCTGGGGGTCCAGGGGTCAAGACTCTATGCTTCCCAATGCAAGGGCTACGTGTTTGATCCCTGGTTGAGGAACTAAGATCCCACATGCTGTTTTGGCCAAAATAAATAAACTCTTTAAAAAAAAATTCTTAGCTCTGGGTACAATCATCAAATAAGGGGTTTCTATGACTACCCACCCTAAGAAAGAGTCTCTTCTATGCTGCAAGGCTGAGATCACTGAAGTCAGACACAGAAGATGACCTTAATTTGTACCACGGCAATGCAGGTTGATTTCACAGTCCTCTTGAGTACAAGTGAGGGAACTGATCAAGAAAGAATGTGATCCTAAGAGCTCCAGTGGAGTCCATTGGTATCCCCAAAATTAATTTAAAACCACTCATTTTCCCTTGCCAGATAAGGCTGTTCACTCTTCCATTAAGACCAGTCTGTTACTAACTTGCTATAGGAGTGTGTGAGTGTTCAGTCCTGTCCGAATCTTTTGCGATCCCATGTACTGTAGCCCACCAGGCTCCTCTGTCCATGGGTATTCTTCAGGCAGGAATACTGGAGTGGACTGCCATTTCCTCCTCCAGGGGATCCTCCCAACCCAGGGATCAAACTCACATCTCCTGCACTGGCAGGCGGGTTCTTTACCACTGAGCCACCATAGGTGGCTTGGTTGTAAACACCTCACCTGGGCAAGTTCCTTCTCAAGGGGTGCCAATTCTCCCCATGTCCCATTCTAAATTGCTTCTATACCTAAAACTGGATATATACTCCAGCATGTCCTTTGAGGTACATTACAAAATCAAACCATGAGTATACAACAACAACAAAGGAAAAATCACAAGAATTGGTTAAATTCTATTACAGAAAACCCTGAGAATAGATGTGAAACCAGATTCTGGGGATGGCAGATTAGAGGGAGAAGAACATCATTTTAGATTTACTCAAGTTAAAAAAACAGAGACAAATAGCAGAAATGCTAGTGCCAATATACTAATTTTGGGTGATCCAGGTTGCTTCTGTTTTCTTGGTGGTTTAACTCAAATCTGGACTCAATCATGGCCTCCTAAATGAGACTGAGATACAAGATTATTGGTAGTAGAAAAAACATAGAAATCTGGAGATACAGATATCACATGCAACATAATTCTATCTGTTCCCAATTAGGTCTCCCAAAAAGGCCCTATGTCTTTACCACAGCACTGAGAAATAAACATTGAGGTCTTCGGAAAGCAGTATAATGGTTGGACTCTGTGGATCAAGATAAATGTGAAAGCTGTTTGTGTAATGGGTCCTATTCTTTCAATAGAGATTATGGGATCCAGAGTGGAAGAGGCCAACAGAGTCACTTTATCACAAGAGATAAGGCTGGCTTACTAACCATAATAAGCAAGACTAGAGTGGATACGAATTTAATTTGCTTAAAACAGTTTACTCCAAAAACTATTTTATTGATGAAATTAATGAAAGGTCATCGATGTCTATACAAGACTTATTAAAATGCACATATTCATTTAAACAAGGTCAAAGCATCTACAAGGCGAAAACCACCGTGGGATTAGAACACTGAGATCAATGATAAGTCAGTGGTCATGAACCTGGGAGACAATGCAAGGGATCATTTCTCCAAAGAAGGTCAGGGTTATGTCCACTGACCCAGAACAGGATTAGGGTTATGTCAAGTCCTTTTAGTAAATCATCATTATTATGAATTATCTTTAGAGGATCCTAGGGTAAAGTTTGATTCAAGAGTCTCAGAAAGGCCTATAAACACACCCAAATCTTTTTTTTTAACACACCTAAATGTTTCTAAAGAAACTAAATGGTGCCACTGTTTGGATCAGAAATTGTTACTTTAGAGGGACCTTGTTAATTTCAAAATTATAATTGCAAATTGTCTCAAAAGTAACAAAAAGACTATTGATGCCAAAACTGATGGACCATAGGTAACACCATGACAACAAACCAAAATTATACCATTAAAAGCTTTAATGATTCCTAATATTAATAAGCTCTAAATGTAAGAAATTTAAAATATAACATCAACTGCCAAGCTAAAATTAGGAAATCAGATAATTTTTCAGAAAGCAAAAAGGAATATACAAAATACATAGAAACCGTTTCCCTGCAAGTATTTTTTAAATGCATATACCCCTGGCAAACTTGATTAATGGAAAAAGAAAAAGCAAAAATATACAATATTAAGATAAAAAAGGCGGGGGCAGGGGGAGGCAGGAAGGGTTTACCAGGTGGTGCTAGTGGTAAAGAACCTGCCTGTCAATGCTGGAGACCTAAGAGACTCAGGTTCGATCCCTTGGTCAGGAAGATCCCCTGATGGAGGAAATGGCAACCCACTCCAGTACCCTTGCCTGGATCCCATGAACAGAGGAGCCTGGCAGACTACAGTTCAGAGGGTTGCAAAGAGTTGGACACGACTGAAGCAGCTTAGCACACACACACAAGATAGAAAGTAATAGCTGCCGGGTTTTATTTTTAATTATGATAAAAAATCAGATTTTAATGATTTTAAAATCATATGAGTATAGATGCAAGTCTATGGAAATGTTGCAGATGCAATCTGTGGGTCCCCTCAGATCCACAAGACTGGACCTTCTGGAGTCCTCAACGACCCAGCAGTCACTGCAGCTGTCACCAACACCACCCCATCAGCAGGCACCTCAGATCACTCCATCATCTCCCGAGGGCAGTGCCAGGCTCTGGAAATATGACCTTCCTCACATCTTCCCATCACCCAAGAAGCCCCAGAAGCCCCAGAAGCTCTAGTCCTCTTAACACTACTCAATCAGACCCACGGAGGCTCTGATTCCTCCTACCACTGACTCCAATGAATATTCCCCAAAATTGCATTCCACACGGTGGGATCTGGCCTCTGCAGCAAGAGCCAAAGAGGCCAGGTGATGCAATCTGGAACGACAGAGGGTGAGCACCCTGTGGAGCAAATATTGACCAACAAGAACAATGAGATGAGAGGGAACTGGCAGATAAAGCCACCTCCCTTCCTCCCTGCAACAGACTATTCCTATACTTATTTTCTGGATAGCCTGTCTGGAGTTGCCCTGAGTGACACACCCCTCACCCTTCAGGAGGCAGTGAGCACCAACCTGCATTTCCTTCCTCGCCTCTTTCACTGTCCCAGGATTGCACCTCCCAATTAACCATTAGCACTGAACCCTGGCTTCAGCCTCTATTTTCCAGGGACTTCAAGCTAAGACAGTGATCAATTTGAAAATGCAGAGAAAACAGTTGACTTTACCAAAATAAAAACTACTGTATTTGACCAAATAGGAAGTAGCAAGCTTGAAAAGATTAATAATCACAAAAGACGCTAGAAAGCCAAGGTCTACCACTTTTCAAAAAATACCAGGCCCAGATGATATAGCAGCTGGATTATCTCTACTTTTTAAAGTACAAATAATTCCTTATTTATGTTATTTATTCTCAACCACAGAATTCATTTTATGCTTTATCATGTTCTTATTAACATAACATAATGAAGAAAAAACTCTAGGCAAATTTCACTGATGAATAGGATGCCAACATTTTAAATGCTATCAAATAAATTCTGGCAGTATAGTAAAAGAACAATTCATCATAAAGATTTTTTATAACAAGAGTTTTTTTATTTATTATTTTGGTTGTGCAGGGTCTTTGTTGCTGTATAAGGGTTTTCTTTTTTTTTTTTAGTTGGAGGCTAATTACTTTACAATATTGTAGTGGTTTTTGCCATACACTGATATGAATCAGCCATGGATTTATATATGTTCCCCATCCTGAACCCCCCTCCCACCTCCCTCCCCATCCCATCCCTCTGGGTCATCCTAGTGCCCCAGCCCTGAGCACTTGTCTCATGCATCAAACCTGGACTGGCGATCTGCTTCACAATTGATAATATACATGTTTCAATGCTATTCTCTCAGATCATCCCACCCTCACCTTCTCCCACAGAGTCCAAAAGTCTGTTCTATACATCTGTGACTTTTTTTGTCTTGCATATAGGGTTATCTTTACCATCTTTCTAAATTCCATATATAGCTGCATAAGGGTTTTCTCTAGTTATAGCAAGCAGGGGCTACTCTTCACTGTTGTGCGTGGGCTTCTTATTGAGATGACTTCTCTTGTTCCAAAGCAAAAGCTCTGGGTGCATGGGCTTCAGTAGTTGTCGCTCAAGGGCTTAGTTGGTCCACAGCATGTGGAAGCTTCCCGGACCAGGGATTGAACCCATGTTCCTTGCATTAGTAGGTGGATTCTTATCCACTGTACCACCAGGGAAGTCCCATCATAAGGATTTTTAAATTATTAGCAGGTCATATCCATATCAACATGTATGAGAGAATTCAGTAATTTTCTCTATATAGCACAAGATCCTTGAAGACAATCTCTAGATCAATCCATGATGCTACAAATGGCTTTATTTCATTCTTTAATGGCTGAGTAATATTACACTGTATATATATACCACATCTTCTTTATCCACTCATTTATCAATGGATATTTAGGTTGCTTAGGCATCTTGGCTATTGTAAATAGCACTGTTATGAACACTGGAGTGCATGTATCTTTTCTCCAGATACATGCCCAGAAGTGGGATTGCAGGATCATACAGTAATTATTTTTAGTTTTTTAAGGAAACTCCATTCTATTCTGTATAGTGGGTGATATTTTTCTACTGTTCTTGTTCTTTAGGACAGCAATTTGCAATATGGGTAGTACATACTCCAAGGAATAAGCCAACAGATGCACTGGAAGAAAAAAATATGCCATTTACAGGGGATGTTTTTTGAAATTTCCATTTTGCGTGTAGCACTAATAAGGTACTACCATATGTATTATTCAAAAACACTTAGAAACTGTTATGATTATTATTAAAATCAATAGAGAAGAATCATTCCATTCAGTTAGCTGTGTTTTCCAGGACTGAAGTCATGATTTTCTTGACTTATTACAGTGGCCAGTATTTTCTATCAAGAGTCCTTCATAAAAGAATAGTAAAGACAAATCAGATTTTTCAACCCATAAGTCAGAAGAATGCTTGTGAAACTGGAGAATAACACTGTGGGATTTTTTTTGTGGCAAGTAGCATGCTCCTCTTGGACGTGAGCAAAACCACTCGACTAAAAGGTCCAATGTCACTAAGAAGTAGAACTCTTAGAGAGGGTACCTTAAGCCCCCATCTTCTCATCCCCAGATTTGTTGCATCATTTTCCTTTATGCTATAACTGTATCTTTCCGGGTCTCTTAAAACTCTGTTGCAGTGGAGGAAGTGGGGAAGAGTGGCATAGAGTTAATATGGTTTAATTTAAATGCAGAGTACATCTTGTGAAATGCCAGACTGGATGAATCACAAGCTGGAATCAAGACTGCCAGGAGAAATAGCAACAGTCTCAGATATGCAGATGATACCACTCCAATGGCAGAAAGCAGAAAGGAACTAAAGAGACTCTTGATGAGGGTGAAAGAGGAGAGTGAAAAGGCTGGTTTTAAACTCAGCATTCAAAAAACTAAGATCATGGCATCCAGTTCCATCACTTCATGGCAAATACATGGGGAAAAAGTGGAAAAAGTGACAGACTATTTTATTGGGTTCCAAAATCACTGCAGCCATGAAATTAAAGGATGCTTGCTCCTTGGAAGGAAAGCTATGACAAACCTACACAGCATATTAAAAACATCATTTAAAAGAGACATCATTTTGCTGAAAAAGGTCCATATAGTCAAAGCTATGGTTTTTCTAGTAGTCAAGTATGGATATGAGAGTCGGACCATGAAGAAGACTGAGCACTGAAGAACTGATGCTTTCAAACTGTGGGGCTGGAGAAGACTCTTGAGAGTCCTTTGAACAGCAAGGAGATCAAACCAGTCAATTCTAAAGGAAATCAACCCTGAATACTCATTGGAAAGAATTATGTTGAAGCTCCAATACTTTGGCCACCTGATACAAACAGTCAACTCATTGGAAAAGATCCTGATGCTGGGAAAGATTGAAGGGGAGGAGAAGGGGCAACAGAGATGAGATGGTTGGATGGCAACACAGACTCAATGGACATGAGTTTGAGCAAACTCCAGGAGACAGTGAAGGACAGGGAGGCCTCGTGTGCTGCTGTACATGGGGTCACAATAAGTTGGATGTGACTTAGTAACTGAACAACAATGGGATGGGGGTACCTAGAACAGCTTCAGTAGCTTGAGTTTCAGATCTTCTGCTTCTACTACTTACTGGATGAGTGACCTTAAGAATTATTTTCATCTCTCCAAACCTCAATTTCTTCATTTTATAGAGAGAACACAGTAATCTCGACCATGCTTACCTCAAAGGGTTGTCAAGATGCAATGATAAAAAGTATGTCACTATACCTTACAAGTTGTAAAGGCTTTACAAAGTCAGGTACTGTTTTTATCCGTCACACTGAGAGGAGGGGCCTTGGGCAGGCATGGAGCCCAATATAATCCTGGACCTTTTCTATTTATACAGTGGAAGGCACTGATACTCAATTCCTCCATTTACAGACTGTTTAATATGGAAAACCAAAGAAACTGCAGATTCCCTAGCCAGGAGCTGCAAACAGTGAATCCCTATTGCAATGCAGCTTAAAATTGAACTAAGGGAAGAACTTAAGGATACTAAGGAAAAGGGGACAGTTTTTACCCATCTGTGGTTATGGAAGGCAAATGACTGTGTACCCCCAGATCAGAAGGAAAATAAGGGGAAAAGATGTTCAGTTTGGGCATTCTTGGAGAAGCAACTGTGTACACAATTCCAAAGGAAAAATAAATGTCCCTGATCCAAAAATCATCATCTTTTGGAAAGAAAAACAATCAGAGCCATGTTGCTTCTTTCTAGCCGAGCACAGAAACTCTTCATTAAGTCTTCTTTGTGGGAAGTTAATGTAACAAAAGAACTCCTGGAGGAATATTAAGAGCTAATACTTTCCTTAGACTCACTTAATTCTATAATATGCAGATAGAATTTTTATTTTAATAGCCATCTAGGGACTATTTAATACTTTAACATTTTCCCCTAACCATTTCTGCAGCTTATGGTTTGCTACTCAGAGGAGTGGGGAAAATTAATATGACTGGCAATGCTGTCAGGAGAAAAAGGGAAACTTTTTCCATCATTCATTTCCCACTACCTTGTTATATGGCTCCTGAAGGGTTGTTGCCTGAAGGGTTTAATGGCCAAGGAATTAGTTAGGTCTGTTCTGGTAGAAACATTACTGCTATGGCTGTGGTTAGTGATTTCTTTAGCATAATCTTTAAAAGCTAAATTATCACCAGGTAGTGAAATGTTCTTTGTTGGTTGAGTCCTCCTCTTCATTATTCTCATAAGTTAATTGCAATTTCAGGGTTTGGTGTCATGTTTCCATTATGTTGAGTAGGTAAGTGATCCAAAAGAGTTCTTAACATTTCTGAAAGTCCCACCAAGTCAACCAGTCCAACCTGAGACCACCCAGTAAGATGGATGTAAAGATTGCTTGAAGACTAAGATGATAAATAAGCCAAGCAAAATAAGATGAAGGGACCACTTCTAGCCTACTTCCATCTGTAAAAGACTTTCAGAATACAATCACTGTATTGTCTCATAGAGGTGTTTAATGCTCCCCAGACAGTGACCTGAGGTTTCTTAGAAGAAAACCACTTCAGATTGACAGCTATAGGGGAAAGCATAGGTGGTCCAAGGAATTGATAAGCACAAAGAGAAAAGTCAACGGCAATGAACACAGTGACTGAGGACACCAACTGAAATCAGAACCTTAATCAAGTGTCCCCAGAAGTGTCTATCATTAGATTTGGCTTTTTCAGAATATGAACAGCACAATTTAGGAACACGATAACAACCAAACAAATAAGCAAGTCTAGACAGTCTGCTTATGACCAACCTAGACAGCATATTAAAAAGCAAAGACATTACTTTGCCAACAAAGGTCTGTCTAGTCAAGGCTATGGTTTTTCCAGTAGTCATGTATGGATATGAGAGTTGGATTATAAAGAAAGCGGAGCGCTGAAGAATTGATGCTTTTGAAGTGTGGTGTTGGAGAAGACTCTTGAGAGTCCCTTGGACTGCAAGGAGATCCAACCAGTCCATCCTAAAGGAGATCAGTCCTGGGTGTTCATTGGAAGGACTGATGCTGAAGCTGAAACTCCAATACTTTGGCTACCTCATGCAAAGAGTTGACTCATTTGGAAAAGACCCTGATGCTGGGAAAGATTGAAGGCAGGAGGAGAAGGGGAAGACAGGGGATGAGATGGTTGGATGGCATCACCGACTCAATGGACATGAGTTTGAGTAAACTCTGGGAGATGGTGATGGACAGGGAGGCCCGGCGTGCTGCAGTCCACGGGGTTACAAGGAGTCAGACACAACGGAGTGACTGAACTGAACTGAACTGAGACAGTCTGCAATTTTATTGGATTATTTTTCTGTAGAAGCTTAATTTTTAATACTTGGTCTTAAAGACTAGAGAAGGCTGCCTGTATTCCTAAACAGCAAAGTATAGGCTTCTAACACAGATCATGATCAGGACGGTCTCTTGAGCAGGAAGAGCAGGACATTGCTTTCAATGGCCTTCAGCATCATAACATATATATCAGAACTTCCCCAGTGGCTATGTGGTAGAGAATCCTCCTGGCAGTCCAGGGGACATGGTTTGATCCCTGGATCAGGAAGATCCACGGGGCAACTAAACCCACAACTACTGAAGCCTGTGTGCCTAGAGCCCCAAGATCCACAAGAGAAGCCTGCACACTACAGCTAGAGAGGAGCCCTTGCCCACTGACACTACACAAAGCCCCCACACACCAACGAAGGTCCCACGCAGGCAAAAATAAATTACAAATATATATACACACACACACACACACATACATATTGAGAATTTAAATACATTTCAGTGACATTAAAATATCTCACGTAAGAAACACTGTATAGAAGTACCTCAAACATGATTTTCATCTCTAGTTACTAAAATAAGAAACCTGGGAAAAATAAAAAGTAATAACAACACATGATTCTGGACCTCATTATCAGCCAATAACGTAGAGAACTAGAAGGCTGAATGCCCATTGAGTTTTTGCTATGAATCAGAATCAAACTGCACAGAAATCTGTTTCTTTTTCAAAACAAGCTTGCACTCCCCTTTTTTGTTGCATCCCTTTTTAAAAGTACATTATTCGGTTCCATGTGTGCTATTAATAACTTTTATTGTCCTTCCTAGATGGCAAACCAGTATCTCCTCACTCTTTGATGTCTATCACTGCAAGAATGAAAAAAAAAAAAAAAAGATACATGCGGGCATTAGTTTGGAGTTCTAAGAGAAAAAGTAAATAGGAGCAATGAAGCAAGGATAAAGATTCTCACTTGAATAGTAGTGGGGAGTTTCATTCATAATGAAGGGCATCTGGCATCAACTGGAGAGTCTTAAGACCTGTTTTAAGTTCAGCCACTGAAATCTGGATGCTAACAACACCTAAGTTTTTTATCTTTGGTCTGCTCATCTACTTGGACATACATAATTAGCTTCTTGAAGGTAGTCAAAGTGATGGTCGCTCAGTCGTGTCCGACTCTTTTCGACCCCATGGATAGTAGCCCACCAGGCTTCTCCGTCCATAGAACTCTCCAAGCTAAGAATACTGGAGTGGGTAGCCATTCCCTTCTCTGGAGGATCTTCCAGACCCAGGAATCGAACCCAGGTCTCCTGCATTGGCAGGCAAACTCTTTAGTGTCTGAGCCACTAGAGAAGCCCAATTACTTTCTTGCCCTATCCCAAACCCACCACACCTCACTCCTTTCCCATCCTCCTGAGTAACGAATTGGTACGATAATTTCTGACATGTTTCTAAGATAGCAATTTAGCCCTGAAAACTTGAATAAGCTTAAGGAGGTTAAAATTCTTAATCGGAAACTTTTTTTTAACAGGAAATTCTTATATGGCATGTGTCTGAGATCATTACATATATTCATCCATTGAATCCTCACAACCCCATGAAGTAGTCACCCACGTTTTTACAGATGACAGAATTAAGGCACAGAGAGGTTAAGCAGCTAGCTCAAGAACACACAGCTAGAATTGGTGGAGCTGGAATTTTAACCCAGGCAGGCTGGTTCTAGAACCCTTATCCTAAGCTCCCATCCTAGGCTGCCTCCTAAAATAAGCAAACACACCAAAAATGCAAGATTCTAACTTGGGCTCTCAACTCCTTTTAACCTCATACCTACTTTACATTCAGAGTCCCTTGGACTGCAAGGAGATCAAACCAGTCAATCCTAAAGGAAATCAACTCTGAATATTCATTGGAAGGACTGATGCTAAAACTGAAGCTTCAATACTTTGGCCACCTGATATGAAGAGCCAACTCATTGAAAAAAAACTTTGATGCTGGGAAAGACTGAGGACCAGAGAAGAAGGGGGTGACAGGATGAGATGGTTGGATGGCATCACGGACTCAATGAACATGAGTTTGAACAAACTCCAGGAGATAGTGAAGGACAGGGAAGCCTGATGTGAAGCAGTCCGTGGGGTCACAAAAGTCAGACATGACTGAGCAACTGAACAACTACTTTACACTGATTATCTTTGAAATTTTTAATCATTTCCAGTTTGGTCTCAAGCTCTCAAAGATGCACAAAAAAGATGAGCAGAACAAAACCTTCAGATGGAAACAGTCAGTAAAAATGTGCTGAATGAAAAAATGAAAGATACACTAGGACTTTCTACTTTCTCGGGGCCATCTATTAAGGTTAGCTTATCTGAATCCAGCAAGCCTAGCGCTTTCCTGCTACTCTCCTTGCTCTGAGCACAGGTTTTCTACAGACTTATGTCTTCAGCACTGGCTGCATTGAACCTGGAGGTAATCTGGCATTTGGCTTTCCTTGGATCTGTTCCTCTCTCCTGCTCTTCAGAGCCTGCATTCTCTGCATATTCTCTAAGGAAGCCACCCTGGCTTCTGCTTTTCATAAAATTTTGGTGAAATATTTCAGGCATGTAAAACTATGACAAACAGCACTCAGCTAAAGAAAGAAAAAATGAGAGTAAGTGCTTCAACTGAAGCCCCTGTGAACCCTGCATGATCATTTTTTCTTCTCTTCTCCCTGAATTAACCACTTTCCTGCACTGGAATACATGTTCACACTTCTAATAGGACTCCAGAATAGAAACAATATCAAGTTCCACATGATTTTAAACTGTATAGAAATGATATCTCGTTGCACATATCCTATTCCCTCAACATTATAGGCCATTTTTAAATTTTTTTAAGTCTTTATTGAATTTGTTACAATATTGCTTCTGTTTTATGCTTTGGTTTCTGGTCCCAAGGCATGGAGCATCTTAGTTCCCCAACCATGGATTGAACCAGCACCCTCTGCATTGGAAGGTGAAGTCTTAACCACTGGGCCACCAGGGAAGCCCCCTAGATTATTTTAATAATAATAAGTACTAAGGATGTAATATCAGTCAGTTAAGTTCAGTTCAGTTACTCAGTCATGTCTGACTCTTTGCGACCCCGTGAATCACAGCACGCCAGGCAACCCTGTCCATCACCAACTCCTGGAGTTTACTCAAACTCATGTCCATTGAGTCGGTGATGCCATCCAAACATCTCATCCTCTCTCATCCCCTTCTCCTCCTGCCCCCAATCACTCCCAGCATCAGGGTCTTTTCCAATGAGTCAACTCTTCCCATGAGGTGGCCAAAGTATTGGAGTTTCAGCTTCAGCATCAGTCCTTCCAATGAACACCCAGGACTGATCTCCTTTAGGATGGACTGGTTGGATCTCCTTGCAGTCCAAGGGACTCTCAAGAGTCTTCTCTAACACCACACTTCAAAAGCATCAATTTTTTGGCACTCAGCTTTCTTCACAGTCCAACTCTCACATCCATACGTGACCACTGGAAAAACCATAGCCTTGACTAGACAGACCTTTGTTGGCAAAGTAATGTCTCTGCTTTTTAATATGCTGTCTAGGTCGGTCACAACTTTCCTTCCAAGGAGTAAGCGTCTTTTAATTTCATGGCTGCAATCACCATCTGCAGTGATTTTGGAGCCCAAAGCAATAAAGTCAGCCACTGTTTCCACTGTTTTCCCATCTATTTCCCATGAAGTGATGGGACCAGATGCCATGATCTTAGTTTTCTGAATGTTGAACTTTAGGCCAACTTTTTCACTCTCCTCTTTCACTTTCATCAAGAGGCTTTTTAGTTCCTCTTCACTTTCTGCCACATAAGGGTGGTGTCATCTGCATATCTGAGGTTATTGATATTTCTCCCGGCAATCTTGATTTCAGCTTGTGTTTCTTCCAGCCCAGCGTTTCTCATGATGTACTCTGCATGTAAGTTAAATAAGCAGGGTGACAATATACAGCCTTGACGTACTCCTTTTCCTATTTGGAACCAGTCTGTTGTTCCATGTCCAGTTCTAACTGTTGCTTCCTGACCTGCATACAGGTTTCTCAAGAGGCAGGTCAGGTGGTCTGGTATTCCCATCTCTTTCAGAATTTTCCACATTTTATTATGAAGGATGTAATATATCACATGATAAATATAATTAACACTGATGCATGTTACATGTGAAAGAGTAAATCCTAAAAGCTCTCACAAACACAAAATTTTTTTCTATGTCTTTTTTATCTATGAGATGACAGATATTTACTAAACTTACTCTGCTCATTATTTAATGAAGTATGTAAGTCAAATTGTAATGTTGTAAACCTTAGAATTACACAATGCTATAGGTCAATTATACATCCAAAAAACTGGCAGGAAAAAAAAAATGTCATCATCATAATAATATTTAAAGTGAACAACTTAACCCCACAGCTTAAGAAAAAGAATGTTACTATTACCATAGGAGCCCCCTTGATCCCACCCTCCCCTCTCTTGACTCCAAGAGGTTAACTATTACCTTGCCTTTAGCATTACTTTTTTTTTTAAACAGCTGCTACCACTTTTGCCTGTATACCTAGAGTATTACTCAGTTTTGCCTGTTTATCATCTCATATTATGTTTGCATATATTCTTCTAATGACTTGCTTTCTCCACTCAATACTTTGGAAATTCTTCCATGCCAGTTCACGTAGCAATAACTCCTTTATTCTCACCATGGCACAGTACTACATAGTACTTCACTGGTGCTGGGAAAGATTGAGGGCAGAAGGAGAAGAGGGCATCAGAGGATGAGATGGCTGGATGGCATCACCAATGCATTGGACATGAACTTGGGCAAACTTCAGGAGATGGTAAGGGACAGCGAGGCTTGGCATGCTGCAGTCCATGGGGTCGCAAAGAGTCGGACATGACTGGGCGACTGAACAACAAAAAAGGACTACATCATATGGCAATTCCACTAATGACCTAGTCTCCTATTGATGAGGTTTGATTTTGTAGTTTGTGTTGTTGTTTTAATCTTTTGGGACGAGGGTTATAAATATGCTTGACCATGCCCATGGTAAACACATGAAAGCATCACTCCATGATTGTTCTCTAACTCAGGTTTGGTGGGGAGTAACTTTAGTCACTTCTGTATTTTCTCAATTTAGATTTAAGCTCAGTCAATTCAGGATTTTTCTCTCTGATTCTTTCATCAGAAATGTAGTCCAGGTGGCCTTATGGAGAGTCAACTTTGTACAGCAAGGAAGCTTCTGGTTCATTGCCATACTCCTGTCTTCCACTGACATCCTCCACAATCTACCTCATCCTACTTTACTTTTGTTGTGATTTTGGTCTTCATCCTTCTCTTTGGTGGCTAGCTCTGAGATGTCACAGATTCTCCCTCTTAGCCTTTCTGTACTTTTCTCAAGAGGAAAAAAAGAGGCTTCCCACTGCCCTCTGTGGCCACAAACTACTGGAGCACCACCGAGGCCTTTCTTCCTAGAGTCACACTGGCCTAGAACTTTTCCACAGGTCTTTGTCTCCTCTGACTTTATCAGGAAAAGAGGCCTAGAATCTACCTGGGGTCTTGGGGACATGAACAAGAGAATCCTCTAAAGTCTGAAAGAAAGTGAAAGTTGTTCAGTCATGTCCGACTCTTTGCGACCCCATGGACTAACTGTAGTCCATGGACTTCTCCAGGCCAGAATACTGGAGTGAGTAGCCTTTCTCTTCTCCAGGGGATCTTCCCAACCCAGGGATCGAACCCAGGTCTCCCACATTACAGGCAGATTCTTTACCAGCTGAGCCACAAGGGAAGCCCAAGAAGACTGGAGTGGGTAACCTATCCTTTCTCCAGCAAATCTTCCCAATCCAGGAATTGAACTGGGGTCTCCTGCATTGCAGGCGGATTCTTTACCAACTGAGCTATCAAGGAAGCCCTAAAGTCTGGGACTGCAGTCAAATGTTAGTCCCTCTTGAGGGTTTGAGTTAATTAACCTAGTCCCCGGGATGACTTCAACGCAAAGGAAAGACTCTTGTGGAATAAACTTGTGAGATTATCTGAAGGCTCAGCCTCAGTACCATAAAGACACTCTCCAATATGGCAGCCACTTGCCACATACGGAGATTTAAGTGTAAGTGGTGAACAATTAAGATTAAATTAAACTTAAAATTCGGTTCCTCAGCTACATCATCCACCTCTGAAGTCCTTCCCCTCACCATGGAAAATTCTATTGAACAGCACTGTCTCAGAGGATGCTTGCACAAGAGACAGCCAAGTGGGTAGGTACTCCAAAGAAAAGCCTCAGAATCCCTAAGAGCAGAACTGATTTTGGCATCAGGCATCCAGATTCAGCCTGGTTTCACCTCAGCATTTGGGAGAATGGCTGATGGGCTCTCACCAGGGGTAACAGTCAGTTTTTGAAAGACCTCAAAAATCACTCCTTCCCTTTGGCTAGAGGGAGAGGATGCCCAGGAAGAGGCTGTGGTCATAGGTCATTAGACTGACCTGAGCTAGAAGGGAATAAGACACTGTCTTATGGCTATTCTCCCACATGGCTGGTACCTGTGGCAAAGCAAAGCAAGATAATTTCTCCACTGCAAAATGTGCACTGCTTAATAACACCAGCCCATTTCAGCAAGTCTCACTCTTATCAATTGAAAAGTTGCATGTTTGATTTTTTTTTTTATTTTATTGGTGTGTAGTTGCTTTACAATGTTGCATTAGCTTACACTGTATAGCAAAGCGAATCATCATACATATATTCTGTCTTTTTTGGATTTCCTTCTCATTTAGGTCACCACAGAGCACCGAGTAGACAGTAGGTTCTCATTAGTAATTATTTCAGGCTGTTGTTGAGTCGTTAAATTGTGTCTGACTCTTCAGCAACTCTATGGAATGCAGCCCACCTGGCTCCTCTGTCCATGGGGTTTTCCAGGCAAGGATACTCGAGTGGGTTGCCATTTTCTTCTCCAGGGGATCTTTCTGAGCCAGGGATCGAACCGGAGGCTCCTGTTTGGCAGGCGGATTCTTCACCACTGAGCCACCTGGGAAGCCCCTGTCTATTTTATACATAGTATCAAGAGTGCCTACATGTCAATCCCACCCTCCTTTTCCCTTTGTTATCCACATGACTGTTCTCCACATCTGTGCCTATTTCTGCTTTGTAAATTAGATCATCTATACCAGCTCTTAACACATTTCTGTTTTAAATGTCATTCTCTGTACTTTGACATGTAGACTTGTCAGTCACTGTATATTGATCTATTTTAACTGCCAACCTAAACCCTTCTTCCTCTATGTGCCTTCTCAACAACTTTATAAAAAGAACTTTGTAGTTCTCTTGGTTATGCAGTATCTCAGATTTTCTTCTCTCCCACTGTTCCAAGCTTGAGCCGGGTACCCCAGGTGGTATCCTCTCCCTCCCCTGGACTGCTCTGGATGGCAGCGGGGCTGGCCCTGCATGCTGCACATCCAGGGACCTCTGTCCTTGGAGGATCTGAAATCAGTCAGGGAGGGGGAAGGAGAGGGAGACTGGATACCTGGAAGAAAGGAGAACCCAAGCTGTTCCTCCTCCTCAGTTCCCTCTGGGGTGTGGCTCATACAACCCAGCCTACAGTGACCTCACTCCCCACAGAGGGACTCTGGTTTCTGGGCTCTGGGAGCATCAACTCCTTCCTCTGTTCCTCCCGCCAAGGAGTGACACTAGCTTCCTGCCATCCAGTATCAGGCTCGGCTCCCCACCTCCTGTCTGACTTTTCAGCAATTCCATCACCGGCCTGACCAACATTAATGACTCACAGTGTGAACTTTGAAACAACCCTACAAAATCCATTCCAGCTCTCATGGGAAAGCTGCCAAGTGTCTTCCCCAGTAATTGCAAAGTGTTCCCATCCCTCCCAGAAGAATATCAGTTTGTCTCTGTAAGCCAAGTTCACAAAATTAAACTCTTTCCCTAAATCACATGCATTTATAGGTGCATGCACTGTATCCTGGTCTGATTCTTTTAATTGTAATCTTCCAAACCGAGAAATAAAAAAACCCACTCCTGGGTTTCCCTGGTGGCACAGTGGGTAAAGAATCCATCTGTTAATGCAGGAGACATGCATTCAATCCCTGGGTAGGGAAGATCCCCTGCAGAAGGAAATGGCAACCCACTCCAGTATTCTTACCTGGAAACCCCTATGGACAGAGGAGCCTAGCGGACTACAGTCCATGGGATCACAAGAGAGTTAGACACAACTTGGCAACTAAACAACAACTTCATCATAGATGTGGCCCAGTACCTGTGTCTTGCATTTTGCTACCCAGATATACACAGTGTTATAGACCTGATATTGTTTACTCAATTGTGTAAACTTCTGATGAGGAACTCTAGCAGTCCAGGAACCTCACATTAAGAGGTCCCTCAATTATCTACAAATCCACAGCATTTTTATGTTCTGGATCACAGTGCATTATGATTATGGGTGAATCCACTATAAGTAATTGCCGTTTCCTCCTCCAGGGGATCTTTCTACCCAGGGGATCGAACCCAGGTCTCCTGCATTGCAGGCAGATTTTTTACCATCTGAGCCACCAGGGAAGCCCGAGGGCCACAATATTTTTATCCATATCACAATGAAACAGCTATTTTGTATTAGCTATTTCTTTATCTGTCATCTTCAAATGTTTTTAGCAACACAATTTTGAATAGATCTACAGCCTTCCCCAGTGACTCAGACAGTAAAGAATCTGCCTGCAATGCAGGAGACACAGGAGACCCAGGTTCAATCTCTGGGTTGGGAAGATCCCCTGGAGAAAGCAATGGCTACCCACTCCAGTATTCTTGCCTGGAGAATTCATGGACAGAAGAGCCTGGTGGGCTACAGTCAATGGGGTCTCAAAGAGTCGGACACAACTGAGTGACTAACACAGTTTATTTGCCCTAAATCTTCCATCTTGCTTGAAAAGGTACATTTCTGTTCTGTCTCTGTTGTTTTGTTTTGCTTTTTAATAAGTCATGCCATAGCTACTACTAACAGAGATGTAAGCACACTGTACTTGATCAGTTATCAGCTTCCCTTACATTTCTGTATTTTGTTTTTAATTCTTGTATTTTCAAGTAATGGATGTACTGGACTTAACCATTTGAAAGACAAGCCTAATCAATACAGCACATTGTATGCCACCAGCCAGGCCTGCACTGTTCATGTTCCAGAATTATTTAACAGATGTCAGAAACTGCCGTTCCAGGCCCATGAAAATGGTGGAGCCTCTCTTGATATTAAACCCACAAACACACACACACACAAAGCAACTCTGCAAAAAAAAAAAAATTTTTTTTTTAACTTTCTTTGGTCTTTTGAACTTCAAAAGGCAACCACAACTTCATTCCCTGTTTTACATTTTTTCCCCTCTCCTTTACAATATCAATTGAGGTCGCTTTTTCTACATCTTTTTAGGGAATTGTTACAGATGCTTCTGGGATTTATAAAATAATTTCCTGCACATTAATGCAAAAATTCTGTAACTTCCCAATTCAATAGAAACAAAACTGATGATTCCAATTTGAATGCTCTCTCTTCTCTTTCTGATCTTTACCTCCTGTTCCTTTTATCTCACCTTTTCCATTTCTGAGCTTCCAGATCAATCTTTTCTTCTGTTGTTCCATCCTACCCTCTGACCCTTGCACAAAACAGGAATGCAATCAAACACATTCATGCTCAGTCATCTTTTCCTTGGACCTTCTGTCAGCCACTGACTCTCACTGTGCCCTCTTCTTTTCACAGTTAAGACTGGTCTTGAAGAATTACCCACCACCACCACTTTTTTATCCATTAAAGGATGTAACCTTGACATTGATCTGGTAAGATTTGTACATTTTTTTATTTGCATTTATTTATTTAAATTGTTTTGGCTGCACCACACGGCCTGTGGAAGTTTAGTTCCCCAACCAAGGATCAAACCTGAGCTCCCAGCATTGGAAGTACACAGTCTTAATCCCTGGACTGTCAGCAAAGTGCCAGATTTATGTATTTTTTAAGAACCAACCTGGTCATCAGTAAAAGGAGATGGATAAGATGGCAGCTGGGAGACCAATTGGGAGGTAATTACAGGGTCCACAGAAAATACCATAAGGCCCCGGGGAGGCAACAGAAGCAGCCTGGGAGAGAAGATGAAGTTAAAAGACACTGAGAAATGAAACTGACAAGACTCAGTGTCTGGGATGTGGGGGCTGGGGGAGAACAGATGGTAGAGAAAGACTCCTAAGTTGGTCTTTGGTGGCAGTGCAATGCTGTCTTTCAGAAGATACAAAGATACAAAGAACAAGTTTTGGTCAAAACATAATTCTTTCAGTTTAGGTAAATACCTTTCTTCTGGGAAACAGTCCTTGGCTTCTGTTTCATTGAATTCAAAGTAACCTCTCTCATTAGTTTTTTGGACATCCTTCTAAAGTGTTCATGACAACATAAGAAAATTTACATAACGCATTTTCACTAAAATTTGGGTATCATGCACAGTGATCAGTTTATTACATTTTCAATATTAACCATTTGGGCAGGTATATAGTAGTATCACATGGCAGTGTTAATCTGTACCCCCCTTATGATTAATGATGTTGAGTATCTTTTCAAGCACTTTTTTGCCATTTGTACCAGGCTCCTATGGCTGCTGTAATATATTATCATAAACTTGGTGGCTTACAATAAGAATTTTATTCATTCAGAGTTCTGGAGACAGGAAATCTGAAAATCAGTATCACTGAAATAAACTTAAGGTTCATCAGAGCTTTGCTCCCTTGGAAGTCTCTACAAGAAAATCCTTTCCTTACCTTTTTGTTGTTGTTGTTATAGCACAACTCATATATTTCAACTGGACAAAAAAAAGTATCATTTACAATATCTTCAGATAAACTGTCTTTGAATGAGAGCTGTCTTTACAGTACACTGAGGTCTACAAGATGTAGAAAGTTACTATTCTAGAAAGTTTACTACTGTGCAAAATGAAGACTGCTTAAATCGAACAGGGGGTAGGGGAGAGCCTGTGGTTTCTCATTTTTCACACTGCCTCAGGTGGCTGAGGGAGTTTCAGATTTTCTTTAGACATCATTAGGTGTCGAAGCTCTTGCAGGACAATGCTATTATTAATTCTGCCATTTTGGTAGCATTGATATGGCTCTAAGGGGGCTCCACCACCCCATTAGAACTATTAACTCCTTTCATATTAATTTTTGTTCCAAATTTCACATAGCCGGGGTGCTTGGGTCCATATTCTATTTTAAGGCTATATATTCAGTTTTTATAAATTGTTCGTGGAGGCCCAATCATCCCTGTCCATCTTATAAGTGCCATGTCTTCTTTATCTTCTAGACTTAGGCTAACTGTGCTATCTCCTACAGCTTTCTGGCCTTCTTCCAACAGCTGGAAATTGAAGGAACTTTTACCCCTGAGCCCATGGTGGCTGCCACCTTGCATCACTGTCGTTCCTTTCCTTACACCGTTTTTAGTTTCCAGAGCTATATTCTTCGAATTCCTTGGCTCCAGGCCCCTTCCTCCAACTTTTGTGCTGTGGGTAGTCTCTTCTGTTTCTGTACCTATACCCTTCCATCACGTATGAACAAGGCAGAAGTCCAGGACATTTTTACGGCCTGGCCTTGGAAGTCACATAATATCACTTCCATAACAGTCTATTGATGAAAGCAGTCAAAAAAACCCCACCCCAAAGAAGATTACAAATGACCAATAGGCACATGAAAAGGCACTTAGCACCACTAACCAGAGAAATGCAAATCAAAGCCACAGTGAGATATCGGCTCACAGTCTTAGGATGAAAGTGAAAGTCGCTCAGTCATGTCTAACTCTTTGCGACCCCCATGGACTATACAGTCCGTAGTATTCTCCAGGCCAGAATGCTGGAGTGGGTTGCCTTCAGCTTCTCCAGGGGATCTTCCTAACCCAGCGATCGAATCCAGGTGTCCCTCACTGCAGATGGATTCTTTAACAGCTGAGCCACAAGGGAAGTCCAAGAATACTGGAGTGGGTAGTCTATCCCTTCCTCCAGCAGATCTTTCCGGCCCAGGAATCAAACCAGGGTCTCCTGCATTGCAGGTGGGTGTTTTTTTTTTTTTTTTTTTTTTGACCAACTGAGTTATCAGGGAAGCCCACACACTGTTAGCATGGCTGTTATTAAAAGGACAAGAGATAAGTGTTGGTGAGGATGCAGAGAAAAGAGGACACTTGTGAACCGTTAGTGGGAATGCAAATTGCTACAGCCATTATGGCAAGAAGTTTTATTAACGTTCCTCAAAAAAATTACAAATAGAACTATCATATAATCCAGCAATTCCATTTGGAGGCATATAACCAAAGGAAATAAAATCAAGTTCTCAAAGGGATATCTGCACTCCCATGTTCACTGTGCCATAATTCACAACAGCCAAGATATGAAAACAACCTAAGTGTTCATCAAGGGATGAATGGATAAAAAACGATGTGGTATAAGTCATCATAGAAAAGAAATATGGATTATATGGAAAAAAATAACTGAGTCACTTCACTATACAGCAGTAATTAACGCAACATCGTAATTCAACTATATTTCAATAGAAAATAAACTTTAAAAAACCATTTTAAAAAAGATGGGGTGATGGATACATGTATATGTATGGCTGAGTCCCTTTACTGTTTACCTGAAACCATCACAACATTGTTAATCGGTTTTATCCCAGTACAAAATAAAAAGTTAAAACACACACACACAAAGATGTGGTGAAAATTACAATGAGATTATTCAGACATGGGACAGAAGAAAATACTGTTATTTGTGACATGGGTGGACCATGAGTGCATCATGCTAAGGGAAATAAGTCAGCCAGATAAAGACAAAATACTATCTGTTCTACCTTATCTGTGACATCTTAAAAAGCTGAACACATAGAAGCAAAGTATACAGTAGTTGCCAACAGCTGAGGGGTAGGGGAGATGGGGAGATATCCAAGAGTGCAAATTTCCAGTTATAAATAAATACTGGGGATATAATGTACAGCATGGTGACTACAGTTAATAGTATTGTATTACATACTTGAAAGTTGCTAACTGAGGTCTCACATGTCTCACCCCAAAATAAAAGGGATAATTATGTGAAGTGATGGAGAGGTTAACGAACCCAATTATGGTCACCATTTTGCAATACTCACAGGTATCAAATCATCACATTATACAGCTTAAATTGACACAATGTTACATGTTAATCATATCTCAATAAATCTGGGGGAGAAATGAAAATTTTGCATATACTGTAGTTAGTTCAGTCGCTCAGTCGTGTCCATCTCTTTGAGACCCCATGAATCGCAGCACGCCAGGCAACCCTGTCCATCACCAACTCCTGGAGTTTACTCAAACTCATGTCCATCGAGTCAGTGATGCTATCCAGCCATCTCATCCTCTGTTGTCCCCTTCTCCTCCTGCCCCCAATCCCTCCCAACACCAGGGTCTTTTCCAATGAGTCAACTCTTTGCATGAGGTGGCCAAAGTATTGGAGTTTCAGCTTCAGCAGGATATACTATAGGACCTAGTAATTCACATACCCAACAGAAATGCATACAAATGTACCAAAATTACATTCCAGAGAATGCTCTTTGCTCCACTATTTTTAAAAGCCAAAAACTAGAAACAACCCCAAATTTTTCCATCAGTAGGAAAGCTACTTGTACGTATCTCATTAGTAGGAAAGTTACTTGTATGTATCATGATCCATGCATGCAGCTGTATGCAGGGGTAAAAAAATGAGTCAACTATATGCCTCAACACGGGTGAATCTCACATACATACTGTACAATTGCATGTGCATAAAGTTCAAAAAACAGGCAAATCTAATGATATGAAGAATTGATGCTTTTGAACGACAGTGCTGAAGAAGACTCTTGAGAGTCCCTTGGACAGCAAGGGGATCAAACCAGTCAATACTAAAGGAAATCAACCCTGAATATTCATTGGAAGGACTGATGCTGAAGCTCCAACACTTTGGTCACCTGATGCCAAGAACCTATTCACTGGAAAAGACCCTGATGCTGGGAAATGGGAAAGATAGAGGGCAAGAGGAGAAGAGAGTGACAGAGAATGAGATAATTGGATGGCATCACCAACTCAATGGACATGAGTTTGAGCAAACTCTGGGAGATAGCGAAGGACAGGGAAGCCTGGCGTGCAGCAGTCCATGGGGTTGAAAAGAGTTGGACTCGACTTAGTGACTGAACAAAAACAAATGATACTAGAATAAACATTTATGGTTTCTCACGTAGGAGTTTCCAAGGCTATAGAACTTAATAAACTATGACGTTAGACAACAAGGACCTACTGTATAGCACATGCAAATCTGCTCAATGTTACGTGGCAGTGGAGGGGAGGGGAGTTCAGGGAAAAATGGCTACATGTGTATATTCAGCTGAGCCCTTTCGAGTTCTCTTGAAACTATCACAATATTGCTAATCAGCTATACTTCAATATAAAATAAAAAGTTTAAAAAAACAAACAACTACAGTGTTGTAAATTAGGATGGTGTTTATCTTTGGGATAAAAGAGGATAGTGACTGTAGGGAGCTCTGGGAAGTGTCCTGGGTTACGGATAATGTTCTATTCTGTGATCTGAATTGTGGCCCCTACTTTGGGGTAACTTCTCGAGGCACTGGCTACTTTTCCTCACATAGATCAACAGGCAATTATTTGTGCATATAAGACTGTCACCATGTCCTCCTCCCCGTCACCCCCCTGCTGGCATCACTCCATGGGGGGTGTCCCATCATTACTCACTCACTCCAGGGACAGCACAGCCTATGAGGGCACCCCTCTGAGAGTGGAAGGTCAGCCCCATCAGGCTTATTAGGACAGGGGTTTAATCAGTTTGATTGGCGGAGTCCCCTTTGTGTGTATTAGTTGCCCAGCCGTCTTTGACTCTTTATGACTCCATGGACTGTAACCCGCCAGGTTCCTCTGTCCATGGGATTTCCCAGGAAGACTATTGGAGTGGGTTGCCATGCCCTTCTCCAGGGGATCTTCCCAACCCAGGAATCAAACCCAGTTCTCCCACACTGCAGGCAGATTCTTCACCGTCTGAGCCATCAGGCAAGTTCTGGAGTCCCCATTAGTACTTCCCAGTTCAGGACAACCTTCCCGTGCTGTATTGAAGTTTCCAAAGATACCTGCGCTACTGATGGCTGTGAGGCCCCTGCCCCAAAACACAAGAGGCTCTCCTAGATCCGGATATCTGGCTCTGCCACCTGGAAGCGATGGTAGGGAGCTAGAGAAGCGCCTGCGACAACCCCAGGATGCTTGAGTGAGAGATATGTGGGTCAAGTCTGAACTCTGAGCTCTGGCTACATACTAACTACATGACTACTTATTTTCTCAGCTATAAAGCTGGGCTGCAGTGATTTAGCATACTATTTTGGGTTATGAAGATCACTATCATAAGAACTAAATACAGAATTTAATTAATGAATTAAAATGTTCTAACTAAAAAAAAAAAAAAAACTGTATATACAATCATTTACCATTGCTAGAAATGTAAGTCTTCCTCAAAGGGTTTAGTCAAAGTTCTAAACATCTATCCTTGTGATATGATATCGGCTGAAATTACGTGCATGCATGCTCAGTTGTGTCTGATTCTTGCGACCACATGGACTGTAGTCTGCCAGGCTCCTCTCTCCATGGGATTTTCCAGGCAAGAATACTGGAGTGGGTTGCATTTCCTCCTCCAGGGAATTTTCCTGACCCAGGGATCAAACCTGCATCTCCTGCATGGGCAGGCGGATTCCTTATTGAGCCACCTGGGAAGCTGGGTATGAATATGGCCAATAAAGTTTCCCCAAAAAACATTTTTTTAAAAAATGGTTGGCCCTGGGCCAAGATGGTGGGACTGGAACTGATTAACAGGGGGGGGTCTGTGGCTTTTTATCTATAGCCTTCTGCAATATTTTTTTTAATCAATTGCATGCATTAGTTTGATCAGTTCTTTTAAGATCATACCCCCAAAAATATTAACATAACTAAGATCCCAGCTGTTCTGACCTTCACAAGTGTTGACACTTCTGGTCTCACATTAGCCAGTATTTAGAATCTAGATTCTTCACAGGTTTTCCTAAGAAAAAGAATCATTGCAGATTTAATGATTTTTTTTTAAAACAATTCTTTATGATGATTTCTAAGACCATGGGAGAGGATGACAGCAGATACAATCAATTGTTACATTCATGCTTCCCTAATTGTAATTTATCAAAGTAATTTGATTTTGAAAAATTAAAGATGACAGGAGGCTTATTGTGAGAAGCAACTGCCTGCCACCCGCCCCCACCCCCGCCCCCGACCACAACCCCTCTCCACCCCTCTATTCCATCCCTGAGGGCCAATCTCTTCTCATTACTGTCAATTAATTCTACGTTCAGTTCTTTTGAAGGTTTTTATATTAAAAACCCTCCATTCGAAATGTCTCCCTTTCAAGCCTCCTCTATCTTCAAAGATGCATCCTCTTTGGAAGAAAAGCTATGACAAACCTAGACAGTATATTAAAAAGCAGAGATGTTACTTTGCCAACAAAGGTCCATATAGTCACAGCTATGGTTTTTCCGGTAGTCATGCACAGATGTTGAGAGTTGGACCATAAAGAAGGCTGAGCACAAAAGAATTGATGCTTTAGAATTGTGGTGCTGGAGAAGACTCTTGAGAGTTCCTTGGACTGCAAGAAGATCAAACCAGTCAATCCTTAAGGAAATCAACCCTGAATATTCACTGGAAGGACTGATGCTGAAGCTGAAGCTCCACTACTTTGGCCACCTGATGTGAAGAGCCGACTCATTGGAAAAGACCTTGATGCTGGGAAAGACTGAGGGCCAGAGAAGAAGAGGGTGACAGGATGAGATGGTTGAATGGCATCATGGTCTCAATAACATGCATTTGAGCAAACTCCAGGAGATAGTGAAGGCTAGGGAAGCCTGGTGTGCTGTAGTCTATGGCGTTGCAAAGAGTAGGACATGACTGTGTGACTGAACAACATCTTCTCAACTTTACCCCCAGCCACACTGCAAAGACCTGAAGCCCTCTTCCCAAAGAGGAAGCTTAATAGAGACTCAGTGGGTCCTCTGAGTCCCAGGGGCTCGCCTACAGGTCCTGAGCAAAGCTCCTCCTCTGCAGAGCCTTGCATCTCCCTTCAAGGAATTTTACACCTGCTGCTCATGAGTTTCTCCTGACTTTATATTACTCTGTATTTTACTTATTTATGTAATCAGTAATGGAAGTATGTGCAGACGCTCCCAAAAACCACCAAGAAGGATGGTTCACTCTAAGAAAAACAGAAAGAAAATATAAATTTGATACATGAGCAGACTTTTCAGATAGATGGAAAGGCCTTGAAATGGCAATATAACACAGTGTCTTGGGGGAAAACCTGTATTTTTGGAGTAGAAAGCTCCAGAAGAGAAAATAAATGTGAGAAGCGAGCCTTAAAAAGTTAATAGGAGTCAGATGGTCCTTACGTGTGAGGCCAAAGAGCTGGACTTCAGCCCATGGTCCAGGAGTTGACCATTTAAATGCCTGTAAATGCCAAATGGATCATGCAAATAACAGAAATGAAATCATGTAAATGAGAAAAAAAGACAGGAAGTGTGGGTCCTCTGGGAAACTGGGGAGATGGTGCCCTTCCAGATGGAACAGTTTGATTATTTTTATACACAGTGTAAGACTAGTGTTGCCAGGCCTGCCACTTTAATAACGGCAGACTATCCAGATTTTTCTGTCAAATTCTCTGGTTTTAAACGTTGGCAAATATTACCTGTTTTTTCAGGCTCACAGTATGTGGTCAAAAAAAGTATTATATATTCTCAAAAGCTGGTTTCAGCCAGCAATGTTTTTACCTCCCCTAGCAGCAAAAAGGAACAACCATTATGAAATTTAAGACAGGGAGGACCCATGGTCAGGTCTGCAGTTTTAAAGATTGCTCTGGTGGAAGAATACAGGATGGATTGATTAAAGGAGAAACTGAAATCAAACGTGGAGAAACCTATCTGAAGGCACCTGCAAATCAATCATTGGTAATAGATGCACTGAGAGTCAAACCTAAGACACAACACTTTTATCATCAGTGATTGATTTTTCAGTGCAGGTAGGTGAAATGGCTCTGAGCATTTCCGCCAGAATTTGACCCCCAATGATCCCCGAGAACTTTCTATTTTGTGTAAATCTTGGGTGTGACAATCAAAGACAGAATGGATTTATCTGATTACTTTCCATAACTTCATTTTTTCTTATAAATGTACTTGCTAGTAGTAATAAGACGATAGAGAATACATCTGGCTTTAGAAAGGCAGCTTGTCGAACCTCTACCCTCTGCTTCTGTATTATATCAATCGTAGAAGCAAACAAAGGTATTTTCTGCAAATGGTTCCCATGTGCCCACATCTCTGAATGTAAAATAAACAGTGCAGGCCATGAAAACAGTATTTTAAACAGAGCACTGCAGCTGGGGAAATTGTCTAAACATGAACCTTATTTTTACAGTCACTTAACAATGTTCTTTATCTATTAAGTTAACTTTTAAAAAGGAGAAAATGGGGAGATGGGGGGAGGGTACTAAAGGGGGACAGAGAGAGAGGTTATCCATCTGTTTTCCCAAAACACCTAATACTTCCATTTCTCTGAGTTTAGATATCAATATATTTTTCCATCACAAAGTTACTGTGTCTAGGCAACAGATAAAGAGAAGATATTAGCCACTTTCAATGCATTTTTAAGAACTATTCTTTACTAAGTCGTGTACAATTCTTTGGGACCCCATGGACTGTAACCTGTCAGGCTCCTCTGTCCAGGGATTTCCCAGGCAAGAAAACTGGAGTGAGTTGCCATTTCCTTCTCCAGCGGATCCTCCTGACTCAGGGATTGAACCCACATCTCCTGCATCCGCAGGTGGATTCTCTACTGCTGAGCCACCTGGGAAGCCCATAATTTTAAGAATATTTTGGACCAAATCGTTGCCAACCTGATCAAATCTCATCTTTGTCTCATGTTCAAACCAATGAAGTCAGAGAGAAACAACGTTCCCCAGCTCTGCAGCCAGAACCAGGCAAGTGCTGGCCGTACCTAGCCCCATCCCAGTCCCCACATTCACAGGGTATGCCCAAGCATCTGGTCCATCCCACTCGTCCCCAAACAAAAAAAGAAAGAGATACAACATCAATGTGGCATTTTATATCAGATTGGCTTTGAAGAGAGTTCAGTGAGTCTCAGCCATTTGCAAGTCAACCAGCACATGAAGAAGTCAAGGGCTCACAAGCAAGAAAGGGGGAACCCTGGCCTGCTTCCCCACTAAATTCTGAATTCTGGGCTCTGTTCCCACTTTTCACTTAAAGATACGTACGTATGACTAGGATTCGGGCACCAGAGGCCTGACTCTCCCTGCTGTAGAACTGCTTTTCTCCACAGAGATCAAAGTCAACATTTCCACCTGCCATGTACATTTGGGGCAAGCTTGTTCCTGCTTCTATATGTAGAGGGTCAGCTTGCAGAGGGTACAGTTCCCATGTCTGAGGTCGGAGTGAAGAAAAAACAAAATTCCTGTGAATCTTTCTGGAGTAGTGACGAAGGGAGCTGTGTTCCAGATATCCTGAGTTGAGAATCAGTCAGCAGCTTCTCAGAGCAAGTTCAACAAAATCGGTTTTAACCCACAACGTTCTCAGAATATTCCAGAACATTCTATGTAACCCACCTGCACTGTTCCCATTTTTCCCTTCTTTTTAAACTGAAGTCGTGTAGACAGTGCTGCTTTGCCAAATTCTCCAACTTTCTCCACTCAAATTTATAAAGTTCCATTTGTGCAGTCTCCCAGAGAGTAAAGACCTATGCAGGCGCTGATTAGTTTTGCAGCTTCAATGCTGCCTGCCCGCCGCCTCAGGCCATTGACAGAGTGTGGGTATGTTCACAGCTCTTTTCTTCTATCCTTCAGCTTTTATGGAAAATGCAGGAAGTTTGAGGCCTCTTATTTTAAATGGCGACCTGCCAGAGACAGGCCTATTTATATATGTAAGTGTTACATATGGTATCAATTGAGTAATGGGAAAAGAATAGATTGTTTATTAGAGGGAGCTGAGAAAATCGCTCATTGTACAGGAAAAAAACAAATCATTCTCATGGATGTTGAGATTCCTCCCTGCCATGTCGTTGGAGAAAAGAGGTAGAAGCAGGAACCAAAGTACAACCGACTCATGAAATACACAGCATGTGTGTGTGTGACTCTTTGTAACTCCATGGACTGTAGCCTGCCAGGCTCTTCTACGCATGGGATTTTTCAGGCATGAATACAGGAGTGAGTTTCTATTACCTCTTCCAGGGGATCTTCCCCACACAGGGACCAAATCTGCTACTCCTGCATTGGCGGGTGGGTTCTTTACCACTGAGCCACCTGGGAAGCCCTGAAATATACAGATTGGACTTCAATAGAGTTTATCAAAGTCAGTCCACACACAGCACGTGATGCTCTTTTGAAGGATGATGAGTTACAGCCATCAGCAGGGCTCCCACTGGCTGCCCCAAGATAGCCACCAGTGAAACCCATCAGGCTCCAAATCTTGATCCAACTCCTCTTCACCTGGAGCATGTGAGGACTGCTCACTCCGACTCCCATCTCCTATACACGATGCCCCATCTCCCCTAACCCAGCTGCCCTCCCTCTGGTCTCAAGGGTACAGATGAGGCCAATCTCATTCTTCAAATTTCTCGCCAATTGTGTGAGTTAGAGTTTAAATTCTGAGTCTAGATTCCTTTAGGACCTCTCCTGTGACTCTCAAAATCTTGTTTATTGGACGAAAAAGAGAAAAACGCTGAGATTCAGTTTTCTTGCTCTCTTCCTTAAGGAAGCAAGAACACCTTAGAATAACACAAGGAATATCAATATTGTGGAGTACTGTGGAATTATTCAATAGCATGTGGAATAATGCTATTGTGGAAAATCAACAGCATAAAGACAATTGCTTCTAGAGGTTACAAGACTGCATATAAGTAACTCAGCAACATCCTTAAAGGACCACAGAGGAAAGAGCTCATGACCTTCTCATTAAAAAAAAAAAAAAAGCTGGAGAGGGTCTCTGATTGGTCCATCTAACTTCTCCCATCTCTGATTAAGCAGTTCTCCTGCTTGGGAAATGTAGTGTGAGAGCCCCATCCTATGGTAGAGACAGCCTCACCAAAACCATGTATTTGGACTAAGAAAGCATCAACAATTCTCCAAAAGAAGATGGAAGCACTTTTCCAAGAAAGGATATGATTAGGTGGACGTGAACTTGAACAAACTCCAGGAGATAGTGAGGGAGAGGGAGGCCTGGCATGCTGCAGTCCATGGGGTTGCAAAGAGTCGGAAAGGACTTAGTGACTGAACGACAATAAGATTGTATTTGTTACACAAGAAGCTACTCTAGAAGTCATTCCAGAAAGATTTTCTGAAAGTATTTAACAAATGATTAGATACTTAACACATCTTTTTACAACTGGAGAGAAAAGAAACCACCCAGGTTCACATATATATATTTGGATATATAGCCTGTGCTCTGAGTGAGGTCAGTCCTGAAAACATTTCTCAAAGGTTATGTGAGCTGGCAGGGCACTCGGGGGTCCTGGGCACCCCGTGTTTGCACACAACAGACCCCAGGCCTGTAGCTTCTTCCAGCCTCCAGCCACCTCCTTGCCAGCGGCAATACTCGGGACCTCTCTGCCCTCCATCCTCTACCTCCAAGACCAGCCAACATGGCTTTTTGTGCTTAGCACCTCACTGCCCACCAGCCAGGAGCTCCCAGATTCGTCAGATAAAGTCCACCCGTCAACCCTCGGGTCAACCGAATCTGTGGGCCTCCCACACTTACCTCTCCTGGGGCTTCTACTTCCACCCAAAGAAGTGGGTCTGCAGGGACTACGCTGCTTCTTCTGCAAATGGGCTAAGGAGAAGCGCCAGGGTGCCAAGCCTCTCTTGAAGATGCAAAACCAGGATGTCAAACACACCCCTTCCAGGACAGGCAGAAACCATCCCCCCATGAGTGGGGTGAAACCCTGGACGACATGGAAGCCACCGTGGTCTGGGAGGAGAACCTGAACCAAGCGGTTTGAGCTCTGCCGGCGCAGACTCCGGCCAACTTACTGGAAGCCGCTTTGTTAACTAGATGAGCAGGTGAAACTCATCCAGAAGATAAAGCCCACCTGCCTGCCCTATGCAGCCTGGCGGCCCCCAGGCTGGGCAGATACCCCTCACCCTCGCATGCATGACTAGGAGCCTCGGGAGCCCAGCAGCCTTTGGGGGGCCTCTCTGGAAGTCCCCCAGTGTCAGGTTTTCTGTCCAAGCCTCTTTCCGCAGCCACTCAGTTCAGTTCAGTTCAGTCGCTCAGTCGCGTCCGACTCTTTGCGACCCCATGAATCGCAGCACGCCAGGCAACCCTGTCCATCACCAACTCCTGAAGTTTACTCAAACTCATGTCCATCGAGTCGGTGATGCCATCCAGCCATCTCATCCTCTGCAGTCCCCTTCTCCTCCTGCCCCCAATCCCTCCCAGTATCAGGGTCTTTTCCAATGAGTCAACTCTTTGCATGAGGTGGCCAAAGTATTGGAGTTTCAGCTTCAGCATCAGTCCTTCCAATGGACACCCAGGACTTATCTCCTTTAGGATGGACTGGTTGGATCTCCTTGCAGTCCAAGGGACTCTCAAGAGTCTTCTCCAGCACCACAGTGCAAAAGCATCAATTTTTCAGCACTCAGCTTTCTTCACAGTCCAACTCTCACATCCATACATGACAACTGGAAAAACCATAGCCTTGACTAGATGGACCTTTGTTGGCAAAGTAATGTCTCTGCTTTTTAATATGCTATCTAGGTTGGTCATAACTTTCCTTCCAAGGAGTAAGCGTCTTTTAATTTCATGGCTGCAATCACCATCTGCAGTGATTTTGGAGCCCAGAAAAATAAAGTCAGCCACTGTTTCCACTGTTTCTCCAACTATTTCCCATGAAGTGATGGGACCAGATGCCATGATCTTAGTTTTCTGAATGTTGAGCTTTAAGCCAACTTTTTCACTCTCCTCTTTCACTTAGCCACTAGGCAGCTTTTTAACCATCTTGGAGTTCTAGTCCAAGCCATGGAGCAGATGGAAACAATAAAGCTTTTCACAGGGGACAACAAAAAAATTCTAGGCTTGCAAACTATTTGCATCAAGAGGTTTCTTTCTACACACCGTATAATCCAAAAATCCAGTAATTTCAGCAAGTTTGGTAACTCAGTGACCACATGTAGACCATTTGTTGCCCTCAATCAGAGACCAGGCTCTGTACCTGGCTCAAAGGACAGGATCAATTGCACCCCTCACCCCAGGTCTAAAAATTCCTCAAAATGGATGGCAGCTTTACAGATAACCAGGGAGGCCTCAGTTATCCTGGAATTAAACGGAAGAGGATTCTTGGGACTGAATTTATGTGGCAGAGATAACAGCCATGCTCCTACCCATACAATATAAAAGATGGCATTCTAGAATTTTGCAGTATTATATTGAAATGCAGCTAGTAAAACAACAACAACAACAACAACCAAAAGCTGATTTTCTGTTTTGTCAAACCATGTGGCTTGTGGAATCTTAGCTCCCCAACCAGGGATCGAACCCTGGGCCTTCAGTAGTGAAAGCACAGTCTTAACCACTGACCTAAGGAAAATTCCCCTGATTTTCTTAGTAAAGAAAAACCAAAAGACCTTCTATATTGTCCATAAAATTGGACAGTATATCAGTTTTAGGAGTTTCAGAACGTTCATGATTCTTTACCAGTGAAACCAGCATCTAATTCCCATGATTAAACAACAACAAAAGACGAATGATTTTTGGAAGCTTATTTTAAGTCCCTCCTGCCAGTCCCTGAACAAACAAGATCAAGCAGGTAGCTGCAACATTAGTGACATGTAAAAAGACAGTTTGAGGACAGGCTTACAGTAACATTAGTAACTACATTCAGCATCTGGTAACACTTGAAAGGACTGACATATAGATTTGTGACTTCAACACGGGTAGTTCAGCTTAGACTTCAGACGGTCTTATTCTTTAGGTAACATAAAAGATGTGGAAAATTGCAAAAATGGCCTCAAATTCTATCCCCCTGCCAATGTAGATTTAGTCTTGAATCTACGCAGGTCATGTGACTCCCTTTGGCCAATGTAATGCAAGCAGAAGCTTAACACATGCTTTCACACTGGACTTCATTCTCGGCTGTTCTTGGGACTCTCCCACCACGTAAACAAACCAGGACTATTTTGCTGAAGCATAAAAGACAAGTGACCCAGTCACCCTGGCTCGACAGTCAGCTCACCAGCTGATTTTCTGATGAACTTCTCAAGCTGCAACTGAACACTTGTGTTTCAACCATCACTGTCTACACTGATGGGAAAAGTCTTCACTGTCTTGCTAAAAGGTAAGTTCCATGATATTGATTCTGTTGGCATACAAAATAGGATTTTTTATTATTATTATAAGATCTTACTATTGAGTACAATTTTATTAAACAGTATATTAGTCTGCTAGGGCTTGCATAATGAAATACCACAAACTAGCTGGCTTACACAACCAAAATTTATTTTCTCATGGTTCTGGAGGCTAAAAGTCCAAGATCAAGGTGCTGTTAGGTTGGTTTTGGAGTATCCACCAGTTTCTGGTGGATAAATGGCCACTTTCTCACCATGCCTTCATACAACCCTTCTTCTGTAGACAGGTGCAGAAAGAGAGTTTCTTGTATCTCTTCTTCTCCTTGTAAGGACACCAGTCCCATTGGATAGGGCTCCAAACTTTCTGCCCTCATTTACCCTTGTGCACGTGGACCAAGTCACTCAGTCATGTCTGACTCTTTGAGAGCCTATGGACTGCAACCTACCAGACTCCTCTGTCCATAGGATTCTCCAAACAAGAATACTGGAGTGGGCTGCCATGCCCTCCTCCAGGGAATCTTCCTGACCCAGGGATCGAATCCACGTCTCCTGTGGCTCCTGCATTGCAGGCAGATTCTTTACTGCTGAGCCACTGGGAAAGGCCCATTTAACCTTAATTATCTACTTAAAAGCTCGTTCTTGATATACAGTCACATTGGAGGTTAGGACTTCCACATGTGAATTTGGGGGGGAACACAATAACTCTAAGAGTGATTTTTAAATTTCAGTAATAACTATTTATAACAATATTTACTGATAATTTACCATGTGCCCTAATCTATACTAAGTAGTTTATATATACTTTCTCATTTGATATTCACAGCAACCTTCCAAGATAGGTATTCCCATGGAAGGTGAGGTAACTGAGGCTTAGAAGGTTAAGATGCTTGCCCCAAAAGACACAAATGGTGGGTGGTAGAGTTTGTCTTAATCTGTCTTCCTGACTCTAGAATCCAAGATCTCAGTTCCTGTGCCATACTGCTTTCATTTTCAACTGTTTTCATATACATGATTCAGATTGAAATACTATAACAATCATTTCCTGGAGAAATGATTTAATTAATTATTTATTATTTTAAATCATTAATTAATTTAATTTAATTAATTTAATTTAAACTTTAATCTAAAATTAATTATTTTAATTAATACAAAGATGTGTTAAGTGATTATGCAGACACGTAGAATGTGCAAATCATGCTGAAAAAGTCTGAATTCTTGTTCAATTAAATCCAAACTCTTCGGTCTAGGAGTCCCAGTCTTTCAAAATTTACCCAGCCCTTCATTTCCAATGATATCTCTCATTACAGTTCACTATCAACATCACCACCATCTACCCCAGAAGGGGGCCCTACAGCCCAATAATAAGATAAAGAAAACAAGGTCACGTCATATGACTGAAAACACTGTAAAGGTAATGTATTTTAGACCAACCTGTTCTTCACCCCAGGAGAAAACAAAACAAAACAGGCCATACAGAGTTCGGAAGGAGAAAATTCTAGGCCCCATCTCTCCTACTTTACCAGGCCCTCCAGTCCTTAAAGCAAAATCCTCGAACAGATCTGCAGTCTCTAAATCACATTACATTTCAGAATTACTCTTGAACATGATGTCAAAATCCTCTTTTATTCTTTTGAAAAAAAGCAGGAGTAGCAATTTCTTAGAGGTCAATATAGACTTTCTGAGAAGATATTTCTATGACTGTGTGGTATGTATGAAGCAACATTTGACCAGTTTATTCAGATGAATGATTTAGAGAATGTCTCTCTTCATATGAAACTTCAGAAGAGGAAAGGCTGATGGAGAAAAAAAAAAAGTTCATCTAAGAAAATTTCTATGAAGAACAGGAGAGATCTGGCTGTTGTTCAGAGTCATTTGTCAGGTGGCAAAGACATCTGCAGACCATATGTTGCTCTTCAAGGTCAGGAGAAGGCTCTGTAAAGTGAAGTCTTAGAATAGCTATCCTGTGGATGGCAATTCAAACTAAAGATATCTAAGTCTCTAGGAAATCAGTCTTACCCTTTGAAGGACCATGAAAACTATTTTCCTCCAACTTTTTGATGATTAATTCTCAAGCAGGTTTACAAGCATAACTCCATCTGCTCATCTTTGATTTCTCTGACAACTATCCTATTGTTTGGAAGAATCAACCATAGGATTTGCAGTCTTTTCAACTGAACTGTTTTCTTTTTAAATGAAAATACACTAAAGAGCTTTGGAGGAACAACACTTGGCAACAAAAGTTTGGTTTTATTTACATGTTGAACAAATGAGACCCAAGAGGGAAAAAATATAACCTTTTCACTGTCATACTGTGACAAGTTCTTAAAAAAATTTCCTGGGATTTCCCTGGCAGTTCAGTGGTTAAGACTCCGCTCGTGCACTGCAGAGGGCAAGGGTTTGATCCCTGGTTGAGGAGTTAAGATCCTACATGCTGAGAGGCAAAAAAAAAAAAAAGGGTGTGGTTAAACAAATGACAAAATTCAGTATCTTCAGTTTAAATAACACCACGTGACACATTCGTATCCAACTGACTTGCTCAGTGTTGCCAGTCAGTGTCAAAATCTAGAGGGAAAATCTAAATATTTAAAAGGATGTGTAGGTCTATTTATTGGTAATTATATTATCATTATTTGCACCAGAGTAAAAGAATTACAGGATTTGAACAAATTGCATGTTTTGCCTTAGACCTTTGCCTTGGGAAAGAAGTAAATAATTATTGCTAGTTGACATCTAAGTCAAAATTAAGTCTCAATTCATCCATTTAAATAGTCTTGAAAGACCTCCTCTTCATTCTTCACAGGCTTCCACGACCTGAGTTTCAGAATTTTAATCATTCTTGGATTCTGGATTTAGAATCTCTTTTCATATAAGATCTTCTATGACCCTCTCTCTGTCCCTTTTTTCCACATAACAACGCTGTAAACTTGTAACAAGGACACTGAACCTTTACTGTGTGTCACAATATTTTGTCACCATGAAAGGAGGCACGGTTTCTCAACTATAGCCATGGGAAGTTTAATTATGATTTCTCTCAGCAAAACTCATGAATCTAATAAACAAGATACTTGGAAACAGATCACTAAAATCTTCCAACTCAGCATTCTTATGAATTAAAAGATTACTCTGATGTTTAAATGAATTTTTCTCTGAAATGTGTATGGATTAAACAAAAGGGAAAATAATTAAATCAAAGCATTTTAAGTTTCGTTAGCTATTAGGACAGCTATTTAAGATACTATTATATCTATTACATTATAATATCTATTGGTTCTTCTCAGGAAGTAAATACCTCCTTGTTTTCTTTTTAAAAACATGCATTAATATCAAAATAACAAATCTTTTCAATGATAGTTTTAGTATCATTGTATCAAGTATTAAAATTTTTCAAAGGCTGATAACCAACTTACATAAGCCTGTTTATGTTTTTATGATCTTTTCAAAATTTAAATATTATTTTTACAGAAACCAGCTTTATTGATAAATTATCTCTTAATTTTTTGTTTGAAATTTATGTGTGTGTGTGTGTATAATGTTTAATCTTTATTCACTTACTCTGCCTGGATCTCCTTTATTTGACCCTTGACAACTACAGAAATATCTCATGAGTTTTCTAGTCCAAACGAGTTTGTCTTTGCTGCCTCCCCACTCCCAAAGCAGGGGGCTCAGGTTCTATCCCTTGTAGGGGAATGAGATTCCATATAATGCAACTAACAGTTCACAAGCCACAATTAAAAAAAGAAAGAAAGGGCTAGATAGATGCTACCTAAAATTTCCCTAGGCCCCATTGGTCATTGTCTTTTCCCTCTGTGTTATATTGAATGCTACACCCACCTATGGGGTCAAGTGCATCTCACCTAATACAGGTGTGACATAACAAGAAATATACATTTGGTCTCCACTTCAGGTTCCTGACAGAGTTCCTAAATCCCTTGGGATTTCCCGTCATAGGAATGTCTTTTGTTCTAATGAGGTGACTCTTGGTGGCTCCTGGATACCTTCAGGATGGTGGCTGCTCACCAAAAGATTAAGCCATGATAGATTAGTTTGGGACTTTTTTTTTCTAGCCCCATTCACCATTTTCCAGGGAGGGGAGAGGGGCTGCAGAATGAATTATTAGTTCAGTTGCTCAGTCATGTCGGACTCTTTGCGACCCCATGAATTGCAGCACGCCAGGCCTCCCTGTCCATCACCAACTCCTGAACTTTACTCAAACTCATGTCCATCGAGTCGGTGATGCCATCCAGCCATCTCATCCTCTGTCGTCCCCTTCTCCTCCTGCCCCCAATCCCTCCCAGCATCAGGGTCTTTTCCAATGAGTCAACTCTTCGCATGAGGTGGCCAAAGTATTGGAGTTTCAGCTTCAGCATCAGTCCTTCCAATGAACACCCAGGATTGACCTTCTTTAGGATTAATTAATAATAATTAATAGGCATTAATTAATCATGCCTACGTGATGAAGTTTCCATAAAAATCCCAAAACCATGGGGTTTGGAGAGCTTCTGGGTTGATGAACACATCTACATCCTGGGAAGACGGCACTCCCCACCTCCAAGAAGCTTCTTGTCCCTTGAGCTCCTGCGCTCAAGACCCTTCCAGACTTTGCCCTCTGTACCCCATCATCTGGCTGTTCTTCTGTATCCTTTATTATAATCTTCATAATAAGCCATAAATGAAAGTAATGTTTCTCTGACTTATGTGAGCCATCTAGCAAATTATTAAACTGGAGAAAAAAGTTGTGGGGATCCCTGATTTATAGCCAGTTGGTCAGAAGTACAGAGAAGACATCCTGGGATCTGCTATTGGCATTGGAAGTGGGGGCAGTCTTGTGGGATTGAGCCCTCAACCTGTTTGGGATCTCTGCTAATTCAGAATAGTTAGTGTCAGAGCTGGACTGCAGCACCCAAATGGTATTGAGACAGATGAAGAATTTTTTGGTTTGAGGGAAAAACAAAAAAAAAGCTATACACATTTGGTGTCAGAAATGGTCCATGGGTAGGGAAAAATGTGTTTTCCTTTTAATAGGGATTCTGGCTTTCCTTCTAAGGATCCTATAATTCTCTTCTCCTTCCTTCAGGCCACTAACTGACATTTTCTCTACAGAGAAAATCTCCTTGATATCGCTATTGTTTAAGGGGATGACCAACGACTGTTTTTCTGTGTTAATCTTTGAGAAATCAAAGTATAATTGTCATCATCACTTAGCAAATGTAAAACTGGAGGGTTTCTCTGAAGGAAATTTCAACATCTTCTAGCCAAACCACTTTCAAGGAAGGAAATTTCAAGGAAGAAGAATTGATTGATTTTAAGCTGCTAATTTTTTGTTTCATTGTGTGTGCTTCATTTATGTAGCATGATGATATTTCAAAGCATTAATGATGCACTCCTTCGCACATGCTCAGTGAAATGCCTGATCCTCCTAGGACTTGTCAATCTGTGACTGTAAAACAGGGAGAAAAAAAGATGTCATGATCTTAATCTCTAAGTCAAAGGAAAGTGCACTTCTCGCTCCTACCCACATAAGACAACAAAACATTACAAAAAGTAGATAGACACTGGAAGGACAGCTTTTCCTTGTGCTCCCTTATTCCTCACTCCAAATAGACAAAAACCTCTCAGCAGAAGGAAAAAGGAGAGCTTCAAGAAAGGAAGTAGCATGGAGGTGGCATGGTGGCCAGTCACCAGAAGAGAGAAGGCAATATGGAAAACCTTTCATTGGGGAATCCCAAAGTAAAGAACACGTGTGCAGCTCCAACTTCAAAGGCCCCAGACACACAGAAGCACTCTGCCTTGTAAGGGGGCAAGACTGTGGAGACAGCAACCAGGAAAAGTTAGAAATAGCCCCCTGGGTTTCCCTGCAGCTCCTAAGGGGATGGTGAAGACCCAGAAGTTTCCATGGGCCCCACATGCATAGCCACAGTGTCCACCTGCCAGGAGACCATTTGCAGAGCAAAGGTACAACACTACTTGAGCCTCCTGACATGAAGAAAAGAGGACACAGAAGCTCAATTTCAGAGCCATAATTCTTGCCAGGTTGTTTGAAAGAAGAAAGTGAAGGTGTTAATCACTCAGTTCAGTTCAGTCACTCAGTCATGTTGAATTCTTTGCAACCCCATGGACTCTAGCCCACCCAGCTCCTCTTGTACATGGAGCTCTCCAAGGAAGTATACTGGAGTGGGTTGCCATTTCCTTCCAGGGGATCCTCCCAACAAAGGGATCGAACCCTGGTCTCCTGCATTGCAGATTCTTTGCTGTCTGATCCAGCAGGGAAGTCAGATTGTGTGAATTAAAAAAAAAATACAGGAAGACTTGGCATTTACTCCCCAGGGGAAATGAGCCAAGAAAAGACCAAGAAGTGAAGTGTCCCTTTCTCAGTTATCTGGGGTAGCCCTTGGGAGTTCAGAACGGGGGACCTGGGTAAGGGAAAAGGCAGCTGGAGGAGAGCATGGCAACCCACTGCAGCCTTCCTGCCTGGAGAATCCCACGAACTAAGGAGCCCGGTGGGTCCATGGAGCCCAGAGGGTCACAAAGAGTTGGACACAACTGAATGACTGCACACACATACACAAGGGGAAGGACAAAAGTCTTGAGATGGGCTCCTGTCTACACTGGAATCACTTACACTGAAGCTGACCTGGGAAACGAGGAGACTGGACTGAGAAAAAGAAAAGGAAGAAATGGACCAGACCAAGCTGAACACTACTAAGGACCTGAGAGCCTGGGATGGTGGGGAATCAGCTGTTAGATTTTAACCAAGTTTTTAAAAATGTCACTAAAAACACCAAGTTCGAATACACGCTTAACTCCCATTTAGTTTTCTTCATTTTTATGCAGACCTTAAATTACAGCTTTTTCAGCCACTGGTGGCTCAGATGGTAAAGAATTGACTTGGGTTCAATCCCTGGGTCAGAAAGATCCCCTGGAGAAGCGCATGGCAACCCACTCCAGTATTCTTCCCTGGAGAATTCCACGGACAGGCTGCAGTTCAAAGGATCACAAAGAGTCGGACACTTCTGAGCAATTAACACTTTACTTAGCATGTATAAAATACACCGAAAAGGTAGTAACTCTGCAAGTCTTTTTTTTTTTTTTTTTTTTTTAATTCAGGCTTGCTTGTGGCCTCTCCTGTAAAATTATACAGGTGACTAGACTTACCCTAACAGACATTAATCAGATTCATCAAATGCCAGGTGAGGCCCAGATGCTTCTACTCAGCTCATGTCAGAAAGTCACAGAAAGCTGTGCAGCCAACAAGTCACATATGTTGTGATTATTATCTAAGCTTAAGGCTTATGGTAAATTTTGGATATTTTAAAATTTTTTTCTCATGAGAAAAAGTAATTACCTTTAAAAGCAGAAGTGAATCACTGGTTAAAGAATTAAATCTAATGAGAAAATAAGATTGTAAGTAAAATAAGATTGTCTCATGACGAAAGTGCCAATTTGGCATAAAGTGATAATCAAGAATCAACCATACCACTGTAACAACACTGTATGAAATGAAAGCAAATGTCTGTAAGTTTCACAGGAGAGCTTTTGAAGTCAAGAAAGTAACAGTGAGAAATATCCGTCATTGAAAGTCATTTCAGTGTATCTAAGACTGCTCAACTTCTTGTATTTCATTCAGTGAAGTTGTACCATCTCTCAGTTCAGTTCAGTCGCTCAGTCGTGTCCGACTCTTTGCGACCCCATGAGTCGCAGCAAGCCAGGCCTCCCTGTCCATCACAAACTCCCAGAGTTTACTCAAACTCATGTCCATCAAGTCAGGGACGCCATCCAGCCATCTCATCCTCTGTTGTCCCCTTCTCCTCCTGCCCCCAATCCCTTCCAGCATCAGGGTCTTTTCCAATGAGTCAACATGAGGTGGCCAAAGTATTGGAGTTTCAACCTTGCTCAAATACAGGATTTGGAAACAAAACACGGAAGTTCAAAAGGTAAGGAACTCAAATGTTCCTGCCTGGTGTCAACAGCACAAATTTTTTTGTGAACCAAATCTAAATCTGATAATGAAAACTAACTCTTTAAAGGGAGAATCCAAAGCTGTAAGTGAGGAAAAGACAGATTCTATCAGAAAGAGCTTGTTCGAGGTTCGGCTGTGTTAAATAAAGACATTTTTGTGTTGTTTAGTGAACGTGTCCGACTTTGTGACCCCATGTACTGTAGCCCACCAGGCTCCTATGTCCATGGGATGTCCAGGCAAGAATACTGGAGTGGGTTGCCATTTCCTTCTGCAGGGGATCTTCCTGACCCAGGGGTCAAACCTGCATTTCCCACAATGGCAGGTGGATTCTCTACCACTGAGCCACCAGGGAAGCCCAAGCTGACATGTACAGAAACGTAATTACTCTCATTTTCTGCTAGCATTTCGGATGAGACAAGTACAAGTTACTTAGCAACCTTCGATCAAGGAACCTTAGTGCCAGGCATGCCCCTGGATACTGAGTCTAGCAAAATGCCCCCACAAATTTGCAAATAAATATCCTTGAGGACCCATACCACACTGGGTAACACCACTGTTCTTACCCGAAAATACACATCAAAATACATCTGGTGAACTCCCTTAAAGCTTTTATAATTCAGCGGAATGAAAATATGAATTGGCAGATCTCTGCATTTTGCTTGTTTTTTATATGAAATAATCCAAATGAACACAAGGAAGACGTATTAAGATAAAACACAACAGGGGGAAAAATGCTTTTAGATTATGATACTGAACAACTTATCAAAAATGAACCATGTATATACTGAGGCTATAGGAAGAGTTGTTCAGATAAAAGCAGTTGCTGAAACATGCTGGTGGTCACTGCACTTGTGCTGAAAGGTTATGCAGCAATTCTGGAAGAGGCTGGATAAAGCCATAAAAACTGTCAACTTTATTACAGGTCTTAATGTGTCCCCAGTCTTAAAACTGGGGACATTTCAGAGTTACTTTCATGATAAAGGTGGTAAGTTCCAGAATGCATGTTTTAACACTGAACATTTTAGTAGTTTCAAAACAAGGTTCTGGTGCAGATATTTCCAGTAAAAATATAAATTACTTATGTATTAGAAAAGTATTGTTAGTCATACAGTCGTGTCTGACCCTCTGCGACCCCGTGGACTGTAGCTTGCCAGGCTCCTCTGTCCATGGGGATTCTCCAGGCAAGATTACTGGAGTGGGTTGCCATTCCCTTCTCCAGGGGATCTTCCGACCCAGGGATCGAACCCAGGTCTCCTGCTTTGCAGGCAGATTCATTACTGTCTGAAACACCAGCGAAACCCTAAACCTCCATTAACGAAACATCTGAATATAACTTAGTTGGACCAGCTGGAGTAGCTGGACACTGTTTTCAACCAGTTGAAAGGGTTCCTTTGGATTTCATGCTCCCCCCATTACAGCTCACAATAGCAGAAACAACACTATTTTTACTCTTTTGAAATTTTGAAGGAATGTGACAGGACATGTCACTAGTGAGATGTCTTCAAACGGTGCCATTAAACTCGGGGTATGATGACACTGGAAAACACAATGTCAGCCAAATATAATGATGATTTAGGCTTCCTCCAGAGTCCATTTATCAACTCCTTTAAAAAAGTGAACCCTCTCCAATAAGGAAGGTGAGTATTATTCATGAAATTGTCAGTAATTTAATGTTGATGCATACATTTCCCCACGTGGCTCTTTCAGACCTTGGGATCAGTTTAACCGAAGGGATTAAGATTGAGATTGCAAAATGACATGTTTACATTAAAAAAAAAAAAAAAGACCACCATTTACATTTACTGATTAGTGTGCACCAGTATTTTTTTCCATATGGTATTACCAAAAAAAGAGAGAAGTGAATTGGTTACTAGTGTTAATACAACCCTGCAAATGTCATCTGTCACTCTTATTACTGTTGAATTGATCCCCCCATATGATAGGCTGAAATCCTAAACCCCAGTTCCTGTTAATGTGGCCTCATTTGAATATTAAAAAAAAAATAGGGTCTTTGCAAATATAATTAAGGTGAGATCAGGTTCAGTTGGAATGGGCCCTCAACCCAATGTGGGCTCCCTGTTGGCTCAGATGGTAAAGAATTTGCCTGCAGTGCAGGGGACTCAGGTTGGATCCCTGGGTCAGGAAGATCCCCTGGAGAAGGGATTGACTACCCTTTGCAGTATTCTTGCCTAGAGAATTCCATGGACAGAGGAGCCTGGCGGGCTACAGTCTATGGGGCTGCAGAGAGTTGGACATGACTTAGTGACTAACACTTTCACTCAACCCAATAACTGATGTTCTTAGAAAACAGACACACAAAAAGAGTTCTCCATGTAAAGATACAGAGACACAAACACAGAGGAAGGACAGCCATGGGAACACGAGCAGAAATTGGAATTATGTTGCTGGGAGCTGAGGAATGCCTGGGGTGGCCAGAAGTTGAAAGAGGCAAGGAAGCATCCTTCCCCAGACTTTGCTAGGAGCATGGCCCTGACCACACCTTGATTTTGGACTTCAGCCTCCAGAACTGCGAGGTAATAAAATTTCCGTTGTTTAAAACTGTAAGTTTGGGACTTTCCTGGTGGTTCAGTAGTAAAGAATCCAGCTTACAATGCAGGGGACATAGGTTTGATCCCTGGTCAGGGAACTAAGATCCCACATTCCTCAGAGCAAGTAAGACCCCTGCCACAACTAATAAGCCCACATTTCTAGAGTTTGTGTGCCACAAGGAAGATTCCGCAAGTTGCAACTAAGACCAGATGCAGCCAAATAAATAAATATTTTAAAAAAAAGATACCAGCAGTTTGTGGTAATTTGTTACAGCAGCCTTAGGAAATTAATATGACTCCCATTTCAACTGTTTATAAAGGCTCACACAGCCTGTTTTCATGGCTTAACTCTCTAATGAAGATTAACTTAGAATTCATGTATTATCTTTTATCTAAATGATGTACCAGGGTTTATGTAAGTTTACAATTTGATAAGAGGACACTGCAGTGGAAAGAACAACAAAATTAAATCAAGTTTAAACTGATTTAAGGGGGCTAAGTTTTAACCATATCATCATACTGATCAGTTCACCACAGGGTAAAGAGAAAGGAAAAGATCTGCCCAGGAAGACAAAACAAATTTGCAGTAGGTATTGAGGTCAGCTTTTACATCTCTTGATTTCTAATCCAGAGTTTCTCCCCTGCCCTTCTGCAATGAGGCTTCACTCCCCAGGGCAGGAAGCCAAGAGTGGTTTGGGAAAGCATAGGAATATTTAAATAGCATGGTTCCCACAAAATGCTCTCAAGAGATTGCCTTTCATATCTCAACAAGTGTACATTCTTTACTCTAGACCCATCTGAGATTTGTCATAAATTTTAAAAATAATTCTCACGTATTTGGGTAGAGAGCTAAATTCTGATTTTTATGACAACAAAAGCAAACTAAAAACAAACAAAAAATGCATCTATTGAGAGTGGGAAAAAACAGCGAGGGGACTTATGATGGCTACCACTTCCAATATGAAGGAAAGAATTATCTTTTTTCACCCTAGGATATTACTGATTAAAAAGAAAAAAAGTAGTAATATCTTCATGTATTTTATTACATTTGTGTCACTGAGAGACATAGCTTTTAGGGGTTATTTGGGTCCTTACTTGGGATGATAGAAGCCCTGATTCTGTGTTTTGGACGCTGTTCAGAAGTTTGATCCGGTTAAATTTCTTGGCTGAGGTCTTGTCTTTGTTGAATTCTTGCCAAAGGCTGAGGTCATAGGGCCCTCACTAACAGCACGCAGCCATCTCTCCAAACAGAGGAAAGGCTCAAATTGGGAAAAGAATGCAGAGGCAGCGATGCCTATTTGATTTCTACATATCATCAGTGATACAGAGGGTCAAGCAAGCAGGGCAGAGCTGGAAGCAGTGCGTTTCCGTTCTAAAGAGGAATGTTAACAGCATGGGAAAAACTCGCAAATATGAAGGTGGGTGGACTTCTACTGAGACTAGGGGATTGAAGGCGGAAAGCTCTCAGCAACATCAAGATACTGATACCCTAAGCAAAACGGAACTTGTAAATGGGGCCGCTGCTTCAGGAAAATGTGAAAGAAAGTGAAAGTGTTAGTCACTCAGTCATGTCTAACTCTTTGCGATCCTCTGGACTGCAGCCCACCAGGCTCCTCTGTCCATGGCATTCTCCAGGCAAGAATACTGGAGTGGGCGCCATTTCCTTCTCTAGGGGATCTTCCACACCCAGCGACCAAACCTGGGTCTCCTGCATTGCAGGCAGGTTCTTTATCACTGAGCCACCAGGGAAGCAAGGTATGGAGGAAAAGGTATGGTGCCCAATGTGATAAAGGAAAAATAGTTCAGTCCTTGGTTAGAGGGAAACCAACAAAATCCCCCAAACCTGAAAAGGAGCTCGTTTCCCTCGTTGTTGGACTGCCGACACTCACAGCTCTGAACTTGAACGTGACCCTGAGAGGCTGGCGGGTTACCCCGACCCCGGAAGTCCTGACGTCTCGTTTTTTGAATCGCGCTGTGTCTCAGAGCACACCTAGATCTGGCTGCCGATCTAAACATCGTCACTGCGACCTGGAAACTGTCCCACCTGGAAACTGGAAAAGTTGCCGAGAGAGGCAGGCTTTGCACACTGGGGCTGCCGGCGCTGAGCCTGCGTGTTCAGGCAGGCTTCACACACTCCGAATGAAAGGCTGAGGGGGACGGCCACGAATCCAAGCTATTTCATCCTGCGCGTCCTCTGTGCCTCAGTGGTAAAGAGCTCGCCTGCCAAGGCAGGAGACACGGGTTCAATCCCTGATCCAGGACGATCCCACCTGCCTTGGAGCAGCTAAGCCCGTGGGTCACAACCTCTGAGCCTGTCCTCTGGAGCCGGGGAGCCACGACTACTGAAGCCCACGTGCTCTAGAGCCTGTGCTCGGCAACAAGAGAAGCCACCGCAATGAGAAGCCACAACTAGAGAGGAGCCCTTGCTCATCGCAACCAGAGTAAAAGCCTGCACAGCAACGAAGGCCCAGCACAGCCAAAAATAAAAAACTTTTTAACACAAAAGATTATTTCATCCTTCTTCCAAGCTTTCAGAAAAAGCTTGTCACCAGATTTGTTGAAAGAGATTCCATCTCACGTGAGGGATTTCTTGGCATGAAGAGCCTTTTCTTTCATGTTCTATTAAGAGTGTGTGTGCCACATTTCTTCAAAGGACAAGTTTTTCCGCTCAAATAGAAAGCAAGCTCACAGAACATATAATGATCCTAAGCAAAGCTACATATGGGCATCCCAATCCCCTAGCTTTAGAAAAACCTGAATTATTAATACATTTACCTCAAACATCAGGGCTTCAGCTGAATATGTCCATATTTTGTAATTTTTTTTTTTTTTGACTAATAAGGAAAGTCTTTGCTTTTTTCTTTTTCAGTCTTTGCTTCTTTTCACCTGAAGTCATCACTGGGCTTCTGAGGTCAAACCAAAGATGTGAGGTAAAAAAACAGACACACAGCTCCTGGGAAATTTTTCAGACTTGTGTTTTGAAGTTAATTTTACTCCTCTACAAAAAGACTGTAAGGAAAATGGGAATATCATTCTACTATAACTGGTGCAGACAGAGAAGCCTAACATTTTATTTAGCAATTCCATTATCTAGGACTAGACCAGTTCTTTCGATACTCACATAACACCAAAATATATTCTACCCCAAATAAAAACTAAACACCAATTGGACACAACCGGTTTTTCCCACCACAGCAGCTAATACTGGATTCCTAATAGTACTGTCATCCTGGCTCAAGTGACCCAGCAAAGTGAAAAAGTGTTAAGTGTTAGTTGCTTAGTCACGTCCGACTCTCTTGTGACCCCATGGGGATTTTCCTGGCAAGAATACTGGAGTGGGTAAACCACTTCCCTTCTCCAGGGAATCTTCCCAACCCAGGGACTGAACAGGGTTCTCTTGCATTGCAGGCGGATTCTTTACTGTCTGAGCCACGAGGGAAGCCCAGAGATCAAGGGGTTCAACACCAAATACCTCAGCAAGGAACTCATCACATGCCATGAGCTCAGAATCAAACTGCGGCCCACGGTTTCCCTGATGAGCTGCGCCACACGTCTCTCCAGCTTTGTCTTGGGAGTCAGGAAATATCCACCATTATTCATGGCAACAAGAAACTGAATTTTGAATGTCTCCAATAACAAAAGCCAAGAATACATGTGCCACAACAAAGGAAACTATAAGCAAGGTGAAAAGACAGCCCTCAGAATGGGAGAAAATAATAGCAAATGAAGCAACAGACAAATAATTAATCTCAAAAACATACAAGCAACTCCTGCAGCTCAATTCCAGAAAAATAAAAGACCCAATCAAAAAGTGGGCCAAAGAACTAAACAGACATTTCTCCAAAGAAGATATACAAATGGCTAACAAACACATGAAAAGATGCTCAACATCACTCATTATCAGAGAAATGCAAATCAAAACCACAATAAGGTACCATTACACGCCAGTCAGAATGGCTGCTATCCAAAAGTCTACAAGCAATAAATGCTGGAGAGGGTGTGGAGAAAAGGGAACCCTCTTACACTGTTGGTGGGAATGCAAACTAGTACAGCCACTATGGAGAACAGTGTGGAGATTCCTTAAAAAACTGGAAATAGAACTGCCATATGACCCAGCAATCCCACTTCTGGGCATACACACTGAGGAAACCAGATCTGAAAGAGACATGTGCACCCCAATGTTCATTGCAGCACTGTTTATAATAGCCAGGACATGGAAGCAACCTAGATGTCCACCAGCAGACGAATGGATGAGAAAGCTGTGGTACATATACACAATGGAATATTACTCAGCTATTAAAAAGAATGCATTTGAATCAGTGCTAATGAGGTGGATGAAACTGGAGCCTATTATACAGAGGGAAGTAAGCCTGAAAGCAAAATACCGATACAGTATACTAATGCATACATATGGAATTTAGAAAGATGGTAACGATAACCCTGTATGCGAGACAGCAAGAGAGACACAGATGTAGAGAACAGTCTTTTGGACTCTGTGGGAGAGGGCGAGGGTGGGATGATATGGGAGAATGTCATTGAAACATGTAAATTATCATATGTGAAATGAATTGCCAGTCCAGGTTCGATGCATGAAACAGGATGCTCAGGCTGGTGCACTGGGATGACCCAGAGGGATGGGGTAGGGAGGGAGGTGGGAGGGGCGTTCAGAATGGGGAACACATGTACACCCATGGCGGATTCAAGTCAATGTATGGCAAAACCAATACAATGTTGTAAAGTAAAATAAATTAATTCATTAATTTAAAAAAAAGAATACACGTGCCAATAACATTTTTTGCAACTCCAGTTTGTTGTGCACCCTTTAGGTGCCAGAAGACATAAACACCAGAAGGGGAGTGGGGAGGACAAGAGAAATAAAGCTCTTGGCTCCATCGGACTTCTACTCCAGCGAAGAAGACTGGAGCACTGATACAATGGTGGACACAAATATGACTGGTATTTTGGCACTGATCCCAACACAAGGCAGTCTCACCAAGAGAAGGGTACCCACCAAAGAAGGCTGTGCTGAGGAAGTGGTGCTCAAGCCAAGATGAGAAGGATGGATGTATAATCAAGGCCAGGTAACCAGGAGGACATGTATAGAGAATGTTCCAGGAAGAAGGAACAGCATGTTTACAGACACAGAAGCAGAAGATGGCAGGGAGTGCTGGAAGAACAGGAGTAAGTCCAACAGGGCTTCTCTCCATGAGCCAGATACACACCTACAAAGGACTAGAGAGCAGAGAGGCGAGAATCCCCAAGTAATCCATATGCCAAGATTCAAGGTATTTATTGAGCTTTATAAAGTGCTTAACTAGCTTTAGTCTCCCAGGGCCAGACATTCTGGAGTGCGAAGTCAAGTGGGCCTCAAGAAGCACTGCAGTTAATAAAGCTAGAGGATGCAATGAAATTCCAGCAGAACTATTCGAATCCTTTAGGGATGACACCATCAAGGTTTTGCATTCACTATGCCAGCAAATCTGGAAGACCCAGCAGTGGCCACAGGACTGGAAAAGGTCAATCCTCATCCCAATTCCCAAGAAGGGTAGTACCAAAGAGTGTGCTAACCATCAGGCAGTTGTACTCATCTCCCATAATAGTAAGGTCAGGCTTAAAATCTTGCATGCTAGGGTTCAGCATTATGCAAACCAAGAACTTCCAGATGTCTAAGCTAGGTTAAGAAAAAGGAAGAGGAACTAGAGATCAAATTGCCAACATTCGCTGGATTTTAGAGAAAGCAAGGGGATTTCAGAAAAACATCTCTATTTCATCGACTATGCTAAAATCTTGACTGTATGTATCATGACAAACTGGAAAACTCTTAGAGAGAAGGGAATACCAGACCATCTTACCCGATCAGACCATATCAGACAGATATCAGACCATCTGTCTCCTGAGAAACCTGTGAGTCAAGAAGCAACAGATAGAGCTCTGTATGGAATAACTGATTGGTTCAAGATCGAGAAAGGAGTACGACAGGGCTGTCTGCTGTCACCCTGTTTATTTAACCTATACACTGATCACATCATGAGAAATGCTGGGCTGGACGAGTTACAAGCTGGAATCAAGACAGGCAGGAGAAACATCAACAACCTCAGTTATTTGGATGATACCACTCTAATGGCAGAAAGCAAAGAGGAAGAACTACAGAGCCTCTTGATGAGGGTGAAGGAGGAGAATGAAAGAGCTGGCTTAAGAGTAAATATTTTAAAAAAAACTAAGATCAAAGCATCTGCCCCTATTACATCATGGCAAATGAAAGGGCAGAAGGTGGAAGTAGTGACAGATTTCCTTTTCTTGGGCTCAAAAATCACGGCGGATGGTGACTGCAGCCATGAAATCAGAAGACGATAGTTTCTTGGCAGGAAAGCTATGATAAACCTAGACTGTGTGTTCCCTATCAACAAAGGTCCCTATAGGCAAGGCCATGGTCTTCCCAGTTGTCACATACAGTTGTGACGGCTGGATCTTAAAGGCAGAACGCCTTTAAACTGTGGTGCTAGAGGAGACTCCTCAAAGTTCCTTGGACAGCAAGGGGTACCTTCGAACTGTGGTGATAGAGAAGACTCCTCAAAGTCCCATTGGACAGCATGGAGATCAAACCAGTCAATCTTAAGGGAGATCAACCCTGAATACTCACTGGAAGGACTGATGCTGAAGCTGAAGCTCCAGTATTTTGGTCATCTGATGTGAAAAGCCGACACATTGGAAAAGTCCCTGATGCTGGGAAAGATCGAGGGCAGAAGAGGGTGTCAGAGGATGAGATGGCTGGATGGCACCACTGATGCAATGACCATGAACGTGGGCAAACTTCAGGACAGGGAGGCCTGGCATGCTGCAGTCTACGGGGTCACAACAGTCCGACACGACTGGGAGTCTGAACAACAACTGCTTTACAGGCTTCCCAGGTGGCACAGTGGTAAAGAATTCGCTTGCCAATGCAGGAGACTTAAGAGACACGGGTTCGATCTCTGAGTTGGGAAGATCTACTGGAGAAGGACATGGCAACCCGCTCCAGTAGTCTTGCTTGGAGAATCCCCTGGACAGAGGAGACTGGCAGGCTACAGTCCACGGGGTCGCGAAGAGTCAGACATGATTGAGAGACTCAGCACACACACATACACGACTAGCTTTACGTAGCACATAGTAAGTGCTACGAACGTAAGTGCTATGAAAGTACAAATAAGTAAATAAATACCTAAATCCACAAATGCATTTATGGAATGAGGTCAGCACCTCAATGTAGAGACTATTCCTTCACAGATGACTTTTTAGGAACTGCTTAAAGAAAAGAAAAAATACCCTTTTCTGACACTATGACATCCTTGCGAAAGTAAAAATCAAACTGCAAACCTCACTGGAAATAGATTCATTTTCCTGCTTCCTTCTGACCTAATTAAGCTTTTAAATAACTATCTCATCATAAATATACTTTAGCTACTGAGACACACTGGTTGTTCAATACTACACATTTCAGAATCCTTGTTAACAGAAAGACTTTATACCCTTTAAAATTATTTACATACAAAAACTAGTAACTGTCTCAAACCTTAAGCAAAATATGCAGAAGTATAACCACTACTCATGCTGTATTGGCATAAAGGGTGAAAACTGCTTCTTAAAAATTATTAATTTTAGGAAGTCTTTTATCTTCATTCATTAACAATTTATTAAAGACATTGTAACATGTAAAACATTATGGTAGAGACTGAGAAATAGAGACATGAGATAAAAAGTTAGTTCTAATCAATGAAAAGTATTTTGACTTTAGATTTTGGTGACAAATGTGTGATTGTATCACTGACAAACACTCTGGATCAATGAATTCATTAACTGATGCTTGAAGGAAATAATGCTCAGACATCACTGCATTAAAAGGGAAATTCCATTCTTTACCTTTCCAGCCCTTTCTTGCTTCTTCCAACAACTATAATTGAGGTTTTCATGTTTATAAAAATGCTTCTACGAGAGTAGACGTTAGCAGTTGTAACAGAGACCATGATGTCCTCAACATTAAAAAAAAATACTATTTTTATATAAAAGAAGCTGGCCGATCCTTGTCCTTCATGATGTACCTAGTCTCCCCTCACTTGCTGTGTTACATTGGTACAAACAGAAAGGAACAGATTTCTAAGAGGTTAACTGACTGGCCAGAAGCCACAGAGCTGATTAAAATCAGCAATTAACAACTACCTTCCGGCTCACTCGTCATCATTCGCATTCACTGAAGAGTCTCACTGGCTTCCAAGCTTACTGCCTCGGTCTCCCTGACGACTCTGATGATCATTCTGACTCCAAAACGCACGTGATAATGGCTCACTCCAGCCTCTCAGTCACTGGACTTCCTGGCACCCAATCGTCACATCCTCATTCGTATCCATCACTTCCTCTCATGGCCATGTGCTGGATCTCTGTGGTAGCAATTAATGAAATCAACAGCAAAATCTGACCAAACACCTGCTTTTCTATTTCACTTCCTCCAGGAACGAGTCCAACAATTCCTCAACTCCACCAGGACCTATGACCTATTCATTTTTCACTCCCCACCCCAACTGGAGTCCACAGACCACGTACTTTCCTAGGACTCACTCCTTCATTCTACCTGCTTAACAAAATCCAAGTTCGAGTTCAACCCAACCCTCCAGTAACTCCACACCCACACCCACACAGCTCATCATGGCTGGGGGAGGAAGTACATGGTAATGGCATCTATTCTCGCTACAAATGTACGAGGACAGACCTTGTGCTATTTCAGGGCTGTCTAGTATTTCTCTTACATTTCCTTATTCCATTCACTCTCCCAGATGATTTGCTCACCTTCTCCTCTCCCTGGAAGAGATATGAGTGGAATACATCCAACTGCCTGTTCAATTCTGGCGCCTGGATGTCTAACAGGCATCTCAAACTTAACCACACTTGGTTTCTCCACAAAAATCCCATCCTGGTGACGTCTTCATGAACCTATCTTTTCATTAAGTTGCTCAAATAGTCTTAGCGTCAGTCATCCTTGGCAGCCTCTACGCACACACACACTCACTCAACCTCACTCACTCTTCATCTAACACCCCTTCCGGACAATGCCACAGATGCCACTGCCTCAGTTCAAGCCACCATCTCCTCAGCTCACACAAAACCCCCAGTCGCTTTCCCTGCTTCATTCTTGGTTGGAGAAAATGTCTGTTCCCCGTGAAGCAACCAGTAATCCTTTTAAAATTAATCCTCTCACTTCACTGACCTGCTCCTAACCCTCCAGTGTCTATGATTATATTTAGACTAAAACCCAAAGTGCCTTCCAATGGCTGATGAGACCCTATGGTGAAAGTTAGCAAATTACAGCCAACCTGCAAAATCCGGTCCAGTGCCTGCTCCTATAAAAAAAGTCTTCCTGGAACACAGCTGCGCATTGGTCTATATAATACCTATGGATTCTTTCCTGCTCCAACGGCAGGGACCTTAAAGCCCCCATAATTAAAAAAAATTTTTTTTTAATTGTTTCTACAGTTTGCTGATTCCTATCCTTCATGAGATGCCAGGCGTCACCCACTGGGTTCCAGCTACACCAACTGGCTTTCTATTCATAATTGGGCCAAGCCTCCTGCCCCCTCAGGCCTCCGCATGGAACCTTCTGCCCAGAACACCTCTTCCCACACACCCGCATGCCTTGACCCCTGTCAGAAAGCTCTCTGCTCAAAGGTTACCACCACAAAGGGGCACCGCCCAGGCTGTGCTGACTTGAGCTGCACCCTCCCTTCCTCATGGCCTCATCACTAACTCCATGTGTCTGTTTAACATCTCCACCCTTTCCTCCCCATCAGCTTGTGGGTTCCAGGAAGACATGTTCAATCCCGTTATCTCTGGAATACTGCGCATAGTAGGAAATTGGTAAGCACTGAATTGATGAATTTTTTCGATCCTCATTTGATCCCTCCTTTCCCTTCAGGTTCTTCCATTTTGGAGTGCAGTAGAGGGAAAAACGTAAAAATCATGAAAAGAAAATAATGTGATTTTGTCTGGGGATGCTTAATGTAAGATGATATAAATCATATAACATACAGTCTGAAAACACAATCCTCATCCTTACACAGGAGTAACTCTCATAGTAATGAAGCCAAAGCAATGGATGAATCATTAGCAAGATCAAACCAGTCGATCCTAAAGGAAACCAATCCTGAATATTCATTGGAAGGACTGATGCTGAAGCTCCAATACTTTGCCCACCTAATGTGATGAGCTGACTCACTGGAAAAGACCCTGATGCTGGGAAAGACTGAGGACAAAAGGAGAAGGGGGCAGAAGAGGATGAAATGGTTGGATGGCATCACTGACTCGATGGAAATGTTGAGCAAACAAACTCCAGGAGATAGTGGAGGACAGAGGAGCCTGGCGGGCTACAGTCCATGGGGTTGCAAAGAGTCAGACTCGACTTAAGAGACTGAGTAACGATGACAAATTCATTTCTAGTGAATTATACTTCTCATTTCTGGTCTGGCATGTAAGGAAGTTGGAAGTTGTCATTCAGTCCTAACAAGTAAAAATCTGGATTGTCAAACAACTCTTCTTAGATCCACCAGAGAACTGTGGTCACAGGACGAACCACTGCCCCTGAAACTGGAGGGACAGGCAGATACAGAATATCACATCTCAATTGAAGCAGAAGCCTCCACAGACCAATACTGGGGTAGGAAAACCCAGACTGTAATTGGCAAACTGCCGGATGCTCAGTGTGGACAAGTTTGAGAGCTATAAACTCCAATGAGACCGTTTCAGGGGGCCTCTGTCACATTTTTGTTGTGTTTAACCTTCAGGAGTTCTACTAGATTCTCATATTGAAGACAGAGAAAAGCCCTCTCCTGCCTTTCACAGGAGAGAAAAGTAGTCGTTTTAAATACAGTTGTCCCAGGATCCTGCACATACCAAACTCATATAAATTTGCATGTAAGTACACATATCCTCCTCTGTATGTTAAATCATCTTTAGATTACTTATAACACCTAATACAATGTAAAGGCTGCATGCATGTGTGCTAAGTCATATCTGACTCTTCTGCAACCCTGTGGACTCCTACCAGGCTCCTCTTTTCATGGGATTCTCCAGGCAAGAACACTGGAGTGGGTTGCCATTTCCTTCTCCAGGGGATCTTCGCCAACCAGGGATCGAACCTGTGTCTCCTGCATTAGCAGGTGTATCCTTTACCACTGAGCCTCCAGGGAAGGCTGCATAGATAGTTGCAAATGCAAGGCACATGCTGTGTAAATAGTTGTCCCGAGTATGGGAAGTTCACATCTTGTTTTTGGAACTTGCTGTAATTTTTTTTCTTCCAAAATATTTTGGACCCATGGTTGGTGGAATCCGAGGATGTGAAACAGATACAGAGGGCCAAACTATACACCCAAAGCATGCTGCGATTCTTAACAAGGCCAGCCCTTGAGAGAAGAAACCACTTCACCAGAGCTTAACCCTCCTGGAGTTTCTGTTTTCAAATATTTATTATTTTGGAGGCCATGCCATATGCGGCATCTTAGTTCCCCAACCAAGGAGTGAACCTGAGCTCCCTGCAGTGGAAATCCAGAGTCTTAACCAAGGGACCATCAGAGAAGTCCCCCTCCTGGAGTTTTATCAGAGCCTAACTGACCTGGGTGGAGAAGGCAATGGCAACCCACTCCAGTACTCTTGCCTGGAAAATCCCATGGATGGAGGAGACTGGTAGGCTGAAGTCTATGGGGTCACTAGGAGTCGGACACGATCGAGCGACTTCACTTTGCCTTTTCACTTTCATGCATTGGAGAAGGAAATGGCAACCCACTCCAGTGTTTCTTGCCTGGAGAATCCCAGGGACGGGGGAGCCTGGTGGGCTGCCGTCTACAGGGTCGCACAGGGTCCGACACGTCTGAGGCAACTTAGCAGCAGCAGCAACTGACGTGGGAGAATCTTCTGGGTGGGAGAGGGAAATTCCCAGCTCCAGTTTCCTCCAGGCACCCTGCCCCATTTAGGAAGAGAAAGAAACCCAGAAGCACTCCCGAAGGTCACAGCCTAGCGGCACAGGTTCACCCACTCAGAGGGCAGGATCTAGGTATTCTGTCACAAGAAGTTTGATGCAAGCGGTTTCACCAGACAACTGGCCAAAAGGCGATTTTGCAGTAAGAGACAGAATAATTGGCTGACAGTTTGGTTTGACAATTTGGTTTCGATGGTTTGATTTAACAGTTTGGTTTCAGCTCGTTAGCACTTTGGTTTTGTTTCTCCATTGAGGCAGTACTCCCATCTTTATATTACAGCAATCTTGGGCCTCAATGGTCTATACAGTGATGAGTAGATGTGGAAGTCTTGAGATGTGGAAGGTAACAGTCTACCAACTTGATAGAAAACTTACTGATGGTGTGAGATAAGACAATGCAAAGGCAGACTGCACACTTCAGTACAAAAGAACAAACTGGGTTTGCAGATGCTTTTGGTGAGCACCTCCACTCTCCCACTTGTCAAAACCAAAAGCTTACCAAGCTCAGGCTTAATAATTCACAAGTCTTCAAGCACATTCATTCTTGACTTTTTAGTTAATTGAGATCCAAGAGTTTGTTCTCTAACACCATCTTTACCAGATTTTTCATGTAACATTAGATGTTGGAGGCAAAAGAGGAAATCAAGTTCCCCCGATTCCCCTGCAAAAGAAACGATTACGTGATTCCTGATAAGTGTAAGATTCTTCAAAATAGTTGAAGTCTTTCGCTATTTGATAGCGAAAAACATGACGTGGATGGAATTTTGGTATTTGGCACAGAATCTGGCTTAAATGACTCAGTGAAGTATAAGGACTGAGCATGTGACAGAACTTTTAAAGGCAGTCCAGACAGGTAATACCACTTACTCATGCTGTGCATGCTCAACCACTCAGCCGTGTCCAACTCTTTTCAACCCCAAGGACTGTAGCCTGCCAGGCTCCTCCATCCATGGGATTGTTTAAGGCAAGAATACTCGAGTGGGTTGCCATTTCCTCCTCCAGGGGATCTTCTTGACCCAGGGATCAAACCCACATCTCCTGCCTTGACAGGCGGATTCTTTACCACAGAGCCACCTGGGAAGCCCCTGCATACATTACACGTATGAATAAGAAACAGCAGCATCCCTGTTTACTTCCAAGGAAATGTAAATCGACTCAAAAGTAGATTTCCTTACATCATAAAGAATTTATGTCTACAGTAAGATTCTGAATCTTTATGATTGACTTTAAGAAAGACAGTATAAGAAATTCCCTGGTGGTCCAGTGGTTAGGACTCCACACTTCCACTGCAGGGGGCCTGGGGTCGATCCCTGGCCACGGAACTAGGATCCCACAAGTCAGGCAGCATAGCCCAAAAAAAAGACAGAATAATTTCTTTCCGAAAGATATACCCACATACAACCATAAGCATGAATCTGTGCACATTTTAAATGTATTCAAATATTTTGTTGTTTTTCACAATATTTTAAAATTTGCTGTTGATTCTTTCATGTTTCATTATGTCCTTTTTAATGTGTCTCTTTTATTTTCAATTATTTTATCTTGCAGAGCATAATTGCCTTATGGCCAATGAGTGACACGGTGAAGCCACTTGCAGTTAAAGATGTTTACAGTGAAAATACTGAACATGCATAGAGGACTAAAGAACACTTCACATTGCTAAAAGCCACAGTTCTTTATACCAGGTACATCCTGTCCAGCTTTCAACAAACAATAACATGGATACTAAAATGCAAAAAAAAAAAAAATAATCCCACATTTTTAAAGAGACGGAGCAAGCATTTTGTAATTATCAGACTAGGAATTTAAAATAATTAAAGTTAATATGCAAGAGAATAAGTATTCATATGCTATGAAGAAAGCAGACAATATTCAAGAATAGATGAGTAATGTAAGCAGAGATGGAAACTAAAAGAATCAAAAAGAAATGCTAGAAATGAAAAAAGACTGATGGGCTCAGGAAAGCACCTGTGAGCTAGGGGACATATCAATAGAAACCTCTAGAGCTGAAAAGCAAAGAGAAGAAAAAGGAAAAGAAAGGGAGCAAGGAAGGAAGGAACCGAATATCCAAAAGCTATGGGACAACTACAAACATATAACGTAACTGTAATGAGAATACCTCTAGGAGAGAAAGGGCCAGAAGAAATATTTGAAGTGATCAAAATGGAGAACTTTCCAAAATTAATGTCAGACATAGGTACAGGAAACTCATGAAAACAATCAACAGGATAAATACCAAAAAAAATCTGCCATAGGATATCATATTCAAACTGCAGAAAATCAAAGAAAAAATCTTGGATCCTTGGATCCTTAAAAAATCCTTTTAAGGATCAAAGATAAGAGTAACATCAGATATCTCCTCAGAAATCATGCAATCAATGAAAGTGGAATGCAATATTTAAAAGTGTTGAGACCGAAAAAAAAAACAAAACACCCCAACCAACTAAGAATTCTGTATCCTGTGAAATTATTCAAAAGTGAAGGAGAAAGTTTTTCAGACAAACAGAAGTTGGGTAAACTCTTTGCCAGTAGACCTGCCTTGCAAAAAATAGTAAGAGTTCTTCAGAGAGAAGGAAATGAATGATACAGGTCACAAACTCAGATCTGCATAAGTAAAGAACATTAAGGAAAAAATAAATGAAAATAAAATACTTCCAATGGTTTTATACAATACTTATCCTTGCTGTTTGTCATAAATTAAAAGTAATTTCAATCCTTAGGCAGAGTTGCATTAATAAGTGGAAATCGTTTGCAAGAAGACAAGGAGAAAGATGAGCAAGACTTGGTTGAGATCTCCTTGACAGTAACTAAGATGTTTTCTTTCAGAGATACTTAATTCTTTTAACAAAGCCTTGCAAAATACGTTCAGATATCAGTAATAAACCACTTATCCAAAAGGCATAGATGTGAAACCTTTAGGTTTAGAATCAGAAAAAAGTTGTTCAAACTCCAGGCTCAGCAACTTGCTGGCTATATGTATAGTTTTGGGTAAGTTGCCTGAGTAACTCATCCGTAAAACAAAAATAATGAAACCCACATTTCATATATTAGTGTAAGGATTAAATGTAAAGGATATGCAAATTCACCTGGCCCTCTGAACAGCTAATTCTAAATGCTAAATGCCTGAGTTGTAAGCAGTATGAACCTTGAGACTTTCTCCTTACACTAGTTTCACAATGAGCCAACAAGTTTGTGACCAACCTCTAACAAATGTGCAAAATTTCAGAGCATGCATTTTGGGGACATCACTCGACCTGTACTTTGAAATTTTTCCTATGTGCTATGTTTTTTATTAATAGTTTTTAAAGACATTATCTTGCTTCAGAACAGTATGAAATCTTTTGAAATAAGAGAAATAAAAAGATAAAAGACCAAGTCAACAGTTTCACATTTTCTCCAAGGAATGGAGGAAATAATCCTCAGAAGTATCTTCTAGAAGCACCTCAACCAACCTTCATAATATGGCATCCAAGGCAGGCCTGCTGACCATGTTCCCAACCACAGGAGATGCCTACCACACACATATATATTGGTCACTATGATTAACGTCTGTATTTTGCTCCCCTCCCCCCTTTTTTCCCTCTGGGAAGGATTAAACTTCAATTATTTGATGTTGACCAAATTGGCTTTGAATATCTGCTTCATGTTCAAATTTCCTTATAAACATCAACAAACCTCTCTATACAATAAATACCATTCCTTATTTTAGGAAACATTCCCTAAATTGCTAAGCTCCTAAGTGATTTGCACAATGTCACAAAAATTCAAGAAGAGAGGAAAAAAAAACAAAAAAAAACAAGTTAATTCTTGGCTCAGTCCAATGTTAATGAGACTATGCTTCCCCCTATTTGTAAATATATCTAGGTAGGACTTGTCTGCCAGTTTGAATATGATTTTCTATAAAGGCCAAGGCCACCTTCTAAGTGCTTTAAGGACATTTTTGATGTCTTACCTCTCACAAAGATAAAATGGGCAATGTTCCGTACTCTGTACTTTACATCCCACTTTAAAAGAAAACATGTAATGGTATAATCAGAGCAACATATAGAGTTAAAAAGGTCACTTAGTTTAGTCCCCACCTTACTCAAGACAAGTCTGAATTTCATAGGTAAAACTGTTAGATTAAGGACTGTAAGAACAGAACATATGTTAACCACCCCAGTAATGAACTACTTTCAAATCTTGAAAAGGTACTTTTCAGGTATTTTCAATATACACAAAGGTGCTTTGAACACACACATTCCTTTGAATATTATGATGCTCTTATTTCTCCCTTTGTGGAGAGTAAGGCACAACAGCAGCGTTTGGACTAGTCCCCCCACCAACCCACCAGGCCCAGCTTCTCATGTACTACTAGGCACAGGGACCAAAAAAAAAAAAAATCTGACCATTAACTTCCTTCCAGAAACCTTGAAGTTTCTCACGTCTTCCACAGGAAACCCAAACCATGACGACGCATGGCAACAAGTCCATTATCACCTCCACAACTCCCTACCTCCCACTTCACCGCACTCAGGCTGTTCCAGGCATTGGGCACGCGGAGCTTCCTCCATCCTAAACCACTCCATCTCGCCCTCCACTCAACAGAGTCCCAAGTAATCTTTACAACGTAATTGGGAGTTCTCTTCTGAGGGGAGCCTGCCCTGATGCTCCAGGCTGACCACCTGCTCTTGGTACTTCCACGATCATCCAGGCGAGCCTCCAGCACGGCCCTCCACACTGCACAGTGGTTATGTTAATGCCACTGTCCTCTTCTTCCTCAAGTCTGCAAAGTATGAACAGAACCCCTTAATCATTTTTATTCAAAGTACCAATGACGTGCCTGGCACTAAATAGTTACACCATGGTTCAAAAATTTTTGGTGTTTTTTGCACATGGCCAAAGTGACCTCTGGCAAAGGTCACTGTTCGAAAATCACTTCCTCTGGAATATTATTCACAAATTCCCCAACAGATTTTTCCAAATGCTATGTGATCTTGGAAACATCACTTAACCTCTCTGCACCTGCTTTCTCCACCATACAATGTATGATCCCAGCTTCATAGAGTTACTTTGAGGATTAAACTGATAGTGCACCTAAGAACTCAGAACAGAACCCAGCAACTGGTGTCTCAAAAGATGTTCACTATTCCTATTAGTCCAAGTGATAATGCCCACTTAGCCCACATTTTGCCAAAAAGATTTAAGACAATTCATTTAAATCTGTGGAGGATATAATTCAGTTCAGTTCAGTCGCTCAGTCATGTCTCTTTGTGACCCCATGAGCAGCATGCCAGGCGTCCTTGTCCATCACCAACTCCCAGAGTTTACTCAAACTCATGTCCATTGAGTTGGTGATGCCATCCAACCATCTCATCCTGTCATCCCCTTCTCCTCCTGCCTTCAATCTTTCCCAGCATCAAGGTCTTTTCAAATGAGTCAGCTCTTCGCATCAGGTGGCCAAAGTATTGGAGTTTCAGCTTCAACATCAGTCCTTCCGATGAACATTCAGGATTTCCTTTAGGATGGACTGGTTAGGTCTCCTTGCAGTCCAAGGGACTCTCAAAAGTCTCCCAACACCACAGTTCAAAACCCTCAACTCTTTGGCGCTCAGCTTTCTTTATAGTCCAATTCTCACATCCATATATGACTCCTGGAAAAACCATAGCCTTGACTAGACAGACCTTTGTTGGTAAAGTAATGTCTCTGCTTTTTAATATGCTCTCTAGGTTGGTCATAACTTTTCTTCCAAGGAGTAAGCGTCTTTTTATTTCATGGCTGCAGTCACCATCTGCAGTGATTTTGGAGCCCAGAAAAATAGAGTCTACCACTGCTTCCACTGTTTCTCCATCTATTTGCCATGAAGTGATGTGACTGCATTCCATGATCTTAAGTTTTCTGAATGTTGAGCTTTAAGCCAACTTTTTCACTCTCCTCTTTCACTTTCATCAAGAGGCTCCTTAGTTCCTCTTCACTTTCTGCCGTAAGGGTGGTGTCATCTGCATATCTGAGATTATTGACATTTCTCCTGGCAATCTTGATTCCAGCTTGTGTTTCTTCCAGCTTAGTGTTTCTCATGATGTACTCTGCATATAAGTTAAATAAGCAGGGTGACAACATATAGCCTTGACACACTCCTTTTCCTATTTGGAACCAGTCTGTTGTGTGTGTTGTTCCATGTCCAGTTCTAACTGTTGCCTCGTGACCTGCATACAGATTTCTCAAGAGGCAGGTCAGGTGGTCTGGTATTCCCATCTCTTTCAGAATTTTCCAGAGTTTATTGTGATCCACACAGTCAAAGGCTTTGGCATAGTCAATAAAGCAGAAATAGATGTTTTTCTGGAACTCTCTTGCTTTTTCGATATAAAGGGTATGCAATTGTCTTTCTGTGCCTAGATATTTTTTTTTAATCACAAAGCAACTCTTGACTCATTCTTTATCAACATTTGGCAGTGATAAACTGATCAAACATTATTTCTTCTCGGTCTTAGACTGAATTTCTGCTGCCTGTTGCTTATTTAGAAATGGCCCAGGGTTCTGCTTCTTGCTCAAGCCCAGACTCCAAAGGGCTTCCCTGGTGGCTCAGCTGTAAAGAAACTGCCTGCAACACAGGAGATGAGGCCTCAATCCCTGGGTGGGGAAGATCGCCTGGAGTAGAAAATAGCTATCCAATCCAGTATTCTTACCTCAGAAACCCCATGGACAGAAGAGCCTGGCGGGCTACAGTCCATAGGGTCACAAGTATCAGACACAACCTAGCAACTAAACAAGAAGACTCAAAAGGAAGCTTATGAACTCTTCACTGGAACTGAAATGATAAACTCACCCTGGTGAATGTTTGACTTAACCTAGATGTCAATGGAAGTGTGCAAACTGCATTCATAGTCTTCGATTTTAAACCATTTCCACTGTATGTTCCTTTCTGACTCACACACTACTACTTGGATGTCTAATAAGCAATACAAGTGTAAACCACTCAAAGCTTAATTCACCCTTCAAACGTGGAGTCATTCTGGAGTCACTCACACCCCTCATCCAAACTCTCAGCAAATCTACCTGCCAATTAATACCTAACTTTTTACCACCATTCACTCTGGTTCCAGCGGCCGCTTATTTCAATAGTCTTTTAACTGCTCTTCTCGCCTCCTCAAACATGAAGTCCTTTTTCATGTTTTTTTTTTTAACTTCTCTTCTCACCTCCTCAAACATGAAGTCCTTTTTCATTTCAGCCCAACAATACACTAAGCTTTATTAAACACAGGCTCCAAGAAGCTGAAATTATTCTTTCAATGCTTTGTTCAAGGCAGCATCACCAATGCTTGGGATTATGCTGGGATGGGGTCAAGTACTTGATATATATATTTGAAATAACTGCTCTTGCCTCAAGGGTTTTCAGACTTGCTATTCTCTGCTAGAAACATTCTTCCCTGAGATACCTTAATCTATATTAAGGCTCTGAACTATGTGCCTTCAGGGATTTGCTCTCAAGTCACCTTATCAATAAGGTTTTATCAACTACCCCACTTCCACTGCATCACAAATCTTCTTCCATCCTCATTTTTTTTCTTCACAGCATTTACACCACATAACCCACTGTATATTTCATTCATTTGTATACTGCCTTTCATCTGCCATCCACACAGTTTTCAGTCCCATGAGATCAAGAATAGTGGCAAGCCCTTACCCTTTACACAGGCGCTTAAGATTTTACTTTCTACTAACATTTTACTGATTTTGTATGTAAACTTCAGGACATTCTAAGTGTGACAGCCCTATTTCTTTGCTAGAAATACTTATTCTCACATCTCCAATGTAAAGAAAACAGCTAAGGACTTCCATCCTAAGTCACACAACTACTTTACACAAGTGTTAGTCGCTCAGCTGTGCCCGACTTTGTGACCCCATGGACTGCAGCCCACCGGGCTCCTCTGTCCATGAGATTTTCCAAGCAAGGATACTGGAGTGGGTTGCCATTTCCTTCTCCAGGGGATCTTCCCAACCCAGCGACTGAACCGGGGTCTCCCGCACTGCAGGCAAATTCTTTACCGACTAAGCTACAAGGGAAGCCCCAACTATCTTAAAAACAGATATAAATTATGAAATTATGATTAAACCATGTTTTAATTAAAAAACTGCCTTAACGTGTTTAATGCTACCCAATTATATCTAAGAATAAGCATATTGCATTTATTCACTATTAATAAATCTAAATAATCTGAAGTCAGAAGCATTGAATTTTTAATGTTTCCAATGCCTACTTGGAATACAAAGACAAAAAAAATACAAAAGTGTTTAATGTCTCTAGATAAACAGAAAATGTGAATACTTAACAGTATTTGCTGATCCATTTCAAAATCATTATGCTGAACACCAGACACGAAGGAGTACGTGTGTGTGTATGTGTGATTCCATTTATATAGAATCTTAGAAAATGCAAACCAATCTATATTAAAGAGAGAATACAGATCAGCAGTTCCCAGAGGCTGGAGTAAGGGGGCAGAATGAACTGCACAGGAGGAAACCTATAGAAGTTAACTGACACGTTCTGTATCTTGATTGTGTTGGTGATTTCATAATTATGAGTGTCTGTCAAAACGCACCTAAGAGAACAGTAAAAATTGACTAAGATAAATACTTCATGAAATCATTAAATGGCTAAAATGACTTTCTATGACTACATGAAATTGGCGGAGCTTTTTTTACCTAAGCATAATCAGAGAAACTAAGGAAACTACATGAGATTTCTTCCAGTGACAACAAAAGACTGCATCCAGAGTGGGCTTGAAGGGATCTTAAGAAGATATAAAATCCCATGGACAGAGGGGCCTAATGGACTACAGTCCATGGGGTTGCAGAAGAGTTAGACACGACTTAGCAACTAAACAATAAACTGGAAAACAAAGACCTCTAATTACTCACCTATTGTCAGAATCAAGTAAATAAAGCTTTACCTGAAGGACATTATTCACTACTTCAAATGCACCAGAAAAGGAACTCAAGCACCACGAGAAACACAGTAACATGGGATCAGAAGAAGAAAACAACAATTCTCCAAATCCCGAACCTAAAGTCACAGAACATTGCAATCTTGAGAGATTCAGAAGGGCTGTCATGAAGAAACACAATGAGCTACAAGAAAATTCAGAAAAAGTATTTTAAAAATTAATGAACAGAAAGAACACTATAATAAACAGACTGAGACTGTAAAAGAGAACCAAACAAATTCTGGAATTAAAGCACTCAATAACTGAGATGAAGAACACATTAGAAAGCGCTGGATATAAAGCAGATGGTAGGGAAGAGAGAACTGCTCTTCAGGTGAGTCTGAAAATAGAAATCTAGAAATGATGCAGGTAGAAAAGGAAAGAATAAGATCTAAAAGGAGAAGAAACTCTGCGAGAACTATCAAGTAATAGGAAAAATGGGTGTACCAGAAGAGAGGGAAAAGAGAATTTATTTAAAGAAGTAATTGCTGAGAAGTTTCCAAACCTGGAGAAGGAACTGGATGCACAAGTCTAAGAAACTAAGAGAACACCTAATTCCCTCAACGCAAAAAGACCTCTTCCCAGATACATCATGTTAAAACTGTCAAAAGCCAGTGACAAAGAGTTTTAAAGACAGTCAAGGTAAAAAAAACCAAAGAGTAACCTACGAAGAAACTCCCATTAGACTACCAGCAGCATTGTCAGTACCAGCCTTCCCCAGCGGCTCAGTGGTAAAGAATCTGCCTGCAATAAGGCAGGAGACCCAGGCTCAATCCCTAAGTCGAGAAGATCTCTTTGAGAAGGAAATGGCAACCCACTCCAGGATTCTTGCCTGGGAAATCCCATGGACAGAGGAGCCTGGTAGGTTACAGTCTATAGTGTTGCAAATCAGTTGGGACATGGTTGAGCTACTAAACAAGCTTTCTCAGTAGAAACACTACAGGATAGGAGTGAGTGGAATGACATACTCAAAATACTGAAAGACAAAAACTGTGAGCCAAGAATACCCTATCCAGCAAAGTTACTCTCTAGATATGAAGGAGAAGTATAGCATTTCCCAAACAAAAGCTGAGGAGGTTCATGACCACAAGGCAGGTGGCACAAGATGAGGGTTGGATCCTTGGGTGGGGGAAGATCCCCTGGGGCAGGAAATGGCAACCCATCCCAGTATTCTTGTCTGGAAAACTCCATGGACAGAGGGGCCTGGCGGGCTCCAGTCCATGGGGTCACGAAGAGTCAGACGATGACTGAGCACACAAAGACACAGGGCTGCCTTACAAAAAATGTTGAAAGATCTTCCTTCTGAAATGAAACGACACAAAACTTTGAGTAAGGTAATAGAATTTCTAATTCTAATAGAATCAGAAAACGGTAATTCTGTACTAGAATTAAAGTGATTAATTAATTAATTAAACACTGTTAAACATTTAATTACAACATAAAGGGGAAAAAGAAGTAAAAATAACTATAGTGATGTTAATTTGGTAAATAGAAAGGAATAATTTGGGACCACAAAAATATTGTGGAAAATTCATATAGGCAAATGAAGATAAGATGCTATCAGCAGGAAAAGAACTATTTTATCTATGAGAAATTTATATACATCCCATGGTAACCATGCAATAATTCTAGGTAAGACACAAAACACAACAGAAGAGGAACTAAGAAAAACATTACAGAAAACCACCAAGCTAAAATGGCAGACAGAAATAGACACACACAAAAGAAACAACAAAGATACAGAATAACCAGAAAATAAAAGATAAAATTAATAATAAGTCCTTGTTCACCCATTGTTAATACCACCCTAAATGTAAACGGAGTGAATTTTATCAGTCAAAAAGGTACAGGGTGTGGGAATTCCCTGGCAGTCCAGTGCTCAGGACTTGGGTGCTTTCACTGCCGTGGCCCTGGTTCAACCCCTGGTCAGGGAACTAAGACCCCACAAACCACATGCTTCAGACCAAAAAAAGAAAGATACATACATACATGCTGGTTGAAAAGATTAAACTAACAAGACCCAACTATATGTTGCCTCCAGAAGACTCAGCTCTTAAGACAAACACAGGCAAAAAGTGAAAGAAGATGACATTCCAAGCAAACAGCAGACAAAACAGACCCCAAAAGGGTAATGAGAGACAAAGATGGACAGTATATGATGATAAAGGGGACGATTCATCAAGAAGGTATAACAGTTAATAAGATATATACCTATTACATAAGGGCACCAAAATACACAAGGCAATTATTAACAGACCTATAGAAAGAAACTGACAGCAAGAGAGTTAAGAGTAGGGGACCTTAACACCCCACTTACGTCAATGGACAGATCATCCAGATAGGATGCCAACAAGGAGACAGCAGTCTTAAGTAAAACAACACATCAGATGGACTTAATAAGTATCTGTGTCAGACATTTCATCCAAAATGTAGCAGAACACACATTCTTCTCAAGATCACACAGAACATCCTCAAGAACAGACCATATTCTGGAATGTAATACCAAGTCTCAATAAATTAATTAAGACCCAGATCAAACATCTTTTCCAACCCACAGAAATGAACTATAAGAAAAAACTGGAAAATTTCCAACTATGTGGAGACTTAACAACATGTTAGTGAACAACCACTGGGTCAACCAAAGAAGAAATGTTTTTATACCTGAAGATGAATCAAAACGTAAATACACCATTACCAAATCTATGGGATGCAGCCAAAGTGGTATTAAGAGGGAAATTCACAGCGATACAGGCCTACCTCAAGAAACAAGAAAAATTTCAAATAGAAATTCAAACCTTACACCTAAAGGAATCAGAAAAAGAGCAAAGTCCAAAGTCAGTAGAAAGAAGGACGTAAAGATCAGAGGAGAAATAAATGAATTAGAGGGTAAAAAACAATAGATTTTTTTAAAAAAGAAAATTGACAAACCTTTAGCTAAACTACGAAAAAAGTATCTGATAAATAAAATCTGAAAACAAAAATGAGAAACTACAACAGATACCACCGAAATACAACAGATTATAAGAGAATACTATGAAAAGTATATGCCAACAAACTGGACAACATAAGAGAAATGGATAAATAGTTAGAATCATGTAACCTTCTAAGACTGAATCATGAAAAAACAGAAAACCTGAATGGGCCAATCATTAGACCAATCACTAGCAGAGAAATTGAAATACTAATAAAAAACCTCCCCAAAAACAAAAGTCTAGGACCAGATGGCTTCACATGTGAATTCTACCAAACAATCAAAGAAAAGCTAGAGTCAGACTCTTTCAAAAAACTGAAAAGAGAAAATGCTTCTAAACTCATTTTACAAGGCTAGCACAAGGACAATACAAAAAAAAAAAAAAAATTACAGGCAATGTCACTGATGAACACAGAGGCAAAAGTACTCAACAAATACTAGTAAATCAAATACATGTGTGGAAGAACAAAACAGGTAAAGCAGGTCAACTGGTAATTAGACTGAAACTCAACTTTTGATGATGAGCAAACTGCAGTGTATACAGAAGTCAAAATGTAATGTCATGGCAAATCTTCTGACCTACTCTTCTGCAATGCTCAATGTTAACACAAAACTACTTGCACTGGGCCCAGCAACCAAGAGTAAATGTGCACCATGCTCACATCCACTATTCTTAGCTATACACTAACTAAATTTGTGTAACTTAGCTACACAAATTTGCTTTTCTAAAAGGAAAAAATCCCTCAAACATGTAATAACCTTCTATGAGTCTTATTAGGCATCCCAATATAAATGAATTCCTGAAATGGCTTTAACAGGAACATAAAAACCCTTAGCAATTTCATAATAAATCTGTAAGACTTAAAAAATGTAGCTCTCCCACTAGCAGGGTCTTTTAAGTACTGAAAAGGAAAAAAGGTCCTTACAATGCTGTAAGATAAAAACATTAAGATAAATTAATCAAATACTAGGTAACTCCTTTAAAATAGTGTTATTACTTCAAAACATGTTACTCATACCATAAATATAACTGAAGTCTTATTATTTTAAAAAGGGCTTCTACAAGTATGTGTGTGTATATATGAATCACTTTATAGTACACCAAAAACTAACAAAACATTATAAATCAACTGTGCTTCAATAAGGGGAGGGGCACTCTACAAAAACAAGATTGAGAACATTTTTCCCAAAAGTAAACAAACTAAAAATACTCCTATTACAACTGAGTATGTAAAAATATAACATCAATAATTCTTTTCATTGAGAATGTTTAGGCAAACTGTAGTTCCCTTTATAGGGTTCACATATAAAGAATATTACCACAGTATGATTTAAGCCAGTGTGCTTCAGCCATACTCTCCAAAATACCTTTCTATAACAAGTAACTCACCTATAACACTCATTCAATAAATATTTTAGAGACTAATTTTGTACCATGTATCATGTTAGGGACTAGCTATGGCTGAAACACTCAAAACGACTTTGTAGTGGTATTACAACACACATTTATTTTCTCTTCCACACTGTGAAAAGCCATTTGGTATAGCACAAAGACTACTGACCTAGAAAAAAATATGGGTTGCAATTCCTGCTCTGTTTACAAGTCCTTTTTAATTTTCACAGTAATATAGAACCATGTGTTATATACCATGCAAATCTGATTCAGAGAATGAAGTGGACTATGTAAATTTTTTTTTAATTTTTTTAATTTAAAGTAATTCAGAACTTGTTACATTCTCAAGGCTACTGAAGCTCATAACCATTAGAAATAACAAAATACTCTAAACCCTTAAAAATCAAAAAAACTCCTCAGACTTTATTTGTATTAAAGCTAGTGTTCGAACTGCAAAACGTCCTCCACTAGGTCAGATTCTTTTAAGACTTAAAAAAGAAAAATATATAAGACATTTTCTCTTAAAATCTTACCTTTTAAGAAACACTTCTTACATTTTAAAAGTAGAAAAATACTATTCATTAAAACAAAAAAAAAATAACACTTCTCTCAAAAAACAAACAAAAAACCCCCAAGACATTCAAATGACATATATGATTGTACTCTTTTTAATAAAGGCTTTATATATAAGCATTTCCTTGTAGGTGTACAACCCCCGGCCTTGATATACATATAAATGGATCAGTTTTTCCAATAGAGAATCTACCTAAATAAGAATTTCTCTTTGTCTTTTAGAGAACATATGAAAAGGTATTAGACTTTAAAAAGAAAAGAAAAAAAGCTGTAATCATATAGGAAGCCCCCCATCAACTATTTTAAAGACTTCAACCATATTTACCCATTTTTATACCTTATTCAAATATCTAACACTTTTGCTAATCATATGATTTTTTAAAAGAATTCAAACAGCAAACAATAAAAGATGTATTAAATAAGTATGGCAAATTCTATCCTTTTAAGAGTACTTGCATATTTAAAACATTTTATTAAGGTGTGAAAGGGAGGGGAAGTTTCACAAAGATTTACTGATATGATTATCAATGCTTTCAATGAGAATAAAACAGATCTTGAAATACGAATTGAGAGTCAACTACTGTCCACCTTAATTTTCCTTCATCTGAAGTTCAGAGGTAATATGTGTCCACTTTAGGGAAGATTTATATTTGAAAAAGTTTATTAGAAAAATAAACAATTTTAAATTTTACAATATTTTCCACTTCCAAGAATCTTTCAGATAGAGAAGATGAGCCTTATGATTTAAACATGATCCAATTTACAAAATCTCATTTAGTCCTATTGAGTAAAACAAAATACAGTAACAAATAGGGAAATGTTAGTAACTATTAAGAACTCCAATGTAAAAGTTAAAAAAGTTAAAAAAAAAAACAAAACACCATTTGTTGCATGTATCTAGACTGGCCATATTTATACTCTCATGTATATTAAAAAGCTTCACTGAAATTTAATGTGCTGCTTTATTACCAAGATAATACTATCATATTAAAATATAATTTGTGCAATCTAGGTTTATTTTATAGAAAAAATTATCAACTATAACCAGGGATTGACAAATTTTTCCTTAAAAGGTCAGATAGTAAACATTTTGTGCTTTCAGGTAATAAAGTGTCACTACTTAACTCTGTCACACAGGAAGAAAGCAGCCACAAGTAAATGAATGGGTATGCCTGTGAGCTGTGGTTTTGCCTGCTGCTAAAAAGACAATGCATATTATATATATATGTGTGTATATATATATATATGGGGTGAGGGGAAGAGACGCAGAGGGCAGGTAATACAGGGATAGGAATAATAATATAGATGGATAGCTATTACTAAATAAACATTATAAAATAAAAATTTCCACACTTATTTCCCAATCATAATTGCATGTGTGTATATATGTATACATACAAGTTATAAAACTATTTCATTTGAATTTCATATTCTTTTTGGTGTGTGTAAATAGTATCAGAACAAAGTCAGATAAGCAGCAGAGTATCATGAGTGACTGAATACTCAGAGGGTAATCAATAACCATGAAATTTGGTTTTGACCATCTTAGTATTTCTACACAATGGGAAAACTAATTTATTTGCTGTGCCCCTGAAGAAAACATTAGATGTATAATTCAGATGTCGTTTTAAAACTTAATTGAATTGTTACAATTCTGAAACTAAATGTGATTTGCTTTGTTTTATTAGAAAAAATACTCAGGCAAGGTCTACAATCATCGGTCAATTAAGAATGACTTACAAGAACATGAGGCAATAAAATAAAAATACAGGTACAAACTATATATCTGAAACACTATTTGGCAATTTTATAACAAATCAAAATTTAAAAAGAACAAAGGAGATTGCAGATTACTTCGTAGATACAGAATAAAGCAATTGATGAAGTGCTTAAGCAAAAGAAAACAAAAAATAGTAAGAAAACACACTGCTTTTCTTTTCAAAAATAAAATCACATTTGCTACAGATCGCATGAATAATACCCTTATTAAACAACCATTCCAGAACGTCTTACAGAAGCAGTGCTTTTATTTGCACTTCATTTAATTTTATATGACTTACTTCATGTATATAGCTCTTTAACCCCACTGTTAACCAATAAAGCCTCCCATAATTTTTATCATTTTTAAAAATTTTTTTAAAGTAAATGAGAAATGATTTATGTATCATGGAACCTTTCCCATTTTGGAACCAAAAGGCTTATTAATTCTATATTTTTGTCTATTCTTTCTTTAAAAAATTTTAGTGTAAAAACTGCTGGTTTTTTTAATATCACTGTAGTAAAGTGAAAACTCCTCAATCAGGAGTAGTTTCTGCAGTTTGACTGCATATAACCACATACTTTACAATATGTCCTTCCAACAGTAAGGAAATAATTGATTTCACGGTCACTGTCAGAAATGAGTGCCATAATTCTATTATGGGTAATAGGTCCTCCCTCAAAGACTTTCTGGAAGGATGTTCAATGTGTTTTGCTCTTATAGATATTAACAGTAGTACATAGTCCCTTAAGTCTGCAAAAGACATTTATTGTTAAAGAAGGTGCTTTATTAACAATTCCTCTGGCAGCACTAGTGAATTACAATATCCTTCAATATTATTTCTACCCATAATATATACATTTAACTTTTCATGCCTCTAGAAAAACATCTACAGTACATTTCATAATATAAAAATATATTACAAATCTGAATTATTTACAAGCAATGTTCTATTAACTCTATGCAACATTTGTTTGATACAATACTAACAAGTTACACATACTTCCATTTCTGTAAGTTAAAAAAAAAAAAAATCCATATGGCTTCTTGCTTACCAAGCAAGAAAGTGATTTTATTTTCCTTTTCAAAACCAACTTTGGTGCATAAAGGATTCAGTTTGAAGATACTTGTAAAAAAAATACGATTTTTCTTATGTTAAGAAAAAAACAGCTCACAAACCAAATGCTTTCCTCAAAAAGAAAAAAAAATAGAGGCTTATTATATAGGTTAAAATGAAAATATGAGGATTATTCAAATAATTTGAAATAGAGGTTTTTCAAAAACCGTTAACAGATTAGTTATATAGGTAAATATTAACATACTGTACTCCATGAGAAAACCCTACTCCTGAAAGGGGAGCCACCAGACATTCTGCAACACTCTTTAACAGAAATTCTCAGCCCTAATTCGATAGACGAATTTTTAGTTGATTGCAAATGTCGTTCACTGTTTGCTTAAATACAAATTGAACACTTTTCTTATCAGAGTTCTGCAAAAGAACACAAATGGCAACCAATCACATCTATTTATCATAATTGAAAGGTAAATTATCTCTCGATAATTTTCATTGTCTAATATTTCCTAGTAAGACTTCAAATCAATAGACACTGTCAAGATAAATATCCTTACAGTGCTTTTAGTATTTGTAAGGGCACATGTTGTAATTGGTTTTCTTTCCAATATCAACTACTGTAATCACTAAAGGGTTTAAAAAAAAAAGCAGCTTAAAGCAGCAAGCATGCAAAGCCTTTAAGAAGCTGATCCGCTAAGTTGCCAGAAGAGTGTTTGCTCAGTCTCCCACAGTACCACTCCATGAAGATGTGGATATACAGTAATATATTAATATATTCCACAGAAGAGCCTACTTCATTCACAGAATGTTTACACTAAGCATAAATATTCTAAATATTGGATTTAAGGAAAAAAAGGAAGGGGGTTGATTCTAATGTGCAACTTTTACTAAAACCCATTGTCAGTGACTAAGACTGCAGGTGTCCCCGCTTGTTTGCTTTTTATGTATTTATTTATTTTTTACCTCTTCAACCTCTTCTGCGGCATTGTTCTAGAAAAAGAGAAAAAGGGATAATTTTTTATTCAACTGAATGAAAAACACATATGAAGTGCTTCAAAAATACAAATATGTATATAAGAAATAGGAAATGTGACAATCACTGATCACCATGAAAATTTATTTCCTAAGCATTCACACGATGGATAAAAATTTAGTTACATAATATACAACTTTTTAACAAATCCTTTTCATGTAACCTATTAATGTGTTTCTAAAAAAGAATCTCATGTTTAAATTTATATGAAACAAATTAGTGTTTAGTGTTTAAATTTCATATAAGTGTCCTTTTTACTGCTATTTTTGAAGCTAATATATTTTTTGAATGTTTGTCATGCTTTCATTTTGAGATGTGCATAAGCTGCAAACTTTTTCTCCTAAAACAAATTAGAATAATTCTTTCTTCCCCTCTTAATTGCACATGCTGTCCCACTCCAAGTCCAAGCACTGCTAAGCTGCTACAGCATGGCAAATGTAGGGGGTTCTAGAAGTCCGCACCACTTTAGGGTAGATTTGATTCTAATTTCCAGAATCATAGAAGCATGAAAGTTTATAGACTCAAGATTAAATGGTAAGATGGGTGGAAGATGGTTTACAACTAAAGAAAATTAACTCCACAGAAGTACCAAATACATCTTAAGAATGTATATCTTCATTACCCCAGAAATTAATAACAACTGCAGAATTATACCCTGAGAACAGGCGATGCAAGTCCTATGCACTTCTGGACATCGGTTCTGAGCTTGAACAATTTTTTTGTCACTTTCACCAAAATATCTAAACTGCTTCCTATATAGCGTAAGAACAGCAAAAATAAGCTGATTTTGTGAAAAAGGAACACTCTCATAGAGAGTGGGAAGTAGAATGCAGGGCAGAAACACAAAAGTTAGTCTCAACCTTTTATTTAAAATTCATGCCCCTTTATCAATTCACTGCTTACGGCATGTTTAGGACCATTCTTGGTTCTCCCAAAATACCACTATTTTAGGATGCTAGTTTTAATCACTCCCTTCAAAGAATAAGCATAAATAAGCCCTAAATTAGGTGCCAGTAAATAAAGAATATCCAATTATTTTTCTTTAAAAAGAGAAAGGTAAAATCATTTAAGGTTATTTCACTGTTCTCTCTGCTAGCTAGTTTCTTGATAACCTAGCTCATTCCACAAAAAAAAAAAAAACAACGGACTTATCACACTTAGCACCTTCACCAAAAGATGCTTTAAAAATCTGGAAGCATCTCAATGTCTCCTTGCAGCAAGGGCCATTATGCGAGAATCTCACTCTCAAAAGATGTCTCACATTCCAAAAAGTTGAGTCGTAGAATGAACAAAACCTTCCAATCAAAATCTTTGTTTCAAATTTTGGCACAAGACATAGTACCTTTAGGACAGCTGAAATTCACATTTGGGATTATCAATCATCATGTCACCTTATTCTTATCCAAACTACTACTGTATAAAGTATATATTAAACTAGAATTCCTTTTTAAAATACAGAAAGTTCACCCATTAAGAGTGTCTTTTAAGCATTTTCAACCACTTGTTTAATCACCATAGTATATGTCATTTGCACACAGGCAGAATGAAGCTCAGTCACATCCTGGTTGTGTCATTTTGGGCAAGCTATGTACCTCTTGCCTCAGATTTCTAATCTGTAAAACAAGACATAAGAACACCTACTTCACAGGCCTGCTGTGAGGAGGAAGTGTTACGTAAAGCACCTAGCACAGTGACTCAGCAAATGGCCAGAAATGGTGGTCTCTTCTCCTTCCCCTACACTAAACACATTCCATATGCACGACACACAAAAACAAAGCTAAGATCAAAAAACTTGGAAATGTGAACACTCCAAGCTACCTCTTAAAAACAAGCACAGTAATATTTGATCTGCTCTTTTGAAAAGTCTAGGAAGAGTCTAAGTTTAAGAACTTCAACCATAAATGGTATTTAGTGAACACATGATGTATGTCCAGGTCTACCTGTCTGATATTATTAAAAAATAACTACATACTTAAACAAAAGGCACTAATTTTCAAAACACTCTACATCACAGTCTAAGCTATTCAAGATAAATCTGGAATTAACGGGACATATAAACTTGACCAAAATATTGCCCTTCTAGAGTCTACAATTTATGTATCACTGTGATGTAATTTCCATACACAAAGTCCCAGAAAGCAAGATATGCTTGATACTGAAACTCAGTACTTAAAATAATTCCCGACCTTATATCCAAAATTTAAGATTTACGATTATAATCCAAAGTGAAACATCAAAGCAAGAATTAAATTACCTGTATATGTTTGGGTCCAAAAGCAAGGCAGTATCTTTGGGTAGCTTTGATAAATGAACTACTTTAGTTTTTAATTGATGTCGTTCACTTTCATTCACCCACACATCAGGCAGACTGTGAATTAAAAAAACAAGTCATATATAAAGTAACATTAAGTTTAAAGTTATCCTTCACATACCTTCACATTACTCACATTACCCAGCTTTTTCTGACTTGTCTGACTGGGTCACCTAGGTTAACAAGCTTATCAGACACCAAGGAAACTCAGTAGTCTAAGTAATGGGATGTAGAGACCCAGTCAGAAAAAGGTATGGCAAAATTTTAGACATAAATCTGGAAATGATTTTTGATGGCAAAGTCATCCCACAACTTGGAAACACATATTAACACACTGCCTGTCTCTTAACTGGCTAAGTGAAATTAGAGGATGATGTGATAAAAAGCTGAAATCTAGTTTCTTTACAAAGAAATAAGAAGTAAAAACCCCACCAGGTTAATTTCCACTTTGAAAAAAATGAATTTCAGAATAAAAGCATTTTGATATTTGGACTGATCAATTTCTAAAATATTAAGAATACAGACATCTGAATATAATTTTTTTTAAAGGAACTGTTATAAACCTTACTATAAAAAGAGCTCTTACAAATCAGTATGAAAAAAGTGAACTCTCATTAGGGGAAAAAGAATAGGGGAGACAAAGGACATAAACCATTAATTCACCAAAGATGCAGTTTCTCATAATCAAAGAAATGCAAAATTTAAGAACTCCAATAGCCAGTGTTGAAATAAGTCAGAAATAAGCTCTCTAATGTCATAGATGAGGCTAGAAGCTGACACAAGCTTTCAGGAAGGCAATGCCTATCTCCATAACATTTTCCATAGCTTGTAAATAAAAACAAATTTTAACATTTTTTTAACAGTGGAGAAAAATGGGTAACTTTAAATGTTCAGTAAAAAGTTCATTAAATAAATTTTACACAGACGTTTCAAAATATTTTAGAATAACATTTTTTTTAAAACCTGGACGGGAGGGGGTAAAAGGAAGTGGAAAGTATGTCCTACACTCACAGACATTTGATAATCACGGGATTTTTAAAAAGTTAAACAGATTACTTTACTTCAATATGCTAATGTGCACTGTAAACTCCCAAATCTATTTTTTAAATTTATTTTTATTTGGAGGATAACTGCTTTACAATGTTGTGCCAGTTTCGGCCATACAACAACGTGAACCAGCATGTACATGTGTCCCCTTCCTCTTAAACCTCCCCCCACTCCTCACCGCATCCCAAATCTATTTTTAAAGCTCTTAATTCATATTATGTTCATTAACATCTCTTTGGACTGGAGTTTGGGGAATGATATTGTAGAAAAATATATAATAACAAGAATTAGTATGGACTATCTCTTATTAATTTTTAATGAGATTCCATTCATTTCAATTTATTCTATTACTGGTGCTTTTCTATGATATACCTTCATTTACCTTCTGCAACAACTAAAAAATTTTTTAAGAATAAAAGGAATATTGAACATGAACTATCCAAATTAAGGAGCACATGGGTCAGAACCACTCTAATAAAAGAGTACTAAAACTCAAAGAAAAATATAACACTCCTAGAACACTCTCCAATTGCTTTTTTCAATAAAATATCATTAATAGTGTCCTGAAAAATGTTTAGAAATTGTTAAAATAATTGACTCAAAGGCTTAACTAAGGTTGCTTACGCCCCATCCTACTTGAAGGTTATTAAAAGTTCTAAAAATAATCACATCCTAAAAATGATTAAAAATTGCTATGACAACTTACATTAAAAAAACTATTTTAAAAGTTAATTTTAAAGCTTATACCTTGAGCCAGGTACTCTTAAGAGCCTTTACAGATTATCTTTTTCATGCTGACAACCTCAAAATGTTCTGTGATTTCATTCCTGTAAGTCTCCTATATTTGAACCCAATAGCTTAAGTAATTTTTGAGTAAAAGATTTTAATAAGAGTAAGAAATCAGTCTATTAGTTATATATGCAGTATTCCAAATACTTACATGTCTTCAGGCATCCAATGAAGCAAAAGTTTTATCTTTCCAGAATCCTCTTTTCTCTTAGCTATTACCTAGCAATGATATAAAATAAATTACAGTAACTATTTATAAAACATCATTCTAATAGGCTTTAAAAAAGCTTTCGGTCCTAACCAAGAACTGAAGTGTTTGTGTCTGGGACCAGGTGTTACCACCACATCTTGTCCTACCCTAGTTCGTAGCAATTCCACCCTTGATCATCTATTTTCACAAAAGAGAAAAAGTGAAGTAGCTTTATACAGCCAAAGACAAAAACCGTATTATCTCCTAAAATGCTGTTTATTTTACTATCTACTAAATCTTTAGCTGAGCCAGAATACCAACCAAGAATCCACATTGGCTAAATGGGTTGTTTTTTTTTTTGGGGGGGGGGGGAAGGGGGGAGCCGTGAAATGTGTTTGAAGAACAAATGAATAGTGAAGGAAAAAAGAACATTGGGAAGGGACAAGTCTCCTTTTTATGATTAAGGTATTTGTCATTTGTGTGGAGGCTTTTTGTTTGTGGGTTGATTCGTGTTATTTTAAATGAAACATTAACCAATCAGTGTTAAGGTTTGATTTTAAGGAATTTGGTTTGATTTTAAGGTGTGATTTGATTAAGGAATCTAAGTTAAAGTGTGGATCAACTAGAGCTATAAGGACCTATGTAAGTGTAGGAAAAACAAAATGCTTGTCTTTCATTACCAGATGCTAAAAACTAAAGTAATGATTCTTAAAAATCAATCAAAATGGCATTTTATAACTCTGAGAACTTCCATATTAATGAAATTAGAACGCTAGTGTTTTAATAATCTACATGTCAATATTTTTTACCAAGTTTTTAAGTTTCAAATAGCCTCACAAATTAATGTTATGTGTCATCCTCAAAACATATTAGCAGTAAAAGCAGTACTTCACACAAATACAAAACACTTTCTAGCCTCATTATTTAAAACCCTATAGTTAAGTACTCTAAATCTAGACTCAGTAATAGGATTAATTTAAAAGCCCAAAGACAGATCTGAAGACGCTAAAACAGACTATCTCTACATACAAAGAAATAAGATATAAAAATAATGCAATGCAACCAAGTATAGCAAATCAACTGACTGGTAACTGGGATTCTGCTGACCTCTTCTGGAGAAGGCTCAAAGAAAATGTCTCAATTAAGGAAGACAAGTCAGGCAAACTGAACAGCATAGCACACCACGTAAATATCCTTATGTAAAACGTTTCACTACCAGTATGCCTATCAAATTAACCATAAAAGCTAACTTGACACCAGAAAACTCCTATTTACAGTTAGTACTGAGCACTGACTATGAACAGAAATGATTCTGTTTAATACAAACTGCCTTCATCCACCTTCCTCAGTCACAGTCACAGAACCTTCAAGGATTTCCTCACCTAGCTCCTTTCCTGTCTGTTGTGTCCAAGGAAGACCATTACCCATTATGGATGTTTCTTCCTTCCAATTCCCCCAGGAAAAAGCATTCTTCAGATTATATTACACCTTTTGTTACTTCTCCTCAGTCAAGGTACCTCTGCCACCACAATGTCGCTTGGGGTGCAAAACCACTGTTATTCCTAGGTTTTTAAAAATTTATTGATAACAAACAGCTATCAATCATGTTCTTAAACCCTCACAGATGTTTTCTACAAATGCAAAACTTTTCATTTTCATAGACTATGTTAACAGAGTAAATTTAAAGTTTTCTTCCAGAAAACTAATATCACATTTTTAGTTCCTCCATTTTTTGATCATTTTTACTTCTCCTGTGGTCAGCTTAAGGATTTCATCTCAAGGATCGGCTCTAGTGAAATCATGTGAAAACTGATGCTACACTTTTTAAAAGAGAACCTTACCTATCATCATCGCCTCTATTCCCTAACAGGTAGAGGTCCCTGTTAAATACTAGACCATTATTTCATCAGATTTATTACCCTTTTAAATCATTAAATGTTGATAGGTCCCAAACCTCATTCCTTCAATTTCTTCTCTTTTCTATTTAATACGTCCTAGGTGATCTTATCCAGTCTGGTATCTTTAAACACCCTAATAGACGAGAAACTTCCATTCTTATCTGTAGCCGCTTCTCTCCCCTAAGCTCAGATTCATATCCATCTGCCTACATGACAAAACCATCAGATGATCCACAGAATGTGTTGAAATTACGGCCCTTGATATTCCCCTCTCCTTCAACCTGGGCTTCCGTCGTGGCTCAGTGGTAAAGAATCCAGCAGCCAAGCAGAAGACACAGGTTTGATCCCTGGGTCAGGTGGATCCCCTGGAGAAGGGAATGGCAACCCACTTGAGTATTCTTGCCTGAAAATTCCCATGGCCAGAGGAGCCTGGCAGGCTATAGTTGATAGGGTTGCAGAAGAGTCAGACATGATTTAGCAACTAAATAATGACTCCCTCAATCTGCTCACCTCACAGACTCTATTAAAAGGCAACTCCATCCTTTTGGCCAGCTGTCCAGGCGAAAAACATTGGCGTCATCTTATCCTCTTGTTACCATACCTGATCCATCCGTAATTCTCATCAATACTACTTTCAAATGACATCCAGAGCCTAACAATTTTTAGTATCTCCACTACAACCATTCTGGTCTTTTCTCACTTGAGATACTGAAAAGACTGACCCTTTCTCTCCCCAACACTGACCTACAATATGCTCTCAATACAGGAACTGAAGTGAGCACATTAAAACCTACATGAGAGGCAAGAGACTAGTGAGTTCTCTAAGGCAGAGGGCAGAGACAAAGATGAACACGCAAAGCTACACCAGGCAAGTTTCCAGTAATGGGAATGTTCCAATGTATTTTTTAACTATGGTGGTGGTGGTGGTGGTTTCACTGGTAAGTAAAACTGTCAAAATTCAGAGAACTGTATACTTTTTTTTTCCCCCTGGCCACAGAGCTTGCAGGATCTTAGTTCCCAGACCAGGAACTGAACTCAGGTCCCAGCACTGAAAGCATGAAGTCCTAACCACGGGCCCACAAGGAATTCCCTTGTATACTTAAAAGGGGGAGTTTGTATTTACTACATCTCAATAGAACGTTTATTTAAAAACTCACATCAGAGCATGGCTACTCAAACTCCTCCAATGGCTTCCCAACACACACGGAATAAAAAGCCAAGGTGTCAGTCCAGCCAGATTCTCCCCATTACCTCTCTGACACGTCTACTCTCTCTGCCTCAATCATTTGCTCCAGCTACACTAGCCTTTACACTGTTTCAAACATACTTGGCATATTCCTACTTCAGGATTCTACACTTGCCTCTGGCTATGATGCCCCTTCCCCCAATAACTGAATGGTTCATATCCTCACTTTCAAGTTTTTAATTTTATTAATTTACCCTGTTTATCATGTATCCCCCATTAGACTGTAGGCATGGTTTTTTGTTTTTCATCCACTTTGTTCATTTCTGTATCATTAGTACCTGGCACGTGTAGCTGCTTAATATTTAAGTAAATGAACACATTAGCCCTAATGCCACACTCCTTTTGAGTCTGGGACCACATCTTACCAACCGCTAAAAAAAATCATAATAAAAAACTTAGAAGGTAGAAAGGGGGAATTAGAAGTATGGGATTAACAGATACAAGCTACTATACATAAAATAGATTAGAAACTAGAATTTATTGTATAGTATGATAAATAATCTGCCTGCAATGCAGGAAACTGGGGTTTGATCCCTGGGTCAGGAAGGGAGTGGCACCCCACTCCAGCATTCTTGCCTGGAGAATTCCATGGCAGAGGAGCCTGACAGGCTATAGCCCATGGGATCACCAGAGAGTCAGCACATGACTAAGCGACTATCGCTTTCACAGGTAATTATATTCAATATTTTATCATAATCTATAAAGGAATATAACCAGAAAAATTACATAAATATAACTGAATCACCTTGCTGTATACCTGAAACAAAATATTGTAAATCAACTGTATTTCAATAAAAGAAAAAGATCACATGGATAAAATTTAAGTAACTTATTTTCTAGTTCACATGCTTTTTATTCAGCAAAACCCTTAAAAGTCTACTCTATCAAATCATCATGAAATATTTTTTATGATCAGTCAATCTTCAGGCTTCTTTTTTTTTACCTTTTTTTTTTGATGTGAACCTTTTTAAAGTCTGTATTGAATTGATTACACTGTTGCTTCTATTTCATGTCTTCTGGCTCTCTGGCCCTAAGGCATGTGCAATCTTAGCTTCCCAACCAGGGGTCAAACCCACATCCCCCTGGCACTGGAAGGCCAAGTCTTAACCCACAAGATAGTCAGCAAAGTCCCAATCCTCAGTTTATTTCAACTTGTAAAATGATTAATACTTTGTATCTCCTATGTGTTAATACATAAATGTAAACTTGGATAATAAACATTAATTTCATAGAATAATTATAGACCTACCAAATCATAAGCCTATGTGATCAAATTCCAAAGGAGGACTTTAACCATCACTGCTGAGCAAGCTCCTAATCTTGCTGAATCCCAACAAAATTCCCAGCACAGCCATTTTAACTTTGTCTTCAAAGCCTCTAGTTTTCCTTCTGAACCTTTCTTATTTAATAAATGTATTTCCAACATTCTTTAAAAGCACATACGTATGGCAAACCTTTCCTTAAACCCAACTCACACCTATTATGTACTCCAAGCTCAGAAAAGATTCCCTTTCCTTGTGTCTAATCGTCTACCTTCTTGTCTTTGAGAATCAAAATCAAGGACTGTGAACTGAAAGTAGTCATAGAAGAAAAAGTGAAAGTACAAGAAAACCTCATTAGTAGAGGAGTTGGGAAGAATAAAAGATTCAAACCAGCAGAAATATCCATACTGATCTTTCATATTCAAATTCTCATGCATTTTGATTAGAATATATAAAACCTAAATTCTATTTCAATTGCCAAAATTAAAGAAACTCTCTTTCCAGGGATTCAAATCACTGAATCTGGTCTAAGGTTTATCTCTACTAACTCACCTACATCAAACTACAGCAATGTAAAGATGACTGGATAATAAAATGGCAAGGTGCATAAGAGGAAAACAACTCTCTATTAACTTCTAGTTAACCAAAGACAAACTAGTTGTTTTTTTTAAATTTGATATTTTGCTTTTTCCAACACAGTTATCCAACAAATATACACACAATTCTACACGCTTCAGAAACATCCACAGGAAAAAAAAAGATAAAAATTCCTTCTTTCATGAAGCTTTCACTTGATGACCATTATTGTATCTTCTGTTTAACACAAACTGTAGATGTGCATTTTAGGGGACACAGACAGCATGCAGAAACAAAGACAGGGATGTACATTAAAGGAAATCTAATATTCTAACTTTACATATAAGGAAACCAGAGGTCAGAAAACACACCTAGTTTACTTAGTCAGAAATGGATCTTCAAATGCTTAGCAGCCCAAATGTCATCCCAATTTCCTAAATAGCTCAAATTAAAGGCTAAAAAACTTCATGTGATCTTTAAACATGGAACTGTGGGAAGTATGTGAAAAAGAAAAAACAAAACGCCAGATACTTACAGTACTGTGGAAAACAACGCTGTGCCCCTTCCCTAAGCTCTCTATGTGAGCCGAGAGGTTAAAGCATATGGCTCGATGCCTTATCGCATCCAGTGTCTGTGCATCGAAGAAATCATGCGGTCGTGCTAAAAGGCAACGCAAAAGCGGTCAAGAATATTTAGAAAAACGTAACTGTCTCAGAACAGCCATAATTAGTGACCCATTTTTCACAAAAATATTCACTAGGTAGAAAAGACTGAAACAATCTATCTAGTATTTAAATGTCAAGACTTTCTTTGCTTTCAAAGCACAGAACCAAGCTTACAAGGGTAAGGGTGTAAGACGTAGAACTCAGCCAGTGTGGTTTAATTCTGCTCCTTGGTGCGTGAGATTTTAACCTTCGACCTCACGGCTGTACACTTTAGCTACTCTCTTTTTCATATAGTTTTGTATTTTACTCCAGGATCTCTCCTGAGCACCAGTCCTGCATTTCCAACAATATGACCAATGTCTTCATCTGTGCACTACAACAAGATCTCATTCATCTCAGCCAAACATATTAAATACATTTCATGAACAGCTTACATTAATATGTAATCAAAATGTGCTTCAGATTTGACAAAGTAGTAATTTTAAAATTTTAAAATTTTGGAATTTTTGACAAACATTTTCTTGATTACGAGTGACTCTTGTAATGATAATCTAAGAAAATTATAAATACATTTAAATGCCAATGAGTACTTCAAAATTCTTTCAAACTCCCAATCCCATCAGTTATTAGCTATGTGACTTTGCACAAACTGCCTGATCTTTCTTAGTCTGTTTCCTAATTTGAGAAATGGAAATGCAATAGCTATAGATGATGAGTAAAATAAATGCATAGGAAAAATGCCTTAAGCCATAATGCAATTTATACTGATACGCTTATATCATTTTTTAAAAAAATAAATGGACAAACCTAGAGTAAGCAATCTTTTAGTATGATCACAACAAAGTTATACACTAAAGATTTGATAAGATCATTTTTTAAACTTCTATTTTCATCCCATTAATAACTATAAATTGTGTTGTTTCTACTCCTAATAACACTGTTCAAAGTAAGGAAAGTGCATTTATTATTTTACAATTGTGGAGCTTTCTAATACACGTAAAATATCTCAATATCATCTTAATAAAAAATTAAATTTTACCGACAATAAAAGAAACAGCCTAATTTCCTGGTACATCATATTCTAAATTACATATATGCTGATTTACCACTGTTCTGACTTAACACATGGGTAGACTGAAATTGTCTCCACTACTCATGGAGTTCTCAGTACACCTACACACATGTACCAGGTGGTATACTCAATAAAGCAACCGGAATAGCTCTTTTCTCATTGGATTTTTGCTCAAAAGGAGATAAACAGAAAACCAGCTGGTAATAAACTAACAGAACCCACAAGATTAACAATGCAATGACAATGGGAAATCAGTTTTTTAAAACTCACATTTATTTATGAGAGGAAAAAAGTCATGATTTTACCGAATGCTAAGAAACAAATCCCCTTCCTACTTCACCTGCTGCTACTGGTGGAAAAAATATGTACTTTCTCCATCTCTCCAAATAAGCTTATCCTTCTCAAGAGAAAGCATATTAACAATGACTCACCCCTCTAAATCACTCAAATCTATCACTCCTCACTCAAGTTTCAACAAACACAGAGGTCATCACCTGAATTAAATTTGGAATAATAAAAAGAGCCCTCAAATTTCATATTCTATGCATCAGACCTTAACCATTTTGTGCCCACTACTAAAGAATCAAGAATACTAAACTAGAAGAATATCTCCAAAGCAGGTGTGTGTCATGACCCACTAGCATGAGGAAGAAAATAATACGACTTCTTTTTTCCCCCATTTCTGTTTTTCAGTATTCCTTCTTGTCAGTGTACACTAGCAGTGTTCTCTCCATACACTGTAAGTACACCAAGTTAAGACTGAATGCCATTTTTCTTTATAAGTTATATAATAAAAAACTTTTTGTTTGAAGACCACAAAAATAAAGACTGTTTTCCTGTGGCTCAAAAGTATACAAACATCTAATTATGTCCTGTCCTAAATATGGAGGCTACATCTCCTAATCTTGTAATTAAGCACATAAACACTACACATATGCATCACAGCAGACTGTTAAGCACCAAGACACAGACTACACTGAGTTTCCTTATTCACACACACTACTTTGGAACTAGATAGGTTACTTTATTTTTACCTGATGTTTAAATCTTTAACACGTTCAAATTTTCTAAAATATTGTTATTAACACCAACATTGTCATAATTCAAATTGTCTTAATTCAGAACTACAATAGCCCTCAAAATCTACTTCTATAAAGTTTGTACTATAAGTCCACATGTACTTCTGCTCCCTCAGCTACTAGAGGTAAAACATACATCTGAATTCTCACAGGATCAGACCAAGATCCTATCTGTTCATCACTATTAACAAAAATAGATAAGCAGAGTTGAAGAATGGCAGAAACTGAACTTGCATTAGAGCCTAAGATAAAACTAAACCATCTGATACACTGTCTTAATACACTGTGTGTATTAAATACTTACGTAACGAGCGTCGTCTTTTGTTCTTTAATTTCCTCCTTTTGTTCATTCCAGCTTTAGAAGGAGATTCTTCTTTGGCCTTTGGCTGGCTAGAGACTTTTGAGGAGTTCTGCTGACTGAAGTGTGTGGGTACATGGCGAGCTAGCCCTCCCTGAGAAGCAAAGCTGGCATTGCAGCCGCCGACGACACACTAAATAAAAAAACAAGGATGTCAGGGGTGCTGTATATGATGCAAGCAAAATAGAAACGAGTGGATACTTTGTATTTTCAGAATTAAATCAGTAACACTACAGAACTAATTCCAGAAAGGATCTATGATCCATGGACAGAGAAACTTGGTGGGCTACAGTCCATGGGGTCGCAAAAGAGTCAAACATGACTTAGCAACTGAATCACCACCACCACAGTCTTCTTGCAAAACTGAGAAAACAAGGTCCACTTAACTACCCAAGTCTCCTGGCAACTGCTATTCCAACAATGGATGCAGAATGTTTGGAAATCACTAAAATTACAATTTTACTAAGACTTCTAGTTAGATCTTAAAAAATAATATTTTCAGGTCTTCTAAGAAATGAATGTTACTAATTAAAACATTTTCCAAAAGTGATCCTAAAAACAGCAAAATCCACACTGGATTGCTGGGGGGTTTCCATCAGGGATTTATTCCAGTTGTTTAGTTTCTGACTTGACAACCAAACAAGCAGCAGGCAAATCTGCCATGTATGCCACTAAATGTATCGAACACATTATTCCCAGGTGGTTCAACTTACATTTTTCTAGATTAATACCACAAGACTCCACTGTTCCCACAATACTGCCCTCTAGTGTGTGTCTGTGTGTGTATTCTTTCAGATGAGATACCGCTACCATTTCAAACCTCTAAAAGCACAATACAGCCCTCTAGAGAGAGAGTGTGTTTGTGTGCGTGTGCACGCACACGCAGAAGCGACTGAGTCTTTGTAACCCCATGGACTGTAGCCCTCCAGGCTTCTCGGTCCATGCGGCTTTCCAGGCAAGAATACTGGAGTAGGTTGCCATTTCCTCCTCCAGGGGATCTTCCAGACAACAGCCCTCTATTAGTAAAGATCCTAACTTTATTCACAAAATCTCTTTAAATCTGACCACATGAAAAGAGTTCACCCTCCTGTGAGGAACATCCTCACACTTTCAGATCATGATTAGATCATCTATCCCAACCCATCTTTTCCACGCATTTTGAGGACAAGAATATACTTTTACGAATATATACATTGCCAGAAGCACCCTGCAAATCATAGCTATTTCTAAGTACACTGGCTTACAGATTCTGATAAAAATCAGTGCTGGCTGAAACACTTCACAGCAAAACCCTTGCATAGTGCCATTAAGAATCATTCTACTCATTTCACTATATGAGACATGTTAAGAGCTCCAACGGTACTCAGTATTGCTAACAGAAATCTTTGACCATTCTAAAGTGCACAGTAGGTTAAGAGAGAGAAGATGACTTAAGATTTTAGTTCAAATACTTATCTATTCCATATTCAGTACTATTAACATTAGATGCTAGAAGTGTAAGGATGGATGAGAGATACTTTTCGCACTGAAAGTGCTTAAATGTGATCAGCAAGACATATATAGATAAAAGCGACAACTTCAAAGGACTATCATCAAGGCTAAGGGACAAAGAGTTATGGAATCTTGAAAAGAAACAATCAGCCATATTCAGGGCTTCACAATTCATTTAATTCTTACAACTCTCATCAATAATGTGGTCCTCGGATTGCCTACATCACAGAAGGCTCAGCTACAGATTCTGACCTTGAGAAAGAAGCTGGGCATCTGACGGTTGCTAAATTCTTACAACCTAAAATCCTACTACACATATTTTGAGCACCAAAAAAGAATAATGCTTTTTAAAGTTTCCATCTTCTGCAGATCATCACACTGCCAGAAAACACCACTAGCTACGACAGGAGCCACCAGTCAGACGCTGCTACTTACACTATAAATAACGCTACCAGAAGAAACTGAATCTTTGTTTTTATTTAATTTTATTAATTTTTTGAGGTGAATTTCATATAACATACCATTTTAAAGTATATAATTCAGTGGTATTTCGTGTATTCACAACCTACAAACAAATACAAGGTTTATAAGGACAGCTCCACATCCTTGCCCAGACTTGTCATTTTTCCTTTATTTTATTAAAACTATCCTAGTGAGTATAAAGTAGTATCTCACTGTGGTTTTCACTTGTATTTTCTTAATAACCATTTTAATTTAAAATCTGATAATTCCTTCTAAATACCAAAAAAAAATTTAAATATGGTTGGAAAACATGAGTGTGTGAATCTACTTTTCCACTTGCAAATTTTGTGAAATTTAAACACAGATGCAGATAGGGAGGGGGTAAATTAGTAGAAGACTGGGATTAACATACACACACTACTATGTATAAAACAGATTAACAACAAAGACCTACTGTTTATATTCAATGTCTTGTGATAACCTTTAATGGAAAAGAATCTGAAAAAGAATATATATATATATGTATTTATAACTGAATCTGTTTGCTGTATACCTACACCAAACAGTGCAAATTAACAATACTTCAATTAAAAAAAGGTTAAAAAATAAAATAAATATAGATCCAAGTGTTCAGAGCCTGAATTAAGAGTGCTGAAGGAGAATCACCCTGAAGAGTTAATTTCACACTCAATACATGCTAGTCATTAGACACAAAGAGCTACAGAGTCCTTAAAATGCAGCTAGTTCAAAATTTTTAAAAAGTGTTGCAAGTATAAACTGCACACCAAATTTGGAAGATTTAGTACCAGAAAATGCAAAACATCTTAATAACTATGTATATTGACAAGAGGCTGAAATGATCAAATAGGTTAAGTCAAAGATGTTATTTAAATTATTTTCATTTTCACTTGTTTTAACTATTTTAACACAGCATTGAAAAATTTTAAATATTAAATAACATTCAGTTCACACGTTATTTCTATTAAACTGTACAATACTGCCATAGACTAAGACATGCAGTACTTATTTTTCTTGCTTTTCCATTTTAAAAGATATCACCCCCTGTATTTTCTAACACCTATTCTAAAAACATACTTTATTATTTACTTGGCTGTTACTGAGTCTTAGTTGCTGCAGATGGGATCTAGTTCCCTGACCAGGGATTGAACCCAGGTCCCCTGCATTAGGAGCTCAGAGTCTCAGCAACTGGACCAACAGTGAAGTCCAAAAAAACATACTTTGTGTCAGTTACATATTTTGTGTCCCATGTGACAGATACTTCAAGGAATGCAATAAATAAAACAGCTTTACCCTTAGATTCTTGGTTGAGTACTGGTTATTCAAACAAATTTATGGACAAAATCCACATTCCAAATTTTAGAATTGCTACTTGACTACAGTTAAGGCAGCAGTGACAGTAACTGTTCAGAGTCAAGTCCCCAGGTTTAAATTTCAAGGGATTTGTCATACGGATCCACCCAGGATTATCCTTAATTACAAGGATTCAAATAGGCTGACAGATTCATTCTGTCCCAGGTTCCTTCAAAACTGCAAAAAATAAGCCCTGGTACTACCTAGAACTAAGAGAGTAAATATCTCAAGTTTATTTCAATCAGCAATGATTCAATGCTCAGAAAATGAATTCTAACAGAAACTTGTTTTTTCTTTGGTTTTGATTATTCATCCATCAATCAAGAATTAAAACCAAAAACTAAACAAAGAATCAAAAACAAATGTTAAAAAGAAAACAAAGTAAATGAGAATTTAGAATGAGAGAAAAGAGCACTTTCAATGAAGACAAATACAATACAATCACACACCTTTCACTAGAATACAAATTCATTTACCCTAACAGAAAAATATTAAATGTCACTAATCAATATTCCACTCATTTAGTGTTTATCACAGAGAACAAGCTGAGAGACAAATCTGTCACCTCAAATGGTCTTATTGCATTCACTCGTCTTAACACAAGTATTTCATGGTGTTGAGTCATTTCACTGTTCAAATAGTCAATGTTTCACCCGCACATACAACAATGACCACTGACCACAAGCTGCCACACATGGTGCTATTCAAAAAAAAATCTATTTGAACAATCGGGAAAAACTGGTCACTAGACAACGAGTGTTTTAAATGTTCTATCTTCCAAATCCACTGAAACATTTGTTAGCTGCTATTGTGGGCATGTAGCTGTTATAAAGTTTGAAACATGGAATGACAGTTTTTCCAAACAGACTTGTTTGAATGAAGCAGCACCAAGACTGTCAATCATATTCACACTCCCGTAAGTGCTATAAAAATCTACAAGGGGCGACTGAAACAGAGCAGAGAACAGAAGATACAGGAGTATTTATTAGCAAGTGATGTAAAAGAAAACAAAAACTCCAGGTACAAATGATGGTTTCTTAGTTTTGACACGTGTACCACAGTATGTGAGATGATAACATCAGGGGAAACAAATGGGGTAAAGGTACATGAGTACTCTCTGTACTATCTTCCCACATTTTCTGTAAAATAAAAATTTTCCAAAACAAAGTTTTTAACATCCTCAGGTAGAAAGCACAGCCTATACAAAACCACAAGGAGGGCAAAAGGAGATCCATTTGAGATGTACAAGTAGTTCAGTATTTGGCTGGAACACAACTCCTATGAAGGTCTAGTAAAGGAATGAGTAAGACAGAAGCAGATAGGTATCAGATACGATATTGTACATCATGCTAAGAAATATCAGAGAAGGCGATGGCAACCCACTCCAGTACTCTTGCCTGGAAAATCCCATGGACAGAGGAGCCTGGTAGGCTGCAGACCATGGGGTCGCCAAGAGTCAGACACGACTGAGGTGACTTGGCGGCAGCAGCAGCAGTGAAGATGGATGTTCATTTACAGAGACGGAGGAGTTACCAACGATTTCAAAGAGCAATAACTAAGGGAACCTTAGAAGATGAACTGGGAGGTGAATAATAAAAGAGCAGAATGTTAAGTAACAGTATTCAGAATACACTGAGAGGCAAGTAAATTGGTAGAATTTGGGAGTGCATGTGGGGGCACTATACAAGAAGTTGAGAGAAGAATCAAGAACAATGCAGGACTCTTAAAGTCAGGGTAACTGGATGGAAGATCTTACTATTTACTGAGTCTAAAACAGAACCATGGTTGAAATGGAAAACCAACCTTCTGTACATATTAAGTTCGAAATGCTCCATTAAGACATCCAAGCTGAATATTCTATTCTGGAATCCAAGAGGGAAAATTAGGGCTAGATGTAAACATCTGGGAGTAATCAGAATATACTGAGCATTTAAAACCTAAGAACTTGGTAAGATAAAAACACTTAGGTGAGAGTTTTGACAGCAGTCTCCAACACCCGGAAGCGAGGCAGAACAGCAAAGCAGACTGCAAAGGGACAGCCGCTGAGTGTCGGCAGGGATGAAGAACACGCAAGTGTGGGATCGAGGGGTCCCAGAGAGTGAAGAGTAAGTTAATAAAAGCCGAGACCCCATATGCAACATGCACAAAGTAAACAGAGCATCCATCTTTCTTCCCCGTGCCTTTTCCCCTCCTTTCAAAGAGCTTTGAATTGGAATCCTCATTTACTAGAGAAATGTTGTTTAATTATCAGTTTTTGTAACTAATCACGTTCACCCAGTGTTGTAATAAGTGGAACTTCTCTTACAGGGTCCCCTCATAAGAGGAAAACTTTGTAAACAGAAGTTCTTGGATTTCCCTGGTGGTACAGTGGATAACAATCTGCCTGCCAATGCAGGGGACATGGGTTCGATCCCTGGTCCAACAACATTCCACATGCTGTGAAGCAACTAAGCCTATGAACCACAACTACTGAGCCTGCACGCCTAGAGCCTGTGTCCTGTAGCAAGAGAAGTCACCCTAATGAGAAACCCATGCACTGCAACGAGAGTAGCCCCCGCTCGCCCCAACTAGAGAAAGCCCGCATGCAGCACAAAGATCTATCACAGCTACATAAAGAATTCTTAAGTACGGGTGCACATCCAAATCACCAGAAAGATTTTTTAAAATAAAGCAGCGACTAGCAGCACATCAACAAGATTCTAATTTAATTGGTCATGGGCACAACTCAGGCCCCAGAATTTGAATACCCAGTGGCACAGCTCATATAGTCAAGAAAGAATGACCTCAAGACTCTTAGATTTCCAAATAACCAGATCCCTACCATTCTCCACCAGTGACCAATTAGTTTCATGGGTGGGTGGGTGGGTAGGGGTGTGTGTGTTAAGGAATCATGTTTTGTTTGTCAGTATCATCATGTTCATTACACTTATTTTCCTTATTTATACTCAAACTGTACCATGTTCGGTCAGTGGAAACTTCCTAAAATCTGGCTGCCAAGCCTAGGGAAAATGAGTCTTCAAACACAGAGACACAAAAAGGCAAAGGAGAATTAAAGGCAGAACAGGGTGCTTAAAGTCTTGTATTATTACAGAGAATGTTGAAAAGTAAAATATGCTCACCCCCCCCCCAAAAACAAACACACATATATAATTTAATATATATATTAAAATTTTAAATATGTATTATTTATAAATATGCAAGGTGATGGATGTGTTAATTAACTATATGGACAGAATCCTTTCACAATTGTAATGCATATCCAATCATCACAATGTGCACTTTAAATATCTTAGAATTTCATTTGTCAATTATATCTCAATAAAACTGGAGAGAAAAAGCAAAAGATTTTTTAAATTATCAGTATCAACTACCATTATCACACACGTTACAAAGGAACTGAAGAAGGAACTTTTTCATCACCCATCACAGTGACTGATGTAATAAGACTGGCATCACTGTGTCCTGTAACAATTACCACAATCTGCTTGTATGCACAACTGTAAGACATGCACAGTTAATGAGGATATAATAGCAATTTCTTTATCACAATTTAGGCTAGGTTCTTGACTCCAAAACACCTAAAAGGACTGGCTATTTCATATATCAGGTCTGAAAGAAAGTCTTAAGTTTTTCAAGCAATACTCTATCACAATGAGATGTCATTCAGATCTCACTATTACGAAAGAACACAATCATATTGAGCTGCAGGAGACTAACTGCTGAGGAAAAGTTATAATAAATACTATAATAAATGTATTAGCCCATGACAACTAAGTGACTACAAGTACTGTGTTCAAAGTAAACAGAAATACTAGAGTAGAAGAGAAATGTGTAGGAAGAAAAAGAAAACTATGGAGCCTACCTAAAAAAGTACAACTATGTAATTTCCACCACACTATACAAATTTGTCCAGACAATAACTGTCACACTGGCAAAATGGAAATCAAAACCATCATCAAACATGCTGTGTATGACTAATTTTTATTTTCTTTGGTTAAGTAAAATACTACTGAGCTCGGTAAGTTGAGGTCAATTAGCCATGATAAAGCTTAATACCAAATGATCAAGGAGAATGAAAATCACCATTAAAAATAAAGACCAGAGAAGAGCTAAAAGAACTTCAAAATCCTAGTACTATTAACACATTGTAATGTTTTTCAACATTCTTCAACAAATTTGGAAAACTCAGCAGTGGTCATAGGACTGGAAAAGGTCAGTTTTCATTACAATCCCACAGAAAGGCAATGCCAAAGAATGCTCAAACTACCACACAATTGCACTCATCTCACACTCTAGTAAAGTAATGCTCAAAATTCTCCAAGCCAGGCTTCAGCAATACGTGAACTGTGAAATTCCAGATATTCAAGCTGGTTTTAGAAAAGGCAGAGGGACCAGAGATCAAACTGCCAACATCCGCTGGACCATCGAAAAAGCAAGGGAGTTCCAGATAAACATCTATTTCTGCTTTATTGACTATGCCAAAGCCTTTGACTGTGTGGATCACAATAAACTGTGGAAAATTCTGAAAGACGGGAATACCAGACCACCTGACCTGCCTCTTGAGACATCTGTATGCAGGTCACGAAGCAACAGTTAGAACTGGACATGGAACAACAAACTGGTTCCAAATAGGAAAAGGAGTGTGTCAATGCTGTATATTGTCACCCTGCTTATTTAACTTATATGCAGAGTACATCATGAGAAACGCTGGACTGGAAGAAGCAAAGCTGGAATCAAGATTGCCAGGAGAAATATCAATAACCTCAGATATGCAGATGATGACACCCTTATGGCAGAAAGTGAAGAAGAACTAAAGAGCCTCTTGATAAAAGTGAAAGAGGAAAATGAAAAAGTTGGCTTAAAGCTCAACATTCAGAAAACTAAGATCATGGCATCTGGTCCCATCACTTCATGGCAAACAGATGGGTAAACAGTGTAAACAATGGCTGACTTTATTTTTGGGGGCTCCCAAATCACTGCATATGGTGACTGCAGCCATGAAATAAAAAGACGCTTACTCCTTGGAAGGAAAGTTACGACCAACCTAGACACCATATTAAAAAGCAGACATTACTTTGCCAACAGAGGTCCATCTAGTCAAAGCTATGGTTTTTTCAGTAGCCATGTATGGATGTGAGAGTTGAACTATAAAGAAAGCTAAGCGCAGAAGAACTGATGCTTTTGAACTGTGGTGTTGGAGAAGACTCTTGAGAGTCCCTTGGATTACAAGGAGATCCAACCAGTCCATCCTAAAGGAGATCAGTCCTGGGTGTTCACTGTAAGGACCGATGTTGAAGCTGAAACTCCAATACTTTGGCCACCTGATGCGAAGAGCTGACTCATTTGAAAAGACCCTGATGCTTGGAAAGACTGAGGGCAGGAGGAGAAGGGGACAACAGAGGATGAGATGGTTGGATGGAATCACCGACTCAATGGACATGGGTTTGGGTGGACTCCGGGAGTTGGTGATGGACAGCGAGCCCTGGCGTGCTGTGGTTCACGGGGTCACAACTGAGTGACTGAACTGAACTGAATGTTTTTCAAACCTTAATAATAAAAGGTTTCACGACATTTAATGAAATGGCAGCAGCAACTCCCCTCACACAAACTGTAACAGCACATACAAAGCAGGGGTATACATACAAGACAAAGTGAATGTCGGGGGGAGGGGTTTGCTTATCAAGGAATAATTTTTACATTTTCATTACACAAGACAAACATTATTAAAAGAAAAAAACTATTTCAGGAGTATGATTTTATAAAACTAGAAAATGATAATGAGCTAAGAAGATTATTTTCATATGATATTAACTTTTTTATCATCAAGTGCAAAACAAGTATAGGAAACATAAAATTCAGTTTAAACCTAACCGACACGTCCGTGACTTTCACTGATTTCCCATATCAACTCAATTAGGTCTTTTTGGACCTTTCGTTTCTAACCTTTGCCATTACCAAAACTCCAAGGGACTCTTATCATCTGAATCTTTAATTTTCAGACAGTTGCCCCAGAAGACACATGAGCAAAAACTGATAAAATTCAATATATAAAAATCGGTATTAGATGAGCATCAAAATGATAGCCATGTATTATAAGCTTAAGAATAACGTAACACATGAGCCCATTCTCTAGCTAGATGATAGAACAGTGGGTAGAAAGCTCTGAAAATAAGAGCATCAACTAATAAATTCAGACGGGAATAAAGTTAGAAACATACTCATTTTGTAATAACCCTCATAGTAATAAATGATTCAGGCAAGAAATATCAATGGATACTAAACTAGTTCTAATGGGGAACAATATTACTTATATAGGTTCAAAGTATCTCTCTAATAATTGATTAATTGTAAAGGTACAAATAAAAAGTTTGTGGTAGCGAACCTGGAAATTCCACCTTAACCAAGTGATGCTAGGTAACTTCATCTATGGTGGAACAAACTCTCATCAAGTATCCCCTGAAGTGATAATAGTGAGACTTTTTATTTTCTCCAAAAATACACAAACTGAGTCTGATCACATCAAATAACTCCCAAATAGTGAATACACTACAAAATAAAACATTTATACTCCTCAAAAATATTACTGCCATAAAACACAAAGAAAGGCTCAGGAAAGTAAGTTTCAAAAAGCTGTGAAAACTAAATGGAATGCATGATACTCAACTGAATTCCAAACAAAGAGAAAAAAATGGCTATGAGGGACATTACTGGGACAGTCAGTGAAATCTGAATAGCTAACAGCATCAATGTTAAATTTCTGGATCTTGGTAACTGTACTAAGGTTATATAAAATGAGTGTTCTTAGGAAATACACACCCTGAAGAATTTAGGGATACTGCTCCTCTTAAACGGCTCCTCAAAAACAGTGTAGTGTGTGAAATGTGTGCGTGCAAGAAACTAGGGAGGAAAGCAGAGAGAGAGATGGGAGGGAGGAAGACAGATGGAGAGATGGATAGAGAGAAAGCAAATGTGGCAAAATGGTACCGGTGAATCTGGCTGAAGGGTATATGGGAGTTCTTTACACATACATGTGAGAGAGAGAAATATATGGGAGTTCTCCCATCTTTTTTGCAAGCTGAAATTTTTCAAAATTATAAGTTTAAAAAATTTGCATTTTAGAAAAAGGTCAAAATGGGGATAATATTTAACTCCTATCACAGGAGGGAAATATTTTTCCTACTTTATAAAAAACAATAATGAGTAAGCTCAAAAAGTTTTCCATCCTAAAACTAACAAACTACAAAACTAACTAACATAGGGGAAAAAACAATGTGAATATATAGAAAAGTATTTGTACTGTATTTACATTATATGTATCTGCACAGTATGTAAGTAGAAAGGTATTACCATACACTGGCAGACTGGCAAAATAAAAGGGAATAAATAACAAGCCTCAAGAAGGCTGCTGGGAAACAGGCACTACTATATTCTAACACTGCTGGTGAGAGTATAAACTGGTATGTATTTCTGCAGAAGGAATTTAACAATATCTTTCAAAAGCAAGCCTAGACATATACTCTTTGACTTAGCCAAACAGCTTCTAGGAATTTATATTAGCTCACAAAAGTAGTGTATAAAAATGACCTCATAGGTTATATTGTGAAAAACTGGACCAAAAAAGCCCATCAAGGAATAATTAAATAAAATACTGGGAAACTATTACACAGAAATATTACACAATCTGAAATGATGTTCAATACAAAACTAAAAAGGCAGGTTAGGGAATTCCCTGGGGACAGTCCAGTGGTTAGAGGACACAATGGTTCCACTACCAAGGGTATGGGCTCAATCTTTGGTGAAGGAACTAAGATTCCCCCCCCCCGCAAGCCATGTGGCAGAGCCAAAAAAAAAAAAAAAAGATTAACTACATATAGGCGCAAAATGATCCCACTTATTTCTTTACTTTGTACATATATGCTAAGAAGTCAAATATAATAGATGTTAGATTATATTTACACTATTTAAACTTCTCAAAATCAAATTTCTTAAAATGAAGCAAGCACGACTTTTTTAAGACACTTATTTCCATCTGACAGAGCGCAGGAGAAGAGCAAGAGACACCTAGGAAATAAGAAAAAGCTTTGCTGGCTGTGTATGGCCACGTCTGTTGTAGCCAGCAATGCTGTACTAGCCCTTTCTTTTCCTATCTTCCATGCCTTCTCTCTATCCAGGCTTCACTCTAAAGAACTACCCAGAACTGAAAGAGACACGTGCACCCCAATGTTCATCGCAGCACTGTTTACAACAGTCAGGACATGGAAGCAACCTAGAAGTCCATCAGCAGATGAATGGTAAGAAAGCTGTGGTGAAAGAAAGTGAAAGTGAAGTCGCTTAGTCGTGTCTGACTCTTTGCGACCCCATGGACTGTAGCCTACCAGGCTCCTCCATCCATGGGATTTTCCAGGCAAGAGTACTGGAGTGGTTGCCATTTCCTTCTCCAGGGGATCTTCCTGACGCAGGGATTGAACCCAGGTCTCCCGCATTGCAGGCATATACACAATGGAACATTACTCAGCTATTAAAAAGAATGCATTTGACTCAGTTCTAATGAGGTAGATGAAACTAGAGCCTATTATACAGAGTGAAGTAAGTCAGAAAGAAAAACACCAATACAGTATAACAACACACATATATGGAATTTAGGAAAATCGTAACAATGACCCTATATGCGAGACAGCAAAAGAGACACAGATGTAAAGAACAGACTTTTGGACTCTGGGAGAAGGCGAGAGTGTGATGATGTGAGAGAATAGCACTGAAACATGTATATTACCATATGTGAAATAGATCACCAGTCCAGGTGTGATGCATGAGACAGGGTGCTCAGGGCTGGTGTACTGGGACAACCCTGAGGGATGGGGATGGGGAGGGAGGTGGGAGAGGGGGTCAGGATGGGGGACACATGTACACCCATGGCTGATTCATGTCAATGTATGGCAAAAACCACTACAATACTGTAAAATAATCAGCCTCCAATTAAATAAATACATTTTAAAAAAAAAGAATTAACAACTTAAAATGTTTTCAGTAAAGACAGTGTCCATTTCTAAAAATCCCTCATCAAGATGAATCTATCAATTATCCCACACACAAACCACCAAACCAGAGCAGCCAACATCAATGCTGCTTAAGACAGGAATGCAACTGAACTCCTTGGCAAATGCTTGAAGCATATGGTAAATATAAAAGATAAAATAAATAATCTAACTCCTTATAGTAACTGAATTCCAGACTAAAAGATAGTAAGATAATAACAGTATGGAACGACAACATGTTACAACCAATTGCTTTTATACTTAATTTCTAGACAGTCCAAGCTTACAAGTCAGAATTTTTTTAACGATTTCAAATTGCCACCATAAAGTATCACTGAATATATGAAACTGCATGTTCTTCCCTAAATAATCCACTTCCTCTTTTGTGCTTGTCTTTTTTTCAAAATCATGTATTTCTGTAAGTAGCAGTGATAGTTGCCGAAACCTATGAATATAGTAAAAACTACTTAGTTATATACTTGGTAAGTATTAAGATAAGCAAATTATAAACCTAGACAGCATACTAAAAAGCAGGGACATTATTTTGTCAACAAAGGTCCATCTAGTCAAAGGGACGGTGTTTCCAATAGTCATGTATGGATGTGAGAGCTGGGACTATAAAGAAAGCTGAGCACTGAAGAATTGATACTTTAGAACTGCGGTGTTGGGAGAAGACTGTTGAGAGTCCCTTGGACTGTAAGGAGATCCAACCAGTCCATCCTAAAGGAAATCAATCCTGAATATCCATTGGAAGGACTGATGCTGAAGCTGAAACTCCAATACTTTGGCCACCTGATGCAAAGAACTTACTCACTGGAAAAGACCCTGACACTGGGAAAGATTGAAGGCGGGAGGAGAAGGTGGTAACAGAGGATGAGATGGTTGGATGGCATCACCGACTCAATGGACATGAGTTTGAGTAAACTCCAGGAGTTGGTGATGGACAGGGAGGCCTGGTGTGCTGCAGTTCATGGGGTCGCAAAGAGTCAGACACGACTGAGTGACTGAACTGAAGTGATATATACACACACACCTCTTGAAATGATCTCCTCTATCACTATAAGACAGAACTCTTCTCTAAGATCCTCCTCTCATCTTCACATACCGAGGATTGGCAAAGATTTTTTAAACAGAATACAAGAAACACTAACCATAAAAAAAATGATAGATTAGACTTCACTAAAACTAAAAACTATTCTTCAAAAAATCCTGTTAGGAAAAGGTAAAAAGGATAACCAAAGACAGACTGGTGTTCACAATACATATATTGGTCCAAGTACTTATATCCAAAATATATATAAAATTTTATATATAATAATAAAGACAAATCATTAGGTAAAATAAAAAAGGGTTTGAATAGGCACTTCACCCAAAAAAGGAAATTCATATAGCCAAAGCCTTTGAAAATGTGTTCAACCTATCATTACTCATCAGGGAAGTAAAAATTAAAGTCACAACGGGATACCACTAAATAGACACCAGAGTGGCTAAAATTAACAAGATGGCAAATATCAAGATCTAGAGCAACTAAATTAACTCTCATTCACTGCTGGTGGGAACATAAAATGTATGACCAATTTGGAAAAGAGTCTGTAGTTTCTAGAGCTAAATATACACTTATCTGTGACTCAGTAATTCCACTCCTAACTATACAACCAGAGAAATAAGTACATCTGCCATCAGAAGACATGTGGAAGAGTATGTTAAGACAGCTTGGTTAATAGCAGCCAAAGACCAGAAACATCCAACTTGCCCATCAGCAGGAGAAAGAATAAACTATGGTTTACTGTACACCAAAATACTACACAGCAACTATTTTTTAAATGACTGGTACACAGAGAACTTACCCAGTGGTTCAGCGGTAAAGAATCTGCCTGAAACGCAGAAGACATGGGCTCAATCCCTGGGTCAGGAAGATTCCCTGGAAAAGGAAATGGCAACCCACTGCACTATTCTTGCCTGGAGAATCCCATGGACAGAGAGGGGCTGGCAGGCTACAGTCTATGGGGTTACAAAGGAGTCAGACACAACGTAACCACTAAATAAGAGTAACAACCTCCAACAGGACAAATCTCACTGCTCTTTTGTTGAGTGAAAACAGCCAGACACAAAAGCTCATACAACTAAGTCAAGATGATAGAAATCATAATCTGGTCTAGGGGAAGGAGTAGAGGATAGAGGGGGGCATTAAGAAGCTTTGTTTTACTGAAAACATTCCTCATCAGAATGGTAGTTACACAGGTACATACAAACATATGGAACACTTAAGTGGACTTTAAACACTTTAATGTACATAGTGGTATGTTACAACTAAAAAAATATTTTCCAAAGGGAGTTTGGAGTTGTCTCCAAAGAGATAGGATGATTCTCAACAATCATCACATGATCCCCTCTCCGTAGTCAACTCCCACTCAACCTCTACTACTCTTTCCCAGTCCCATTAATTGGTCACTAACCCATGTTTCCAGGGAACTTTTGACGTACATTTACTGGCACTTAGCATTTTATCAGACAGTGGAGGACACAGGAGCCTGGCATGCTGCAGTCACGGGGCTGCAGAGTCAGAGACGACTTAGCAACTGAATGACAGCAAATCAATGATTTTGTCTTTTTATGTTCTTGGGCTCCAAAATCTCTACAGGTGGTTGACAGCAGCCTCGAAATTAAAAGACACTTGCTCCTTGCAAGAAAAGCTATGACAAACCTAGACAGCACATTAAAAAGCAGAGACATTACTTTGCCAACAAAGGTCTGTCTACTCAAAGCTATGGTTTTTCCAGTACTCATGTATGGATGTGAGAGTTGGACTATAAAGAAAGTCGAGTGCTGAAGAGTTGATGCTTTTGAACTGTGGTGTTGGAGAAGACTCTTGAGAGTCCCCTGAACTGCAAGGAGATCCGACCAATCAATCCTAAAAGAAATCAGTCCGGAATATTCATTGGAAGGACTGATGCTGAAGCTCAAACTCCAATACTCTGGCCACCTGGTGTGAAGAACTGATTCATTGGAAAAGACTCTTGACGCTGGGAAAGACTGAAGGCAGAAGGGGAAGGCAGAGGATGATGTGGTTGGATGGCATCACGGACTCGATGGACATGAGCTTGAGCAAGCTGCGCGAGTCGGTGATGGACAGGGAGGCCTGGCGTGCTGCAGTCCATGGGGTCGCAGAGAGTCGGACGCAGAGAGTCGGACACGACTGAGCGACTGTGCTGAACTGAAGACATTTTATTACTAAAACCTACTTAGATCTGTAAAAACCTAAAGAAAACAAGTTCTCTAAAGGACAGAGGTTTCCATTCTTATTCACCCTGCTTTCCAAATGCCTAGCACAATGCTATGTAATGCAAACATCAATAAATGCTTTTTTTGATTCAAATGATTCCTACGATTTACAGAACAATGCCTCACTAAATCACACCCTTTAAAAAGACAGTTTCTTTCCCCCTCTTCAATGAGACTCTTATACAGCTTTTTAAAAAGAGATGTGGTGGGGGGAAATCCATTTCTATGGACTGTGAAATTAACTTGAACATCATACCCAACCAGCAAAAGAATGGCTGCCTTAAGAAAAATATATGGAAAGGAACACAGTGGGAAAGTAAATGATTCTCTTACTTTAACAGTAAGCTCTTACATTTACTACATACTGTACAGTTCTATGAGGTAACCACTATTACCAGCTACAAGTTAGACAGGAAGTTAAAAAAACTGTCCCAGGTCACATGAGGGCCAGAACCTGCAATATGAGAAGAGGGAAGACTAGGAGGTCAATGTTACAGGACACACATGCCAACAGAAAGCTCAAAAAGACTATTTTTAAGAGAATAAAGAAAAAGAAATTCAAATGGTCAAACATATGAAAAGATGGCCTACTTCACTGATAATAAAGGAAAATCAAATTAAAACTACATCAAGGGAGGGAATTAATTCCCTGGCAGTGCAGTGGTTAGAACTTGGCGCTTTTACTTGGCGGCGGCGGGGAGGTTCAATCTTTGGTCAGGGAACTTAAGATCCCACAAGCTGGGAACTTCCCTGGTGGTCTAGTGACTAAGAATCCGCCTGCCAATTGCAGGGGACAAAGGTTCTATTCCCGGGCCGGGAAGATCCCACAAGCGGTGGAACAACTAAGCCTGTGCTCTAGAGCCCCAGCTCCAAGAGAGAAGCCACATGAGAAGCTCAAACACCGCAACAATGTGTAGCCCCGCCCCCGCACCTTCCCCGCAAGAAGAAAAAGCCCCTGCACAGCAAGAAGACCCAGAGCAGTCAAAAAAAGATAAATCAATCTTGTGCTGTGCTGTGTTATGCTTAGTCACTGAGTCGAGGCTGACTCTTTGCCACCTCATGGACTGCAGCCCGCCAGGCTCCTCTGTCCTTGGGGATTCTCCAGGCAAGACCCCTGGAGTGTGTTGCCACGCCCTCCTCCAGGGGATCTTCCCAACCCAGGGATCAAACCCAGGTCTCCTGCATTGCAGATGGATTCTTTACCAACTGAGCCACCAGGGAAGATCAAAATAAATCTTAAGGTGGGGGGCGGGGGGGGGGGGGGCAGCATAGTTGATGGGACAACCACTACATCAGGATGCAATTTCTCATCTATCAGATTGGCAAAAATATAAGTTTGGCAAAACCCTCTTATCAAAGCTGTGAAGAAGGCAGACACTCTAACATAGCTGATAAAGGCACAGCCCCTCGCAAGGCAGTTTGGCAGTATTTATTAAAATTACTAATGGTTATATAGCTTTTGATCCAGCCACTCTCATCATTTTGGGAACTTCTCCTACATTTATAATTACACATGTACAAAATGATATATGTTCAAAGATCCGCCACTGCAGCACTACTTGCAACAACACAGGACTGAAATCAACCCAAGCAGCTATACAAGTTTGGTTAAATGAACTGCCACAGCCACACGATGGAATACTATGAAGCTGTTAAAAAGAGAATGTTCTTTATGAACAGATATGAAAAGATCTCTACTACAAAGCATGTTACACAAGCGAGGTACACACACACACAACAGAATTCTTGATAATGGGAGAAACTTGGTATAGGACATAAAGGAACTCTCATCTTTGTAATGATTCTGTAAAACTAAAACTGCTCTAGCTCTAAAATATAAAGTTTATATAAAAAATAAGATACAGAGAATATATGGTTTATTAGATGCTATATAAGCAGAAGGATAACAACACTACATATGAATCTACTTGTAGTTCCATAAAGAATTCACCAGTAATTAAGAACAACAGTTATACATTTGGGGGAGAGAAAATAAGAAATAAGAAAGGTAGAAAGATTTCTGAATATAAATTTTTTTCTTTAAAATTTCTTAAAATTGTTAATGATTGTCTTTTCCAATAAAATTAAGTAATTAAAAAACACCTGCACATGAATTACCTCCTTCTCTAATGAAACCCAAAAAGTGAGTTTCTGGCACAGCAGTGTTTATTAATATATACCAGTAGACACTGTGTTTAACAACTACCAAACTTCTTTAAAGACTAACTTTTCAGCTCTATGGTATATGCTTTCCATAGTTAGAAAGCAAAATATTTTAACTTTTTATGAGGATAAAACGAAAAACGGTTTTTACATGACATTGCTCAGAATTCCCCAAATACATTTATTTGACACAGTAATTTATGACTAAGCTTAGTAACACGATCTCAAAGTGAGAGAAAGAAATCAAATCCTTTAATGCTCCACAATTTCAAAATTTTTCCATGTAATAATCAGAACTGTTCGCTAATTAAAAGGCTGAAACCCATGACACTGAGAGAACACAATCAGAGCACAAGGCACTAAGGACAGCCCAGCAATTTCAGACACCCATTCAAGGTGCTACTCCGCCCACTAGCTGTTTTCAAGACCCTACCTTCACACTGACGTTTTTCTGGTCTTCAAATTATAAAAGTCAGATTAAATTATCTTTACCTTCATCTACTTTATAAAATCGCATGCATCTACAGGAATATTAAAACAAATGGTTCTTTGAAAAAATTTTTAGGAGCACGAAAGTATGCCTATTAAGAAACATGTCAGCTTGAAGTTAAGAAAAAAACTCATATACACTTACTTACCTTAAAAGGTTTGTCTCCGCTGTGTGTCAGCATGTGCCTCTGTAACCAACTCTGGCTGGTTGATGGAGTGTTATATACTTTACAGCCTTTCCATAAGCAAACAAACACCTGTTAACAGAAGAGCCATAATTATTTTCATCACCTTTTTCAACAGGGACTTCTATTCCCTGTAAATTCAAGTAAACATGCTGCAAGTCTTCAATCGACAAAGAGACATTGAATGTACCAGTCAATCAAAACGCTTACTGTAGGTACTTTCTGAACCTCCCACATGAGGCAGTTTTAACCGTTCCCCTTTAAGGCTGCTGTCCACTCCCTCAATAAGGAACTGATATACCAATCCCAATGAGCCATTCAGAAGGAAATATACAAAATATTAACAATATAGTGCTAAGAATTAGAACGATGGACCATAATTTACATTATGTATTAATGAAGAAACAAGCATGTACTAACTGTAAATATTAGGAATATATAAAGGTATAAAGAAACAATAGCAATAAATCAAAACAGTCAACTGGTAGATACTGATAGTTTCACCTTCAAAAAATGAGTGAACAAATTTTCCAATTATAATTTTGCTGCTGTTGATTTCCTATTCTCATATGCATACCAATATGTTTATATTATATTTACATTGTTTTGATTTATTTAAAATGATTTCCAATTGTCTTGATTACGAAGCAAAATCTAATACAGATGCTAAAATTAATACAGTTGCAAAAGCTAGGACAGCAGTTATTCTGTAATAATATACCCACATTCTTGGGTTCGGGCAACTGAGTATGACTGGGTTAACAACCAACATGATTTTTACCATCTTCCTACCACTGAGATACCAATTTTTTTTGACTGATTCTATTTTTATCAAACTGAACACTGAAAACTGCTCCCCATCATCAGTAAAAGAAGTGTGAACCTGCAATAACCATTACATTCAAAGAACCATTTATAGGCTCTGTTCTTTTCTAAGGTTACAACAATTATAAACAGAGCCACACTTTGAAGATTGTAACGTACTGCATATAGAACAAAACAAAGATACAACACAGGACTGAGGAAACAATCACTAAACAGTAAGTTTAAAAGAAAATTTTTAGAAGTCTAAAAAAACAGTCTAAAATAACTGAGATCAATTTTTACTCAAAACCATTTCACAACGAGACAACACTGTTATTGCTGTTGATGTGCTTAAAGCATTTGCTAGTTTCTTAACGCAGATATGATGTCACAACATTGCCTCCTTGGTATTTAAAATTCCTTAAAAAAAAAAAAAAGAAAAAAAATCCTGACCCTAGTACATGTTTATAAAATGATTCCTCAAGTTCCCAAAATTAAAAGCCACTTTTTAATGAATGTAGACAAGTCTTTAAAGGCACACCAATATGCTGTCAAGACTAATTCAGTGTTTAATAATCATATGTGGCTATCAATCCTATCAATTTCCTAACTCAAGACTACGAAGACTCAGTCTTAAATTTTCAATCCAAGTAATAAACAGACTGGTTTAAAATGCTTTCACAAGTCATACATAAACAGGTATGTCCTAAAGCAAGTATTTGGGAACAAAATTAATCTCAGTTATGCAAAAAAAATTTTAACAGAAAAGAATTGTTATAACTCTTAAGAAACACCTGTGCTGAGTTACTTTCAAAGAAACAACAAGACAAATACTCACTTTCTGTCCCTACCCAACAGCTACAGCTGGGAGAAACAACCATGCCTGATTTCTAATTCTTTTTCCTCTGAACAAACACTGCTGCTGCTAAGTCACTTCAGTCATGTCTGACTCTATGCGACCCCTTGGACGGCAGCCCACCATGCTCCCCCATTCCTGGGATTCTCTAGGCAAGAACACTGGAGTGGGTAGCCATTTCCTTCTCCAATGCATGAAAGTGAAAAGTGACAGTGAAGTCGCTCAGGCCTGTCTGACTCTTAGCGACCCCATGGACCACAGCCTACCAGGCTCCTCCGTCCACGGGATTTTCCAGGCAGAGCACTGGAGTCGGGTGCCGTTGCCTTCTCCAGAACAAACACTAATAGGAGGCAATTACAGGCTATGTGATTCCATCAGATAATAGCCTCAAGTGTGAACAGGTATGGTCTCTCCTTCTAGATCGAATAATGTCTAGTAACACTATTAGGGCAGCAACACCTTCAGGTTCAAAGAAAAACCGTAACCTTCAACCTAGTGAATTTTATAGGAAATGAGATAGGTGTAAAGAGATCAAAGCAAACTATGTTTAGCTACATTCGGGTAGAATATTAATACCTGAAAACTACTCTGAGGGGAGAAGTAAACTTGCATAAGGATAATCTTGATACACAAAATGGGCACTAAAAATCCATTATCAAGTATTCCCAAAAACCACAAATCTTTAAAAAGCTCAATTTCCTTAAGTCCAGTCCAAAATCTGACAAAGGGGTATTTGACCTGAGACTTTCTGTATAAATAACATATGAAAAACATTTTTATACTCCATTTTTAGAAACTTTCTCATTGTAAAAATTAACACTGAAAACCAAACATTACAGGAGTTCAATATGAATGGAATTATTCAAGAACAAAATCTGACATGGTTCCTCTAAACTATCTTAAAATGAATTAAGATCTAACTATGTTAATTAGAACACTGAGGTGCATAGTCCAGTCTTTCATGATAAACTGGCTTAGTTAAAACAGGCTGTATTAGAGATAACAAACAGAACAAAAGTAAACAACCTAAAATCTATCCAGCCCTTTCATATTTTGCAGCTACACAATCTTCAAAGAACCACTAATTTAAGTCTCTATTTGTCACCAAATAGATGCTATGAGTACACACTTGTTGTAAGTCCAGAACACAACAAAAATGCAAGATAATATTTTCTCTCAGGACTAGTTAACAGAAAACTTGGGTTTATATTAGACACTGGAGGTCCCTTCTCAAAATAACTGCTGCAAATCTTCTTCTGCCAGACTGTCCTAGGAAAAAAACAGCACACGGCCATTCAAAGAATATTTTTCTACTACCAACTTCAGATTTATAATGACCTCACTTGTAAGATGTAGAGGTCTAAAATTTCAGTGTTAGAGGGAGGTCCAGGCTTTCTGCTAAGAACGCCTCTAGAAAACCTTGCTCATTACTGTCAGAACAGGTCAGCTTTACCATCAGGGGTCTCCTCCAAAAGGCCTAAAATGAAGAAGTTTGTACAAACCAAGGATAGTCCTAGTCTCCTTACTTTGGTCAATTTTCCTGAACTAGCGTATTTATCTGAATGTATGCATGGGCTTCCCTGGTAGCTAAGATGGTAAAGAATCTCCTGCAATGCAGGAGACCTGAGTTCAATCCCTGGGGTCAGGATGATCCCCTGCAGAAGCAAATGGCAACCCACTCCAGTATTCTTGCCTGGGAAATGCCACGGACAGAGGAGCCTGGCGGGCTACAGTCTATGGGGTCACAAAAGAGTCAGACACAACTGAGAGACTAAACCATAATACCACCACAAGCTTTACACCTATGATGGACTGTGTGACAGTAAAGATAAATGCACTTACACCTGGTTACCAACATATCATACATGAAGTGCATAAATGAATCCATCAAAAAATTAAGTAAATTTTAAGACTCACTGCAAAATAATAGAACACAACCTAACAAAGTCTAATAAGCACGTATAAGGAAAATTCTGTTACTACTGGTAAAGTAAAATCAGCCTAATACTCTAAATAGAGCCAGTAAGCAATATAATTTACATCCTCAAAGGGAGTGAAAAAAAGCCTACTTTTACTAAATAATTAGATTCCTTCCGTAGTAAAATGACACAAAAAGATTTTATATTAAATAAGAGATAGACAATCTAAAATAAAGTCAGGAAGGGGTTGAATGGATGATCTCAGGGTTCCTTTAAGCTCTTAGAAAAAAATTAGCTCAGTTTCTCACAAAATGTGAACATATAAAAGAGAAGTAAATGTTTTTTACATCTAATTATTTTGTCTCTAATCAGTCTACTCTTTCAAGATGAAGGCTATAATTTTGTATTCTGTAATTTTTAGCCACATTAAATGTGTTAACATTTTCAATTTCCTCTGTTAAAAGATATTTAATAAACAGAGGACAACTATTCAGTAAGCTCTCACAATACAAGGGAAAAACATCTCTCATTTATTGCAAAAGATATGCCCAATTTCATGTTGTGTTCAGAATCTAGTAATATCAGACTGGCAATCAAAACTCAAACTGACCTCCTAAGACTGACCCCATTTCCTAGCAGCATTCAATGTAACCATGAGAGTCTACAAGCCTAATTTTATGTTAACATCAAGGTAACTCATTCAACTCTCCAAAGAGTAATACCCTGTCATCACCTCCCCCAAAATATCCCTCTGGCCCTCTTGCCTCAAGCACACCAAAGAACATATACAAAAGTAAACTCAATAAAAATAACACGTGTAAGAGCACCCCTGATAAACAGATTTCTTTCTGGCAACTGTTTTTAAAGTGAGAAATAGTTAAGACAAGGGAAAAAAACAAAAACAGTACACTAACGGATCTTACTGAACCACTGAAATCCTACAAGATGAAGTTCCTGTCCTACCAAGACTTACATGTGTAATAAGAGGACACAGGTCTTCCAAATTTGACTAGCAAAATAGCTCGGTCTAGTTTCTAAAATCCAGTCATGCATGGAAGTATGAACCCAAGAACACAATTCGGTTTTACTGAACAAAAAAGATTAAGTTTTTCTTGCTTGTCTTTATTTTTTAGAGAAGTACTTTTCTGACTTTTTAAAAAAGGTATATTCAAAAAAAAAGGTGCTTAAATGATAAGTTTAACTTTTACTATAGGATTAAGTATCCACCCACTTTGAAAAGGTCAGGAAACCTTAAAATTCCACTTGCCTTCAGCCTCCAAATACAATTAAAGTCCACATGACATGGCAACATAAACAGCTTAAGGCAGGTAAAGAAGTTACTAAGCTGTTTTAGTTTTCCCAGGGTGAACAGCAGAGTTGGATGAGAAAAAGAACAGGAATTAATACAGGATGTAGACCTTACTAACTTACTGCTCCAGAAGAACTGTCATCTTGCAGTAATTAGAAACATAAAATCCTCTAGAGCTGCCAATAATTTTCCTCATTTGTTTCTGTTCCACTGTGACAGTTTCACATTTGGGGTAGAAAGAAGAGAATTAAGAACTCTTTTAAAATGTCATCAAAATCAGCTGTTTTCCACTATACAGGAGATAGCAAGAATAGTCAAATTTAAAGACACAAAGTAGGACCATGGTTACTAGGGGTTAGCAGAAGGGAGGATTGGGGGGTATTATTTAATATGTACAGATTTCAGTTTGGGACGATGAAAGAGTTATGGAGAGGGATAGAGTCATTGCAGAGCAATGTGACTGTACTTAATAATGCCACTGAAGTGCACACTTAAAAATAATGAAAATGATTTTTTTTTAATTTCCCTTCAAAGAGGTCATTTAAAAAAAACCAACAACTACTCAATTGTAGTTGAAATCAGGCGTGTTCAGGGTGGTATGGCCGTAACATAACTACTCTATTTTAAAGCACAAACCAGATTGAGATTTCCTAAATTATCTAGTAGTAATCAAGTTTTGGGCTTCTCTGGTGGCTCAGTGGTCAAGAATCTGCTTGCAAAGCAGGAGACAGAGATGTAGGTTCAATCCCCGGGTCAGGAAGATCCCCTAGAGGGCATGGCAACCCACTCCAGTAGCCTTGCCTGGAGAACCCCATGGACAGAGGAGCCTGGCTACACCCCGTGGGGCTGCAGAGAGTCGGACACGACTGAAGCGACTGAGCACACAACTCATCAAGTTTTCAAATTCTCATCCAAACTTTCACTCTGAAAGCTTAAGTCTATACATCAAAGACTGCTATGCAGAAATAATGGGGATGTAATGAAATGTATTTTCTTCATTTAGCTGAGCCTTTAAGTCTGTAGTTTAGCAACTAATGTCCTTCAAAGATCAGAACTCCTTTCTTAAGTCAAAATAGAATTACTCTTAAAATTAGCCAGAGAATCTTATTATTTGTAATAAAGTAATTTTATGAATAAGCATTCAAGAAATGACATGGGGGGGGTTTCCGTTTCAACAAGTTTAAGGTAGAAATACCAAAACTTCACGCCTGGCTCTGTAATATCAGTAAGACACATGCAGGTGCAGTGATTACATTACACATTTAGTCCGTAACTCCATTTTTTCTACAAATCTGTCAAAGGCTGAAAACATTCTCATAAAGGCTGTGTGCCAACTCAACTTGCAGGATCAAGACTTAGAAATGTGAAAGTCTCCTATTACTACTAAGAGATCATGCCTGCAGAGCCTGGGATCCTGCATGTAGTTGCCAAGTCAAGTGACTATAAAGCATCATGCCATGGTTCACAAGACTGCCTTGGTGGTACATAACAAGCGACTCCAATCACTGGTTCACAAAAGGCAACTCTGTAATGACCAAGAAAGCAAGGGATATACACAAGGGGGAAATAAAGACTGTTACCAAAGCAGCTTAACCACTGAGTGGGTTATGCAGTGAAAATACCATATAATGGGCACAGTTCATTAGCAACTTATTGACCAGAGATGTCTTTTGTTACCCGAATGTTATTGACCAGAATGTTTCAATATTCACTTACATAATAACCCACTGCCAACCATACACGATAGTTTCTGCAAAAATCCCCCAGTCAATAATGTGTTAATACACCCTCTGATATCTACACAGACCCCATATGTATTAAATCTAATAATGAGACAAATGTTCACTTATAGAAGTTTAAGTAACTGAAAGACTGCTGAAACATTATAACGTATTGTGATAACAGTAAATATTTTTTAAAAGAAATTTCAAATGCAATACCATTGGTAAAAATGTTAGGAGTCCCTATTATGGCTGCACACTTTTTAAAAAAAGATCAGTAATACAATCTAAATATTAATACTACCTTGGAAACAGTTACCCACTTACTTAAGATTTTAATCATCTTAGTATCAGTGTATCTCTATAGTGATACCACACTGATAGGCAGTGTGTGGCCTAATAAATTATCTGTACTTAAAAATGTGACATTAATTTCTAGAAAACATACTAAGAATAGTTAACTATTCAAGACAAAAATCTAGATAAAGCTGAAAAGTATGTATTATGCTATCAATTTTACAAATATTTTGGTCCATTATGCTGTGACTCACCTAATTTGCTTTAGCTCTTTACTTACTATTCAATAAAAATTATATGAACTGACACAATTAAGTGGATTCCTAAAAGTTTACAGATCAATACCATGTGAGCTCTGACAAGACCCGGGAAAGATGATCAATAATCACAAATAATGAGTACAGATAGCCATTTAACAGGACTGTATATACTAATCCTGATACCAATAGTTTCTCCAGTTAATTTCAGCATCAGGGACAATTTAAGACCACTCTAACAACAGAAATCCCTAAGAGTGCCAATTCCTAAAAGTCTTCAACTCGAAACATCAGAACCTTGAAACACACAGTATTCATTTACAATAATCCCACCATATTTTAAAAAGTCTAATTTCTTCAAAGTAATACACCTAAGAGCAAATTAAAATCCATCGCATAATATGTTCTATTTGATTCAATCAAATATGTAGAAAGTAAATAAAAGGGAAAAAACATTTGAAAAAATAAAACATTTGAAAAATAAAAATTCTTCAAAATTACTTAAAAAAAAAAAAAAAAAGCCTAACTAGCAAATACAAATTAATAAAACTAATGAAAACAGGGAGTGAAAAAAAGAAATGACAAAACCAACCCCTCCTCGCTGACCATCTACATGTATGGAACGGATGTGATCTGCCAGATCTGGACTAGAGGTGAAGCAAGCCTGGCACTGGTCCCAACAACAATTATAGGCAATATTTTTGCTTGAAGAAGTAGTGCTTCCTTGTCCATTCATCATTGCTGGAGTTGAACGCCCACTGGAAATTGTGCTGTCTACATCCATTATAGTACTGCTTATGCTACAAAAGAAGAAAAAAGGCTGTGTTATTCCTAGAAGTTCACTAACACGAATATGATCTTATAAATAATTAAGATTACCACTTGACATTCTGCCCCATAAAGCATATGAACCATATTTTCCACCAGAAAACAACATGCTTTAAAATTAGTTTCAAATAATTATTCTCTAAAACTAAATTTCAAATAAATGTTATTTGCAATAAATTGCAAATCAAGGCAAAGAAAAACTAGTACCTCAAACCAGCCATGGAATAATTTAAGCAACTTTTGGCAGACATAAAGTCCCCACACCATACCCCACAGAAAACAAACCAAACCACACACAAACACACACACAGCTCACCACATTCCACCCCTTCTAGAGTTCTAAGAAACATGATAAAATAATAAAGTTTCCAGCTGCAAATAATTTAGAATCAAAAGATTATCTTTACAGTGTCGCAAATCACTTATTGATCTTTTCTTCCATTCACTAATCTGAGAACACAACTGCTATCACATCCTACCTCTTTCCATCTCAAAGCAGTTGGGAAATTTTGCTGTATTTTCCCTCTTAATAAAAAAGCAAGAGAGAGAACTAAGTGCAAGAAAAGTTCCTCTGATTTTACCAAAGTCCAAAAAGCACTTTGCTGGCTCTCAATTTTTTTCAAAGTCCTATGCACCTCAAACCCTTTTATACTTTTTATTTAATAAACAAAGTATTATGTATTGGTAATCTTTTTATTTACTAAAAAAATATTAGTAATAAGTCATTAATAAAAGTAATTTTTAATGTTAAAAAATTCACGTCATAAAAATTTTAACACATTTTGCCTTCATCTTACAAGCAATTCACTTTATTTCCTTTCTTCATATCGTCTCAATAGAGAAATTATATGGAAGTAGCATCAATCACAGAAGGACCAACAGTAAGAATGCTTCAGACTTTAAAACCTATTAAAAGCTATAACTGCTTGTACTTAAGTACAAGTAAATTATACAATTCACATTAAGTTTTAAGGGGCATGCTTCCCCATTCCACTAAGTTTTTATTACAGAAAATTTCAAAAACACAAAAAAGTATATCTAAACCTGAACTCAGATACAGACTATAAACTCATGGTTACCAGTAGGGAGCAGGTAGTGGGGAAGTAAAGACAAGGGGGAGGGATTAAAAGATACAAGCTACTGTGTATAAAACAAACAGGCTAGGAGAAACAAGCGTATACTATACAACACAGGGAATATTTTATAACTAATAAACGGAATATAACTGTAATCAAAAGTGGGGCCCAGTTGCTCTGCTTGCTGCTCAAAAGCAATCGTTAAAGAGGCCAGGCTGGTGGAAAGTCAAGTTTGCTTTCTTTTGGATGGGGGTGGGGTGGGGCGGGGCGGGGCGGGGCGGGAGTGAGAGGGAACCTGTCCAAAAGGTCGACACCTTCCAATGACCATCAGTGGGCAAGAGCTTTGATAGGCTGAGGGCGGGGGTTACATGTAGAACCAGTACAGTCAGCTCTGACAGTCATACAAATTGGTCATCTGTGGTCTGATCAGAGTCATCGTGACTGTTTTAAGTATAGTTCAGTTCAGTCCCAGGGTCCGTTTGTTTCCATCTCCTGAGGCCAGTTGTCAGAACTGTGGCACCTTATGTCAGGGCTACAGTCAGGTCACCACGTAAGTTAACTTCTCTACCTGGTGGGGGTTTCAGTACCTGTAAGACTGCTCACAGGATATGGCTCAGGGGACGACCTACAGCCCGTGAAAAGGAACTAAAGGTCCTTGACTATGCATACAAACTACATTATCTGGTGTTCTCTGTTTTCCGTTGTTTCTGCATTTTCACATTTCTGCTTAAACTTTTTCTTTGGATAAAGTTTTTTCTACAAACAAAAGGCAGGCAGAGGATATCTTCATAACCTTTAAAAATTATGAATCACTATGTTGCACACCTGAAATATATAATATTGTACCATCAACTATACCTCAATAAAAATAATTAAATCTGAACTCAATAATTAACACTGTCCTGTTTGCTACATATGATTTGTCTTTCTCAATCATCCACAGGTTGCAAACATGATACTTCAACCACAATTATTTCAGCACATCCCTTCTAAAACTAAGGATATTCACCTTTAACCACTGCAACCTTATTTGTTCACGCCTAAGACTTAAACTGAATTTTAACTTCTTAAATAAGCTTAATAATGTCTCAGACTTCTCTTTAAAGGATATTCACATACTTAAGTCCTTCTGCTCCTTGGAAGAAAAGTTATGACCAACCTAGACAGAATATTAAAAGGCAGAGACATTACTTTGCCAACAAAGGTCCATCTAGTCAAGACTATGGTTTTTCCAGTAGTCATGTATGGATGTGAGAGTTAGACTATAAAGAAAGTTGAGTGTCGAAGAATTGATGCTTTTGAACAGTGGTGCTGGAGAAGACTCTTGAGAGTTCCTTGGACTGCAAGGAGTTCCAACCAGTCCATCCTGAAGGAGATCAGTCCTGGGTGTTCATTGGAAGGACTGATGTTGAAGCTGAAACTCCAATACTTTGGCCACCTGATTCGAAAAGCTGACTCACTGGAAAAGACCCTGATGCTGGGAAAGACTTGGGACAGGAGGAGAAGGGGACAACAGAGGATGAGATGGTTGGATGGCATCACCGACTCAATGGACATGAGTCTGAGTAAACTCCGGGAGTTGGTGATGGACAGGGAGGCCTGGAGTGCTGCAGTCCATGGGGGTCACAAAGAGTTGGACACGACTGAGCTACTGAACTGAACTGACTTGAAGTCCTTCTGGCTATTTTCCAGTCAACCTACAGGTTCTAAATTTCAGCTCTAACACTCCATTCTAAAACTCCATAATCTCTAGAAAACTCTCAAATGTGAATCAATTCTTGAACATCTGAAATTTTACTTATATACTGTCTAAAATCCACCCCATTCCAGTACTCTTGCCCGGAAAATCCCATGGACAGAGGAGCCTGGTAGGCTACAGTCCATGGGGTCACTAAGAGTCAGACACAACTGAGCGACTTCACTTTCACTTTTCACTTTCACGCACTGGAGAAGGAAATGGTTACCCACTCCAGTGTTCTTGCCTGGAGAATCCCAGGGACAGGGGAGCCTGGTGGGCTGTCTATGGGGCCGCACAGAGTCGGACATGACTGAAGCGACTTAGCAGCAGCAGCAGCACTGTCTAAAATCAAATGCATTCAGTTTTCAAAGATAACAAAAATGTTTTTAGGATGCTTCAGATATGAAAAATAGGAACTTCTCTAGTGGTCCAGTGGTTAAGAGTCCACACTCCCAATGTGTGAACTAGATCCCCTAATGCCGCAACTAAGACATGGCACAGCCAAATAAATAAAGATTTTTTAAAAGACAGGAAAAATGACACAAGATTTCTCTTTAAGGGATATTCACGTATTTAAGTTCATCTGGCTAAATATCTCCCAGTCTCTCTACAGATTCTAAATTTCAGCTCTAACACTTCATTCTAAAACTCCATAATCTCTAGAAAACTCTCAAATGTGAATCAACTCTTGAATATATGAAATTTTATTTATATATTGTTTCTGCAGGAATAAACCGTAAGTATGGTTTATACTGAAATACAAATTTTTACTTGAGCCCCAGAAATTCCAAGTTTCATGAGGCCCTTAACAGCAATGGTTACCGATTTTCCTTGCCACTTACTTCATATATTTTAAAACATTTTCCCTGTAAAGTTCATACTTTCATAAACCATACTGATTAACTACAAAGGCAAATAAATAATAGTTTTAAATGAGCAATCCATCACACTCAATTTATAAACCACCTCAGAAAAGAGATAAATCTCCATGGCCTACTATGGTACAACCTCCAAGTTAAAAAAAAAAAGAGCCACAAAAGCGCAGGGTAGTACAGTTCCACTTTGCCTACCTAAGTGGAGGGAGACACAGAGATACAGCCACCCCCCAAAGGCAAACCTCTTTTCAAGGATACACAAAGTGCTGTCTGTGTTGCGGCGGGTGGCAGAAGCAAGACAGACTTTAACTGTAAATACACTTCTGTACTATTTTAACCACGTATCTCCACTGCTTTTACTTGAAAGTCCAAAAAATTAGCTGAAAACGAAACCAAGTTAATTTTCTTTCAATTGAACAAAGTAGAGCAAGATCAAGAGACCCACACCCTTGCGATGAATCCAACTAGCAGTAGAGTCCATCTACGCGGTGTGTAACATGTTTTGCTTATGAACTTCACCCCAGAAGGAGAGCCTTCTGAGTCCAAATAGCCATGAACACTAAGCAACAGTTAAATATTGTTCACATGCAGTATTACTCACTTGAAAACCAGTACTTCATGTGGATACAGAGCCTCATGAAAGGAGAGCATATTGCAGGTATTAAAGCACATGAACTCTGTCTACCATTGGCAACAAGCTGCAAATGCAATGGTGCAGGAGGCAAGGGGCACGTCCTCTGCCCTGAAAGATTGAGAGACACTCTGCATTTGGGCAGCATCCCCACAAAGGCTCCCGTAGCCCAACAGGACAAAGTAGAGTCCTGCCACATGACCCCTGCTTGGCACCTCCAACTGCTAGAAAGAGTCCAATCCTAAATCTCCAGGCTCTCTTCTGGTCCCAGATTCCCGCCAGAATCAGCGGTTCCCTCCAGTCTCAAGACTGACAAAGACAACAGTTTTTATTCAGGAGAGCAAAGGAGACAAATCCGAAGTAATTTATAATCTTGACAGGATAGATACAGATTTCATAGAGAGCAGTGTCCTTCTTCCTGTAGTATAACAATATGATCAGAACTAAAGACTGACTTTCTACTTCCACCTAATCTTATGTCTAAGTTCAAGCATATATTAAAATCTCTCTTTCAGTCAGTTCTCCTTCCCAATGAACACTTACTGATTCTATAAGATGTGAACAAAAGCAGCCTGGGATATGGAAGAAAACCTGAGCCAGAAAAAGCACCCACTCTATTCAGATAGTTTCAGTAACTTAAAGCAGCGCTTTTCAAACTAATATGTATATGAACATCTGTGATCTTATTAACTGCAGATTCTGATTCAGCGGGTTTGGGGTAAGGCCTGACACACTGTGTTTCTAACAAGAGCCTACTTGTCAATGATGCTGCTACAACATTTTAGGTAGCAAGACTCTAAAAGATCTCTTTCATTATTATTACCCAACTGAGACTGACCTAACTAAGGAACTGTCTCATACTGTAGAATAGTAAGCTAAAGCAAGCACACATACACCATGACAAGCAAAATCCTTAAGTTAAAACACACACATTACTCAAGATTCCTAGGCAATATTTAGGGGCAGGCATAAGCCATTTTGGGGCTTCCCTGGTGGCTCAGATGGTAAAGAATCTGCCTGCAATGCAGGAGACCTGGGTTCAATCCCTGGGTTGGGAAGATAAGCTGGAGGAGGGCATGGCAACCTACCCCAATATTCTTGCCTGAAGAATCCCCATGGAAAGAGGAGCCTGGTGAGCTACAGTTCAGGGTTGCAAAGAGTCGGGACACGACTGAGCAACTTTCACTTCACTTCACTTCTACAAAGCTATTTTTAACATAACAACATTCCCTTTTTTCTTTTTTTCCCATGGGCCCTGTTAAGAAACTATCTGGCAGATCAGACTCTAACACAACTACATGGATTTTATGAAAATGGTTTCCTTTGGAAATTCAAGGGCCAACTCACACATATATATAAGAATAGCCTCTTCTTTGATAACTTAAACTACTTCCAAGCAAAATATGTTTGGTAGACATGACCACTGCCAATAGGGCTGTCAATACTGAGAAGATCAGCTTGCTAAATGACAAGATACAGGAGCAGAGGAAGTAATACATGGATGCTACCTTATCATTATGGAGAAGGATGAGACAGTGGTCTTAAAGTAACAGAGTAAGAGAAGTTCGTTGACATGGTTTCAGATTCTACACTGCAAATAGTCTCTTAAAAAACAAACGAACTGTCACTTGTTAAGTTCTGGCAAATTATCAAATAGCCACACAATTAACTTAAAAAGTCTATTAAAATACTCCTTTTTCCAACTAAATATCTGCATGAAGCCAGATTTACTTCATATGGCTCAACCAAATCACTTCACTGCATCAGGCTGAATGCAGAAGCAGACATGAGAAATAGTTTTCAGCCAGATGTTAGGCATAAAACAATGTCACTCTTCTTTTTTTTAACTGGAAAGAAGACTTTTATTTTAAAAAAAACCTTACTTTTAATTGGCTTATTTTAAAATTAACAAATGTTTTTAATGTTCTCAGTTTTGATTTTTGATCCTGTGATAGTGGTAACTGTAATCGACATAAACAAGCTCTTTGGTTTCTTCAATAACTTTTTTAACAGCTTTACTGAGATATAATTTGTATTTCTCCATACTTAAGAAAGCAAAAAGGTCCTTAAGAGCAAAATGTTTCAGAACCACTGATCCAGACTGTATTTAAAGCAAAGTTTAAAGGTCTCTCTGAAATAGACTGGAAAGAGTATGTTTCTGACCTGGAATATCCTGATTTTATTCTAGGGTTAACTGCTGAATCTGAAATTCAGTTTGAGGTCACATGGATGGGGGCAGTCTTACCTGCAGTTTTCTTTCCTGTTATCTGTGAGGAAATTCATCTGGGGTATGAATTTTCCTTATTAAATCTGAGTCTTTCTCCTCTTTCTCGGCTCCTGAAGTGTGTAACTTTACAAAAGGATGAGGTGTCATTATGATTTTATACACACACACACACACACTTCATACATATATCAAATGTATAACATGATATGTAAGTGTATAACATGAAATCAAATGTATTTTATTCTTGTTATAAAAAAACTAAAATATAGGAATTTCAGAATTTCCTATAACATTGATTAGCAAAGCTGCAGCTCTGCACTGGTGCTTCTCCAACCCTAACTTAGGCCTCCACTTGTCCACTCTGATAAAAGTTAGGTCTGTGAATCACACACTTTATGCTTTACCCAATTAAATGTCTCCCCAAGACTCAATTAACTTGCTAAATGCTCTCTTCTGCTAGAGGACTAGCCAGGTGGCTGGTAACAAACCAAAGAGCTGTCATGAAACAATATTTTTTATTGTTTAAATTTAAGATTCTGATCACTGTTGTATTTGTGATATGAAGTAAAGACTATTAAGACCAACCACTAACTAATAGCGTCTTCCAAACAAGATTTCCCTACTGGCAATTCCCTTTCACAGCTCTCTGCCAGGAGAATTAAAGTGTAAATGGAGGCTAAAGACAAAGTGCCCTTGTCCATAAGTCACATTTTCACAGCTATGCAGCCAAAACAGAGTAAGAAAAAAACTGGATGCTAAAAACTGACATAAACTTGTATCACCCACAAACCTCACATGAAATTTAAGCTCATCTAAAAAGCTTTCCTGTTTTAACTGACTTGACAAATTGTTAAATTTGTGAACTACAAAAAATAGTTACAGAACACCATTTTAATATATCTTATGCATTGGGGTTCCAAATAAAAAAATCTGTAACAACAGACCTCAAAACTGTCAAACTACTAACTTTTAAAATATTAAAAGGTTAAAAAACACTGAGCTCTATTATATACAGGTCGAGTGTCATAAACTTAAAAAAATGGAGGAGGAAAACAGAATGATCAAGGCATCCAGCCACTTTCTTCAAGATTTGGAAGTTACTCATGTAAGTTCCACAAAAGAACCCCCTTAATCTCTAAGGATCAAGGTTGTTTTATTTTTGTTCTATAAGTGAAAATACATAATCTTTAGGATGTCTTTACCTCACTGACTGCATCTGAATTATTACAAAAGAAATATTCTGTAATTTTAACTTTTATCTATAAATGTAATTTTTAAAGAATGAAATATTGTTCCCTATATGGACTGAAGAAAGTGACGAGTTAGACAAAAATTCTATTACTCTAAGGAACACTTAAACAGGGACAAAAATTATAAACTTTGTTTAATTTTGTTATTGGTAATAAACTTTGGATAGAAATTAGCTTTCTAAGTAATTATCAAATTGTAGGTAAACGTAACTACACACAGGGAATTCTTTATCTAATCATATAACAAGGTAAGCTATTATTTCGTTAAATGATGCTCCTTTCATCCATAATAAAACTGCCACTCACTACTACAAAGATTACCCTGTCTACCCCATACCTGTAATCAAAGTATTAGAAATTAAAATTCAAAACAGTACAAAATATTTAAGATAATCTTTCATTTTTAATTCATTTTTAATTTTATTTTTAATTCAAATAAATTGATTTATTTAATTTTTCACAGAACTAAAACAAATAACTTCACAATTTGTATGGAAATACAAAAAACCTCGAATAGCCAAAGTAATCTTGAGAAAGAAGAACGGAACTGGAGGAATCAACCTGCCTGACTTCAGACTCTACTACAAAGCCACAGTCATCAAGACAGTGTGGTACTGGCACAAAGACAGAAATATAGATCAATGGAACAGAATTGAAAGCCCAGAGATAAATCCACGTACCTATGGACACCTTATCTTCGACAAAGGAGGCAAGTATATAAATGGAAAAAAGACAACCTCTTTAACAAGTGGTGCTGGGAAAACTGGTCAACCACTTGTAAAAGAATGAAACTAGAACACTTTCTAACACCATACACAAAAATAAACTCAAAATGGATTAAAGATCTAAATGTAAGACCAGAAACTATAAAACTCCTAGAGGAGAACATAGGCAAAACACTCTCCGACATAAATCACAGCAGGATCCTCTATGACCCACCTCCCAGAATATTGGAAATAAAAGCAAAAATAAACAAATGGGACCTAATTAAACTTAAAAGCTTTTGCACAACAAAGGAAACTATAAGCAAGGTGAAAAGACAGCCCTCAGAATGGGAGAAAATAATAGCAAACGAAGCAACCAACAAAGGATTAATCTCAAAAATATACAAGCAGCTCCTGCAGCTCAATTCCAGAAAAATAAAAGACCCAATCAAATGGGCCAAAGACTTAACAGACATTTCTCCAAAGAAGACATACAGATGGCTAACAAACACATGAAAAGATGCTCAGCATCACTCATTATCAGAGAAATGCAAATCAAAACCACAATGAGGTACCATTACACGCCAGTCAGGATGGCTGCTATCCAAAAGTCTACAAGCAATAAATGCTGGAGAGGGTGTGGAGAAAAGGGAACCCTCTTACACTGTTGGTGGGAATGCAAACTCGTACAGCCACTATGGAGAACAGTGTGGAGATTCCTTAAAAAAATGGAAATAGAACTGCCATATGACCCAGCAATCCCACTTCTGGGCATACACACTGAGGAAACCAGATCTGAAAGAGACACGTGCACCCCAATGTTCATCGCAGCACTGTTTATAATAGCCAGGACATGGAAGCAACCTAGATGCCCATCAGCAGATGAATGGATAAGGAAGCTGTGGTACATATACACCATGGAATATTACTCATCCATTAAAAAGAATTCATTTGAATCAGTTCTAATGAGATGGATGAAACTGGAGCCCATTATACAGAGTGAAGTAAGCCAGAAAGATAAAGACCAATACAGTATACTAACACATATATATGGAATTTAAAAAGATGGTAACAATAACCCAATATGCAAAACAGAAAAAGAGACACAGATGTACAGAACAGACTTTTGGACTCTGTGGGAGAAGGCGAGGGTGGGATGTTCTGAGAGAATAGCATTGAAACAAGTATATTATCAAGGGTGAAACAGACCACCAGCCCAGACTGGATGCATGAGACAAGTGCTCAGGGCTGGTGCACTGGGAAGACCCAGAGAAATGGGATGGGGAGGGAGGCGGGAGGGGGGATCGGGATGGGGAATACATGTAAATCCATGGCTGATTCATGTCAATGTATGGCAAAAACCACTACAATATTGTAAAGTAATTAGCCTCCAACTAATAAAAATAAATGGAAAAAAAACATACAAAATATTTAAGATAATCTTTTATTTTTAATTCAAATAAGTTGATTTTAATTAATTTACTTAATTAAAACAAAGACCATATTTTCGATTTTAGGCAAACTAAGGCATATATGGAGGAGATGGTAGTCCTTACTGATGTCTAACTCTTCCAGTTGCTGGTCAATCAATGACAATCCTGTATTTTTGAAAAGTATGAAGTTGTATGCCTGATGTTACACAACTTTAAGATATGACACATCTTTACTTCAGTTATTAACACCACTCCTCACTGCCTTTCGTTGGAAGAGACTCATTTTGTGCCCTGCTCTTTATTCCAGGAATTGACAGAATTAAAACTGAACCAGTTAAAAGTAATAGGTACTTCAAGCAAACTATGAACTGCCTGCCTATTACATTTTATGACTTTATCCTAAAGAAAAAGGAGACTATGAAACTTACTGTATCAAAATGTGTCTCACAAAAGTAAGGCTCTACTACGTTTAGACGACTTCCCGCTCCTTATCACCAGTGACCAAGTACTACTACATGCCCTGCGCTGCTTGCTGCATGCCCTGCGTTGTTCTGCTCACTTGTGTCAGACTGTATTTTTCCAAAGATGTCCACCCCATGCTCACACCTTCCCACATCCTCTTCTTACAGCATGGCATCAAGAAATGGGGGATTGAGCGGTGGGGTGTCTAGCCTATCTCCTCTGAATCTCAGCAAGCCTAACACTCTTGTAGAAGTGACAGTGCAGAACGTCCTAGGCTGGGTCATCAAAGGCAATCTAGCTCTTGGGACACAGCGTGGGAGCCCTGAACCACACTCACTTACCCAGTAGAGAAATCTGGCTCTCCTGAAGCCACGATGCTAAAGAGATCCCAGGAATAAAGTACACAGGGCTAGAGACGCCAGAGCCCCAGCTGTTCCAGCTCCAGCTCTTCTGAGTCTTCTCGGTCCAGGCCCCACACACACGGGACAGGTTTGTGAGCGAGCTTTCTGGGGACTAGTGTCCCCAGACTCTATGCTGCTCCAAGCTGACACCAAGCAGAGCAGGAATGATCTAATCATGTCAAGCTCTGCTCAGACAGGAGATTTGTAAGCAAAATAGTGTTTTAAAACCACTAAATGCTGGAGTTGCTTGTCATGCAGCCCTAGTAACTGGAACAATGCCTGATGTGTATTAACTCACGTAATGCTTACAACAACCACATGAGGTAATCACTATTTACTAATATTCAAGTATGAGTAGCCTCATCTTACAGATAAAAGAGGCTGAGCAAAAAGACTGAGCAGATAGAGACACAAAAATTATGTGACTTGTCCAAAGCACTAATGCCAAACAATGTTACATTTATATGAAGGAAAAATGTGTCAATTACTGATTTCAGAAATATTGAAATGTTGCCTATATTACACATCAAGATAAGGTGACAGTTTCAGCTGGTGTGTACCCACAGGAAACTATTTCTTTGCTTTTGTATCTCCAGTGCATACAAACACAAATATTTAGCATCTACATGTAATTTGCCTCATTTGAACAGATGGTTTTACTAACAAGATGATGTATTAAATTTGATTTCTACAAGTCAATTAGCTTCATAAAAAAATTAACTCAAGGGGGTACTCTTTTGCCCCCTTCTGATGCCTATGTCAGAAGCTTTCTCTATCTCCTTTATAATTTAATAAAACTTTATTACACAAAAGCTCTGAGCGATCCAGCCTCGTCTCTGGTCCCGGATTGAATTCATCTCCTCCAGAGGCCAAGAATCCTGCGTCTCATCGTTCAGCAACAACCTTTCATCTTGGGGGCTGGTCCGGGATCCTTCAGGACAAGATGGGCCTGATAATCTATGTGAGCCTACTTCTGCTGACTCCAGAAATCCCGAGTCTGCCGTTTGATCCTCAAGACAATGCCTTCCTGTCCTGGGCTCACTCCTATGCTGCATTCCACAATCGGTCTAACTGCTGGGTCTGCGGAGCACTCCCCTCTTCATCCGTGAAAGGCGTCCCATGGTGGACATCTGCACTTCAAGGAAAGGACTTTCTCCAAGTCTGCAAATACCTTCAACAATCACATGTGAAGCCTCTTCTTAAACTGATGACATCTAACAACCTTAAGATGGACTGTAACTATGGACATAATGTGACTTTTCATTTTGATTTTAACTTGGTTTAATAACTATTTTGCCTTACATCTGTAACTGTATAATGGGGTTTTCTAACCATCTAAAAGCTTTTAATTTACAAATAGTTGTCCGAGCTCCTATGAGTCCACAGCCTCCTCCAACTATTACTTGGGGCCCCTGGATCAGACATCCTCACTATGAGGATTAGGACAATATGTTGCCTCACCAATTTAGGGACAACGCCCCTTGTCAGCTCGGAAGCAGTTGTGGAATGAAAATGACGCCCCTTTTCCCTAGGCAACATAATTCTCCTAAAAGAAAAGGGGGGAATGAGAGAGTCATTTCCTAGGCAGGTTGCTAAGAAGTCTAGGGGTCCCCAAGGAGAGAGAGGTCTGGGATATTCAAGGAGGAAAAAAGGACAAACTTTTACTTTTTTTCCTCTACCTTCCTTAGGATTATAAAACAATAATGTATCCTGCCTGAGGACAGTCTTTGGATTAAACCCTCTGGCTAATTCTGTTATTTTAAAACATAAATTATGGGAGTAGGTCTGGTCTTTACAAGGATGTATCTTGCCTGAGGACAATCTTTGGATTAAACCTTCTGGCCAACTCTGTTATCTTAAAATGTAAATTATGGGAGTGGGTCTGGTGAGGTCTTTGTAGCCTCCAGACATTCTTTGGATTCATTGGAGAGTATATAACTCCATTGCTAACACTAGCAAACGGGTACTCTTTTGCCCCCTTCTGATGCCTATGTCAGAAGCTTTCTCTATCTCCTTTATACTTCAATAAAACTTTATTACACACACACAAAAAAAAATTAACTCAAGGTCAGTCATAGAAAGCAACACTATTCTCACATAGACCGTGTCCCAAACCTAGATCGTAGCCCACAGAACCAGATCATGAACCTAACAACATCAGTGTAAAATTCAACTCCAAAATACTTGCTCCAGGTACAAAGAAGTGGTCACTTTAGTTTTCACATATAAAAAACAAACAGTAGGTTATGAGATCAGTCTTAACCAGAATTAAGGAATATAGACCACATCTAATTTCTCTAAGACTGCTTGGTTTTGCCTTTCAAATTGCCATGGTCCTGTAGGCTTTCACAGCTTTAAACTCAGAAGCAATTTAGGGGGTAAAAAGTAAAGGTAAGTGCCTCGTTTATTTTACATGCTATACATGCTCAGGTCAAACTTCCCTAAGGTCTCTCCTCCTCACCTAAGGTGGAAGATCTGGTTGATCTGTATACGATGAGTCAGTCACCTATAAACCTCTTCTTCAGGTTGAACTACTAAACCTAGCTGGTGCCTTGCACACGGGAAATGCTCACATTTTAGTCACAAATTTAAGTAGGCGTTTTAAGGCAAGTAAAATATATGGCTTTGTCACACTGAGATAATCATAAAAATTAATTAGAGGCACACAAAATCATTGGCCAACACCAAGATATTATTATTACTATTATTACTGTAATTACAAGCTATTATCACTGTAATTTAAAAAGCTAAATGGATTTTTCTAATCAAGAAAAAGACTACTCTCTATCCCCACAATTATTTCTCTGAATAAAGACAAAAGATTTTTCCCCAAGATCCAGCAGTATTCACCAAATTGGCCAAAAGGGACTTTATGCAACGATGATGAAATATAGTTCATGGAAAACAAGACATTACATCTTGTATCACCACCATGCACTCTGCACATTATTTTCAATTGTTTCTCATCTCTAGTCTATTGCCCTTTAAGATTACTCCACCCACATTTTTCATCCAGCTTAAGACATCAGCAAGCAATTATCTTCAGAAAAACTGTAATACTAGAAACACTTTTAGTTCAATAAAATTATACTAACAGTTATCTTTTACCTTCTTAAAAAGGTTTCCAAAAAAATGTCTACACACAATGATATATTAAAAAATCTGCTATGAAAAACAACACTCATTTTAGACAAAAGCAATCACATATTCATTTTGTGTTTAGTGTTAAATCATGAAAATGATTTTATCAGATGATTTCAGCCTAAGAACGACTACAGTAGAGTTCAACACCTCAAAAGACATGTTTGAATGACTGCTAACAGCAAGTTAAATCACTAAAAAGTCTACTGCTCATTCATCCCACCCTCAGTACTTTAACAAGTATTTATAAAAAGTAATGACAAACATTTTAGAACTTAGAAATGAACTAGTTAGTGGGCTTCCCTGGTGGCTGAGTAATAAACAATCTACTGGCATGGGTGTGATGCCTGGTCTGGGAAGCAGGAGGCATGGGTGTGATGCCTGGTCTGGGAAGATCCCACACGCCGAGGAGCAGCGAAGCCCCTGCACCACACAGCCGAGCCTGTGCCCTAAAGCCGACACGCTGCACCCACCGACCCCGGTGCCACAGCTCCTGAAGCCACCGCAGTGAGGGGCCGTGCACCCCAACTGCAGAGCAGCTGCTGCCGCCTCAGCTACAGAGAAGCCAGCACCGCAATGAAAGCCCAGCACAGGCATAAACAAATAAAGCAGGACATAAAAGGGAAATGTTAAAAAAATGAAAAGAAAGAAATGAACTAGGAAGTGTATTTACTAAGAAATACTAATACCCATCTAAAATCTTTGTTTTCTCTAATTGGTTTAATACTTTATCTTTCTAGAAACTTGAAATATAAACCAAAACCAGAAAACAAGTCAAGGACTTTGCAAAGTGTTACAATTAAAGAAAAAATGTCAATAAAGACTCTATTCCCCTAAAAACCGAGTAACAACAACATTTCAAAAAAAATCAACTCGTGAAAAAAAATTAACTCCTGTATTTCATAGTCTTATAAGGAATCTAGGTTACAAAGTCTAACTATATAATTACAAAGAGAGACTAAAGCCCAGAAATGTAAATGAGCTCAAGCACAGAAGACACTCTGCAAAAAAGACAGGATGAATATTAAAAGAGCCACCAACTTTTAGTTAAGCTTCCCTGGTCAAAGCTGTTAAAACAAGTCCTACAGGCAGTGTAACAGCTAAGACCCCACCCAGAGCCAGGACCGCCGGCCTGCTCCAGGGGCTGTGTGACTCTGGGCAGGATATAGCCTGTGTGTACTTTCTCACTTCACTGGTTATGTGGATGCAGTTATGAAAGAAACAACGTGAAGTTGCTCAGTCGTGTCAGACTCTTTGCGATCCCATGGACTGTAGCCTACCAGGCTCCTTGATCCATGGGATTTTCCAGGCAAGAGTACTGGAGTGGGTTGCCATTTCCTTCTCCAGGGGATCTTCCCGACCCAGGGACTGAACCCAGGTCTCCTGCATTGCAGGCAGACGCTTTACCATCTGAGCCACCAGGGAAGCTATGAACTTAATCACGGCTTCAGGGAACTATGTGGATGCAGTGAACTTCATCAAATCCTTTCAATAAGCTCAAGCCTCAGATTCTTAAGCAAACTAGACAATCAATAGTGGTTTTATTCTAAAACAGTGTGTCGATCTATTTTTTTTCTCCTGAGAAACAAAATATAAGTTTGGGAATCCTGCTTTTTTAAAACTATTCAAATAATCACAACTTTTTTCAAATACTGTTTTCGCTTACGCTATTAAAAGGAACTGAATATTCATTGGAAGGACCGATGCTGAAGCTCCAATACTTTGGCCACCTGATGCAAAGAGCCAACTTTTTGGAAAAGAACCTGATGCTGGGAAAGACTGAAGACAGGAGGAGAAGAGGACAAGAGGATGAGATGGTTGGATGGCATCACTGACTCGATGGACATGAGTCTGAGCAAGCTCTAGGAGTTGGTGATGGACAGGAAATCTGGCCTGAGTGCTGCAGTCCATGCAGTCGCAAAGAGTCAAACATGACTGAGTGACTGAACTGACTTGATTAAAAGGAACTGGGGGAAGACATAAGGTACAGAATGGTTCTTCTCCTTGTTTCCTGCAGCCACACTAATGACAGCAACAAAGAAGAAATATGTACACCCACAGCTGGGCTTCCCTGCTGGCTCAGCAGTAAAGAATCCACCTGCAGAGACGCAGGTTCGATCCCTTGGTGGGGAAGATCCCTTTAGGAAGGAAATGGCAACCCACTCCCATATTCTTGCCTGGGACACCCTGTGGACAAAGGAACCTGGCACACTATAGTCCATGGGGTCACAGAGTCACAAACGACTTAGCGACTAAACATCACCCACAATCAGCTGAATTCAACCAATTAATGAGTGACTTTACACAAAGAGTGTGACATGTGAGTATAGCATAGCTAAGTTCTGGAAGTATAAAGATAAATAGGACCTGATTTTAAAATATTATAGCCTAGAGAAGAAAACACAACTGGATACTTCAAAACAACACCATAAATATGAATTAGAATTATGGTGACTTTTGAACCCAGAAGAACCTAGAGTATCTTTGAGATCTTGGATACAGCAAAGACACACCTACAATATTCTGGGTTTGTCTAAAGGATAGGAAATACAGACACATAGAGGATATATTAACAGTTTCCTATTCTCAGGGAGCACACATTCTAGCAAGAGATGAACAGTAAATAATACTCCATTGTGATACGGCTAATGCAGAATTTGAAATGGACCATGAGTCTAACCAAGTATTGGGGATAGTTTGCCTGAGAAATTGTTCAAGGTAAGACCTAATCAAGACAAGAGTTATTATATTCATCTCCTGACTTCCATTTAGAGCACTTGCCAAACCATATCTGAGTTCCAAACCACTTTTTATTGTTTAGTCCAAAACCCTCGCTTCCAAGGAAAAGAGTCAAACTGAAGTTCAGAGAAATGAAATCAACTGCCAGATTTCCTGCAGGCAGTCTCTAGTAACGCCAGAGCTACAACACTGATTATTCTCACTGGAGTATTCTTTCCACATTTTACACAGGAGAAATGGGAGGATAAATGACAATATGAATTAATCACAGCCCTAGGCCCTTTACATATTCCATCTCACTTAATCATAACACTAAGATATGTCTCCTATTTGGAAAGGTAAGGAAACAACTTCTGAGAAGATAAATTATTAAGACCAAGGCTTTCTGACTTACGGATTCATGCTCTTTCACTACCCAATGTTCCTTTCATTGTTTCAGTGATAGATGTGTCTAGAAAAATACAGTTAAGGTATTGTTCCAATAAAATCCTCAAGGAAAAAAACTTTTTACTCAGAAATAGTAACACTATTTCTCTTATTCATCACTCAAGAGATTAGGTTTTCTTTCCTTTAATTCAGTTTCCCAAGTGTGACTTTTTCCCCAACTTGACCCCCGCTCAAATTCTCTTCACTTCACACCTGTACTATTCCTTCTACCTCCTAATTGGTCTCCCAGCTCCCAAGCTTTCTTTCTCTATCTTTGCCACGTGTGATTAATTTTCCTGTAACACAGTTTCATCATTAGTCCAAAATACATTTTAAAATACCTACAATAAGTGTTAGGCACTGTGCAGGTAATGCAGCTAGAGCAGTGATCAGAACAGACGCGGTTCCCTTCTCAAGGAGCACACACTCTCACAAGAGCGACAGGCAGTAAACCATCGCTCAGGCTGTGAGAAGGGCAATGCAGAACTTGGAGAGCTAGCACTATGAATCTAACAAAGAATCAGGGAGAGGGAGAAGTAAAAACCTGGTCACTGCTAGGAGTTACAAAAACAGAAGTCGGGGAGAGCCAAAGAAACCAATTCACCAACCTACAGTGGGAAAGCTGGGCACACCTGTGTTGGCACAAAAGGCCACACTTGTCCCGTTGACTACTTCCCAGTTTTCAATGTGGAACCTCTTGTCTCGGCAGGAAGTTTCCTGAATATGCTAGGCCTTTCCTTCCTATGTTTCATTTCAGCTTTCTAGAAATTTCCTTTTCATCACTCAACTAACCCTAAAATCCAGTCCCTTTCTCCCATCAAAACTTTAGTTATCGACTATCATACTCTACAGTTCTGGCTTTTTTCTTTTAAATATCACCATTTTATTTATTTATTTTTGGTTGCCCTGGGTCTCTGTTGCTGCGCAAGGGCTTTCTCTAGTCCCAGCGAGCGGAAGCTACTCTTCCTTGTGGTGAATGGGCTTAGTTGCTCTGCAGCATGTGGTATCTTCCCAGACCAGGTATCAAACCTGTGTCCCCTGCACTGGCAGGCACATTCTTCACCACTGTACCACCAGGGAAGCCCTCTACAGCTTTAACTTTGTATACTGTGTCACAAACAATTTCGTCTTTTTAGTCTCTTTAAAAACTAACCAAATGGGAAGACAACACATGTATATTTCTTATCACTAAACAGGGTTCAATGCCAACCATCAGTCAACGCTCCACAAAGATTTTTTAAGCATCCAAACATCCACCTGATTTCCTATCCAGGCCCAAAACTGTTCAGTTAGTTCTAAGGTCAATGTCATTATTATTTCCACAAGTGTATACTATCAGTCACAAAAATGAACTCAACCTGTGGTAAAATTAACTGCAAACCCATTACCATTACTAGAAAACATATCTGAAAACCTTTTAGTAATAGATCAACAGTGTTACATATTAAAAAACTATTAAAAATGGAAGGCATTAAGAAGCCTTTTAGGTCAACCATATATATTAAATGATTAAGATGCAGATTTTGTAATAAAATCTTTTGATATGGCATATCCTTTTGCAAGTTTCTGAAGCGTTCATTTACAGATAACATGCCACACATTTAACAGCTTGTTTAGTACTTTTGGGGGCTTCCCACGTGGCTCAATGATAGAATGCACCTGCCAATACAAGGGAAGACACAAGTTCCATCCCTGGGTCGGGAAGATCTCCTGGAGGAGGAAATGGCAACCCACTCCAGTATTCTTGCCTGAAATATTCCAAGGACAGAGGAGCCATAGGGCTGCAAAAAGTCTGACATGACTGAGCACTGCGCATAATTAGGTATGGCTTCCTAGGCGGCTCAGTGGTTAAAAAAAAAAAAAAAAAATCCACCTTAGATGCGGGTTTGATCCCTGGCTGGGAAAGATCCCCAGGAGAAGGAAATGGCAACACACTCCAGTCTTCTTGCCTGGAAAATCCCATGGAGAGAGGAGCCTGGCAAGCTACAGTCCATGGGGTTGCAAAGAGTCGGACACAACTGATCAACTAAACAACAGCATAGTACTTTTTGGCATTTCAGATCTTAAACTGCTTCAACAAGAGACCAATGTTAGCTTAGCTAAAATTGGCTCAAACGCACAGTCCGTCCCCCGCCCATGAGGTCAAGTGCTTTGTTTCAGTCACTGCCGTGTGTACCAACACCTAGAATAGTACCCACATAATGGGGCTTCTGCCTACATCTGTGGACTAAATACCTACCTATCACGTAATAAATGCTTAGTAAAGTGTGTGCCAAATACAGTACATGTAATCCCCACAACCACCTGACAGGAAAGGAACTATTAATATCCCTCTTCTGCAGATAAGAAACCTGAATAACCTAAATGACTGTCCCACGGTCACCCCGCTTCAGTGACAGCCAGAATTCAAATCCAAGCGTTCTGACTCATGGTGTACTCTTAACCACATCTCTCGCTATCCTTCTCTCATTAACTTCAAATTTTCCATTTGTCCATTTGCCTGTGATAAAACGTTGGGCATTTTTCTACTATAAATGCTTCTAAACAGTGGTTAAAATAAAAACAAAAAAGCCCAAATGCCTATCCATTTTGGATTTTCCTATCAACTTATATTGTAAATATGCTCTTTACAGAAATTTACAGAGTTTCCAATCATTTAAAAAGTATTTATTAGGCACCTCTGGATTGCCTCTATCTAAACTGACAGTTCTTAGCTTAGACCAGACACTTCTGAGACTGATAAAAACTAGTGACATCTTCTCAGAGAAACATCCACATAAAATTTTCCATTCAATCTCACTGACCTTACTAGAGTATGCCCCCAGAGAAAAGCTGGCCTTAAATCACTATACCAAACACAATAATCCAACCAAAGGCATCAATTCCTGGCCCTCACTTTATAGTCTTTCTTATACAAATTCTACTGCTGGTATTTCAGTTTAATTCTAATAACTGAGTACGCACTGTAAGCATGTACTGTTAGATACTACAAAGATGGAAATGAGCTAAACTGTCCCTGCTCTCAAAACTACCATGTTACAACAAAAAGGATGAAGCAAAGCATCCAAATAAGAGGTCTTCTTCACAACAGTCGACAGGGCTCCTTAATAGAAACTCATGTAAACCTTAAGGAATTAAGGGTCAAAGATGTTAGCAAGACTAAGATTTGAATCTTATCCTTTGCCTCTTGATTACAGGCTCTTCAGGTTGCAATATTCTACATCCTCCCATCTATATAGAACAGAGCCACAAACTGGGAGGAAAAAGCAGAGAAGAAATACAAATATGGTACTAAAAGCAATACCATATATCCTTTTAATTAAAAGACCACATTTACTTTTAATTAAAAGGAAGACCATATTTCCTTTTAATTAAAAGGAAGAAGGAATTAGTATCAAGTTTAAAAGGACCTGGAAAGAATTTGTCATGGTATTTTGATGGGTTTTGAAAGGCTGTCTCCATCAACAAAAATTTGAAGCAATTATTTTGTATCATAGTATGAATAAAAAGAAAAGTGGGGGAAATGTTATCTGCTAAGTAAAGATGTATGAAGAAAATATGAGCAGGTACATTTAGGTCATAAAATCCTTGGCTCTCTTTCTCTCAGAAGACTTGCTCTGAGGAAGCTAGTTGCTAGGTCCTAAGAACACACAAGTAGCCTTATAGAGATACTGACTTGGTGAGTAACAGAGGCCTCCTGCCAAAAGCTATGTAAGTGAGCCGGTTTCCAGCCCCAGTCAAGCCTTCAGATGACTGCAGTGCTGGCCAACACTTTCGCTACAATAGGAGACTGAGCCAGAAACACCCAGCTAAGTAGCTCCATTCTTGACTTTTATAAACCACAAGTGATAATAAATGTTTGTTTCTTTAAGTTGCTAAATTTGGAGCATATTTGTTAGACAGCAATAAATAGCTAACACAATAGTCAAGGTGTGAAATCGCTAACTTTGTTTGGCATCAAAGTTTGTGCTAATTAAAAGTTTCAGAGCAATATGCAAGATGGTTGAGAGGGAAGCATTTTGTCTATCTCTCACCATATCCAATGGAGTCCTTCCTGCACATGGTAAATACCTAAGCTTGCTAACAAACTAGCATACACACAAGATTTCCTAACTGACCCAATGAAATAGCCTCAAAGTTTCTTAAAAGTAAAATGGTTCCCTTGAATCTTTTCATATAAGTTCAATCCTGAAAGCTGTAGCTCTATTGTTGTTTACTTTTTAAGCACAGAGTCATACCTTCCTTAACTGAGAATTACAATACATAATCAATGAAAACTGAGACTTGTTAGCAGCTCTTCTCTGAATTTAGTCAAAACTAAAAGGTAGCTTAAAAGTGGTTCCGGACAGACTATGAGCAGCTGCTTCAGAGTTGAAAGTGAGCAAAATACTTTTCTCAGTATTTGACTGCCTCATCCATACAGAGCCTTAATAATCTTGATGATAACCTCAGCATGAAGCCTTCTAGTATTAATCCAATTTAAAAGTTTAGCCTCCATACTAGAAAAAAATCTTCCCAATACTGGGAACGTGGACAACATAACCCTGTTTTCCCAGTGTCAAAACGATCTTAATTATACCTCAAAATCTGCAACCCATAAGGCTGGGAATCCAAATGTTAATTCTCAAAACAGTAAGGGCCTGTAGTCTATGCTGATCATTAAGCTTCACACTAAATGCAGTTCCCTATCACTCTATCCTTACAAATGCACCCATCCCTTGACATCTGACTTTACCTAGAAAGGCTGATAAAAGCGGCTTTTTCAAAATAAGTCATACCTTATATTCTAGCTGGGGAGGAAAAACCATAATACAGAAGAGAGAAAAATAACCACAAAATACAGGCTGTTATTATCAATTCACTTATACAGACAAGCAACTAAAAATATTTTCATGTATAATCTGATTCAATAGCTAAAACTAACTTTTACACTAAAAAAAATTTCACAGGCATTTTAAGTTCTAAAATTCTACTTAAAAGTCAACTTAGGCTCTGAAATTAACTTAAAAGGTGGTAACTTTTTAAAAAGTACTTAAGCTTAGATTCAAAGTAAAATAAAAGCTAGTTTTTAGTGGCCTCACACAGCTAAATATTCTCCCCAAAGAAAATTCCATTATCTTTATAACCGAGTTAAGAGTAAACTATCTATCAACTTTAAGGTTTCCTAATCTTACCAAAATAAACATCAGTACACTTAACGCTGGTTCTGAATAACTTTCTCCTGGGGAAAACAATGTTTTTGGTACCGTGTGACTTAATCACTTTATAAATTAATCATTTTCACAACACTTCAAATATGTGTTGTAAACTGACTCCTTGGATCACAAGCTTTATATCCAGATCTTTATAGTTAGTTCTTTCTTCAAAAGAAGCACTTAAAAGTTAAAAATATTTAAGATATTTCAACAAGTTCTAAAGAATGTTACATAAACTCAAAAGTATAATCTTATTTCAAAGTGAAAGCTCAACAGACATTCTAACAAAAATGAGTAAATTCTAATAATAATAAAATCTTTGCAACAGGAATGCCTCATGTTTTTAAAAAGCACTTTAAAACCACGATATCCTTCCATCAGTTACAAATATAAAGACTTCCTACCATGAAATCAATCTATAAAATCCACAGATTGATGTAATCTGCATGGCAGTTTATAAGAATTATAAATCCTTTGCAAACTTAAAATAACTCTCAAAAAAAAGAAACTGAAAGGCAAAGGAGGGGGCATTTCACAGTTAATATTATGAAGATCACAACCAGTTTCACTAATAATATAAGGTTTTTTTCACACAAGTGATAAATTCATTACCCTCTAATGGTAAAAAGATTCCAGCATCTTGTAGTCTCTAATATTTAAGCATCCAGAAAAGCAAGTATGCCTTTTTATCAAATTTTAACCTTATTTGGACTTGTGGCACCAGTATCTTATTCCTTACTCTGAAATGAGGTAAGAATTACACATTCAAGTGAGTATCTAACAAAAATTACGTCAAAACTCCACTTGCTGAAGTATTACTGGACCAACTATTCATAGTCTCCTAAAATGACACAGTAGATAGACATTACATTTAAAAAACGAAAAAACCAAAAACCTGGCACGTACTGCTCGTAGCTTATTTAAAGAGAATAATTCTAACTCTGGTGAAGTGGAACTAGCAAGGGACTTGAGAACCTTTGTTCAGATCCAGCTCCACCACTTCCATTCCATAGTTACTGTTTTGAGTAAGACACTTAACTTGCTTCTTCTCTGTTTAAGTCCTGCACCAGAGTTGTGAAAACGAAATGATTGGCACATTTAAATCCTGCAGTACTACTAGGCAAGTATGTGTGTTTACGTGTATATGCTAGGTAAACGGAACAACTGTGGAAGACGCTGAATTGTATGAACTAACGTCAACTTTTAAATATCTACTGGTACCAATGAAGGCGTATACAGTAAAACGACAAATAACACATGCTTCGTTAGGCAGTTCACATCAATTATTAATTTTCTTAAAGACATTCTCCTTCCTATCCTGCCTACATAGTTCAGGACAATTTTTTTTAAAGGTTTGCAGTCTTATTTTACCCCATTCAAGGTTATTTCCTTAGATATTAAAATAAATGTCATATAGAATTTGATGCTGTATTTTCAAAATATTTAGGGCTGTGAATTCCTCATAATACTAAATATAAGCCAATGTGTTCATTTTTATCAGTTAACAATCGAATTCCTAGAATTTCAGAATACTTAAACTTTCAAATCCAAGCCAACATCGATTGTTAAAATTCTACTGCTCATCCAAACATTAGCAGACGGTCAAAATAATTGCTATTACACTTTAGATGCAATACAATACGCATGACGTGGTTCTGTTCTATCAAAATAAAATACATTAACAACCAATCAGTTAAAATATGAAATCTTCCGGAGATGAAAAGTAATGACAATAACATCTGAAACATAACAATGAATATTTTAAAGCCCCAGAAAATGAAGCGCATTATTGTTAGTCTCCACATTCTTTCTAAAAAGCTTTAGAAAACTACTACTAATCCCTTCAGAAATCTCGCCAAAACATGACTTTAAATATTATCATCTAAAATCACGACTCACGTTGAACCATTAGTGTACACAGATTTTAAAACGCATACTAACATGTTGTACCTTAAGACTGCATTTGGTTACCATTCCAACTCTCTTCGGCTCGGTAAAGTTACCTTAAACGACACCAACTCATTATTCTCTTACACAACGATGTGTACAGTTTGAGAACTTTCTCCCCAGTTTGACCACCAACCAAATAAAGAGAAGTTATTAAAATCATTTTGGAGACCAGGTTAATGACCACACATGAGGAATTCTGGAAGCGCTAGTCAAATAGCAAAGAACAGTCTTTTTTCTTTTTGAAGTAAAAGAAAGTGATGGTTGGGGTCCCCCTCCCTGAACAAGGAAGTTCTCTTACATCCAGGCGAGACCAGCCATGTTGGAAAACACTTGTCAGTTACAGTTGTGACAAGTCTTAGCCAACACCGCCCGGGGAAGCTAACCTTGTGTACCGAGGTGTGTACATCAAGGCCCTCTTCGGCTCCGCCGGAGGTTCTGGGCCTACTTTGGGGATGGTTTCCGAGTTGGAGCCGTCCTTCGGTCCGAACGGAGTGCAGAGCCGAGGGGGAAAGAGGGCGGGGAAAGGAGAGTTGGGGGGAAAAGGGTTTTGAAGAGTTGGAAGCCGCTATCCGCAGCGAGAGGGGCGCGGCGGCCGGGAGAGGTTTCCGAGTTGAGAGCCGGGGGGGGTGGGGGGGAGGGGCCGAGGATTCGGGGAACAGGGGGGGACTCTCGGCAGAAAAGTCCCCCTCGGAGGGGCCCAGGAGCGCCAGAGGAGGAAGGGAAGCGGGGGAACGCTTCGGGGCACTGACCTGTCCTCCGAGTCCATGCGGCTCAGGGGTTCCCCATCCGACGACATCTCCAAGCTGCCTCGCCGGCCCCCGGAGGTCGCGCTGCTTCCGCCTCCCCCGGTCCCGTAGCCCTCGTCGCCGCCGCTGGAGACGACGCTGCTGCTGCTGCTGCCGCCCCCGCCGCCGCCCTGGCTGCCCCGCGGTCCCTTGGGCTCCTCCAGGCCCTCCTTGCCGTCCCCATCCCCGCTGCTGCTGCTGGCGGCGCCGGGGCTCAGCGAGCGCGTCTCGTCGCTGCTGCTCCCGCCGCTGCTGCTGCCCACCAGGCTCTCGGCGCTGCTCTCCTCCTCGCCCCCGCCGCTGCTGCTCTCGTCCTCCTCCTCCTCCTCGTCGTCGTCCTCCTCCTCGTCCTCGTCCTCCCCGGCCTGGCTGGCGCTCTCGGGGCTCGGCTCCGACATCGTCTCCGCCTCGCCGCCCCCCACTCCGCCGCCGCCCCCACCGCCGTTCAGCAGCAGCGCCGCCACCGCCTCGGCCTCCGCCTCCTCCTCCTCTTCTTCCTCCTCCTCCTCCTCGGGGGGCTCAGCCCGGCCCCGCGCCGCCGACCCGGGGCTGCCGGGGGGCAGAGGGCTCAGGCGGGAGAGCTCCTCCAGGTCGGCCATGTCGGTGAGAGCGGCGGCCATGGCGGCGCCTGCTCCTCCTCCTCCTCCGGCTCCTCCGCCTCCCCGCCGCCGCCGCCGCCTCCCTCTCTCGACTCTCGCTCCTTCGCCCCCCTCCCAAACGCCCCAAACTCGGCCGACGCCGCGGCAGAGCGGGAGGAGGGCCCGCGAGCTGCGTCAGCCTGCACACGCGCTACGGAACCCGCGCGGGGACAGGCGCGCCACTGCGCGCACTCACGCGGAGACGGCTGCGCGCCTGCGCGGCGGCACGCGGTGGCACCTCCCCTCGGCCGCGGGCTCCGCGCCCGCGCCCCCGGCCGCGCCCCCTCTGGGCCCCCGCCCCGACCCGCCGGGACTCAGAGTTTCCGCGGGGCCTGCCCACGCCTTCCCCAGCCGCGCGGCGGGCGGAACACGCGGAACGAAAAGCTGAGCGCCGGACGGCGATTCTAACAGCCCCCGCCCCGAGGGCTCACGATCGAGTCATTCATTCCGGGGGTGTTTGGGGAGCGTTCCCGGCGCACGGGCGCTGAGCCAAGAATCGAACAAGTCCCTGGGCTCTAGAGAGCTGACAGTCTAAGAGGAGAGGGGAGGAAAAAGTAAAAATAAATAATACAGTGCTAGGTACTGAATCCATACGCGCGACGCAGAGCCACAGGTTTTTATCTAACCTACGTTCGAATACCCCGAAGACGGGTTAAATCACAGTCTGAGAGCAAACATCTGTGTGCAAGATCTTCAAACTTTTTAGCTCTTGAGCTCTCTGAAACGATTTTGTGCATCTTCGTACATCCACATGTTTAAAGTGACATCCACATTTTTTCCCAGCCTCATATTTTATGACTGTCACACTTTTTTAAATATAGTCAACCAATGAATCCTAAATTCCATACGGATTTAATACCCACCAATATCTTTTAAAATACAGTCTCGTTTATACTTGGGCAATTTCCATTCTTTATCCTCTGGAGCTCATTTACATTTTACATTTCCTCCAGAATTTTATCCTCATATTTTATATTTGAACTGTTTTATTGATCATCATATATTTCCCGTACACATCTTACATACACAAAAAATGTGTATCGAAATTGAAATTCAAGGATTGTTTCTAAATCTCCTGAGAGATTTCCCCACGGGGAAGGCATGGGCAGGCCCCACGTAAACACTCTTAAGACTTATTTCAACTGATCAAAACAAATATATTTCAAATATTTACAAATAGATATTAAACCCAAAAGTTGGAATTTTGTTGGCAATGCATCTTACAGAGATGGAATTAAATACTTTTTTAAAAGCTAGATTATTTATCAGTGGACGAGTATTTCTAGAATGAAAATGAGATGCTTTCATTCAGTTACAAGCTTTTAATTCCTTGGATGTAAGCGCTGAAAAAACTTGTTCACATAAATAAGTACATGAGAATGAATGAAGTTTTGTCAGAGCAATGCAATTCGATTCTTTGAACTCTTTCCAAATTATATGTCCCCCGAAAAAACACATAAAGATCTAACAAGGAAAAAATACTTTTAATGATCTACCCGTTGACAACTCTGACTAAGTTCTTTCAACCTTGTTGAAAGCAAGTAACTGAACACCACCTGACTTGTAAAAAGATGTGTTACTCATTCTCATTCACCACTCAATTGTTCCTTTTTCTGGTGTCCTGGAGGATTTTGCATACCCTGCTAGGTAGGTTAGGAAGATGGGTGAGGCAGAGTTATGCCTTTCTTTTGTAAAGTAGGGAAGGGTCACTTAGGATAAGGGACGCTGGAAAGGAGTCCACCTTACACCTAATCCCAAGGCACATTTTCAGGCAGGTCAATTCTAGGTGTAAGAGAAGGGAGAATCGGGGAACTGATTGTCTTAAAACAGGCTCTGCGCTCAAACACATCTTAGAAAGTCTTCATACATCATGAATACCCCAGCATTATGTCTACAGTCTTAGGCCTTTGGATAGCTTTATGTGTTCCATATGTTGCCTCAAAAGAAAGTAAAAATAAAAATAATAAATAATAGCATGGGGGATTATGGCTCACAGATACCTTCAAAACACTCATACAAGGCTAACCACAAACATTTCAACCTCAAAGCCACTCTTTGAGATTGACTGGGAAAGTATTTTCATCCTCCTGTGTTGTCAATTAAAAACTCTCACAGTTTAACTGAAAAGTGTGTATTAAGTGTATGTGCCAAGCACTGTATTAAGCCCTAGAGATTTTGGCTGAGTTTGGCCAACTTATTGAAGGAAAACATCATGAAGAATGTAGGATCTGAACAGTTGTGTACGTAACATACACTACATTTACGATGGAGCCAGATCTTAAAGGTTGAATAGACTAGAAATCTGTGTGAGGGGGAATTCTAGGACTGAGACATTGGAAAAGCATAAAAATGTAATTTGTGACTGTTAACCATGAGAAAATGAAGCTACAAAAGTGAAAAAGACTTCAAGATGAGATCACAGAAAACCTTGAATAAAAAGGTTGACTTTGAAAGATGACAGTGTGTATGTATATATATATATGTGTGTCTATTTAGAAAAATTTTTAAAGGTGTGATATGATTAAAGTTATGTTGTAAGGTTATCTAATGTTACAGGTGATATGGAGAAAAACGTGAAAGGAAGGAGAGGTGCTTGGCAATTAGATATGTGGAAATGGCAGGTATCAAATCCACAAGTGAATGCTCTGACTGCAGTATTTATACTTGAAGACAAAAACAAGCTATCTTAGAACTGGCTTTCTGGAAAAAAGAAAACAAGTCTGTTTCCGATCACTGGAGTGTTTTTTTTAAATTGCAAATTTTTTGAAAAATTGAAAGAATTGGATAATAATAAACACTTGTACACCTGCTTGCCTCTGTGTGTGTGTGTGTGTGCGCGCGCGTGTGTTACTTGCTCAGTTGTGTCCAGCTCTTAGCCCACCAGGCCCTGTCCATGGGATTCTCCAGGCAAGAATACTGGAGTGGGTAGCCATTCCCTTCTCCAGGGGTCTTCCTGACCCAGGGATCAAACCTTGGTCTCCTGCATTGCAGGCAGATTCTTTACCATCTGAGCCAGCAGGGAGGCCCATGAACCTGCCAACATTCATCAATCAATAATATTTTGCCACCTTTGTGCAGTCTGTGTCCCTCTGTCTCTGTTTCTTTCTCTCTTTTGGTTTAACTGCAGATTAATTACTCTGCAAGCATCTCCTTAGAACGGGGTCACAATGTCACTGAGGCATTCATGAAGTGTTTGGCCAGAGGCAGTCCTCTGGGTAATACAATTTTTTCAGTTGGCTTCAGGTGAGAGGCTGGAGGAAATGAAAACACCATGGTCTGTAGACCAGTGCCCGTCCACTCCCTGGTCCTTACCAGCCTGCAGCTAGCTACAGGAAATTAGCTTCAGGAAACTTTTTCTGAATATTTATTTGTGTTTATTTATTTATTTGGCTGCATTGGGTCTTAGCTGGGACACATGGGCTCTTTAGTTGTAGCATATGGGATCTAGTTCCCTCACCAGGGACTGAACATCAGGAGTGCCGAGTCTTAGCCACTGAACCACCAGGGAAGTCCCAGGGAACTTCTATAACAACTGGGCAGAGTAACTTTATATCTGCCAAACCTAATCATCAAAAAGAGGCTTTTATTTTTTATTATGTCATCAGTTTATTTTTATCTTCTTAATCTGGTAATTTTTCAAGAGCATCAGTCCCCTGGAAAGTAAAACACTGTCCTTCATAGACTGAGACTCACTGCTGTGTATTTCCCACCTTCCTGCCTGGAGACTGTGACTCTACCTGTAATTATGTTACCTAATAACACACCATTGCGTAAGAGCTATTTGATTAGGAATAGTATTCAAACTCATCAACCACAGTACTAATGGGGTCAAATTAACGACGATAACTTGAATTTCACTGGCACTCCCACCTACCAAGCATACTAACATAGGCAGCTCACCCCCAGTTTTCTGGGAGCCCCTGGGGTGGGGGAATCTCTCCTCTGCTCACACCCTGCTAGCCCAACGGCTCCCTCCCCAGTTCTGCTCCTTCAGGAACTGCAGATTCCTATTGAAACAAGAGGGAACGGGAGCAAGGCACAACTTTTGAAAGAATGACATAGCCCGAGGGCACAACATAAACTGATTAGAACCAAACGGGTTCAAGATGGCAGACAAGTCAACTTGGACTAGACTCTGATCTTCAGTCAGCAAGCTAAATGACATACCAAGAGGTGCCAGGGCAGTTCCAAGGCACTGTCAAAAAACCAAAAAGTGGGCAGCGGCCCAATTCCTGGAAATCTCCACCCCTTCCCCCAAATAGTTCAAATAATCCTCCTACTCATTAGCCTATGAAATTCACCCAGCCCGCAAAAACTAACCACTTCCCCACACCACACTCACCCTCTGAGATGGCCCATACTCTATCTGCAGAGTGTGTTTCTCTCTGAATAAATCCAGTTCTTACCCAACACTTTGTCTCTCACTGAATTCTTTCTGCGATGAGACATCAAGAACCTAAGCTTCATTAGGTCCTAAAACCAGATCTATGATCTCAGTTGGAAGACCGTGAGTCTTGGCTGGGTTTGAGTCCCAGCCACATGGGTTTAAGTCACAGGCAGGGTTTTGACTGGGTTCGAGTCCTGGCCACGTGGATTTGAGTCTCCAGCTAGGCTTTTGGCCGGGTTTGAGTCCCAGCACATGGGTTCAAGTCCCAGTCTGAGGTAAACGGTTTTATTACCTGGACCTATAATACAAGCAAAACAGCCAAAGCCACGGTGTAGCCTGAAGAAATGGAGATCACTGTGTTGACCTCTTTTAGGGGAACCCTGGAGCAGACTGCTTGGCCCACACAGTTTTCAATGAAACAGTTCTTTATGTTTTTACTCAGAGATCTGTCTCTCTTAGGAACCCAGACATGCTTTCATGAACCTAGGCTGGTGACAGAGTTGAGTAACAGCTACCCCAAGCTGTTATTTATTACTCCCCATTCAATGACTAAGTCTTTCTTCTAGGGCTTCTCTATCTAATTCTCTTCCATGAACATGAGTCCTGTTCAAGGAAGCAGTGTCAGCCCCCAGGTCAGCAGGCTTCTTTCAGCCCTACCTGACCAGTTCCCAGACATGCCCAGACAAGCTTGCATCTCAGCAACACACCCAGCTTACAGTCAGGCTGAGATTCCTACTATATCACACATAATGTATTTCTGAAAAATTCTCTATAATACGCAGCCAGAGCAGGTTTTGCGTCTTTATTCAAGGTTCCTCATTCTTGTTAACAATGTCATGGTGAGCAGAATCAGTAAGTGTAATGACTTCACTCTCTGATTGACTTGACATCTAAAGAAAGCATGTGTGAAAAGAGACAATATCTTATTGGAAGATGGAATGATTAGATCTTCCCTGGTGGCTCAGACGTAAAGAATCTGCCTGCCAATGCAGGAGACGTGGGTTTGATCGCTGGGTCAGGAAGATCCCCTGGAGAAGGGAATGGCTGCCCACTCCAGTATTCTTGCCTGGAGAATCCCATGCAAAGAGGAGCCCAACAGGCTACATCAGACAACTCTGAATGACTAACACGCTAAAGCTGAAAAGAACTCAAAATCTGATGAAAGCTTCTCCAATTTGTAGATCATCATCCACCAAAATACAACCAAATAATGATTATAGTTTTTCCTTTTATAGAAGTATCTTACATTTACTGTAGCACTTTCTAGTTTCTAAAGCTTTGTAGCATCCCTTAACTCATGAAACTGGAGAAGCTGTGTGGCGTGGTGCTAAAAGCATGAGCTTTGCGACCAAATTGCCTGGGTTCAAATTGTGTTTCTTCCAGTTATTACTTGCGACCTTGGGCAACTTACTTGTTTTCTGACCTGTAAAATGAGGTTTATAACAGTACTTCCCTGAGGGTTGTTGTGAAGATCAAAAGTTGAGTATCCATGAGGGACTCAAAAAGAGTACATGTTAGTTACTATCATTATCATCATCTTCTTGAGGATTATAGGGTGTTTTTTTTTAAAAAAATGATTTTATTTATTTACCTATGGTTGTGCGGCATGTTCTTGCTGCACAGGCTTTTTTCCATTTGCAGTGCTCGGGTTTCTCATTGTATGGCTTCTCCTGTTGCAGCACGTGGGCTCCAGAGCACAGGCTCAATAGTTACCGCTCATGGGCTTAGTTGCTCCCAGGCATATGGAATCTTCCCATACCAGGGATATGTATCTCCTGCATTGCAGATAGGGAAAGTGACTCAAAGTCACTCAGTCGTGTCTGACTCTTTGCGACCCCATGGACTATATAGTCCATGGAATTCTCCAGGCCAGAATACTGGAGGAGGTAGCCTTTCCCTTCTCCAGGGAATCTTCTCAACCCAGGGATCAAACCCAGGTCTCCCGCATTGCAGGCAGATTCTTTACCTGCTGAGCTACCGGGGAAGCCCACAATTAAACTTTTTGAGTTAAAGGTTCTGTCATCAGTAGGACCATTTAAAGATGTAACTGCTTTTTGGGTGTTAATTTTCCACCATAAGGAGATCATATACATGTCTGCTATTTTTGAATAGTTTCTCATTGTTAATTTAGTAAAATGCTTTTTCTGTAAACTAGCAATGAAAGGATAGGCAAAATATGAAAAGTAAATAACATAAACACCATGGTTTTGACCTTTCATGTAATTTATATCTAACTTGCTAACCAAATAACTTTTTAAAAACTTATTTATTGAAGTATTATCAATTTACAATGTTCCAAATAACTTTTTTTTCAACATCCAAAAGTCTCTCAGTTATTGAAACTGAATTTGATAGATTAGTTATTGTAACATACAAGTAACAATACTAGTTAGCACTTTATCCATCAAATCTCTAAGAAGGCAGGGAAGAATCTAAACATCATATTTAATATATGACATATATATTTTAAAAAGTTGGAAATTCCCTGGCAATCCAGTGGTTAGGACTCTTCACTTTCACTGCCACCCCAGGTTTGGATTCAATGCCTGGTTGGGGAACAAGGACCCTACAAGCCAAGGGGCATGCCCCCCCCCCCCAAAAAAAAAGACAGCCTTGAGCTTCTTTTAAAAAAACAGCATATCAGCAGTTTGGATAAACTGCCTCAAGCTTGAAGTCAAAATAAAAACAAACAAGCCAAAAAAAGGCAACCCACCTCCTCCTTTCCTGTTTTGACTACTAATCTTACTCACCCTCTTTTTCTCCTTCCTCTTCCTTTTCTCCCTTATTTCATTGCCTGCTCTTATCTACTTTACAGTCCTTATATATCTTGGTAAATTATTTTTCCAAGTGAATTTGAATGAGTTATTTTGGTTCTGTTTTTGAAGAACCTATTAAGCCTCCTCCCTCCTCACTCCCACAATGTGGATCTGCTGGACATATAACCTCCCAGCATCACAGACAACTCGGCTTGGCTGTGTGACTAAGTTCTGACCAACAAGCTGTAAGCAGAAGGGATCACAAACTCCCAAGGAAGCTGCTTGCCCTCCCTTATTTCATTCTTTGCTCCTTAGAAGAAAAGCTCTGACAAACAAACACAGTGTAGTAAAAAGCAGAGACATCACTTTGCCAACAAAGATCCATATAGTCAAAGCTATGGTTTTTCCAGCAGTCATATACAGATGTGAGAGTTGGACCACAAAAAAGGTAGACTGCCAAAGAATTAATGCTTTCAAATTGTGGTGCTGCAGAAGACTCAAGGAGATCAAACCAGTCAATCCTAAAGGATATCAATTCTGAATATTCATTGCAAGAACTGATGCTGAAGCTGAAGTTCCAATATTTTGTCCACCAGAGGCCAAGAGTTGACTCACGGAAACAAGACCCTGATGCTGGGAAAGACTGAAGGCAAGAGGAGAAGCGGGCAACAGAGGATGAGATGGTTGGATGGCATCACTGACTCAATGGACATGAGTTTGAGCAAACTCAGGGAGATGGTAAAGGACAGGCAAGTCGGGTGTGCTGCAGTTCATGGGACTGGACACAACTTAACGACTCAACAACAACAACATTTCACTCTTCCTGTGCCCCATCCTTAGGTTAGAACACAGACATGGTGGCGGGGGTGAGCCAGCCTCCACCATGCCTCCCAGGACCACACCCTAGGATGACAGGGCCCCAGCCTGCAGATGACTTCATGGCATGACTTCAATGCCACTCACCCCCATGGATTAACAACTCAGACTTCCTTGTAAAAGAGAAAGAAATCTTTTATCTAGTTTTTCATTTCTAAACTGGCCAAATCAGTATCTTAATTAACGCAGGTAAAATAAACAGACAAACATACTTTGCTGTTTTCCAGCAATTTGAGGCTCTGGTGAGTAAAATCCTTCAATTTCCTGCCTCTCCATCTATAAACTCATCTATATGCTCACTCATTTTTCTGTCCCTATCCTAGTCAAGGTTTAATACTATTGCAGAGTCTTCAGTTCAGTTCAGCTCAGTCGCTCAGTCGTGTCCAACTCTTGCGACCCCATGAATCGCAGCATGCCAGGCCTCCCTGAGAATCTTAGGCATCTTTAAAAAACAAAAAAGACCACAAGTGTATATATGGATTTTTTTCTTCCACTTCTTGGGCACATGGCAGCTCAGGTGGAGATCATGCTTCTCCAGCATCCTTTATGCTCCCTTACACCCAGTTCATAAACCTAAGCATATCTAGTCAATCCAAGCAGTGGATTCTTTGGGGGTGGAGAGGAGCAGCTACCAAAGAAATGTGAATATAACCAGTTCTATAACCTGGGGTGAAAATCTAGCTCCCTTTGTACTTTTAGGACAAAAGTTACATGCCAAATGAACATTGACTTTAGATACAGAAACATTTAAGGAGCAGGATTCTATGCCCTGGAGCTATTATGATGAAATCAGAAATCCTGGCTCAACAGAGAATAGCTTAGGAGGCATTGCTAAGGGCATCAGACAACAAAGTTACTGTTCATGCAAGCATAAGGTAAGTTTCCTAACCATTACAGATAATCCTCATACCTTGAGTAACTTTAATTTCACTCTAACATTCACATTCTATTTAACAAATCACCAGCTTCACCAATACCAAACCCATTTTTATAGTCAGTATGCCAATTAGCAAGGCTTATGGAGGTATTCATCATAGAAGAATATGTTATCAGCAAGCTCTGGAGTGTGTCCCTTTCTGATCTAATGCTAGCAGAAGACTACTGAATTGAGTGGTTTTTTTAAGCATTATTTCACCCTTTATAGAATTAAAGCTTACACTGTCAGCAGATATATATATATATATACATATATATATATATAACATCACACTAACTATACTGAAATACAGTATTTTTAAGTGAATTACAGAAATGTTATCAGTGACTGGTAGTTCCATGACTAAATCCTCACCAGGAAAATATGAGCAGAGGTGATGAGTACAACCTCCACCTGAAGCGCCCTTGACTTTCTTTCCCATGTGCTTCAACAAGGCTGCGCCATCGACTCAACTTCAACATGTAATTATGGCGAAGCAACTAGATGAAAGGAATATGAACCCCTGACTGATTTCATGGTGCAAAGCTTCATGCCTGTCGAGACTTACCAGACTGTTATATGTTGTCAAAGAAATAAGCTTCTATTTAAGCTACTATATTTTAGGGTGACTTTTTTTTTTTTTTTTTTTTGCTGCATTGGGTCTTCGTTGCTACACAAGGACTTTCTCTAGTTGCAGCGAGCAGGGTTCCTCTCTCTAGTCGCAATCTGCAGGCTTCTCATTGTGGTGCCTTCTCTTACTGTGGAGCACAGGGTGTAGGATGCATGGGCTTCAGTAGTTGCAGCACATGGGCGCATTTGCCCCATGGCATTTGTGATCTCCTTTGTTCCTTTTCGACAAGTGGCAGTGTAGCCCTTGCATATTTCCCTATGATAAGATAGATGTCTGTGTATGAGAGATGATTTTACAAATAAAATATGCCGTGTCTTTGTAGCTATTAAAAAAAAAGTCCCTTGTATTGGCAGGCAGATTCTTAACCACCGGACTACCAGGGAAGTCCCTGGGGTGACTTTTTTTAAAATGGCAACTTAGCCTTCACTGAAATTAAAAACATTTACAACTTAACCCACCAGCTTCCATTCCCTCTTCTGAGTCTTCAATCCCATCCTCCTTTTTGTTCTTTCTTTCAGTTCATAAACATGATCAGGTACTTTTGTGGTTATAAAGTAAGTACTGATTCCATTTTCATCTAAACATCCAAAATGTAAACTGCACTTGCTTATTTCACTCTCTCACCTCCCATATACTGTCTCCCTACTGTACAATAATGGGCTTCCCTGGTAACTCGGATGGTGAAGAGTCTGCCTGCAATGTAGGGAGACCTGGGTCTGATCCCTGGGTTGGGAAGATACTCTGGAGGAGGGCATGGCAACCCACTCCAGTATTCTTGCCTGGGAATTCCCATGGACTGTAGTCTGCCAGGATCCTCTGTCCATGGGATCGCAAGAGTTGGACACAACTCAGCGACAAAACCACCACTGCAAAATGATATCTGATCCCACTACATGTTCATAAACTACACTCAGTAGAATCACTAATTGCCAAATCAGTTCTGACCTTACAAATTTGCTATCACACTATGATGAGAATAAGTCTCAGATCAAATTCTGCATTGCGCATGCACTTTGTGGCATATCTTCCTTTTCTCTCTTGATTTCTATGATGCTACAAAGGAGTTCGTCAAGGCTGTATATTGTCACCCTGCTTATTTAACTTATAAGCAGAATACATCATGAGAAACTGGGCTGGAGGAAGCACAAGCTGGAATCAAGATTGCTGGGAGAAATATCAATAACCTCCGATATGCAGATAACACCACCCTTATGGCAGAAAGTGAAGAACTAAAGGGCCTCTTGATGAAAGTGAAAGAGGAGAGTGAAAAAGTTGGCTTAAAGCTCAACATTCAGAAAACTAAGATCATGGCATCTGGTCCCATCACTTCATGGCAAATAGATGGGGAGACAGTGAAAACAGTGGCAGACTTTATTTTTGGGGGCTCCAAAAATGGTGAGTGCAGCCATGAAATTAAAAGACACTTACTCCTTGGAAGGAAAGTTAGGGCCAACCTAGACAGCGTATTAAAAAGCAGAGACATTACTTTGCCAACAAAGGTCCATCTAGTCAAGGCTATGGTTTTTCCAGTAGTCATGTATGTATGTTAGAGTTGGACTATAAAGAAAGCTGAGCACCAAAGAATTGATGCTTTTGAACTATGGTGTTGAAGAAGACTCTTGAGAGTCCCTTGGCCTGCAAGGAGAGCCAACCAGTCCATCCTAAAGGAGACCAGTCCTGGGTGTTCATTGGAAGGACTGATGTTGAAGCTGAAACTCCAATACTTTGGCCACCTGATGCGAAGAGCTGACTCATTTGAAAAGACTGATGCTGGGAAAGATTGAGGGCAGGAGGCGAAGGGGACGACAGAGGATAAGATGGTTGGATGGCATCACTGACTCAATGGACATGGGATTGGGTGGACTCTGGGAGTTGGTGATGGACAGGAAGGCCTGGTGTGCTGCAGTCCATAGGGTTGCAAAGAGTCGGACATGACTAAGCAACTGAACTGACACTCATCTAGATTGCCAATACCCTTCATCATTTCTTTTTGCTCTCCTGTTCTTTAAATGTTGGTTCCCAAGTCTACATCCTTAGCCAAGTCTCTTCTTATTTTACAGTTTTCCTGGTAAATAACATCCAGTGTCCTTATTCTGATGCCTTGGTGATGAATCTCAAGAGGATCCCAGATTCATTTTCTACATGTCCTCCCTAACATAGAGGATCCTTCACTTATACGGCACCAGTAGAAAAAATTGTATCTGTGTCTGTCCCACAGTTTCCCCATGTATTATGAATTGACTTCAGCTTTTTTGTGTCCTTCAAGAACTGTCAGGCTCTTCGAGTGAACATCAATAGAAGCCACTAATTGAATCAGGAGGAAGCTATTGCAAGCCCCTTCCCCCACCCAACATTCACATCAGATGGTAGATTACAAAGCAAAAGAGCCTTAGTCCAAATTCTTCGAAATGTATAAATTTTTATTTGCAAGTGGACAAAAAAAAAGTCATACTGCACCCAGTTAAGGTTAAGGAAATCCTCACTCTCTATCCTAAGGCATGCCTAAAGCATCTTGTATGGAGAGGCTCACTCCGAGGTGGGTGGAGCAATGCCCAAACAGCAGAATCAGCCAACTTTCTACTCTGTCTGTCAGTAGACACCTCCAAGAACTCAATAGAAGGTGCACCTAGAGATTATCATACTAAGTGAAGCAAGCCAGACAAACATCACATGATATCGCTTATATGTGTAATCTTAACAAAATGATACAAATGAACTTATTTATAAAACAGAAACAGGCTCACAGACATAAAAAATGAATTTATGGGTACCAAAGGGGAAGTGAGGAAGGGATAAATTAGGAGTTTGGGATTAGCAGAAACAACTACTATATATACAGTAGATAAACAACAAGGACCTACTATATAGCACAGGGAACTATGTTCAATATCTTGTTATAAAGTATAATGGAAAAGAATCTGAAAAAGAATATGTATATGTGTGTGTGTAGGCTTCTCAGGGAGCTCAATGATAAAAAATCTACTTGCCAATACAAGACATGTGGGTTCGATCCCTTGTTGGGAAAGATCTCCTGGAGGAGGAGGTAGCAACCCACTCCAGTATTTTTGCCTGGGAAATCCCAAGGACAGAGGAGCCTGGCAGGCTACAGTCTATGTGGTCGAAAAGTTGAACACAACAGTAACTCAATACACACACACACACACACACACACATATATGTAACTGAATCACTTTGCTCTATATCAGAAACTATTAATAATACAACAGTATAAATCAACTTCAATTAAATTTTAAAAAATAAATTTAAAAGAGTGACTTCCCTGGCGGTCCAGTGGTTAAGACCGTGCTTCCACTGCAGGGGGCACAGGTTCGATCCCTGGTCAGGGAGCTAGGATCCCACATGTCATGCAGTGTAGCCAAAATAAATAAATAAATAAATAAATAAATAAAAGAATAAAGAAAACAAAAGACTATTTTTTAAAAAACTGAATGGAAGGCATTGAGGAGAGGGAGACAGCACAGAATCATATAGAATTTAGATTGAGAAGGCAGTAGGTTGCTGAGCTTTCTAGCACTTATTCACCATATATTGGATCTATGAGTGCATCTTATGTCAGGCACAGTTCTCAGCATTGATATAGAGTTATGGGGGGGTAAATCCAAGAAAAATTCCTGCTTTCATGGAACTTAACTCTCTGATCAGGTGTTCTTGTACCTTATTCTCACAAGTATGACAGGGCTCTGATGTCTTTCTGGCCAGCCATATATCAGGAACACCATTCATTTCACCAATGAAAATGTATTTCTAAGATCCCTTATGCTAATTAATGAACCTTCTGATATAAATTTCAATAAAGATTCTTGAAAGGCTTAAGTAGCCACCTGGGGAGTATGGATTCCTGATTAGGGCACTTCAGATGATAACTAACCACCTCTGGAGTGTGAATTCCTAATAGGGTAACTCTAATGATAACTAACCTCCCCTAGAGTGTAGATTAAAGTTAATTTACACACAAGTACATTACACTGTTTAGAAGGAAGTATTTTAAAGTAAATTATTACAGAGGCAATGCGACAACGTGGCAGGAAGCATGGTTGCTCAGAACTCCCAAGTTTCACACAGAGATTTTAAAATTCGGAAGCATGTTACCTCCCTAGGACTCCCAGATCCTCCTCACGATCCAGCAACTACGGGATCAACAAAAGGCATCAGGAGTCTCCAGGTCTCTCGTACTCTCATGCGGTTTGTATCCATCCTGAATGGCCAGCACCCATACAATTCAAATCACTGAATAATTTTTTCTTTTTTATCTAAGAAATATGTATATTTTTAACACCAAAAACATTTTGCATCGGGGTATAGCTGATTGACATTGTTGTGGTAGTTTCAAGTGAAAAGCAAAGGGACACAGTCATACGTATGGGTGTATCCATTCTCTCCCAAACTCGCCTCCCATTCAGGCTGGCCCACAACACTGAGCACACTTCCATGTGCTATACAATAGGTCTTTGATGACTATCCATTTTAAATATAGTAGTGTGTACAGAATGATCTCTGTTCATTTCCAGGGCAAACTATTCAATATCACGGTAATCCAAGTCTTTGCCCTGACCAGTAACACTGAAGAAGCTGAAGTTGAATGGTTCTATGAAGACCTACAAGACCTTTTAGAACTAACACCCAAAAAAGATGTCCTTTTCATTATACGGGACTGGAATGCAACAGTAGGAAGTCAAGAAACATCTAGAGTAACAGGCAAATTTGGCCTTGGAGTACAGTATGAAGCAGGGCAAAGGCTAACAGTTCTGCCAAGAGAATGCACTGGTCATAGCAAACACCCTCTTCCAACAACACAAGAGAAGACTACACATGGACATCCCCAGATGGCCAACACTGAAATCAGATTGATTATATTCTTTGCAGCCAAAGATGGAGAAGCTCTATACAGCAAAAACAAGACCAGAAGCTGACTGTGGCTCAGATCATGAACTCCTTATTGCCAAATTCAGACTGAATCTGAAGAAAGTAGGGAAAACCACTATACCATTCAGGTACGACCTAAATCAAATCCCTTATGATTATACAATAGAAGTGAGAAATAGATTTAAGGGATCAGATCTGATAGAGTACCTGAAGAACTATGGACAGAGGTTCATGACACTGTACAGGAGACAGGGATCAAGACCATCCCCAAGAAAAAGAAATGCAAAAAAGTAAAATGGCTGTCTGAGGAAGCCTTACAAAGAGCTATGAAAAGAAGGGAAGCGAAAAGCAAAGGAGAAAAGGAAAGATATACCCATTGGAATGCAGAGTTCCAAAGAATAGCAAGGAGAGATAAGAAAGCCTTCCTCATTGATCAATGCAAAGAAATAGAGGGAAACAATAGAATGGGAAACACTAGAGATCTCTTCAAGAAAATTAGAAATACCAAGAGAACATTTCATGCAAAGATGGGCTCGATAAAGGACAGAAATGGTATGGACCTAACAGAAGCAGAAGATATTAAGAAGAGGTGGCAAGAATACACAGAAGAACTGTACAAAAAAGATCTTCACGACCCAGTTAAACACGATGGTGTGATCACTCACCTACAGCCAGACACCCTGGAATGTGAAGTCAAGTGGGCCTTAGGAAGCATCACTACGAACAAAACTAGTGGAGGTGATGGAATCCCAGTTGACCTATTTCAAATCCTAAAAGATGATGCTGTGAAAGTGCTGCACTCAATATACCAGCAAATTTGGAAAACTCAGCAGTGGCCACAGGACTGGAAAAGGTCAGTTTTCACTCTAATACCAAAGAAAGGCAATGCCAAAGAATACTCAAACTACCACACAATTGCACTCATCTCACACGCTAGTAAAGTAATGCTCAAAATTCTCCAAGCCAGGCTTCAGCTATACATGAACTGTGAACTTCCAATGTTCAAGCTGGTTTTAGAAAAGGCAGAGGAACCAGAGATCAAATTGCCAACATCTGCTGGATCATCAAAAAAGCAAGAGAGTTCCAGAAAAACATCTATTTCTGCTTTATTGACTATGCCAAAGCCTTTGACTGTGTGGATCACAATAAACTGTGGAAAATTCTGAAAGAGATGGGAATTCCAGACCACCTGACCTGCCTCTTGAGAAACCTGTATGCAGGTCAGGAAGCAACAGTTAGAACTGGACATGGAACAACAGACCGGTTCCAAATAGGAAAAGGAGTACGTCAAGGCTGTATATTGTCACCCTGCTTATTTAACTTATATGAAGAGTACATCATGAGAAACACTGGGCTGGAAGAAGAACAAGCTGGAATCAAGATTGCCGGGAGAAATATCAATAACCTCAGATATGCAGATGACACCACCCTTATGGCAGAAAGTGAGAAGAACTAAAGAGCCTCTTGATGAAAGTGAAAAAGGAGAGTGAAAAAGTTGGCTTAAAGCTCAACATTCAGAAAATGAAGATCATGGCATCTGGTCCCATCACTTCATGGCAAATAGATGGGGAAACAGTGGCTGATTCTATTTTTCTGGGCTCCAAAATCACTGCAGATGGTGACTGCAGCCATGAAATTAAAAGACGCTTACTCCTTGCAAGGAAAGTTATAACCAATCTAGACAGCATATTAAAAAGCAGAGACATTATTTTGCCAACAAAGGTCCATCTAGTCAAGGCTATGGTTTTTCCACTAGTCATGTATGGATGTGAGAGTTGGACTATAAGGAAAGTTGAGCGCCGAAGAATTGATGCTTTTGAACTGTGGTGTTGAAGAAGACTCTTGAGAGTCCCTTGGACTGCAAGGAGATTCAACCAGTTCATCCTAAAGGAGATCAGTCCTGGGTGTTCATTGGAAGGACTGATGTTGAAGCTGAAACTCCAATACTTTGGCCACCAAATACGAAGAGCTGACTCATTGGAAAAGACCCGGATGCTGGGAAAGATTGAGGGCAGGAGGAGAAGGGGACAACAGAGGATGAGATTTTTGGATGGCATCACGGATTCAACGGACATGAGTTTGGGTAAACTCTGGGAGTTGGTGATGGACAGGGCAGCCTGACGTGCTGCAGTCCATGGGGTCACAAAGAGTCGGAGATGACTGAGCCACTGAACTGAACTGAATTGAAGTGTGTACAGTGAAAGTGAAACTCACTCAGTCGTGTTGACTCTTTGCGATCCCATGGGCTATATATATAATCCATGGAATTCTCCAGGCCAGAATGCTGGAGTGGGTAGCCGTTCCCTTCGCCAGGAGCTCTTTCCTACCCAGGGATTGAACCCAGGTCCCCTGTACTGCAGGCCGATTCTCTACCAGCTCAGCCACCAGGGAACCATGTACAGTGTGCACACGACCTTCCCAAAGTCCCTAACTTTCTCCTCCCCCAGGCAACCATGAGTTTGCTTTCTAAGTCTTTGAGTATCTTTTGGTTTTGTAAGTCATTGCAGCACTGTTTACAATAGCCAAGACATGGAAGCAAGCTAAATGTCCATCAAGAGAGGGATGGGTAAAAAGATGTGGTACATATATACAATGGAGTATCACTCGGCCATTAAAAATATGAAATAACGCCATCTGCAGCAACATGGATGGACCTACAGAGAGTCCTATTAAGTGAAGTAAGTCAGACAGAGAAAGAGAGATATTGTATGACATCCTTATATGTGGAATATAAAAAGAAATGATACAAACGAATTCACTGAATATTTTATCTAGCAGTCATGCTCAAATCTTTAGCCATGAAGAATCTAACAAGACTCTCTGAATCTCTTCCCAAATACCTTAGGGAAGGAGTTATAATCTTCCCAGTTTGGTCCTGGGATCCATGCCCAAGTTGATTGGCACTGGCCAGGTCACAGGACATTTATACTCTCCTTAGGGAGGATGATGGGGATGCTTGCAGACCTTGTGTAGGAGTCCAAGACAGGTACACTGGATTGTCCCAGGGTCAGTGCTCTGCTAGGAGGACAAGTCAAAAGGGCAAAAGCCCAGAAGTGTTTAAGACGTAAGCAGGACAATGGATAACGGAATGTAAGTGGGTAGAAAAGGAAATAAAAGCAGGACTTTATTAAACTGGTTACAGTATTTTAATTTTATATCAAAAAAGTATTGAGGGATTTCCCTGGTGGTCCAGTGGTTAAGATTCTGCCTTCCAACGCAGGGGACTTGGGGTCAATCCCTGGTCAGGGAACTAAACCCCACATGCCGAGGGGCAACTGAGCCAGCGTACTACAACTAACACTCGACACAGCCAAAACAAATGAATAAATACAGAAATATTTAAAAAAAATTTTTTTTTATTTAAATATTGAATTTTATTTATATCAAAAGAGATAACAACGTATACTCGAAACGCTATAGGTTCTGGGCTATACATATTAATACATATATGTAGTTCCACAGATGACCTGAGAGTGTAAGCAGTGTCTTATTGTGATATTGTGACATAATAAGAACATATATTTTGGTGCTTGTGCCTGACTACTGGCCAAAGCTCCTACAACTATTACAATTTTTTAAGCAGTAAAGAGTCTTGAGAATACATTGGACAGCAAGGAGTTCAAACCAGTAAATCCTAAAGGAAATCAACTCTGAATATTCATTGGAAGGACTGATCTTGAAACTGAAGCTCCAATACTTTGGCCACCAGATGCAAAGAGCTGACTCACTGGAAAAGACCTTGATGCTAGGAACGATTGAAGACAGAAGGAGAAGAGCGTGACACAGGATAAGATGACTGAATGGCATCACTGATTCAATGGACATGAACTTGGGCAAATTCCGGGAGATAGTGAGGGACAGGAAGGCCTGATATGCTACAGTCCATGGGGTCACAACGAGTCAGACATGATTTAGCAACTAAATAGCAACAACAAGCAATAAAGCTGTTAGAAGCATATTTTGTTTTAATATTTAAAAGTTCTGCTCCTGACTCAGAGTTATAAATCATGTGGAATATTCTGGATGATAGAAACATCTTTTGTTCTAACAAGGCAACTCTTGGAGAGCTTCTTGAATAAATTCAGGATGGCCTGTCAGCAAAAAACCAAGTCCTGATTAGAAGTTTAGAATTTTTGTCCCATTCCCCTCTTCCAGGGGAGGGAGAGGGGAGAGAGCTTGAGTTAATAATTTATCACGTGTATGTGATTAAACCTCCATAAAAATTGTTGAGATATGGGGTTCAGAAGCTTCCAGGTTCATGAACACATAGATGAGTCAAAAAGGTGGTGCTTCCCAGCTCCTAGGGGAGAGGAGACCCTTCTGGTTTACACTGTATGTATCTTCATCAGGGTGTTCATCTGTGTTTGTTATTATATCCTTTATTAATAAACTGCTAAATGCAAATGTTTTGATTTCTGTGAGCTATTCTAGCAAATTATTAAGCCTGAGGAGGGGGTCATGGGAGCCCTGATTGATAGCCAGTGGCTCAAAAGTACAGGTGACAATTTGGGATTTTCAGTTGGAGTCTGAAGTGGGTCAATCTCATGGGATTGAGACTTTACCTTGTGAGCTAACTCTAGGCGATTGTGTCAGAATTAAACTCAATTGTAGGACACCCTACAGGTGGTTAGTCAGAAGTATCCTGAGCGTGAGAGTAAAGAAAAACACAGTGTGATTTTCTTAGACACTTAACAATAACAGGGTAAGTAAAATGCATCTTTGACCTCAATTTCTGAAGACTATGGAGAGACTGGATTTTCCAGGGCAAACTTGTTGTTCATTGGTGTTTACATTATGTCCACTTCATTTCAATGGAAGGAAAGCTTCACTGAAAAGATCTAGCTAGCAGTTGAATCATCAGCTTAGGTGGAGTGCATAGTAAGTGAAACAGAGCTTAGAACATAGATGTTTTGTAAAGATAGCTAAGAAGACAGCATGTACCCCAGATTATTTATAGCAACAGAAGTTCAAAACTGGGATGTGGAAGCAATGAGCAAACATTGAAAATCTACTATGTGCAAGTCCTATTCTTAAAAACGAACCTGAGTCAATTTGAACATGTACAACTTCTAAGTTCTTTGTAGTCGGTACAATCAGTCAAAAAAATTTCTCTTCCAATAAAAGCCAAGATTCCAAAGGGATAATTCAATCAGGTACCCAGAATCTTCCCGTGTTCTTGGTGTGAGACCTCTTGAAGGATTTAGCCTAGGGCATCATTGCTAAGGGGGCTTCCCTGGTGGCTCAGATGGTAAAGAATCTGCCTGCAATGAAGAAGACGATTCTACAGTTCCGATCCCTGGGTAAGAAAGAGTTCCCTGGAGAAGGGGATGGCAACCCACTCCAACCCATTCTTGCCTGGAGAATCCCATGGACAGAGAAGCCCAGCGGGCTATACCCCATGGGGTCACAAAGAGTTGTAGAAGGCTGAGTGGCTGACACACACGCACACACATCATTGCTAAGGGTAGAGACTACAAGCCTCTTGGGATTTGTACCTCCTACTTAGACAATGGGAGGGAATATTTTTAGAAAAAAGTCAGGTATCAGGGACTTCCCTTGTAGTCCAGTGGTAAGACTCCATGCTTCCAATGCAGGGGACACAGGTTCGATCCCTGGTGGGGGAACTAAGATCCAGCAGTCTGCACAGCATGGCCACAAAAGAAAAGAAAAATCATTCAAGATATCTTGAATATCTTTATACTGTTCCATAGGCCATTGATTTTACCAGTAAACCCATTTCTCATGTTTAGTTGACAAATCACACATTTTTTTTCTTGGCTGAACCACGCAGTATGAGGAATCTTAGTTCCCCAATCAGGGATCAAACCTGCACCCCCTGCACAGGAAGTGCGGATTCTTAACCACTGGACCACCAGGGAAGTCCCAGCAAGTGATAAAGTGTCACGGCTTAGTCAAGATAATGGTAACAGAAGTGTTTGCAAAAGCTTCCTCTAAAAGCCAGAAAACTACCACTCTGGACTATGCTATTATTATTATTATTATTTTTTAGCTTTTCATTACAAACAATTTTTATACATACAGAAAAAAAGAGAGAATAGTATAATGAACACCCACATACACATCACCTAGACAATAATTCTTATCATCTTTCATAATAATTTTTAACATCTTATCATAATTACTCAAGTATTATATAGTTGATTATAGGCCTCATGATATTTTTACCCTTAAATTCTTAATGATCCATTTCTAACAACCTAATACATTTCCCCATGATCACAATACCACATCACACTGAATAAAACTAACAGTAATCCATGATAGTCTCTCATGCTCAATCTGTACTCAGATTTCCACATTTGTCCCCACAATGTCTTTTACATTTGATTTTTAAAAATCAGACCCAATGAGGATCTTGCCTTGCATTTGGCTGTTACTGGCTTGTACCTTCTAGATTACAAAGCTGGTAGCATCTAAATCACTGCTTAATCTAAATGGTGCACACATAACAACAGAATCTATATGTTAAAATATGTTAAAGAAAATTACAGACCTCATAATGACGTTACTAGATATTTTACCAACATCATCTCATTTATCCCTTCCCCCCAAAGAAGAAGGTTTCCAAAAGACTGAGCCAGGCTAACATGCATTATCTGCAGAAAAGAGGAATCTGCCTTTCCAATTCAATCTGAGAACTCTGAAGTTAAGAGAACAGATGATTCCAACACCAGACATGGAGAAACACTGGCCGATGGTGTAACATGCAAACACTCAGTTATGGTTCTTGAAGGCTAAGATTTGGCCTCTAACCACTTTTCCATTGCCTTTTGTCCACACACAGGTACCCAGATCTAGTCAATGTTAGTTGACAGCCAGGGACAAGGGCAGAGAGAGATTTTCTAGTACAGAAAATGACTAGGACAGGAGAATACCATGCCTGTGCTTGCACGAGCTCAGTCGCTCAGTCGTGTCCGACTCTTTGCTATCCCATGGACTGTAGCCCACCAGGCTCCTCTGTCCATGCGATTTCCCAGACAAGAACACTAGAGTGGGTTGCCATTTCCTCTTCCAGGAGATCTTCCCAACCCAGGGATTGAACCTGCATCTCCTGAGTCTCCTGCATTGGAAGGCAGATTCTTTACTACTGAGCCACTTGGGAAGCCCATGTTTGCATGCTGCTGCTGCTGCTAAGTCGCTTCAGTCGTGTCCGACTCTGTGCAACCCCATAGACGGCAGCCCACCAGGTTCCCCCGTCCCTGGGATACATGAAGCCTCCTTAAATTTTGTGTCCTGGGTACCTCCCTCACCTCACCTAGGGTACCTAGGCCCTACCCTGAGACCTCAGGCACCTCACCTGTACAAACAATGTCAACGCATCCTGAAAACGCACTGAGTCTGAAATTCCCTCTTATAAAGACTTTGGAAATCAAAGCAGGCATTCTTGGTAACTGTTTGTAGGTTACTTGAATTTCGGCATCTTAAGATTTGAGACTCCCAGGGCCTCTGAGAGTCCAGAGAAAGCCTATGTGTGACTTCAGAAAGGTGCTTTGTCAGGACAAGACTCTGCAGAGGGTACCCACTGGACAGGCAGTGGCCTGGGGGGAGCGCAGAAACTGCTCCTCCCAAATGGCAGGGATCTATGATCTGTACCTCGGACGTGGGTGATGAGAAATGGGTACTGGAGAGACCTTTCCTAATCCACCCAAGACATTTGCTAGGAAACTTTGGGCTTCACCTGACTCGGTCATGCCGGTTTCCTCATCTCTAAAATGTGAGTAATCATCATTATTTTTTTAGCGTTTTTGTTAAGGAGTAAAAGAGTCATCTGTAAAGCACTTTGTGTCTGTAACATAGTTGTGTGTGCGGGCATGTGCGTGCCGTCATGTCCAACTCCTTGGAACCCCATGGACTGTAGCCCACCAGGCTCCTCTGTCCGCGGGATTTCCCAGGCAAGAATACTGGAGCGGGGTGCCATTTCCCCCTCCAGGGGATCTTCCAGACCCAGGAAATAGAACCTGCATCTCTTTCATCTCCAGCATTGGCAGGCAGATTCTTTACCATAGGTGGTGCTCATTAAATGCTAATTTCTCTAGAAGAGCTCAATAGAAAGTTAATACATCCGGTTCCTTCAGGAGACATTCCAGCAGTAGTGCAGGTCTGAGACCTGCCAGGACCTGAGATGATGATGAAAATAGAAATAATACTAAGGAGGAAGGGGAAGGGAAGAGGAAGGGCTGGTAAGTGGGGCAAAGGCGAAGAGGAGGGAAATGGTGAGGGAGAGGAAGGAGAATTTAGTGTCTTTGGTTCTGCCAGATACTGTTCTAGGAAATACACACGGATTCATTTATTTAATCCATGTATATAAGAGGGGCTTCCCTGATAGCTCAGTTAGTAAAGAATCCGCCTGCAATGCAGGAGACCCCCATTTGATTCCTGGGTCAGGAATATCCTCTGGAGAAGGGATAGGCTACCCACTTCAGTATTGTTGGGGTTCCCTTGTGGCTCAGCTGGTAAAGAACCCACCCGCAATGTGAGAGACCTGGGTTAGACCCCTGAGTTGGGAAGATCCCCTGGATTAGGGAAAGGCTACCCACTCCAGTATTCTAGCCTGGAGAATTCCATGGACTATATAGTCCATGGGGTCACAAAGAGTTGGACACAACTAAGCAAATTTCACTCACTCACTAACTCATTTAATCCTCCCAACCATATGAGGTAGTAATTCGTAAAATCCTGGTGTAGAGATGCAAAAGGATCCTCTCCAGAGTCCTGAGACTCCTCTGGCACAGTAAGAGCTAAAAACTAAAGGCAGAAGAGGAAATTGTCTTTGTTTTTTCTCTCCAGTCCATGTCGATATCTGTCCAAGCTGGGTCTCCTAACCTGGCCTGTGGCAAAGAGGTCAGGGTATACACACTGCCTGCCCAGAGGGGTATCATGCTTGGACTTCCAGCATGAACATCCTCTCCTTCAACCAGCTTCTAATATTGTGAATTATCAAACAAGTTGTGCTGTTCTTATAACACTGGAGCTAATGATGAACATTAGATGCTCAGATGATTGCCTTTGTGCTTTATAAAATAGAAACGCTTGCTTGTTCACTGGAGTTTCAGAAAATCCACTCCCAATTTGTAGTCCAAGTTCCCACATGCTGACTTTCAATCATTTGCCAAAAGCCTTGCCAGTTCTTTATCTGTCAGCAAAATGGGTGTGTTTCATAAATGGGTGTGTGTTCACCATCCCTGAGAACTTTCAGTGAACCTCATCATTTCTGTCATCAACTTCTTCGCACCACTGATACGGAAATGCACTGTAAGGAACAAAAGTCAGTTTACCCAAAACAAATGATGGATTTTAGCACTTGTAAAGCGTGTCCTGACTTCTCTCAACTTCCTCCCATGCAGCTTTTTACATTGTTAACATAATCACTGATGGATCTCTTCAAGTGCAAAGCAATGAAAGGTCTTTTAAAATGCGTCCAGCCCCAGAATTCTCCGCTATCAAGATCCACGTTGACAGAAAGAGTTTTGATCATTTCCAGCCTTCCGACAAACAGGTCACATATATATCATAAACCAGTATTTTTACTTATTCAGCAAATATTGACCGAACACCAACAATGTGCCAGGATTTGTCGAGTCTGGCAGAGAATTCAGAAATCGTCTTGGGGTGGAATAGGGGATGGAGAAAGCCTAGAAACAGCAGAGAAGCAATTCCTAGAGGCACGGGGAAGCTGGGGAAAGAGCAGGGCACTAGCAGGGGCTCCCTCGGCTAGAGAAAATGTCTGTGAAAGCACCAGACACAATGCAGGTTCTGTCTCAAATATTTGAATCTATTCCATCAACACCATTTGGCTGGCAGGAAGTCCCTGCTCTCTGTGGATTTGCTAACAGGAGACACAAACCTCTGACATAATGAAGTGGCAGGAGGCATGCTTTTACTCCAGTTTCCCTTCAAGGGAGAGAAGAGTGGCTCAAGTCGCTTCCGTTAATCCCAGGGCACACATTTTCGTGTGGGTGTGCTCACTGGTGTGCAATCGTCTCTTAAACCCAATTCACTTCAGCCAACTAACTGATATTTTCAAACAATAAGAAAAAGGAGGCTCACAGCGAAGTGTGAACACTGGGCTCTTTCTTAGAATGAGACGAAGCCTCATCTCCTGGAGAAGACGGTTTGCTGTTTTCTCTCTCTGCTCTGCTCCATTCTTGTACATTTTTGACACTGTACACAAACAAGCTACAGGCTGAAATCAGTCCTCTTGACCGTATTTAGCTACCAGGGAATCTGGGAGAAACTCTAGATTTTAGAAGAGTAATAATTCAGAAAGTTTGCTTTTAAGGAGAGGCAATGTAATTATTGCACAGAAGAAAATTTTCATGCAGCCCGAAGAAAATTATCTACAAAACCTAAATGAGCTGCAGTACTTGCTAAATCGACTTTCTGTTACTTAGAAAACAGTATTCTTCAGCAGAGCCCACAACATTGTAATGAAAAAAGCCATCTACTAAGCCTGGCCTGATTGACTTGGTCAAATGGTATATAAATTAAATCCATCTGAAGAATGTGATCTCCAAATGGGATTTTCAATTCCATAAGACTGCAGTTTAAAAATGTATGTGAAGTAAGAAAGAGTAAAACCATTCCCCCTCCCCCCTCTTCCCCAAGACTGGCGAACTTGGCAGTCCACATGGAAAATGAGCCAGTTCTTCCCCTGCTGAAAAAATCCATTCAAAATGATTTCATAGTTTTCCTTCCTTATCCTTTGGAATGTGGAAGCCATTTTCCAGTGGATTTTAAGAAAAAAATTCTGAATTTAACCCTTTGAGAGAAGATTTTTTTCTTCTCTTTTTTCATTTCTCTAAGGGTATGTAGAATAATGCAATGGAGTTTTTTGGATTTTTCTTTTTTTAAGCACAAATGTTGTAGGCAGAAATTTGATTTAACCTTATTTAATGAGGACCCAAGGGAAACAGTTGTGCCTAATACAATGCAAAGTTCTATAATTGAACTAATGTGATTCTGCAGCCACCTGCCAGGGAACTATCAATGCAGGTAGACTAAATGATATAGAAAAAAAAAATTTTTTTTTGCTTTTGTATTGCAGAATTAAATAAACTAATTCAAAATCACCAGTTGATGCAGCCACTATGGAAAACAGTATGCAGTTTCCGCAAAGAAAACTAAAAATAGAGTTGCCATATTATCCAGCAACCCCACTCCTGGGCATATGCCCAGACAAAACTATACTTTGAAAAAATACATGCAACCCTATGTTCACAGCAGCACTGTTTATAACAGCCAAGACATGGAAGCAACTTAAATGTCCACAGACAGATGAATGGATATAAAAGATGTGGTACAAAGAAACAGTGGAATATTACTCAGTCATTTAAAAGAATGAGGTAATGTCACGGGCAGCAACATGGATGGACCTAGAAATTATCCTACTGAGCGAAGTAAGTCAGAAAGAGAAAGACAAGTGCCGTATCATATCACTTATACGTGGAATATAAAATATGACCCAAATGAACGTATCTATGAAACAGAAACAGACTCACAGATACAGAGAACAGACTTGCGGGTGCCAAAGAGGAAGGGGGGTGGGAAAAGGATGGAGTGGGAATCTGGGATTAGCAGATGCAAAGTATTATATATAGATTGGATACAACTTCCCTGGCATTGCAGTGCTTAAGATTCCACACTTCCACTGCATGGTGTGCAGGTTTGATCTCTAGTAGAACTAAGAGCCTGCCTGCCGTGCAGTGCAGCAAAAAAAAAAACCAAAGGTAAACAACAAAGTCCTATTGTGTAACACAGGGAACTCTGTTCAGTATCTTGTGATGTCATAATGGAAAAGGATACGAAAAAGAATATGTGTATAACTGAGTTACTTTGCTCTACCGCAGAAACTAAACACAAATTGTAAATAAACTATACCTCATGAAGCTTTCCTTAAAAAACATCACCAGTTGAAGACTGCTAGCTTTTGTAGGCAGGTTGGATTCTTTCTGGAATGCCTTTCTTCCCTTGTCTATTGCCTATCCTAAGCCAAACTCTATTCCAGGTAGATAAATACATACTCGCTTATATATACACAAAATGTATCTTCCAGAAGAGAAACAAACAAACAACAACAACAAGAAACTTTTGCTTTTTTTTTTTTGGCTGCACTGTGCAGCTTACAGGATCCTAGTTCCCTGACCAGCGATTGAACCTGTGCCACAGCAGTGGGAGCACTAAGTCTTCATCACCTGACCACAAGGGAATTTTCCCAACCTTTATGTTTCTATGGGCTTCCCTGGTGGCTCAGATTGTAAAGAATCTGTCTGCAATGCAGGAGACTCGGGTTCGATCCCTGGGTTGGGAAGATCCCCTAGAGAAGGAGATGACAACCCACTTCAGTATTCTTGCCTGGAGAATGGACAGAGGAGCCGGGCGCGCTACAGTCCATGGGGTCGCAAAGCGTTGGACACGACTTGAGTGACTAACACTTTCACATACTTGTGTTTATACAAAGGGTAGTACAGCAAAATATTAAATCTGTGCCTTTTTTTTTTAACTCAAGATATACATTTGACAAAGGCACTACGTCTGCAACAACTGGATATTTACATTCAAATAACATGAATCAAGACACAGACTTTCCATCTGTCACAAAAGTTAACTCAAAATGGATCACCTAAATGTAAAATCAGTTCAGTTCAGTTGCTCAGTCGTGCCTGACTCTTCGCGACCACATGGACCATAGCCCGCCAGGCCTCCCTGTCCATCACCAACTCCCAGAGTTTACTCAAACTCATCTCCATTAAGTCAGTGATGCCATCCAACCATCTTATCCTCTATCATCCCCTTCTCCTCCTGCCTTCAATCTTTCCCAGCATTAGGGTCTTTTCAAATGAGTCAGGTCTTTGCAACAGTGTAAAAATTCTAGAAGATAACTTAGGAGAAAACCCAAATAACCATGAGTATGGTGAATGCCTTTTTATTTATTTATTTGGCAGTGCCTCAAAGCTTGAGGGATCTTTGTTCCCTGACCGGGGATCAAACCCATGTCCCTGCTGTGAAATCAGGGAGTCTTAACCACCAGATTGCCAATGGATGCCTTTTTCAATACAACACAGAAAACAGGATCCATAAAAGAAAAAACTGATGAGCTATTTTTCATTAAAATAAAAAACTTCTGCTCAATGAAACACATTGCCAAAAGAATGAAAAAACAAGCCACAGATTGGGAGAAAATATTTGCAAAAGATGATATCTGTTGATGGACTGTTATCCAAAAAAATATGAAGAACTCTTAACAATTAAGTGGGTATCATGAAAATATATTTGATCTTTGCCCCCAGTTCCCGACATAGAACTCCTAAAACTCTAGGGATTTTCTCAGTAATAGGAGTATCTTTTTATCTATAATGAGCACCTTTCACTACAATGAGTTTATGCTAATGAGGGGCTCATACAGGGGCCCTTAGATAACCTAGACCTAATGATTAGAGGGTCATAGCTTTCAGCCCTACCCACCAACCTCGGGAAGGGAAGGGAGGAAAAAGATTGAGCTATAGGAGAGTTGATGAAACTATTAAAGTGCTAGGAGGGGGACTTCCTTGGAGGTCCAGTGGCTAAGACTCCCTGATTCCAATGTAGGGAGACCAGGGTTTGATCCCTGGTCAGGGAACTAGATGCCATGGGCCACCAAATAAGAGTTCATATGCTGCAATTGAAAGATTCCTCGCGTGGATCCTGTATGCCACCACTAAGACCCAGAGCAGCCAAGTAAATAATAAAAATAAAATAAATACGTATCTCTTTTTTTTAAACAGTGCTAGGAGGTGCTGCATACAGAGTGGGTGTGGAAGCTTTGTGACTCTTCCTACCCCTACTCTTTACCCTATGAATCCCTCCCTCTGATTGTTCATGAATTGTATCTTTTCTAATAATAGGTGAACATAATTAAGCATTTTCCCGAGTTTCTTCAGCCATTATAGCAAATTACTGAACACCAGAGTGCTTCGTGAGAAGCCCTGGATTTGTCATTCATCAGGTAAAAGTGTAGGTAGCCTGGATACTTCATTTGCAGTTGGCATCTGAAGAGGGGCAGTCTTTTGAGCCTGAGCCCTTCAACTTGTGGGATCTGATGCTAACTCCAGGTAGACAGCGTCAGGATGAATGGAATAGTTGGGCACCCCACTGGTGTCAGAAAACTGATAGTGCTGGAAAAGATACCACATATTTGATGAAAAGACACCATGTATTTCAAGTCTTGAGGGGAAAATTCTCACAATTAAAAAAAAAGAAGAAGAACAAACAACCTGATTAAAAATGCACTGGATGGGAATTTCCTGGTTGTCCAGTGGTTAAGACTCAGTGCTTTCACTACCAGAGCCTTGGGGTTCAATCTCTGGTCAGGGAGCCAAGATCCTGCAAGCCATGTGGCATGGCCAATGAAAAAAGAAAAATGGACTGGACTTGAACAGAGAAGATATACAGATGGCAAGGAAGCTGGCTTCAGAGACCTTTTCTTTTCTTTTCTTTTTTGCCATGCCACGTGGCATGTTTCCTGTTGTTGTTCAGTGGCTAAGTTGTGTCTGACTCTTTGTGACCCTATGACTGCAGCAAGCCAGGCTTCCCTGTTCTTCACTAGCCCCCAAAGTTTGCTCAAACTCATCTCCATTGAGTCAGTGATGCCATCCAACCATCTCATCCCCTGTCATCCCCTTCTCCTCCTGCCCTCAATCGTCCCCAGCATCAGGGTCTTCTCCAATGAGTTGGCTCTTTGCATCAGGTGGCCAAAGTACTGGAGCTTCAGCTTCAGCATCAGTCCTTCCAATGAATATTCAGGGTTGATTTCATTTAGGATTGACTGGTTTGACCTCTTTGGGACAATTGCTGTCAGCAATTCCCTGACCAGGTATCAAATCCGAGCCCCCTTCAGTGAAAATGTGGAGTCTTAACCGCCTGACTGCCAGGGAAGTCTCCCCAGAGAACTTCCTCTTAACCATGAAGCCATGAAAGTGAAAGTGAAAGTTAACTCTCTTAGTCATGTCTGACTCTTTGTGACCCCATGGACTGGAGCCTACTAGGCTCCTCCATCCATGGAATTTTGCAGGAAAGAGTACTGGAGTGGGTTGCCATTTTCTTCTCCAGGGGATCTTCCCGACCTAGGGATCGAACCCTGGTCTTCCACATTGCAGGCAGATACTTTAACATCTGAGCCACCTGGGAAGCCCCATGAGGCCATATTCACTACTAGTTGCCAAAGACTGTATTTTAAATGTACTATTTCATTATTAATCTTTACAGCCCAATCTGATTTAAAACTATTAAACCTCTTTTACACATGGGGAAACACAGACTAGAAAAAAAATCAAGTCACACACCCAAGGTCACCTACCACCTACCAGGCTTGGTGCATGCATGCTAAGTCACTCAGTCACGTCCAACTCTTTGCGACCCCATGGACTGTACCCCTGCCAGGCTTCTCTGTCTATGGGATTTCACAGGCAACAGGACTGGAGTGAGTTGCCATGCTCTTCTCCAGGAGATCTTCCCAACCCAGGGATCAAACCCACATTTCTTATGTCTCCTGCATTGGCAGGTGGGTTCTTTACCACTAGCACCAATAATAATAACCAATCTGCTTATTACTGGTATTTCAAGCTGACCAACTTTCTATTACTCTTTTGGCACACCTCATATCATCTATAAAACTGCATTACTTATGTATCCATTTATCTGATTTTTAGTTGAAGGTAAATAAATCTTGTAATCAGAGCTTCTGGTGAGGGTGATGCATCAGAAATACCATATTGACACATCTCCTTTTGCTCAAAGCAAATAACTTGACATTACAGTTAACCCATGAAGTTGTTTTGCAGAGAAATTTATTTTCCTTGGACTTTTAGAAAATGGCACAGTGGCCTCTTCTCATTCCAGCATCGTAAAATGCTCTCCTCTCATGAAAAGTGCTTAGCAGCACTTTCTCCTCACTCTACCACAAACCACCATTCTTTTTTTTCTTTTTTAAAAAATGAATTAATTTTGACTGCACCAGGTCGCAGTTGCAGCACCTGGAATCTTTTAGTTGTGTCATGCAGGATCTAGTTCCATGACCAGGGATTGAACCTGGGCCCCCTGTCTTGGGAGCACAGAGTCTTTAGCCACCGAACCACCAGGGAAGTCCCTATAAACCACTATTACTTTAATATTTACTGCCATTTGTTACAGAACAGACATTATCCTAAGAGCTAAGTTACAATGATGAACAAAACAGCTATGGTCTCTACACTTATGGGAGATTTGATTCTATGTGGGAGACAGACATAAATAGTCATCCAAATTTATGTTGGGGCTTCCCACGTGGCACAGTGGTAAAGAATCCGCCTGCCAATTCAGGAAATGCAAGAGATACAGATTTGATCCTTGTGTCGGGAAGATCCCCTGGAGGAGGAAATGGCAACCTGCTCTGGTATTCTTGCCTGGAGAATTCCATGGACAGAGGAGCCTGGCAGGCTACAGTCCATGAGGTTGCACAGAGTTGGACACAGCTGAGCACACCACAGCCTAAATTTATATTGATGAACTGTGATAATTGTTCTGATGGGAAAGTACGTTGCTCTGAGAGCCTGTAACAGGGCAGTGGGTTTAGTTCTCTGATGTGTGTTGAGGGGAGGGTATTGAAAACAAAAATCCCTCAGGAAGTAATATCTGCAGCAAGAGCTGCAGAAAGCGGGGGACGGAGGAGGCGCACTCAAGGGCTCAAGAAGACTCTGGGGTGCCTGGAGTGCTGGTGACTGAGGAGAACAGGTGATAACTGGGCTGGAGAGGGAGTAGCTATCAGCCAGAGAGCACTCAACACTTTGTGGGACATCAAAGGATTTTGGTTTTGGGTCCAAAAACAATGGAAACTCTTAGAAGGATTTTGAGCATTTTTTCACTTCACCATTTCTTCTTCTTTTTTTTTTTTAATTAAAAAAATTTATTTATTTTTGGCTGTGCTGGGTCTTCATTGCTTTGCATGGGCTTTCTCTATTTGCAGTGAGCAGGGGCTACTCTCTGTTGCAGTGCTCGGGCTTCTCACTGCAGTGGTTCCTCTTGTTGTATCAGTTCCTCATGAATATTCAGGGTTCATTTCCTTTAGGATGGACTGGTTTGATCTCTGTGCAGTCCAAGGGACCCTCAAGAGTCTTCTCCAACACCTCAGTTCAAAAGCATCAATTATTCTGTACTCAGCCTTCTTTATGGTCCAACTCTCACAGCCATACATGACTACTGGAAAAACCACAGCTTTGACTAGACAGACCTTTGTCGCAAAGTAATGTCTCTGTTTTTTAATATGCTGTCTAGGTTGGTCATAGCTTTTCTTCCAAGGAGCAAGTGTCTTAATTTCATGGCTGCAGTCACCAACCATCTGCAGTGATTTTGGAGCCCAAAAAAATAAATGAAGTCTCTATTTCCCCATCTATTTGCCATGAAGTGATGCGACCAGATGCCAAGATCTTAGCTTTTTGATTGTTGAGTTTCAGGCCAGCTTTTTCACTCTCCTCTTTCATCTTCATCAAGAGGCTCTTTAGTTCCTCTTTGCTTTCTGCCATAAGGGTGGTGTCATCTGCATATTTGAGGTTATTCACATTTCTCCTGGCAATCTTGATTCCAGTTTGTGCTTCATCCAGCCTGGCATTTTGTAAGATGTACTCTGCATATAAGTTAAATATTAGCCTTTGTGGCTCAGCCTGTAAAGAATCCACCTGCAGTGCAGGAGACCCAAGTTCTATCCCTGGGTTGGGAAGATCCCCTGGAGAAAGAAATGGCAACACACTTCAGTATTCTTGCCTGGAAAATCTGATGGACAGAGGAGCCTGGCAGTCTACACCCCACAGGGTTGCAAGAGTCGGATAAGCTACTTAACTATAAATTAGGGGTTCTCATAACCATCTTCTCAAATTTGAGAAGTGGCTAGAATGACTCACAGAGCTCAGGAAAGTGCTTTCCTTGCTGTTGAAAAGTGAAATTGATGGTCACTCAGTCGTGTCTGACTCTTTTCGACCTCATGGACTGTAACCTGCGAAGCTACTCTGTCCATGGAATTTTCCAGGCAAGAATACTGGAGTGGGTAGCCATTCCCTTCTCCAAGGACCTTCCCAACCCAGGGATTGAACCTGGGTTGGGTATAAACGATAGATCTCAGGAACAGCCAGGGGAAAAGATGAGAAGGGCAGGATATGAGGGAAGGGGCTTAGAGCTTTTGAAACAAGAGGGAAGGGGGTAGGTCCATACAACCTTTGAAAGAATAACTTAGCCCAAGGACCCAACATAACCTGATTAGAATCAAATGGGGCCGAGATGGCAGTTAAGTCAACTTCAATTAGATCTTGATCCTCAATATATGCTCACTGTAACACATCAGCAAGCTAAATGACAGAGTTGCCATGACAGTTCCAAGGCTGACCATCAAAGACCAAAAAGTAGGTGGTGGCCCAATTCCTGGAAATATCCCCCCCTCCCCCAAAACAGCTGGACTAATCCTCCCACTCATTAGCCTATGAAATTACCCAGTCCATAAAAGCTAACCACACCACATTTTGAGCCACATTCACCCTCTGTGATGGCCCACAGTCTGTCTGTGAATGTGTTCCTTCAATGGATATTCTTTTTTTAAAATTCCTTTTGTTTTTTATTCATTCTCTGTATTCCAGATCTTAAAAGATAATTTTGAGTGTTTCTATAGCAATCTATGATGTTAGCATCCTGCTATGTGAAAACTTTTTATTTCATGGAGCTCCATGTGAAGAAATCAGAGTTAATTCTTTTTTTTTTTTTTTTAACATGCTTCTGTGGTTTGGCTGTGCAATGGTTTCCAGGATCTTAGTTCTCCCAACCAGGGACCGAACCTGGTCCCTGGCAGTTAAAAGTGCTGAATCCTAACCACTGGACCTTCAGGGAATTCCCAGAAAAGACAATCTTATCACTGTAGAGATTCTAAGGGTTTTAGGAGCTATATGCCAGGGACATAGATGAAACCAGGGGCAGAGACTAAATGTTTCTTCTTCTTCTTACTCGGCCATGAGGCTTCTAGGGCTTCCCTGGCGGCTCCGAAGTTAAAGAATCTGCCTGCAATGCAGGAGACTGGGGTTCGATACCCATGTCAGGAAGATCTCTCAGAGAAGGGAGTGACAACCCACTCCAGTATTGCTGCTTAGAGAATCCCATGGACAGAGAAGCCTAGCGGGCTATAGTCCCTGGGGTTGCAAATAGTCAAACACAACTGAGTGACTAACACACATGCAGCTTTTGGGATCTTAATACCCTGACCAGGGATCATGTTCCCTACAGTGCAAGTGCAAACCACCAAGGAATTCCCTAAATCTTTGTTATTTATGATACTACAGATTTTAAGTTCCACTTCCAGGATGTGCTCAAGTTTCCATTTTTGAAAAATATCTCTGCACACGGTGGAAAATGGACTGGGGGAGTGATAAAGTGAGTGTTGATGGTGGTTTGATCTGGGAGATGAAGGAAGAGTTGAAGAGAAGAGCATACATCTGAGAAATACAAAGGTCCAACAGCAGGGCTGGGAGGCAGATGTCGGAGGCAAGGCAGGAAGAGCTTGACAGCGATATCTCCTTGGGGTCCGTCCGTGCAGCTGGACGGAGAGTGATGCCAACCACGAGGTCAGACCTGGAGAAGGACTAGGTTTAGAGCGAAAGTGTGTGAATTCAGCTTTCAGCACATCGTATTAAAGGTGCTTTAGAGACATTCTAGTAGAGATGTCAGACAAGCAGCTGGAGACACTCGCCTGAGACGGTGATGTGCTTCCAGATATTTCTGTCTGCGGCTCATTCTAAGATCACTTGGGGACAGAATACAAAGTGAGAAAAGCTGGAGGCTGAAACAACATAGTTCATGAACTTGACCAAATTCTCTTCTTCCATCCATCATTTGGTTTCTAATAAGTACAGAATCAATGCTTAAAGAATAGCATCTTTTAATATTTTTCTATGATTATTTAGACCTCATACTGGGCTGGTCAGAAGAGCAAGTAAAACATCAGTTGGTACACCTCCTTCCCTTACTCCATTACACATTTTTCAGGGACCGGAAAGAAGGCCACACCAAGGATCATTTTTATTTATTTTTGACTATGCTGGGTCTCAGTTGCTGCATGGGCTCTTCTCTAGTGGCAGTGAGCGGGCTTCTCGTTGTGGCTTCTCTGGTTGTGGAGCACGGGCTCCAGGGCGCGTGGGCTTCAACAGTTGCAGCGTGGGGGCTCAGTAGTTGTGGCTCCCGAAACCACTAGAGCACAGGCTCCATAGTTGTGGCACATTGAGCTTAGTGGCCCTGAAGCATGTGGGATCTTCCCAGATCAGGGATTGAACCAGTGCCTCCTGCATTGCCAGGCAGATTCTTTACCACTGGGCCACCAGAGAAGCCCCACTAAGGATCATTTCTTTAGTGTCTGGTTGTAGCCAGGAGAAAACTCTAACCACCATCCTCTACCAAACCTCACTGCCATTTCCTCTGGGAAATCCTTTCCTTGTCCTCCACATCCCACAGGTGAAAAGCCCATCTTTGTATCTTCCTATAAAAAAGATTGAGGGCAGGAGGAGAAGGGGGCAACACAGGATGAGATGGTTGGATGGCATCACCGACTCAATGGACATGAGTTTGAGCAAGCTCCAAGAGATGGTGAAGGACAGGGAAGTCTGGTGTGCTGCAATCCATGGGGTTGCCAAGAGTTGGACATGACTTAGCGACTGAAGAACAACAAATATGGAAGATATACTTTCATGAGAGCAACTCGCATCATCCCATTAAAGCATCAAGTGTTTTTTGGTACTGGTCTGTCTCTCTGCAAGACTGTGAGTTCTGGCAGATATGTTGTCAGAATTCACTTTTTCTTTGTATTTCTAAAACACTGCTGAACTCAAAGTAGGAATTGCCCAGCACATTTCTTTTTTAAATCAATAAACTTTAGGGGCTCCCCTGGTGGTCCAGTGGCTGAGATGCCATACTCCCAACGCAAGGGCTTGGGTTTGATCCCTGGTCAGGGAACTAGATACCACATGCTGCAACTAAAACATGGTGCAGCCAAATAAAGAAATATTTAAAAATAAATAAATAAGCTGTATTTTTTAGGGCTGTTTCAGGTTCCCAGAAAAATGGAGCAGAAAGTTCCATAGTCCTCCATTCCTGCACAAACATAGCTTCTCCCATGATCTAGCATCAGAGTGCCAGTGTACTTGATACAATTGATGAACCTACATTGACACATCATAATCACCTGAAGTTCATAGTACATGTTAGGGTTCACTCTTGCTGTTCCAATTTCTACTGCTTGGACAAATGCATAACGACATATATCCATCATTGTAGTATCATACAGAATAGTTTCCTGCCCAAAAAAATCCTCTGTATTCTTCCTGTTCTTCCCTCTCTCCTAACCCCTGGTAACCACTCATTTTTTTACTGTCTCCATAGTCTTGCCTTTTTTTTCCCCTCTCTCTTTTTAAAATTTTTTAGTTTATTTTAATTGGACGATAAGTGCTTTACAATATTGTAATGGGTTCTGCCATACATCAACATGAACCTGCCACAGGTATACACGTGCCCCCTCCCTCCTGTGCCCCCCTCCCACCCACCCCCCCCACTCCATCCCTCCAGTCTGTCACAGAGTGCAGACTTTGGGTCCCCTGTGTCATACACCACACTTCCACCAGCTATCTTTTTACATATAGTAATGTGTATGCTTCAATGCTATTCTCTCAAATCATCCTACCCTCTCCTTCCCCCCAACTGAGTCCAAGAGTCTGTTCTTTATGTTTGTGTCTCCTTTACTCCCTTACCTGTAGGACTGTTGGTACCATCTTTTTAGATTCCATATATATGCATTAATACACGATAATTGTCTTTCTCTCTCTTCCTTGGCAGCTCAGATGGTAAAGAATCTGCCTGCAATGCAGGAGACCCGGGTTTGATCCCTGGATCAGGAAGATCCCCTGGAGATGGGAATGGCAACTTACTCTAGTATTCTTGCCTGGAGAATTCCATGGACAGAGGAGCCTGGCAGGCTACAGTCCATGGGGTCGCAGAAGACTTGGACATGACTGAGAGACTAAACAACAACTTCTAACTTATTTCACTCTGTATAGTAGGCTCAACCACCTCATTAGGACTATAGTCTTGCCTTTTCTAGAATGCCATCTAGTTGAAATCATACAGTATGTGGCCTTTCCAGAATGGCTTGTTTCATGTTGTTAATACAGTTTTAAAATTCTCCTATGTCTTTTCATGGCTTGATAGCTTATTTTTTTTTAGTGCTGAATAATATTCCATTGTCTGGATGTGCCACAATTTATTTATCCATCTACCTCTTGAAGGACAATTCAGTTGCTTCCAAGTTTCAGCAATTACGAATGAAGCTGCTATAAATATGTGTGCATGCTTTTTGTGTGAACAGAAATTTTCAGTTCATTTGGGTAAATACCAAAGAATGTGACTGCTGGATTGTACAGGAAGATTCTATTTAGTTTTCTCAGAAACTACCAAGCCATCTTCCAAAGTGGTTGTACCATTTTGCATTCCCACCAACAATGAATGAGAGTTCCGACAGCTCTACCACACACCTATTAGAACAGCCAATATCTTTTAAAAGTTTTTAACTTTTCTACCTAAATGGACAGATTATATTTACTGGTAAGGAGATGTGAAGTACCTCAGAACTAAGAATTACTCAGTGATTTCCCTATTAGGAAAGTCCCAAATTCAAGCTTCTAAAACTTTGTGAAAATTAGATTAGAAAATGCAGCTTTAATTTATTTAGTCCCAATCAGTTTATAAAAAACATTTGCTATATTTTTATAAAAAGCATAACTTTGGGAGATTGGGCTTCCCTGGAGGCTCAGATGGTAAAGAGTCTGCCTGCAATGTAGAACTGGGTTCAATCCCTGGGTCAGGAAGATCCCCTGGAGAAGGAAATGGTAACCCACTCCAGTATTCTTCCCTGGGAAATCCCATGGACAGAAGAGCCTGGCAGACTACAGTCCATGGGGTTGCAAAGAGTCGGACCCAAAGGAGCAACTTCACTTTGGGAGATTAGTAAGAACAAGGAGGAAGTATCAATAATTAGAGTATACCTACATGCTGATTAGGAGGGAAATCTAAATGAAGAAGTTAATTAAAATTTTAAAGGAACACTTTGAGGAGTTTATTAATTTTTGCTGATTAAAATAAATGACACATTAGTGTCACTCTATATCATTTGGGAAGGAACAGGACATTAGGTCATTCATGGTTGCCTATTTGTAAGATGAGCCCAAGTCGTAAGTTATGTCTACAATGCTGTCCTTATTCACTTGAAACGCCCTTTAATATCCTCCTAAGAAACCTCCTATCCAATTACTTAAGAACACTTCAACTTCATAAATTGGGAGCTGTTTGGACAGGTTGATTCAATTAAGAGTATACCAAAAAAACCCAAAAACCCATACAACTATTGTCATAAAATTCTTTAAAATTATGCAAAAGCCACATGATCTTCCTGAGGTAAGACGGCAACACAAACAGAGCTGTTTTCTTTCTACTCTGCATTATTACATTTAATTGCTTCATTCTCGTGATTGCTTTTGAAAGAGGAGGAATCAATCAAGCTTTCACCAAAAGCAGATACCACTGCATTATGTATGAGTTTGGCAAGGGAAAGACCTGTGACCAAGAAGGAAATCAGGATCCACTTACAAATGTGAGGCTTGTACGTGTCCAAGTCTCCTTTGTCAAGAGGCAAGCTGACGTTGAACATGAACTTCAACATTAGAAACTTAATGTAAGTTTCTCAAGTTTATTTAAGAGCTGGCAGGCCCTTGTGAAGAGGATGCTACTGATACAGGAAAGAAAATATAAAGACACACTTTCCCTAGAGGTGTTGAAAATGTCCTGTCTACACTGCCTCTTTCAAATCCCTAGGGAATTTACAGCATTGTTTCTGAGGTGACACAGCAGGATTAGGGGGTGGTGATGATGGAAGAAAATGTGCCTGTGTTTTGAATCTCCTGTTTCCCTTGGGGGAAGTCTTTGGTCTCCTCGGCATCAAAGTTCAACAAGCTGAGTGGCCTGGATTCTTCGTTTACATGCAATTATTTCATAGCTGTATGTTTTAAGTGAGATGCTAGGGGCAGAAAAATAACCCTTGTGTTTCTCTCACTCCTTTTTTTAAAATTAATTAATTTACTATTAATTATTTTTGGTTGCACTGGGTCTTCATTGCTACGCATGGACTTTCTCTAGTTGTGGTGCATGGGTTTCTCATTACAGTGGCTTCCCTTTGATGAAACAGTCAAAGATAATTTTATCAATCTTTTGTTCTTTCAATGATCTTTCTTTCCACAGCATTTCAATACTCTGTGTGATGAAATGGGAAATATATGTACTTAAAGCATTTCTGTTGTATACCCAAGTATTAATGGTTGTCTCAGGGCAAAACACTTGCACGGTTATGAGTTGCAAGCTGAACTAGCTCCTTTTTTTTTCCCCCCAGTCTCTAAGGTTTTGTTTTGTTTTCTATTTAGTTTTGACCATGCTGGCTCTTCATTGCTGTGCTTGGGCTTTTTCTGTTTACAGTGAGCGGGAACGACTCTCTAGTTTCGGTACATGGTCTTCTCACTATGATGACCTCTCTTGTTGCAGAGCACAGGCTCTAGGCACACAGGCTTTAATTGCTCTGCAGGATGTGGGATCTTCCCGGACCACGGATGGAACCCGTGTCCCCTGCATTGGCAGGTGGATTCTTGTCCACTGCACCATCAGGGAAATCTGTCTATACATGAATGAGTTTGTTTCCTTGCTGTAACAAGGGGTCACCATTGGGAACTGTTGAACATTCACTGATTGATTAGAGATGTATATATAACATATATGTATATATATAACATTCAGAGAGTTTTAAAGCCATGTTATAACCCGTGTTACCCTCCAGCATAGTTTCCGAGCAATTTCTCATATTGAAAGCTTCTCATCCAACCTGCCAGCAAGATTGGGCTTCATTAATGTGTAATGTGTTTGTCATCTTTGTAGACAAAATGCAACAGGTTGGAGAAACAGCTAGCAAAGACAGGGTATCTGTGTTGGGGTGAAATCTTTGGAGGGAAAACAAGAATTTGAAAGAGAAAGCATCTTTTAAAGGCCTTTTTCTCTAGAAAAGTCCCATTGTCTTCTGGTCTGAAGAGGTTTAGAGATTTGATTCTCTAATCATTATAGTTCCACTAAACCTAGATATCATTAACAAACAACTTTTTAAAAGCCATGTTTCTCCAAAAAGGTGTTTTTTTCCCTAAGTCTCTAGTTTCTCTTTTACTAAGAATACTTTTTGTCTATCAAATGGTTGGACTTGGAGCTGGGCTTCAGAGCACACAGCCCTTCTTTCACAGCCCTTGGGAGAATGGAGAAGGGGCCAAGGGAACTAGAATTTTTTGAGCATCTCCTTAGTGCCAAGTATAGGACTGGGAAATTCCTCAACTTCCTTTATATACAAAGAGGAAATGTGGGGAAAAGTTAGGGTGTCTGAATATAGGCAGATGGTTAGGTAGACCATAAGCAGGGAACACAGTTTGGTTTATGCCACCACCTCTAGTACCCTTCTGAAGAAGTGGTCCCTGGTAGGAAGGGAGAAAAGGAGGGCTCATTGTCATTCAACTAGAGCAGTTAAGACAGAAAAGCAAAGAAATTGTGGGTGTCCTCTTGGGCAGTGCTATTAATAACAGAGCGTTCCTCTGGGCTGTAATTATGTTTCAAGCAGTCACTGCACTCAGCACAAGGCCAGAAATATGGTGGATCCTCAAAGGAGGGCTCTGGAATTAAATCACATTATCATCCTTTAAAGTATATGTTTAGGACTTTACTGGTGGTCCAGGAGTCAAGACTTCTTACTTCCACTACAGGGGGCATGGGTTTGATCCCTGGTCAGGGAAATTACACATGCCACGTGGTACATACAAAACAAAACAAAATGAAAAGCGGTAATATTAATAATAATAATAAAACAAAAAACCCCAAAAGCGTATGTTCAGTATCATTTTACATTACTGCTGTAAACAGATTTTGGTCATCATTTGAGTCCATTTCCTCAGACAGATAAACACTGTTGCTGGATTATAATGACATGAGCAAGAGCTGGGTTGTGAGCTCTCACTGTAAACCCAATGAAAACTCTACTGTTATTTATATCACAGTAACAGCTCAGGATTTGGCTAGCATCATTTTTTGCTATTTTTTGTATGGAAACAATTTTTTTTTTTTTTTTGTGGTATGACTTCTTTTATTGCAGAGCACAGGCTCAGTCGCTCCGAGGTAAGTGGGATCTCCCCAGACCAGGGATTGAACCTATGTCCCCTGCACTGCAAGGCGGACTCTTAATTACTGGATCACCAGGGAAGCCCTCTAGTTTTTCTTTCTTGGCCACACCCTATGGCAGATGGGATCTTGTTCCCAGACCAGGGATTGAACATGTGCCCCTTGCACTGGGAGCATGGAATTTTAACCAATGGAGCATCAGGGAAGTTCCACTAGTGTCTTAGTCTTAATTAAAAGGTACTAGGAGGAGAGCAAGGTAACCCACTCCAGTATTCTTGCCTGGAAAATCCAATTATAGAAGAGCCTGGCAGGCTATAGTCCATAGGCTTGCAAAGTCAGACACAACTGAAGCAACTTAGCACACACTATTATTTTATTTATTTTTCTCCGCCATGCCAAGAGGCATGTGGGATCTTAGTTCCCCAACCAAGAATCAAACCCATGCCCCCACATTGGAAGCGTGGAGTCTTATCCAATGGACCACCAGGGGAGTCCTTCAACCTTCTTGTGTGGATTGGAAAAAGCAAGTGCAATTATCTTGAAGGCTTTGGACAAAGTGACCTACCTGGGCCATGAAGAGATTGGGCAAGGGGGGGGGGGGTGTCTCACTTTCCCACTTGAATTTGTTGCTCTTTTAAAGGCAAAGTCAGACTTTTAGAGAGCTAATGCACTTCCTGTAATTCTCTTTCCCTATCTGTGGTGAGATCCCACATTCCTGTAGCCTTGGGGGGACAGAGATAATAAAATTTGATTACTGGGCGTACCTGGGAGACATTGCAGATTCAGTTCCAGACCACAACAATAAAGTGAATATTTCAATAAAATGAGTGACACAATTTTCTTTTTGTTTCCAGTGCACATGAAAGCTATGTTTAAACTCTAAGGTAGTTCTGTGAAGTGTGCAATAGCATTACATCTAAAAAAACAGTTCTCAGGCTTCCCAGGTGGCTCAATGGTAAAGAATCTGCCTGCCAATGCAGCAGACCTGGATGTGATTCCTGGTTCGGGATGATCCGCACGCCGACGAGCAACTAAGCCCATGTGCCACAACTACTGAGCCTGTGCTGTAACGCCCAAGAATCACAACCACTGAAGTCCACATACCCTAGAGCCTGTCTGTGCTCCGCATCAAGGGAAGCCACTGCAATGAGAGGCCTCAACACTGCAACTAGAGAGTAAGCCACCCTTTCCCGAAACTAAAGGAAAAACCTGTGTGGCAAAAAAGAACCAATACAGCCAAAAATAAATAAGTAAAAAAATTTTTTATAAAGTGTGCATACCATAATTAAAAATTATTGCTAAAAAAATGCTAACCATCATCTGAGCCTTCAGTGAGTTACATAACAGCAACACCAAAGATCACTGATCACTGATCACCATCACAAATATAATAATAGTGAAAATACTTGAAACATTGCAAGAATTACCAAAATGTGACACCGAGATACGAAGTGAGCAAATGCGGTTGGAAAAACAGTGCCAATAGACTTGCTTGATGTACATTCAGGTTAAGTCACTTCAGTTGTGTCTGACTTTGTGACCCTGTGGACCATAGCCCGCCAGGCTCCTCTGTCCATGGGAGTCTCCTGGCAAGAATACTGGAATGGGCTGCCATTTCCTCCTCCAGGGTATCTTCCTGATTCAGGGACTGAACCTGGGTCTCTTATGTCTCCTGCATTGGCAGGCATGTTCTTTATCACTAGTGCCACTGGGGATTGCTCCAAACCCTCAATTTCTCAAAAAAGAAAAAAAGAAAAATCTGCAAAGCACAATAACGCGAAGCTTAATAAAACAATTTATGCTGGTATTAAAAAACAGCAAACATTTATGACATACTTATTCATTCAGTGACGATTTACTATGTGCAAAGCACTCCGCTCAGTGGTGGGACTACAGCAATGATACACACATCCAGTTACTGACCTCAGCGGTTACTAAGTGCTGGTAATACGGAGATGCTAAAGCTGTGAGGAACACATAAGATGAGAGTTTCACTCCAAGAGGGGTGACACAATTCAGGAAGTCTTCTAGAAGAATGAGGTCTAAACTGGCTCAAAGCTACGCAGGCATTTCTGAGATAAGGGCAGAATGTGTTTGCATGCCTGCAGGGAGATGGTCTCCAGCAGAGGGAACGACCTGTCTTTGCAGTTGATCTGCATCTCTACATTCCACGAGGCATGAGCAGTCAGCTTTGAGGGGACAGGGTTTTCTGGGCTTCCCTGGTGGATCAGATGGTAAAGAATCTCCCTGCAATGCAGGAGACCGGGCTCGATCCCTCGGTTGGGAAGATTCCCTGAAGAAGGAAATGGTAACCCACTCCAGTATTCTTGCCTGGAGAATCCCATAAACAGAGGAGCCTGGCCAGCTAGTCCTGGAGTCTCAAGAGTTGGACACAACCGAGCAACTCACACATACACACACCGGATCTCCACATTCCAAGAACCTTGAGCAAACAGTCAACCTGCAAATGACTATGCTTAGTCACTCAGTTTTGTTCGACTCTTTGAAACCCCGTGAACTGTAGCCTGCCAGAATCCTCTGTCCATAGGATTCTCCAGGCAAGAATACTGGAGTGGGTTGCCATTTCCTTCCCCAGGGGATCTTCCCAACCCAGGATGGAACCCAGGTCTCCCGCATTGCAGGCAGATTCTTTACCATCTGAGCCACCAGGGAAGCCCAAGAAGACTTGAGTGGGCTCAAGTTCTCCAGGGGATCTTCCTGACTCAGGAATCGAACTGGGGTCTCCCGCATTGCAGGTGGATTTTTTACCAGCTGGGCTACCAGGGAAGCCCTTTGAGTGGACAGGGTAGTGAAAAGATTATGCGCCCTGTCTCTGAAGCTCTCTCTCTCTTTTTTAATTGTGGTAAAATACACATAAGATAAAATTTACCATTTGAACTATGTTTAAGTGTGCAATTCAGTGGCATTAAGTACATTCACAGTATCTTGAGTAAAAACATCACCATCTAGTTACAAAACCTTTTCAACACCCCAAATGGAAGTCCCATACCCATGAAGTAGTCATTTCTCAGTTTGCCCACCTCTTTGCAGTCCCTGGTAAATATTAATCTGCTTTCTGTCTTCATGTGTATGTGCTCAGTCATGTCTGACTCTCCTCTCTGTGACCCCTTGGACTGTAGCCCACCAGGCTCCTCTGTCCATGGAATTTTGTCTCCACAGATTTGCCTATTGTGGATAGCTCATGTCAACAGATTTATATAATATATGGCCTTCTTTGAGTTAGCGTAATGCTTTGAGAGTCACTCATGTGGAAGCATGTATCGGTACTTCATTCCTTTTTATGGCAGAGTGATTTTCCATTGTATGGATATTCCACAACTTGTTTACATCCACTGATGGATATTTTGGTTGTTTCCGTCTTTTGGCCTTGTGAATGGTGCTGCCATGAACATTTACGTACAGGTTTCTGTTTGAATGCCCTCTCTTTTGGGTGTATGCAAGAATAATCCAGTCATCTTTAATTTATTGAGGATCTTTCCCACTGTTTTCTTAGAGGGGTTGCGCCATTTTACATTCTCACCAACAATGTGTGAGGGTTCCAGTTTCTCCACGTCTTGCCAAAGCCATTTGCTTTTTAATCCTAGTTCTACCACTCACCAGTTGTAAAGCCTTGGCAAGCAAGGCCTTAGCTTCTCTGGACCTGTTTCTTCATCTGTAAAACTATGAAAATTATGCTGTCTCCCTTACCAGGTTATTCTGAGGATTAACTTTAGCTGATATGTATACATTTCAGTTAATATGTATAGGGCAGTGTTTGACATGAGTTGGTTGAACCACATGAAATTGTTTATTGACAGTTATCAACATGTAGAAAATGTAACTCCATATAACTCAGTCTAGTAGCAAGCAGTTTATAACAATTTATTTTAATTGGGTAAGGGCCAAATCAACATAGTTTACCTCCTGTCTAAAACAGCTAGGGTCCTCATGAAGGGGTTTCAAATCAGAGTGATACATGACATATAGAAGATAGATTGAGGGGCTCCCCTGGAAGTCCAGTGGTTTGGACTCTGCTTTCACTGCAGAGGGCATGAGTTCCATCCCTGGTCAGGGAACTAAAAACCCACATGCCCCATGGCGTGACCAAAAAAAAAAAAGAAAGAAAATAGACTGAAAGTAGACGGTAACTCTGTATTTGGTTTAAGCTGGTGTAGTAATCCAGGTGGAAAATCATAGTGGCATTGGATGATGGAACTAAAACTGAACAAATCCTACAGGGACCCTGGGCATGGAAGCCTGGCCTCCATTTTCTTGCTTGGAGGGAACAGAATCTGACCTCCATGACCTTTTCTGACTTCCAAAGGGCAGTGTCCAACCATTGCTAAATAAAGGAGGAGCAGCCAAGAAACTGGACTTCCCAGGTGGTACAGTGGTAAAGAACCCACTTGCCAATGCAACAGGCACAATAGACATGGGTTTGATCCCTGGGTTGGGAAAATCCCTTGAAGGAGGAAATGGCGATCCACTCCAGGATTCTTAACTGGAAAATCCCATGGACAGATGAGCCTGGTGGGCTACAGTCCATGGGGTTGCAAAGAGTTGGACATGACTTGAGTGAGTGAGCATGCACACACAGCCAAGAAATCACCTGAGGCCAGGAACCAGAGAAGCTCATCAAGATTACCTGAGACCAGATTAGAGGAGTGTAGGCCTTGCACACACCCTGATCTTAGCAGCAACCCCACCCTTGAACTGTTATCATAAAACTCCCCATCAAATCCTCCCAGGTTGAGACACATAGTTTTTCAGGGCAGGAGCTGGCTGTGTCCCCATTTGCTTGGCAAAGCAATAAAGCTATTCTTTTCTGCTTCACCCCAAACTCCTCTGCTCGGTCTATCTGTATTTAAATATTGCAGACAGATGTATCTACCATCCTGATTGCGCTATGTATCATTTCCTCACACATCTGTATATATCTGTATACTTTTACAACATTAGTATCTCTTCTTAGCCACCTGATGTGAAGAGCCAGCTCATTAGAAAAGACCCTGATGCTGGGAAAGATTGAGGGCAGGAGGAGAAGGGGGTGACAGAGGATGAGATAGTTGGATAGCACCGCTGACTCAATGGGGACATGAGTTTGAGCAAATTCTGGGAGACAGTGAAGGACAGGGAAGTCTAGTGTCTGTGCTACAGTCCATGGGGTCGCAAAGAGGCAGACAAGATTGGGTGACTAAACAACAATAACCATATGTGTTTATATGTGTATCTGTATATTTTCTTGAACATTTTAATGCCTCACAGAGATGAAATCACATGTATGTGTCATTTCTGCCTGCCATGGCTCCTTACTTAATCTACCTACCTCACTTAATCTCTTATTAGTGTGAAGTGTTCATGCTGAAAGGTGTTGTCTTGGTCCATTTACTTTCCATGTAGTGGAATCTTTTCATTCCATGCATAGTCAAGAATGACACAATTATCTATTCAAAGGGCAAATCCAATCATGTCAATCTCCAGCTCAAGATGCAGTTTTCTACTGCTTGAAGCTGAGGATTACAATCAAGGTCTGGCTTGATTTCAGGCTCCTTCACTGCCAAGCCTGTCCTAAGCTTCTGGCTTCTTCTCCTCCTATTAATTAACTCCTACTCACTCTTCAGATCTCAGCTCAGATTTACTTCTGTGAGAAAGTCTTCCCCACCATCTCTACCACACCTGTCAGATCACCTCTGACATGCTTTCATAACAATCTTTTCAGAACCAATAGTTACCTGATTAAATTACTGGTCATACCTCCCTACCAAAAGTAAAAGTCTGCAGAGGCCATATCTATTTCTGCTCACAATTACATCTCCAACAGCCATAGAATGCCTGGCACTTAGTAGGTGTCCAGTAAAACTTGGCTGGATGAATGGGAAAAGAAGTATTGGAAATTTTTTCCTGCCTAGTAGATATACTTTTCTAATTAATTTTCCTGAATTTAAACTTGGGCTTCCCTGGTGGCTCAGATATTAAAGAATCTGCCTGCAATGCAGGTAACCTGGGTTTGATTCCTGGGTCAGGAAGATCCCCTGGAGAAGGAAATGGCTACCCACTCCAGTATTCTTGCCTGAAGAATTCCATGGACAGAGGAGCCTGGAGGGCTACAGTCCATGGGGTCACAAAGAGTTGGACACAGCTTGTTAAATACTGTTAAGCCCATAGACAATGGACTGATCCGGTAAGCCTTTATTCAGCAATTCTTGAATCAGGAATCATCCAATCTAGCAGATAGAAAGAAGCTCCAAAGAACTGTGCAACATGAGTGATCTTACAGACCAAAGCTTAAAAGAATCAAGGAATTATACAAGCATCCCGTAATTGGTTAAAGCAGCAGCACTGCCTTCCTTATGTGGGGTAAAGAAGATCTCTACTTGGGTGATGTAACTTGTGCTAAGCAGGCAAGTACTGACTCAGGAGAGCTTCCTTTTCTGGGAGAGCTGAGCAGAGATATCTAGGTAAGTTTTGGTTTGCTGATGTGGGGCTCAGTATGAGCAATGCCATCTTGGGCCTATTTTAGATTTTATGCCACTACTTATTCCAGGATTTAATCTCAAACCCTGACTGGGTGGATGGGACTGGATACAGCCTACCTCTGTAAACAACTAGAAAACTGGGGTGTGCAAGACAAGTCATCTCTTATTCTGTGACATCCCATGGACTGTAGCCCACCAGGCTCCTCTGTCCATGGGATTCTCCAGGCAAGAATACTGGAGTGGGTTGCCATTTCCTCCTCTAGGGAATCTTCCCGACCCAGGGATGGAACCTGAGTCTCTTATGTCTACTGCATTGGCAGACAGGTTCTTTACCACTAGCACTACCTGGGAAGCAAACTAGTGTTTTTGAAACAGGAAGGAAGAGGGCAGGGCACAAACTTTAAAAGAACGACATTCCCAGAGGACATGACATAAACTGATTAGAACCAAATAATCCAAATAGTCCAAGTTCCCCTTGAACTTCGGCCTCAGTGCCTTAATAAATGCTCATTGTAACACATCAGCAAGCTAGGTGAAGTCCCCACCAGCACCATGACAGTTCCAAGGTGGACCATTAAAGATCAAAAGGTGGGCAGTGGCCCAGTTCCTGAAAATCCCATCCTTCAACTGAAATAGAAGAATCCTCCCACTCATTAGTCTATGAAATGGTCCACTCCTGTAAAAACTAAAAACAGCATCCTTATGGCAGAAAGCAGAACTAAAGAGCCTCTTGATGAAAGCGAAAGAGGAGAGTGGAAAAAGCTGGCTTAAAACTCAATGAAACATTCAAATGAAACAATGAAAACATTCAAAAAACTAAGAACATGGCAGCAGATCCCATCACTTCATGGCAAATAGATGGGGAAACAATGGAAACAGTGACAGACTTTATTTTCTTGGGCTCCAAAATAACTGCAGATGGTGACTGCTGCCATAAAATTAAAAGATACTTGCTCCTTGGAAGAAAAGTTATGACAAATCTAGACAGCATATTAAAAAGCAGATATTACTTTGCCAACAAAGGCCCATCTAGTCAAAGCTATGGTTTTTCCAGTAGTCATGTACGTATGTGAGAGCTGGACCATAAAGAAAGCTGAGCGCCAAAGAACTGATGCTTTTGAACTGTGGTGTTGGAGAAGATGCTTGCGAGTCCCTTGGATGGCAAGGAGATCAAATCAGTCCATCCTAAAGGAAATCAGTCCTGAATATTCATTGGAAGGACTGATGCTGAAGCTGAAGCTCCAATACTTTGGCCACCTGATGCAAGGAACTGACTCATTGGAGAAGACCCTGATGCTGGGGAAGATTGAGGGCAGGAGGAGAAGGGAACAACAGAGGATGAGATGGTTGGATGGCATCACCAACTCAAAGGACACGAGTTTGAGCAAGCTCCAGGAGTTGGTGATGGACAGGGAAGCCTGAAGTGCTGCAGTTAAGTGGGGTCACAAAGAGTCAGACACGACTGAGTAACTGAACTGAACTGTTAGGTAGTTAGAATAGGGAAAGGGAGTCCAAAATGGCGGTGGCTAAAAGACAAGGAACGGAAAAGCCTGCGAAAATAGAACAGAGGAGGGTCAAAGGAAGGTCTGAGGACCGGAGTAAGGACTTCAGGTAGAACAGCAGTCCTGCCTAAGCCCAATTTGCATAGGACAGGCCCAGGGGGAAGAAAACAACATATAAAAAGAGGAGCCAAAGGGCTCTCTCTCTCTCCCCCACATGTGCATATGCTCTTTCTCTCTCTCTCTCTCTCTCTCTCTCTCCCCCGCACGATGGGGTGCTCTTCTCTTCTCATCTTTGGATCAACGTGCCCTCATGCCTCGAAGATGGATTTTCCTGCTATCTTCTAAATGAAATAGAGCTGTAACACTGAGCTGTGACACTGATTTCTCTAAGAGTTATAACACAGTCCATTTGAGATGAGAGCTGTAACATGGTCTGTCCAAGACCCGAGAGCTGTGACCCGCCAAGGGGGCTTTAATGTCCATCACTCCAAATCTTTGTTGTGACGAGACAAAGAACCGAGGCGCATACACTCGCAAACTGTAAAAACTGAAAACCCCATATTCTGGGGCTGCTCTCGCCTTCTGAGATGACCCACACTCTTGTCTTGTCTGGAATTAAGATTTCTGGGAGAAATATCAACAACCTCAGATATGCAGATGACACCACCCTAATGGCAGAAAGTAAAGAGGAACTAAAGAGTCTCTTGATGAAGGTCAAAGAGGAGAGTGAAGAAGCTGGCTTAAAACTCAACATTCAGAAAACGAAGATCATGGCATCTCATCCCATCACTTCACAGCAAAGGGATGTCACTTTGACAACAAAGGCCAGTCTAGTCAAAGCTATGGTTTTTCCATAGTCATGTATGGATGTGAGAGTTGGACCATAAATAAAGCTGAGCATCAAGAACTGCTGCTTTTGAACTGTGGTGTTGGAGAAGACTCTTGAGAGTCCCTTGGACCGCAAGGAGATCAAACTGATAGGGATAGAATAGGATAGTTATACAAGTAGTTGTAGAAGTCCCAATAGGTGACTACAGATTGAGAAGGAAACCTAGGAAACTCTGGGAGGCCATTATCAAGCCAATGATAGCTCAAGAAAGCTATTGGAACATTATTCAATGAAGCAGGCTTGCTTAATCATAAAACCATAAGCAAAACCACACGATATCCCCCAGTGACTAGATGGAAGAAAGGTCACCACCCTTGTACTAATAAGATAATCCTAGTTTGACCTCATAGGGTCAGACAATTTCCTGCCTAATAGAAAGAAGGAACTAATGATGTATGGCTGATCTACATCTACCTGAAGAAGGCAGTCTTTTCTCATTCCCTTTTTTCCATTATTAATTGTAGCCCACTCAATCCTCCAGGCAGAGCTCCCTTGCCTGCCCGATTGCATCTCTTATAAGCATCCTATACTAATAAATCTACTTCTTGCCTATCACTTTGCCTCCCAAAGAGGATACGATGATTGGATGGCATCACCAATTCAATGGATGTAAGTGAGCAAACTCTTACAGATTGTGAAGGACAGGGAAGCCTGGCGTCCTGTAGTCTATTGGGTCGCAAAGAATGGGACATGAGAACAAGGGAACAAAAAATGCAGAAACAAAGGTCTGTTATCAGCAAGAAAAGTAACAATAGCAAAGATAATAAATCAGTTATAAAGATTCCCAGTTGTATTGCAATGGTAAAGACGAGCCTAAAGCACTGTCTTGAGTTGTTTTTTAGATTTAAGTTTCTTCTCAGGCCCTTTGGCTCAGATGGTAAGCAATCTCCCTGCAATGCAGGAAACTTGGGTTATATCGTTGGGTGAGGAAGAACCCCTGGAGAAAGGAATGGCTACCCAGTCCAGTATTTTTGTAGTCCAGTATTCTTGCCTGAAGAATCCCATGGACAGAAGAGCATGGTGGGTTACAGACCATGGGGTCATGGACACGACTGAGTTGGACACACTGAGTGACTATCACTAACTTTCAGGCCCTTTAACCACCAGATCAACTGGACTCCAAGGGACCAAGATGTTGACTTTTCTGATTCTCAGTGACTTCAATCAACTAATGTTTGGACTGGACTGCCCAAGGTGTTCAGTCACGTCTGACTCTTCGTGACCCCATGTACTGTAGCCTGCCAGGACCTTCTGTCCATGGGATTTTCCAGACAAAACTACTGGTGTGGGTTGCCATTTCCTCCTCCAGGGGATCTTCCCTATCCAGGAATCCAGCCAGAGTCCCCAGTGTCTTCCTCATTGCAGGAGGACTCTTGACCTGCTGAGTCACAGGGGAAGGCCAAATCCCTCTATGAACATGCATGAACCCCTAGCTTAAAACTTCCCCAATTTTGCTGTCCAGGGAGACACTGCTTTGGGAAGGATCCTTGGTGTTCTCCCTATTTGCTGCAAGTAATAATAAATCCTTCCTTCTCCCAATTCTGTCTTTTGGTTCAACATCCACCAAGAGGCAAACCCAGTTTTCAGGTAAAAGACATAAGGACAAGGAATTTCACCAGAGTTAAAGAGCAGTACATTTCCTAATGACAAAAAAAAAAAAAAAATCAATTAATTGAGAAGACATGGCCATCCTAAATATGCATGTACCTAATATCAAAATTTCAAAATATGCTAAATGAAACCTGATGGAACCAAAGAAACTAGATGGAATCAAAAGGAGAGATAGACAAATTCACAGTCACAATTTTAATTGGAGCTTTCAATACTGATCTCTCAGCAACTGACAGAACAAAAAGACACAACAACATCTCTAAGGACACAAGGGACATGAAACAATATTATCTTTTCAAGTACACATGAAACATTTATCAAGACAGATAATATTCTGAGCCAAAAACTAAGTCTTAATAAATACAAAATGATTGAAACTGTGGAATGTTCCTTTCTACTACAGAATTAAATTGGAAGTTAATTGCAAAAGTTATCTGGAAAGCTGCCCAGATATACAGAAATTACACACATCCTCATAACTCACGGGTTACAGAAATTGCAAAGGAAATTAGAAAATAATTTGAAATAAAATACAATCCATCAAACATAGTGAATAAAACGGATAAACCTCTAGCTAGACTGATTAAGAAAAAAGAAAGGGGATATAGAAACTAACAATATCAGGAATAAAAGAGAGGACATCTCTGAAGGTATTAAAGCGCTAATAAGCAGGTAGGTAGCATGAACAACTTTATGCCAATCAATAAAATGGGTGAATTCATTGAGGACATAAATTGCTAAAACTATTTCAAGAAACAATTAAAAAATTGGAATAGTCTTATATCTAGTAATTAAATAAAATTTATATTTAAATATCTTTCTGTAAAAAAAAATCCATGTCATATGGCTTCACTGAATGCCATTAAACATTTAAGGAAGAAATAATACACAAACTCTTTCAGAAATTAGAGGAGGAAGCTCTTACATGTTACTTTATGAGGTCATTATCTGCCAACACCAAAACCACATGAAGTCATTACAAGAAAATGGCAGATTAATGTTGTTTCTGAAGGACAGACATAAAAATCCTTAACAAAGCATTAGCAAACTGAATCCAGAAATCGAAATGTAAAAGACCTAAACTAGCCAAAACAATCTTACAAATGAACAAAAATGGAAAACTTGAACCATTTCATTTTAAGACATAGTAATCCAGGGGCATTTCAGGTGGCGCTAGTGGTAAAGAACCCGACAGTCTATGCAGGAGACATAAGAAGCTCAGGTTCGATCCCTTGGTCAGGAAGATCCCCTAGAGGAGGGCATAACAACCCACTCCTGTAGTCTTGCCTGGAGAATCCCATGGACAGAGGAGCCTGGCAGGCTATAGTCCACGGGGCAAAGAGTCAGACATGGCTGAAGTGACTTAGCACGAACGAATGCATAGTAATTGAGACATGGACCAGTGGGACAGAACAGAGAGTCTAGAAACAGATGTGTGTATATATATATGTATACATATATATGCATATATAATACATACAATTACATATACAATTCATAAATAATTTTAATATATATAATTTGTAAAATAATGTATAACATGATATACATTATATAAACTATGCTTTATATATTTCTTCAACTGATTTTTGCTGTGTGAAGGCAATTCAATGGGAAAAGTCTTTCCAACAAAAGGTGAACCACTGGATATTACATGAAAAAAAGGGAACAATGATCCTTATAGATAAATATTAACTCAAAATGGATCATATACATAAAAGTAAAAGCTAATAACATGTAAGTTCTAGAAAATATATTGGAGAAAATCATCACAACCCTGGTACAAGCAAAAATTTCTAATCACCAATTACAGAAAATCGGTGTTGATAAAATTGTACTTTATCAACATTGAAACCTTGTTCTTTGTTGACATTGTAAAGAAAACAGAGGCAAACCATAAAATCTAAGAAAATATTTGTAAAACATATATTTAATTTTATATCCAGAATATATGTATCTTAAAATTCAACAATAAGCAAACAACCCAATAATAACTTGACAAAAAGCTAGAATAGATTCTTAACAAAAGAAGACATATTTGGCCAATAGCACACAAAAACACACTCAATATTCATTAGGAAAAGCAAGTTAAAAGTACAGTGAGAAGGTCTTCCCTGGTGGTTCAGTAGATGGGAGTCTCCTGCTAATGCCAGGGACACGCATTCAGTCCCTGGTCTGGAGGATTCCACGTGCCACAGAACAACTAAGCTCTTGAGCCACGATTACAGAGCCCATAGAGATGCAACTACTGAAGCTTGTACGTCCTATAGCCTGTGCTCTGCAACAACGGAAGCCACTACAACGAGAAACCCACAAGCAGCAACGAAAGACCCACTGCATCCAAAAATAAATTAAAAAATATAAGCAAGTGCCTAGGGAAAAAAAAAAAGGTACGGTGCAATACCACAAAACTCTAAATAGAATGGAGGATTCCCTGATGGCTCAGCGGGTAAAGAATCCACCTGCAAGGCAGGAGATGTGGGTTCAGTTCCTGGGTTGGGAAGATCCCCTGGAGGAGGAAATGGTAACCCGCTCCAGTATTCTTGCCTGGGAAATCCCATGGACAGAGGAGCCTAGCAGGCTAAAGTCTATGGGGTTGCAAAGAGTCACGTGCAACTGAGCACGCATGCAAATACAGAATGGCTAAAATTGACTGATAATACCAGGTGTTAATAAGGATATGGAGCAACTGCAACCCTCAGAGTTGCTGGTAGTATAGTGGTCTAACCACTATGGAAAACCATTCAGCAGTTTCTTAAAAAGTTAGAAAACCATTCAGCAGTTTCTTAAAAAGTTATACTTACACCTAACCATATGACCTATCGGCTCCACTTCTATGTATTTAGTCCAACAAAATGAAAATGTATGTCCACACTTTTTATATCAATGTATACGAAGCTTTATTCATAACAGCAAAAAACTAGAAACAACCCAAACATCCATCAACAGATGAATGGATAAAGAAATTCAGTATATCCATTCAATGGAACACTATTACCCTTAATAAGGAATAAACTATTTAAATGTATCTGCAACAACAAGAATGAGTTTCAAAAACATTATGCCAGGCCAAAGAAGCCAAACCCCCAAAGCAAACACCGTACGAGTCTATTTATACAAAATTCTAGATAAAGCAAACCAGTCCACAAGGTCAAGAAGTACATCAGTGGTTGCCTGGGGTGGAGGCTATCAGGGGTGGGCTGGGGGCATGATTTGCCAGGGCACAAGGGAACATTTTGGAATTTATGGTTTTCTTATTATACTTGGGTTTGAATCATTCTAGAAAGTCTCATAGCTAAGGTTTGAAAGTCACTTAGGGGAAGAAGTCCTCGTTGGATGGATATGATCTATACCTTGATTGTAGTAGAGGTTATGGGGGGCATATATATTTGCAAAAAAAAAAAAAGCACCTAACCATACATCTAAAATGGGTGCATTTTAGTTTATGTAAATTACAGCTTACTAACAGTTCATCTAAAAAATGAAATGGTTAAAAAAAAAATGCAATTTTCTTAGATACCCTCCAGACTTAGTGAATCAGAAGGCTGAGATGGTGGGGGGACTCCCTTGGTAGTCCAGTGGCTAAGACCTTGTGCTCCCAATGCAGGGCACTGGGGTTCAAGCCCTGGGTAGGGAACTGGATGTCACATGCTGAAACTAAAGATTCCCAAGCCACAACAAATATCAAAGATCCCATGTGCCACAATTAAGAACCAGTACAGGAAAACAGCTCAAACAGTAAAGAATCCACCTGCCATACAAGAGACCCAGGTTCAATCCCTGGGTCGGGAAGACCCCCTGGAGAAGGGAATGGCTACCCACTTTGCTATTCTTACCTGGAGAATTTCATGGATGGAGGAGCCTGGCAGGCTACAGTCTATGGGATCACAAAGAGTAGGACATGACTGAGTGACTAACACAGGCAAATAAATACTTATAAATAGCCAGGATGGTCAAGAATTTATGTTAAAACAAAATCCCCAAATGATTCTGTTGATCAGCTAGGCTTAAGAAAAGCAGATACTTTAGGAAACACGGATAGTCAGACTTGTTAAAATTTGACTATCAACAGTATATTCCCTGGGTTTCACCAGACACCAAATGAAGCTGCTAAGTGAACACTGTCCTTGGGTGCTCTTGACCATCATTAGTCTCTTAGCTTCAACCTGATCCACTTTCTGGTGGTAGGTAGCTCCCTCTGCCCCCAGTTCTCATGTTTTTATACTATTATTGACTACTGTTTCCTAGTTTTTACCTTCTTCTTCTTCTTCTTCTTTTTTTTAACCTTGCCACCAGTCTTGTGGAATCTCAGCTCCCTAAACCAAGGATTGAACCCAGGCTGTGGCAGTTAAACCCTGGAATCCTAACCACTAAACCACCAGGGAACTCCCTAGATTTTACCTTCTTTACTTTTTACTTCCTTTTTCTTTTGTAAAAGGAGGTAAAGGGATCATAGCTAATACACTGTACCCACAAAGTATTATGTGTTGACTCCTTTATTTGGTTGATCCACTGGCATCTTTTGGGAACTGATGGCTGGACTTTGAAAGGAATTACAGGCCTCCCTTGATTTCCAGAAGTGTTAAGGTCAAAGCCTAAGTGCTTCTTCAGACCTGAGGACTTTTGAACAAGACAGGAGATTTACATGGTACTATCCCAGATTGCTCAGCAGTAAAGAATCCACCTGCAATGTAGGCAACCTGGGTTCGATCCCTGGGTTGGGAAGATCCTCTGGAGAAGGAAATGGCAACCTACTCCAGTATTCTTGCCTGGAAAATCCCATGGACAGAGGAGCCTGGTGGGATACAGCCCATGGGGTCACAAGAGTTGGACACGACGTAGCAATGAATAACAACAATTTTTTAAAACAGGGCTAGTTTTGATTTTAAAATGTGACTCTGCAAATCATCTATTACAATGTCTTCAATTACCTCTGAGCCATTCCACCAGCAATCAAACAAGCCAAGTCAAAGCTCTGAGGAGAACCTGCGAATTATATGCTGTCCCTGAGAGTTCCTTGGAGATGATCCGTTTACAGTATCAAATTCTACTAGACCAACTTACAAATTTTCCTTGGAATCCTGACCCATGACGTTTCTTTTTGGCATGCTGATCTGTCTTCTTTCAGAATCAGTTTTTCATGATTTTGAGCTGAGCCTGTTCCTGAAATAATCATCTGGCTTCACCGACTGAACTCAACTGGGGATGTACTGGAGTTTGTCCTCTTGGAAATGTAAGTGAAACGTAACAGACCACAAAGAGCTGTAGTTACTAAAATGGCTTATTCTCTTTACACTCTTGGCCTTGAATCAATCTTGAAAGTTTTATGGCCAAGATCTGGAGGTCATGTGGGTTCAGAAGCCCTCATCAGGTTGATTTTAACTGACTGACTAGCTTATCTCCTATTTCAGGTACAGTGTGCACCTTAAAAATGGAAATTTAGGGAGGGTTTCCCTGGTAGTCCAGTGTTTAAGAATCCACCTGCCACTCGGGGGACATGGGTTTGAGCCCTGGTCTTAGAAGGTTCCACGTGCTGTGGAGCAACTAAGTCCGCAAACTATAACTACTAAGCCAGAACTCTACAGCCCGAGGGTGGGAACTACTGAGCCCAGGCACAGCAACTACTGAAGTCCACGTGCCCTAGAGCCCACGCTCCACAAGAGAAGCCACCACAAGGAAAAGCCTGGCACGGCAACAAAGAGTAGACCCCGCTGGCCACAACTAGAGAAAGCCCAAAACAGCAGTGAAGACTCAGCCAAAAACAAATTCAATAAACAAATATTTTTTTTAAAAAATGTGAATCTATTTTCTGTTCCTTATTCTAAAACTAAGGCATGACTGCTTGCCAAAAAAACTCAGAGAATGTAGAAGTCTTTAAGGATCCGGAATTAACATATCATATATATCAGGTTTTTCTACAAATGTATAGTATACACGTGTATTTTTAACACAGAGTCCTATGAAACATACTATTTTATCAACTACCCTTTCCACTAAATAAACAGTGAACTGCTTTCATAGATTACGTACACCAAAAGAAATGGCTGCTTACAACGCATATTCTCTATTTGAACAGTTAAAAGATGGACAGGTAAGTCGTGGGGTACTGCCCACTGACTCACTCAACACCCACTTCAACTCCATTCTCACTGCCCTCCTTAATCTAAAAGCTGGAAAAATAAGCACTTCCTTTTCCAGATACCCCTAAGGTTGGCTTCCCCGGTGGTTCAGACGGTAAAGAATCAGCCTGTGATGCAGGAGGCACGGTTCGATCCCTAGGTCAGGAAGATTCCCTGGAGAAGAGAATGGACACCCACTCCAGTATTCTTGCTTGGAAAATTCCATGCAGAGAGGAGCCCGGTTCGCGATACAGTCCACGGAGTCGCAGAATCAGACATGGCTGAGCGATTCACACTTTCTGCCTCCCTCCTGGACTTCCTGCTCCCCACAGGTGGCCCCAGGCACCAGCCATCAGGGAGCGGGGAGCCGGGCTCCCTCACAGCAACCCCAAGTCTCCAGCCAGCCCCTAGATACTTACTTCTCGGTTGGACTTCTTAGGGCATGAGATGAATAGACACCTTAATTTAAACCACTAAAAAAATAAACTGCAAAATGCTCTCTGGGTACTCGCTCGGTTATTTTTTCTAAGAAAAACTTGCAGAAGTAGAATTATTGGATTAAAGATACGTCTTAAAATACTTTCGAAACATTTTATCAACGGACACTGCCACCAACCCTGAATTGTTACTGACCTGGGCCCTTGGGCTTTTCAGGCAATAAAATCTGACAAGAGGCGAGACGAGACTTTCAGGCAAGGCTTTCTTGGGGCTCCCACGACGCCACCGGAGTTTTAAGACTAGAAACGGGTGCCGGGGAGAGCGGGCTGGCTCCTTAAATACGGGGAGGGTAGGGTCAGCTCGGTGGGCGGGGCAGAAGGCGTGGCTTAGGCGGCCTGCCCACCCCTCGGTGGTGCCGTGTGCAGCGCTCATGCGCCGTACCCTGCTTTTTTTTTGCTCCCGGCACTTCAGAAGTGGCCGTTGGTTTGTAGCCTTTTTGTATCTTAACTGTTCATAGTTGCCATGACTGAAGTTATTTTTAGTCCTTTATAGTTTCTTTGTATTCTGTTGCTTGAGGAGGTGATTACACTCTGCACTTCGGTAAAGGCTCCCAAGGTTCCTAACTATCACATGACGCAAGCACACTGGTCACATGCATGCCTGCTCTTTCATGACCAACTTTTTGCAGCGCTATGGACTGTAGCCCACCAGGCTCTTCTGTCCATAGGATTCTCCAGGCAAGACTACTGGAGTGGGTTGCCATTCGCTTCTCCAGGGGATCTTCGCGACCCAGAGATCGAACCCAGATCTCCTGCATTGCAGGAAAATTCTTCACCACTGCACCACTACCTGGTAAGCCCTGGGTCCCAAGTCCCAGCCTACCTCTGTTTGGGTCTACTCCTTTCTCTGCTGTGCATGCGTGCTAAGTCGCTTCAGTTGTCTCTGATTCTATGCGACCCTATGGACTGTAGCCCTCCAGATTCCTCTGTTCATGGAATTCTCCAGGCAAAAATACTGGAGTGGATTGCCATGTTCTCCTCCAGGGTATCTTCCCGGTCCAGGGATCTAATCCGCAGTCACTTAATGTCTCCTGTAATGGCAGGCGGGTTCTTTAGTACTAGCACCCCTGGGAAGCCCATGCGCATGTTAAGAATAGTTAACCTGAGATCTGCCGTTTTAAAATTTCCCAGCTTCCGATGTGTAGCAAAAACCACCACAATATTGTAAAATAATTATCCTCCAATTAAAATAAATAAATTAATTAAGAAAAACCATTGACAAGGCTCTAAAAAAATTTTTCCCCAGCTTAATTTAGACAACTGACATATAATATTGTATAAATTTACTTAACAAATTTTGAAATGCACAACGTGGATTATGGATTGCACTTTTTTGGGGGGCACCATTTCCAAACTTGATAGATTAAAAAAGGATACCTCATTGTTTCAATTTGTCTATCTTGGATTACCAGGAATAATGCATATGTTTAGTGAATGCCTGTATTCTTTCTTTTGTAAATTTCAGGTTAGATCAGGGAACTAACTTACTGGAAGCAACCTGCTTCCCTCCTCTTTGCTGGTGGGCAGTGTTGGGGTAAACAGCTAGCAGCCAGTTTGAAATTCCAGCAACTCTATTACATCCCTGTCACTTTCCCATAGGATGTTACAGACATGACCTCGGTTTCAGGTCTGCTCTTTGGCAGTCCAAATGTCTCCACAACCCCAGCACACTTGGGAAGGACCTTGGTGAGAGATGTCTCAAAAAAAAAAAAAAAAGTTAGGGAGCCTTTGAGCATCTGCTACTTATTCAGGCATATGCTGAAAAAGTTTCTGAACAGCTTAAGTTGCTACTTGTCATCCAAAGGACTGAGCCATTCATCTTCTTAAGTTGGGTGGAACCAGACACCCCAACAGTCAGAGGATAGCAATTTCTTACAGGTGACAGGAATGTCTGTGCAGAAATCACATTTGGCAAATAATATCATTTGGGTAGATCATGTAATGGATTCTTTCATGGTTGCTACCCCATGTTGTTGTGGAATGACATGTCTATATTTACAAAAAAAAATTTTTTTTTGTAAATTTAACAGAATTATATTTCACTTTTTTTTTTTTTTTTTAGTTGCATTGCACAGCATGTGGGATCTTAGTTCCCCAACCAGAGATCAAACCCTGCGCCCCCTGGAGGGAGAAGTCTTAACCATTGGCCCACCAGGAAAGTCCTATTTAAATATTTTAACTATGTTTTTGTAATCACCCAAGGCTAATGAGAATAAGGAAGTATGAATTGGGTACAAGGGCTAAAGTAAAACTCCTCAGCCTTTTTACACCTTTCTATGTCTGGATGCCAGCTTTCTGAGTCATTTTTCATTAATGATTTGTAACTTGCAGGGCCCAAGAGGGACTCACAGGCTCTGGATGACTCATAGACACTGAGGCTTCCAGTTCAAGGAGTAGACTGGTGATGATTTGCAAGTATTAACTGCAAGAGGCATCATCCTTGGGAAGATGGGCTGGTATCTCCTTCCCTTCTCAAAGTTTTCAACTTATGCCCTGCAACAGGAGGCTAACTTCTATGGGCTATATGTTGTTTTTCGTTCAGTCACTAAGTTGTGTCCAACTGTTTGCATCCCCATAGACTGCAGCACACCAGGCTCCTCTGTCCTTCACTGTCTCCCAGACTTTGCTCAGATTCATTTTCATGAGTCGGTGATGCTATCTAACTATCTCATCTTCCACCGCCCTCTTCTCCTTTTAACTCAGATCTTTCATAGGATCAGGGTCTTTTCCAATGAGTCGGCTCTTTGCATCAGGCAACCCAAAGTATTGGAGCTTCAACTTCAGCATCAGTCCTTCCAATTCAGGGTTGATTTCTTTTCGATTGACTGGTTAGATCTCCTTGCAGTCCAAGGACTCCTCAAGAGTCTTCTCCAGCACCACAGTTCAAAAGCATCAATTCTTCAGCACTCGGCCTTTATGATCCAGCTCCCACATCTTTTCTACATAAGTACAGATGGACTATATAAGGGGTTCTCAAACTTTGGGGTCTCACAATTCTCACATATTAAACAACTATCAAGGACTCTACATAGCTTGTTTTGTGACATATTGGAATTTATGGCAATAGAAGTTAAAGCTGAAACATGTTTGAAATATTTACTTGTTCATCAAAAATTACAGTAATAAACCCACTACATGTTAACATAAATACTTTTTAATTAAAAAAAATTGCTTTCCATTGTAATGCCCTTTTCTATCAGGATTAACAGAAGATAGGTGGATTTTCACATTTCCTTCTGCACTCAGGCTGCTGAAGTATCACAAGACAAATAGCCTTTGGAAAATGCCACTATTCACTACTGAGAGAATGAAAGTGGAAAAGGCAAATACCATCATAGTGGGGGGCAGCAGAGAATGAGATGGTTGGATGGCATCACCAAAATAATGGACATGAGTCTGAGCAAACTGAAGGACAGGGAAGGCTGGTGTGCTGCAGTCCATGGGGTCACAAGGAGTTGGACATGACAGCGACTGAACAATCCTAGTGTTACTATGAAAGCAGTTTTGACTGCAAGGATCTTCTGAGAAGGTCCAGGAAACCCTCAGGAGTTCCCAGACACACCCAACACAACTCTTGTGACCTCCGAATTCAGCCAGTGGGAGCCCTGGCAATAAGACAGAGCCATCAGAAATTTCTTGCCCTACCTCATCTTTGCAGGGTGCATTCACTGAAGCTGGCTTGGTTTCTCAGAGTAAGGCTTCTTTCAAATGACTCTCTTCTACGCGTTCTACCTGCTTCTTCCATTACCCCTTTGGGCTTAGGGATAGAACATCTCTAAGTTGTTACATTATTTGTCTTAGTTTTTCTACACTCTGTGCACACCTTCATAAATAAAAACTGAATTTATCCTGAAGCCCCTTTTCACCACCACATGTAACTCAATGAACAACAAACTCAATGAACAACATAAAAACTCAATGTACACAAAAACCAAAACTCAATGAACAACACAGAGCCTTGTTCTATACCTGAAATTCTCAAGATGTGGTCCCTGGAGCATAGGCATCAGTTATCACCTGTTAAGAATTAGAATTCACATTTTTGGACCATACTCTGGTCCCCAGAGTGTGACCAAATAAGAAATTAATAAGACAGAATAAGAAATATTAGGGATGGGGCTCAGCAATTTGTGTTTTAACAAGCTTTTCAGGTGATTCTGATACATGTTAAACTGTGGCCCAGTCTAAAAACACTGCTCAAACAAGATAATGAATAATAGTGCCCTAGTAAATTTAGAAACTGTAAAGTTAGATAAAGTTAGCCCTTGATTAATATTAGCTATGGGAATCCCCTGGAGGTCCAGTGGTTAGGACTTGGGGCTTTCACTGCCATGGCCCAAGTTCAATTTCTGGTCAAGGAACTAAGATCCTGTAAGCTGTGTGGTGCAGCCAAAAAAACAAAAACAAAAAAGGCTGGTTTGTATCTTTAAAAATGGAAGATATATGTACCAAAATAGTATGTAGACTCTGTTGGGTGCATTTACAAAAATTGAGGTAACAGGTTTATTTTAAAAGTTAATATTTACAGCATGCTAGAAACTGCATTCTTTTTAACTATTCCAACTTATGAAAAATTGTGGATATCAAAACTTAAAGTGTGCAAAGGGGCACATGATTATCAAAACTACCTTTGTAGGGGGCTTCCCTGGTGATTCAGTGGCTAAGGCTCTGCACTTCCAGTGCAGGGGGCCTGGGTTGGATCCCTGGTCAGGGGACCAGATCCCACATGCCACAACTTCACATGCTACCACTAAAAAAAAAAAAAAAAAAAGATCCTGCATGCTGCAATGAAGATGGAAGATCCCAAGTGCTACAACTAAGACCTGATGCAGCTAAGCTAAATATTAAAAAAAAAAAAAAAAAAACTTGTGAAGGTATCAAACCAGAGAAACTTGTAGATCTCTCGTCTATGGTTATCTATTTCCTTTTTTCCCCCCTTTGGCCAAGGATTAAACCTGTCACCCCCAGATCTCTTGTCTATGGTTATCTATTTCCTTTTTTTCCCCTTTGGCCAAGAATTAAACTGTCGCCCCCTGCAATGGAAGCTTGGAATCCAACCCACCAGACCACCAAGGAATTCCAAACCCGTTTACTTTTCCACCACCATATGGTAGTCAACTGTCAAATCATTGGGGATGGGTGAGGTACATGGATATGATGACCAAGAAACCAACCCAACTAGCCATGCACTGAACTCTAAGCTTACTTCCATGGCTGAGAGGTGGCCCTTACGGTAACCCCTGTTCCCCCAACTTGGTGTAATGGCCTTACCGGTCTATCTGCCCTCCTTACCATGAGCCTTGGGACTTGCTGAGCTCTCTATGCACCTCTCCTATAAGAGGGGAAAGTTGGGAAAGGTGAGCTTTAGGTCACATAGAGAGTACTGATCTAGTACAAGTTTTTAAAGGATATTAATAGTCCCTTCTACTATATCCTGTAACAAATACCTGTGTTGACTTACTGTTTGTAAATATATGATTTTCATCTGGCTTTCTGAAATGCTGAAAGCCAGAATGAAGAGTTACAACTACTTTATACTGCTTTCTTCAAATTCTCCCTAGCTTCCACGTATTCCAGAATGGGACATTTTTTCCTTCTTGAAATGGTTCAAAAAATGTGCTTAGAGTAAATTCAAAGTAACATACCACACACACCAGTGAAACATAAAGACAAACACTACACAAAAATACCCAAAGGAAACCCAAAGAGTAACATCAATTTTCAACCTCAACATACCCATAAAAACTTGACAACAATCTCTGTATCATGACTAAAGGGAAATCATCATCTGTTGACTATTTCCTTTGAGAAGCCATCTTCAGAAAAAGGTAACAATGTAATCATGTTTATATGGACAGACAGAGCTATACATTCTTCTCCCATTTTCACCTCTCTTTTCATTCACCTCCTACATTACAGACCGTATCTATTTGCACTTCATTTTGTGTGTTTCTGTTTGGATGAATTCTTATACATGTGCATTTTAAATTAAATCTAAATCTGCTTTAACACAGCATGAAAAAAATAAGACTGACCAGTGTCGATTTAGTTTCAACCGTGTTATATAGGAATCCCAAAGCATCACATTTCCTTGTACTCTGGGAACAATATATAGCCTGAACAAAAGGTTATACAGGGAAGGAAATGTAATTGATTCTGAAGAGCGTGAACATCTGCAGAGAATGTGTTGTAAGAGAAAACGATCTCTGAGGGTCCTGCTTATGATGACGAAACGGTTTCTCGTTACCCGGGTCAGAGAAGTAACTTGCTGCCCCTGCCCCCACTCCAAATCCAATCCCTAAGTAGAGCGAGATTATAGATGCTAGAAGCTACTTTCTATGACACCAAAACCAACGGAAAGAGGAAGTAGGTACAGAAGACTTGACAAAACTAAATTTGCCCACTGGTGTTGAAAGGTCAGAGAAACTTTATTCTGGTGCAGATTTTGTCATTAAGTGTAAAGTGATTGTGGTCAGGTCAGTTTTTCTCTCTGAGCTTCAAGTTTCTCAGCTTCGACATGGGAGAGCTGAGTTGGACGACAGATACAGTTCTTTTCTGGTGCTGTCTGCAATGAGATTAACAGACTACTTTTTCATTGAGAAGTCTCTTAAAGTCTCAGACTTTCCATTTCACCTGGGAAGAGCAAAAATTCTAACACAAGTCATTTAAGAACATCAACATTTATTTAACATGATAAAAAAGAAATGAGATATGAACATTTGCATTTAAACAATAGTAAGTAGCCTTTAATACTTACATTACGTGTGCTCATTGTATAATATATACACAATGAACATAATTACATTTGTACACAAACTAAGTACTGGATTTGAAAACCTGCTTATTGCTGTACACATCTAGTCCAATGAAGTAGAAGCCCAGTACTTCAAAATACCTACATTTTAAATTGCTTTTTAAGAAAAAGTAAGCGGTAACATTTGTGTTTAAGCTGACAAGAGTGTGGCAGTAACTGCTGACAATGCAATCTGACTGAGAAATAATTAGAGCAGGAAACGAGACATACTTCACTTAGCAATAATAAAATGGCACATTTTAAATATATATATAAAATTTTTACAAATCAAGTGTGAAACAAAGCATTGCAGTAGCTGAAATGGGAGGAAGGAAAAAAAAAAAAGGAAAACAAGCTTCACTGGAAATAATAACTAAATTTCTGTACTGAAAAGTGAAAAGAAATATAAATCCACCCAGACTTTAGAAACATCAAAACCTGGAGATCAGCAACTATGTAAGCTCTGGCTGTAGACCGCACACTAAGAAGCACCTTTACTTATGTGCTTTGAAATCATAGCAGCAAGCTGGTGTCAGAGTAATAACCTTGAGATTACATTACAGAACCTTGAGTGTACATATGGGCCATTAAAGCTGTTTTGGAATAAACATTTTCCAGAAGTGATAAAACGATGCTCTGTGGCCAAAAGCATCAGAACTATGAATTTCATAGATTTAAAATATACTGTACAATATCTTCTCACATTGCCAAAGGTCCATGTCCTCAGCTCTGAATGGTTTCAGCAGAAGTCAGTATAGCTGAAAAATACAGAGAAGGAAAATTACTTTGACATCTGCAAAGTTAATGAATGAACCTTTCCTAAAGTAACTGAGGGTGACATTCTCTAACAAAAGAACTGACAAGCATGGCCATGAAAATCCTAAAACATAATAACCATTGAAGGACATCATCTCTTCATTTCCATAAGCTTAATTCACAAAGCAAAGAAACATAATGCAGTTAAATTGCAATTCAGATGGAAAAAAGGACCCAAACTTCTGGCTGAATTCAAAAGACTGACAAAATAAGCAGAGATCTGCACAACTTTACTAAAATATGTAGTATTGTATCAAGCTGCCTACACAGTGGTGTGTCTATCTTGTGTGAAACCTCCCTAAGTCTTGCCAAAAAAAGTTTAGAAAATGACACATGCACTTATGAGAAGATGGACTGTAAAATAACGCAAGCTTGAATGCCACTGGTTGGTTGTGATGACTGCATGCCACAAGGTTAGAAAATATCCAGCAAACCCTGGATCTCAAGCCAGCAGGTAACACAGTGGTTCTTGGGACAAAAGTAAAACAAAACAAAATCCAGTAATAACAACTTAAGGAACCTGGCCATGTATTCGAGTTTTAACTGTAAACATTACTAACTGTCATAATGGTCTGAGTACAGTGAGTTGTAACTTGTTTATTGAACCAAAAGATAATGAGAGTGGCTCTTAGAGTATGTCACCAGGATGACAGAGGCCATTGATCAACTCTTCGCACAGGCGGCATCAAGGGAACATAATGCTTATTATCCCCATGTTTGGTGTTATTCTGTCACTAGTGGCAACTGCCACTTCTGAATGTATTAAAAGTTTAAATGTATGAGTGACTGAAGAAAGATACAAGTAAGACTACAACAAAGATGGGGTTTACAACCCCAGAAAGGATGACAATCCTGCAGAGATCCAAATGACAACAAGCGAAGCCTCTTCCGGGCTCCAGATAGACATGATCTCAAAAAAGTTATCGATACAAGAAAGTTAAACATAAATCATCTGGCTGAAAAAAAAAGGCACATAGGTTAGAGCTTCTACCAAAAAAGGTGTGAATGGAAGTAGATTCTAGAAAATGTGAGCACTACTGGATGAAAAACTGAGTCAAGTTAGTGTCTGTAGTCATTTATTTTGAGAATCCAAAAATCAAAGAACATGTTTATAATTATGCTCAAAAAATCTGTAGGTGTTTTCATAGCTTTAACTGTTTAACACAAATAGGTGGTAATCCTAAGACACTAAACATTCGAAGATCTGGCAGATACTAGGAGGGAAAAAAGTGCAGAAAAAGACATAAAATGCTCGCTCTATACCTCACAGCTTTTCTGAAAAATAAAGTACGTAAGTACAAAATTGACATAAAATGCACCAGTTGTTGATAAAGTTTAAAAGTAAGACTTCAGGGGGCTTCCCTGGTGGCCCAGGGGTAAAGAATCCACCTGCCAATGCACGAGACACGGGTTGGATCCCTCATCCAGGAAGATCCCACATGCTGTGAGAACAGCCAGCCTGAGCACAGCTATGGAGCCTGAGCTCTAGAGCCGGGAGCTCCAACTACTGGAGCCTGTGAGCCCCGGAGCCTACGCTCTGTGACAAGAGAAGCCACCGCAACGAGAAGTCCATGAACCGCAACTACAGATAGACGCCACTTGCTGCAACTAGAGAAAAGCCCGCACCGCAACAAAGATCGAGCACAGCCAAAAATAAAGGCATAAAATTAAGGGGGAAAAAAAAGGACCTTAGAAAATGATTCTCAGTTCTAAATTGTGGTCAAAGGAATACTGGTCGAGAAAGGGCCTTCCTCCCTGTCCCCACTCGTGGCTTTTAGAGAACTACTTTACTGACTTAAAAGTATTTAGAAATAATTTCTGATGGATCTTCAAAGGTTTTAGATTCCATATCTAGTTGGCTGTACCGTGACCTTCTCGTAATCCTTAAAAATAATGAGCAAACTGTCAATATGGAAGATACGTCACCCTGACTGTGAAAAACATTTCTGGATCAAAATGTAATGACTTGAACAGAATTCTCAGACCTGACTGTGGAAGGAACCATGAGCTGGGAACACAGCTGCAAAACACCAGGGGGCCTGTCCTGGCACAGGCCCTTCCCTCCGAGTTTGGCTGTTTTTACAGACGATGAAAGAAGAGACAGGGAAAATGCGGTCACGGAGCGCATCACTGAAGGGCCGATGTTGGAAAAGTTTTACTGCCCATGGTTTAAATGCTTGGTCTACCTGCTCTGCCAACTAACCACTAATACACAGGACAGAACTCATTGCAGGTTTTGGTCACTCAAACAACAGAGGAATAAAAGTCAAGTTGACAACTTTAACGGCGAACCACAGAGTCGAAAGGAAATGACGTACCTGTCGTGAGACTACACACACATGAAGTGTGAGCCTTCGGTGAGCTGCGGCTGCGCGGACGGGACGGGTGACGCGGAGGAGCCGGGAGACGGAGGCAGGCTTTGCGCTGGAACACACCGAGAAAATGGGACAGGGTCAAACCCCGCAGACACCTCTGGGGCCGAAAATCCTGACGCTGGGGTCCCAGCACGGTCAGAACATGTGTCGGGAAGGAATTATTAGCTGCATTTCGCTTCTGCATTTTGGCTATTCTGACAGCTAATTATTCAGGATGAAATGTCTCTTGAAGACTGTTTAAAAATTCTTCTTCCTTGTACACCTTAAACTTATATAACGTTATATGCCAATTATATTGCAGTGAAACTGGAAAAAAATGAAGAATTCTCTCTCCTTTTTAATTTTTTTCTTTCAAGGTTAATTTTCAGGTGTCTATTAGTCACTTAACCCTTTGGGTCTCACTTTAAAAGGCTTTTCTAGTTCCACGCAGCTAAATATTACAGATGGTCTAAGTGTTGTGGTTTAAATACACCCACATAGCCTTTTGGGCTTCTCTGGTGGCACAGTGGTAAAGAATCTGGCTGCCAGCGCAAGAGACCCCAGATTCGTTCTCTGGGTCGGGAAGACCCCTGGAGTAGGAAATGGTAACCCACTCTAGTATTCTTGTCTGGAAAATCCCATGGACAGAGGAGCCTAGCTGACTACCGTCCATGGGGTTGCAGGGTGGGATAGGACTGAGCATACACACACACACATACCCCTTTAACCCAGACCTGCTATAAGAATAACCTGATGTAACCAATGATAATTTTTTGTAAAAAATGAGAATGCCCATGCACATTGCCTTTAAAGTGATAAGAGACAAGGAAAAGACAGTGCTTCATATTGGTTACAAAGGAACATGGCTGATAATATACATTTACATGTTACAGGTATATAAGATACAGAAAATGCTCTTAAGAACTGTCCTAGGTAATTGAATTTCATTGTGCTTACCCTTCTGCAAAAAGACTAGGGGTGGGGGATGGGAGGCAGAGAAAGGATTACTAAGAATAGATTTTGCTTATGGACTATTGAGAAGGAAAGTTGATGATTTATACCAGTGGTATGATTCTCCTACCCCCCTTTCCTTGCCAAAAATCATTAAAAAAGAAAAAAGATTTTGAAGAATCCAGAAAGTATAAAAGAATAGCATAGACAAAAATGTATTTTTTTTGGACATGCTATACAGATTATGACCTTTTACTATCAGAGATATGGATTTACTATCAGAGGTTGGATTATGGTAGGAGCTAAGTAAGTAAATCCATTCGACTATTAATAGTTTAGATACTCAATCTCCCAGGGTTCCCAGATGGGGAGAGGTTTATGAATACTCTGGGAATGCAATGTCAGAGAAATAGGTAAAATTTCCAAGTAGTAAAAGACCTTCTTAGAAAAAAGTTTTAAGGTATGTGTTAAGGTTAAGATCAAAAAAACAAACAAAAAGAAGGAAGTGACGTCCAAGTCAGAGAGAGGGCAGCTCTGGCTGCTGAGACAGGACTGGCCCTGGGCTTCTGAGTAGCAGCAGTCTTCCTGACCATGCAGGTGTGGGAAGGCGAAGACCTCTCAGTCTGCAGCTGATGTCCCCGAGTAGCCCCCTTGCTAGAGTCTCCATATGGCAAATAAATTCAGAGGTTCAGAGGAAGCAGCGGTTAGGAAACGGGTAATATCTACCTGCCATTGTCTGATTTCCTCTAGAAGCCTCAGGAGTTAGTTCGTAAGAAAGAACATTTTCTTCCTGCTCATGAATATCGTCCTTTGTATCTTCTGCAGGGGGGCCTTCTGGTTTATGATTTGGGATCTGTGACTCCTCTTGAGGGCTAATGAAAATAGAAAGGTATTTTAAAATTTGTTATTTTTTAATCTATTATTATTATTTTGCCTGCAGAGTGTGTGGAATCCTAGGTTCCCAATCAGGGACTGAACCCACACCCCCTGTGTTGAAAGTGTGAAGTCTTAACCACTAGATTACCAGGGAAGTCCCCCAAAATTTGTTATATTAGAATGCAATTTTTTTCTTCCAACTTAGTATTATGAAAAATCTTCACAGAAACGATGTCGCCATCTATACTTCTCAACTGCTAACATTTTGCTCAAATTTTTTTTAAATCCACATTTTGTCAATTTTATTTCATTCTAAACCCTCAGCCTGCTCCCCAAATTATTTTCAAGCAGATTAAGGACATATCACTCAATCTGTAAATACCATCAGATATCCAGTCAGTATTCAAATGATTTCAACTGCTTTATAACATCATAAGAGTTACCTGTTTAAATCAGGATCCAAACGAAGTCTGATTATATTTGCCTGACAAGTCCCTTAATGTCTACTTTAATCTAAAGTACACCACCCCAAGGCTTCCCTGCTGGCTCAGTGGTGAAGAACCTGCCTGCTAATGCAGGAGACATGGGTTCAACCCCTGATCCAGGGAGATCCCACATGCCTCGGGGCAACTAAGCCTGTGCATCACAACTACTGAGCCCACAAGCCTAGAACCCACGCTCCCTAACGAGAGAAGTCACTGCAGTGAGAAGCCCGAGCACCGCCACAAAGAGGAGCCCTGCTCAGAGCAGCTACAGACAGCCCTACAGCAGCAATGAAGACCCAGTGCAGCCAAAAATAAATGAGTAAATGAAACAAAACACAAACTAAAAGACCCCAGATTCACTTCTGCTATTCTTTTCAGAGATAAAGGCACCCTTACTACATGAAAACACAGTATTTCTCTTTTCCAGCACTGAGAATGTTTTTATGGAGGGTGAGATTAAGGCTATACATTTTAAAAGGCTAGTTAACAAATACAGTTAAAAAATAAACAGAAAATCACTATAATTTTTGGAATGCTTATCAGACAGCTTAGACAGCTGATCAACATCTGTCATTATACAGACAACGATAAGGTGCTTACTTTGCTACAGCTTGTGTGCCTAGAGATAGTTAGGAAGTTTGAGGTCAATATGTACACACGGCTATATTTAAAGTGGATTACCAACAAAGTGCTACTGAGTGGCACAGGGAACTCTGCTCAGTGTTACGTGGCAGCCTGGTTGGGAAGGGAGTCTGGGGGAGAATGGATACACATACATGTCTGGCTGAGTCCCTCTGCTGTCCACCTGAAACTGTCACAATACTGTTCATCGGCTATACTCCAGTGTAAAATAAAAAGCTAAAAAAATTTTTTAAAGGTATTTATTGATCACTTCCTAGGTGTTTAGCACAGAGTTAAGTGTGCTTATTTAATCCTTACAACACACTTGTGAGATGGTTACTACTATTACCCTCATTTCTACAGGTGAGGTACTTGCATTTAGGAAGGTTATGTAACTTGCTTAAGATCTTACAGCTTGTATGTAGATATTCTGGGAGTGGCATCTAAGACCTCTGACCATGAAGCTTACCATTTCTAAGCAGGTGAATTTAATTTAGTGAGTGAATGACCCCTTTGTCTGCTGGTTTGTTTTCTCTAATTATTACCTGTATGGCACACGCTCAGGCATCTCTTTTTTGTCTCCTTCTTTATCCATCACTTCCTCAGAATTCACTTCATTTGGCTCAGGTGTGAAAAGTGTTTCAGAAAAAACATTTTCAGTTTTTTTAAACTATGGAAGAAGGAAAAATTTGCTTTTTCAAATGATTTTTTTTTTTTTACCATATTTGCTATATGAGTGAATTATCTAGAATGATTCCCAAATAAAAGTTTATTAAACACCATATCAAATATTTACTGAAATATATTTTAAAATCAAGTATATTAAAAATAGTGATATCCTTTCCTACATCAGAAGGACAGAAAGTACACTGCCATTAGCTAGCTGCTTTGGGATTAAAGATTCTTTAATTGGAGTACTGGTAATTTATTCTAGCCTTGACGGATCATGTTTTAAGTTTTCAATTAACCCAGTTTTTGAAGTGGCTGAATATATTGATCAAATTACATGAAACCTGTCATTTCACTGAGATCTGCATCCTCTGTGACAGAATGCCACACAAAACTATCTTCAACCTTCCCACCTGATCTCATCTTAAAAAATCTATCCCTTTGGAATATGTGTCCTAAAACAATCTCTCTACCTCTTCGCTGAAATCCGTATTTTGAGGTTCAGCTTCTTTTAGTTGAACAGTGTCTGTGGTAGGAGTGTCAAGGTTTGGCTTCATGTCATTTTCTCTGATGGCAGCGTCCAGTTCCTTAGAGTTATCATCCTTTCTTCGAGCCTGTTCAACAGATAGGCAGTACTTTTAGATTCATACTATACAGGTATGCGTAGTTTCTAGGTAGTACCTGCTAATTTCTTTTTTTAAGTTGGCCCTTCATTTGCAAGGTTTCCTTATGAGAAACAACAGAGACATCTTATATATATTAATCGTCTATTTGGTAATGTGTAGAATGTACAGTTACTTAACTGTTAACCTCTCCTAGAAATGCCTGCTCTCCAACTACACTAAGAGGAGATTTCCATGATGATGGGGAGGCACCTTCAGTGAGTCCACATCAACAAACAGGGATCGACCTACTGAAGCCTCTGGAAAGACTCCCTAGTCTGCTCTGATTTATGAATCAGGATAACCAACAAACAAATAATAAGAGATGGAATGTTGTCTCTTTATAAGACTGAAGTTAAAATGTGCTGCATAGTACAACTTTTATCTGAAGCTCTCCCCTGCTATAATTTAGGTCAGGCTAAATTAGGATACACAGTACTGCACATTTTATTGGGAGGGGAATTGGGGACTATCTTACATGGCATTTTACATGTGTTGAAAGCAAATTTTATCTTTTTAGTATTTCTGTGACATATACAGGACAGGTTGTGTCTTTATTTGATTTATAGTAGAGGAGATTAAGTTTACAACCAATAGGAGGGCAACAAGTAATTTAGCCCAGGTTTTTTGAACCCAGGGCTATTTCCATTTTACTAAGCTGTCTTGGCATATCATAAGAGTTAACTAATATAACTATCTATGTTTCCAATATTTAAAATCCCATCTACCATGTAACTCTATGATTGTAAGATTCAAGTGATATTAGATTTACCCACAAGAATGAGTAAAAACAACTGATATATATACCTGGGTAATCCTGAATGGATTTTCCCTTAAGTTTGAAGGACTTGGTAAGGGTGACTGGTCTAAAGCACCAATAAGATTTAATCCTTTTTTCTTTTCCCTTAAGCATGCTTGTTGATGCCTTCTGATTCTCTCCATTTGTTCTTCCACAGTCATCCTAGGTCGAGTGCTTTCAGCCAAACAGAGCTGTTCCACTGCACTTCTTGGTCGTTCCTTTAAATTGAAAATAAACAGATGAATCCTGAATACAGGGCAACTTCTGAAAAGTATGTTAAAATAAAAAATAGTTCTAAACTGGACTTCCCTGATGGCACAGTGGATACGAACCTGCCTACCAATGCAGAGGACATGGTTCAATCCCTGGTCTGGGAAGATCCCACGTGGCACAGAGCAACTGTGCCACCAAAGTCCTTGCTCTAAAGTTCCTGAGCTGCAACTGCTGAAGCATGCAGGCCTTACTACCCCTGCTCCACAAGAGAGGCCACCACAGTGAAAAGCCCATGCACCACAGTGAGGAGTAGCTCCTGATTGCCACAACTAGAGAAAAGCCCTTGAAAAAAGAAGCAAGAAGATGCAGCACAAAAATAAAAAGTTTTTTTTTTAATTAAAAAAAAAAAAAAAGCATTTTAAAATGCATTTATTTTGTTGGCAAAACCAAAAGTGGCAGGTTTAGATGTCATTTACATTACACCAGAAAGGCAGATTACTTTATGAGTGCACTGATGCATGAGCAGTGATGGAAAGCAAGAGAGGTGGGAGGTAGGGGAGAAAAGAGGAACTTAAGGAAGGTATTTGCTTGTTTTAAAAAAAATACCAAAGGGTATGGCAGCTCTGAAGTGATCCTACCTCACAGTTCTAAAATGGGAAATTGTATAAAACTCAAATTAGGAGAAAAAAGAGGCATAGCTTCTAAATATCACTAACTTTTTTTTTTTCTATGCTGCACAAGATTTTCATAGTGAGATGTGGGTTCTAGTTCCCTGACCAGGGATCAAACCTGGGCCCCCTGCACTGGGAGAGTGAAGTTTTAGCCACTTGACCACCAGGGAAGTCCCTCAGTAATTTCTTTTATTATAATAAAAAATGTAATGTTTCAAGTCACACATTTTTTTTTTACTGTGAAAAGGCTGGTAGAGAAGACATTCTTGGTTTATAGGCAGTAATAAAACTATGGAAGAATTTATTTTCTATAAATCAGATGACTATATTTTATATATATATGTGTGTGTGTATATACATATATATACATTTACATGGTTCACTTTTATGATTTACTGAATGGTTTAAAAATATCAGTCACATTAAACAATCAGTTCTTACTTCTCACTTTCTTACTAAGTACACCAATAACTGTCATAAGGAAATTTTAGCTTATTTGATATAACAGAAATTTTAAGAGATTAAACATGTATGGACATCACTAGATGTCAACACCGAAATCAGACTGATTATATTCTTTGCAGCCAAAGATGAAGAAGCTCTATGCAGTCAGCAAAAACCGGGAGCTGACTGTGGCTCAGATCATGAACTCCTTATTGCCAAATTCAGACTTAAATCGAAGAAAGTGGGGAAAACCGCTAGACCATTCAGGTATGACCTAAATTAAATCCCTAATGATTATACAGTGGAAGTGAGAAATAGATTTAAGGGACTAGATCTGATAGCCAGTGTGCCTGCTGAACTATGGACAGAGGTTCATGACACTGTACAGGAGACAGGGATCAAAACCATCCCCAAGAAAAAGAAATGTACAAAGCAAAATGGCAGTCTGGGGAGGCCTTATAAATATCTGTGAAAAGAAGAGAAGCGAAAAGCAAAGGAGAAAAGGAAAGATATACCCATTGGAATGCAGAGTCCAAAGAATAGCAAGGAGAGATAAGAAAGCCTTCCTCAAAAAAAAAAAGAAAAGAAAGCCTTCCTCAGAATTAATGCAAAGAAAGAGAGGAAAACGATAGAATGGGAAAGACTAGAGATCTCTTCAAGAAAATTAGAAACACCAAGGGAATATTTCATGCAAAGATGGGCTCTATAAAGGACAGAAATGGTATGGACCTGACAGAAGCAGAAGATATTAAGAAGAGGTGGCAAGAATACACAGAAGAACTGTACAAAAAAGATCTTCATGACCCAGATAATCACGATGGTGTGATCACTCACCTAGAGCCAGACATCCTAGAATGTGAAGTCAAGCGGGCCTTAGGAAGCATCACTATGAACAAAGCTAGTGGAGGTGATGGAATTCCAGTTGACCTATTTCAAATCCTAAAAGATGATGCTGTCAAAGTGCTTCACTCAATATGTCAGCAAATTTGGAAAACTCAGCAGTGGCCACAGGGCTGGAAAAGGTCAGTTTTCATTCCAATCCCAAAGAAAGGCAATGCCAAAGAACGTTCAAACTACTGCACAATTGCACTCGTCTCACACGCTAGTAAAGTAATGCTCAAAATTCTCCAAGCCAGGCTTCAACAATATGTGAACCGTGAACTTCCAGATGTTCAAGTTGGTTTTAGAAAAGGCAGAGGAACCAGAGATCAAATTGCCAACATTTGCTGGATCATCGAAAAAGCAAGAGAGTTCCAGAAAAACATCTATTTCTGCTTTATTGACTATGCCAAAGCCTTTGACTGTGTGGATCACAATAAACTGGAAAATTCTGAAAGAGATGGGAATACCAGACCACCTGACCTGCCTCTTGAGGAACCTGTATGCAGGTCAGGAAGCAACAGTTAGAACTGGACATGGAACAACAGACTGGTTCCAATTAAGAAAAGGAGTATGTCAAGGCTGTATATTGTCACCCTGCTTATTTAACTTATATGCAGAATACATCATGAGAAACGCTGGGCTGGAAGAAGCACAAGCTGGAATCAAGATTGCCAGGAGAAATATCAATAACCTCAGATATGCAGATGACACCACCCTTATGACGGAAAGTGAAGAAGAACTAAAGAGCCTCTTGATGAAAGTGAAAGAGGAGAGTGAATAAGTTGGCTTAAAGCTCAACATTCAGAAAACTAAGATCATGGCATCTGGTCCCATCACTTCATGGCAAATAGAAGTGGCTATTTCCACAAGTGGAAACAGTGGCTGCCTTTATTGTTTTGGGCTCCAAAATCATTGCAGATGGTGATTGCAGCCATGAACTTAAAAGATGCTTACTCCTTGGAAGGAAAGTTATGACCAACCTAGAGAGCATATTAAAAAGCAGAGACATTGCTTTGCCAACAAAGGTCCATCTAGTCAAGGCTATGGTTTTTCCAGTAGTCATGTATGGATGTGAGAGTTAGACTATAAAGAAAGCTGAGCACAGAAGAATTGATGCTTTTGAACTGTGGTGTGGGAGAAGACTCTTAAGAGTCCCTTGGAGTGCAAGGAGATCCAACCAGTCCATCCTAAAGGAGATCAGCCCTGGGTGTTCATTGGAAGGACTGATGTTGAAGCGAAACTCCAATATTTTGGCCAACTGATGTGAAGAGCTGCCTCATTTGAAAAGACCCTGATGCTGGGAAAGATTGAGGGCAGGAGGAGACGGGGACGACAGAGGATGAGATGGTTGGATGACATCAATGACTCAGTGGACATGAGTTTGGGTCAACTCTGGGAGTTGGTGACGGACAGGGAGGCCTGGCGTGCTGCAGTTCATTGGGTCGCAAAGAGTCAGACACGACTGAGTGACTGAACTGAACTGAACGGAAGATCTACAGGAGAGAGTGCATAGGTGTTTTGTGTCCTCTGGACTCAACTGCTAAAGGCTGACTAGGATGGTGGTGTGGAGTTGCTAGAGTTTTGGAAAGAACTCAGGGCAGAGGTTAAGTATTTCTGTGACTAAGCAGTTGAAGAACCTGGCAGTCCATTGGTTCCCAAAGAGTCGGACACAAATGAGCAACTAGGTGCACAGTGAGAAGCAATATACCCGGATAACAGCCAAGATCGTTTTCTCTCCACTGCAACCTAAATGTGTCTGCAGGGACTTCTCTGGTAGTCCAGTGGATAAGACTCCACACTCCCAATGCAGGGGAGCCAGGTTCGATCCCTGGTTGGGGAACTAAGATCCCACATACTGCAGCTGAGCTCGTATGCCACAGATACTGAGCTCGTGTACTCGAGAGCCTGTGTGCCCCAACTAGAGAAGCCCATGCACAGCAAAGGCAAAGCTGGTGTGCAGCAGTGCAGACCCAGCACAGTCAAAAAATAAATAAATAAAAATGAAATGTATCTGCCGGGCAGCCGTCACAGCTCTAGAACTGTATTTTATTGTAGAGAATGTCTTAAAAGAGTTCATGTAGAAACTAAAAGGGAAATGAAAACTGAAAAGCATGAAAGTGCAGAAATGATCATGCTTCTCATTTAGTTGTAAATGAAAACATTTGTTTTTGCAGGAAAAAAAAAGTATATATATATTTTTTTCTTTTTTGTCAAACTTTACACTTTTTATTTTGTATTGGCATATAGCCAGATTAACAATGTTGTGGTAGTTTCAGGTGAACAATGTAGTCATACATATACATGTATCCATTCTCCCCCAATCTCCCCTCTCATCCAGGCTGGCACACCAACACTGAGAAGAGTTCCATGTGCTATACAATAGGTCTGTGTTGGTTATCCATTTTGAATATAGCAGTTTGTATAGAACCATCTCAAACTTCCTAACTATCCCTTCCCCTTTAAAAAGAGTAAATTCTAGATACTGATTAGGATGTTGGCTACTTTAGCACTGTTATTTTTAGTAATACACAACAAACATGTGTTCTTCCTAGTTTTCTGTGTTTGTGAAAAAGTGTTGTCTCTCTGAAACTTCCTTTTCCAAACTATATTACACAAATCTACTTTATTCTTTTAAAATGCAAAATATTATTAATTTTTACATTTTCTCTCCCATGTAACTAGAAAAGAATATCTCATTGGGGTTTCAGTCAGCACTTTAAAAATGATCATCGGAGTTGAGCCATTTTTATCTACTTGTGAATTATGACTATTGTACATTTTCCATTTAAAGAAACCCTATGAATAACTGATTTATATTCATTCATTATATATTATGGAATTGGTCTGATAAATTGCAAGTATTTTCTCCTGGCATCTATATAGTTTATAAAGGACTTCCCAGTACAGTACTATATAAGTATATCCTTCTATACTTTTCCCCCAGTGTTTGTTTACATATGTCTTTCTTCTAGCATTTGTGATTGTTGTTGTTTAGTCACTCAATCATGTCCGACTCTTTGTAACCCCACGGACTGTAGCCCACCAGGTTACACTGTTCATGGGATTCTACAGGCAAGAGTACTGGAGTGGGTTGCCATGTCTCCTCCAGGGGACCTTCCTGACCCAGGGATGGAACCCACGTCTCCTCTACTGGCAGGGCGGATTCTTTACCACCGACTCACTGGGGAACCCAGTATTTAAGTTAGTTATTAATTTTTTTAAGATAGTTATAGAATAATATAAACCCATTAATATCTTCCTGTTTGTTCTTTTTTTTTTTTTTTTAATAACGGCATTAGCCTTCTCAACCTTTCCTGAAGATTGGGGTCTCCAGGAACAGGGTATGTAATATTCTATTCCTAGAACTTTTGACACCCCTTGAGTTACAGTAACTTTAAGACAGAACATTGTTGCTCTGAACTTTAGAGTTTAAGATCCCACTTACATCATGAGAAGCCAGTACAGTAAGGTTTCGCCTATTCCTTAACCTCAGGATTTAGTGGATACTGCTTTTGATGTGAAAATAGGTGAGGGGTTTTGAGCTTGATAACAGCAGGAACAGCATTTTGTGCTCAATCCACAGTTTTTCCATCAGCCCACTCTCTAGGATTTACATTTTGTTCACTTAAGAAGGCTCCATATTCATGAAAACAGAGGCCTGGACCATGTTCAGTATATGCCTCCCTAGAAGGGGCGAGGGAGACTCCAGCTCGATCAGAACCTCGTGAGAAAAACAGCACGGAGCCCCAGTTGCAGCTTAAAAGATGACTGAAATAATAGCATTTGGCTCATCCTGAGAGTCCCATTACAGTAGTGGATCAGGAGGAAAGCAGACAAGGGGCTTCAGCGAGCACAGAGAAAGTCGCCCCAGTGTCCAAAAGAAAATCAATCGATTGCCGCCGCCCCCCCCCCCCCCCCCCCCCGGCCAGAGTTATTAATCCCCAGTGTTCCACAGGTGTAATTAGAATGGGAGCTCGTGTAGGGACCCCCAGGCACTTTCAGTCCTGATTGCCTTGACAGTCCAACCCCTGGGGCTTATGTCTCAGAGGGTAATCTCTCCTCAGGTGTGGTCATTTTATAGACTGGACATGGAGCCAGGTGCAGCTTAGATGCCTGAGGGCAATCCAGCTTGAGATGCCTCTCCTTTCCACCTTAATAACAAGTCCACCCCTTTTCACCTCGGATACTCGGGGCACTTTTCAGTCTGCTTCAGAGTGGATCTAACAGCCATTGTTGGGGCTTCAATCTTTTGCCAGGTTGTTTTTTTTTTCCTTCTACTTTCCTCCCCGTATTCTTTACCATGATATTCCAGCTGAACCAGCTGTGACAGTTTTTCAAAGACTGATTTGGTCCAAAGGTCTGTTTTCATAACTTATGGCAGAAACCTGTAGTTCACTGAGTGAGAAATCTATCTTTCAGATTATTCCTCCCTCTGTACTTTTGGGATAAAAGTCAGTAAACTTGCGGAGAGCCTCTTGTAGTCTATCTAGGAATTTATCAGGAGCTTTCTTTCTCCCTGTTCTGTGTCAGCCAACTTAGCATAGTTTAAAGTCTTCGTGTGCACTCGCTTGAGTCCTTCAAGAATACGCCTGGCAAAGTGGTTCTGATCCCACCTTCATTTAGGCATGCTATATTCAGTCTGGCTCATCATGGGAACTGCTTGGCTCCCAGGAGGGAGGAGGGCTATTTTGTGTTCCCTCCTTCCCCATGTCTCATGCTTAAGCCATTCATCTCCAAAAATAGTAGCTTCTCCCAAAACTCGAGTTCTCGAGTCAGGAGTCAGCATCTGTCCCAAGACATACGTTACATCTCTCCAAGTAAGGCCATAAAGTTAGTCCTGTAAAGGCTTCTATGAATTGGGACTGTTTCAGTTTCTATTGAGACTGAGGCAACCCCTTCTGGAAGGGTGCCCTGACTCAGCCTGTTTAGTTGGGAGCCCCAGATACAGGGGCAAAGTAAGAGAAGAGGAGGCAGCTGAAGGTTTCACACCAAAATCTGCACCCTTAGGACATAAGTCTGGCATGTCTCACAGCGAGATACAGAGCAACACATATGGCCCTTCCACCCATTTCTCTTGTTTTCTGCAGGACTGATCTAACTGTAAAACAATATTATAATTGAGACCCTTCAGCCGACTGCCGGGCCAGCCGGAAGATTTCAGTGAGCAACACGACGCGTTCCTTTAGGCTAAGAAATAAAGACACAGAACAGATGGGGTCGAGAGGATTGCTGCAGTCAGCGATCCTTCCTGTTTGTTCTTAACATGCATTTTTAAGTTTTTTTTCTGTTGACTTAGTTTACATTACTATTTTCAAAGAAAACACCCTTTTAATCTAAAAAATGTCTAACTCTATGAACAATAGTATTATAGAACCATTATATTTCTTATAAATTTATCAGAAATTTTTGGATATACTTTGTACTTTTACTTTAGTATCTTTCAAGAATAATCATCATTTGTTGTAGTTTTCAGTCTTTTCTTATCATTTTAATCTCATACCAAATAAATAGAATTTATAAAGATGAAAAGTTAAAAAAAAAAAAGGTGAAAAGTAAAAGTTCTTTTGCAATCCAAATTTCTAGAGAGTACTTCGGGAAGTGATTTAAATCCTCTGGGAATTGTCCCAAGGTTAGACTAGTGAAAAGTCAGTTTGAATTAAATGGATCTTAGATGAAAGTGTGAAATAGAGGATTTCCTTTTTTCTTAATTCACATTTCTCATTTTAACCAGAGGACTAGCAAAGTTTAAGTCTCCCACAGCAGAAAGGGCCTGAAAACTCAGGCGGGTCTGTGAATCCATCAGTTTGGGTGACTACAGAATGTGTTTATCACTTTCTTAAGGAAATTGTTATAGGTGTCAAGGAGCAGCTATCTGAAAACAGATTCTACAAACTGGTCACTAAAAGCTTCATGTGGCGTCTGAGCAAAGAAAACCTAAATTAGGCCTGTACTCTGAGGTGCTAACTGCATGGCTGCTACATCACTTCAGTCGTGTCTGACTCTGTGACCCCATGGGCTGTAGCCCATCAGGCTCCTCTGTCCATGGGATTCTCCAGGCAAGAATGCTGGAGTGGGTTGCCATGTCCTCCTCCAGGGGATCTTCCCCACCCAGGGACTGAACCCACATCTCCTGTAGGGGCAGGCACATTGTACCCACATCTCCTGTATGGGCAGGCGCATTGAACCCACATCTCCTGTAGGGGCAGGCGCATTGTACCCACATCTCCTGTACGGGCAGGCGCATTGAACCCACATCTCCTGTACGGGCATGCGCATTGTACCCACATCTCCTGTACGGGCAGGCGCATTGAACCCACATCTCCTATACGGGCAGGCGCATTGAACCCACATCTCCTGTACGGGCAGGCGCATTGAACCCACATCTCCTGTACGGGCAGGCGCACTGTACCCTCATCTCCTGTAGGGGCAGGCGCACTGTACCCTCATCTCCTGTAGGGGCAGGCGCACTGTACCCACATCTCCTGTAGGGGCAGGCGCACTGTACCCACATCTCCTGTACGGGCAGGCGCACTGTACCCACATCTCCTGTAGGGGCAGGCGCACTGTACCCACATCTCCTGTAGGGGCAGGCGCACTGTACCCACATCTCCTGTAGGGGCAGGCGCACTGTACCCACATCTCCTGTACGGGCAGGCGCATTGAACCCACATCTCCTGTACGGGCAGGCGCACTGTACCCTCATCTCCTGTACGGGCATGCGCACTGTACCCACATCTCCTGTAGGGGCAAGGCGCACCTGTACCCACATCTTCCTGTAACGGGCAGGCGCGCACTGTACCCACATCTTCTAGGGGCAGGCGCACTGTACCCACATCTCCTGTAGGGGCAGGCGCACTGTACCCACATCTCCTGTAGGGGCAGGCGCACTGTACCCACATCTCCTGTACGGGCAGGCGCATTGAACCCACATCTCCTGTAGGGGCAGGCGCACTGTACCCACATCTCCTGTAGGGGCAGGCGCACTGTACCCACATCTCCTGTAGGGGCAGGCGCACTGTACCCACATCTCCTGTACGGGCAGGCGCATTGAACCCACATCTCCTGTACGGGCAGGCGCACTGTACCCACATCTCCTGTAGGGGCAGGCGCACTGTACCCACATCTCCTGTACGGGCAGGCGTCATGCCTGGTGGCGCATGGTACCACTGTGCCACCAGGGTTTCCTGAGGTGCTAATTCCCTGAATTTAATTTTAGAAATTAAGATTGCTAATTTTTTCTTAGAATATGTTAAAAAAAAAGTTCTGATAGGAATTCCCTGGTGGTCTAGTGGTTAGCACTCCGAACTTCCACTTCAGGGGGCATGGGTTTGATCCCTGGTTGGAGAACTAAGATCCTGCAGGCTGCATGGTGTGCCAAAAAAAATTTCCAAAACAATCCCCTAAAATTAAAACGCACATAAATGTGGCAATAAACAGGTTTCAGAATCCTTCTAGAAATTAATGGATAGTTAAATACCGTTCTTGAATCCATCATCTTCTTAGTTTTCCTTAACGTTACATATGAGGCTATTGTCGAAGATTCGGGTGTTGGTGATTTTGTTCTTGGAGGGACTACTCCAACAGGAAAGTGGGAACCTAAAAATAAAAAGAACAGTAAGTTCTATAAAACATATTCACATGACATTGCTCTCTTTTGATCTATTCAGTTTCTGAGACTTTTAAAATTAGAATGCAAATTTATTGTTTGAAAAGAGACAGGGAAACATAATAACCTTTCATTAGTCATTTTATCTATAAGCCATCAATGATGCTAAGCAGACAAATTTAGGGTTATATTTAGAAATAAAGTTCTACTGACTATAACAGATGACATTAAAACATTATAAAAATTCAGTAATAATGGATCATATATCTTCACAAAAACTCTGTAAAGACAAGAAGGTAAAGGAAATGCAGTTTCTGGGTTAATGAACTTCTTCATATCCATACAGCTCAGCAGCATCATGGCTGGGGTTTCTGCTTTTCCCGTTGTTGCTCTCCTTCTTCATGAAATATTTACAATTATTTTCAGAGGCTGAAAGTACCTTAATCTAATCCTCTCACACAGATGGGCAAAGTTATTGTCAGAAGGTAGTCATTTACCTAAATGTCCTTCATTTTCATTTGATCTCTTTCAATCACACTGCACTAACTCAATCAAGAATCTACTAACAATGTTAAGAAAAGTTAACTACAGGTAATTGAAGTTAACTTTTCTTTTGCATTTCTGAAAATCTCTAGAATGAGTACATACTACTTTTATAATTAGAAAACAACACACAGCTGCACACACAAATCATTAACATAACAGTAAAAGCTAGTGGTCAGTTAACAGAAAATGTATTCACTTGTATCATAGTTGTCTTGTTTAAGAAGAAGATGCGCACTATTGTCCATGGAGGACACAAGTAAAAGAAGGAATTAATCAAATCTTGATGGTTTGTTGAAAAAAAAAAAAAAAATCACTCTCTCGGGGCTCACTAATGTTACATGAAATAAGTATCAACAGAAAAATGAAATCTTATTTTTCCCACTAAAACCAGATAGTGGTCAACCATTCACAGCCCCTGTAGGTTAAGAACAAAACAATGTGCAGCTGAATCAAGCTAAAATATTATGAAACTGTGTGTTTATTAGAATTGTATATTTGAGAATGTGAAGAGCTGGACTGCTATGTTACAAGTAATTTTATAAAGCAAATAAAAGACTTTTCTGTTGTGCCAGTCAATGGTCCATTTTTTTTTTCAATTGAAGGATAATTGCTTTACAACTGTGGTCCATTTTTAAGAGCTCTACTTTAAGTCATGTGGTACAAATAAATTACACTGTAATTGATCTGTATACTTCAGACAATTTATTCAGATGAGAGCCTATTATACTTTTTAAAATTTTTAACATTTTTTAAATTTTTAGGATTACACTTAAAAAAAAAAACAAAACCCAAATTTTAAAAGAGGAAAAACTTTGAGAGAACATATTTCAAACAGTACAGTTTTTATGAGTAAGTATATCTATGAGTTTTTTGCTGAATAGTGTTAAAATCTGTTTATCCATACTCTCTTGACAGATTACGTGACTGCTTCCAGTTTTTGTCTACTACGAATTAAAGCTTGCTTTAAAGACCCTTGAATAAGGCTTTGTGAGGAATTATGTTTGCATTTTTCTTAGGTAGATACATAGGATTCCTAAGTTTCATAAGTGCATGTTTAACTTTATAAGAAGCTGCCAGACTACTGCTCTGTATTCGACCACCTCAGAAATGTGTGCGGTCCACATCCTAACCGACAGTAGGTAGTCAGTCAGTCCTTTAAGTTCAGTCATTTTAGAAGGTGTGCACTGTGATTTTTATTTGCCTTAAAACCGCAATTCTTTTATGATCAGTAAGTTGTTAACTTTTCCATGTGCTTACTGGTCATTTGTATACCTTATTTGTTAGCTCTCCAAGGCTTATATGCCTGAACTAGGTTGTTTATTATTGATTTACCAGAGTTGTTTATATATTTTGGATACAAGGGTTTTGTCAGGTGTATGTATTGGTAATTGTTTCTCCTGTTCTGATGGGCAAAAGTTCTAAATTTTGATGAAACCAAATTAATCAGTTTTCACTGAGAGTATACCCCTCAGAGGGTCCCAACTTTAGCTGACTGGGTCTCCCAGCAGACTACTAATACGTTCATGCTCTGAGCTTTGTCCTGTCACAAAGTGAAAGCTGGCTTTCATGCTCCACTTAGTAACTTCCTGGATGCCTCCTGCTATAGACTGAAGTGGTCTTCCTAAAATTCCTGCTGAAACCCTTATCCCTGATGTTGTGGACCTGAACATGGTGCTTAAGAAGAGCAGACTGAGTAGACTAATGATGTGTCTGATGTATCTGACTCTTTGTGACCGCATGGACTGTTAGCCTTCCAGGCTCCTCTGTCCATGGAATTCTCCAGGCAAGAGTACTGGAGTGGGTAGCCACGTGATCTTCCCACCCAGGGCTCAAACCCAGGTCTCCTGCACTGCAGGTGGATTCTTTACTATCTGAGCCACCAGGGAAGCCCAGACTAATGAACCACCCTTCATGTAATTTTCCGCCTGAACATTCCTCCTTTCTTTACTTTTCTTCAACTTGTTGAAGCTTCTCAAAAAATTTAAGTGATATGAACCAGCTTTTATATAAAAGTGCTGGGTCTTAGTTGCAGCATGCGGGATCTTTTAGTGGTGGTATGCGAACTCAGTTGCGGCATGTGGGCCAGTTCCCCGACCAAGGATCAAACCCAGGCTCCCTGCATTGGGAGCACAAAGTCTTAGCCACTGGGCCACCAGGAAGTTCCTGAACTAGCTTTTTTTTTTCTGGCTGCACCAAGTCTCTTAGTTGTGGCACTTGGGATCTGAAGATTTGCTGTGGCATGCAGGACCTTTTCAGTTTGGGCATGCAAGTTCTTTGTTATGGCATGTAAGATCTAGTTCCCTGACCAGGGATTGAACGGGGGCTCCCTGCATCGGGACCATGGGAGTTTGAGCCACTGGGCCACGAGCGAAGTCCCTGAACCAGCTTTTATAATCACTGTTTGTGGGAGGATTGGCCAGGGTATCTAGTTACCAAAAACATTTACTTTGGTTTGCTGTCTGATAACTCCTGCATATTTATAACTACATGCAACAATATGGTAAGGACTAAGACTGTGACTCTAACTTAAACTTGTCTGTGAAAAGAGAAAGTTAACAAAGACTTTCAGTGAGAAGATATGACTTGAACAAGAAAGATGTATATATATTAACTTTTCAAGATGGCACTATTTTTCTAATGGGAAAAAAAAAAAAACACTGACATTAGAAAACCTTGAAAAATATTCCAATTATGGAAAAAGCTATGTGAATATTACCATTTCATACTGTTCAAAATTTACTTTGTGACCCTCTAGCAGGTTTAAAAAAATTGACTAGGGAGTTATGATGATCAGAAATTACTTTTCTGAAAAACCCCACATTCTAGAGTATTTGTTTTATCTCTAACAAATTTTTGGTGAAACATTTTTGAAAGTAAGTCACAGATACTTTACTCCTAAGTGTTTCAGAATTCACTTACTACATCTCCTAAATAACCACAGTATCACAGTATCATTAGGCAGTATCTAGAACCTATGTCAATTTCCATTATTCTCCAAAGAATGTCTTTAGAGCTTTTCTTTTAAACCATGATCAACTCAAAAAGTTCAAGTACTATACTATATTTGTTTTTTTCTGTCTTATTCCTGAATAGCCCCCTCTCTATCCTTTTTTTTAAATAATATTGATTTCTTAAAGAATAACTAGCATTAAAAAATAATCAGATGACTTCCTTGGTGGTCCAGTGGCTAAGACTCCAAGCTCCCAATGCAGGGGGCCCAGGTTTGATCCCTGGTCAGGGAATTAGATCCCACATACTTCAACTAAGACTCAGCACAGCCAAATAAATATTAAAAGATAATCAGAGTATACACAGTAAAAATAAGCATTATTTCATAGAATTTACTTTTATAAAAATTGTATAAATGTCTGTCTTATTCCTAATCTTTTATATATAATTTTGAAAGAGTAAAAACCAAAAAGTAAAGTGTCAGGTTAGGAAATAGAAAGTTTTTCACAAATTTGACATAAACTTATTTCTCAATAAAACCTCACCTGAACTGACATGAAGTTTTTTAGTTTTTATCCCACAGAGGATAAATAGTCCAAAAATATTACTGTGTTTAAAAAAGGAGATTCCTAGCAGAGAAGGTGACTTATAATATACAGTTTATGGGTCATATTATTGTCCCAATATCTGAAAACTTCTAAATTCAGAAACTCGTCAGATTCCACAGGTTTCAGATAAGGGGTTGTGGGCTCATATATGTACTCTGTCAGCATGTAAACTGAATTTGTTTCTAAAATGTCTAAAAGACACAGGAGATAAGACATATCACAAATGCTAACCTTTAACAGAAGTTTCTATTTCCGAAGCAGGTTCTGATTTTTCTTCTCCATTAGACTCATCAACTTCTGCCACTGTTGTTAATTCTGGCTCACTCTTGTAGAGTCTATAATCTGGACCCTTGAAAGAAAGATGTGTAATTACAAAAAAAAAGGTAAAAGTCTTTTTAAAAATGTTTACCTTACACTCTTAACAATCAAAAGCCCCAGTCAGCTATATTGGATATAAATCAATTAATATATATGTTATAATTAGGATAGGAAAAAAAAGGCTTTGAAAGATTTTTAACCAGTATATCTTTTGGTTTTAAAATTAAGAATATTCCTCTTAAGGACAAAGCCATCAGAACATTTTTATCACAGTAAAACTAAAGTCTGAAAATAATTATATCATATTAACTCAATTAGCCCTATTTCTTTTTTTCCTGTTCTCTTCTTCTTGCTTATTACATTTAACACATTTACTTCATCTCTAAGCTTTTTTCTAGTTTCCATGGGTAATGTCTCTTCCTGGCAATGTCCAAATCCTCTAACAGTTTTCCTAGACTGAACTGCCCACATCCCAACCTTTTTATCGTTCCTGATAAGAATCTTTTTCTTCCTTGCATCTTTCTGATTTAAAGGTATCACTTTGCCTCCAATATCCTGAAATGGTAGATTTAAAATATGGCTCCTTAAACACATGCAATATAACCACTTGATGAAAATATTCATGAAAAGCAACAAACTATGAAATATTAAAATTGTGGGGGGGGGGAATGACAATAAGAAACATAAAACTAAAACAGGAAAAACACAGACGATAATGTTATATATGAACACAAAAGTACTGGCTAAAAGTGATGTGATAATAATAAAAAGAAAAGATTGAGTCAAAAATAAATTGTTGGGACAAATGAGGGCATGTACGATTGATTACTCTGTGGCTATTACAGCCACTTACACAGTGGGATCCATTTCTTGGATATCCTTGAACTTGGTGAATCTTCTTTTCTTCGGGCAGATGGACTGGGCCCCTGCTATAACAGAGCAAGGAGCTGCTATCACTGGGCAGAGGGGGGATTATGGGAGGCTGGTCTGTAAAGTCATAGGACCGAGGAAGTGGAGGACGAGGTGGGACTACTTCCTCTTCCTAAAGATTGTAGAATAGTCACCTTATTTAGACAAGCATATTGAATTAAGTATATCGAAATTCTTTGCAATGGTAAGTTAACTTATATTCACTTTAAGAAAATTAAAGGGACACTGCCAAGTCAAGAGTCTCATATCAAAAAGTAAAACCAAAAATGTTTATGATAGCCAATAACTGAGTTTTAAATTTGGTTGCATCTCATTTTTTCGGTAACCACAGGTTACCTTTACTCTGAAGTTCAACATCAAAACAAATTTATGAAACTACTGTATTTCATTTTAAAAATAGAAGAATTAATTTTAAATATCTTGCTCTATTTTGTTTAGGTAAATTTAAGAGAAAAAAAATTTTTCTTTTTGGTTGACTTTTATACAAAATTCAAGACAACAGATGCTTTCAACTAGGTTGACAGTATCTCTTTATAGTTGTAATTTCTTTATGGTATGCATGATACACAGCCAACTTATCTATCAGTCATCTCATACACTTTAAAAAATACACCAAACAACGATAAATACTCAAATTACTTAGACTAGAAAAAGTATGACAATGTTAAAGTTCTAACATAGATGAAAAGTGGTCATTCAAATTTTTTTGCATTAAAAAAAGGGAAGAAGATCATACTCGTTAAAAGCACCAAATTACTGAACCAGTGAAATTTCAAGATTAAGACAATAACAGATATATTTAGAAAACATTTTGGTTATGAATAAATTCTAATTCATGTTTTAATTATAAATTAAAATAATTATAGTTAGAGAAACAATCCAAACTTACCTCATTTTTGTACTTAACTGTTGAGAAAGGCTTTGATCCTATCATACCTATTAAAAAAAATGTAAACTATAACTACTTACATTAAACATACCTTTTTAAATCTATAGAAAAGAGGAACAATTCCATTTTGCTTATTTTCAACAAAGGCTTTAGTTTCTAACCCCCCGTTTATTAACGTTTTCTGAATTTAAAACCAATACATTGCTATACAGTAGAAATTAACACATAAAGCCACCATAATTCAAGAAAATAAATTTTAAAACTCATTACATTAACAATACAAACTGAAATATCTAATTTAAACAACAGTACGGGCAAATGGGTTCTCTCAAATACAGTTGGTTTAAGTATGATTTGATATAATCTTTTAGGAGAGCACTTTGGCTGTGCCTATCAAAATGAAAAATGTAAACTTATTTCTCATTTTCTAGAATCCATTAAGTACTAGCATGTGTGTTTATCATGCACACAGTAATGTTCATTATATCAAAGAAAAACAAAAAAAAAACTCAACCAACCCACCAACCTGGAAGCAACCTACTGAAAAAAACACACTGTTCATCAACACTGAACTTGATAAATTACAGTTTACCTGTACAATGTATTCTGACACACCTGTTACTGTACTGTGTTGTTAAGGAGAAAAAAGCATACCGATGAAAAACAGCACTTTCTATGGTGGCGAAAAAACTACTCAAACCAAAATATTGTGTGTGTTTATAATTACAGACACAAAACAATGATTTATTTTTGTCTGAGTGTGGCTGGGAGAAATTTTGCTTTCTATATTACATATAAACTTGGGTACTAATTCATTATTACAAAGCACCTGTTTTCTAATGCCAAAAATTCAGTAAAATAACAAGAGAAATCCAATTCTGCAAGTCATTCCATTTAGATATAATAATATGGTCAATTAGTGCGGAATCAAAGACAAAACTAACGTACCTGTTTCCGAAGTGCCTCTCTGCTGCTTGTGTTTGCTCAGTCCTTCCATGACATCCTGAATTCTCCAGAGTTCTTTCTGAATTTGGGCACGCTGAATTCCTGCTGATTCGGTCTATCCGTAAAAATGGACATACCACACACGAGGGCAGGGGGAGGGAGAGAAATCATGAGATACAGTGATAAATTCCACTAATTACATATCTAAAAAATGAGAACCACACTGGATTTACGTTTGAGACTATTTAATATAATCTGTGTGTCCTTCTCAGTTTTGCAATGTCAATGATAAAAGAAAGAAAGAGAAAAATTTAATATTTCAGACCTACATGGTACACTATTTCACATCTTTTCAATAAGCATTGTGTTGCATTATTTACAATCGGGAAGGAATACTGACTAGATGGGACTAAAAATGGGGAACCTCCCCTAAACCAAAACCAACAAAACAACACAAAAACACAACAGAACAGAAACTCACCAACCTCAAATTAAACAAAACATTTTTAGGGGGAAAAAAAAGGAAAGTATTTTAGCTTCCTAAGTTTTAGAAAGACATGCCAAAAAAGAAACAGCAAATTACAAAATATAGTTTGAAGAGTTTGGCTGATAGAGTTAAAAAGAATTTTCAGGACAAATTTTCAGCTTGCCATTTTATTACTGCCATTTTTATTCTAACCTAAAGTTGTATCTACTTTTTTTTACCTCTAACACCCCATTTCATGACCTTAGGCTAAATACCCTAATTGAAGCCAAAATAAGATAATATTGGTAAGATTCTAACAAAACTCTATGACTCATTGATAAGTACTAAAACAGTAAATATCATTTTTAGGACTATAACTTAAAAAGACACAGGTAAATAAGTACAAAAATTGCCATGATTATGATAGCCCTGAAATGTCAATACCAATAAAGACTTTTGAGAGGGAATATAAACTACACAAATCAGACAATTGCACATACAGAATATGTATTATTTTTGCAATAATTTAAAAGAATACATATTTCTGTGTATCTGAAAGGTGTTTAATGAAAATCTCATTTTTATTTTATTTTGCACTTCTCTGGTTCCTAGTTACACTGACCGACTTTTCAAACACTTGTTAGCAAACTGTGTTATTAAGTTTTCTACCAATTAAAACTATTCATGTTCTTTGTCTATTTTTCTAATGCATTTCTGTTTCTCCAAAACAAAATGAAAAAGTTTTCTGCAATTCTAGTTAAGTAATTTGTTGAATTTTTAGAGGTTCAAGATACTTCTTCCTAGTATGTCATTTTTCAAGTTTTCTATGTTGTTTTCATTGTTTACTTATGTATTTAACAAACAATTATATATTATTATAATATGTTTTATTTGCCTGGTTCCATTCTAAGTGCTTCAAAAAAAATCAACACATTTAACCATCATAATAACCCGACAGGGGTAGATACTATTATTATTTTTATTTTACTGAGTGGAAACTGAGGCATATGTAACTGGCCTAAGGTTGTATGTACAATGCTACTTCTCATAAGATGTGCCTCCTAGTTTTTCATTTTTTTACAAAATGTCTAACTACTTGTGGTCTTTATTATACCTTAAAAATAAAGAACCATTTTGTGATTTTCTTTTCTGGAGATTTGGTTGGAATAGAAATTACGCTTATGGGAAGAATTTTCATTCTGATAATGTTAAATCAGGTCATCAACAACACAGTATAACAATTAATACCTCTCCATTTATTCAGGTCTTCTCTTATGTCCTATACTAATTAAATATTCATGTGCTCAGTCGCTCAGTTGTGACCAGCTCTTTGCGACCCCATGGACTATAGCTTGCCAGGCTCCTCTGTCCACAGAATATTACACGTAAGAATACTGGAGTGGGTTGTCATTTCCTTTTCCTAAATTTTCGTGATGAATCTTTTTTATTAGGTTAATCAGGACTGCAAACTGCTTTGGTTCACAGCTTCTTTTTTATGGCCTATGGCCTAAAAATTAACTTTACACTCTTAAGGGGTTATTAAAAATCCCAAGTACCAAAGATTTTATGGCAGAGTGTATATACTTGCAATACCTAAATTCTTTAATATCTGGCCTTTTACAGATAAAGTTTGCTGATCCCTTGGTTATATTTTAGATATTTACCATTTTTTAAATATTGCATTGAGTAACTTCAGTGTACAAAACAGAAGTCAAAACCACACACGGCTACTTAAATTTAGATAATTAAAAATTACTAGCAACACTGCAAATGCCCAACAGCTACACTAGCAACACTGAAGGGCCTAAAAACAACATGTGGTTTAGTGATTCTATTTTGGATAGCATGCACAGAAGACAGGAGACTTTCTATGTCAACCTCACTATCCATTTATTGTACTGAACTGTTGAGTCCACTGGGATTCCAATACAAATTACATAGGGTCACAAGTATGAAGTGACTTTTATTATTATTTTTTTAAACATATATAATCTCCATTCCCCAGGATAATATTTTAAGATGGCTATTAGTATTTTCAGCTTACAGACGAGAAAACAAACACCTGGACCTGAGCTCCCTAACTATTCCCAAAATTGGATTCTTGAAGTGACTTAAGTTGCCACATCTTCCCCTATTCTAATTAATACAGCAGTAAAGATAATGAGCTAAAACAGTTTGATAAAAGAGAGGGATTTAAAGTAGAATAGATAAAATAATTTGCTACTTCAATGGCAAGTGACTGCGAGGAGCACAGGCCACCCTGGGGCTCACTGTGTGCTCAACAGAATAAAGAACTTTTCAACAACGAGGGATGGGCTCTTTGTGAGACAGTAAGATTCCTATCACTGAAAGCATTGAAATCCAGATGTTAGGTAGCTAATCCTGCATCAAATGTTGAAGCTGTGAGCGAATTCAACAAGATAGATTGCACGGTACCAGTCAAAGCCAGCTAGAACAATGTAAACACATTCTAATTCTGTACCTGGACTTCACCGAGGCGATCCAGCTGCTCTTGCATCTGGTTCCTGGTAACAGTTACGTCGTACTCTAACTTATCATATTCTCTCCACGCTCGTTCCAGTTCCTAAGATCAAAGGGCTTTAATTACTTTCACGGAGAAAATGTGCTGGTGTGTTATCGCTCTTGTAATCAATAATGGGCCAAGTACAACATGTTATAACTCACTTCCCTTTACTTTTTTTCCTCTCATTTAGCTCAATTTAAGAAGAATGCTGAGCAACTGAATTATTTATTATTGTGCTGCTGTATTCAAATTTCACTAAAAAAATTAAAATAAAAAACAAACAAAAATAACCCCCAAACAACCCAAACAAACACACTTTATATTATTTATTCATTCATGACGTCAAAATATGCAGCTGATTGTAGGATCTAAAGAGGTTTATTTGGAGAAAATATGTTATTTTATTCATGATAATACATTAATTTTTTTCTTGAAAGTGATTTCTTAAAATGCAGAAGAGGCATAAGTAAAATATTTTCTTATCTGTTGTGATTAACATTTGTCCAGAAATAAAAACACTAAGTAGGCTGTAATTTTAGCATGTCAGATTTTCAATAACACCGGAAGCTTGACATAACTTTACTTAGAATAAATATACAGTCACGTAATGATTTCCTTTTCTCGGGATCCAAAATCAATGCAAATGGTGACTGCAGCCACAAAATTAAGACACTTGCTCCTTGGAAGAAAAGCTATGACAAACGTAGATAGCATATTGAAAAGCAGAGACATCACTTTGCCAACAAAGGTCCATATAGACAAAGTGATGTGGTGGCTTTTCCAGTACTCATGTATTGATGTGAGAGTGGACCATAAAGTAGGCTGAGCACCAAAGAATTGACACTTTTCCAACTGTGGTGCTGGAGAAGACTCTTTAGAGCCCTTGGACTGCAAGGAGATCAAACCAGTCAATCCTAAAGGAAATCAACCCTGAATATTCATTGGTAGGACTGATGCTGAAGCTGAAGCTGAAGCTGCTATACTTCAGCTACCTGATTCGAAGAGCTGATTCACAGGAAAAGACCCTGATGCTGGGAAAGACTGAAGGCAGGAGGAGAAGGGGTCGACAGAGGATGAGATGGTTGGATGGCATCACCGACTTGATGGACATAAGTTTGAGCAAACTCTGGGAGATAGTGAAGGACAGAGATGCCTGGTATGCTGCAGTCCATAGGGTTGCAGGGAGCTGGACATGACTTAGGGACTGAACAACAAAAAATGAACCTAATTCAGCTAACTAATCTAGTGAATCCTGCTTGTAGAGACTTGACAGAGGTACTACTCACCTATAGTTTTCTTTTTTGGGGAAAAGAAAACTACCCCTAAACCTCAAATCAAGAGAAAACTTTCATACTTTAAGCTTAACCACTGTCAGCTATTTAATACAGAATAATTCTACAAGTGCTCAAAAATACAATGTCAGGGAGGATAAAATGACGGTAACAGATTCATCATCCTAAAAGATAATGCTGTGAAAGTTCAGTTCAGTTCAGTTCAGTTGCTCAGTCATATCTGACTTTGCGACTCCATGAACCACAGCACTCCAGGCCTCCTGGTCCATCACCAACTCCCGGAGTCCACCCAAACTCATGTCCGTTGAGTCGGTGATGCCATCCAACGATCACATCTTCTGTCGTCCCCTTCTCCTCCTGCCCTCAATCTTTCCCAGCGTCACAGTCTTTTCAAATGAGTCAGCTCTTTACATCAGGTGGCCAAAGTATTGGAGTTTCGGCTTTTGCATCAGTCCTTCCAATGAACACCCAGGACTGATCTTTAGGATGGACTGGTTGGATCTCCTTGCAGTCCAAGGGACTCTCAAGAGTCTTCTCCAACACCACAGTTCAAAAGCATCAGTTCTTCGGAGCTCAGCTTTTTTTATTGTCCAACTCTCAGATCCATACATGACTACTGGAAAAGCCACAGCCTTGACTAGATGGACCTTTGTTGACAAAGTAATGTCTCTGCTTTTTAATATGCTGTCTAAGTTGGTCATAACTTTCCTTTCAAGGAGTAAGTGTTTTTTTATTTCATGGCTGCAATCATCATCTGCAGTCATTTGGGAGCCTAAAAAAATAAAGTCAGCCACTGTTTCCCCATCTATTTGCCATGAAGTGATGGGACAGGATACCATGATATGAACAAAGCTAGTGGAGGTGATGGAATTCCAGTTGACCTATTTCAAATCCTAAAAGATGATGCTGTGAAAGTGCTTCACTCAATATGCCAGCAAATTTGGAAAACTCAGCAGTGGCCACAAACTGAAAAAGGTCAGTTTTCATTCCAATCCCAAAGAAAGGCAATGCCAAAGAATGCTCAAACTACCACACAATTGCACTCATCTCACACGCTAGTAAAGTAATGCTCAAAATTCTCCAAGCCAGGCTTTAGCAATACATTAACTGTGAACTTCCAGATGTTCAAGCTGGTTTTAGAAAAGGCAGAGGAACCAGAGATCAAATTGCCAACATCTGCTGGATCATCGAAAAAGCAAGAGAGTTCCAGAAAAACATCTATTTCTCCTTTATTGACTATGCCAAAGCCTTTGACTGTGTGGATCATAAAAAACTGAAAAATTCTGAAAGAGATGGGAATACCAGACCACCTGACCTCCCTCTTGAGAAATCTGTACATAGGTCAGGAAGCAACAGTTAGAACTGGATATGGAACAACAGACTGGTTCTAAATAGGAAAAGGAGTGTGTCAAGGCTGTATATTGTCACCATGCTTATTTAACTTATATGCAGAGTACATCATGAGAGACACTGGGTTAGGTGAAGCACAAGTTGGAATCAAGATTGCCAAGAGAAATATCACTAACCTCAGATATGCAGATGACACCACCCTTATGACAGAAATCGAAGAAGAACTAAAGAGCCTCTTGATGAAAGTGAAAGAGGAGAGTGAAAAAGTTGGCTTAAAGCTCAACATCAGAAAACAAAGATCATGGCATCCAGTCCCATCACTTCATGGCAAATAGATGGAGAAACAGTGAAAGCAGTGGCTGCCTTTATTGTTTTGGGCTCCAAAATCATTGCATATGGTGATTGCAGCCATGAAATTAAAAGACGCTTACTCCTTGGAGGGAAAGTTATGACCAACCTAAACAGCATATTAAAAAGCAGAAGCATTACTTTGCCAACAAAAGTCCGTCCAGTCAAGGCTATGGTTTTTCAGTAGCCATGTATGGATGTGAGAGTTGGACTATAAAGAAAGCTGAGTGCTGAAGAATTGATGCTTTTGAACTGTGGTGTGGAAGAAGACTCTTGAGAGTCCCTTGGACTGCAAGGAGATCCAACCAGTCCATCCTAAAGGAGATCAGTCCTGGGTGTTCATTGGAAGGACTGATGCTGAAGCTGAAACTCCAATACTTTGGCCACTTAATGCAAAGAGCTGACTCATTGGAAAAGACCCTGATGCTGGGAAAGATTGAAAGCGAGAGAAGAGGGGGACGACAGAGGATGAGATGGCTGGATGGCATCTCTGACTCAATGGACACGAGTTTGAGTAGACTCCGGGACTTGGTGATGGACAGGGAGGCCTGGCGTGCTGCAGTCCATGGGGCTGCAAAGAGTCGGACATGACTGAGCGACTGAACTGAACTGTACAGACTCAGTGGCTGTCCAGCAATGAGAGGAGATGGCATTGCCAGGCAGACAGAGAACCTCTTTGTAGACAAGTTGAGAGGGAGACCAAAGCTGCTGTGTGTGTGCTCAGACGCTCAGTCATGTCCAACTCTCTGCAACCCCGTGAACTGTAATCCACCAGGCTCCTCTGTTCATGGGATTCTCCAGGCAAGAATACTGGGGTGGGTTGCCATTTCCTCCTTTAGCCGATCTTCCTGACCCAGGGATTGAATTTGCTTCTCCTGTGTCTCCTGCATTGGCAGGCAGATTCTTTACCACTGAGCCACCTTGGAAACCCAAAGCTGCTACAGAGGCAACTAAATCCGAGAACATTTTAGGATGGTGGGGAATTCTTGTCTTTAACACAAAAAACAGAGATCTACAGGCAGAGCCTACTTTACTAATATTCTAGGGGTGAGGAAACACAATATACTTTGAACTTCCCTAGCCTGGAGAATCCTGCCATTCCACTGTACCAGTGCTGTTATCCTGCTGTGCCTGTTTCTGCCTTGCCCTCTGGGCTCCTCCGGCATGATTATGTGTGAGTAGTAACACAAGTCAATGGGAAGCAGCCAGCACCAGGGCAGCCCTGGCCCCATACCAGTCCTCCCAACACCTGGCCAAGCGTTTCATTAAAGAGTTTAGTGGCTTATCCCAGTACAAGGTTAAAATCTTTAAATGTGACATTAGCATTTTTTGTCAAGAAGATAATATCTAGGTACACTAAGGCAATTAAAAGGGGTGATGACTTGCACATATACAATTATCTTAAAATCACAGGCGCAAGTCAGGAAACACAGCGGTGCTTTCAATAAAGACCTGGACTTTCCAAGCCATATAGTTAGGAGGATGAGATAAATCCTGCGATTTAGGACCATACGGATGAACCTCATAATGTTAAGAGAAGTCAAATAGTATATCCTATATGATTATACTTTAACAAAGTCCAAGACAGGCAAACCTAATATATAGTTTAAAAGTCAGGTAGTCGCTTTTTGGGGGGAGGAGGCAGTCATGGAGAAGAGAGCATCCTATTAAAATGCAACGCCTCGATAAGGATGTTCACCATGTCTGTGCAGTTAATCTGTGTACTTTTCTGAGAAAATGTTCTACTCTAACAAAGGTTTTTAAAAAAAGTGCATGTGCCTATGTGGACTTGCTACAAGGATGGCAGAAAACTTTTTTTAAAATTTGACTCAGTCTAAGTTTACAGCATGAAACAAGTAAATTTTAATAGTGGTGACTTCTTTATAGTCTACACTGAGATAAGATTTGGCTACTGTAGGGGGAAAAACCCAAACTTTAAGTAGGTCTGCAACATTCAGAGGCAACGAAACCCCAGACTACCAAAAAGAGATGAAAGAGAATTTTAATATGTAACTACAGAGCCATGGCAGCAATATATTGTGGGCTTTATTAAGAAGGGATTAAGACTGATGATTCATTTCCAAGTTTTTAATGTAATAAGAACTTTCCTTTCCTTGTCCAGAACCAATGGCAATTTATAACAAAGTCTACCCATGGGAATAGTTACACAATAGGATACACATGAATGTAGACGTTATTACATTATGCTTAGAGCTAATAGACTGGTCTGCTTCTGGTTTTCCTCTCAAGCAGTGTTCCTGAGTTCTAATCTAAGAAATGTTAATCCACTGTTCTATTTTTTATTAAAAAAAAAAAGTCAAGCATCAGAAATTGGCAGTAGATTTTGCTTCAAAATAGAGATGAGGGAGTAATACAGATACAGTGTGATTATTAGCTTCTTTTTGACTTTCCATTGTGTCCTTTGGACAGCAAGGAGATCAAACCAGTCAATCCTAAAGGAAATCAACATTGAACATTTACTGGAAGGGCTGATGCTGAAGCTCCAACACATTGGCCACCTGATGCGAAGAGCTGACTCATTATGTTGGGAAAGACTGAGGGCAAGAGGAGAAAGGGGCGACAGAGAATGCGATGGTTGGATGGTATCACTGACCCAAAGGACATGAGTTTGAGCAAACTCCGGGAGACAATGAAGGACAGGGAAGCCTGGCATGCTGCAGTTCATGGGGTTGCAAAAGGCTGGACATGATTTAGCAACTGAACAACAACAAAATTAGCTTCTTAAGCTCCAACAACTATTCATGTTTAAATATTACAGATTAATGTCCACAACTACACCTTGGAAAATTAAAATACTGCAGTATTTAAATTTGGCTTCCCTGGTAGCTCAGCAATCTCCCTGCAATGCAGGAGTTGTGGGTTCAATCCCTGGGTCAGAAAGATCCTCTGTAGAAGGAAATGGTAACCCACTCCAGTACTCTTGCCTGGAAAATCCCATGGACAGATGGGCCTGACAGTCCATGGGGTTGCAAAAGAGTCTGACCTGACTCAGCAACTAAACAGCAAACAACAATTTAAATTTACCATTATGTTTTGGTGATTAGGCACAAAAATATTAATTTTGGCCATTATTACCCAATGATAACAATTCTGTCAACTGGGTATCAGAACTAGTTGATTTTTGAGATCAATCGAAATAAAGTTAATGTGATTTCAGTATTACCTTCAGGATGTAGAGATTTCTTGGCATAGATATTAACAATGTGTTTAGAATTTGAATAATTAAAAAATATTTTAAATGATTTTATACTTGCCTTAGTATATAACTGCATCAGAGATAAAAATCACTACTTACTAAATGCATAACATACCTTATTATACTATCTGATAATGACTAGTATATTGGCTTTTTTAAACCTAAAAAGATGTTACAAAGGACAAATTCAAACTATATAAAGTGAGGTTCAACTAAATCAGGTATGGTTATGGAGCTACCTTAATTTTAAATATCTAGTTTATGATAACAATTATAGTCATTTTACTTTTTTGGCTACTTATAATCTTTAACTTATTGGCTAGTTACAATCTTTAACTCACATATTTAGTTTCTCCTCTAATCTTCTCTTTGAAACAAACTAATATTCCATCTCAAAGAAAATGGTTGCTTTTTATTGTACAAATTGAAGATATAATGAATTTTTCTAATAATAAAAGTAGAATAGAACACAAGATAAAAAGATTTAATATGCTCCCCCTTTGTTAGCAGTTTTGTGGATTCTTATAATCCCCCTCAGACATATACAATGGAAATTTCCAAATATAAACAAATGTAGCCAACAAGCACCCAAATGCAAAAGTTAATCAATACATGATCAATCTGGTTTCATCTTCAGAATCCATTTTCCATCCCTGTGGGATCATTTCAAAGCAAGCACCAGAGGTTATATTGTTTCATTTATAAACACTTCAGAAAAGAAACAAAAATGAAAAAGATAACATAAATTCTAATGAATTCTAATAATTAATATGCTTCCTTGTTGGCTCAGATGGTAAAGAATCTGCCTGCAATGCAGGAGACCTGGGTACAAGCCCTGGGTTGGGAAAATCCCCTGGAGAAGGGAATGGCTACCCACTCCAGTATCCTTGCCTGGAAAATCCCATGGACAGAGGAGCCTGAAGGGCTACATACAGGCCATGGGTTCTCAAAGAGTCAGACACAACTGAGTGATTGAGCACACGCATGTATTTCTTGAAAAATATATTTAAAAAATTATTTTATTTATTTTTAGGTGTGCTGGGTCTTCGTGGCCGTGTGGGCTTTCTCTTGTTGCGGCCAGCAGGGGCTACTGTATCACTGTGGGGCTCGGCTTCTCACTGTGGTCGTTTCTCTTGCTGCAGAGCTCAGGCTCTAGAGCAAGGGCTCAGTAGTTGTGGCCATGGGCGCAGATGCCCTGGCATGTGGAATCTTCCCAGACCAGGGCCTGAACCTGTGTCCCCTGCATTGGCAGGCATATTCTTCATCACTGGATCACCGGGGAAGTCCTAAAAAATATTTTAAATTGTAACAATTTCCCTGTCTATTCCTTCGCTACCTATTTGTTGAAGAGAATTAGTCACTGGTTCTGTAGAATTTCTCTGATGCTTGATTCTGTTAACTGAATTCCTGTGGTATTGCTTAGCTTGCTCTTCTGTTTTCTATGTTTCCTATAAACTCGTAGTTAGATGCTGAGATCTGCTGAGATTCAGACTTGATTTTTGATTCCCCCGAATCCACGAGTGTTGCTGGGTACTTTCCACTGCAGCATTTCAAGAGGTTTATCACCCCTAGCTGCCTCTGTTTCTAGGATGTTGTATTACAATCATGAAAAAGCCAGTGTATTTAAAAATCATCATGAAATCTTTCAAAGTGTATTTCATGACAATCCATGTTTGTCAATAGATTTGTTTAAAAAAAATCACATTTTGCTATATCTATAATTCTCAGTAGCTCTGTGAGATATGGAGAATAAGAAGATGAAGATATTTCAAGTGCAGGCTTCTCTTCAAGGTGGTTTATCTGTCCTCTTCTCCCGCCCATTAAACTTTATCCATTCTAGTTTAAAGTCTCCATTGACTTAAGTCCGTCCCATGCAGAATCTGGTCTAGAACATAAATTTAAAGTTACTGGAAGTCTATACAAAATGCTTATTCACTGTAACTGTGGGCAATCTCTCTGTTTCATTTTTCCATTTTTAACACAGTAGTAATAGTACCCCTGCCAAAGGGTTCTTAAGTGGCTTAACTATGTGTGAAAACACTTATAATGGAATCTGGCACCCAATAAATTGCTCCAGAAATATTCACAATGTTTACTACTATTCATATACTGGTCCTAATCTGCAGTGGATAATACATAAGCCATGTATTAGCATGATTCAGGATGATTGGGGAGCTTTATAGTTGTTTTCTTTAAATTCCAACTTTATTTTTATTTACTTGTTCATGTATTTCTTTGGTGCCAAAACCCAGGATTGAACCATGGAATTCTGATTGTAGATGTCTGAGTAAAAGAATCTAGATTTGATTCCATGTTCCAGAAAATACAAACTATGTAACTACAAAGAGTAAAGTGGAATAGAAAATACAGAAGTCCTAGAATAAAAAAATCCTAGGGACTTCCCTGGTGGCCCAGTGGTTCAGACTTCACCTTCCACTGTAAGGGATGTGGGTTTGACCCCTGGTCAGGAAGCTAAGATCCCACATGCCTCAAGGTAAAAAAAATCAAAACATAAAACAGAAGCTGTATTGTAATGAATTCAATAAATACTTAAAAAATGGTCCACATGAAAAAAAAAAAAATCTTAAAAGTCCTGGATTTACGTGTTGATCTGTTTTTAATTGGTTATGTCATTTTGGAAGTCATTTAACCTCCATGAACCTGAGTTGCTTCTTCATCTGTGCAGTGGAGGTAATGAAAATGAAAATAACATGGAAATAATTATTACATCTATTTTGCACATTATCTGCTTAAGGATCAAACCGGATAATATATGTACATAACACAGAAATACAGATCTATTTTGCTACCATTATTGGGTGAGCCCTAAATTCTCATCTAAGGTATGTGAAGAGCATCTGCTTTACCTGGCTCCTTGAGTTGTCAGAATAAAAGCAACACTGCTGAGTGAATAAAGCATGAGAATATTTCTCTTACAATCAGAGATAAAGCCTAAATGTAAACTTCCTAAGAAAGGTGACTGGAGCAGATGCTTACTTAGCCCTCTGCCCACCTGATTTCAAGGCACTGTGGTCAACTCCACGGGTGCTGGTGTTCGTGGTCAATTAACTTGGGCGCTTTGGAAATGCCGGTGAATTAAAGACCCTGGGGCAACTGCGACCAAGGAATGAGAGATAGCCCAGCCTCCCCACCTCTCAGTGGGAAATCTAGAAGTATTTAACTCATTTCCTCACAGGGTCCCTACTAGTCCACAGTGGCGACCAGCTCAGCAGTGAACCTCCACTGACTCTTCTCCCCGCCACTCCTCCCACCCCACCCCGTCTCATTCTCCACACTTCCTCCATCACTTTCGCCTCCTGGAAACAGCTCCCAGGTCCTCATCCCCGGCTCTGCTTTCAGAAAAAACCCAAACTAAGACAGCCACGTGCTGAAAATTTTCAAGGGATAATTGACTGTTACAATAATCCTTCCCACTAATTAGGTTTAGGTAAAAAAGGAGTAGAATAAAGTAAAAAAAAAAAAAATTAAAAACAAAAAAAGAAGCAGAGGCCAGGAGAGCACACAAAGACATCATAGGCTTTAAAGCATACTCATGCGTGAGTGTGTGTGTGTGTGTGTGTGTTGGGTAGGATTTAGAGAGAAGAGACGCTGCATCAAGAATTAAACACATAGGCAACATTGCTTTACATGTTTATCATGTATTAAATCTTGGTTTTAATACCTCAGTGGCCAAGCAGGTGAGAAGATCAAAGCTTTGCTCTACGGAGGCCTAACATCATATCTTATATGTTTTATACCTCAGGACCTGGATTGGAACCAATGCCCCAAAATCAACTGTGAAAGAATCAGAGGAATCCTTTGGGATTCTGTTGCCAGAGATGTAATTTAAGTCTGGTCAACATCCAGTGAGTTCTAACCACTTGTAGCCCTAAGCTACAAATATGAATGTTTACTTAAAGGCACAGATAACATAGTTTGTATTCTATGCATTAAGACCTGTCTTAGAAGAACATATTGAGGGTTTGTAAATGACCAGTGAATAATGCTGATGGCAAAGGAAAAAAAAAATTCCCAGGAAAGTGATCATATGTGATAACAACCAGAAAGTGAGATACTCAAAAGTGATTATTTCTTTGAATGTATCTGATAAACTTCCATCAGGACTGGAGGTATCTTGGAAGAGAGCCTACAGATGAGATTTAAGTTACGAAACCTACTTAGTAAGGGAAGAAATAATACTTCAATTAAACACTATACATCTCTAAAACTTTCTATAGCAGACACCAAATTGTGAAATAGTTTCCAACTTAATTTTGATTTGACTCAGGTTGTCATACAAATTCCAAGCTTTTCCTTAGCTTGGCACTGACAGCTTAACCCCTCTTTCCCTTCCTTACCTCACATTTCCCACCTTTGATTCCAGCCAGCTACTCAGTTCTAGTTCTTGCTTCTCCAAATACGCCCTTCACATTCTCATCTCTCAGCTATGGTTCAGAGCGTTTTGTCCTGTATGGGCTGCCCTTCATTTCACCTTTCTTCCAAATCCTACCCATCACTGATGCACTAAATGACTACTTCCTTGTAGATAACATTTCTTTATGAAGATATTATAAAAAGCTATGTAGATCTAAGGCTTCAGGATTATGGATAGAAGACCTGGAGTTGACCTCGAGGAGGTATTGCATTCAATTAGCTTTATAACGCTGGGTAAGTCATTCAGTTCATTCATCACAGTTTTTTAATTTGGCTGCAGCGATCTTAGTTGTGCCATGCAGGATCTTTTGTGGTGCAGGCTCACTTGCCCCACAGAATGTGGGCTCTTAGTTCCTTGACCAGGGATTGAACCCATATCCCCTGCATTGCTCTGGACCACCAGGGAAGTCCCCGATTTATCACATTTTTAATGCACATCCTATATTGCTGAATGCTAGAGTTACAAAGGTGAATGAGATATGGTTCTGATTTCAAGGAGGTCACAACTGCAAGGATATTAAATTCTTAAAGTATCTGTATACACCAGTCTATAATTAAGAAACTCAGATGAGATAATGGAAGTAACAGTATTTTTGTTTGTTTTAAAGAATGCTAAGATGCTTCAGTTGTGTCTGACTGTGTGTAACTCTATCGACCTTAGCCCACCATACTCCTCTCTCCATGGGATTCTCCAGGCGAGAATACTGGAGTGGGTTGCCATTTCCTACTCCAAGGAGGGAATCTTCCCAACTCAGGGATCAAACCTGTGTCTCCTGCACTGACAGGCAGGAAGAATAGGTATATTAAATATAAAATACTTAAGAGTCACAAAAACCAAGTTATGATTTATATAAAACCATGGTATATTCCTTTAAAAGTAGTCTGTGTTTGGAAAGTGAATTTAGTGTTTATTTTTTTTTTTCATTTATTTTTATTAGTTGGAGGCTAATGACTTTACAATATTGTAGTGGTTTTTGCCATACATTGACATGAATCAGCCATGGATTTACATGTGTTCCCCATCCTGATCCATGTTGAGAGTCTGGTAGCTTCCCAGCTGGGAAAGACCTCTCTTAGTTAAGTTACACTGTCTGAGGACTTTCTTCAAAGGTAGCTGCTCCCTGAGCAGCCCACGGAAGGAACACACAAGGGTGTGTTTGCAGTTTTCTGTAACAGATGGCTTTTTCCCCTTTCAAAGGGCTGCCTGGGCAGGTGCTCTTACTATGTTTAGAAATGAGTACGTCATCGGATCTAAAGCAGACTCTTTAAACTCGTAAAACACTCAATTTATAAACTCTTAAGTAAGACTTTTAGATTTGGTAATCCTAGGAGACTCTTTATTATGAAGTAACTGGACTATGGGTTAAAGGTTCTGCTAATTATATTTCTTACTCAAAACTATCATCTAACCTTAGATCACACTGCAGCTGTAAAATGGTAATGCTGGCGGCTTCTTAAAAGCATTTCTCGGGAGCCTTTAATTGAAACGGCTGGTTCAATGAATCCAATTATCACCTTCCAAAAATTATTCTAACATGACATTTATTTTCCTAACAGCAGCAACTTTTAACATTATAAAGAACTTCTCATCTTCATAATATATAAACAGGTGTGTTGACATTTCCTGTAAAACTATTTCACAAAGAACACAAGGCCTACTAATTAAAAAAACAAAGACCACCCTTTATTTTTGTTAGTCTTAATTAAGCACAACAAATTAAAATTTTGTAATAATAAAGAAAAATCCTACAGAAAGCCCAATTAAAATGATATAAATTAAATCGAAAAAAAAGAACTGCATGCCATGCTGCGGTTTGCTAGGAAGGAAACCCTGCTACTCACTGCAGTGGCGCGGGAGAGCTCACGACACGTGCTAAGCAGTCCGTTTTGTAAATCGTCCCTCTGAAGCACCACGCTCTGAATGGCTGCTGGGTTATCTGCATTCATTTCTATCTCTTGGCTGGCTGACAGCAAAGCTTGCTCAAGCGTGTACTATTATAATAAAAAAATGATTACACTTAATGTTCTGCATCATCGAATTAATTCTTTTCTACTTCAGTTATCAGTGTCCTGATAATCATCATATAAAGTAACATCAGTTGTAGATAATAAACATAATTGTCCTACTTTCTCCTTGTGGAGCTGCTGAAGTTTCTCCTCCAGAGCGTGTACCACTTTATCTTGCTCACACAGTCGGCTTAACTTGGCCTAGGTTACAGAGAAGATGTCTTTTGTTAGCAGTTTTTAATTTTTCCTGTAATTGGATTTAGGCATAACAAAAAACCCCCTCACATTTAAAACAGCCAAGGAATAGCTAATCAGGTCAATCTTCATTTCAATCAATAAAACAAAAATTAAAATATAGAATATAGAGATAGGACACCTTAAAAAAATGCATATAAAGTAAAAAAGCATTTTCCACCATACTATTTAACGTACATAATTCAAAATATTCTTAGTAATCAGGCAGTCTCCTATGACTTCAGCAAATCATTTTAATGTGGTTAAGATATTTTCTCTACAAACTGCTAAAGAGTTTAAGTAACTTATGCAATTCTTAATTAAAACAGACTGAATTCTCTTTATATTTTTAAAATTATGCTTTTCATGTTCTTCAGAAAAAATCGCTTCTAACTATAATAATACAAGTAAAAACATTGCTAATGGAGAAAAATAACTTTCAACAGTTTTAATGTTTTAAATTCCTGGTAACACCTCAATTTTTTAATTATAATAACATGAGAGAGCATGTTAATAAGACTTCAGTCCTGCAATAAGCCAGTTCATCACATATCTAAAAATCAAAGCCCTGGACAAACAGTAAATACGTCCCAAGTGTTACTGCATGATGACATAAAGAAAGCAAGAAATTTGAGATTCTTTCTTTGTCATTTATCTATTAAAGTAACCCCCTTATCTTTGTTAGACAACACAACTCAAGTCACATCAGATGGGATACATTGGAATGAGGAGGTACAGCTCAGGGGAGTAAAACCAGCAGAAATGAGGGAAGAATGAGATATAAATAAGGAAGTCAGTGATGTAAACCACGATTAACAGCAATAATAAAAGGAGGCAGTGACAGAATTCCTAGAGGTTGACACTTTCTCCAGATGACTTTTACTTTGTCTCTAATCCATCATAATTTTATATCAGAAATACTCTTTACTTTCATTTAAATGATTCTAAATTTGTTCAACTGCTAATTACTGGGGTGGGGTGGGTAGAGGACAAATCAGGGAGTGAGGATTTAATTGAATCTAAGTGCAAAAGAAGAAAATGTTATTTATTTGATGTCATCTTGGAGGGCAGAGCAGGAAGAGGAAATCTTTTTGGTCACGCTTATTTCCAATGTTTTGGCAGAGCACTGATAATATATTGCATGCTAATACTTACATCAATATCTACCTCTTCGGGTCTGTATTTGTATAATGTTCCTCTGCATTCGTCCTGTGACAGCTATAAGGCAAAATGTCACACAGCAACTTTAAAAATGATAAAAAATATACATTTACTTAGCCTATAGTAAATTTATATAACAATAACAGAAATGGGTTTTTTGATGATTCTATACTTTTAAAAAGTTTAGTTCAAACACAGATCATTACAAAAATAGAAAATTATTGAACATCAATACAATCAATATGCAAGATACATAAGAATGATGCTAACTTCAGCTTGTCAGACAAAATAAGAAGCTGGTCAAATAAAATTATGCAGCACCTTATGTTTTCCATTTGCGAGACACACATTATTTTAATGAAAAAAACTGACAAATACAATCATAGCAGCTGTTATCGAATCAAATCTCGAATCAGGCATTATTTCAGCAGTCAAAACCGTGCTTTCAATGGTATACACATAACCACACAACCGTGTATGTGTACACTCAGATGCCAACACATCTTTGTACAATTTTATTAACAAAACCTAGAACACATTGTATACATATACGTAATATATAAACACACATACACAGTATAGACTTATCTTGTTCCTCTGTCTTAAGAACTAAAAGAATGGAGGAAAAGGATGGGTTTAATTGAAAAGAGGAAAAGCACTCAGAATCTCTTAAAACTGAAAGTCTACATTATAAATATGGACGGCCAAATTTCATAAAAAGTACAGATGTGTTTGCTGACACCTTTTGTTTTATTATATTGTAATGAATTACTATTCACTGTATTTAAACACCTTATTTTCAGCTTCTTCCAAGTATCTTTTGGTCAAGCCAATCCTTATTTCTGACTGTGCTTACCAAGATTTCAATAAGCCATTCCAGTCAGCTGTACCACAGACTATATCATAGTGCCTCCACAGGCAAAACTGTAGTATTTCTCTTGTCTTTTCACTTTATACTGACTGCTAGACAGTGTAAGAAAAACATAGTAGGAAAATGTAATTGGGGCTCCATGCATGTTCATGAAATGGTATACATTTTCTCAAAATGGGGACAGGAATAATGTATCCCAACTACATTCTAGATTGGAAAATTAAATTTCACTACAAATGCATAAGAATGTAAAAGTTACAACTATATACTTCTCTGTAAAAAACTGTTTGACATGTATATCTCAAGAAGGCACTATTTAAACAGTAGATAACTTTAAATGGATCTAGGAATGTGGAAATCAGAAGTTTTAAAAAGGTAATAAGCATTCCAAACATACAATAATCAATCCTGGTTTCCATGTTTCACTTCAAGACATTGCTTTCACGTACCTCATGCAAATGATTCTGTGACTACTTAAGGGGTATGCACAGTGATTATTAAACCATAGAACTTTCATAGAAAAGAACATCACATGAAAAATGAATTTAATGACAAAAGTCAGAATATTTATGCACTATTTTAAAATAAAGGCCACTGAATATGTCCTGAAAAGCGCTGATTGTCATTCTAAATAAAAGCACCTAGATCCAAGAAGAGTTTATACTTATACTAAAGCAAGTAAAGAAAATCTAAATTTTAAAATGCTTACATCCATGACAAAAAAAAAAGTCAGAAACACCAAAATCAGTATTTCTCATTTATAAAAAATAAAAGATGTAAAGCCTTTAGCTGCTAAATGTCTACAAAGACTTTGCTTATTTAATATTTAAAGTTAAACACCAAACAGCTTTACTAAACCATGGAACGTGTATTTGGGCATAAATAGTGTTATATCTAGATTAAAATGTGATTTTCATCTTATATCCCAAGTCAAAGAGAAAAAGCCAAGTATTTAAAAAATGGAAACTCAGTGATTTATAACAAATATTTTGGATAATGGTATAACATTTTTATTTAGTGGATCTCACTGCATTTTCATATGAGTTGGCATATTTTATATAGGAAAGATGTATATTGTGTACTTATAATTGTAGAATGCTATTTCCTGAAAACTATAGAAGTAATATTACACACAAATTAATTTATTTTGTTGTACCTGTATTTTTGGTACCAATGAAGATTTATCTAAACCTTTTATCGACTTATTCAATAAAGATAACTGGATATCAGCTAATAAAATCTTAAAATAATTAACCTTCCACTATGCATTTCTTTTGCCTGTCAGAAGAAAAGCATAAGAAAACAAGATGGTTCTTTAAATAATTAACTTTTTCTTTTTTACACTGGAGTACAGTAGATTTACTAAGAAATTAACTTTTAAGCATGGCCTATTTCGTATTACTGATTATAATTACTGATGATTTTTTACGAAAAGATGAATTTATTTATTAAAAAAAATTTTTTTTTTTTAAATTTGGCCACACCACAAGGCTTGAGGGATCTTAGTTTCCCAAACAGGGACTGAAACTGAGTCACAGCAGTGAAACCGCTGAGCCCTAAACCTGGACCACCATGGAATTCTAGAATATAATTTATTTTTAAAAATTTCCATCTAGAATCAAAGAAGTTTACTATTTTGTTCTCTACATCAAAATCCTACTAAAAAGAAAAATTAACTTCATGAATACTCTGATTAACTCAAGTTCGACATGAAATAATGTTTCATGGCAATATTTTTTATCATTTTTCAAACACATCTTTAGCAAGAAAGTTCTGAGTTTGAATACCGTTGTTTGAGGTACCTCGGCAACACTAAAGTGACCGAGGGTTACTTAAGTAATTAGTTCAGTTTGAGAAGCATATTATACAGACTTTACTGATTATATAAGGATATGCATTATATTATATTTAGAAATTCAGAACTTTTTCATAGTATAGTATCATAATCTTTTTAAAAACTGGTTTGGCATTAAGTTCAAACAAAATCACTTTTGCCAGTTAAAACTGAACCTTCTACAGTATCCCGTTTAAGTATGTGAAATATATATATGTGTGTATATATATATATCTTTTAAAGCATATGAATATATACATAAAAGACAAAAACAGATCTGAGGCGAAATATTTCGATAAAATTAGACATGTCCTACAAAAACTCAAAAATGCTCTTAAGGCTATGCATGCATATTTGCTAATCAGTCTGTATCTTTTAAAGCAATTGTCATGTGATTAATTTCACTGATATTAATTATGCTAATTGTACAAGAACAAATTGTACTTGTGAAAGGAGATAGAATGGTTAATAGAACCAGAGGAATTTTCAAACTTGATGCTCACTTAACATTTGCTTTGGTTCAGTTTTAGGTTCTTTTTATAATTTTAAGAAAATTTTAAGAAAATAAGACTAATTTTAAGAAAATTACTGGGACTTCCCTAGTGATCCAGTGGTTAAGATTCCATGCTTCCACTGTAGGGGGTGTGGATTCAATCCCAGGTCAGGGAACTAAGATCTTGCATACTGAATGCTGCCCCCCGCCCCCCCCCCCCCCAAAAATTACTGCCTAGGTTATTTCTCAGGTGTCCTCTTTCTTTTAGGAAAATGGAAACACAGAGGGTCTCCTAAGAGAAAACCTGAAATGGCTATGACTCAGAATAAATGGTCATAAAACACTGTTATGTTATGTTATGTCATGTGCCAACTCTTGTGATGCTACAGAATGTAGCTCGCCAGGCTCCTCTGTCCATGGGATTTGCCAAGTAAGAATACTGGAGTGGGTTGCCATTTCCTTCTCTTAGGGGATCTTCCTGACCCAGGGATCGAACCCGAGTCTCTTGTGTCTCCTGCATTGACACATGGATTCTTTACCTCTGCGCCACCTGGGAAGCCCATACTGCCACTTTATTTTCAGCTAAACTTCAGGAACCTATCAACACAGCATTGCAAATGCAATCCCAGAAAAGCAAACCATCAGGTGTACAACAAAAATTTTCATAAAGATTTTCTTTCAATAGTAACACCAGAAGGAAAATCTGGAGAAAAACAAGATATAATTTCAATTCATAGAAGTCTATATAGACAGAATTTAAGAACTGTGTCTGTCACTTTTATCTATCAGTGATGCTCTGCCAATGATTAATCACTTTACTACTGGCTAGTTAAAGAAAAGAATTATCTAAAAACTCCCTAGATTGGACAGCACTGATAGTCAATATAGATTACCTGGCTGCCCATATCGCAAACTCAGGCATGGCTACTGCTCTCAGACCTTCAGATCTTCCTGTTCTGTGCAATTTCAGGTTTTTTTTTTTCCTTTCAAGAATCAGTATGTGGAAATATGTGTATATAAATCTATTACTCTTTCAGTATTCAAGGTCAGTGATGCTATGGAAGACCAGTCTCAGATAAACTCCATGTTTTTTGAAAAACTCCAGTGAGAACTTCTAGTGCAGCTGAATGATTTCAATCAGCAATGAATTCTGCACCATCAGCCTTGATTACCGATCAATATAAAAAAGAAAAATCAAACTAAACAGAAAATCTCAGCTCTTACTTATTGGAAATATACAAGATGTGAAAAACGAAAACACAACCTGTTAGAATAAAAGGCCTTCGATCTCATGTCAGTCAGCATTATATAAAATTAGAAACTGACAGATTTGGATGCTGAAAAAGGTTATCAATTCCGGATCAAGTCCTTTCAAAAAGTGTGGCTTTTTGGAATGAAGTGTCAAGGTTCTATAATCTCGTGACTTTAAGAATGGAGATTCCTTTTTCTTTTGAAGAGTAAAGCTGTTTAACTTTAAATATTTAATAGTTTATCTCCTTGTTGCAAATTAAAAACTATGCTCAATCACACACTCTACATGTTTTGAAAACTGGGCTCAGAAATAAGAGTGACCCTCCCATCAACTGCTTCAGTCTCCTAGTTACAAGTTCCATCATGCAGACCTCAAGGCACCTTGAGGCAAATCAGAGACCTTTAAAGCCAGTGCAAGTTCAAGGTGCTTCTTTTACCAGGTGCTTTTACATATTTCAGTTAAAAGGTATATTCATTTTTCATGTTAATTTTCTTCCTCGGTATGATTTTTAAAATACTGTGACAGGTCATAGGCCACAGTTAATTTGAGGGTGTTGAAGTGGAAGAAGCTAAGCTGATGTTGCAAAACACACAGCTAAGAACAATTAGACCATGAAATACAAAACAGAAAAAAAAACAAAAAAAAAACACAAACTGGAGAGGAATGTGTAACATGACTTCTTTTGCAGATCTGCAGATTACCGAGGTCCTAAATTCAAGCTAGCCAGCGCCATGGCACGTATTTTGAGTTAGGGAAGAGAATGGGGTAAGATATGAAGACCATGACGACTACAGAAGAGTGAAAAGAATCCAGGGAGAAGTCACTCCCAGTATGGTAAGAAACGGTTATCTTTAGTTTTTACCATACCACAGTACAGAAACAAGCCCTAAATAACTTCCATACAAATATAAACTACTCCTAAAACACTGTGGGGGAGAGAGGTTGGGGAGCTTGCCCCTGAAAGGGGGAAAAAAAATTCTTTTAAGTTTTCCCTAAAAGTCAGTTACAATGCTTTAATCAAAAATTAATGGCAAGTGAGTAAAAAAATTTTACACATGTACTGCAGACCTCCAAGTACATTTCAATCAAATACTCTGTATAAAAACTTCAAGAAAATGGCACATTTAATATTCAACAGCAGAATGTTCAGCAAAGCCATGCGAAGAACTGCCGCGTCTTGAAAAGCATGGATGAGTTGGGTTGTTGGTTTTATTTTTTTTTCCAAAGAGACAGAAACAAAAAATGGAATAAGAAAAAAAGACCAATGTTATGAGTAACTTTGAGGAGAAACGAAAACTGTCACTGAGGGGTTTTGCAGATGATAAAGCAGTATCATTCACTGTCCAAGACCTTACTTGCTGGTACAGTTGGGGTCTTAGCGCCGAGTTCTCAATCATTGTGTGAACCATGGTGATAATAGGTTCATTTTCTTTCATCTATTTCAAATCAGGAGGAGCATACAGCAAACATCAGTTTACAGCATAGCTAGATTTGAAAGACGACACTGTAAATATAGCCTCTACTTTAATATCTTCCTAAGAGTGCAGCTGTTTATATATTATCCCAAGGTTGTACAGAATCAACTTAATATAAGCCATTTCAAACAAGTATTAGAAGCTGTAAAATACTGCCAAGGTTATAAAAAGGGCTTACTAACTGCAGTAAAGGTTTTACTTAATAAACATAATCAATATAATCAATTAATGAACATCCTTATATACACTAGAACAGATGATAAAGCATCAAGATTCAAAGGATAAACTAAAAGGCAACCACCTATAAACTTAAAGGGAGAAAAATGACATAACTTAATTACTTATTTAGTAAAAAAGCTTAAAATGATATTCAGTACTTTGTAAGGTTTTTCAGAAAAAACTTAGCTCTCAACAAATAATACCTTCTCACTTAAACAATCACACACTTTATTATTAATCTTGATAGACGTTTATATATACTCTACTTCGGATTATCTCAAAGTAGAACACCATATGCAGAATGATTTCAAAGCTGTGCAAACTAAAATTAAATAAGCAAAGACTCAGTGAATCTCCCAGCTCTTTAAAAGACTGAAATTATGTTCACATTTCCAGCTATATTGTACTTAATTACTGCCTCTAGAAAAATATTTGTTTTAGCAGGCTCTGGACTCAAAAGTTAAAGCAGTAAAAAGACAATTATCATTATGTATAGACAGTAAAAGGCCAACATATTTGTACCATTTGTAAGCAGATAAGTCTGTTTATAATCGCAATTTGTGACATTTAGTTTACATAATTTTCACCCCCCATATTATAGAAAATAAACATTTCTATCATGGTTAACAAATGCTACTTCACTGATTTAACAAAATCTGCCAAAGTTTACTAATCTTAAGACTGAACGCATAAGTAAAAATTAAATCTTGAAAACTATACACCTAGACAATTTTTTTTGCAGTCTAGTTACCAATGTTTCAAGTCAGTAATTTTTGTTTTAGCTGTCAAATGAGAAACATTCTGTGACTGGTTTAATCGCCTTTTAAAAAGTTTTATTCTAGGTAAGTAATTTGTTTTTAAATCTAAACATTTACTATTACTTAAACTCAAATGTCTGTATGTCAGTAAAACTCAAATCTACATGCTGGTTGAATTCAAACTCTCTTCCCCTCACTGTTACCCAGTAAGGAACCAAGGCATTTACAGGTGACTTCTCATGCACACAGGAAAGAACTGTGTTGATAGGAAGTACAACATAAAATTTTAGTGTTGGGGAGTAACTTATAAATAGACAACTATAGATAAAATTTTTTCTTTAGCAGAAAACAACTTTTATACAGAAATTTAAGACCTCTTTCTATTTTAAAGGAATGTTTGTTGTTCTATCTTAACCAAAGAATTGCATGTGTGCTAAGTTGCTTCAGTCAAGTCTGACTCTTTGCAGCCTTATGTACTGTAGCCCGCCAGGCTCTCCATGGGATTCTCCAAGCAAGAATCCTGGAGTGAGTTGCCATGCCTTCCTCCAGGGGATCTTTCCGACCCAGGGATTGAATCCGCATCTCTTGTGTCTCCTGCCTTGGCAGGTGAGTTCTTAAACACTAGTGCCACCTGGGAAACCCAATCAAATGTTGATCTTGGAATAAAGTCTAACTGCCTTTGGTTTTGGCTTCATCATTTGACTGCACTGATACATACTTTGTATAATGTGGGCTTCCCTTCTGGCTCAGCTGGTAAAGAATCCGCCTGCAATGCAGGAGACCTGGGTTCGATCCCTGGGTTGGGAAGATCCCTTGGAGCAGAAAGGCTACCCACTCCAGTATTCTGGCCTGGAGAATTCCATGGACTGTAAAGTCCATGGGGTCGCAAAGAGTCAGACACGACTGAGTGACTTTCACTTTCTTTCTTTCTTTCTTTCATATAATGTAGGTAGCTTAGTCTCTCTTCATTTTCAGTATTATATCATTTTGATTTTCAAAGCAATCTCATCTACACTTGCTATTTTTCAATAGCATGCCATGAAAATTAGACAGAAGAGTGCTTGATTCAGGTTAGGTGAGGGGGTGGGGGGTTGGGAGGAAGAAGGTAGAGGGCCCGGGGGTTTGAAAGATGGTCAAGAGCATGAATGTTTAAGAAATAATGCAGGTTGGATAGTCTCCAAACATAAAAGACACTCAAGGTCAAAATGCAACTGCCTGTGGAGTCTTGCAAATAGGCCCTTGTCACATGGCTAGGTTTTCAATATGGTGGTTTTTCACCTTTAAGTGGAGCTCCAACAGGGTACAGACCAGTGACTAGTATCCAGACTTTAGACCTTTAAAAATACTTTCAAAAAATGTATTTTAAAAGGGAAAAGGGACAATATCTTTTCAGCAGAAGGGTAATCCAGCCTGATTTATTTAGCAGAATATTTCGAGGGGGTAAATATGCATGTTATAGAGGGAAGCCACATTTTCGATTTAAAAACTGCCTCCATTTAATTTACCTGTCAAAGATCATTAACTATTAAGTCACTAAGAGGGGGGACCTTATGAGAAGACACTGACTTAGGAACAGAAAAACTAAAAAAAAATACAAAGAGCAAAAATAACATTTAAAAAATGACCATTTTTAAAAAACTGAAGTATAGTTGATTTACAATACTATATTATTTTCAGGTGTGCAACACAGTGATTCAGTATTTTATAGATTATACCCATTTAAAGTTACTATAAAATGAGCTACATTCCTTATGCTGTACAAAATATTCATGTAGCTTCTTTATTTTATACACAGTTGTTTATACCTCTTAACCCCCTACCTCTGACTGGCCCCTCCCCACTCCAGTCTTCCCACTGGTCACCACTAGTTTGTTCTCTACATCTGTAAGTCTGTTCCTGTTTTGTTATATTCCTTTGTTTTCACTTTTCAGATCCCATATATGAGTGGCAGCATACAGTATTTGTCTTTCTCTAACAAAGTGAAAGTGAAAGTCGCTCAGTCGTGTCTGACTCTTCGACCCCATGGCCTATACAGTCCATGGAATGCTCCAGACCAGAATACTGCATTGGGTTGCCTTTCCCTTCTCCAAGGGACCTTCCCAATCCAGCGATCAAACCCAGGTCTCCCGCATTGCAGGCAGATTCTTTACCAGCTGAGCCACAAGGGAACCCCAAGAATACTGGAGTGGGTAGCCTATCCCTTCTGCAGAGGATGTTCCCAACCAAGGGGGTCCCCTGCATTGCAGGCAGATTCTTTACCAACTGAGCTATCAGGGGAAAAAATAACATTTAAAGTTACAAAGTATAGAGTGTCACAGGGACCACTTCTGAAGTTGACTACTTTTCATTATGAAACATTTCAAATGTTTATATCAAATTCTAGAATAGTAAACTTAGAAGGCATCTTTGGAAAGTGACAGTTTAGTACAGTAAAGAAATGAAAAATATCAGCATCTATTATTTTGAATTGTAGGACAGAATGATTATTTTTTCTTTCTCTATACTTCTCTGAATTTCCCCAATTTTCTCCATTGTATAGATACTGCTTTTCTAACTTAAAAAAAAAAATGTTATTTGAGAGTCAATGATAAAAATATATAAATCACAAATAAACTAAACTAATGGCACAACTATATCCTTTGCAAACACCCTCTGGGGACACAAGAAGCTAAGAAAAAACTTCAGCACATGTGTTCATATCATGTTTAAGGTTGCTGAAGTCCTTTGGTGCAGCAAAGCCCTGATCTAGAACTGTTCTCACAACCTTTATTCTGCCTTATGAATCTGTACACATATCAGAAACTGACTGAAGAAACGTTAACTAAAAAAAGTAAGCTATCCCAATGCATTTGTAAATACCTACAACTATCTTTTTTCCTTTTTATTACAGGCTACATCAGAAATCAAAGTTCAAGTTTATTTCTACCAGTGGTTCTGAACCCAGAATCACAGGAGGAGCTTGAAAAAACAGAGATCCTGACTTCCAGATGATGATAATGTACACCTCGAAAATCTCTGATGTAGACAGTATCATTAAAACATCAAGGTGATGGTCTGGCCTCAGGATTCCTTTTGGCAGAAGTAACTACAACGTTCTTTCTCAAAGTGTTGAAGTCAGTCAAATGTAATCTGAGCACAGTGAATGTTCTTCAGTTCACATACTCTTAGAGAATCTCATCTCACTCAAGTTGGAGAGATGGGTAAGTCTATCTACAGAAGGAAGAAGCAGGGGGACCATTTCAGAATTCCCTTGGGCGTCACACCCACCTGCCCAAGGGCTGCTAGGATGCCTGGGTAGTGGGCTTCTAAGAATGATGTGCAGACAGGAGTGGTCCTGTAGGTGGTGGCATGCCCCTTGTATGTGGCGTGCAATGGCTGAGGGCAGCTGAACACAACACTCAAGATCTCACACAAGAGGAGTCTGGGCCCCATTAGACAATCTCACTCACAAGTCTGACTCAGTCTCTTGTGGGGATACTGAGCCTTTCTCCTGGCTCCTGGTGCACACAAGGCTTTGTCTGTGCCCTCCAAGAGTCTGTTTCCCCAGCCCTGTGGAAGTTCTACAATCAAATCCCACTGGCCTCCAAAGTCAAATTCCCTGGGGGTTCTCTGTCCCTTTGCCGGATCCCCAGGTTGGGAAATCTGTTGTGGGTCTGACAAGTTTCTTAACACTGAGAGAATTTCCTTGGTATAACTGTTCTACATTTTGTGGGTGGAGAAATAAGTCCAGAAAGAATGAAGAGATGGAACTAAAGCAAAAACAACACCCAGTTGTAGATGTGACTGGTGATAGAAGTAAACTCCAATGTTATAAAGAACAATATTGCATAGGAACCTGGAATGTCAGGTCCATGAAACAAGGTTAATTGGAAGTGGTTAAATAGGAGACGGCAAGAGTGAACATCGACATTTTAGGAATTAGTGAATTAAAATGGACTGGAATGGGTGAATTTAATCAAATGACCATTATATCTACTACTGTGGGCAAGAATCCCTTAGAAGAAACGGAGTAGCCGTCATAGTCAACAAGAGTTCGAAATGTAGTACTTGGGTGCAATCTCAAAAATTACAAAATGATCTCTGTTTCTTTCCAAGTCAAACCATTCAATATCACAGAAATCCAAGTCCAAGCCCCAACCACTAATGCTGAAGGACCTGAAGTTGAATGGTTCTATGATGACCTACAAGACACTCTAGAACTAACAAACACCCAAAAAAGATGTCCTTTTCATCATAGGAGACTAGAATGCAAAAGTAGGAAGTCAACAGGTAACTCGAGTAGCAGGCAAGTTTGACTTTGGAGTACAAAATGAAGCAGGGCAAAGGCTAACAGAGTTTTGCCAAGAAAATGCACTGGTCATAGCAAACACCTCTCCCAATACACAAGAGGCAACTCTACACATGGACATCACCAGATGGTCAATACCAAAATCAGATTGATTATATTCTTTGCAGCTGATGATGGAGAAACTCTATACAGTCAGCAAAAACAAGACCAGGAGCTGACTGTGGCTCAGATCATAAACTCCTTATTGCCAAATTCAGACTTAAATTGAAGATAGTAGGGAAAACCACTAGACCATTCAGGTATGACCTAAACCGAATCCCTTACAATTATACAGTGGAAGTGAGAAGTAGATTTAAGGGATTAGATCTGATAGACAGAGTGCCTGAAGAACTACGGAGGTTCAGGGCATTGTACAGGAGGCAGTTATCAAGACCATCCCCAAGAAAAAGAAATTGAAAAAGGCAAAACGGTTGTCTGAGGAGGCCTTACAAATAGCTGAGAAAAGAAGAGAAGCCAAAGGCAAAGGAGAAAAGGAAAGATACACCCATCTGAATGAAGAGTTCCAAAGAATAGCAAGGAGAGATAAGAAAGCCTTCCTCAGTGATCAGTGCAAAGAAACAGAGGAAAACAACAGAATGGGAAAGACTAGAGATCTCTTCAAGAAAATCAGAGATACCAAGGGAATAGTTCATGCAAAGATGGGCACAATAAAGGACGGAAATGGTACAGACCTAACAGAAGCAGAAGATCTTAAGAAAAGGTGGCAAGAATACACAGAAGAACTGTACAAAAAATATCTTAATGACCCAGATAATCTCAATGGTATGATCACTCACCCAGGGCCAGACATTCTGGAGTCTGAAATCAAGTGGGCCTTAGGAAGCATCACTACGAACAAAGCTAGTTGAGGTGATGGAATTCCAGCTGAGCTATTTCAAATCCTAAAAGATGAAGGTGTGAAAGTGCTGCACTCAATATGCCAGCAAATTTGGAAAACTCAGTAGCAGCCACAGGACTGGAAAAGGTCAGTTCTCATTCTAATCCCAAAGAAAGGCAATGCCAACGAATGCTCAAACTACTGCACAATTGTACTCATCTCACACACTAGCAAAGTAATGCTCAAGATTCTCCAAAACAGACGTGAACCGAGAACTTCCAGATGTTCGAGCTGGCAAAGCTTGAAAAGATGTTCAAGCTCGAAAAGGCCAGAGATCAAATCGCCAACATCTGCTGTATCATCAAAAAAAGCAAGCGAGTTCCAGAAAAACATCTACTTTTGCTTTACTGACTATGCCAAAGACTTTGTGTGGACCACAATAAACTGAATAATTCTCTAAGAGATGGGAATACCAGATCACCTTACCTGCCTCCTGAGAAATGTGTATGAAGGTCAAGAAGCAACAGTTAAAACCAGACACGGAACAACAGACTGGTTCCAAATTTGGAAAGGAATATGTCAAGGCTGTATATTGTCACCTGCTTATTTAACTTATACGCAGAGTACATCATGCAAAATTCTGGGCTGGATGAAGCACAAGTTGGAATCAAGATTGCTGGGAGAAATATCAATAACCTCAGATATGCAGATGACATCACCCTCACGGCAGAAAGCAAAGAGGAACTGAAGAGCCTCTTGATGAAGATGAAAAGAGGAGAGTGAAAAAGCTGGCTTAAAACTCAACATTCAAAAAACAAAGATCATGGCATCCGGTCCCATCACTTTGTGGCAGATAGATGGGGAAACAGTGGAAACAGTGGCAGACTTTATTGTTTTGGGCTCTAAAATCACTGCAGATGGTGACTGCAGCCATGAAATTAAAAGATGCTTGCTCCTTGGAAGAAAAGCTATGACCAACCTAGACAGCATATTAAAAAGCACAGATATTACTTTGGCGACAAAGGTGCATCTAGTCAAAGCTATGGTTTTTCCAGTAGTCATGTATGGATGTGTGAACCAGACCATAAAGAAAGCTGAGCACTGAAGATTTGATGCTTTTGAACTGTGGTACTGGAGAAGACTCTCGAGAGTCCCTTGGACTGTAAGGAGATCCAACCAGTCAGTCCTAAAGGAAATCAGTCCTGAATATTCACTGGAAGGACCGATGCTGAAGCTGAAGCTCCAATACTCTGGCCACCTGATAGGAAGAACTATCTCATTGGAAAAGATCCTGATGCTGGGAAAGACTGAACCTTTACTCTCTGCACATCATTGAAGCAGAAATACTTGATATTTTTTTGCTCCAAATAATCCTAAAGATAGGGTAGTAGTTTCTTTTACTAAATCACCTCTGAAAACTATCTATCAACGTCTCTCTCTCTCTATTTTGTTGAATCATACCTGACTTACAATGTTGTGTTATTTCTCCTGTGCAGCAATGTGATTTGGTGATATATACATTCTTTTTCTTCTCTTTTCCGTTATGGTTTATCACAGGATATTGTATATATTAACAGTTCCCTGTGTTACACAGTAGGAGCTTGTTGCTTAAGCATTCTATATCTATTAGTTTGCATCTGCTAACCCCAAACTCCCAATCCATTCCTCCCAGACACCCTTCTCCCCCTTGGCAACCATAAGTTCTCTACATCTGTGAGTCTGTTTCATAGATAGGTTGATTTGTGTCATGAAATACCTACATTTTAATACAAAGAAAATGATCATTTCTATAACTTACACTGAAACAGTACATTCTCCTTAGTTTTTGCTATGTGAACGTTATACAACAGCTTTCAAATTAAAGCAGTGCTATATGACCTAAAAACAAAAGCAAAAACTATAATGCTCTATGAGACCTTGGAATTTCATGCTTAAGTTCTTTAAAGGACAAAAACAAAAGGACTATGTGGTAATTCTCTTCTGGCTTGACTACTACAAGAACCCTAGGCAGCATGAAGGAACTGCTTCTAATAGCTGATGTATTTTGGTTTTAAGGAATCAGAGCAAGAGAAAGACTAATTAGTATGTGGGGGATGCTTAATAATTTACTTGGAAATCAGTTAAATGCTTCGCTTCCTGCTTTAATTCCTTCTTTGAAGTGAAAGGTAATACAGGTTTGGGTTCCAGTTAATTGCAAAATTATAAAGCATTATGAAAGGTCCATTGTTTTATAATAATAAAAACGAGAACACAGGATTCAGGCATTACACTATTTTCATAACTCACTTCAGCAATAAATAAGAAAATCTAAATGGAAATCTCTTGGAAATACACTCAGGTGGGGCCAATATATGTCTGTTTACAACAAAAACACATATTATTACTTGAAATGTGTCAATCCAAATGTTTATAAAAACTACCTAGAAAATTCAATACTTAATTCTAGTCTCTTTCTCAGGTTTGGGGCATTTGGGGCAAGTATGAATACAGAGCATTCTTTGATGTTACTGTTGGAAATATCTTGATTAAAAACCCATCACTGGGACTTCCCTGGTGGTCCAGTGGTTAAGAATCCACCTACTCAACACAATTCTATGCAGCTTATGCCACAGCTGGTAGGATCCTGAGCAGCTTTCCAACAGACACCTGTGGGCTGGGAAAGGGTTCCAGGTGTGTGGAGACAGACACCACCTTAGTCCTTAGAGGGCCCCTGGTATGCCCCCAAAGCACGGCCTCCAGTTTCTGTCAAGGTGTGTACAGATCCTGTCACTCTCTTCTTGGATCTAGTTCGTGACCAGGGATGGAATCCAGGCCCCCTGTGTTGGGAGCACGGGGTCTGAGCCACTGCACCACTCGGAACTCCCTACTCTCACTTTTCTGTGTGTCCCATACATGAAAAAGGTCAGAAAGCACTAAGATGGTGTTTCTGTTTCCAAAAAACCCAGATGTCTCCTCTTTGGTGTTCCTTGTCATTATCTTAGTGGTTCTCAAACCTGACTGAGGGGGAAAAATTAATCACCTGTGGGATTAGAAAAACATGCAGAGTTGGGGAGAGGGGCTCTGGCGACTCTGAGTGGCGGCTGGGGTGCAGAAGTCCTTGTGAATTGTACTGTTGTTTTTGTCTTGCTAAAGATCCAGTGGTCGTTCTGACAGGAAATCAGGCATGAGAACTGCGATCCTGTCCCAGCACTTATTTAAGTAACCGAGGACCAACTCAACCATCACCAATTAGGAATTTTTTCAAGGTCCTAATATGCTGGTACTAAATGTTGGTCAAGATATCTGTGCAACTATCAAAAGATGAAAAGTTTCAAACTAATGATCGAAACACAAGTATATTGCATGGAGACTAAAACATTCTTGTTTTGTATGAAATACATACAGCATTAAAAGACTTCACTGCCTTAAAAAATCAACTGAATCACTTTATTATCAGTGGGCTCAGCAGAGTCCACTGAGATCTGGGGTATTACTAAGAATTCAATTTCCAACTACCTGTTGTTCTATTATCCTAGCAACTTCAAATATCTGTTTAAAAATATCTATTGCTACAGAAACTAGACCAGCTAGGACAGCAGAAGGATCAGTATGCTGTAAGTCATAAGATAAATGCTCCTGAATAGTTTTAGGGGGAGAGTCAGGAAGGTGAAACACTACCAGTGAGCAAAGACAGGACAATCATTCCTATAATTTGTCCTTGGGAAGATTAATTTCCCAATCCCCCTTTATGTATAAGAAGTGGTTAAGTCGTGGCTTAAATGCTCTTTAAAAAGTTTATATAGGACTGCTCTGGTGGTCCAGTGGCTAAGACTCTGCCTTCCCAATGTAGGAGGCCTGGGTTCAATCCCTGGTCCAGGAACTAGATCCCACAGCCAGCCGGCCAGTGCGTGAGCTCAGCTGTCTGACTCTCCACGGCTCCATGGACTGTAGCCCCCGCCAGGCTCCTCTGTCCATGGAATTTTCCAGGCAAGAATACTGAAGTGGGTTGCCATTTCCTACTCCAGGGGATCTTCCCAATGCAGGGATCAAACCTGTGTCTCTTTCGTCTCCTGCATTGGCAGGCGGGTTCTTTACCAACTGAAAGATACCACGTGGCGCAATGGAAATAGAAAATCGAAGATCCTGTGTGCTGCAACTAAGACTTGGTATAGACAAATAAACAAAGAAACAACAATAATAGCAACAAAAATGCACATCTGGCAAATTACAAGCCTGACACTCGGTGAAATAAATGCTTATTATTTAAAAAAAAAAAGTTTATATAATAAATCATCTAGAATAACATTGTCCAACAGAACTTTCTGTGATGATGAAAATGCTCTCTACTGGTATAGTTCAAAATGCCACACCAGTGGCTCTTCTGCCCTTGAAATGTGGCTAGTGTGATGGAGGAGATGAATTTTACTTTTCTAAAAACGTAGCTAATTTAAATAGCCACATATGGGCTAGTGGCTATTATACTGAACAGTAAGCCTAGAAATTCCAGACTGGCAAAGTTAAGTATAATTTCCCCTAAATTTGGAGCACATGGATCTCATTCTCAGAAGGGAAAACGTTTGCTCAAGCTCTGTCTAGTAACGGAGGTTCCTTGAGTCTGAATTCTGTACTAACAGCTCTCTCCTTTTTTTTTGGGGGGGGGGGGGTGGGGGCAATCAGTCTGGATGATTTCTAGCCACCCTACAGAGCTTTTGTCCTTCACTGATAACCAATGAGAAGACCCATTTCTGTGCAGTCATTTTCCATTTAAATGGAAAATGGACTTTTCCTGAGCTTTTAATGGCATTTTAGAAAAAAGAATTTTTAACTTGGGACTCTGTCTTAACAATAGCCCAAAACCCTGATAGCCTAATCACCAAAGAATCCATCTCTCAAGAATGTCCTCCTGTGTCTAGATCAATAAACGCTTAAGATGTGTGGCAAAAATAAAAGGCTAAAGAATTTGACATGCCCGGGGGTGAAGCTGTGAGGATTGCAAGAGCCTTTATAAACAGGTCATTTGGATAATGACGACGTAAATGCCTTCCACTCTCATTCCAGGCACGGCTGAAAGTCCCAGAACCTGAGATTGAAGGGTATGACTACCTATAGAAACGGCTCATTGTTTAACACGAAGCAGGAAAATCTGAAGTGACTTTTTAAATAGAAGAATGTAAATAAGTCTCTCTATAACCAATGGGGCAAAGTATGGAGGTCTACTACTTTGGAAAAATCTTAAAGCAGTCAGAACAGACGGTTCATGCTGTATGTGGTTTCTAAAGGTAGAACTTTGGCAAAGTATTACTATTAAATATATTCAGAAAAAATTCAATGGTTCTTTAAAAGATGCAGCTAGACTATATAATATATCCTTTTTTTCTTTAAGGGAGAAAGATAGATTAAAAAAGAAAGAAAGAAAAAGAGAAAGCAAACTGGAACACAGGAGTCATATCTGACATTCCCCTAAAAGAAACAAAAAAGAGCATTTTTTTTTTTTTTTTTCCCCTTCTTTGTCTGACTTACTTCACTTGGTATGATATCTAGGATATAGAAGTACAGTTGGTATTTGTATACCAATCTTATATTTTACTAACTTGCTAAGCTCACATATTAATTCCAGGAGCTTTTCTGAAGATTCCATTAGATTAAAAAAGAGCATTTTTAAACTGACTCTAAGTACTGGCTTCAGGAAGATCCACTTATTGAGGTATATTATGAAAATACCCCGAATCCAGCAGAACAAAAGGAGGGCAGTCTCTATACTCACAACCTTAGCTAAACTGAACTTCTGAAGTCACCGTTTTGATATACATACCTGTGGTATATTTCAAGGAAACTTTTAAGATCTAGGCTAATGTCTTTCTAAACAATCTACAGTTTACATAAATTATATACATAAATCGTTTGGAAGTTTCCAAATTTGTACTTTTCCAAACAGTTTACAAATTACAGTGTCATCCTTTTTCATCTATGGGCCTTTTAAGAATTTTTTTTAAAATTAAAATCCTTTGGCTACAGGATACATTTTATAGATCTGCTTTTTGTTTCAGTGGCTTAAATCTGTTTTCCTTTTCTTCCCCTTGGAGAATATTTTTTTAAGTTTTTTAATTGGAGGATAATTGTTTTACAATATTGTTGATTTCTGTCATATATCAACATGAACCAGCCTATTTTCCTTGATAAATAACTTTAAAATACTGTTCCTTTAAGTAATGTACTATTATCTGATGACACCATCCTTATTCCTGGTATCCACAGGAAACTGAAAATATGAAAAGAACTCAAAATACATTTTGTAAAAATGCTTTATTGTGGATAAGATGTTTGAAATGGTCATATATTTCTCTTCCTTGCAAGCATTTTGCAAAATGATACCATAAAATGATATATTTTTTTTCTAATTTGGTGCCCTGGGTCTTAGTTGCAGCATGTGGGATCTTCAGGGGCACCATGTGGGATCTAGTTCCCTGACCTGGGATTGAACCCAGTTCCCCTGAATTGGGACCCTGCAGTCTTAGCCAGTGGACCACCAGGAAAGTCCCAAAACAATACTATTTTGAAGGAACAGAACATTCCCAAAGTCAAAATCTTACATCATTTCTGTTGGGAACAAAAAGTATTTGTTTTGTCCAATGGGTAAATCTATTCTAAAATATATTTGAGCTTTAAATCAAAATTAAAATATCCTCTAGATATAGGATCTGGGCTTTATTAATAGCAATCGCATTCCTATTGAGTTAAAGTTGGCACTAACAGAATTCCTACCATTAATTCAAAGATTTATCAGCTTATGTTTTAACTACATAATCACATCCTTAGGTTGATCCCAGAAAAGATTTTGGCATTTATGCTCAACTTTATTTCCTTCCTGAGCTTTGAAAACCATTTACAATTCTACCTTATAAGCTCTAACATCCTGCCTGACACTAAGCTCCATAAATCTCTGCTGAATGAACTTTCTGAAAAAAAAATTAACATAAGATAGAAGCAAACAAGAGCCACAATAATTGGGTTATAAAATATTAGCTTTTGTAAATAAATTGTGGAACTGTATAAATATTATGCATTTTAGGAGGAGTGGGGAACTATTGTTTTCATTTTCCTGTCTTGGTGGTGGTGGTATACTTAAGAAGTTGTGTCTGACTCTTGTGACCCCATGGACTATAGCCTGCCAGGCTGCTCGGTCCATGGGATTTTCCAGGCAAGAATACTGGAGTGAATTGCCATTTTCTTCTCCAAAACATATAAAGATACATATAGAAATACTACAGCTTTATTAAACTAAAGGTTACTAACAGCAAATTGTTTGGAGAAGAATCTTTAAAATTAAATCTTTTATCTTTGTAAAACTAATTATACATCATTAAGATACTGTGAAAGCTGAATTTACCTTGGTAGATAGGAAAATAACCAGTTCTATAACCAGGAACTGATACTTGTCAGGTAACAAAGATCAGCAACCTGAAACAGAACTATTTTCGGTACAAGAACAACTCTACTGATTTTGAAGGAAGTAGAACAGATTTTAAAAAAGAAAGAAAGAAAATTCATTAATACAAGGTATTCATCCTAGCTTTGTGATTTTGGACAAGTCGTTTCAACCTGATTGAACGGGGATAAGAGTAACTGGCCACACATTGCCGAGGAGGGGATGAGAGGCAGGTGGGACGTGGTCTGTGTCAGAACTTTGACAACTGTTAAGTGATACAAGCTGTTAGGATGGACAGATGCTGGACAGGTGCATGGTGAAGAGAATGGGGTGCTTCCAGGACATCTGAGAAACGATGAGTCACTGGAGAAAAGGATTTACGGGGGAGGAGGTGATTGTGATGAAGTGAGAGCCTGAGTGACACATCAAAAAGAAATTTAATTTTGTGGGGAACAGGGAGCTTGAAGTTTCCCGAGTCAGCTGAAAGACAATGTGGCAGGTTTAAGTACAGCCAGGATTTGGCGACTAAATGGTACTGAGGAGCTTAGCAGGTGTAACGTGTTTTGGTGGCATTTATGATCTGCACTCAATACCATGCAGATATTATGTATCAGTTAAAGTACGATCTGTTCAGATAGTTCGGCAGAATCACATAGAACCGTTTTCAGTCAGGTGTTTTTAAAGCACTTTTAACTCCAGTTTCAAGGTATTTTTAGCTTTAATATGAGTTGGTAGAACACAACCCCAGGGGTCCTTTCAGGTAGCCTGCTAACTGTCTTCCTTCTCACCCACCAGGTTGGGAGAGGCTGCCCCAGCTCTGTTCTCTTGGGGACTTCAGTCACTTCAAGTTCTATGTCTAAGCAAAGAGCTAAAAAGCTAAGGTCCTGATCCTTCTCAAGTCCATCAAGCTCTTCCCTGAGGACGATATGTTCAATAAACGTTTGTGACATCAATGGGGTTAAAGGGGACCAGTGTTTTGAACCATTTCTGCTCTCAGTTTTTTACGGTCAGGGAATTGAGGGATCAAGATGACAACCTTAGTTCTGGACACACAGGAGATGTGCTGAAGGCAGAGCTTCCAGATGGAGATTTCCTTGATCAACTAGAAGCACACGACGGGGACTGCAGGTGAGCCCCCTCTCACGTCTCTTGTTTCAGCCCTTGCTGTGTGTCCTGAGAACCTCCGGGCGCTCACGTATGCACAACCTCAGTGTACCCAAGAGCTGGTCTCAAGGGGCAACTCTGGTCAGTGAAGGATGGGAGCGGATACAAATGCTGCCCTCTTCTCTAGGTCAGCTGGTAAGTCCACAGGATTTCTATCTGTTTGTCAACAAGTATCAGAAGAGGCCCGAGTTGCTTCTGGCAAGTTGATAAGCTATTCCCACGTTCCCGGCTCACTCTCTTTACTCCTGTACCTTGGGATTACTTCTCACAAGTAAAACTCCCCGCAAACAAGCCCACATCAAGGAAGCCCACATCACAGGCTCTGCTTTCTGGGAGAAATCCAGGGGCTAGAGATGAAAAGTAACAGACAGCTAGTAAAACGTTGAGTAGAGGAATGTTCAGATGAGAGGACACCAAGACACCGGGCACTTCCATAAAACTGGGGTTGAGATGGGTGAAAACAGCAAACAGGGACAGATTCATCACTGTAAGAAACAGGAGAACTGCAATAATAACAGGGAAGTATCAGATAGGCCGAGAGGTCAGCGTATTGACACACTTCCACATTCTAAATTCTAATCTACTCACTGTCCATTTATTTATATTCTGCCATTAAGAGTCCACCCTAAAGGAAATCAGTCCTGGGTGTTCATTGGAAGGACTGATGCTGAAGCTGAAACTCCAATACTTTGGCCACCTCATGCAAAGAGTTGACTCATTGGAAAAGACCCCGGTGCTGGGAAAGACTGAAGGTGAGAGGAGAAGGGAATGACAGAGGATGAGATGGTTGGATGGCCTCACCGACTCAGTGGACATGAATTTGAGTAAACTCTGGGAGTTGATGATGGACAGGGAGGCCTGGAGTGTTGCAATCCATGGGGTCGCAAACAGTCGGACATGACTGAGAGACTGAACTGATTATGATGTCATATCCTGGTTAAGATATTTCTCGGTGACATCTCCCTCTCCCTATCACTACTATGATCAAATATGCAGAGGAAGGGAGAGACAGAAAGAGAAAAAGAGAGAAATGGGGTATGTGAGAGAGAGGACTGCTCTGAACAGCAAGGCACAAGAAAATACTGATATACTATACCACGTAATCAATTTGGGTCGGTATATGCTAAATAAGATATTTTCAATTTTCCAGTTTCCTTAGCTTGCTTTTTCCAAATGCCTTTTCTATATCCCTAGAAACATTACCCCCTGGAGCTTTCAATCACCCCTAAAAATAGAAGCTCTAGGATCCCTTCAAATATTAGAGAAAATGGGATCTTACTTAATAGTTCAATGGAATAAAGGTGCTGAATGGCCAACAATGAAAGCCATCAAGAATCTTTTCAGTCATCTTGTTAGCATTTCTTCCCCTTTAAGGGAGCTGCTTTTCATGAACACAAAGAACAAAATGCAAGAAAGTACTGAGATTTTTTACCTTAAATGGTTTCAGTACCAATTACATACACCCGGTTAACTGTTCCTTTTTGCGTTTCCCTTGGCATAAGTATGTTTAGAAGTGGTCAGAGTTCCTGTTTGTGTGGTTTCTTGAAAGGATATAGAAAGCACGCAGATGAGGGATGTCCACAGCAACCAATAATAGGGTGTCAGACTTCTTCCAAAAAAGTCACTAGTAGTTTTGGTGCACGGGTCACAAAGTATTAGTATTTACAAAAGAGCTACATTATATAATTGAATGCTACTACCAAACTTTTGCATTTTAGAAACTTCAATGTAATCTTCCAGATGTTTTAGAGGTTAGTGTGGTGATTCAAGGACGAAAGAACAGATAAAACAAAGGAGGGCCTTGGAATGCAGGAATGGAATAGCCAGACGTTTATCATCCTTCCCTCCCTCATGTTGTATCTATTAATGGATTTCAAGTCCTCCTGAGCAGTTTAACCTGTCTCCCCTCCTACCCGGGAGAGGGTATTTGCCTTACTCTCCCCTCCACACAGTATATGTGCCTCATCCAATCAGCAAATAAACCACAAGACCCCATCCCACTCTTTGCAGCCCAGGCATAAAAGTGGACTGAAGACCCTTGTTCAAGGTCAGCTCTCCCTTGAGCTGGCCCGCTGTTCTAACAGCATCTCCCACTCTCATAAACTTTATTTCCCTGCACTGCAACTACAGAAAAGCCTTCATAGACCCAGCACAGCCAAAAATAAATAAATTTTTTTAAAAAGAAAGATTGAGCTTTTGCCCCGCAAACCTTAAACATTTTCATGCAACAAGAACATCACAGGTATTCATGACTTGTATTTTTATTTTTCTGTACTTTGGCAGACTGGTTTTTCATGAGAAACTTCCAGCTTTTCCATGAAAATTTGAGGATAAGGTTTAGCCATCTGGTGTTAAAGAATATACTATTTGATGCTAAATTCAGAAATGATTTCGTTCTGTTCCAGGTGGGGAGGAGACAGCTCCAGCTGGGTAAAGGCAAATGAATGTTATAAAATGACTAGCAGAGTCATATTTCTTTTCATGAAGAACTTTTGAGTACCCTAGGAATAGGCAATCCTCAACACAGGCGTGGCTGTGCCTCCCTTTCCAGTTTTCATGCAGATATTGATGATGCAATTAATTATAGTGACTCTTGAAGGGAGTGGGGTAAGGGCAGAATGTCATCGTTTTAAAGGTCATTTGTGAAAGCGCATTCGATGTTACCATTTTACGTTTAAAAAGTGAAAAATCATGTGCTACAATACCGACACAAGCAAAGCACGCATCAGTAGGAGTCAGACTCCATTCATTCTATCAGATTTTCTACAACGGGGAGGCTGGCCACTGGAGTGCTGGGGGAAGGAGGTGGGGAAAGAGGGCTGGTATAGACTCAAGGTCACCCACCAGCAGGCAGCGTGCTTGCAAAAGGTCTGCGAAGCGCTGCCCCAAGCCTCTAGATCCTTCTGGTCCACTCCTACCTACCGTTATCTCTTCATCTCAGTTCTTAAGCACTTCATTTTCTGTTACCATGGCCTACATGGAAAACTGGCAGAAACTCCCTCATAACTGCTCTTCGATCACCAACAGAAAAAGAAGGAAACAGCAAGTGAGGAAGAAAGAAGCAAAGGGAAAGAAGACAGATGAAGGGATGGCAGCATGTCCTAACTTCCCCAATCCTATCACTCCTCCATCACGACTGAACTATAAGTACCAGTTCTTGCTCTGCCTCTTCATCCACAGAGGTCTTGCCTAGTTCCCTCTCCCCAGCTCCTGCGCTAGTTTCTACAACCCCAGCTTCACTCCTTGGCTCAGTCCAACCAGTCCTGGTCCATACGACAGGAGTCCAGAACTAGACAAGGGAGGGAATCCTTGTAGGGGACAAGATGAAGAAAATGAAGTCCCTATACCCTTGTTAGGCCTGGTGAAGCAGAGACATACACTCCAGCTGACAAGCAGAAGGTTGACTACAGTAAGCTTCGGTAGAAACCTGTTACTCTGGCTTCAAAGAGATGATGTACATCTGGCTCTATGAAAACATCAGGAACTCCTAATCATCAAATAAAGGTTCAAAGGCATAGTTCTAAAATTCAAGCTCAATTTGTCCAGTTACGAGAAAAAAGGAAAATATATCAAGAGAGTCTTTTCCCTCATTGTCAAAGAACACTTCAGGAGGAGATACCATTACACTTGCTGTTAGTCTCGAATTTACTTCCAATTTCCTGGCAAGTAGAGGTCATTGCAAGATGAACTTATGGCTTTCCTTGCCCCTCCCCCCGCCACCCCCCATATTCTGGTAGGTAGAGAAATAAACAAGGGAAAGTTCAGTTCAGTTCACTTCAGTCGCTCAGTCCTGTCCGACTCTTTGTGACCCCACGAATTGCAGCACGCCAGGCCTCCCTGTCCATCACCAGCTCCTGAAGTTTACTCAAACTCATGCCCATCGAGTCGGTGATGCCATCCAGCCATCTCATCCTCTGTCGTCCCCTTCTCCTCCTGCCCCCAATCCCTCCCAGCATCAGGGTCAAGTCAATGTCAAATCCATTCCATAGATGTATTTTAGGATGAAACAGTCAAGTTTCACTTAAATTGTAACCAAAAGTTTTTCTAATGTTCAATGATAACTAAGTTAAATGAGAAGAAAATGAGTTATTGATACATTATGTATTTATTCATTTTCTAAATAGAACCTGGATGAGGTACATAAAGTATCTAGTTGGGATTCTTGTATGTTCACAGATTATACGTTAGGGCTTTGATATCTAAAAATTCATAAAAATGACAAATAAACCTAGGCTCATCTTAATAAATATAGATTTTGAACAGTCTACTAACTGGGCTATAAAAACATAAGCAAAGTGTGATAGCGTACTTCAAAGTAAAACAGAAAGCAGAAGAAAATTCTACCATATAATTAGTACAGTTTTTGTTATTTTTAAAAACACTCCAGTAAATGATTTGTCTTCATAATAGTGATATGGCACCAGAAGTTAAGAGTTTGGGGCTGACTGTATAATATGTAAATTTTTAGAATTTCAGATAAGGTATTTGTTATAATATCAGAAATGAATTTACACCTAGAAGCACTTTAGAGACTACACTTTGGTTCTACTTTTCATGAATAATGATAGGGATTAAGAGAATTTAAATCAATTAAAAGTTGGCCTTAGGTTATTCTGATGATTTATTTGAGCAAGCAGAACAAGTGTTGAAAGAGTATCAATTAGTACATATCCTCTTGGTATGATATATAGTCTGTAAAATGTGACCAGAGCCTCTGACGTTAAGGTTTTAAAATCTACTTTCAAATTTACAATCATATAAAACTGGTGAATTAGTTTATAAACCCAGGCAACCAATAATGCCTATAAAAATTTACCTGGTCATCTAAAATTGGCTACTGGCAGTAACAAGATTAAAAGCTGGAAATGTTTGAGCTGAAAAATTTCATTAAAATTAAAATTACCAAGAATTCTTTCTATATAACTTAATAACCTTTCTACATAGCTTAATAACCTTACTATTGATATAAATAAAATATAGGACAGTTCAAAAATAAATATTTCATTTATATCAAATGCAATTATTTGAAACCATAAAATTTTTTGATTTATTTAAAGAGAGATTTTTCTTTAGGAACCCTTAACAATATACACACTTAGGCATATCTGAGTTTCTGGGCAAAAGCCCTCACCATGTTTTTATATATACTTTCTATTATCAAAAAATGGCCCAATTTTTGCCATCAGAAATAGTCATTGCAAGTCATCATTTAAACAATTAAACTCTACAATTCTTTTCACTATCACATAAATTTTTAAAGTGGAATCAGACAGTTATTTCAGGATCTAATCTAAGAAAAAGGTGAAACACTGGAAAAGCTTTGCTGACATGCTGAGAGTACAGAGAGGATGGGATACAAAGTTGAAAGTTTAATTTTAAGTAACTATTTCATTAAAGAACAACACACTCTGTTCTTTTACATTTCTGGAGGCTAGAAGTCTGCAATCATTTCCATCTGCCAAAACCACTGTGTGGGCAAGGTCATGTTCCCTCCACACCGTGGAGGGCAGAGCCCACTTCCTGGCCTTTTCCATCCTCTTTCATTTTTTGATGTGGACCATTTTAAAGTCTTCATTGAATTAATTATAATATTGCTTCTGTTGTTTACCCTTTTTTTTGGGCCAAAAGGCCTGTGGGATCTCAGCTCGATGACAAAGGATTGAACCCACACCCCCTGCATTGGAAGGTGGTCTTAACCACCAGACTGCCAGGGCCTTGTGTCTAAAAAGCTGAGATTTTAGAAGCCACCTGTGGGACTGTCGGCATGGCACATCAGGAAAGGCTTGGCGGGGCATGCCAAGGGAGCAAAGGGTGGGAACACAGCCTCAGCCAGATCTAGGCCACTGAAGCCACGGGAAGAAGCAGCTCGACCTGGGAAAGCAGGATGAGGAGAGGCATTTGTGCAAATGGTGGTATTTCCATATATTTACCTGCCCTTTCCCAAAAGCTGCTTAAGTTCTATGGGTCTGCAATAGCAGATTTGATTTGATGAGGTACGTAGTAAAATAATAAATCACTGGGTTTATTTCCAGAGATTCTAGATAACTTCAGATTCACATTTATATCACTGTTTCTAACCCTCATTTTTTTGTGAATCTCACTGTTTTTCAGAACTATCATTAGATTTATATACAATGGAGCTTCTAAGAAAGTTACTTTCCATGTATGTTAGAAGCTTTCAAGAGTGTGAAATTTTAAGGGAAGACTTCTCTTACTATTTTGTTGGCAAACATGTCTTTATTACTGATAGCATATATAATGTACACTGTGGTTAATTTTAATAGTACCAGTTTCTGGAGTAAAGATCGAAATTTGGATTCATGAAATGCTGATTTTTAAAGCATTCTGATGGGCAAAACTAGGATGAAAATATTTTGTGGGAAAATAAGTTATGTATTAACAAAAGTGTATTTCTTTCAAAAATTAAAATAAATACGACTAAAGGTCTTTTCAAGGGTTATCCTAGTGCAAAATCCCTCTTTAAATAGAACTAATTTAAAGCAGTGCATTATTATTTTGTTTCAAACAGGACAGGGAAAATATAAATATGTAAATAATTTCTTATAACACTTTCCACAGTAACTTCTTTCACTTGATAAAATATTCAAGTTTAAACATTTCGAAAACAAGCTAAAGCAAGTTTTAGCTTAACTTGTATGAAAAAACAGCATTCACCAGAAGAAACTTTTATTTAAGAACATATTGAAAATTCTCGTCAAATTAAAATCAAATATTAACAGGGAATTTCATAAACACCAACATTTAGGAGTGTCAGTCCTTGTTTATGAACTTTCACTTTTCAATATTCACCTTAACCAACCACACTCACTACCACCACTGAGAGAATACAACTGTCGGTCTCTATCAAACTGACACCTGGAGGAGATGGTGAGCAATAACACAATGTCTTTGTCACACATTTCACCCATCCTTAACCTCCCTTTTGGGAATACAGAGCCCACCACACCTATCTCCTCCTAGCCTTCCAACAAGGCATTCACAGCTGGGTGTCTATTTCTTTAATGAGGTCACCTCCAAGCTGATATAAGCCAGTAAGTACAAGTTTTCTTGGGGTAAGAAGAAAGAAACCTAGTGAGTCCAGGCTCTCAACTTCCAGAGACCTGGCATTTGTATCCTGCCTCATCTCCACAATTGTCCTTTCTAACCTGGTTATTATGGTATTCCTGAATTCCCCTGGTAAAGGATTTCTTATCAGCCTGCCACTTGTAAAAGTCACGCTATTAACTCAAAGTGTCTGAAATATCCGAGTAGCCTGAAAATTGTACTACACTTAAAACATTCAAACAAAAGGTACAATAAGAAAGAAAAATTCTTCAAATCCCACCTGATGATCCAAATATATGGTGTTCCTTTGAAGGTGATGTGAAAGGATTTCATTCTAGCAGACGTCAATCAAGAAAAAGGGACAGAGAAACAGGGTGCGGAATTCATGAAAAAGTCAGTTTTGAAACAGGAAAAACAGGTAGTCTGCCACCACCTATTATGTCTCAATACACAACAACTTTCACACACATGCCCCACCCACCGTAAATGGTACAGATGACGTATTTCATTACTATTTTAAAAAAAAATCACACTTAGTTCTGTAAGAAATTACGTAGACATGCATATAAGCTGAAATAGTAAGCAGAAAAATGCTTCAAATGGTTTTAGCAGACTCCATGTTAGAAACTTTACATGTTAATTCTTATCTTTTCTGCAATAGAGGACTACTTCTTGGGATGTTTATAACCAGAGGCTATTAAACCCTTTGAGAAATGTTTCCGTGTGTTCATTTTATTTATTTATTTATTTATTTATTTATTTTTTATTTATTTTTTCAGTGGGTTTTGTCATACATTGATCGTGTGTTCATTTTAAAAATCGAGAACACAAGGAAACTGATCTTTGGCAATGAAAAGGCAGCATTATTAGAAAGACGATCAATTCTCCACTGGTTACTTTATGGGAAATGACGGGACTCTTCAATCTGGTTCACCGGAGTCGCGGTGTTTGGTGGATGGCAAGGCTATTCTGAAGTCTTGTCTGCCTTTCCTGGCTCACAACCAGAACTTGGCGGGTGAGCGGGTGGAGGGAAGGCTAAGAGGAAACATACTCAGCCCACACTGATGAGGTATGACCAAAGGAGTTCTCAAAGGGTCAATAGGAGGTCCCGCAATGGAGGATGGCTGGTGCTCATGGGAATGACGCCGGTCGGACCGACAGGACGAGCGGCTCAGGGTGAGTGAGAGAGCAGACGCACACGGGGCCGGGGCTGACCTTCGGGCTGTGGGCCTCGAGTCTGAGCTGCGCGAGCTGCGCTACCGTGTGCTCCCGGAGGCCGCTCAGCTCCGCCTGCTGCCGCCGCAGCTTTATGAGCAGCAGCGTGAGCTCCTCCGGCTGAAGGGGTACAAGTGAGGAATGCAAACAGTGGGAAACAGATTAATTGTGGTCTTAAGGGACAGATATTAAACCAAGATTTCTTGGCAAGTTTCCTCTTACGGCTGCCATCAAACATAGCGCCTAGGCACTATGATGACAGGTTCTACATAAACGCACAGATATCTAGAGAAATAGAAGGAACAGTGTTACTCGGTCAGGTACAGCAAAACAACAGTATGTCCAGGCATTTTCTCAGAACGCATGAGAGACTATTCAAACGTTAAGCATAAAAAAGCATAATGCCAAAAGAAGAAGAAAGCTTGTACGTGAGAGCTATAATTGAAATATATTTTCATGAGATGTTTAAAAATGGCACCTGAGACTTTTACAGCAGAAGAACAATACCCGCATGCCCAACACTCTATTTCAGAGAACAGAATGTAAATGCAAAGAAATCAAATTCATGTAAAACGTGGATGATATCTTCACATCACTAAGCTCAGTGAGCACCCGGGATCTATTAATTGCTTCCCAGTCATATTTTTAAATGTCACTGTTAGTGTTTTCACAGGATATTTAGTATTAACCAAAAGACCAAATTATTTTTTAAAGGAAAAAAAATATATTTACTACATGTAGAAAGCTTCCATGTGTGCACAAACCCCCCTTCTACGCTCAGAGGAGAGCACAGAACCTTTAGGTTCCTGACTGGTTATTCTGATCCCTGACGGGGAATCAACTTTCAAAGGTAGATAAAAATTCCTTAACAGGCCGATCTGATGTATTTTTCTTCATTAGAAATGCAGTAAAGTATGGTCATCGACAGTCTTACAGGCCATAAAATAGTGTTTAGTGTGTTTTTTCTGAGCTTTGTTATGATTAAAAACCACATGGGGTCCACGGGGAGACTCTCTTCACTTAAGAGTTGCAATGTGCCCTGAAAATGTCCAAGCCAAAAATTGCTCCCAAGACTGACTTGCTTTGCCAGCACCATAGCATCACACCCGCTCTCTTCTGTTCTGTTTGCTATTGCTCTTTATCATCCATATAAAAAAAATTTTTAGAGACACAAATAATTTTTTAAGAAGTAGAAGTATAGCTGATTTGCAGTATTATGATAGTTTCAGGTATACTGCAAGGTGATTCAGTTATATATATATTCAGATTATTTTCCACTATAGCTTATTACAAGACATTGAATATAGTTCCCTATGTTATACAGTAATCCTTGTTGTGTATCTCTTTTATGTGTAGTACCCTGTATCTGTTACAAATCAATTTTAACTGTTATTTGAAGTTATGTTAAGTTACTGCCTTCAGGTGGAAAAAGATGTCAAAAGTAAACCATAATTACGACTGGATCCTCAGGATAAAAGTGGGTATCTATGCAGATGAGACAACAGCCTCTTCTATTAAACAGTCACAGAACATGTGTGCGTGGAACTTAAAGAGGACATTTCTTAACAGAAAACAAAGAACTGCCTTTGCTCAGATGCCAGCCACATGCTGTGATCTCATGGCTGTGGGACAGTCCATATCTTATGTCACTATATCCCTAAGCTCTAGAGATCATGCCAGAGAGAGGGGAGGGTGGGGTAAGGGATTAGACAGTCTAAGACCCAGAGTGGTATTTGACAGAAATACTAAAAAAGAAAGCTTAAAACTCTGGTTTACTATTTATGGAGTTAAAGAGATTTTCAAAAGGATGAAAAATTCCAACAAATTCGCCAGATATTTAGATTTAAGGCAAAATAAAAAGAGGCACAGTGGATTCTTCCAAGAGGAGGCGACACATAAATTTTATCCTAAACAGCCACTAGAGGGAGCAAGGGAGAAGAGGAAAGCTCATAACAGGATACTTAGCATGAGCTTATCATTAATGTCCATCAGATCAACAATATTTAACATTTCCAACAGTTAAAACTCCCTAGTTTTAGAGAAGTATAATAGTATCCACAGACTTTAATAAATAAACCACAAGTATTTTAAAACCAGGAAATCTTCCTTATATCTAAGCATGTAAGAGATGAAATAAAAAATGTTTGAGAAAACATGTAAGATGAATTTGTTTTGATTGTTATAGAAGGACTTTAAATAATGGACAACTATACGGTCCTCAAACTGCATCTTCAGAGAAACTGAGACTGAATACTAATATTAAAGCATAGCTCCCCTGATAGAAGAATGCAGTGAAATTTTGAGAAGTCATCTTTTCTAATTTGAAGAGCAACAGTGTTCTGGTAACATAACTCATTCTCAATGTGAATGGAAATAACACTGACTATGAACTGTTCACAGTAAGCACTTGCTTGAACTTAGGATCTGGGACAGTCTCTCTGTACAATATGTAGATCAGTTTCTTTCTGCTCTAAAGTAGTTAATCTACATAAAAATTCACCAGAGAAACTTACCAGGCCTGTGGTTTGACTACACACTCAGTGTTTCTTACTGGATTTGTTCCCCTAATGAACCACTCCAACTCCCGTTTTAAGGAAGAGGAAACTAACATTCAATGGGGTAAAGAAACCTTCCCAGGTTATTCAGTAAATGTGGAAAACAGCATCTTATATCGAGGCAGTCAGACATTTAGGGAAAAGGAATCAGGCAGACACTCGTGTGGCTATACGGTTGCCAACTCTACCACTGAGCATCTCTTCCACAAAACTGGTAATGGTTTTTCTCTGAGCGGCGCCCCTCTGAAAACTCAAGCTTAAAAGCTGTGTCAGATACATGCTATCATGTGCAGCACATAAATAAAACATGATATGGTAAATAAAGATATCATACTCACCGTTTTGCCTTGGAGGCTCTGGGGACTAACAGACTGTAAAGTGAGGCCAGCTGGCATTGACCTCCTGTCAGGCAGGTACATGTGCTAGGAAGAGAAAGGTCCGGGGTAAGTTCTGTGGTCAATGTCAGTGATGAAAACTGTATTATAAAATGCCATTTAAAACTGCTACTAGTGCTTATGAAAGAAGACAGATACTAAAGCTTCAGGACTAAATACACACTCTGATGGGCAGAATAATTCTATATAGTTGTTTAGCTCAGTGGTTCTCAAACTTATGGTCTCAGGATCCCTGTACGGCCTTGCATGCTTGCTAAGTCACTTCAGTTGTGTCTGACTCCATGAGACCCTTATGGACTATAGCCCATCAGGCTCCTCTGTCCATGGGTTTCTCCAGGCAAGAATACTGCTGTGGGTTGTCACGCCCTCCTCCAGGGGAACTTCCCGATCCAGGGATCAAACTCACATCTCTTATGTCTCCTGCGTTGGCAGGTGGATTGGCTGGGTACCATCAGCGCCACCTGGGAAGCCCTCGTTCTGTCCTTAAAAGAAGACTTTTGCGACAAGAGTGGTGTTCTTTTACAGTTTTGCAAATCTAATGTCTGGCTAGATTTTCCTATCTGACTCTGTATTCAATCTGTTGTGATAATCTCTTTTAGGGGAAGTATATGAAGAAAATCCACCTTTGATACAGGTATTTGGAAAAGGGACGAGAACTTGAATAGCTTTTTTGGGATATTTGCAGAAGTCCACATTTCAAATGAACCTTTTACCCATCCAAGGTTTTGTGACATCAAACACAGGTCAGGTGGGAAATACTGGCTCAGTGAAATATGCAGATGTTCCAATGGCTGGCACCTGTTTTTCACTATATGAGATGAGCAGCTCCTATCTGTTAATACCATCGCTGATCTTTAAGCACCAGAAGGCTGTCAAGCTCAAAAAGGCAGGTACAAGATTCCCCAAATTCTAATTTTTGCTTGAAAGCTCAAGTGGTGTCATTGGTGACAAATACCACGGGCTGGCTTCCTTGAAGTGACAGGCTAGCATTCCACTCTGGAAGTGTCTGTCAAACACCAAATCTGAACAACTCTAGTTTGCCATTCGTTTTTTCAAGTAAAAACGGTGCTTTTAAATATATATATATTTTTTCTTTTAAAGAAGGGCCCAGGCTCTGCACCCCAGTGAGGAGGCTGTGGCATCAGCTGGTTCCAGGTGATTTAAGCTCCAGCCAGGATGATCGAGGTTGGCTCCAACGACCATCTGGGGAAGAAGGTCTGCCTTAAATGCAGGGCTGCTGACACCAGCAGGGATCTCAAGAAGCCGACCACAGCCCAACCTGGCACCCACTGGAACAAGGTAATTTTGAAGAAGTGGTTCATGATTTTCAAGGACCGTGTGTCTCTGGGAGACTATGGGATCCATGATGGAATGAACTTGGGAGCTTTATTACCAGTTGGGCAGAATTCCTCCTCCCTGCCCCTTCCTCTTCTCCCTCTTTCAACTCCCACACTAGTATGAATGCTTGTTTTTGAAAACTCATGCTAATAAAACTTAGAGGCTGGACTTCCCTGGTGGTCCAGTGGTTAAGAATCTGCCTGCCAATGCAGGGGACACAGGTTTGATCCCTGGTCTGGGAAGATCCTACATGCTGCGGGGCAACTAAGCCCGTGTGCCACAGCTACTGAAGCCTGTGTCCTACAGCCTGTGTTCCACAATAAGAGAAGCCATCACAATGAGAAGACAGTGTACTGCAAGTAGGGAGTAGTCCCCCCTGCTCGCCACAAGTAGAGAAAGCCTGAGTGGAGCAATGAAGAGTCAGCAAAGTCAAAAATAAATAAAAAACAACAAAGCAAAACATTAGAGCCTGCAAAAAAAAAAGGGAGCTAGTTTAGCTTATAACTCAAATAACCATGCAAGCATTTTTCTCTGAGACTTGGGTATGCAATAGACATGCTTTAAGTACATTTCCCATTTCATCACCCATTCACAAACATTATGGAAGGAACAGTCAAGACTGAACACAGTTATCTTTTACTGTTTCATGCCGGGGACTGAGTGAAATTGCTCCTTTATTTTTACAGCAAATCTGTGACAGTGAAATATTACAATGGCCACTCACACAGTCTGAGTCATTCCCTTGATTCAGGCTAAGGCGCTAGTGCTTTTACCCACTTTTTAGTGTTTTTGCACTGGTAGGAAATGACAACACAGTCGACAATGCCTTATTAATTATTATTACAAAAACAGTTCTGAGCTTATCAGAGACTCCCTGAAAGGCTCATGGGTACCCTCAGGTAATCCCAGGTACTCCCTAAGGGTCCATGAACCCTACTTTGAGAACCACGGATCACATCAAGGAAGATGACAGGACAGTTACAAAGAAAACCTGGCAACGTTGGAGAAGTTTTTCAGGAGGACCAGCTGTGAGCTGACTGGGAAAACTGGCTAGGCAGCACACCTACATCTCCTATTTGCTGTTGAAACAGATGATCAATTTTGACCATGAGAACACTGTTCAACCACACACTAATAATGTGCATTTGATCAGATTTCTCTTGAATATTGTTAATAATTTTTATTGGCCTTTGGACGTACAAAGTGTTAAAACGTTGAACTCTGTTACAGGGACGTTCAAAGTGAGCCTTTTTTTGGTGAGACAAACTAAAGCTTCTTTCAAAAGACACTTTCTGATTGACTTATTAATTCCTAACTAATGCTTATTTATGGAAAATTCAAGCGAACGCTTTATGCAATGATGTAACTGAAGGAGTCAGCCCATCACAAGGACAAGAAAAGGCACTTTTCAAAATAGCATAAAGCGAGAGGCTCTTTAGAATTCAAAGAAAGGGAAAGAAAAATTCCTTTTCACTGTAGGACAGACACTAAGACTCGGTTGCAAACACAGTGACTAATCAAAATGATTTTGCTTCAGCATTGTGAAAAGCTGATTGATGCAAGGTGCTCCAATTTCACTTCAAAAAATCTACTAAGCAAGACTTGAACCCACTGAGCTGCTGCTGTTTGTTTACTGGCTAAGTTGTTTCTGACTCTTCGCAACCTCATGGACTGTAGCCCACCAGAATCCTCTGTCCATGGGATTCTCCAGGAAAGAACACTGGGGTGGTTTCCATTTCCTTCTCCAGAGGATCTTCCCGACCCAGGGATTGAAACCCTGTCTCTTGTATCTCTTGCATTGGCAGGTAGATTCTTTACCACCTGGGAAGCCCCTAAACCAACTTAACATGTGCATTAAAGCATGGTCTCTATATCTAAATTTTTAAAAAAACATATATGGAGAAGTCCCTGTCAGTCCAGTGATTAGGACTCCGCACATCACTGCCGAGGTCATGGATTTGATCTCTGGTAGGGAACTAATATCCCACAAGCTGCATGGTGTGGCCAAAAAAAAAAAAGTATATATATCAGTAAGTGATGTTACTTTAATATGCAATTGGGCACCTGAGGGGTATTTCAGTATGCTGTATCTTCAGCTGGTGGTTAGAAGATGAGGATCGCACTTTTATCTTAGCAGAGAATAGGAAAAGCCTGACAGAAGACTGTAGGGGTGCTACAAGAGGCGGTGTAGAATTTGCAAGTGTGCGTAGGGTCAATCCAAATGCATGTGGTCTTAGCCTACAGGGAAAGCTGATGAGATCCACTCTCGAGCAGAGAGGAATACATAATGCATCCATTCCAAAGAGCTGCTCCTAAGAGAAGAAGCCCTGCAAGCTTAGGTTTTATACATAAGAGTCTGCCATTGCAAAAATGCTTCCTTAATTTTTAAAACAGAACAAAAAAAAGCTGGTTTTGCCTGCCTCCTCCCCATTATCTTGTCTCTGGCATTCACAGGAAAGAGCAGTGTACCATTAATAGGAGTAAAAGGCTTCTCACATGGCTCAGTGGTAGAGAACCCGCCTGCCAATGCAGGAGATGTGGGTTCATTCCCTGGGCTGGGAAGATCTCCTGGAGGAGGAAATGGCAACCTACTCCAGTATTCTTGCCTGGGAAATCCTATGGACAGAGGAGCCTAGTGGGCTACAGTCCATGGGGTCACGAGAGCTGGACATGACTGAGCGACTAAATAACTAAAAGTAAACTGCAGCATCCTTGGAGGAGCAATGAACCCTGGATGAGCAGATGCCTTACCTTGGGATGATGGGCCCGGTGCCTGCGGTCTATGGTCATGTCTCTGCGGTCTATGGTCACGTCTCTGCGGTCTATGGTCACATCTCTGCGGTCTATGGTCATGTCTCTGCGCTCTATGGTCATGTCTCCCCTCTGAATTGGCGAAGACACTTCCGATCTGTAGGTCCGCTGAGGGGAGAAGCCCTGATAGGCGGCTATGGAGCCGTGGGAGGGTGACGTGGGGATGGAGTGCATCGTCTGGTCGGAGATGTTGACCATGGTTTTGGGGCTGGTCAGGGCGCCGTGGCGAGGGAGGGTGCCCTGCTTGTTGTAAAACTGGCGCTGCTGCCACTCATAGAGCTGCCACATGGTGTCGTCCCGCATGGATCTCCGCTTCTCCTCGGCGCCGGGCCCCGCTGCCTTGTCGTGGGCCGAGGGCGTCACGCTGCAGATGCTCTCCGGCCTGGTCTTGCTGTTTCTCGGGAGGGTTCTGTAGCCTTCCGGGTAGCGGGCCATGACTGGGGCTCTGTGGCTTGGCATGTTTCTTGGCAACGTTTGGTAAGAGATTACTCTGAAATAAAAGAACAATTGCAACATGAAACCGAAGGAGAGCTGCTTTTCAGATAGTAATTTGGAGTACGTTTTTGTTTTTTCTTTTTTTCTCCCGTCCTGATAGGTAAAATGTATACTGAAGATTCATTTTTTTTTAAAGGTGACTAATGAACAGAATTTAATTTTTTTATGAAATCTAATTTGACGGATTGAATATACTAAGTCAACAACATCTGGGTCACTCACATTAAAGACCATTTATTCCACACAATGTATGGTTTGGTTTCAGGAAGGAAGAGTACTATACTTTCTCCAGAAATAAAAATGTCCAAGATCTCAAGTCTGTCCTCATGTCTTCCTTGTTTTAATATAGATAATCTCCTGGAATCTCATCTTCACACATCTCAGAAGAATACTTAAATAGGGTTTCTGTGTGTGGATGGAACATTGGAGTTTTTGAGCTGTGCCTATAGACCGTGGAGATTGGAAGTGAAGGACTGCAGGTGGTGAGGCTTTACTGTACTTCGTCCTTCTGAAAGCATAACTGTTTACGGGAAGAAGTACATGAATCAGTACCTTTGCAGTCTGAACAAATCATTTCCCTGGATAACTTTTCAGAAATAAAAATGACTCAAAGCTAAAGTTAAAAATTTAATTTTTTAAAGACAAAATTCTTAAAAAAAAAAAGACAAAATTCTTCAACATGATGCTATTTCAGACTCAAAACTGCAGATCTCCAGAATATTACGATGTTTTAATACTTGTGAACTTTATTATTAATCAAGTGGGAAGAAGCAGTTGGTCAAATATCAGGAGGGCCAAGCTTTCATTCTTGTTTTCCCCCTAAATACAGAGATCTTAGAGGAGGTTAGTTACACCTCTGGGACTGAGAGAAGGTTCAAGTGTGTGGCAGGAGAAGACTAAGAAGAGATCATACTCCTTTCAATACTTGGAGTTCAAGAAGAGTTAGTGGTCTGGCTGGAACCACAATGCAGGCCTCTCACTTCCTTAAGCAGCTGTCTACTCTCTTTATTATGTCAATGATTCCCTTTGAGACTTAAGATTTCTCAAGACTTTGAGATTTAACGAAAAAGCAAATTCATTCTTTTATTTTAAAATTTTTGCCAAAAGTATGGAAATTATTAAAAAAAACTTTACTATTCTATTGCAATAATATACTTAAAGATAAAAAGATACCCCTAAATTAGGAAGGGTATAATCTTAAAGTGCTGGAGTCCTTCATGTGCTACTGAAATCTGGCCAACTGAAATGTTTTGGGATTTGGCTTTCTCATCTAGAACAGGATTTGATCATAAAGTGGTCTTAGAATTCTAAAGTTCCATGTTTTATTTTGTATTTTGAAATATTTCCAGTTCCTTCAACCATTCTTCTAAACTGAGTTTCCTTCATCTTGCTGAACGTCCCTCAGCTTCTCCATGTCTTGAGAAGCCACAAGGGAAGCCCAAGTATACTGGAGTGGGTAGCCTATCCTGTCTCCAGTGGATCTTCCTGACACAGGAATCAAAACAGGGTCTCCTGCATTGCAGGCAGATTCTTTACCAACTGAGCTATCATCCCTCTCAAAACACACACATACACACACACACACACACACGAACCACTTCTGAGAGCCCAACCATCTGACGACTTTGGGGCTGGAGTCGGGGAGGAAGGTACCCCATACTCTGATATTAGTAGTAAAAAGAATCAAGTCTTTTTACTGTTTTCTCTCCATGTAAATTTCCTATTTTTTCCTTGCTTGATCTCCCTCCGATCCTCATCTCCGCTAACAGAAGAAAGCCCAGAGCTGGCAACCCCACGGCTACGTGCTTAGTAAGCATGTCCGGCAGGGAGTATGACTCTATCCGATAAATTCCGCCCCAGTGCTCCAACAGTGTACTCCAGCCTACCTTGGTCATTGGGCCATTCATAAACTTAAGAAATACCATAGACATCCCATTGTGTAAGAAGCTCTGGATTAGGCATAGAACTGTATCACAGTAACAAATACCAAAAACATAAAAGATATTAACTTTATGTATGCTGTTCAGAAATCTGTAAAAAGATCATTTATAGTTACATAAAGGAGGGTCACATATTTTCGATTTAAAACAAATGAAAAACTGCCTGTGGGCTAATGTTTAAATTCCAGTTCAGAAAAATCTGATGACACAGAACGCAGGCATCCACACGAGCTGGACCCTGTGACTGAGATGGCTACTGCACTTGGATCATCTAACGTGTGATCATCAACGGCAGGCAATTTTCCTACCAAGCTCGGCTAGCTAAATAGAAGTGACTACAAAGTGTAAAAGGTTCTTCTGCCATCTTTGGAACTACTTTTTGGAGGATATTAATGGAAAATCTGGTTATAATCAAGCAAATTTATTTTCACCCCATATACTTTCTACCACTTTGAGACCTTTTTTTAAAAAACTAGTTTCCTTCAGTGTTTTTCTCCAAAGAAATTCAAATTAAGCAAACTGTGATTTACTTTTTAAGTGAAAGCTTAAGTAACTCTGTTGGCGCCTTAGTCTGGTTTTGTGCCCCATTCAACAGCACCTGCCTGTCAAACGCCCTGAAAACCCTGACACGTGATTCTGCCACGCAGAACAATGGCTTAGGCCCCAGCATCTGAACAGGCCCGCCCCTCACAAAGGAACTTTCAGGCTCTGTTCACAGATCCAGGCACCTACTATATGACTACATAGGAAACCTCTTTTCTATTAGAACTTTAGGAATGAAAGCCAGCCTTTCATAAAGTTTCACCAAATGAATTCTGCCATCTATGACCATTATGCTTCTTGCCACCGATAAAAATTATTTCACTGTAAAACCTCACCACTGTTTTTGAAGCATGATGTTCACATAATAATGTAGATGACCTATGTCAATGATCTAAGCTGGGCTCTAGCCAAGGAACCCAAACTTGGAGGAGCAATGTGAAGGGAACCTGAGCTCCAAATGACCTGAGGCCAGACTTTAGAAGCTGGAAGATCTGCAGTCAAAATCTGTAAGTCACAGGGAGCCTTTAAGGATGTTCATTACATGCAACCAAAGACTTCGAGAAGTGCTTGAAAACTAATACTTATGGCTCAACAATTAAAAATACTAACTTTAGATACTGAACCCCTTTAATGGTTCACTTTCAACCTTAAGAAAGTATGATTTTACTTGAGGAAAACTGATTCAATTAAGCGAGATTTAATTTGCTGGGTAGAGAGGCAGCAAATCTTCTGGCTGTGGTTTTTATTACTGTTTCCCTGAAAATGATTACCTTCATAAGTACTTTCAAACATCCTGTCATTTCCTACCCGCCCCTGTCCCCACCCCCCCAATACCTCTGGCTTTTCTTCTGTGCAATCAAATTTTATTGTTGAGACAGCAACTGTTTCTCACAGCTGTCCCTTGGGAAAATTAGGAAAGTGAGCAATGAGGGTGGAGGAGGAGAAAACAGAAGTGAGCAACACATCATGGGATGAGAGGGGCCGAGCTGCGCTCCTGAGAGGAGAGACTGGCTGACAACCACCCCGACCAGAAGGACATCCCACTACCCCAAAAGTTCATCATCTTTCAATCAAAACATTACTAACTTATTGCTTTCTGGTTCCCTACTCCTGAAAGGTAAGAGTTACAGTAGGTCTTCAGTTAACTGTGTATGCGATAGTTCATTACAGTACTTTATAAACCTTGCATCACCAGCTTCCCACCTAAAAACACAACACTTTCTCATCCACGGGCGCCTGCTTTTCCTCCATGTTCTGGCCTTTACTTCTGGTCTTTGCAGACCCTCCAATCCCTTTTTTCCCTTTATTTTTTAATTTTTAAAAAAACTGTATTTAAGTATAGCTGATTTACAATGCTGTGTTAATTACTTCTGTACAACAAAGTCAGTTACACATACATACTTACACATACACACACATTTTTTTTCATATTCTTTCCCATTATGGTTTGTCACAGAATGTTGAATATAGTTCCTTGTGCTATACAGTGTGACCTTGTTGTTTATCCTTTTTTTTCCTTTAAACGTCACAGTTCTTTCTGGTTTTCCCTTAGAATCTTTACTTTATCCAGCCTCCTGCTGAATGAATGCTTCTCCTTTCATCCTTACTTTTAAGCATGTCTGATATAATGATGATGACACTCCAAATCTTATTCAAGTCCAGATCTCTCTTTGGAGGTACAGCCTGCAGGCACCTCAAATCTAACCTATCCAATCACTCATTACCTTCTGTCTCCCCAATCCTTCCCTATGCAGCAACAGGCACTGGATAATGCCTGACAACCAGACCAAAAAAGCAGAGCACCATTCTTGACTTCCCCCAGCCACTCAAATGATACTCAACTAGCCTTGTCAATTACAAGTTCAGTTTTTGAACTTTCTCCAACTCATTCTCCAGATTCTACTGAACCACCACTCTGCATACATACAACAACTCTGGCTTCTCTCTCCAGCCTTGCTTCTTGTCCATCATTACAGCAGTTGTGATGATGTGAGCCTGAGCCAGATTCACGGCTTTGGAGTCTTTTCCCAGCACTATCAACTCCTCGGTTGTGCATACCGCAACCAAGATAAGCATACCATCCTTCATATCTGGGCTCCTACTTCACTTCCTCCAGAGAGGTTTCCCTGAACCTTTAGGCTGGGCTGGTTGTCCCTAAAACATCTTCTCTTCTTGCTGTATTTGTCATCGTATGCAGGATCTGTTTAACTTTCTCCTCCTCGAGACTAAGAACGGCTGTGAGAAATTTGGACTATATCATTTCAGTATTTTACTTCCTGGTCCCGTGATTACCATATAGTAGTTATACAATAAGTATGCAAAAAAATGTGTGTACATGAATGAATAAACACTTAGATGAATAAATATAATACTTAGTCATGTGCATCATGAGTTTAAGAAAGCTAAGAAATGAGACTGAGACCGGAGCACTGAAGCCTTTCCGGTCACCACACTACACGTCTCAGGAGAGCTTCGCATTACATTAAGCTGTAGGAGCCACTAATGGAAAACAGAGCAGGACTGTGGGGAGAGTGAAGACAAGTTTTGTGTGTCTGTGTGTGTCGGAGAGGGCAATGGCACCCCACTCCAGTACTCTTGCCTGGAAAATCCCATGGACAGAGAAGCCTGGTAGGCGGCAGTCCATGGGGTCGCTACGCGTCAGACATGATTGAGCGACTTCACTTTCACTTTTCACTTTCATGCATTAGAGAAGGAAATGGCAACCCACTCCAGTGTTCTTGCCTGGAGAATCCCAGGGACGGGGGAGCCTGGTGGGCTGCCGCCTATGGGGTCGCACAGAGTCGGACACGACTGAAGCGACTTAGCAGCAGCAGCAGTGTGTGTGTAGAAGGGCAAGGCTCTGTGTGTGTGTGTGTGTGTGTGTGTGTGTGTGTGTACAGGGGTGAGGCTAGCAAGGCTCTGTGTGTGTGTGTGTGTGTGTGTGTGTGTGTGTGTGTGTGTATGTACAGGGGTGAGGCTAGCAAGGCTGTGTGTGTGTGTGTGTGTGTGTGTGTGTGTGTACAGGGGTGAGGCTAGGTCTTGCCCCCTTGAGGCTAGCAAGGCTGTGTGTGTGTGTGTGTGTGTGTGTGTGTGCGTGTACAGGGGTGAGGCTAGGTCTTGCCCCCTTCTTCAGTGCGCATGTGTGTAAAGGGGTGAAGCTAGATCTTGCTCCCGTCCTTGCCTCAAACAAACATGATCTGTACCCACGGCCTACACCTTCTCTTATACTGGGCCAGGGAGGATGGTTCCTTGCCATCAGTAAAGTTGGGTGAACATTACTCAGAACATTACTCAGAGAGACAGAGGAAAAAGAAAAAAAAGAAAAAAACCACACACACACATATCTGATTACCCTGAAGAAAAGATGAGTCATGAAGCTGTAATATCACAAATGCAACTTGAATTTAATACATTGACCCCGTATCTCAGAAACCAGTCTCCCACCAACACCACAAGACACTTACCCTCTGGTTTCCTCTTCATGACCTCTTCCCTTCTGGATTTTAATCCACTGCTCCAGCTGTTGCATTGAATTCGTTCTCTGTATGACTCGATCAGCCTCTGGGTGTAAGGGCCCCGTATTTGGGTGACTTCCACCTCTAAGATCTGCCAGGCTCACATTGACAGTTTTGTTCTCTGAGCTATTCAAATTGACTGGCCTGTAGTGTCCAGTCTGACCTGGGCACGTTGACCCACTCTCATATTCAGATGACAGAGAATTCAACTTTACACTATTAATTTTTGTTAAAGGTCTATCTTGGCCATCCTTCTGAAATCCGTATTTTTCAGCTTCTAATGCCTTTTTTTCTTCGTTTCTGCTCATTTCCTTGTTTTTCTGGTTATTTTGGACCTCTGGTTTAATTAGCACTCTATGATTGGGAAAGTTATTGATCTCTTTAGCTGGTGCATTTTCAGATGTAATCTTATCCACTCTGAAATCAGAGAAGAAAGGCAGAGTAAATCAGATGAAATAATGCACATGTTATTTTGGGGATTCACTCTGAAAAAAAAAAACCATAAAACTACCTTTGACTTTACAAAAGACCCTGAAAGGGTTGCAGAGGACAAGTCTGCACAAATCCCCAATGTCATGGCATGAAAATTCAAGTACAATACCAGAATGTATAAATAGAAAGGGGAGAAAATGAAACATAAAATACACAGTGTAGAAAGCACTGGAAAACAAAAAAAGTGGTGAGTGTCCCTACCATTAGAAATCTGAAAAGAAAGCAAATGAGGCTGCCCTTTGACCGTGAAACCACAAAAATCCATGCTTAAAAGACCACAGTAGCTGGTCGTTTGAAATAAACACCATGGTTTCCAATCAGGAGGGTTAATGCATCATGAGACAAACATGACTCTGGTTTGTGGAAATGGACATTATCTTCTGATGCTATCAAAGATCGAGACCATGTGACCAACTCACTCTCTGTATTCCTGAGGACTTAAGTTTCTGACCTGGACTACATGTGCTCTCTCTTTTTTTTAATTTGTGGAACTTCTAGTAGTTACACTGTTGTTTTGCTTATTTATCTTTTGGTTGAGCACAGGCTTTCTCTAGCTGCGGCCAGGTTTGGTGGGGGCTGAAGGAGGGGGGCAGGGAGAGCGTGCAACTAGTCTCCAGTTGCTGTGTGTAGGTTTTTCTCATTGCAGTGGCTTCTCTTGCTGCGGAGCAGGCTTTAGGCGCACGGGCTTAGCTGCCCCGCAGCATGTGGAATCTTCCCGAATCAGGGATCACACCTGTGTCCCCTGCATTGGCATGCAGATTCTTAACCACTGGACCACCACAGAAGTCTACAGTTCTACCTCTTACTAGCTGAGTTTCCAGCAAGGTACAGAAATTTACTGAGCCTCAAACTCCTCTTTGGCAAGTAGGGAAAACTTTAGCACCAAGGATACGGGACTGCTGTGAGCTCCACATGAGTAAACCTGTGACTGGCGCAGACTTTATCACCACCACCATTCCATCTCATCAAGCAACTGTGGATCAGAAGCTGGCATCTCGTGTCCACATCCCCGCAGGAAGAATGTGCTGCTCGGCAGTGTGAGTCTGAGCCAGCAGATGGTTTCACTGCTCACCATGCCAATTGCTCTATCTGGGTCTTTCTGACGAGAATCAGCTTTCCTGAGACCAATCACTTCCAGGATCTGACCAGACCAAGCTGAGTGTCTGTACCTGCACAAAACTGCCAAGATGATACCACACTGGGAGGCTTCTTGAAGAGGGAACTGACTAACCTTGCACATTTCAATATATAATAATGATCCTACTGGATCCTAACTGTGCTCTTGCTGCCAGTGTCAGTGATAAAAATGCATGTGTTAAAAATGCAGAATCTATACATATTCTTGGAGGAAGAAATGGCAACCCACTCCAGGATTCTTGCCTGGAGAATTCCATGGACAGAGGAGCCTGGTGGGCTACAGTCCATGGGGTTGCAAAGAAGTCACACACAAATGAAGAGACTTAATAATATACATATTCTATTCAGCTATACAGAGATGGCTAGTTAGGAATAAAATCAGTGAGAAAAAATAAAAAGAAATGTGACTATTTCCCTCAGAGTACAGTTATAGACCATCCATATATTTAGGTTTAGATAAAATTCATGGCTTCACATTGGAAGCAATATTAGACACTGAGGGAGTTTATTAAGATATGCTATGGAGCTTCTTCCACTTGAAAAACAGAAGTCAGAGAAGATCTATGCTATAAACACATTTATCCAAGCTAATTTCAGGAGTAGAAAGAATTTTTTAAAACACTGAGCATCAAATATATGAAAAGATCTTTTTAAAAAGTTACCTCTAATCTACCTAAAGCTATTTTAATTTAGAACTGCAATGACTTTTCTCTCAATTTTTCCAAAGACTTAAGAGATGTAATCAAAAAAGACACATGCTGACTTCTCTCTAAATGGAACCAAAACTGATTCAAAAATGTATGCTAAGATAACATAAATAATGTAAAACCTGTGATCTAATTTTAAAAAGTAACATTTAAGTTACTGCAGAAGATACATGCAAATATAGAAAATGATAATAATGGGCCAAGAGATAGAAAATTATTCAGAGAATGTATATTATGCTTAGAATTTTTTAATGCCATCAATGGCCTGCCCATTGGGGAATGATGACATTGCAGGTCATAGGTTAAAATACTTCATAAATGAGCTAGAGATAGAATAAAACATGTAATTTCTTTCTTTATTCCTTTTTTAAAATTAATTTACTTGGCTGCTCCAGCTCTTAGTTGCAGCATGCGGGATCTTTAGTTGTGGCATGTGGGATCTTAGTTCCCTGACCAGGAATCGAACTCTGGCCTCCTGCATTAGGAGCATGGAGTCCTAGCCACTGGATCACTAGGCAAGTTCCCAGAAGATGTAATTTCTACAGGATGATGGTGACTGACACCAGGTCGGGCACGTAGGTGGTATTCAATAATTCCTGGCTAACTGGGCAAATTATATCAACACAACTGGCTAAAAATTGCTATGGGCAGATAATCAACAAATAGTTGTCCAGAGTCAAGAAACAATATTGAATATCATCTTTAACAGCATAAATTAGGAGTAATTATTAGTTTTTAGACTGGAAAATACAAGAAAAGAAAATAGAAGTTGAAATTCTGGGATAAGTGCAATATATGAAACTGAAATTATCTAGAAATCATATATTTTAATGACTATATTGATTTCTGTATTCTAAACAATTCCCTGAAAGTTAATATTATCTGAAGTTAGTTTTATCCTAAGATTTTCAATTCATGTTTTTTCACCTAACAAATTTTCTCTAGCTCTCAGTCATAATAGTCTCATCTTTATGTCCATCCAGGTCATTTTTACACATGAAATTCCAAAAACAGATTTTCCCTTTATTAGCTCTCAACCTAGAAAATGCATTATGTTTGAGGTAGCTATTCTTAAAAATAGGTGTCCCAGAGTTCAATCTTGGACCTTCTTTCCTTTCTCTGCATACTTTTGCCTAGCTCTAATTACTAGTGACTGGTTAAACTGATCTGAAATAGATAAACATAAATTTACTTATACAGCACTAACTTGAATCTTTTAACCAACACCTCAAAAGACTTTAATTTCCTGAGAAAACAGCAAAAAGACCAGACGTGCAAGTTAGCAATCTTCCTTATATATGTGCTCAACTGTTGTTGACTCAAAGAAAAATTTAACTGTATCATAGATCTTCATCCAAATTATAGAAATATATTAAAAAAATGCCAAAAGCTCATAATTCAGCTACTATTTACATATTTTAGAAGCTGATTTCCTCTCATTAGCTTTTAATATAGTTGAATATTAAAATGATTCATATGTTAAGGCAGGGGGGAAAAATCACACTTACATCAATTTTAACAGTACACATTTATATAACAAAAGAATCTAAGTCGTGGAGTTTTAAAAGAAAGAAGGTAGAATTCATTAAGAAGTAGATATATTTAGAAATAATCTAGATGCTCGATGAACTATTTTCTGGAGACATTCATCATGAAACAATCAGAAATATCCCGGAAACACTGAAGAAATGAAACATATCAAAAACTTTTATTTCAAATGATTAAACTTGAGAAATATACAACATAATATAAAAACACAGTGAAATTAACTTCATGAATATAAATTCTCGTCTAAGATTCAGAACCTTAAGAGACACTGTTTTGTGTACTTTTAAGATAGCAATTAAAAATGTACTTACCGGATATTAAAGGTAATTCTGTAAGAAGAAAGAACATTCAGTTGGAATGTTAGGATTTGGGATTCACCTCAGTACATGGATAGGTGAGAATGAATAAAGAGGGAAGGTGGAATAAAAATGCAGATGGCATCTCAAACCAACTAAAGGTGTATTGATTTAATATAGAAGATGAACTTAATCCTTGCTTTCTGGGGAAGAAATGGTTCTGTATCATGACTACTAAAATGACATGTACTATGACAATGATGTATTTATTTGCAAGGCAGGGGATAAAATATAAGTGGAAATCACCACTGCTTTCCCTACAAGCCTTTACCTTTTCACAGGTTCTGTCTGCACCAGGGCAGCGTCTAACATGGCTTTCATCCATAACTCCATTTCCTTTCCTGTGTCAGTACAGAAATAGTAGGTCCGCATGTTCGGATGGGCAGCCTGATTGAAAATGACACGATCATTTTAAATAGAAATATGGCACCTGTAAAAGTAAAAGAAAGAAAGAAAGTTCAGTGGCTCCTTACACAGACCATTACTATCAAGTTTCAAAGAAAGGGGACTTGTCTTATTGGGTTGGCCAAAGATGTTATGGAAAAACATGAATTAACTTTTTTGGCCAACCAATACATATAGATATAGAAATGAGGGACTTCAGAAAAACACCATTCAATATTGAAAAAATATACACATCTTACATTTTTTTCCTCCTGTCTTTACCATTTTTCATTTTCTTAAAAAAGAAAAAAAAAAAAAGGTTTAAAGGAAGGGAAGGTAGGAGAAGGAGGTAAGAAAAAAAACCACCTGGCCAACCCTGTTCCATGGACACACCCCAAGCAATTTCTATTTATAATCCACATCTCTCTGTTCAAGAATGTTCCACAGCAAGCAGCAACTAAAGTCACTAATAGCATTTCCCTCCTGTGGCAGCAATTCCTTCAGCCCTTAAAAGTTGCTGCTCTCAAAGCATTTTGGCCAATCATTATAGACACCTATACACAAACATAAAAGATTTATAAATGACCCCAAATGGTACTGCCCTTTAGGTTTTCTTCTCAAGTATCAGAGTAAAATATAAATGCTCTAGGTTTGAGGAAGAAGCCCTGTATCACCAGTAAGTGGTTTAATATGCCTCCACCCAGAGAAGCAGAGGGAAAACAACGTCAGGGAGGCCCTGCTGAGGGGCAGCTCCCAAGTGCAAGGACACTCAGCTTAGCCCTGGGCCACCAAGGTGAGGATGGACAGCAGCAGTAGTTGTATGTTGAGTAGAAAACCAAGGCCAATTAACACAACACTGCAAATCAACTAGACTTTAATAAAAAAATTTTTTAAAAAGGAAAAAAAAAAGAAAGATAACAAAGGCCAAGGTGAGAGAAACATTCTTTTTTCCCCCTAACTTATTTATTTATTATTTTTATTTTTTTGACTGTGCTGGGTCTTTCTTCGTTGCTGCACACGGGCTTTTTCTAGTTGTGGCGAGCGGGGACTTCTCACTGCAGCGGCTCTTCTTGTTGCAGAGCATGGGCTCTAGGGTGCACTAGCTTCAGCAGTTGCATCACGTGTGTTCTGTAGTTGTGGCGCATGGGCTTAGCTGCTCCGTGCACATGGAATCTTCCTTGGTCAGGGATCAAACCCGTGTCCCCTGCATTGGCAGGCAGAGTCTTATCCACTGTACCACCAGTTAAGTCCTGAAACATTCTTAATTTCCACTTAAAATGCCTGTGACGGACTTCCCTGGTGGTACAGTAGGTTAGAATTTGCCTGCCAATCCCTGGTCCAGCAAGATCCCACATACCTGGGGGCAACCAGGCCCATGCAACACAACTGCTGAGCCCATGCGCTAGAGCTCACACTCCGCAACAAGAGAAGCCGCTGCAATGAGAAGCCCATGCACCGCAACTAGAAAGTAAACTCTGCTCGCTGCAACTAGAGAAAGCCCACATAGAAACCAAGACCCAGTGCAGTCAAAAATAAGTAAGTAAATAAAATAAATTTTAAAAAGCCTGTGACAACTCCCTAGTAGACACTGAAAGACAAGGATAAATAGACACAAATTATTTCAGCATAGAATAAGGCAAAAGGAAGAGTTACTCTACAGAGATGCAAGGACAAGACCCGGAGCAACAGACTTCATTCACTCTGAGATCCTGACTGTCTGCTTTATCTACAGCGTCAAATGAGCTTCTTGAAAACCTTTTTCAGAATCAGGATGTAAATAAATTCAATCAATACACTGAGCAAATTAACTTACAGAACCAACAAATATCACTTGACTGTGGAAGGGGTATAAAATGGTATACGGAAACCATGAGAAAGAATCAGTTCAAGCGCTATGTATTGTTAGAATGATTAAAACCACCACAAAGTCTCTAGACTAGACTAAGGGAGGTTTGGGAGAGATGGATAAAGACCCACTGCCCATATCTGTGATGAGTGGAAGGAATGCTGGGCTGGCGCTCAGCATTCCAGTTGTGGCCAGGGCTCAAGACACTAACAAACCACACCCAAGCTTGCGATCTGTCAAATGGGAATATGATGGCAAAGTTCCCGATTTAGCTTTTAAGTTCCACAGTGTTGTTCAACAACTGTCTCTACTTTCTACTTACCACTGTAAAAGCAGTAGGATCAACGCCAACAGACGTAGTAGTAAACACGGCTCATAAATTCAGAGAAAACAACATCGTGGAGGAGAGAATTTGAAAACAGAAACCATTATCTTGTTACAGATAAAATACAATCAAAATTAAACTAAATAATTACAGAGACAATATACTCATACATGATCACTTTTAATGCTGTTTTAACATCATATTTATTGACATTTTAAAAAAAACATATATATATATATATTTAGAGTCAAAGACCTGAGCAAAATGTCCTGTCTAGTACAAATTCAATAAACATTTGCTAAGTTGATGAGCAAACAAAAGAATTTAAACCAGTGCCCCAGTAACTGTCAGTATCAGAGAGTTTGGCATTGTATTTTAAAAAGTTATTATTTTGACTTATTGGTATTAAACGCTGTTGTAACATACTGAGATGGGAAGCTTATGCCTTCATAACCAGTGGTCTTTGCTTGGATATCATCTTCTGGTTGAGGCCACCTACAACCCTCCCGCCACTCTGCCTTTCCCAGTCTTTTCTCTGTAATTAATAATGCAACATGTTAACTGGCAAAAGTTGTAGCTCAGCTGTAGTCCTGACTATTCTTTAAAAGTGGATAGGAACTACAGATTGACTCAATTTTATAATGGTACACACATTTTCATTATTAAATAACAGGCTACGTTACCCTTATATTCCCTCTTTTCCTAAAAGTTAAAAATTTACATGAAAACCCTCAAGAGTTCTAAATTTAAAACTGACTTAAAAAAATAGGTGACTTCCGAAATTTATTTCAGCCATCATCATAAAGCAAAGAATGCAGCATGGTTTTTGAAAACAATAGCAACAAAATAACCAACTTAGATTAAAGGGGCCTCTTATCGGCTCATCACAGATGGGTGGGTATTATTAGTTAGGGGAGGCGAGCTCCAGTCTGCTTAGATTTAATAATAGATTTAATGTCTCATCTTCAACAGGCTCTCAAAACTATCTGATGTTCATGATGTACTTAGATCTAAAAGCACCTTTGCAAATATTCTTTAAAATCATGAGTGCACATATATGAGGTTACAAAACACATTATCCCCAAGTTGATTATGAAAAAATTCAAACATACAGTAACTTTTAAAGAACAATACAATGATCACCAGGATACCCACAGTTGTATCTATCAATCATTAGCATTTTAACATATTTGCTATATCTAGCCCAGTGGTCCCGGCCTTTGTGGCACCAGGGACCAGTTTCACGGAAGACAATTGTTCCATGAACCCAGGGAGGGATGGTTTCAGGATGATTCTCATAAGGAGCCCGCAACCTAGATCCCTCGCAGGCACAGTTCACGGTAGGGTTCAAGCTCCTATGAGATCTAATGGCTCTGCTGATCTGACTGAAGCTGGAGCTCAGGCAGTTAACACAAGCAATAGGGAGGGGCGGTAGATAAGGTGAAGCTTCACCTGCTAACCTGCCTCTCACCGTCAGGCTGTGTGGCCTGGTTCCTAACAGCTCTGTGGCCTGGGGACTGGGGACCCCTGATCTAGAATCACTTGAGAGCAGGCACAGAAGACACCTGGGCCGTTAATACTTCAGCATGTGCGGCTTCCTAATCAAAGGTCCACTCTTCTCCTCCACCCTAAGACCACTACTGTATTTTAAATATTAAAAATGACTGTAACTAAAAGGCCTTTTTGTGATAATCAACTGTAACCAAAATGTCTTTTTGTGATAATCCACAGTCAATATCCATTTCTTAACCAATGCCAGATTCAAATTCAGAAAAAAAATGTATGACTATGTCCTTACCTTAAAAGCATATTTGCGATTAATGTGATCCTCTGAGGTAAGCAGAGCTATCTGAAAACTGGGCAACAGTATGCTTCCCAGAATACCCTCTTCTTTCTCATCTGAGAGGTAATTGAACATTTGATTAGAATTTTCAATGTTCTCATGAAGCAGAATAAATTTTCTCAAAACTTACTCTGATAAAACCAAAAGACTTTCATATATAAATTTGTGTGATTTATTCAATTCATGTATTATATTGTCAGGCTTTAAGGGAAAACATTAAATAGTGGAGTATATATATACTGCTTTACTTTCAACAAAATTCCCTGTCTTAAGCAAATCAGAACTTGGCCCACATATCAGAAAAAAGTCAATTAGACACAAAAATGGCATACCGTTGTTTGGCATATAGACTGCATTCTACAAAGTCCTCTGACATGTGATTCACTGAAACTACATTAGCGTGTAAGTGGTGACACTGAAAATTTACAAAATGAATCCACCCATGTTTCCCATAGGATTTAAACGGCGAACCATTTTAAAGCCCAGACAGGCATGGCTATCTCGTCACAACCTTCAGACTTTGTTCCATGTCTCATCAATGAACCCTTTCTTGACTGCTTTATTTTGAAGTGCTTCCATCCTGATCTGTCCCAGAACCCTCTCTTCTCTTTCTGGAAATCCACCACAATGACCCTCAAGATCTGCCCTAATACCTCTGAAACACTGCATGTTTTATTTTTTACTTATCATCTTCCTCTCCCTGACTAGAATGTAAACTCCACGAAGACACTTAGAACAATAGTAGATGCTCAAACATTTTTGAATACATGAATATATATACATAAAAACATCTTTTAAACTACGCTAGAAAAATTATATGCTTCTTAAACATGGATCCTTGAAGGGTTGTTTTTACCAGTCACTGTGATACACAATAAAGTTAGGAGAAAAAATCACAGACTTACAAGGCAAGTACATAAAATATACCTAGGAAAATGTCAAAATATTCTTTCTGGCACAGTATAGATTCACATTATTAACTTGCTGCTTGGGGGCAGAGACTTCTATGAAACTTGAAATATATAGTACATTGTTAAGAGACGCATAAGACAAGTTAATAAAAGCTATGCATTAGGCTGGTGAACTCACCAATGAGAAAAATCATAAATTAGAAATAATTCTTTTTATTAGGTTTGCTGTGTTTTTTTTTATTATTATTATAAACTTAACAAGGGATTTCACTTATTTTCCCCTCATTTCTAGAATATATGTTGAAACTTCCAAAAGAAAAAAGTCACATTAGAGGTTCATTTCAGTAACTCTTCTCATAACAGTGGAACAAAATTTTGCTTTTACTCTATTATACTCATTCATTAGTTCTCTAATACAAGACAGAATGAACAAAAGTGCAGATTTATTCTGAAAGGCAAAAAAAACAGGGGGGGGGCAGAAAGCAGACAACAATTATAAAGAATGACAATTTAAAAGAATGAGTCACATTCTAATTTTAAATCTGATTTTATGTTTATATAGAACATAATCGGAAACAGCTCATGAAGTCATCTTTATTAAAAAATCATTTTTTATCAAATAATAAATTCTTCTATGTTGCATAACAGGAAAATAGACCTTCCTAAAGTTATTTCAGAATATGCAGAGGTAATAAGCATAGGGTGACTTCACCGATTATCATGGACTGTTTCCCAGTCGGATTCTAAGTAGCGGTAAGATCTTGCCAGGCTACCGGATGCTGGGTATCTCAGTGTCATCTGTCACAAAACTGAGGAAAACAGGACTTGCCACAAAGGAACGTGCTGGGAGGGTTAAATGAGTTAACAGACAGAAGGACTGCAATGATGCACTCAGCCCACACTACGAGTTCAGTAACAACTGCCATTATTGTATAAAATCTCCATCAGTCAAATGACTATCCAAAGAGTCATATGCTAGATTACTTATATGTTCTAGAAAGTCAAAGTGTTAGTCGCCCAGTTGCGTCTGCCTCTTTGGAGACCCAAGGACTATAGCAGACCAGGCTCCACTGTCCATGGAATTCTCCAGGCAAGGATACTGAAGTGGGTAGCTATTCCCTTCTCCAGGGGATCTTCTCCACCCAGAGACTGAACCCAGGTCTCCTACATTGCAGGCAGACTTTTTACCATCTGAGCCACCAGGGAAGCCCTAAATGTTCTTAATCACAGCATTTTTTTAGTTCTCTACCTAGGTAACTGTCTTAGTTTCAATCACCCAGAGGGCCTCGTACTCTGGTCAAGCCAAGGGAAGGTACTTGATGTTTGTAGAAAGAATGAACTCCTTGTCAGGGATTGGGGGTCAGCCAGGCCTTTCCCGGACTGCAGGGAAGCCTAGCTCCTCCTCCTGTGCTGTCCTACTTCCCTTCCTCCCCAGCCCCAGGTCCTGATACCAAGACCACTCCTCAGAAAGCCTCTTGCACGCTGATCTCCATCTCAAGGCTTGCTTCCTGGGGAACACAACCTGAGAATCTCAACATGTTAGTGGATTCAAATGATATTTTAGATCCCCCATTTCTTCTTCTGCTTCAAAGAAGTTTGGGAACAACATAAGACATACATACAATTACAGTGGGTAAATAACTTATAGACTGGAATACTGTTACTAATTACTATTCCTCACCCAAAATACTTCAATATCATGCTGACTGTTGTCTTGGCTTTTGGGCTTCCCAGGTGGCTCAAAAGAAAAGAATCCGCCCGCCAATGCAGGAGACACAGGTTCAGTTCCTGGACAGAGAAGATCCCCTGGAGAAGGAAATGCCAACCCACTCCAGTGTTCTTGCCTGGGAAATCCCATGGACGGAGGAGCCTGGCAGGCTAAAGTCCATGGGGTCACAAAGAGTCGGACAAGACTTAGCGACTAATCAACTCCTGGTTTGTAGTTCAAGTGCTGGGATGATTTTTCTAAAATGTACACTTGATCTCAATGCTAGTTTTGTGTTCAATACAGGAGTTTAAATTTACTAGAATGACAAACAAACGCCTTTCACACCTTGATCTACTTTTTAGCCTTTCCTCTTGCTAGGTCTTCAGGTATAATCTTTATTCCTTAAGCTCTATGTGTTATTTTACAAATATGCCATGCTCACTCATGCTGTGTATGTACTAAGCAAGTCATTTGTCTCTAGATCAACCTTCTTTCCTGACCCCTTCCTTGTACAGGCCTGGTCAACAGCCTTCAACACAACTGAATACTACAACATTCTTTCTCAGACTCCTTTAGCTGATCTGTGAGCTCCAGAAGGAGAGGAGTCTATATTGTTGACTTCTGCATCTTACCACCTATTAAGATGTCTGGTGCATCAAAAGAGCTCACTGCGGCTACCATCCTAGTCTGAAGCCACCATCATTTCTACACAAAGTCTCCTAACTCTGTTTCCTACCTTCTACTTCATAACCTGTTTCCTAACAGCAGCTTGGGGCTTCCCTGATAGCTCAGTTGGTAAGGAATCTGCCTGCAATGCAGGAGACCCTGGTTCAATTCCTGGGTCGGGAAGATCCCCCGGAGAAGGGATAAACTACCCACTCCAGTAATCTTAGGCTTCTTTTGTGGCTCAGCTGGTAAAGAATCTGCCTGAAATGAGGGAGACCTGGGTTTGATCCCTGGGTTGAGAAGATCCCCTTGAGAAGGGAAAAGGCTATCCACTCTATTATTCTGGCCTGGAAAATTCCATGGACTGTATGGTCCATGGGACTGCAAAGAGTCAACTTTGAGACACAACTAAGAGACTTTCACTTTCACTTCAACAGCAGCTTGAGTGAGCTTTTCGAAAATGTAAATTAAAGCACATCACTCTTGTGATTAAAAATGTACAGTCGCTTCCTTGTGGCATTTTGGGCAGAATCTAAACTCCAATAGCATCCTACATGGGTGCGATCTCCACTTCTCCCGTCCATCTCTTTCCCTACTGCTAACCCTAGAGCTTGGGTCACTGGTTTCTTCCTGCTCCTTCAACATGCCCAACACTTTTCTACCACAAGGCCTTTGCACTATTATCCCTCCTGTCTGACATACTCTGCTTCACTCTGGTTCCTTCTTGTCATTGGGATCTTGCTACCTAAACCGTCTGCTCAGAGTCCTAATCCAAACAAGCTCCTGCCCCGTGACCTTCTTTTGTATCATGACCTTCTTCTCCTAAAAGCACTTACTGTGGTCATGTTTATTTATCTGGGTGGATCCACTGTCTCCCTGACCTCTCAAGATTGCAAGCTTTATGGAAGCTTTCTTTCACTGCTATTTTAATAATACCTGGAATGAACTAGGTCTTGCTCAATAAATATTTGCTGAGTGAATTATATCCCGTTTTAAGTTTCATCAATAGACTGACTACAGAACAGAGCAATTTCCGTGCTTTATCACAGTTTTGTAAAGAACAGTGAGAACCTGGGCTTCCATCTGGTATTGGATGCTATTCTATTGTTAAAAAAAAAAAAAGCAGCAAAGCTCTTATTCTCTCACTGTATTATTTCCCATATCTGTAAAACACAGACTGATCTGTTAAAAATTTCTGACAGCACACTCTAAATGTTAGAATATTAGATGCTTGGAGAGATACAGAAGAAATGAATGGGGCTGCCGTACTCAATGCACAAGAGAAGACGAGATTAGGAATTCTCTAGTGGTGTAATGCTTAGGACTCTGTGCTTTCACTGCTGTGGGCCCAGGGTTCAATCCCTGGTCAGGGAACTAAGACCCTACAAGCCCCATGGTGTGGCCAAGAAAAAAAAGAGAACATAAGATTTGGGTGGGGCAAAAACCTGTGGTTAGGCCAAGTGCCTGGGTGCAAATCCTGGCTCTTGAGACTTGCTAGGCGAGACACCTCAGGTCAGCTACTAGACCTTGTGCCCTTAGTTTCCTCCTGTGTGACTGTGTCAAATGAGATTTGCCACCTTATCAGGTGGCTGTATTGGGAAGATCCCCTAGAGAAGGGAACGGCTACGCACTCCAGTATTCTTGCCTGAAGAATTCCACGGACAGAGGAGCCCTGTGGGCTACTGTCCATGGGGTCACAAAGAGTCGTACACGACTGAGTGACTAACGCTTTCACTTTTCACGTTCAGCTGGCTGTGAGGAAGAGATGCAGTAGATCATAATGTTATGTGCTTAGCAAACGGTAAACACTCTATTGAAACTTTTCACTAAAATCTGAGTTGTCATTTAAAATCTAACATTTCCTGTTGATAAAGTAGCAAAAGTGTAGTATCATATGCCTCTTTCCAACCATCTGAAGAACAGAGGTGAGTTAAGTGATATTTCTTTCCTTTCTATATTTTCTTCTTTTTCATATTTCTCCTGTCTGGGGAAACTGCACTATAATTAATAGATGTATTGAGTGCAAAACACATTATGTTTAAAAATGATATGGAATCTCATACTCAACATGACTTTGGAATTCACCTTTACTTTTGTCAAATTACATTAAGTTATTTTATTTTAGTAAAAGTGATGAGTAGCAAGCACACTTCCAAAAGCAATAATATCAAATGGCAAGGAATTTAGTGTTCTTTCTCTTGCAAATTAACATTAAAAAATTTTTTATATGAGAAGCAGCAAACACTTTCTTGTTCCTAAAGTCCTAAATTTAGTCTATAAAACATACTGAAAAAAAAAAAAGAAAAGTACAAATTATAAGCTTAGGAATAAGATATGAGCTACAAACACTGACTTTCTGAAAGACTGGGAAAACCTTTAAAGAAAATTTTAAGTCTTGCACTTAACTAAAGATAATACCACAATTGCAGCCCAACCAATATCTCTATGCCAAACATGAAATTTTATAGGTTTGGTTAATTCTGACTCAGCAGTATTTCTCAATCTTGGTATTCAGTGGGGGAAAAAAAGATGAATACAATTCTAGTAATTTCAAATTTTGAAGGTCAATTCGCATATGCTGCTTTGATAGGTGACCACAGAATTCTGCCCCACCTTTTTTGGGGGGGGACAATCACAAAGTAAATTTTAAAACTGCTAATAGGCTCTAAAATCCTACTGTATTTTGTGGTATGTAAATTGGTAACTATATACTGACTGATTCCAACCAGATTTTAAAGTATGGAAGAAGGGCTGGCTGTCCAGATTCATGATTTTATATTGTAGCTGAAGCAGATTTCTAGGGGAGCATGGCATCCCTTTGCACTGCTTTGCACCAACTTTGGGGAAACTAACAGATAAACATGGCACGTGAACAGAGACTTCTCTGGACTCTGACTTTGCATTAATAAACAACTTACTAAAGCCTACAAAAACATTAAAACAAATGAGACAGAGATACAAATGAAGACTGCTTTTATTAATACCTTTACTTCTCCATCAACATTAATAGCCTAACTTGTAGGCTATTAATCCCTTTTGCAACTTTCTCATTTCAAAGGGGTTGCCATTGTTTAAAAGAAAAGTGTGTGTGCGAGAGAGAGACAGAGACAGAGAGGGCGTACTGGAAGGGATCATAATAAATAAATGTTTTGCTATTTTTCTTATTTGCTAATACATCATAGTAGTCTCTAGTGCTCTAAAATCATTTGCTGGGAAGAATGGCGTGTCTAGTGGACCAATGGCTAGATGTGACAAAACTGACATATAAAAAGAATCCCATCAAATTAATGTTTTCTTATCTATTAGGCACTGCATTCAAGGATAACATTATGGAGTGAATACTCACATGCTCTTCATATAAAACAAATCAGCTGAGCAGAAACAGATTACAAAAACCAGACTAAAACTAAGACCATTCAGTTTGAAGCACTATATTGCCTTCTTCCCCACCTTATTTACTTCAAATTACATACGTCAATTGGAGAAAGGAATGACAACCCACTCCAGTATTCTTGCCTGGAGAATCCCAAGGACAGAGGAGTATGGTGGGCTACAGTCCATGGGGTCACAAAGAGTTGGACATGACTGAGTGACTAACACACACATACCACACATATCAAGAGTTTCTTGATATCAATTTGTTGATAATAAAATAGTAAAATGATTTCTAATTTTTTTCTTTGAAAGAGTATCTGATGCTTCACATACATTCTACAGTTTCTGGTAGTAAACTCACCTCTATAATAGAAGAGGCAGAGATCAGAAAGTACGAACCAGCGTTTCTTCCACAGCTTCATGCCAGTGCTGTCCTGCATGAGATCAGCATGATAAAGGGTTATTTCTTTTTCATTTCAGAAAGTGAAAACTTGTTTCTGGTGCATTTGCTTAAAATAAGCTCTTAAAACAAGGTGTGTTTGATATATGCTGCACAGAAATCTAACTAAAACCCTAATCAAAATGTTGGGGTAGTTTTCCAGGGATTTGTATCATGGTAACGTATTTCTAAGTACACTGGTCTTTGACGAAGAATACTGCCATATAAAAAGGAATTCTGTTGAAGCAGTCTGATTTGGTTTCGTATTTGCAAGCAATCTGAACACGTCTGCTAACATGAGAATAATGTAACTGTGCGGTAGTGTGTGCACTCTGGTAAGTCAGATTTAATAAATATGTTCATCTTCAACATGAAGAAAAGTGTGTGATTTGAAATTATTCCAAAAGTAATGTGACTTAGAATGATTGTGCGTGAAGGAAACTTAGCATACAAACACATTTAATAAACATTTTTTTCCTCTTACATATCCAGTCTGGGTTTTGCTTATCCTGCAGAAGAGAGCACCCACTTGGCAGCTTTTTCTAAGTAATTGAGGTAATAAAAATACCAAGTTCAAACAAAACTACAATTTAAATAAAAATTACCTTCCCACATGCAATAAAGCAAAAACCACAGGAGAAAATGAAACACAGACATAAATAGGTAAAAAAGAAGCCAGTTTGTATGTGTGTTGATTAATATTTCTTATTTCTAGTTGTGCCCATCACTTAAGGATGCCTTCAGAACTGAAGAAATTATATGGGTAAAAATCTCTTAAGTAAGAGATTTCGTCCCTAAAATTTACAGGTACACTAAGGAAAGCACCCCCCTCAAAATATGTATTTTCAATTTTGTAATTAACTATTTCTTTAGTATAGGTAATTTCAAAATTTAGATTTTTAAGCAGTTCTACAAATATTCTCTGTAAGCTACATACCTATTACAGAATAAATACTCAGGAGTAGAGAAACTTGTTGGTAGAGTTTGGCAATACTAAATTAACCAAGGGATCAAGAACTAAGAACAGCAATCATTTTAAGTAAGGAGTCCCATATCTTCTACAAAGCTCAATACCACATTTAGCTATTTGAACAGAATTTGGACTCATTAGAAAGTCTAGTTAAAAATCTTTCAGCTTGGATAAGTTTAAATGTCAGATGGTTAAAATACAGTTAAGTGAACTTTAAATAAAAATTAAAAGTTGGTATCCAAGTTACACAGTCAATCAATGCAGTCAGAAATTGGCAAAATTAATTTGCTCGAATGGGGATTCTCCGGATTTTAAGTGGGTCTACTTCCAATACGTTAGATTAGTTGCCATCCAATTGTCAGGTGGAACAATGTCTAATGAATGTTTCACAATGAACTCATAGTGAATTTTAATGAATATAATTATTAGGTCATCTGAAAGCAATTAGCATTATTTGACAGAGTAAATTAGCACTATTAATGAACTAATATTTAACTAACATCATCTGCATACATGTAGAACCAGAAAGATAGAACAAAGGAAGATAAAGGTCCTGAGTGCTGTTATCTCAGTTATCTGGAGGTCATTTATTTGAAATCCAGATGCAAACCAGAAACTGAAAAAGAAAACAGCCTCTCAGCAATCAAAACAGATGCCACCAAGTCCAATGTACACACATCCTTGTCAATTACAAAACTAATAAGGTTCCAAAAAAGCTTAGTTACCAGGTTTTCCAGATAATGGAACAATGTAAACCCCTACTTATGAGGGTATAAGAGTGACCTATGCCTGGGCAAACAGATAAACAAGAAAAGAAAAAGAAAAAAAGCAGACACTTGAAAGAGTAGTTTTGAGGGCATGGAAGCAAAACTCAGAAAAATCTCAAATTATCATCAAATTTCTCTATAAATCAAAGCAGAGAAGTACATAATTGTACCTTTTTATAATAGAAAAATGAACAACTCTATTTTTTTCCACTGAAAAAATATTTCTGCCTAGAAGATCTTAGCATGTTATTCCTAACATTTTCATACAACATACATTTAATTTCAAATTTAGAAATACCTCTCTCTCACACACACACACACACACACAATACTTCTGTTCCAGGTAACACCCATTACATTTCGTTTTTCACTGTTCCCCTAACACTCTTCATGGTAATAAAAAGGGAAGAACCTGGATAATTAACTCTACAGTTTCTTCTCCACTTTATACAATTGTCTTAGGACCTTCAGCTGAAAAGGTTTCCCTATATTCTCTTCTTTTTTCACATCAAACAGGGGAAAAAAAAATACCTGTTTATAAAGCCAACCTCGTCTGACCACAGGTGCATTAGGATTCCTTTTAATTGAATTTGATCTCTTCCCAAAATTATGAACTTTTTTTGAGGCCCGTGAAGTCTAAAAAAAACAGGAAAAAAGCCCAACAGGAAATATGGTATTAATGCCTAGATATTGAGTTTACTTTTTATCTTCATAATTTTAACTTTTTAAAATCTCTTCTCCAGATTTCTTTGAAACTTCCAAGATTTAATCTTTTCAGATGAATTGTTGCAACTCTGCTTTTGTGTCTTAGTTGTTTCAAGTATAAGAATTCTGCACAAAGGCTTTTCCTCTTTAAGGATATTACAAAAGGATCACATAGTCCTCTCCTTTAAAATTTTCAGGAACAATTTTTAAAAAGGCACAGTGTATGGCAGTATTTTGCCCTATGTGCTAAATAAAATGAACCTTGAGTAAAAATTATATTAACACATTTTAAAGAATAAACCAAATGACAGAACTTTTTGACTTCTATCTGCAGTTAACAGTGTTGTCCCAATTAAAGAAAGTCAACAGTGTCAAGTTACAAGAGCAAATCTCACAGATAAAATATAAACAAACATATCACATCAAGTCAAAACAAGACTGGGAGGAACTGCTTAATGTCACGTAGTGTTTTCTTCTTTACGGACAACTCTGAACTTGAATGATGCCAGCCAGATGGTGTTTACCATATTCTTAAAAGTACACATAATCTTTTAAAATATTGCTATGTTTAACCCAAACAATTTATCTTGGTCAGAATGATAGCGGTAACCAACAAACATAAAGACAAAAGAAGCTGAATTTCAATTTCTCTGTGAAGGTAAGTTGGAGAAGGAAATGTCAACCCACTCCAGTGTTCTTGCCTGGAGAATCCCAGGGACAGAGGAGCCTGGTGGGCTGCCATCTATGGGGTCGCAGAGAGTCAGACATGACTGAAGCAACTCAGCAGAAGCAGCAACAAGGAAGGTAAGTAGTATCAATTTATTTCTTATTTTTCAACTTACTAGAATCTTTGGAAAGCTAGCACATTTCATTAGAACCTCCTTTTGTAAAACTTATATTAGTACATAATAGAATTTTAAGGTCCAATATCAACCATGGCATTTTTTTTTCTGGATAAATTTTAATTTCCTCTTGAACAAGTAATGCATAAAAACACAGTATAAATCTCAAATGGTACAAAAAGATGTAGAAGGACCAGTCCATTTCTCACCTCTAGACTCCAGCATCCAAACAACCCAAACACTCTAGGCAACTAATGTCACTGTGTATGTATGTGTGTCTATCCATGTAGATAACTCTTTTCATAGTTACAGAATGTCTTTCTTTCCCCCTCAAATAATTGCCTATATAATACCTACTCCTCAGTATTCTTCTTTAAGTGTCATATAAGTTATCAATATTATGCACACATGATAGTTTTCTGTGGCTGAATTTCTCATTCTCTCTTTTGACTTCTGGGATTTGCCATATTTAGACAGCACATCTGCATTCTGAGTTTGCTGTTGTGTTTTGTTTTTTTTTTAAACTTCCATTGTTTTCTGTACTGCTTTTATAGTTTTGTTTTTTTACCATTTTAAACACCTGGTCCATCTGGAAAATTCTGGGTGTAAAGTGTGAGGCACAGATTCAACTTTCTTTCTAGACAATGACTTAGTAGCTCTCAACCCACCAGTCATTTCTCTAGATTTTAATTAAAATGCACTATGATGTTCAGTTATCCTTTATGTCATATATGAAATAGAAATAATTTACATTATTTGAAAACTTATACTTACTTGTAATATTCTACAATATTTCATTAAAGAAACCTTAACAAGTATTCTTTACAGTAACCATAATTTACTATTACAACTGTTTTACTATTATAAAATACATAATTATTTTCTAAATAAATGAAGACAATTCTTTTATCATCCTTTGATTCTCTTGCTATCCTTAATTTAGGCACCAAGTAGTAACTTTAAGGCAACTATTTATTCAGATTTAGCAGATTTTCTAAGAGTTTGAGGACATTTTTATATTAAAATTCTACATCAAAACATTAACATTATGGTACAAGAAGCAGTAACTATGAATTATTATAGCCACACAAGTCTGAGATCATAGATTAAACAGTATTTTTGTTTCTGATTACAAAGAAAAACCATCTACTTCTGTATGCATATGGCTATGACACTTTTCACATAATGGATTCTAAACAATTCAGTCATCAAGCAACTGGCATAGGGTTTTGAAACCTTTTAGCAGTAATGGATTCTACATTAACAAAATAGTATAATATAATATTATAGAATAAAATAGAATATATATATATCATTCTAGGCATAGTTAATAATGGATTTCTAGGTCACTGAATTAATTGTCACCTTTAAAACTTAAGTTGATTCAATAAACTGCCACTGTCTCACACAAACATCCATTATATTTGTAAAACAACTCAAAATCAGAACTCTATAGTATTTTAAAAATGTAAGTCATTAAATTATTAAAATATCATCGTATTTCTTTATATTCCAATGCATTGCTTCTTATGCCAATTACCTCAAATGTACTTAGATTCATGTAATAGCAAAAATGAAATGATTATTTTATAATTCTAAGTTCATTAAGAGTAATAATAATGGATACGACCAATTATGCCAGTTATCAATAACTAAGAGTAAGCAAAATAACTTACCCTCCCTACAGGGCTCATTGGATGCACCGCATAGTCTGAAGTCATGTTATAGTTAGAAGCTTCATTTATCATACTTATAGGTCGTTCCTTTTTATCTTCAGATGTCATGGTTGCAACAGTCCTGAAAATATAACATGTCAAGAGTCCTAGAACGTGCTGCTTCTGTAACCCACTTTATAATAACGTTTTCCTGGAGCTAACAATGCTGGTGTCTGACTTTTCCAAACAGCTAGGTATTAGCTAGAGCTTAATAAGCTCTATAGTTGCAGCTTAATATTTATAACTACTTGAAATATAACTAAGCACAACTTAAGTTAATATCATGTTTATTTTAATAAGCCTTCTTACAGATATGCTACTCGGTCATCTAACTGGAATGTTAAAATTTTAATTACAAGAAGACCATAACAATGAGAGGGAATTCCCAGGTGGTCACGTGGTTAGGACTCCTCACTTTCACTGCCAAGGGCTCGGGTTCGATCCTTGGTTGAAGAACCGAGATCCCGTAAGACAGGCAGTGAAGCAGCCCTCTCCCAACTCCCTAAAAGAAAATAATAACAATGGTACCAACAACTAATTTTTGAGAACAGATTTATAAACTATTTTCAAATAAATTTCACTTGATGCTTATAAAAATCCTGAGAAATGGTAATTCCCAGTATCTCTATTTAAGGATGAGAAACCTAAGCTCAAATGAGTTTGATAATCTGACCAAGTTTAGTTCCCCCTGACCTTGCATCCAGGGATCTTGAGTTTATTCTCTGTATTTGAGCTATTGTAAAAATAGCTTCTGAAATTACATTCCTCATGAAAAAAATTTTAAGCCATGTTTCTATACCACACTTGGTAAACAGATGGTTTACCATATATTCTGTTACTACACTTGACTGCAAGTGTCCAGATTAAAACCTGTTCAACTGCCCTGTATTAAACACGGATAACGGCAATTGGAATGCTGACCCCATTTTGAGCAGAGGTGTTCCATGAAACGCTTTACTTACTGTTCATTTACTACAAAAATACAATTGTCCTGGGACGGCTGTCCGGTGACTGGATGTTTACAGGTCACTTTCCTTTCATTATGGCTGGAAGAAAAGAGAGTAAGAGAAAATGTATGTACTATTACCACAAACTTTACAAAATACCAGGTAGCGAAATAGCCAATTTCTTTATTGCAACAATAAAGTTAGTGAGTAAAGGCGATGCAATTCAAAGCCCCAGGCATTGACACTCCTACATAACCCTTTCTACTGTCTATTGTATGTACATGTGTGTGTGAATGCTAACTTAGTTTTACAACACAGCTAGACTCGCCAGTTCCCAACCCACCCCCATCCACAGTAGGACCTCAATTTGTTCTTCTATTTTCATAAACAAAAGTAAGTTGATCTGGCTCCACAATCATTGCATTTTACATGATAGGTGGGCCATGAATAGAAAATAAGTGTGAGTATCCACCTACATCCATTATTTTGTATCCCAGTCTAGGCACATTATAGAGACCCACTGTCAAATTCAAACATGGAAAAATCAATCTAATAGCACTACAAGATGGGCACCAGCATATTAAAACAAAGACTGCAGCAGTGGAAGAGCAATAATTTATGGGATTGTCGTTTCACAAAGAAATCTTGACATAAATAATGTAAAGGGACAGATTTTTATATCTGAAGAAAGTATGCTATAGAAAAATGTAAGAGGAGAAATGGAAGGAGTAAATAAAATTTTTAAATGGATATACAAACAACACAAACAAAGAAAAATCTACCTTTTATGCTTGCTGGGAAAAAAAAAACTGCTTTGATTTAAGAGTGGCTATTTTTTGGAGAATAAGACCTTTGCCTAAGAAATACTATTCTTCCTAGGTCAAGTGATAAGATTATGCCTACTACTGTCTTCTAGATATGAGAGGAGAAAAATCCCAATCTATTTATCTAAGCCCAAAATAACAGATGCCCAAAATAATATGCAACATGCAATGATACCTAAAAAATATACATCATTTGTAAGCAAATATTTTTTTTTCCCCACTGAGTAACACATCACAAAGAAACCTGTAAGGAAGATCAATCACTGACGTGCTAGACCTTAGAAAACAATTACAAAGAAAACAGTCAAGATATTGTACTGAATCCTGCTTTGTTAATTTTAAAAAATTATTCCACGTGATCTGTATTATAGGACATTTATAATCATAAGCCACAAACTTCCTGGCAAACGTTAGGTACATAAGTTCTTTTTCCAAACCAAAACTTTCACCAATATTATTTTTATTGGTTACTCAAGTATTAGAAACTTTACCCAGTAAATAAAACTAAAACCATCTAAAACAGTACATAGTTTTTTTTTTTTTAAAGCATTATATATTGACTATCATGATAATAGAATGATGGATGGAATATAATGTGTTTCTATGATTCCTCTAGTTTATAGCAGCTTATTACACCAGTAGGTGTTTACAGCCTTTTGTGGTGTTTTTTTTCTTTTTAAACAAAACACATTTAATAGGTGATAAGAGGTGGTGGGTTTAGATATTTATTTGTGGTGATACTTTCACTACATAAAAAGCATGCAAATGACTTTCTTACCTGTTGATTTAAGAAAGTGCAACAATGTAAACCTAAAGTCTCATAATGGAACATCAGTTTATGTAGTAAGCAATAAACTGATGACAGAATAATTAAGAACAAACAGCCTCTGGAGATAAAGTGGAAAACGCTGAAGTACCTAAATGTGATGAATACTACGAATATGTCAAGGTACATAAATTCTTATGTTTTAATAGAATAAAACATTGTGGGGAAGGGAGTAAACCTATGATAGAGATTAGACAACTTAATAATGAAAAAAGGAGGACAGCATCTTTTTTTAAGTCTCTTCTTGGGAAGGGGCATTAAAAAGCTAGACTTGGTTCAGTGGAAGGTAGGAGAGAAATATAACAAATTCTTTTTCTAAAAACCAATATTACAAAAATAAAACAAATATTCCCTATTGTATTGCATTATTTTCCAGTACTATGTCATCTTGTCTAGAGGGAATAAAGCAGATTCTAACCCTAATATTCCAGAAACTGTAAATTATAACCACAGAGCCCTACAATGGTTACTGGACTAAGAGATTATTACTCTGACCTCCAAACAATAGATTTGAGTATCCATTCGACAAGGACATGGGCTTCCTTGGTGACTCAGACGGTAAAGAACATGCCTGCAATCTGGGAGACCTGGGTTTAAATACCTGGGTGGGGAAGATCCTCTGGAGAAGGGACTGGCAACCCACTCCAGTATTCTTGCGTGGAGAATTCCATGGACAGAGGAGCGTCAGGCTCCTCTGTCCATGGGGTTGCAAAAGAGTCAGACACGACTGAGTAACACACACAGACAAGGACAGAGGGCAAAGGAGACACTAAAATAAAGAACAATCATAAAGGAGCATAAACACTCTCTTCCCCGAAAGTGGATGCTATTTCAATTAAACTGAATACAGTTATACTGTCCACGTACTTTCAGGACCACAGTTTCTTTAAGTAAAACTCAATAAATAAATGAAAATCTTAGCATTCTTAGTTAAAAGTGCATGCATGCATGCTCAGTCGTGTTTGATTCTGTGACCTCATGGACTGTAGCCTGCCTGGTTCCTCGGTCCATGGGATTTTCCAGGCAAGAATACTGAGTGGGTTGCCATTTCCTTCTCCAGGGGATCTTCCCAACCCAGGGATCAAACCCATGTCTCCTACATTGGCAGGCGGATTCTTTATCACTGAACCACCTGGGAAGCCCCTTAGTTAAAAGATCAGTGACTAAAATCAATCAGGAAAAATGAATATATCTATGTTCTTCTTTTACTTTTTCAATGTATCCATTGTGTTTTATTTAACATTATATTAAGTTGACATAAAAAATCATTTATTTACAAGGGCACTCTAATTTGCAAGCCTTTTGCTATTCTTTAACGAAAGAAAGAATCTTTCCTACTGCTTAGGCCTAACTGTAACATAAACAAAGAAGTCCTCTCAAATGTTTATTTGTTCTGACTTAATTATAGTCTCTCAAGATTACTAGGTTTCTATAAAATTAAAATTCATAAGATTGAGATTTTATAGGCAATTAGTTTAGTTATAAAATGTCATCTCCCATAAAACAACATACTTATCAAATTAAAATCAAAGTAATGTTTTCTAATGATTTTGTTAAAATATCAATTAAAATAATTAAGAGTATGAAAAACCAAAATATCAACCAAACAAAATTCCAGTCTTAACTGTTTACATGTGGTAATTTTCCACAACCTGGTAGGATTGTCAATTCTTACTGCTCTTGTTTGTGCAAATGTATTTTTATATACTTAAAATTTTATTTTTATATTTCAAAAACTAATTTCTAAATCATCCACAGAAACTAAAAATCAGTTAAAAATATACTGAGCCAACAAATGAAAGCAATGTAAACATAACCCAAATGGATCTTTAAAAAAAATAAGCAAAAAGCCATCACTGTTAATGCGTAGAATTCTTTTGGTGCGTAATATACAAGCTCTTTAATACACATAGCAACCGGGCACCCTGGGAGGTGGCTGGCCATGTATCAGGTCATGACCATCATCCTTGGCACAAAAGAGGAGGGACTGCTCGGGACCACAAGAGGGCAGGGAAGACAAAATTCCAGCCTTTCTTCAGTTCTACAGGTCTGTCTGTAGTGTTATTTAAGAAGCATATCTTTTCATCCTACAATCACCATCCTTTTCGTAGTCCAAGTTTTTTTCTTCCCCCTCCTCCTTTGAAGGTTCTCAAAATCCAGATCAAAGTAGCATCAGTTTTTCTATACCATTTATGTACAAGGATGTTCCGATGCAATTCATGCATTACAGAAAAGCCGAAACAGCACATAAATTCTGCATTTGTGTATGCATGAGCACATCCGTAAGAAAGCCGAGGTGAGCGCAGAAACTGCTCCTGGTGCTGTCGACAGCGAGGCGCACACAAATGGCACACCCGCCCACCCTCAAACGTCCAGCAGCTACTTCAGTTCATTGCCTGTTTCATGAAACACACCCATCCACAGGCAGTGATACGACTGTCTAATGTCACGTCTCTCTACTTCAACACTTCCCAATAATTCACAAGCTGAAACCTCTCCAATGTCCATTTCCACAAGCAAACTGCAGGTCTTTTTCAACGCAAAGTGTATTTGTAGTACTTTTTTTTCCCCTAAGCATTTAAACATGTGTGAACCTATGTTATGTCTTTCACTAGGCTCCTATCTTTATTTGTTTAATTAATTAGGCTGCAGATTGTTAGTTGAAGCCTATGGGATCTAGTTCCCCAACCAGGGATGGAACCCAGGCCCCATGCATTAGAAGTATGGTGTCTTAACCACCAGACCACCAGGGATGTCCTCCTATTTTTATTTTTATGTGTCACTAACGAGGTTTTTGAGGACTATGCTCCTAAACCCATTTTCCACAAAAGCCCCACACTTTCACTGTCCGAGTTTGCAAGGGAGATGATTTTTAGGAAGATGTGTGTTGTGTTACAGCAAAAGTGACTGTACTAAATTATGAATTAACATACCTCTGTGCTACTAAAAATGCATTTGAAGATTTACTAGACAAGGCATTATTTTTTAAATCCTTGCCTGAGATTTTATGCTCTTCACAACTGAAAAGGAAAAATTGAAAAGATATGTTTTATATAGATCTGTTGTTTCTAGAGGAATGCTTATAAAGGAGGGATAAAACTCAGGTCTTGATATAAAACATTCTTATAGTCACAGAACTAGTCCCCATTTTGTCTCTGACTCATTGTGGCATAGCAGGAGATCTAAACTTTTCTAAATATAAGTGCAGGTATTCACCTCCATCTAATTCTTACTTCCAGACTTCTGTCTGAGATGGTTTAATGTGTAAGCTCAGACTAATGGTTTTTCAACTGCGCTAAACTGCGTTAGTTCTGTCTGACTCTTTGTGACCAGATGGACTGTAGCCCGCCAGGCTCCTCTGACCATGGATTCTCCAGGCAAGAATACTGGAGTGAGGTGCCATGTCCTCCTCCAGGGGATCTTCCCGACCCAGGGGTCAAACCCTTGTCTCCTACGCCTCCTGCATTGGCAGTGGGGTTCTTTACCACTAGCACCACCTGGGAAGCCCTGGGAATAATTTTTATCTCCCAAGGGACATTGGGAAATGTGTGGTAAGGTGTCTGGTTTTACATATATGTTATTGAAGTATAGTTGATTTACAAAGATGTGTTCATTTCTGCTATATGGCAAAGTGACTCAGTTATGCATATATATACATATACTTTTTAATAATATAGAATATGTATTCTTTTTAATTATTCTTTTTAATATTCTTTTCCATTAGGTTTATCCTGGACCTTGAATATAGTTCCCTGTGCTATACGGTACATCCACTGTCTGGTAGCACTTTTTGAACATTACAACTGGGGCTCGTATGTAGTGAGTAGAGGCCAGGATGCTGCTCAACATCTTACAACTTGCAGGAGAATTTTTCACAGGAAAAAAAGTATCCAGCACCAAATATCAATATGCTGAGGCTGGGTAACTTCCAGGAGGGCTTGCACCAGGGGGCACCTTCCAGGATTGCTGCTGCCAGTGCCCTGGTCCCTGCGGGGAGCCCACTGTCAACCCACACCTCTGCAGGAGACCTTCCAACACCAGCAGGGGACATGGGTTCGATCCCTGGCCGGGGAACTGGGACTGAACATACCGCAGAGCAACTAAGCCCAAGCACTGCAACTACTCAGCCCACAAACCGCAACTAGAGAGTCCGTGCACCACAAGGAAGGATCCTACCTGATGCAATGAAGGTTCCATGTGCTACAACTAAGACCCAAGGCATTTAATACATAAATAAATATTTTTAAAAAAACAGTGCTGAGGTTAATAAACCCTACGTGAAGACCATCATCACTCTCTAACAATAACCTCTACCACATAAGCCAGGTGTATTATTTCTGTGGGTTCATTGTACCTGTCCACGTCTCAGCTGCCTCACAGTTAGCTAACAGTAGCTATGTCACATGCTGCTTGTCTATTTGTTCAGAACTGTTCTCTGTACCTGGGGATGGCCGTGAACAAAACGTAAAAATCACTGCCCTTGTGGAACCTACTTTCTAGTGGGGGTGTTTATGAAGATTAAATGAGTAAAGAGTATAAACATGGCCAGGAACAGACAAGCCCTTGAAAACATTTATTTTTGTTATGAACTATAGGAATTGAGCATATGTTGGTGTCATCAGACAACTTGTCAGGTTCAGCAACCTATTTAAACTGAAACAGTTCAAATGAACATGCAACCTGAAAAATGTCAAAAACTCATGTTATCCCGCTAGTCAGTATTTACTGTCAAAGAATAAAGGTGTGATCTCTCATGGCTCTCATGTTTCTGGTCAAGATATTCCTAATATATCCGAAAAAAGAAAATAGAGGAGAAAAGTCACTCTAATACAAAAGCTCCAAGGAGACAGTAGCTATGTTTTTAAGGCAGTATTCGAGAACGTTTTTAAATAATGACAAACAAAACTTTAAAAAAATGGACTCCGCTATTCTGGAGAGTTCATGACTGAATGAAATAGGCCATATCCAGGAGCTCATTCTGAGGATCACGCTCTATCAAAGGCCCACGTAAAGGATCAAATCTGTGGCACTTTTAGAAAAGATATCAACAAATTGAGAAACAGCAACACAAATTGCTTGTTCTTTGGCATTATGCCCTCTTCACTCTTTATTACTAGACAGTTAATCATTTACTAGAATTTACACGGAAGATCTGCTTAATTCCAACCCCTATGGAACTATTTCAGTCAATGATAATTGGATTTTAAAAGATCTCTTGAAGGTTATTGTACCAGAAAACGTGGGTGAAGGTGTGCTACCTTAAGCCGTTCTGAGCTTTACACCAAAAGGGAAGGCTGATAAACTACAGTGGTTCCTATAACCCATTTATGGAAACAATTTAATGGGTTAGAGTCAACTCTAAGTGGGAGGTGCTGTTATACGAAGAGTAATTTAGGCTGTATGGCAGCGCTCTGAAGACTGGGGATGCTGGTGTTTATGTCCATTTCCAGGCTTGCTAGAGAAAGCCACTTTTTGGTTCAGTCCACCCTGCTGGTCTGTTCTCAGCAGGACACTAATGAGGGAGCATGCCAATCAAGGATATCCCTAAGGAAACAATCCCCCATACACTAAACAGATGCCTGAAATGTCCATTTCAAATATAAACCCCAATAAAATTATGGGTTTAGAAAGAGGAAGAAAGATGTCTGCTAACATGGTGTTTAAATTTTTGAGAATAATGATGAAAGGCAGTAACACTGAAAGAATTTTCATTCTTAATGGAGAGATTATTTCAAAATATACAAGACAAAACATGTTTAGCATAGCTATGAACTGAAAAATGAAATCCAGTTTTTTAGAAAGTTTATTTATTTTTAATCAAAGGCTAATTGCTTTACAATGCTCTCTTGGTTTCTGCCATACATCAACATGAATCAGTCATAGGTAATTTGGTTTTAAAACTCCTATAATCCAACATTAAGGCTACAACTTTGCAACCTTTGTTGAGTGTAAATGTAAATTTTGCATCAGGTATTTATAAACAGGTGAAATACCCTCACATTAAGTCCTTTAAAACATTAGGATCTGTCTGATTTTTGCAAAATGAATATAGCACTGAGAGTACTAGATTGAAAAATTAAAATGAATCAGTACAGTACATAGTGTATAGTCTTTAAACCAAATATAGAAAGAAGCTATTTTAGATTTAAAAATAAGAACATTTGAGATTCCAAGGAGATATGATTATTCATGATTGTATAATATGGCAATACTGAATGGTCTATCCTGTTTAGCTGGGTATCTGATCAGTCCCAAACTGGCTGCAGTGGTCCCAAACATCACACGCAGACCACAGAGTCTAGAAGCGAAAGGAAAGTCTCCGCATACACTATTCCTTTTCAAGAGGTTTCTCAAGAACTCCCTGGCCATCCTTGTCTAGACACTCATTGGCCAGATATATGTGTCAAAAGGGCTTCCCAAGTGACTCAGTGGTAAAGAATCTGCCTGCCAAAGCAAGAGATGTGGGTTTGATCCTTGGGTTGGGACGATCCCCTGGAGGAGGAAAGGTCAACCCACTCTAGTGTGCTGAAGAATCTTATGGACAGAGGAGCCTGGCAGGCTACAGTCCATAGGGTTGCAGAGTCTGAGACGACTGAAGCGCTGAGCACCCACACACGCATACAAATGAGATCACACGGTATTTGCCTTTCTCGGACTCGTTTCACTTAGCATAAATGCCCTCATGGTCCATCCATGTTGTTTCAAATGGGAATATTCCGTTGTGTGCATATGTATATGCACGTACATACAAACTGTATTTCCTTTATCCATTCATTCACTGATGGACGCCTCCGTTGTTTCCCTATCTTGGCTATTATAAACTATGCTGCAATGATCTGGGGTGGGTGGCAGTGCAGACAGCTTTTTGAATTAAGTGTTTTTGTTTCCTTTGGATAAATACCCAGAAGGACCTGTTAGATGAACATGGTGATTCTATTTTCAACTTTTTGAGGAACCTCCATACTGTTTCCTACAGTGGCTGCACCAACTTCCATTCCCACTAATGTGCACTGAGGGTTCTCTCCTCCACATCCTAACCAACACTCACCTCTTAAAACAAGTGATGATAGTGCTCTTAACAGGTTTGACTTGCAGTTCCCTGTTGAGCACATGTTCATGTACCTGTTGGTCATCTGTATGTCTTCTTTGGAAAAACATCTTTTCAGACCCTCTGCCGATTTTTTTAACTGAATGTTTTTTTGTGGGTTTTGTTTTTTTTTTGCCATTGAGTTGTATGAGTTCTTTATACATTTTAGATATTACTCCTTATCAGACACATGACTTGCTAATATTTTCTCCCACTGGGTAGACTGCCTTTTCATTTTATTGATGGTTTTATTATGCAGTTAGTCCCACTTGCTTATTTTGCTTTTGTTGCTGTTTTCTTTGGTGTTAGGAAAAGATTCTTTTTTAACGTTTTGGCCATTAATAACTATGCACTGGCTACTTCTTAGTATTGCAATTCTCCCCATGGGAATATTTGTTTTAGTGATTTTTTTTTTTAATACTTTGACTTCATGAGTGACTCCAATGATTGCTTTACTACAAAACCCATTCTGTTTTTTAACTTAGGAAATAAATATTGAAATTGCTAACATCAATAACGAAAGATTGAGGGCAGGAGGAGAAGGGGACAACAGAGCATGAGGTGGTTGGATGGCATCACTGACTCAATGGAGATGAGCTTGAGTAAACTCCATGAGTTGGTGATGGACAGGGAGGCCTGGCGTGCTGCAGTCCATGGGGTCGCAAAGAGTCGGACATGACTGAGCGACTGAACTGAACTGAACAGCCAGTAATTCGTCTGAGTGATATGTCGGACAGAGAAGAGTTTACTAGGTAGTGTTTTATACGTGTACCAGTGGTAAGAAGGTTGAAAATCTATCAACTATGCACAAAGTATATATTTTAGAAAACTGTCCCACAGAAGAGATTTTGGTTGTCTCTTATTAAATTCAGCTGCAAACCCCCATTTGCGTGATTTGCTCAGCATCATGTATTTCCCTTATAGGAGAGAAAGAAGGATTTAATTTAGTCTAAGAAAAATAGGATATCATAGTGGTTTGGCAGTTCTTTCTGCAACCCTGTCAAGAAGCCAGTATCATGACTTGGACTTTTACAAGGGCTGAGACCTTAAAACGTGCCTCACACCCACAATGCTGTTAGGCTGGAGCAAGGCAGAGAGATGTGCGGACTATGGAAGTGATTGTATTTCTCAAATTTAGGTACCAAACCAAACAGCAAACAGCTCAGATGTGCATGGACAACTCTTCAATATCCTTCCACTCCAACCAAAAAGAATACTCAATGTACATTCTCAATGCGGCCTTGGTTTCATTATACTATCAGACAATTATACTTTTCAACTTGTTTTAAAATTGAAGAGCTTTGCAAACTATCATATATAGGACTGATAAACAACAGGGTCCTACTGTAGAACACAGGGAACTATATTTAATATCCTGTGATAACCCATAATGGAAAAGAATGTATAACTGGATATAACTGAATCACTTGGCTGTATAGTAGGTATTAACAACATTGTAAATCAACTATACTTCAGTTAAAAAAAAAAACTGAAGCGCCTTTACCAATAGAAATTATGATGCTATATATGTCACTGTGAGACTCAGTCTCAAATGAGGTTTAAAAACCATGTCTGAAGTAGTGACTTTAGTTATTAAATATGATTTTTATTTATTAGTTATTAAATCAATTGGGTCTATGGTGATCCAGAGTAATTTTTAAAACACTGTTACATGTAAAGTTGATTAATGTCTTACGCAGATAACTATTTGGATTTATTTTCCTTTAAATAAAAAGGAAAAAAATGCTATGTTGAAATCTGACTACCACAATGACTGTTTCTGCAATTTATTTTTAAACTGAAAATATGCTGGCATGGAAAATTATGCCTGCAATTAAAGGCAGTGTTTTAAGAACAAAAGAAAACACTGAAAGTGCCATGCCTTTTCTTGAGAGAAATGGAATTCTTGAGCCTCAGTTATGTGAATAACCACTGAGTTAGCAATCTAAAAAGATTGCAATTTTTTTTCTTTTGCGAAACATGTAAAGTATATATTTCCTTTCCCCACATTTAGTTCTAAATGCCATTTGCCTTTAACTTCCAACTAACTGCTTCCAGACGTCCTGCTAAAACCTCAGTGATTCATTTACCCACATCTCCAAATTTTCCTTTCAGCCTTAACCCCTTATATTCTCTCCTTCCTCCTCCCATCATTCAGGAAATGGAGCATCTCAGATTTCTTGGGGGCTGGGAGTGGGGAGGGGGTATGGAACAAAGGATGCACCCTCTCTGATCCACACTCCCAACAAGAAATATAAAAATCATCACCTAAATAGCAACCACCGTGTGACATCACTCTGAGCGCAGCTCACACTCTCCATCTGAGCCTGCTGCACTGGAAACTTGACCAGCAATCCTCACACTGCCCCTCCAAGGTACGCATTACAGTCTTCACTCTACATGTGAATACACTGAGGCTCACAGCCTCACTTTTGTTCTCCATGTGTCAGAAGCCACATGGAGACCTGGTCCCCAAAGCTCCAGTTCTGTCTTTTTCAGTCTCCTTTTCCCTGCTTTCAACAGCCGCCCCTTCTTGACTCATCACGGCCAGTGAGACTTCTCAGTTCTGCTTCACATCTTCTCCCAAGTTTCTGCTCAATGGTAACTAAAACACAACACAACACAACACATCACATCACAACACTACCCTTTCCTTGCGCACACCATGGACACACACCCTCCTTCGCCTTCTCATGTCTCACTGCCTAGCATCACCCCAAGGCTATACCCATCTGAAGCACAGTAATGAAATCTTCACTGATTCCAATGGAATTTTAAACCCAGTGTTTCTTCTCCATCTTCTTATTCTCTACGGCTTTGCAATCATTCTCCATTCTCAGCTGCTCAGACAACATTATCACAATGTAAATGTAACCTCACATTTCCCTGATTATAGGTCCCAAAGAATTTAAGCACAAATAACATCAATAGTAAACAATGGGATTTTTACAAAAGCACCCAACAGGAATTGAAAACTTTGCTTTTCCCACTGGGAAAATAGGAGTATGATGTAACGCTGCAAGTACAAACCTGAAAGCATTATTATAGACTAGAACAAAATAAAGGAAAAAAATTCAAAATATGAGATTCACATACAAATTAATCTGTTTTAGTTTTTGCATTTACAGATAATTTCTACATCATCTTCTAAAAAAAACTTCCTAAATAAAACCAACATACTAATTTAGAATCTCAAAATAAATTTGACAATAGACTTTAAATAATTTTGGAATTAGAGAATTCAATTAACACCATGCTAGTTATGAACAAAATGAACCCAGCATGCTAGTAACTGTTATCCATCCTGAGTTTTATGGGACAGGTACATTTTAGACCACTTAATAAATCACATTATAAACAAAAATGCTTAAAATAATTTAGATAATTGTCTCACTTGGAAGTCATCTGAGTGATTCTTAAGAAGCTTTTAAATAGGGAGGTTAAATGACACTTTATGATTAAAACAGAAAAATGGCTCTTAGAATGTACAAGCTAATCCACCAGAGTCATTTTCTGTCATGCACTCAAGAATCAAGTGACATCTCTGGTTGCTATCCAGAAATTACCCTATGTAAGAAGCTCGCTAATGGCATCTCCATCACTGCCTTAGTCTAGGCTCTTAAGTCTCCCAAGGCCCTTAACAACATCCGAATTCATCTCATTATAATCAGGATATCCCCCATTTAGAGCATCCTCCACTGAACCTCAACTTCCTTCTATAAAACAGCAACTGAAACCAAAACAACAACAAACCTTATTCCAGAGGGCTTTTGAAAGGATCAAGTACCTAAGCACCACCATACGTTACCTAATAAAGCCGTCACTAAATAGTAAGTAGCCCAACTTGAATATGACATGTGGACGCAGGGTGGGTGGACGGGGAGGGTGGGACACACTGGGAGAGTGGGACTGACATATATACGCTGTGCTGTGCTTAGCTGCTCGGTCGTGTCTGACTCTTTGTGACCCCACGGACTGAGGACCGCCAGGCTCCACTGTCCGTAGGGATACTCCAGGCAAGGATACTGCAGTGGGTTGCTATGCCCTCCCTCCAGGGGCTCTTCCCAACCCAGGGACTGAACCCAGGTCTCCCGCCTTGCAGGCAGGTTCTTTACAGTCTGAGCCACCAGGGAGCCCAAGAAGACTGGAGTGGGTAGTCTTTCTCTTCTCCAGGGAATCTTTCTGATCCAGGAATCGAACCAGGGTCTCCTGCACTGCAGGCAGATTCTTTACCAGCTGAGCTAACGGGGAAGCCCATATCGATTTCACTCCCGTATGTAAAACAGATAGCTGGTGGGAAGCTGGTGTATCACACATAGAGCTCAGCATGGTGCTCTGTCATGACCTAGAGGGTTAGTGGGGGGTGAGGGTTCAAGAGGGAGGGCATATATGTATCCATATAGCTGATTGACTTTGTTCTACAGCAGGAACACACGCAATATTGTAAAGCAATTATATCCCAATTTAAAGAAATACATAATAAACATGAATGTGCTAGCAGAGTGAGGTTTCCTGAAGAGAAGTCAAATTATGTCACATCCTTGCTTTAAAAAGTTTTTGGCTCTCTGCACTATGTTTAATGTGAAGTACAACTATAATTTAATGAATTAGGAACCTGATAAGTTGATCAAAAGTTAAAGTTCACTGTTGAATGATCTATGTAAAAAGTCCTTGTAAAACCACACAAGAGTAAAAATGATCACAGGGTATATACTCCAGCAATTTCAAAGAACGTTTATTTGAAAAAGTAGTCACTTATTTAAAAAAACTATTAATTACAAAAGTCTAATGGAGTTTTAAAATAAAACTAAGCAGAATTCCAACTTAGGAACACGTCAGTAGTCAGAAATATTTTTGGCATTAAAGAGCAGTATTGTGGCATAACATACACACACACACACACACACACACAAACCTAAAATTTCCCTAATTCAGACAACTCTATTGCTCCCTAATGAATGCTAATTAGTAATGTTTTATTGTAACATGTATTAAATGGAGGATTACTATACCCCTCAGAAGGAAGCGAACAGCAAATTAGAAAAAGCAGAATTTAAGCACCATCTCCTTTGTTTTTTTGGATGGTTATACACTACTTTAAAAAGCTAACCTAGTTCTAAATAGGTTGCAAAAAAGATCCAATTACTATAGGTGAAACATTTTTCCCAACAGAATCAAGCGAAGTTTTTCAAATTAGGAAAAAAATTAGTAATTATTGAATTTGACTATTCTTCATTCATTATTTCCTTACTGCATAAGCGTTACCAAAAAAACCACTTCAAGAATAAAAAGGAAGCTACTGGTAAGTCAAATGATACCCCTATGTCACAAAGACATTTTAAGGAATGGTATGCCTTCAAAATGGCTGTATTTTCTGTGTAACTTAAGTATTTTCACTCACTCAGTATGAGACAGGCACTGGTGACACTTGGCCTTAACGATATTCTTACAAACAAACAGGAGGAGTAATTAACCAAAAACGAGCCTGATTTGGGGCTGATTTTGCTTAGTTAGAAAGGGGAAGAGCCGAGATGGTGGCCCAGAAGTGGATGCCACTTGAATTGAGCCTCCATGGGATCAGCAAGAATATTCAGATGTGACCAGAGTTTAGCACAGATGGAAGGGAGGGGGCACAGAAATGGGACTGAAAATCCAGGCTTTGAGTGACAGTATATTTATATATGATTTCCAAGTGGCGCAGTGGTAAAGAATCTGTCTGCCAATGAAGGAGACGCAAGAGATGTGAGTTCAACCCCTGGGTAGGGAAGATCCCCCGGACAAGGAAATGCCAACCCACTCCAGTATTCTTGCCTGGAGAATTCCACAGACAGAGGAGCCTGGTGGGCTACAGTCCATAGGGTAGTGAAGAGTCAGACAGGACTGAGCGCACACACACACACACACACACATATATATATCTAAAATTTCTATTATGCAATTTTAAAGCAGTGTATTTGTTCCACTGATATGTTCTCTGTCACTTCAATTTCAAAGGAATGCATCTTTTTAAACTCTGAAAAGGTCCAAAGAGTAATGCACTTATGTGATGCACACAGCACTTTAATTAAGGCTCAGTTTTGTCAGCAAATCATTATCCCTAAGTACTGAGAAATTTCTCACTTACAGATGAGGCAGAAGTCGGACAAAGATCTGACCCAGAATAGCAGGCAGGGCCCACTTCCCGCAGCAGAGACCCAGACACAGCGAGCACCGCCGGCAGTGAACTCCGATGGCCGCCTGCAGGCCACTGTGACGGCCGAGTGCTACTCAGGATATGCTTCCTTCTAACAGAGTGTGAAGCCACGGCACGCTACTAGATGGTTAGGATAACTAGTACGTTTTCATCACCACAGTAAAGATGAAAACTCTAATGCAAGGCTCAAGATATTCCCCTCATTCATTTAACTTGTGTAATCATTTATTCATGCCCAAACCTTCATTAAACATCTATTATGCATGAAGTTTTGTACTCTCCACCACTATGAAACAAAAATATAGTTCAAGACTATAATGGGCTTCAGGATACTGTTCCATCTGAGTTGACCAAGCCAAATCTCAAACTTGAAGAATACCACAATCATATTTTACTACCAGGCTTCAGTATTGCTTGGAATGAGTTCCTCAAAGAACACCTTATTCATGAACAGACAAGCACTTTATTCCCAGTGCTTTAGAGTTAAGTCAGGCTTTTATGTCAATTTCAGGTTATTCCCCCTGACCCCCACCCCAAGCTCTGCTCATCCTCCCTTCTTTTGTCAGATTTAATTTCCTGTTCACACAAAAAAGTTAAAGTAGCTTCTCTTCACTTGAACTCTAGTGGCATTTAGGCCAGTGACCTCTGAAGTCATAATGCCTCAAAAACATCATTGTTAAGAATGACCCAATATGTTTCAATTCATCGTTACTACAGTAATTTACTGATTAAAATATAGGCTATTTTAAAACCATGTTAAAATAGTTTAAGTAGATTTGAGATAAATTTTAAAAGCAATAAAAATATTAATGAGTTCTCTATATACTTAAAGCTTCTAGATTGGGGCAGAATTTGAAAATTCTACAACTTATGGAAAAAACTGGATCTTGAATTAAGCCTATCAAGTCAAACAAAATGAAGCTGAAACCCTACTTCTGTATCTCTCTGTTTCTAAAAATATAGAAGTATAATGTATTAGGAGTCATAATAAAGCAGTTATTGATATTTTTGTACATCCGCATATAAAAAACTGAGTTTGATCATTTCCTCTCTATAACTATCCTATTCATGTAAAAAAAAATATGTGTAAAGAGTCTCATTCTTTATTTGCTTCAAAAAACTGATGTGAAAATATTCAACATTATCTATAAAGAATTTCTATATTGTGTTTTCCTCAACTAGACATACAAAGTAAAAAGGACTGTTCTTTAAGAGAAAACTTTGTTTGAAAATTCTCCAAAAAACCTTGAAATAACAAGGCTGCCATTGAACTTGCAAGAGAAGAATTATGCCAGAAATGATAAAGCCTAAGAGTTTAAAGGCTTCAGTTTATTCTATATAAATAGTATGAAATAAAAATAATGTCACTCCTTCACTCAAAAGGGAGGAGGAGAAAAGCAAAATATAGTTACTCAAACATACACACACACAGTTTTACCCAACCTTCTGAAACTAATGATTTCAAAACTAACTCAATTTCTATAGTGCAATTCAAAGACATGAATTAATATTGCAAAAAGAAATCAATCTTTAAAAGGCATGTTGCCATCCTTTATAATCAAAGGCACTAGTAACTTACTGCTCTTAAATTTTAGGCTCACAAATGAAGATTCCTATTTTGAATCACATTGCTGACATAACCCCAAATAATTAATTAAAGAGCTGCTTCAGCCAATTTTTAATTAGTTCAGACTAGTGATATACTTTTTAATAAAAGCATTATGTAATGAGTACTGTTAACATCTCCAAAGGAACTTCTGAGAATTATTCATTTCTTTCTTGTGAAGTGAGAAACAAAAAATCAGTTCCTCTTCTGAATAAGTTAAAAAAAATAAATAAATGAAAATCCTTAGGCTTTCAAGCAATTTGCAACCACTGTGCTTTTATGTAGCTTCAAGTTAAGGAGAGACCAAAAGGAAGATTACATCTTCAAATGCTCAAGTCATTTGAAAAAAACCTCACAATGTATTTACATTTCTCTAAGAATATAATATTTCAGTTATAGAAATATCTACAATACGTAAATCCTGGCACTAGGGCTCTAAAGCTTACTTACCACAGGCTCATTAACTGAGAAAAGAACTACTGCTCATTTAGCCATCAGCTATTTATTATTACACATTAAAGTAACAAGCATTACTCACCAGCCTCCATCAAGATTACATTCAACTACAGGCAGAGGGGATACTGGAAGGAAAAGCAGACTGACTCCGCTGCTTTGTCTTGAGCAGCTCCCAAACGAGCGCCCCGGGGACCGAGCCCTCAGGAAAGGCACCGTGGCCGGGGGGCCGCCTGCCACTCTGCCAGTCTGCCACCGGACTGACGTCACGCCCCAGCATGTCACTGCGGCCGCAGACTGAGGCAGCTTCTCTGGAACAGTTTGTTGTGATTCTGTACGCCTTCCAGCCAGAGGAGTAGAGTATGATTTCAGTTCCCTTCAAGTTGGCACACAGCACAGGGTAAAATACCAGCATACGTGGCTGCCAACGGCTCGTGAAGAGTGTTCGGAGGATTTTTAAATAACCTTAGCTCTCAATAGATGTTTTCTGTTAAAACGATAAGCAAACCTATTCAAGTGATTCCTTTCAAAACATTTTTTGGGGGTTGCTGTTGTTTCCAGAGTTGATCCATATTTCAAAAAATTCACCCAATAAAAGGTACAAAGAAAGCTAAAATTGTGGAGACCTAAATGGGAAGAGAATCCAAGACCCAGGAAATATATATATGTGTGTGTGTGGCTGATTCACTCTGGTGTACAGCAGAAACCGCACAACATTGTAAAGGAACTATAGTAATAGTATTAGCTGCTCAGTTGTGTCCGACTCCTTTGCAACCCCGTGGACTGTAGCCCACCAGGCTCCTCTGTCCATGGGACTCTCCAGGCAAGAACACTGGAGTGGGTTGCCATTTCCTCCTCCAGGGGATCTTCCAGACCCAGGGATTGGTAGGTGGGTTCTTTACTACCAGTGCCACTTGGGAAGCCCTAAAATACTATTAAAAAAAAAAAATTACAACTGCCTTCAGTTCTATTACCTAAAATGATGAGAATAATAATGATAATGGTTGACCACATATTATGCCAAGCACTTTACAATCTCAGCTGAGCCTCAGAACCCAACGACCCAGTATCCGTAATTATCCCCATTTTACGGAAAAGACTGAGGCACAGAGTAGTTAGGGAACCTGCCCCGCCACAACGCTAGTCAGTGACTGTTGCTGTTCTTTAGTCGCTAAGCTGGGTCCCGTTCTTTGGTGACCCCATGGACCATACAGCCCACCAGGCTCCTCTGTCCATGGAATTTCCCAGGTAAGAACACTGGAGTAGGTTGCCATTTCCTCTTCCAGTGGGACTTTCAACCCAGGGATCAAACCCACATTTTCTGCACTGGCAGGCAATTATTTACCACTGAGCCACCTGGGAAGTCCAGTAAGTGAACTGAGCAGGACTCAAAACCCATACATCTGATCACTAAGTTATACCATTTTGCAGGAAAGATACCAGCTGTTAACATTCTGGTGAACAATCTTTTCGACCAGAGTGTGTGTATATAAACACACATTTATTCAATATAAGGAAATCAAACTATATATGCTGTTTTGCAACTCACTTTTTTAAATTCAGTAATATGCCATGGTCAGTTTTCCATATCAGTAACTATATTCTTAACTTTTCTTTTTTTGATGGCTGCCCATGACACTGATCTAAACCTGATTCCGATTGGACACTTAATTTAAAACTTTTTGTTATACACAGTGCTTCAGGTCAGGTCAGGTCAGTCGCTCAGTCGTGTCTGACTCTTTGCGACCCCATGAATTGCAGCACACCAGGCCTCCCTGTCCATCACCAACTCCCAGAGTTTACTCAAACTCATGTCCATTGAGTCGGTGATGCCATCCAACCATCTCATCCTCTGTCATCCCCTTCTTCTCCTGCCCCCAATCCCTCCCAGCATCAGGGACTTTTCCAGTGAGTTAACTCTTCGCATGAGGTGGCCAAAGTATTGGAGTTTCAGCTTCAGCATCAGTCCTTCCAATGAACACCCAGGACTCATCTCCTTTAGGATGGACTGGTTGGATCTCCTTGCAGTCCAAGGGACTCAAGAGTCTTCTCCAACACCACAGTTCAAAAGCATCAATTTTTCAGCACTCAGCCTTCTTCACAGTCCAACTCTCACATCCATACATGACTACTGGAAAAACCATAGCCTTGACTAGACAGACCTTTGTTGGCAAAGTAATGTCTCTGCTTCTTAATATGCTATCTAGGTTGGTCATAACTTTCCTTCCAAGGAGTAAGCGTCTGTTAATTTCATGGCTGCAATCACCATCTGCAGTGATTTTGGAGCCCCCCAAAATAAAGTCTGACACTGTTTCCACTGTTTCCCCATCTATTTCCCATGAAGTGATGGGACCAGATGCCATGATCTTGTTTTCTGAATGTTGAGCTTTAAGCCAACTTTTTCACTCTCCTCTTTCACTTTCATCAAGAGACTTTTTAGTTCCTCTTCGCTTTCTGCCATAAGGGTGGTGTCATCTGCATATCTGAGGTTATTGATATTTCTCCCGGCAATCTTGATTCTAGCTTGTGCTTCTTCCAGCCCAGCGTTTCTCATGATGTACTCTGCATAGAAGTTAAGTAAGCAGGGTGACAACATTCAGCCTTGGTGTACTCCTTTTCCGATTTGGAACCAGTTTGTCGTTCCATGTCTGGTTCTAACGGTTGCTTCCTGACCTGCATACAGTTTTCTCAAGAGGCAGGTCAGGTGGTCTGGTATGCCCATCTCTTTCAGAAAACAGTGCTTAAGGTAGCCTAGATACCTTTGTGCTTTCTTGTGTTTATCTGTGCAAGGTAATTCTTAGAAATGACACGGATAGGTCAAAGCATGTGTGTGTCTTCAACATCTGCCTCCTTGACACTCCAAAAAGAGGTAATAATTTATAACTTAATACGTTATACTTCTTTCCCACATAAAGGATACTGACAATTATTTTTCTTCCTTGTAAATCTAATAGAAAATACAGCTTTAATTGTGTTTGTGTGTTTTAGTTGCAAGTGAGGTTAAACCTTTCTTCATGAGCTTGTTCACACAGAAGGCAGTCCAGTTAATGGCTAGAAGCATGTAAGGTCTGGAGTCAGATGACTCTAAGACCAGCTCTTCTTCCAGGAGTTCTCAGACCACAGGCAAGTTACTTAGCTTCTCTATGCTTCAATTTCCTTATAGGGAAAATAAAGACAACAATTCAATCCTCAAGGGATTTTTGTGAGAATTAAATGAGAAAAGCCATGTAAAGCAATTGGAACAGTGCCTACCACCTAACAAGTGTTTAATTAAATGTTAACTCATATTTGATGACCAATCATATCTCTTCTGCATTTCATGCCCTTCAACCAAAAAGGTGATTCTTAATAAGACTACGGACAAACTATTTTATAAAATGTACTGAAAGTATCTTGTTAGCATGTTAATGACACAAAAATGTGAAGACACCTCAAAAGTGAGTTGTCTTACAATTAATCTAGCATGTAACATAGCCAGTGCTTAAAAAAAACCACTTCTTTCATATGAAACTGCAATAACAAAAATTAAAAATAACATTTCAAGTTGAGAAAACAAAACTGTTTCATCACATAGCTTGAAATATAGACAAGCAAGCCGATGCAGTTTGCTATAGCCAGAAGGGTTTGCATATGTTTTAGAATAGTAGTCAGTCATTCATGGATCTGCCCTATTTTTCTTTCCAAAGTGAAGATTTTGTGAATCTCAATTAGTCTCTGTTTAAACTTCTCACACTAAAAATGAAAACAAAACCCATTCTTGAAGACATTAAAGAAAAGTTAAAATAACTTTTGCTATAGTTCTGAAAGCAAAGGACAGTCCCTATTAAATGACACAAACCATAACAACCTTTAAGCACAATATATGAAGGTTAAAATGTATATTACTCCTACCCTAAGCCAATGTGACCTTGTGTTATGTAATAAAGTTCAACTGTTCACATCAACAGAGCAGGCAAAACAAAACACTTATAAAATGCACTAAGAAGGAAGCTATATATTTTTCTAGTAGATCTGGCTTAGCTGTAGTCATCGTTGTATACGCTCTAAAATTATCACCTCTGAAGGCAGACAATTCAGCAATCAAATGGCAGCATATGGAAATGGCAACTGAAACCAGTATTCTTGCCTGGAGAATCCCATGGATAGAGCAGCCTGACGGGTTAACAGTCCATGGGGCACAAAGAGTCGGACAGGACTGAGTGACTAACACTTATAATATGTTTACAGAATCGCAGTGCCTTGGTGGTGCTACACACGGCTGCCAGGAGAAAGCAATAATGAAGCAGCAGAGATCTGTCAAGAGACTCTGACAGATAACCAGGAACACCGAGAACTAACAAATTGACCGGATTACCAGGAACTCCAAAAACTACCACGCTGAGAGAGCGTTCGGTTTACGAAGTTACCAGCACCCTGCACTATTCCTCTAGGACCTGGGAGGCTCAGCCCTTCTGCCATCCCACCAGGGCTTACAGGACTTCCACAGGGGAAACAGGGTGCTCGGGCAAGGAACATAAAAGGGGGAATTAGATAAGGTCCCTCCTCTCAAGGCCAGAACAGCCTGGAACTGACAGAGAGAGCTGTAAACAGATCATTATAACATAACCTGATTTGCAGAGCACAGAAGAGGAAGTGGCTAACTGCCTGGGGGGATCTGGAAGAGGTTTAACAGAGGACAGTAAATGACAGTGGACGAACTCTTTCCAGAGGACATTGCAGTTAGAGGTACCAGTAGCTGTGAAAGCACAAATTTAAGATGCAATCTAAACTTGACACCTACAAAAGGCACCCAATTAACAGAAGGGGGAAAAAAAAGCATACCAATAGGGCAATTCTCACAAGCACCTGGTGAGATTTTGCCCTGCTTCTCCCCAAAGCCAAGGATGGCTAATTTAGCTTTTTACGATTCTACCCACACCACATTTTTAGGACAGGAAGCTAAGGGAGATTGTGGATATATGCCCCATTGTTTGCTGGAGCTAATAAATGCCTTTAAATCAGTAGAGAAGCCTAAATCTTGATTCATCCTGATTCTGTTTTCATCTATCTCTATGCTGTAGGGCAGGAACCATGCTTCGTTAGAAAGCCACAGAAAAACAGTCCAGCGAGGGCCTGCAAAGTACTTACCACCAAATCATGTGCTTCATTCAGAGCCCTCTTTAGGGCTGTTTGTGATAATGACTGAGGATTCAGTTGTGATAACTATCATTTTTTCAGTTCTCACTTCACTTCTCAGTGGCATTTAAAACTCTTGACCACTCTATTCTTAAAAATACCACCATGGACCCGGAACTATGTGACCTGGTTCCCCAGCCTTCACTTTGCAAGTCAGGCATGAAACTAAATGACTTGATCGAGCACCCAACTGTCTCTATAATTTGGTGCTAGCTTACTCATCACTAGCACCCAAAGCTGAAGCTCTTTTAATAGATGAGAAACAGACCTACCCGTGTTTTTTCCATACGGTCTCATAGTGCTGGCTAACGCAAAGCATTCAAACATCCCATCACTTGGTAACTGATTTTTACCTCCCAGGTCACTTAATGCAAAACTTCCAGGTCAGAAAAATACTACTACAGTGAGAAGACCACAACCACATACTCAACGATGCATAGTTCTTCTAAGCTACCGGGCAATTATGTGTCTCCCTGAGATAGCGGCAGACCCATAGGCTGAAGTCTCAGTCCCACGAGACTGCCCCCACTTTAGATACCATCACAAATCCAGGTTGTTATCTCTGCTTCTGACCCCTGCCTATAAATCAGGTTCAAATGAGCCTGTCTCAGGTTTGACTGATTAGCTTAAGAAGCTCACAGAACTCACAGAAACAGTTACTTAACATTTATTAATTTATTATAAGGAATATTGGGCTTCCCAGGTGGCGCTAATGGTAAAGAACCCGCCTGGCAATGCAGGAGACTTAAGAGATTGGGGTTCCATCCCTGGGTGGGGAAGATCCTCTGGAGGAGAGCATGGCAACCCATTCCAGCATCTTGCCTGGAGAATCTCATGGACAGAGGAGCCTGGCAGGCTGCAGTCTATGGGGTTGCAAAGAATCAGACACGACTGAACACATGCACATCAGGAATATTATAAAGGATACAAATATCCATATGGAAGGTACACAGGCATATAGTTTACAGAGGGAAAGTCAGAATACTGATGGCCTCGTTTTCCTTTCTCCCAAATTTCCAAATTAATTCATCCTGGCACATCAGCCACCATATCGTCACAACTTAAAGAGAAACCTCAAGGCAGCACTAATTACAAAAGTAAATTAAAAATACAGTCGTGCTTCAGTATCTTCATGGTCTTGGCTCCAGCACACCATCCATCCCCAAATTCATGGACTCTCAAGACCCTTATATAAGATGGCACGGTCTCTGCATATAACTTACACGTACAGCCCCCAGCGTATTTTAAATCATCTGCAGATTACTTACAATACCTGATACATTGTAAATGCTATGTAAACAGGCAAATTCAAGGTTTGCTCTTTGGTACTTTTTGGAATTCCATGCCTCGCCCCCCCAATATTTTTGATTCAGTTATTTGAATCAGCAGATACAGAATTCTCAGATGTGAAAGATTGACTTTAATTCGAAAATATGCTGTCTCTCCTACCCTCACTGTTGCTATTCAGTTGCTCAATCATGTCCAACTCTTTGCGACCCCCATGGACTACAGCATTCCAGGCTTCCCTGTCCTTCACCATCTCACAGAGCTTGCTCAAACTCATGTCCACTGAGTCAGTGACGCCATCCAGCCATCTCATCCTCTGTCATCCCCTTCTCCTCCTGCCTTCAGTCTTTCCCAGCATCAGGATCTTCTCTAATGAGTCGACTCTTCCTAATCAGATGACCAAAGTATCGGAGCTTCAGCTTCAGCATCAGTCCTTCCAATGAATATTCAGGACTGATTTCCTTTAGGATAGACTGGTTGGATCTCCTTGCAGTCCAAGGGACTCTCAAGAGTCTTCTCCAACACCACAGTTCAAAAGCATCAATTCTTCAGCACTCAGCTTTCTTTATGGTCCAACTCTCACACTCATACATGACTACTGGAAAAACCATAGCTTTGACTATACGGATTTTTGTCGGCAAAGTAATGTCTCTGCTTTCTAATATGGTGTCTAGGTTTGTCATAGCTTTTCTTCCAAGGAGCAAGCGTCTTTGAATTGCATTATCCTCATTATCTTCTCTTAAAAGGTGAAAATCAGGCAAAGAGTAAATTAACTCACAGAAACTGAACACTCACACCAAGTGATAGCCTGAGATAGATTCCAAACGTTCCATGGACTTACTGCACAGGTAACTCCATCACCTGAAGCTCAAGATAGAAACAAATTCGACACCACAAAGGAAGACAATCACTATGAATATAGGGAGACAATCACTATGGGTATCAACCCTCACTTGACAATGACATAACAGTTCAGATATTCTCGATTCACTACCTTCAAACTGTTCAAGGGTTGTTCCATGCAACCAGTTAGGTTTTCTATTAGGGCTAAAATTTCATAACACAGCAAACTCTGAAAATGTAGTTGAAAGAGCTGAATGATTTAAGAATCAGATTAATCCACAAACACCTGCTCAGGAAGGAACCAATTATAACAGAAAAGTCCTTCATACCACGAGAGTTTTTTTCCCCAGGGAGTGGAAGCTACTAAATATACTTGCTTACTAACAGGACTCAAAACCTTCTAATTTGAAAATATCTCTCAAGGCATTGATGAGCAACTTGGCCCTTAAAGGCCAGTTAATAAGATACTGATTCAGCCATTTTATAATCACTTTATTTCTTCTGATCCTTTCAAAACTGCTTTCATTTTTTGGGTGAGATTGGTAGCTATGACTTCCTCATAAACTGTGTCGTAATTTCTGTATCTCAACAATTTATACACTTTTTCCGTCCAGCTCAAATGTTATCTCCTTGGAGAGATTTCCTCCAATCTCCTTCACTCAGGATGCAGTATATATCAGGAACATATAGCAAACCAAAAAATCTGCAGTCATATACACCTACATTTCAAAGACTCTGTCAGTAGAGATGTTTGTAAACTATTCAGCAACATAAATAGAATATAACTAAACAACAACAAAAATATACTCATGAAAAGTGGACTAATAATTTTACAGATTGATAAAACTAAATAAAAACCAAAATGAGAGCAACACTCTAAAAGGCAACAAAGATGTGGGCATTAACACTGATTATCTTCCTTCCCTTTCACAACTATCAAATGACATCTCAGCTTCTGAGCTATAGGTGAAATGTCTGGTTATATTTACATCTCCTTTGAATATGTGAACTCTCAAACTATCTCTGGGTGTTTTCTCTTGATAGGGGGAAAATGGATTCTGAGTAGTCAATTTTTTTTAATAGGCTCTGGAATCTTTAACTGTATTTTAACTGTAACCAATAAAATTCTAGAAAGGTTCCAGGTCAAAGTATATGCCTGCCACAAATATAGTATGAAAACTTAACTGATTTGGTATACTTTAAAAATGCAGTGCTAACTAAGATACATCTAATTTCCTTGTCAAGGTCCTAACTTCAATTCTGGATAAATGTATATTTTTGAACGATAGTTTGTGACTTATCCTCTACTTGGATATAGACTGATTTTCATTCTTAAAGAAATTATAAACTCTAACTGGTTTTCTATAAAAGCCTGATGTACCAACAAAACATCTATTATTCAAGTACTAGGTCGATTCTACACTTAAGCCATCTGCCTGGAGGATACATGGTCTGTTTTTGATGCAAGAATAGAATCAAACATATGACAATGTCACTAGTTTCATTATCATCAAAAAAACAGGCCTCAGAGAAACTTATTATAATAGCTGCTTTGTGCGTTGGCTTCATCAACTCAATAGGAGTATTGCTCACCCATTTGCAAAGAGGGTAGAAAAGATGCATGTTCTTAATCTTAAATGTTTTACTACCACAAAACAGGGTGAAATCCATTATGGAGACTCATAATTGAGACACAGCCTGGGGACCAAAGAGACTTTTAACATCTACAACTGACTCAATGAAGGGTCCTGCCAAGTCATCCTTTTCTCATCATGATTATACAACACACACACAATCAGGTGGTCTTGTGGCAAAAACTCCAAGACCATTTGCCTGCGACGTTCGAGGTATGAGTACTCTCCCTTAAAAAACAAAACAGCTTTAACTTGCTACACTTCTACACTCACATTTCTGGCAATGAATGGGTAAGTAATTCCTTTGTCTGTTTTTATACCTCATTTGTACAGACTCCTTAGCCTACAAGTTTTTTCCTTTCTTTTAAATGAGAATACCTTATTTCAGAAGTTCACTGGAAACGTTCTACATACCGCTGTCTAGCGTTCAAACAACCTGGGCTGAGATTTAATTTCCTTGGCTGCTATTAGATTTTTTTTAAAATTCATTTAACAAATACTTAATGAGGATATCACTTCTTCTGTAGAAGAAACATTTGCGTGGCTCCTGCAGGAGAAGTAAACAGAAAGAGAACTGAAATGTCCAAACTAGTTGTTGGTGAGTAACTATTAACACATATGGAGAAGGAAATGGCAACCCACTCGAGGATCCTTGCCTGGGAAATCCCATGGACAGAGGACCTTGGCGGGCTACAGTCCATGGGGTTGCAAAAGAGTCGGACACAACTTGGTGACTAAGTAAGAACTGCTACATAAACAATACATAAGTAAGAAAATGAGATCTTCTAGCATAAATGGATTCTGGAAACAGACTGTCTAGGTTAGAATCTTAGATCAGGCCTTAGGAAAACTACTGTACCTCTTCTGTGCCATTCATCACTAAAATGGACATAACAGCAGCATCTTCCTCATAGGATCTTTCCAAGGACTAGAAGAATGCCAACATTAAAGCCCTTCTAGAAGTATTTGACACATAACTAGAGCTCATCAAGCAACTACAATTACTGTTCTGAAAGACACATGGATCAAAAATGCAGAGACAAATGTACATGAACTTTGAGCCTAAATGCAGAGAGAATGGGTAGAATCAGAAGGGTAGAAAACAGAAAAGTCATGATGAAAAAACACTGTAGTAAAAATGACTTTGGTGATGTCCGGCTTGGTCATAACGCAGTGGTTTAGAAGGTGGGTGTTCAGAAGGCTGGGTGAAGAGCAGGGTTGAAGGTGTGAACAGCAGACAAAGGAGCCTGGGCGTCACGTAGCAGGCCATGAGGAGTTGCTAAGGAGGGGGTACGATCAAAGATTAATCAAACAGGGGTCGGTGAAGGTTTGGATTTTTCACAAATGCCCCTGAGGAAGTGGATTTTCCCATAAAGCAAGTTTGTTTACTGCAAAATAGGACTTATACTAACCAGCTCACCAGCACGAACAGAAAATGAAGCTGGCGTCTAAGTGGGCTCCCACTGTCTGGAGATGAATGAGTCAACAAATGAATGGGAAAGAAGATGAGATTTGATACTGATTTGAAAACAAGCTGACTCAGTTCATGACAAATAGATGGGGAAAAAAATGGAAACAGTGACAGACTTTATTTTCTTGGGCTCCAAAAATCACTGCAGACGGTGACTGCAGCCATGAAATTAAGACGCCTGCCCCTTGAAGGAAAGCTATGACAAACCTAGACAGCATACTGAAAAGCACATCACTTTACCGACAAAGGTCCGCATGGTCAAAGTTATGGTTTTTCTAGTAGTCCTGTATGGATGTGACAGTTGGACCATAAAGAAGGCTGAGAGCAGAATTGATGCTTCAGAACTGTGGTGTTGGAGAAGACTCAGCAAGGAGCTCAAACCAGTCAATCCTAAAGGAAATCAACCCAGAATATTCACTGGAAGGACTGATGCTGAAGCTAAAGCTCCAATACTTTAGCCACCCGACGCAAAGAGCCTACTCTTTGGAAAAAAATTCTGATGCTGGGAAAGACTGAAGGGAGGAGAAGGGGATGATAGAGAATAAGATGGTTGGATGGCATCACCAACTCAAGAGACATGAGTTTGAGCAAGCTCCAGGAGACGGGAAGGATGGGGAAGCCTGGCCTGCTACAGTCCATGGGGTCACAAAGAGTCAGACATGACTAAGTGGCTGAACGACAACAGTTCATATTCCTGTTTAGATTTTCAGTGAAAACGTGCCAGTGAGCTCGCAATACAGCTGACCTCTGGGAACTGCCGATGTGTAGTTATCCACCACCCAGTCTCCCATTCTTATACAGCTTCATTCGGGGAAGCAATGCCCCCAAATAAAGGATTCCCTTCCCTGGCTTCCCTGCAATCAGGTAAGATCACATTACTAAGATACAGCTGTGAACAGGTGCCACGTGGGGCCCGGGAAAGGATGCTTAAAGGGAGCGGACTTAGATAGGTAATGAATGCTTTTTGGCTCTCCTGGTTTTATTTCTCCTGGATGGAAGGACAGCCACTTCAGGACACAAAGTAACCTTGAGAAAGGAAGTCTCATGCTAGGATGGTGAAGTAGGAAAATGGAAGGATTCTAGAGCCCTGATTCCAATCCTAGAAGGCTTGTCTCTGAGGATGCTGTACTTGAAAGGGGAAACTACTCTTCAGCAGGTCAATCCCATCATAGTCAAACAGACTTCCCACGTAACACAGCTAGCCACTGAATGTTACTACAACTCACTGCAACTGAGGTCACGTAACAACTATGTCCCTAAACTCAGGGGTCCACGCAGCTCTGTTACCATCGCTAGACTGATGTCAGGGATGTCTTGGTTCTCGTACCTGGCCCAGAACTTGCTGCAAAGTAGTCAATCAAGAGGGGGTTCTCCAGGGTGATGAAGCTATGGGGAGAGGGTCTGGGACCTGTCAGCAGCTATTGTTCTAGCTGTGGAGGAAGGGCTGAGATAATAAGACCAAACACAGAGAAAAGCAGCAAAAACCCTACAAGTTAAGCGTTACTGCTTCCAAACCCTACTGCCACTCCCCAGAGTTGCATCTGTGGCTTCTACAGAGTTTGAGTATATAAACTCCTACAGAGTTTGAGTATATAAACCAGCTAATTTCTCCCGCCTAAAGGTCAGATTTCCATAACAAAAGAGTCCTGTGTAAGACAATGTATTTAGGAAATGGCATAGTGATTTTCAAGGTATACAAAACAGAACAGGAAAGAAAATAACAACATAAAGTCCCTTTAGGGACTTCCCTGGTGGTCTAGTGGCTAAGACTCTGTGCTCCCAATGCAGGGGGCCTGGGGTCGATTCCTCGTCAGGGAACTAGATCATGCATGTCGCAAGACCTGACACAGCTAAATAAATAAATAAAAATTTTTTAAAAATCCCGTTCTTCAAATTGTAAAATATTTGCTACGTCTAAACAAAGCTGCTAAATAAACAGGGCAGAGAGAACAAAGGACAAGTTCAACAATGATACTTTCACATATATTTCATGTTTTTGATAATCAACGTTTCAGCATCAATTTAGCTTCTGAAATGTGAAATTCAAATACTTTATTATCAGCAAAAAAAGAGCAGTAGTAATTAAGAGTTCCAGATAACTGAGAAATTTTAGACATTTGCTCTAAGCCAGTAGGTTTCTAAACTCAAATTCTGGTTGACTCAGAATCATTAGAGAGCTGGTGTTTTTACCTATAAAATTTCCTGAGTTTTACATGTAGGAATTATGAAGTATACTAAGCTGTTTTTTTTTTTCTCCCCACATTTTAACAAAACATTTTCTCTCTATGCTTTGGTATGAGTTAGGATGTCTTCAGCAACAGAATACTCAATTAAAAAGTGGCTTGAGACTTCCCTCGTGGTCCAGTAGCTAAGATCCAATCCCTGGTCAGGGAACTAGACCCCATATGCCACAACTAAATAACCGCATACCATAACAAAGATCAAAGATCTCAAGTGTGGCAACCTGAAACAGCCAAATAAATAACAATGTGCTCACAGTCACTCAGTTGAATGTGACTCTTTGCGACCCCATGAATTGTATCCCGCCAGGCTCTTCTATCCATGGGATTTTCCAAGCAAGCATACTGGAGTAGGTTGACATTTTTAACAATCAATACTGTTTTAAAACTGGGTGCTATATTTAAAATGGAAAATCAACAAGGATCTACTGTATAGCACAGGGAACGCTGCTCAATGTCATGTGGCAGCCTGGATAGGAGTGGGGTTTCGGGGAGAACGGATACACGTATATGTATGGCTGAGTCCCTTTGCCGTCTGCTTGAAACTATCACAATATTGCTAATCAGCTAAACGCCAGTATAATATAAAAAGTTGTTTGTTTGTTTTTTAAACAGTGGCTCAAACAGGAAAAATTCAGTATCTCAAATGGCAAGAAGAGGCAGAGCAGTCTCTGGGATGACTTAGTTCAGAAGCTCAATCATGCCATGACCCTTGGGTGGGATCCTCTGAGTCCCTTACTTTTTTCTCATGGTTCCACAGTGGCCACTGCAGCTCTAAGAATTGTGCTCTCATGGTAAAAAAGGGAACGAATTCTTGTCTTAGGCTCCTTTTTTAAGAAAATGAAGAAAACTTGCACAGTTCTTCAACTTAAACCAATAACTGGCTTACGGCCTAGGACTAACTCCCTAAGAATAATTATGATCTATACCCTAGGACTGAGGAGACTCACTTTCCCAGACACATGGAAGAAACAACTGTCAGAACAAGGTCTGGACTCTCTCCAATAGGAAGAAAGTTGGAGGGATGTGTGGACAGCAGATTGGTAGGGACCAAAAGGGTCCATCACATTCTGTGACAAAGTAATAAGCCATGTTTAAACCAACTGAAATGTAATTCAGCAGGGAGAAACCAGTTCAATGCAGTAAGAGACTGGAAAACCTTAGCAATGAGCAAGCAAAGGCAGATCAAGCTGCCAGCTTTGGTTGGAAAGATTCCCTGGAGAAGGAAATGGCAACCCACTCCAGTATTCTTGCCTGGAGAATCCCATGGACAGAGGAACCTGGTGGGCTACAATCCATGGGGTTGCAAAGAGTCAGACACAACTGAGTGACTAACACAAACACACAAGCTGCCAACAGAAAAAGAAACAAAAGATGCATCCAACTGAAAACGGGAAGGATAGAAAGGTGCCTACTTTCTTAGGCAGTGAAATTACTGTCAATCAAATAAAAAACTGGATTTGAAAACTACTAGTCAGGAATGTTTTCCTATTGAAACCAACCTGTGTGTCCATTACTACTCTGACTGTTACGTCAGTTAAATATTTCAAAAATGCTATTTACACATTAGATATAAAAGACAAAATACGAAAGGAATAGATACCCTAACAAATAACAGAGCACATTCAGTTCTTAAATACTGTTCTTAAAACTTTTGTTCAGGTGCCTGAGGATCAATGGCATAACAGTATGGATACTTAAACACAATCTTTAGATATGGGCCACTTTCATAGGCTTCCATTGAAAAATTAAAAAAAATATATATATACTAGTTTTTTTGGACCCAAAGATAAAACATCCTGATTATTCAGAATTCCATCTGAAAGTCCCAGTGTCAATTTGAGGGCCCAGCATAAATACGTAGTATTGTCAGGAATGTAAAAATTCAGCTGCTATGGAAAACACTTGAGTTCCTCAAAAAGTTAAACGCAGAATTAAAATTACCTTATTACCTACCAATTCAACTCCTAGATATATACTTCGAAGAATGGAAAACAGGAACTCAAACAAATACTTGTATGCAAATGTTCCTAGGGGCACGCTTCACAAAAGTCAGAAAGTGGAAACAACCCAAACGTCCATCAGTGGGTCAATGAGTAAAGAAAATGTACCACATACATACAATGGAACATTATTTACCCACAGATGCTACAACATGGCTGAACCTCAAAACCATTACGTTAAGTGAAAAAAGGCAGACACAGAAGGTCACATACTGAATGTCACATTCATAAGGAATACTCAGAGATTACTCAGCGAAGGTAAAGTCATAGAGACAGAAAGCTGACTAATGACTGCCAGGGACTGGGGTAGAAGGAAGAAATTGGGAGCAATGGCTTACTAGGCACAGGGTCTCCTTTTGAGGCGATGAAATTATTTTGAAACTAGCTAGAGGTGATGGCTGTCTACCACTGGGAATAAACTGAATGCCACTGAACCATAGGCTTTTAAATGGCTTATTTTATGCTGCATGAATTTTAAAAATATTAAAAAATAACTGATATAGCTGTAATATGAAATATGTGAAGATCTGAAGGAAGACGTGCAATTAGAATTTAGTCGATACTGATCAGGAGTACTTCAGCCTGCTACAATACAGAACAGCATTCTACAATTCTTCCTCCAATTGGATATAATCTGGGATCTTTCTCATTACATACAACATTCTAGGATTTAATATGTGAATCTACATTCTGAATTTCAAATTAATTCTCACAACACAAATGCCCATTCAGCTCATTTAGGAAAAAGCCAAGTTAAAAAGCATTCTGATCTAAATCACAAATGAAAGAGAACCTAATTATTTACCGTTACGGGGAGCCCTAAGGAAATTTCTTGGTAGTTTAGGACCCTCTAACAGCACTTTATAGCTGTTTTTGCTTCTCAAGAGAAAGATGGAATAAATAGACTGTTCGTTACCACTGTTGTTTGAAAAGGAAGGTTCTATGGGTCACCAGAGTGGTCCATCCAGGAAGGCAGACCATACAGTACGGTGTAACAAGGGGAAAGAACAAGCAACATTTGCAACTCTGTGCCAAAACTCTACATGTTCTGAAAATAAAACTCCATATTTGGAGCTTTCCTGGTGGTTCAGTGGTAAAGACTCCTTCTGCCAATGCAGGAGACATGGGTTCAATCCCTGATACAGGAAGATTCCACATGCTGTGGAGCAACTAAGTCCGTGAGCCACAACTCCTGAGCCCACGTGCTGCAACCACTGAGCTTCTGTGCCTGAGAGCCTGTGTTCTGCACCAAGAGAAGCTGCTGCAGTAAGAAGCTGACACGCCGCAGCTAGAGAGAGGCCCTCACTCACCGCAACCAGAGAAAAGCCCATGCAGCAACGCAAGACCGAGCCCAGCCAGAGATAAACCGACAACAGCAACAACAAAAAAGCCCAACTCCACGCTTGCCTGGAAATCTCCATCCAGAGGAAGCAACCCCAGCAGTCCTGGGGCCAGGAAATATCTGGGTACTGAGATGCTCACCCTGGGATCAGCAGAAGAGGCAAAAGCCAGGTACCACCTGGCACTTCACATGGAGAGCATGAAGAGACCCTCTTTGTGGGTGTCTGTCCCTTATTGTCTTACAAGTGCTGTTGCATTGTGGCTGAAAGAGAACTCCAATGCTGACAGAATCTAATACATTTATAAGCTACAAAGCATACATATAGACTTTATTTTCTTGGGCTACAAAATCACTGTAGATGGTGACTGTAGCCACAAAATTAAAAGACACTTGCTCCTTGGAAGAAAAGCTATCACCAACCTAGACAGTATATTAAAAAGCAGAGACATTACTTTGCCAACAAAGGTCCATCTAGTCAAAGCTATGATTTTTCCACTAATCATGTATGGATGTGACAGTTGGGACTATAAAGAAAGCTAAGCATTGAAGAATTGATGCTTTTGAACGGTGGTGTTGGAGAAGCCTCTTAAGTGTCCCTTGGACTGCAAGGAGATCAAACCAGTCAATCCTAAAGAAGATCAGTCCTGAATATTCATTGGAAGGACTGATGCTGAAGCTGAAACTCCAATACTCTGGCCACCTGATGTGAAGGGCCAACTCTTTGGAAAAGACCCTGATGCTGAAGGCAGGAGGAGATGGGGATGACAGAGGACGAGATGATTGGATGGCATCTCCAACTCGCTAGACATGAGTTTGAGCAAGCTCTGGGAGATGGGGAAGGACAGGGAAGCCTGGTATGCTGCAGTCAATGGGGTCACAAAGAGCTAGACACGATGAAGCAACTGAAGAACAACAACAACAACAAATTTCACAAGTCAACGGCACAAATTTTACTTTTAAAGTGTACTTATTAAAGCCACAGAATTTAAGTATTGTCATATTAACATCCAATGAATATTCATTGGAAGGACTGATGCTGAAGCTCCAATACTTTGGCCACCTGATGCGAAGAGCTGACTCATTGGAAAAGATCCTGATGCTGGGAAAGATTGAAGGCAGAACGAGACGGGGATGACAGAGGATGAAATGGTTGGATGGCATCATCGACTCAACGGGCATACGTTTGTGCAAACTCCAGGAGAGAGTGAAGGACAGGGAAGCCTAGTCCATGGGTTCGCAAAGAATCAGACACAAGTCAGCAACTGAACAACAACACCACCACATTAATTTTACAGTTATGCGGAAAGGGTCATCAGCAACATTTTAGAAGCAGGAATCAAAATTAGGCCAGAATCAACTCACTGCAAAGCTATTCGGATAAAATCCCAGATGTGATGTGCACAATAATTGAAGGAAACAACAACAAAATATCTCACACACATAAAGTATTCTTCCTGCCTCAGTAAAACAAATAAATATTTATCTAGCAACATCTTTTGGATTATATGAGCTGATCCACTGAGCAAAATCTTAGGCCAAGCAAACTGGCAGCTACCTCCCCGAAGCGTGGAGTTGGATGGAGTGACCGCCACTGGCAGGGAGGGCAGACACTCCCCGCCCCAATGGCATTACGCCTGACCCACTGCACGTGTTTACAGTATCCACCTGGCTCTCAGGCATTCGGGCGTGTCATCCCAGGATTAAAAGAGTAACTAAAATGAAACCTGACATGTCTCTGTTTTAAAAAATATTTACGTACACTTCTGGGTCTGACTCAAGCATGTTATTTTCTCTGGCACTGATTTTTCACCTCCCTTCTTGATGTACTGTTAACTTAACTGTCTTTTTGTTACAAGCCATTTCAAATTCTTCATGGCAAGAGGTGGTTTGTGAATGAACGGAAGTTTCTAGTGCTTGAACCAGCTCAGCGCTCATTCACTACTTCAATTAGCAATGATTGAGTGTGCTTGGCAAGAGGGGCTGATGTGCACCCATACGAGGGAGCACACATACAACTACACTGTGTAATTCCCGCAGCTAAAAACAAACGCATCATTAAATTAGGCGATGCTTACTACATCTTCGAAGATACTTCTATCAAGATTTTTATAAACTACAGAAATGTTTGGTGTACAAAACACATAAAATTGTTACACACTAATTAGGCATTAATTATGAAATGAACACAGACATGCCTAAACCCAAATCATCTGCTAACTCTGGAAAAATTTTAAAAAATGTATCTGCATGTGAGGATGTTTGTAACCTATAATTTCAAAGAGAGTTGGGCAGTTAATAGAATATTTTTTATTAACCAAAGTCCACAGCTTAGTCAGAGTCCCTTAGCTGTTACCTAATGTCATTTTTCTATTTCAGAACCCCACCCAGGGTACCATGTTATCTTCGGTCATTGTGCCCTCAGGCTCTTCTTGGTTGGGACACTTTTAGGAGTTTCCCTGTTTTTCCTGATCCTAGAGTGTTTATATACAGTGTCTTTTTTAAAAAATTAATTTATTTTTTAATTGAAGGATAATTGCTTTATAGAATTTTGTTGTTTTCTGTCAAACACCAACATGAATCAGCCACAGGTGTGTACACAGTCTTTGTCTTTAGTCTTACAGACACTGTTCACTTTCAAAGTCACTTTGGTCCATAACTTTCTGACCCAGTAAGGTTGTGTCATAAATCTGTAAGAGTTAGCTTCTTTTATCACAGTTTGCATCCTGTCCTGTGATTCCCTAAGTGATTTTTAGAATATGCATAGAGTTTTGTTTCACACTGTGTGAGTAAAATCCAATGGGTTTTGTCCAGTTACCTCAACTCCAACATTACACAGAACAGTTTACCACCCTAAAAATTACCGGCGCTTCACGTGTTCAACCCTCCTTGCTCCCAAACCCCTAATCTTTTTATTGACTCTATAGCTTTGCCTTTTCCAGAATGTCCATGGAACCATACAGTTCTGCTGACTTTTTAGATTGTTTCTTTCATTTGGCAGTCGTGGTTTAGTCGCTAAGTCATCGTCCGACTCTTGAGACCCCATGGACTGTAGCCTGCCAGGCTCTTCTGTCCATGGAAATTTCCAGACAAGAATACTTGGCGTGGGTTGCTATTTCCTTCTTCAGGGGTTATCCTAACCCCATTGGAAAAGACTCTGATGCTGGGAAAGAATGAAGGCGGGAGGAGAAGGGGAGGACAGAGGATGAGATGGTTGGATGGCATCACCAACTTGATGGAAATGAGTTTGAGCACGCTCTGGGAAATAGTGATGGACAGGGAAGCCTGGTATGCTGCAGTCCATGGGGTAGCAAAGAGGCAGAACCAAGTGAGCAACTGAAATGAACTGTGTCTTTCTGTGGCTTGTCCATTTCTTGTTACTGTTCTATAATATTTCTTCATATATGGATGTACCAGTTTGTTTATCCATTCACCTCTTAAAAGATATCATTTTGGCTGCTTCTAGTTTTGGCAACTATGTATAAAGCTGCTATAAACATCATGTACAAGGTTTTGGTGTGGACACAAATTTTCAACTCATTTGGGTAAATACCAAGACGCATGATTGCAGAATTGTATGCTAAGACTATCTTTAGCTTTGTAAGAGACTGCCAAACTGTCTTCCAATTTCGTGTTTCCAACACAAGAATGTGCGTCATGGAGTTTCTGTTGCTCCACGACATTACCAGCAGATGATATTGCCAGCATTTTGGATTTTAGCCAATTTCAAAGGTATGTAGTGTTATCTCACTATTATTCAACTTGAATTCCCCAATGACAAACCTGTTGAGCATCTTTTCATATACTTCTTAGCCATCTGCGTATTTTCTTTGGCAAGATGTCTACTCAAATCTTTGTTTGCTCATATTTTAATTGAGTTGTTTTCTTACTGTTGAATAAAGACATTTTTTACAAAAGAACTGATTTTTGTTCAGATTTACACAATTTACTAGAGAAGAGATTATAAATCAATCTCATCATTTCACCTAGGTCAGCAAATACAGAACCAACAAAAAACTACTTGATTCTTTGGTTTTATATTTTTTTTAAAAAAGCAGTACATACAATGAAATCAATCTCAAACACCAGTCTTCTGCAGAGAAATAATCGAAATTAAGGTACATTCATGAAACAAGTGCACTATAGAGCTTTTAACACATTTATTATAAATCCTGAGTACATTCTGGTTTTATAAAAGATTGAGAGCTGTGTTATTTAAAATACAAGACATGTAAAATAAATGGCTCAGCCTGTCCACTACCAGGGCTCTGGTAAACATCTATGTTCCATTTCCATACTTCAGTCAAGCTTAATGGTGCAGACACCAAGTCAGTCAACTGGTCATTTTTCTCAGGTGGCTTTTTATCTGGAGATGTGGCTAATAACAATACAAAGGAAACTAACTTCTTTATTTTCTGTAGGAATTATAACAGCATTCAATGGGACAATATGATGTATGCATTCAACCACTGGTTTTTAAAAAACATCTATTGAAGGGGTTTTTGATTTTCTCTTTGTGTGAACTTTTTTTTGAGGAAAAAGAAAAATCTTTGGTGAGTGTATGTACGAAATGCTATTCTAGTGTCTGACACAGACAAGCAGAAAGAAAAGTGCTTCTGCTGCTCCCATTTTTAATGACTTCCCCCTTTCATATCCACCAAAACCAACCATTTAAGATTTAATCACACAGCTTTCCTTGAATGATACCAAAATTCCGGCTATTCATTAAGTCGTAGATCGTCTTTCCCTCTGAAAAAAATCCATAGGAGAAAAAATTCAACTAAAACTGAAAACAATTTAACCGTATTTTTTAAATATAGGGATATGTGAAATGTTACGCCAGTATGCTTTTCAAATAAGAGTAGGTTACCTATAAGCACTCATTATATAGTAAGTTAGTCTATTTAAATTATGATTGCCAATTCATGACAGGAAATTTAAGCAAGAAACAGAGGTAGTCCAGAGCAGTACATATCCAAATGAATCACGAAGCTTTTGTAGTTGCTTCTAAAAACAAAACAAATCATGTGCACACACATATACACACCCAAACAAACAACAAAAAACTTAAGACAGTCAAGAATCTGTCTGCAATGCAGGAGACCCAGGTTTGATCCCTGGATCAGGAAGATCCCCTGGAGAAGGTTAACAACTATCCACTCAAGCATTCTTGCCTGGAGAATTCCATAGACAGAGGAATATATATCCATGCACAATTGTATTTTTGGGCTTCCCTAGCAACTCAGAATGTAAAGAATCCACCTGCAATGCAAGAGACCCAGGTTCTATCCCTGGGTTAGGAAGATCCCCTGCAGAAGGGAGTAGCAACCCACTCCAGTATTCCTTCCTGAAGAATCCCGTGGACAGAGGAGCCTGGAGGGCCACAGTCCATGGGGTTGCAAAGAGTCAGACACGACTGAGTGGCTAACAGCGACAGTAGTCTTGGAGGACTAAAAATAGAAGCACAAGCAACAAATTTGTTGTTAAAGAGGTTTGACTGCATTTCAAGTTTGGAAATATAGTTACATTTTGAATGTACCATATATCACTACCCACACAGTAGTATCTTTTAAAAGGATTATTAGTTTTTAAAAAATATATGTAGACAAGTGAAAGAAAATAGAACATAACAGTCAGATGATCCTAATGCCTAGAATAATCTGTTGACACACAGAGATAAATAAATGAAATATACACAGATGATTTGAAAATTTAGAAGCTCCTTTAGGCAGAGAGTAAGAAGTAAAACCCATCTAAACCCTACCCTTCCAATCCAGGCAACCTGTTATCACCTTCTACTTCAGATATACCAATTATTATAATCCCTTCCTTCCTTTCACAGAAGCAAAGTCATAACTAACTTTAGATATATTTTTCACAGAGAAAATGATTTATTTTATGGAGCAACATTTCTGTTCTATAGTATTTTTGGATACTGCTGCTAAGATCATGAATTTTTAATATAGAAGAATATGCTGTTATCACTTGTTCTTGTTAGATCTAATGAAAAGTAACGTTCCTTTCCCAAATGAGAATAAAACATAGTTATTCCTCATCCTGTAGTGTTTTTGACAACTGGGTTAAATAGCTTGTATTTTTTTTAACTGCTGGTGTCTCCAACTTTTAAATTTACAAAGAAGGTCAATAGTTGGGGTTTGGGCAAAAATAACTCAGTTCAAGCATGTGACACTGCAGGAGAAAACATCTTGAGCAAAAATTACTGGTGACTCTGTTAGAGCTCCCTGCAGAACACTGTCCCTGAGAGGTGTAAAGCCATGCTACTCGACAATCCCATTTCTCTTTCATTCACATCCACAACTCCTGGAGAAGTTGCCTGTCTATTGGTCCAAAGAAGTCTCAGCAGATGTTCTTATTCTCTAATTTATGGAGACAACTGAAATCACAGTACCTGTGTCCTTCCATTACCACACCTGGACTGTCAGCTTCCAGGATAGTATCCAATGATCCTGAATCAGAATCATCCAGCTTACCTTAGCAAACCTTTGATCTGCAGAAATGTTTTTCATTGTTTTTTAAAGGCCACACTTTGGGATGATGTGTTTTGCAGCAATAGGTAAATTAATGTAACCCATTAAAATTTTCCTAAAGCTTTCAGGTATTACTAAGATTTCTTCAGTATAAAAGCTCTCTTCTTTCAGTTCTTCCATCTTTCTCCTTCTGCCAAAACTTCTCTAGAGTCCACACCGTTAAAACTGCTTTCTCAAAGGTCAGTCAATACTCTCTTAATTGCTACATCAATGATCTGGGTTCTTTTTCTCATCCCTTTGATGCCTATACAGCTTTTGACAACTGGAAATCTTTACACCCTTGGCTTCCACGACAGTGAATTCTCCTGAGGACCAACCCAGGCTTCCTGGACTAATTTTCTGATTTCCTTCATGTGCTATATTTTTATTCTTATCCATGAATTACAGGTTACTTCTCCAAGGTTCTGACTTCCATCCTCATCCTTCACACGATAGGTACGGTAGTATCAACTGCCACAACCAGCTTATCAAGTACAAATGTGTGAGGCCTTATGCCAACCTCTGTGTATAGTATATAGATCATCCCATGGGCTTCCCTGGTAGCTCAACTAGTCAAGAATCTGCCTACAATTCAGGAAACACTGGTTTGACTTCTGGGTAGGGAAAATCCCCTGGAAAAGGACTAGACTACCCACTGCAGTATTCATGGGCTTCCCTGGTGGCTCAGACATAAAGAATCCACCAGCAATGCAGGATCCCCGGGTTGGGAAGATGCCCTGGAGAAGGGCATGGTAACTCCAGTGTTATTGCCTGGAGAATCCCCATGGACAGAGGAACTGGGCAGGCTACAGTCCATGGGGTCACAAGGGGTCGGACACAACTGAGCAAGTAAGCAGAGGACAGCACAGATCATCCCATATTTGCCTAGCCTCTCAACTTCTCGGCGCCTAATATACTCTGCAATTCTGGCTTATCTACCACTTTAGTCAAGCTTTCTTTTCTTTCCCGGTAGTGAACTGAATTCCAAATACCTTATTCTGGAGTTTATCACCATCTTCCCAGTGTTTAGAAAAGTGCTAGACGTACGGCAGTATCTATGAAGCACATGGTAGGATATTTGTTGCATAAACAATTGGAAAACCCACACATATCCTATCTCTTTTGACATAGGGTGGGCTGCCATACAAAACTAGACTATTAGCCTCAAAGCTACAAGGATTATAATTAGGAGTTCAACCTGCTGGTCCCATTTCTAAAGCACATTTATACCATTCCATTTATCTTATAAATCACCAGCATGTCAAAAGTTGTGCAAGACCTTTACAGAGAAAACTGCAAAATACTGAGTAAAGTTGTAACAGTTCTTAGGAGCTGGAGGAATATCCATATATATCATGAAAAGTCAACACTGCAAAGATGTCGACTGTCTCCAAACTGACCTTCAGGTTCAGTATAATCGCCATTAAAATTCCAGCAAGATTTCTTGTGGAAATTAAAACCGATTCAATAATTTATATGGAAATGCATGCAAAGGACCAAAGCGGAATAACAATGTCTAAAAAGATGACTGGCAATATATATATAGTTTTGGTGAAGACGTGGGCCCACTAGAACTTTCTCACAGTACTTTTGGAAGCCCAAGTTGTATAGCTACTCAGACACTGCTTGACAGTATTTTCTATTTATTTCTGACTGTGCTGGGTCTTGGGTGCTGAGCAGTCTATTCTCTAGCTGCCAAGAGTGGGGGCTCCTCTCTAGTTACAGTACGTGGGCCTCTCGTGGCGGTGGCTTCTCTTGATGCAGAGTCCCCTCTCTAGGGCACTCCGGCTTCAGTGGTCGCGGCTCCCAGGCTCTAGGGCACAGGCTCAGGAGTTGTGGCCCGTGAGCACAGTTGCTCCTAGGCATGTGGGATCTTCCGGGATCAGGGGTGGAGCCGATCTTATTGTCAGGTAGATTCTTTACCACTGAGACACCAGGGAAGCCCCTGACAGTATTTTCTAAAGTTCAGCATACACATATCCTGGGATTCAGCAATTCTCTTCTTGAGAATAAAGTTTTTTAAAAAGGTATGAATGAGACCATCAAAAGATATGGCCAATGTCATTTCCTTAGGTTTTCTCAAATGCAGCTGTAAAGAAAAGCTACAGGAAGTTTGCCTGTTCTGCTGTAAACGTTTTGTAGTGTCTATTACACCATTTGGGGTTTCCTGGTGCCTCAGATGGTAAAGAATCTGCCTGCAAGGCAGAGAGACCTGGGTTCACTCCCCAGGTCAGGAAGATCCCCTGCAGAAGGGAATGGAAACCCACTTCAGTATTCTTATCTGGAAAATTCATCTTGTTTATAAGTTGGGGACTAATTGTTAAATTATCACTTTATCTTTAAAGATGCAAATTCAGTCTGAAAACCAAAATGTAGCACTGCTTTGAGCTATAATGCAGCGCTCCAGTAACAATTGCATGGAACATTCTCTACATTTGCTAAATAATTTGTGATTTCTCTAAAATCACTAAATAGATTTTTTTTTAAGGGATCTCAGGGAATATGATTTGGTCTTGAATATGCCTTACTAGGACATTTACAGCACATGAATATATGGTTTCAAATATGTCATGTTGGTCAAAAAGCTGGTTTGGGTTTTTCCATAAAATCTTGGCTAACCCAGTAAAAATGCTTTTGGGAATTTCAAGTGTAACTTGAAGGAGGTGGTTGGATTCAAACTACTTATAGCAACCCACACATGCATACACACACATGGCTAAAATTTTAGCTGTTTGTGTCTCAGAATCCATGCTATTTTGGCCATCTCTGCATGCTAGAATATGAAACAATAGTTACTCAACATCTGGATTCTATTATAGCTTCTGTATTATTAATAACTCATAACATACTTTTATATTTCACATTAAAAAAAAAAACTTCTGGCTAACTAAACAAACTGACAGGGGTTTCAAGTACTGCAAAAGAAGAGAACTAGTTTTTAGTAAATAAATTCTGCATTTAAAAAAAAAATGAAAGGGAAGGGAAGGAAGGAAAAGAAAGGAAAAGATAAGAAGAAAAACACTTGCTTTCAAATGAGAGCCAGCATCTACCAGCACAGACTGATGTCATTAACGATTTCTGGTTTCCAGCTCCAGATTTACCACCACTTGGCAGGCAACGTTTAAATTTGCTTTTATTCTCCCTTTGGCAGCTACTCTAAAAATTTTGGTCACTCTCCTTAAGCTACCTACCCAATTCCTCCTGTGCTCCCAAGTAGACATTTGCTGCCCTACAGCTAAATTTGACTGTAGTTACATCCATTTCTTCCTTCAAGTTTATGGCAGCCCACTCCAATACTCTTGCCTGGTGGGCTACAGTCCACGGGACTGCAAAGAGACATAACTTAGCAAGTATCCCTTACTCAACTCACATCCATTTTTATTTCTTCCTTCAAGTCTTCAGAAGATGAGGTGCCTGTCCCCCATTTTATATCCTTGCCCTGTTGTCTTTCCAAGTTCCCTGGGAACTTGTTCTAAGCCTGTTTCTTCTCTTTCTTGCATCTTCAAGCTCCTCTCTCCTGGCTCCTACTTTCCAGATAAAAACCACACTTTAGGCATTCCCATTCTTTGATACATCTTAAGTGAGGCTGTGAAAGTGTTAGCCGCTCTGTCATGTCCAACTCTTTGTGACCCCAAGGACCGCAGCCCACCAGGCTCCTCTGTCCATGGGATTCTCCAGGCAAGAATACTTGAGTGGGTTGCCATGCCCTCCTCCAGGAGATCTTCCCGACCCAGGGGTCCCCCACACGACAGGCAGATTCGTTACCATGTGAGCCATCAGGGAAGGGCTTGCTTTCGAGGCCCAAAGACTAGTTCACACACGTCGTGTGCATGACCCCGCTCCCCGCCCTTCACTCCCCCAAGGACTGTCACCTCACTTCGACCCTCTCCCTCAGTCAAGATCGCTGATGTCTTCCTAACGTCTCCTCCTCCTCTGCCAGGGCGTCCCCCACATTGAGGCAGACTTCTCTTCCTAATACGCACATTGGTCTTGCTCTGCTTTCCTACGTAAACCCTTACAAATGGGTGACCAACGCTCCTGAGCTGCCTGCCCCAAGTCCTCACCCCCACTCCAGCAGCCCTGAAGTAACCATGCCTTGAAGAGATCTTCAAGCCTTTGTTCTTGCTGGTCACTCCTGCTTTGACTGTGACCCACCCCTGCTTTTCTGCCTAGCAGAAAAGCGAGGCAGAAAGAACAAAAGTTCTTTGCTGTTGTTCAGTGGCTAAGTCACGTCTGACTTTTTGTGGCCCCAAGGACTGCAGCACACCAGACTTCCCCATCCTTCACCATCTCTGGAGTTTGCTCAAACTCATGTCCACTGAGTCGGTGATGCCATTCAAACATCTCATCCTCTGCTGACCCCTTCTCCTCCTGCCCTCAATCTTTCCCAGCATCAGGGTCTTTTCCAGAGAGTTGACTCTTCACATCAGTTGGCTAAAAGTGTTGGAGCTTTAGCTTCAGCATCAGTCCTTCCAATGAATATTCAGGGCTGATTTCCTTTAGGACTGACTAGCTTGATCTTGCAGTCCAAGGGACTCAAGAGTCTTCTCCAGCACCACAGTTCGAAAGTATCAATTGTCCGGTGCTCAGCCTTCTTTATGCTTCAATGTTCACATCCCTACATGACTACTGGAAAAACCATAGCTCTGACTATACAGACTTTGTCGGCAAGGTGACGTCTCTGTTTTTTAATATGCTCTTTAGGTTTGTCAAGATTCCTCTCTACAGGTCAGAATACGAGCTGTCTGAGGCTCACCGGAATCTAGTGCAGGATTGGAACAGAATTGAAAACATAAGAGTTCTTCAGGTTTGAGACAAAGAATTCTGAAGTTATCTAAATCTGGGTTTAAATCCTGGCTCCACTATTTACCAGCTCTATTAACTTCAAAGAAACGCTCTCAACATTTTCCTGTTTTTGAAATGGGGATGATGATACCTTTTCCCATAGATTCTTGTGAGGATTATATGAGATAATAGACACTCAACAACTGCTAACATGTAGTGTTTAAGATGTCTGGTGAATTTCTGAACACATTGGTCACATAATATTTCAAAAATTATAAATAATTAAGATCACACAAAAGCACAGATTAAATTTTCAAAATGTACTTATCAACACATTTACATAAAAGTATAGTTTATTTTTATTAAAACCAAACTGGAATTCTTTCTCTTTTGATTTTAATTGATGGCTACTCCATATTTACATTTTTTAGTATGACATTGTTTATATGTAAAACCTAAAAAGAAATTATACAAATGAACTTACTTACAAAACAGAAACAGACTCACAGACTTAGAGAATGAACTTAAGGCTACCAAAGGGGAAGGACAGGGAGAAGGGATGGTTAGAGAGTTTGGGGTGAACATGTACACACTGCTATATTTAGAATAGATAACCAACAAGGTCCTAGTGTATACCACAGAGAACTCTGCTCAATGTTATATGGAGCCTGGATGGGAGGGGAGTCTGGGGGAGAATGGAAACATGTGTATGTATGGCTGAGTCTCTTTGCTGTCCGCCTGAAACTATCACAATATTATTAATCAGCTATATCCCAAAACAAAATAAAAAGTTAAAAATAAATATAATTTTTTATAATCCTTGTAATGGAAAGAAACATAAAATCACTAATTTGATCTATTTCCTCAAATTCAACATGACTGAGATTCAATTACTTCCTCTATCTTGCTACTTAGTAACTCTGGTGCTTCCAAATGAAATTAAAAAGAAATGACTGTAAGACAGACGGAACAAACAGACATTAGCTAATTAGGGGGAAAACCACATAAATTAGATATGGAAAAGTCATCTGAAGTCAAGACAGTCATTATTCAAAAGCATCAGGTTAAAAGTGAACACACACAAAAATCAAAACCCAGCAAAATATCAATATTAAAACAGGATCATGAATGATTTTATTTTTTTACTTTTTACTTGTTCATTTTTTAAAACTCTTCTATAAAAAGCATGTATCATTTTTTATAGTAAAATTGTTTTTAAAATCTTTTGGAAAATGCTCAAAATAAACTGTCAGTGAAGAGGTAAAAATATAATATTATATGTTCCATATGGTACCTATTATGGAAGAAAAAGTGTATACTTGGGGAGGGTCTACATATCGGGGGAAAAAAACTAGAAGGCAATATATAAAAATATTCTTGGTTTCTCTGGTTGGTGAAATTAGCAGTAGTTTTAGTGGCCTTAATTATTTTCTATATTTTCTAATTTCTTTATGATGATCTAGTATTACTTTAAAAAAATAACTTCCTTTTGGATTCATGAACCATAGAATTTAATCATTTAAATTGTACAATTGTTTTTAGACAGTCACAAAACCAAGCAACTATTACTGTAATCAACTTTAGAATATTTTCACCACCTCAAAAGAAAACCTGGATCCATTTGCAGTTCGTCATTACCTCCTCTTCCTAGCTCCTGGCAACCTCCAATCTATTTTCTGTCTCTACAGATTTGCCTTTTCTGGATATTTCACAAACACATTGTTGTTCAGTTGCTAAGTCATGTCCAACTCTTTTGCAACCACATGGACTGTAGCCCACCAGGCTCCTTTGTCTATGAAATTCTCCAGGCAAGAATTCTGGAGGCGGGTTGTCATTTCCTCCTCCAAGGGATCTTCCTGACCCAGGGACCGAACCTGCATCTCCTGCATTGGCAGCTGGATGGATTCCTTACCACTGAGCCACCTGGGAAGCCATATAAATAGGATCATATAATATGTGGTCTTTTGTGAATGACTTCTTTTATTTAGCATAATGTTTTCAAGGTTCATTCATGTTATAGCATGTATTAATATTTTATTTCTTTTTGTCACCAAGCATTATTCCCTTGTTTGGATAGAGTACATTTTGTTTATCCACTTACAAGCTGTCATTTGCTTCCATTTTGAGGCTATTCTGAATGATGCCGCTAGGAAGGTTCGTGTACATGTTTTGCATACACATATGTTTCTAAATCCCTTGGATATACAACAAGGAGTGGAACCACCCAGTTATTTGGTAACTCCACATTTAGCTTTATGAGGAACCATCAAACTGTGCTTCAAAGCAGCTGCATCATTTTATGTTCCCACCAGGAATGGAGGAGAGCTGTAATTTTTCCACATCATTGTCAACGCATGCTATTGCCCATCTTTTTGATTACAGCTATCCTAGTGGGTTTGAAGTGAGAGCTCATTATGGATTTGATTTGCATTTCTGTGATGGCTAATGATGTTTAGCATCTTGCAGGAACTTACTCTTCTTTGGCGAAGTGTTCAGATCTTTTGCCCATTTTTAAATTGGGCTATTTATCTTTTTATGATTCAGTTGTGGGAGTTTTAAAAAATACATTCTAAATACAAATCTCTTATCAGATATATGACTTACAAAATGTTTTGTGTTAATGTGCAAAGAGGAAAAAGTACTCCCATCTCCTCCAAAAATTCAATTAGCAAACACTGTGATCATGGGATGAAACACAGTAATAACGACTGTAAAACAACCTAAATATGTGAGCAGCATTTTATGATGTTCAACCTAATCCTTACATGCATGGTAATAACAGGCCTTTTAAGTCAAGAATCAGAGGCCAGCAAAGGTAAAGTGACTTACTCCAAGTTTCTCCTGATTTAAGTTATTTTTCTATGTGTCATCTGTCTTATTTGTTTTAAAGTTCTCTCCCTGTGTTGTTTTCAAATTTGTGAGCAAGATGTCTTCATTCTTTTCAGAATAAGGCAGGTATGTTTATGCCAGAATTCCTTTAAGTCTCATAGCTATGTAGGATGCGGCTGCTGCTGCTAAGTCACTTCAGTCGTGTCTGACTCTGTGACCCCATAGATGGCAGCCCACCAGGCTCCCCCATCCCTGGGATTCTCCAGGCAAGAACACTGGAGTGGGTTGCCATTTCCTTCTCAAAGTGAAAAGTGAAAAAGTAACACCCAAGTCTCTGAGTCCCTGCTTCAGGCCTTTCTCAACTGTGAGAATACCCATCCCAACTCCGCAGTGTGAACAGAGATCTGCGAAGGATGACAAGACAAAGCGGGAATGAGCATGAGCCAAACAACCCAGGTCGGTGGTGTCAGTTTCCTATGACTATCACAACAAATTACCACAACATCCGTGGCTTAAAGCAATAGCAATTTATTCTCTCACAGTTCTGCAGATAAGAAAACAGGCTGAAACCAGTTGAAGCTGCATGAAAATCAAGGTGTTGGCAGAGCCACAGTCCCTCAGGGAGGCTCTGGAAGAGAAGCAGTCCCTTGCCTCTTCTATAGATAGATGCTGGTGCTCCTGGTGTTCCTTGGCTTGTGGCCCCACCACTGACTCCGTTGTTGCCTCTGGGGTCACGCTGCCTTCTCTTCTTGTGCCTGAAATCTCCTCTGCCCACCTCCCCTTACAAGGACACTTGTGATTATGTGTACTTCCAACTCCCAGGATCCAGGATGATCTCCCCATCTCAAGGTATTTTTTTTTAATATTTCTTTTTGGTTGCTCTGAACCTTCACTGCTGCACGCAGGCTTTCTCCAGTTATGGTGAGCAGGGGCCACTCTTCATCGCAGTGCGCAGGCTTCTCACTGAGGTGGCTTCTCTAGAGCACGGGCTCTAAGGTGTGTGAGCTTCAGTGCTTGTGGCACACAAGCTCAGCTGGCCCACAGCATGTGGAATCTTCCCAGGTCAGGGATCAAACCCGTGTCCCCTGCATTGCCGGACATATTCCTATCCACTGTGCCACTGTCCCACCAAGGAAGTCCCGGTACAAAATGTTTGCCATGTAAGGTGACCTTCCAGGTTCTGGGGACCAGGACATGATCAATGAAAATCCAAGGACCATTACTTAGCTGGAGGCAGGAGGTTTTACAAGACCCAAGAACAAAGTCCCAAAGCTGTAAGGGGCAACTTCCACTGTCTTCCTTTCTTTATACTCACAGGGCAGTTGTTTCACAAAAACTGCTCTAATAGCTATGGTCTTGCTATTCCAGCCCAGTACTGCTAAAAGTCACCATCTTAGTTACCTGATCAAGTAGCTTCAATTACTTTTTGAGAACAATTTTATACAGAGGAAAACACTATCAAAGATTCAAATTTGTTATAATATTAATTTAAAAAAACAGGAAGAAAAAAGAGAAATTGAATAATACCTCAAAGTTGTTTACTGATATATGATATAAATCTAACATTAAAAGAGGAACTAGACATTTAATATTAAGTCACTCCTCAGCTACTCAAAAATAACTGAAATGTGCAGTGCAGTCATAAATTGTACACATGATATACAAGGCTTAATGTACCGGCAACTTCTTTCCTCTTAAACTAGATAGTAAATATTGTTTAGTCACTCAGTTCTGTCCAACTCTCCTGCCTGTAGCTTCTCCATGGGATTTCCCAGGCAAGAATACTGCAGTGGGCTGCCATTTCTTTCTCCATGATAGTGAGTATGTGGGCATTTCTATCCCTGTCCTTTGTAGGCCTGTAATATCTTTCCAATATTACTTCACAGTTTTTAAGCATTAAAAAAGAAAAACAGGTACAACGTAACCTTCCTCCACAAAGCATCCAGTGCACCAAGCTTCATGTCACTGCCTACTATTACATCAGTAATCCTGCCAAATGCCATTGCCAAAATCTATAAACCAGCCAACTCTTTGTTTGGGGGGGGGGGGGGGGGGGGGCGGGAAACTCCTGCTTCCTTATTAACTCTTTAGGGAAGTGGAGAAAAGGTAGTGAAAATGGGAAGGTCTCTGACCAACTAGGAAACAGCCCAGCTGATGAAGTTTCCCGACCTTCACATCCGTTGCCCTACAGTTTCTATTTTTTGATACAGAAAGATTTTTTCACTATTTACTAAGATTAAGTTATTCATCTTCCAGATGGATTTTGCTGGCTGGATGTTAAGTGCCGCAGTTCTCCCTTTCTTGACACAGGCAACTTGGCCTCAAAAGAAAGATATGTTTCTGAAATACTTATAAAGTTGCTTTTAGTAGATGAAAATTGTACTTTCTGGTTGCCTTAAACTGTATTTTCAGAGATTTATTCTTAAGGAAAAAGTCTAGCTCCAAGAAAAATTTATGCTTATATTCAAAGCACACTTTCCTTTCTGATACACAGGAGAAAAAATTTCTACCATAGTTTATTAGAACGGTTTAAAAAAAAAAAAAAAGCCCCAAGGACGTGTGTTAGACAGCAGACAAGCCATGAACAGACATGAAGATTCTGATCCCTAATTCTGAACCTCTTCCATTGGACATCTTCCATGCTAAATGATGGCTTCAGCAAGGGTAATTCCATCTGTATCAAATAAGTCCCAGATCCTCTGCTCTAGACTTGTGATTTTTTCTATCTTTACAAAGTAGATTTTAAACTTATACTTGAAAAATGGCAAAAATTAAAATCTCAGAATATTTGCAGGATTTTACTCAGATGTGTGTTATTCATTAAAGGTTCTCTAAATTGCATGTTCAATGTCTAGTCCTTGGTTGTTGGTGTTTTAATCGATCAGACATGTCTGACTCTTTGTGATCCCATGGACTGTTGTCCGGCCTGGCCCCTCAGTTCACAGGATTTCCCAGGCAAGAATACTGGAGTGGGCTGCCATTTCCTTTTTCCAGGGGATCTTCCTGACCCAAGGATTGAACCTCCATCTTCTGCATTGACAGGCAGGTTCTCTACCTCTGAGCCACCAGGGAAGCCCATCTAGTCCTTTACAGTGGAGTAAATATGGCTCTTAAACCACCAAAATACCAATTCTACGCTAGGCTTAATGAGAAACTTGTTCTGTCTCCATTCTCAGAAACCAAATAAGACTGACATGCAACCTGCAGAGCAACCCGGAGTAAAGCGACCACGCCCATCTCAGGCTCCTAAATAACTTGGGGTAGGTGTCCTTCGTCCCAGATTCAGTAATATTTGTACCCTCGCTTCTCAGAATATAGTAAGATTTGAGAACATGTACCCTTGTCAGGTTAAAGCAAGGAAAACCACAGTTTAAATTAATTTCAAATTTAACAGAGATGCCAGAATAAGAGCCTAAACTGCTCACCAAATCAAACTATCAATTTTTTGAAGCAAAATGAAAACAAAGCACCCCTAAATTAAGTGTGTGGGTCACGGAAGCCGCCAGTAGGTATTTTACTTCCATGTGAGTCTATCACTGAAGAGGCCAGGAGGCTTGAGACTCAGAATGAAGGGCCATTCTGTAATCTCCCTGGCAGCATTCAGGATAATGGGGAAGAAATAGCATGTCATTGTGACAGAAGAGAAAAAGTTTACAAATTCAGTTCAGAGCCAGTGGGCTAAAGACTTGCTGAGGAGGAATCATTTTGAGGTTATTACAGTACACTGTAATTCAAGCCATTTTAAGGCTCAACCCCCCAAGAAAAACGTGTGGCAGACCTGGCAATGAGAGCATGCCCACAGTCAGTCAATCAAATAGAACGGACGTTCTAGAAACCAGAGCACCTGAGATGGTTTGTTTGCATTCGAACATTAAGCTTAATGTGGGTGGGAAGGAGATATTTCTGTTTGGAAACAACGTAAAGCTATTGCTACTGCTGCTATTATTTTTAACCTTTATTTTGACCTGTAGTTCTTACTTCTTGTTACTCAAACCAATGACGCCTGAGGAAATACAGGCTACACAAAACTGAAACTATTTACCGTAAGTTAGGCAAGACCGATCCCATGCATGTGACTAACTGAAAGTCTCTTTTCTCCTGTGCGAGACATGAGCAAAGACCTGGATGAGCAATCCTGGGAATTCCCTGGCAGCCCAGTGGTTAGGACTCCATCCTTGCACTGCAAGGGGCCAGGATTCGATCCCTGGTTGGAGAACTAAGATCCCCACAAGCCTCCAAATGGCCAAGTTAAAAGAAAAAAAGAAAAAAGAAAAAGCCTACAGATGAGTGAATCGAAGATTAATGGGAAGAAAGAGCAAAACGAACCTAAGAAACAGAAACACCGAAATATGATTCCTGGACTAAATGTCTGAGCTGTAAATCCAGACAAGTACTTGGTGAAAGGTTGCTAAGAAGCATCTAGATGAGAAAACGACTGAGGCAGAAACTACAACTGAGAGGTTGACAATATGAAATGGAGCAGGTCATCTGGGCACAATCAACAAAACATCAAGGAAACAACAGACTGAGGGTAAACTCACAGGAATCTGATGAGAGTTCAGTGACCATCTATTAGTGACCTAATTAAAGAGTTACGTCGGGTTAGGTTAAGTAATGGGATTGAAAGTGAAAGGTTTAGTTGTTCAGTTGTGTTCAATTCTTTGCAACCCCATGGACTATCCAGTCTGCCAGGCTCCTCTGTCCATGGGATGTCCCAGGCAAGAATACTGGAGTGGGTTACCTTTCCCTTCTCCAGGGGATCTTCCCAACCCCAGGATTAAACCCAAGTCTCCTGCGTTGGCAGACAGATTCATTACCACTGAGCCACCAGCGAAGCCCTAAGTAATGGGATTACATATGCATAACATTTTGATGTACGTATCTTAAATCATTTATGACCCCCTGAGCTCTCATTAAAAGTTTTATACCGAGGTAGTTAACTGACTTTAAATTTGCCAAAAAGCCAGTGTCAGAAGAAATGTGCTCAAGAGAAACAAGTGTGCAATGCCCATGGCCCTAAAGCCAAAGTATTTAAGGTGTTTTTCCAATGCCAACCCACACAGCCATTCAATCTCTGAGGGCTGAACTTTGCTCTAAAAGGGCTACATTGAGACAGATCTCAATGGCTGGGCACTGAGTTCCACACTTTCTGGCTATATGTAATTACAAAATGTATCAAGGTCAACAAAGAATTATTTACAGTTTTCTTTTTAAAAGTCTCTATCAATTTATATTATTGTCTCATATGGAGATTACATAATGGAATGAATCTAATAATTTTAATGTGTTCTTAATAATATTATGAAGAGTTTTTTTTAAGACAAGTTTTACAAAAGTAAAGAAGAAAAAAAAAACCAAAATATAAGCTCTTAAGCAGGTTATTCATTGATATGGATTAAAAGTATGAGAAGAAAAAATTCAATTTGGTAAACATTTAGTTAAGCTTCCCTGGTGGCTCAGACGGTAAAGCGTCTGCTTGCAACGTGGGAGACCCGGGTTTGATCCCTGGGTCAGGAAGATCCCCTGGAGAAGGAAATGGTAACCCACTCTAGTACTCTTGCCTGGAAAATTCAATGGACTGAGGAGCCTGGTAGGCTACAGTCCATGGGGTCTCAAAGAGTCGGACATGACTGAGCAACTTCACTTTCACTTTCAAACGTTAAGTGCCTACTGTGTACGATACAGTTAGGTTTCCACTAATTTAAGAGTTTATACTTCATTAAGTCTAATTTTATGTATTTAACATTATTTAAATACTAATAATTGGAGAAGGAAATGGCAACCCACTCCAGTGTTCTTGCCTGGAGAATCCCAGGGACGGGGGAGCCTGGTGGGCTGCCGTCCATATATGGGGTCGCAGAGTCGGACACAACTGAAGCGACTTAGCAGCAGCAGCAGCAAATACTAATAGAAACAAATCTGAGTGTTTGCTTTTTAGCTAACTTATCACTTTGTCTACTAGGCCAAACACAGCTGGAACATAACAGGTATTTAGCAACTACTCTATTTTTGGAAGCTGACTAAGCCACTGAGACCCTTTTAACATTTCATCATGCATGCATTCTGGTTTAAAAAGTATGTTATTATAAAGAGATTCCAAGCATATTATTATTTATCCATGCGTGCTAAGTCGCTTCAGTTGTGTTCAAGTCTTTGCGACCATATGGACTGTATGTAGACTACCAGGCTCCTCTGTCCATGGGGTTCTCCAGGCAAGAATATGGAGTGGGTTGCCATTGTAAATCAGTACATTTCTGTGAATCTGATACTTCAGACAGCTGATAGGTTACATTTTGAAAAATCGTTTAATGCAGAAAATAACTTAATTGTTTGGAAAGGAAATTAAGAAGACAGACATTCATTCTATACCTGTTTTGTGACTAATATCATGCTAGGTTATTTTCATAAAATTCAATTCCTATATATCTATAAAAAAGAATTGACATTTCTGTTTACTACTGAAAACACAGAGGATAGAGAAATACCCAGGCCCACCAGACTATAACTTCCAGTTATTTCACATTACAAATCATATTTTAAAAATTAACTTGTTTCTCCATGGGACTAATCTAGAAGTAACTTTGAGAATGAATGAGAACTTGTGAGAATTATCAAAATCTTTACATGGTCACATTGTGCCCCAAATCTTTCACTGCCAATGCTTCTGCAGTTTAGGACTTTAAAAAAATGTAACTTTAGCATCATTTTTATCACCAAATCTAATCATACCCTATAAGTCCCATTTACACTGTAGTTCTAAGATGGTTCTTCTAAATACATAATGAGAAAAGAACAGAGGTAATTTTCTGAAAGATATATACAAACCCTTAATTCTTCCTTCACTTTTCTGGATATTTCAATATACAGAATATATTCAGAATTAAAATGTGTGCTTAATGTTTAATACCATGCATTGGTTTTTCTTTTCAAAGTAAACCATAGTCCAGAAAAAAAAGTTCTGAACAAGATGTTAGAGGCCCACTGTTACCCAAAATTACTTGACCATAGACCCCATTTTCAGCTACTACTGGGGACCTTTAAGTCCTACTGAACTTCATAAAAGCTAGGGAAATAAATGCTCCTCATTAGGCAGGCATTAAGTTAAATAAGTGACTGCATGAACTTAATGATGTGGAAAAGAACAAAATATAGAGGTATATGCTTCATCTTCAAAAACCTGGCAAAGAAATCCTTGTCATCAGTAATTTTTCTTTTCATAGTCCCCTCTTTCCATTTCCTCAGTATTTCTTACTATTTCCTTTAATAGATCTTCTACTGATTATCCATTTATCTTCTACTGAAGATCTATGATTAGAGGTAAATGGGACTAAATATGTAAAAGAAAATAGTGTATTTTGCCATGAAAATTTCATGATTATTTCATGAGCAAATATGGGGGGGGAAAGTTAAAATTTGCAATCTTCTATTTATATAATACACATGGAATATGTATCACTGAAAACTTCAAAGACCACAGAGAACTTACACATTTGAAATATTTTTCATTAAAAAAGAAAACAGTTGACAGAATTCTATCAAAGCAGTACTTGCTTTTTTCCCCACAGTAGCTCTCTGTGAATGACATACAGCCCTGGCAAATCTTTGCCACAGTCCAAGAAATCATCGTATTATTACTTTAGAAACCTTAAATGAACATACTACCATGGGAAAATATTATTATATATTAAAAATAAGTGGTAATAAACCGGGTGTACGTGCCGCCCCAGGCCACACAAGTGAGTCAGTGTTTAGAAGTGGGAATAGATTTCTTGAGGATGTCACCCAGTTCTCATCTCTAACTGCTAACCCTCCCTCTTCCATGAATATACAAGCTTTAAGTATACACCCACCTCCTTCACAGGTGCCAATCCTGGAAAATGGCATAGTGGGGGCCGTTCTCAAAACAAAGATATTTTAAGAAAGCATCCCATAATTGCCTGGCATTTGAAGGCACTAGGCTTTTAGTATTCTCTTCCTATTTCTCCCACCCCCTCGTCGTTTTTCTAGAGCTCTTTAATGCACTTTCTATACCTCAATTTCCCTACCTGACATTTCTGTTTACTCACCAACATGATTTTCCCCCAAGGAAATAAAAATGGTAATTTTATGCTTTTTCTTCAAATCTTCAAAAAATATGATTTCTCTTGGGCAGAGTATGCAATTTTAGTTTTTAGGAGAATACCCTGAAGACTTGTTTGCCAAGTTTATGTATTATAAACATAATCAAAATCATGTTTATTATGACATAATGATGCATAGATTTTAAATGTTGCTTGATATTATGAGAATATTTGAAAATTGCAAAAATTTTTTTTCTCCTTTAACTTCATGGTAAAACATGAATATGTTGGATAACAAATAATCACAAAACATTTTAAGATTATCTGCCCAGCAATTATCATAATATGAGCTCAAGGGAAGTAAGAAGAGCCCCAAATGGCACAATTACTGTACTCACAACACTTCTGTAGCTAATTCAATAGCTAAAAACAAATTCCAAATATAAATTCTGAATAACTGCAACATATTTTACAGTGTTAACAAATTCATATCATTTTTTGAGTATTTTTTAAATGATCAATTACATTACAAAGCCAATTTATTTTTGAACCACCTATGTAAAAACATGGACAACAGAGCCTCTCATTCTCTTTAAAGAATTCTTGCTCTTGTGCTATGACTTTATTAGATACAGTTTTAAATTCTTGCTTTTACACTAAATTCTTACCACTGCTTTGTTACATATAGTTTTAAAATGTGAAAGTAAAAAAATGATTAACTTAATTAAAATACAAGAGCAAAACTGTTAAACTGTCCACCCAGACAAACCCTGAATTCCCTCAGCACACAATTCTGCTAGCGTTATTCAGCACCAGTGAGCAAATGAAATCTGTGGAGAACAAGGAGGAATACCATCATAGCAATTCACAAACTTGTCACCTCAGAAATATACTGAAAATATTTCAAAAGAGTGAGATATGGATAGCAGAAACAATTTCTTCCCAGTCTGAGCTAAGTTACTTTGCTACATAAAGCTACAGCTTAGTATTAAAAAATGCAGACGATATAAGTAAAGACAGAGCCTTGCTAGGAATTACAGAATAGAATAAAACAGCTAGTTAACTCACCACACAGCCTTTTGCTAACAACTTCCATGCTTCTCTTTGTCTCAGGCCTCTGGCTTCCAGAGACAGATTACATGCTCTCTGACAGAATGATGACAAAAGGGCACACGGCGATCTCTTTTCTGCTCCTGCCACTAGAAGAAAACTGAACCACACCGCAGCCTCCAAGAATAAGTACTTCCTACGAGCATGCTCAGTATCTAATTTAAATGACTTGGTATTTCATGTCGGCATGTGACGGCCTACTTCCAAAGAAACTCTGAGAGCCGAAAATTCAATCAAAGATCATTAACTGCAATAAACTGAACAGAACCACCGAATGAATATTGATTTGTCTTTAGCTTCATGATTTTTGAGGTTCATTTAACTTGATGTGACTGGAAATGATTATTTCTATTATTCAAACAAGTCCTTAGGTTTCAATTATCACATTAGCTATGTCCACATGAGCACCCAAAATGCTGGAATGAACTGGAAACTTCAAGATATCCAGGATGTGATCCCCAAAATTAAATGTGACCACTGATGAATTAAGCAAACTATGAGCCATTCATATTTCACTTTCTAACCTCTCATTCTGTCCTCTTGTCTATTCCCTAAATAAAATCATCTACGAACTTATCTAGCACTATTTTCATTTCTGCTTTGGAAATGTTAGTAAATATCAGTAAGCTGGAATGGTCAGCATCTGTATTCAAACTACAGCAGATAAGATTTTCTCACCTACAGATTATACATTACATAACAGACTACATGCTTATATAAAACAGGCCTCACCCAAATGTTGATAGAACTTTAAATAGGACTTAAAAAAATTTTTCCCCACATTTTCAAGAACAATTTTTACCAAAATGCCACACAACTATACACACAGAAATCACCCAAATAGTTCATGTATGTATGTTTATGTCACCAAATAACTCATTTGCCCGGTTTGCTGAGTAAGTTGCTGCAAAGACCATGCAGTTCTACATGATGGAAATATGGTCAAGAAGCTTATCCCCTGCTCACTGTGACCATTTCAGTCTCCCAGACACAGAAACCTAGCAAGCAGATACAACCCAATCAAACCAACCAGACGATTCTTGAATGCCCACTTCCCATTTTCACCCTGGGCAGACAAGCAAAATTAGAAGTGCCTATACACTTGACATACAGCCACCCTGGGAAAGCAAACCACTGGCAGAGTGGGGCTGGCCTGTCTTGCAATGGGCCCCTGAGCTAAGGTATGATTTCCCTTCCTTCACAGTCCTTTTTGGTTACTCCCACCACTTCCTGATTGTAAACTGCCCTGTCTACCTCCCAACACACAAAGGTCTCATTTTGTGAACAGGAGCCTTGCCTCCCTCCAACCCCCACCCCCAAATTGACGTGGAAGGCCTGGGAAAGTGAGAAGGCAGAGGAAACAGACAGACTCCATGGCAGTAGCTGAGGTAAGGTCCCTCATACATAGTGGGACAAGATTTTTAAAGGTTCAGAGAGGTTATATAAAATAAAACATTAAAGTTGAAAAAAAAAATCATAGGGAACAGTTTATGGAACCACATGTAATTCCAATGTTGTTTTTCTATAGTTGCTCAGTCGTGTCTGACTCTCTACAACTCCATGGACTATTGCCCATCAGGCTCTTCTCTCCATGGGATTTCCCAGGCAAGAATCCTGGAATGGGTTGCCATTTCCTTTTCCAGGAGATCTTCCCAGACCAAGTATCGAACCCACATCTCCTGCACTGACAGGCGGATTCTCTACTAATAAGTCACCAGGGAAACTCCTGTAATTCCAGTACCTTTCTAGGAAATAAAGGTGTTAAGTTCAAAGAAAACTGCCAACACACCAGTTTCTTTGGCATTCTACCAAAGCAACTCATTCTTACTGTCAAGGAAAATTCAGTAGGTACAACTGCAAGGTCTGTGGGTCTACATAAACATTCTATCTTTAATGAAAAAGCACAGGAAGTAAAGGAACACAGAACAAAAGCAAATTATCAAGAAGTGTCAATATGCCTACGTTTCGTGTAATGTTACATCTACTAAGTTTTATGCATTGTACATGTCAGGGTGGGTGAGGACACTGTAGAAAGAGGAAGTTACCTAAAATACTCAAGGAAAGCTCTCTGTGATTGCTGAATGAGAAAAAATTCTTCACTGAAAACTAGCAAACAAACAAAAATCAATATATGAGACAGGGTACAACGCAATACAGAGTGGAGATAAAAAACGAGGACTGTCTTTCTCTCCAGCAGAGATTAGAGACAATGAGGCAAGAGAACCAATAACTAAGATCAGATCACCATGGCAGAAGAGAGGTGCCTTCATGTTCTGGAGTGTCTGGAGCGCAGACAGAAAGAATTCTGAGAAGGGAAATTTAGAACAGGTTTTGCAAGGGGGTGAACTTCTTAGATAAATACCAAGGCTCTGGATCAGAAAGGAGAGGGAAGAAGAGGGAACAGCCAGCTCGGGGACGGGGAAGGACAGCAGCGTGTGTGTGTGGTCGCTTCAGTTGTGTCCGACTCTTTGAGACCCCGTGGACTGTAGCCCGCCAGGCTCCTCTGTCCATGGGATTCTCCAGGCAAGAATACTGGAGTGGGTTGCCATTCACTCCTCCAGGCGATCTCCCCAACCTGGGGATCGAACCCATGTCTGTTATGTCCACCTGCATTGGCAGGTGGGTTATTTACCCTGGGAACTGGTATGGGGATCAGAAAGGGTCAACATTTGATGAGAGAAGAGGAAAAAGAAGTAATTATTCTGGGATGGTATTAACACTTGGCAACTTAATAATGGCAAGGAGCATTCTATACAGTCCATGGAATTCTCCAGGCCAGAATACAGGAGTGGGTAGCCTTTCCCTTCTCCAGGGGATCTTCCCAACCCAGGAATCGAACCCTGGTCTCCTGAATTGCAGGCGGATTCTTTACCAACTGAGCTGTCAGGGAAGCCGAAAGGAGCATTCGACACCCTGCATAATGGAAGCACTGGGGTCATGTAATGTGTTAAAAAGCAGAATGAAGCAGTCAACTTTGGAAAGACAGGCAGATACAAAAAAGGGGGGGAGGGGGTGAAAAAGGCATTTTTTTCCCAGCACATGTATATACCTTTTCAAATGTACTTTTTTAATTCTGCCATATCACTGAATAGCTTCTTCAATCTGAATTTCCTCACTCCTGCACATTCAACCTCAGCATTCTGATTTAAATCTGAGGTCCTCTTGTAATTACCTGTATCCTTTGATTTTCACCTAGCAGTCCTGTAATTTTTTCTTCCTTTAAATCTGTCTCATCACTCAGTTTTTAATTGACTTATTACCCTTTCTCTCCCTACAAAACATGATAAAAAGTTTCCCAAATGCTACCCTAAAAAGAATGGATGAATCTGTAAAAGTTCAACAAAAGATAGAACCTATTTCCATGACGAGTGAGGAATAACCTCTGAAGACTGTACACAGTCAGGGTGTATTTCACCGCATGTACACATGTGAGGTTGGATGGACCTGTGTAGTAAACACACCTGGCATTCATTCCTAACCACAGGGAGGGAAGGACAGGAGGGACAATGGAGATCAACACACGAGCCCTTTATTGCAATTTGTCTCCCTTTTTTTTAAACCAGAGGGTCATATCAGAATCATTTCAGGAGCTAAAAACACACTCAAACACATGCACCCAGGGTCCAGAAATTTTTCATTCTTAACATATTTAGTACTGGGGGCGGGGCAGACATGAAGATGATGCTCCCTACATGATTTTGAGGTTCCCCTGGCTAACAGCCACTGTCTGAAGTACCCAGGAGTTTACAGGGTGCTAAATGTTAGTCACTCTGTCATGTCTGACTCTTTGTGATCCTATGGACTGTAGTCTGCCAGGCTCCTCTGTCCGTGGAATTCTCCGGGCAAGAATACTGAAGTGGGTAACCATTCCCTTCTCCAGGGGATCTTCCCAACCCAGGGATCGAATTAGGTGAGAATTAGAGAGAGATTCAAGGATTCTCTTGATTCAAGATTCAAGATACAAGGAGTACAATAAGGGAAGGAATGGAAAGAAAATAGTAAGTTTGAAAAAAGTTAAGGAAAGGATCTACAGGATAGGGTGTACGAATGGATGGAGGGGGTCAAATAGATAAAAAACTAGATAGAGCACAACTACAAGGATTCTGGGGAAAGTGGGTATGGTGTGGTAACTGACTAAGCCAGAGAAGAAGATGCAAAAGACAGGTGGAAGGATTGCCTCTCAGGGGAGGGTGAACCCAGCAGGAGAGAGGACAGGAAGGAGAGTTAGTTCAGTGTGAAACACGGGGAAGTGAGTGTCCTGACAGCTACCTGGTATATCTACTATTGGCTGATAGAAATACACGTCTGGGGTTCAAAACAGAGATCAAGGTCAAAGACACAAATCTACAGAAGAAGAAGAAGAAGAAGAAGAAGAAGGGAAACTGGATAAAGAACCTGAGAAGGGAGATGAGAATGGGAGAACCACTCATGGAGGAAATAATGAGGCGGGGTAATAAGGGGGCATGGGCTTCCCTAGAGACTCAGACAAAGAAGAATCTGCCTGCAATACAGGATATCTGGGTTCGATCCCCGGGTCAGGAAGATACCCTGAAGAGGGAAATGGCAACCCACTCCAGTATTCTTGCCTGGAGAATCCCATGGACAAAGGAGCCTGGCAGGCTACAGTCCATGGGATCACAGAGAGTCGGACACGACTGAGCATCTAACACTTTCACTTTTTTTCAATATGGAGGGATCCAAGGAAGGGAACTTCAAGAAGGTGGCCAGACTGTCAAGGACAGAAGAGTCTGTAGAGTCATGACTAGGAAAGGTCAACAGATTTATCATAGAACATCACCACAAACCCCATGAACACTGTTTTAATAGTACTGTAGGATTCAAAGTCAGCTTAGGAAAGGCTCAGGTGGGCCTAAGTCCTGAAGAGACTTAATAACAAGTTTTTATTAAGGGCTTACTTTTTGCCAGACAAGGCACTACAAACTTTACAAGGGCTGTATCATTTGCCCTTGCAATGACCTTACTCTAAAATCTCAAATAGAGATGAAAAAATGAAGGCAAAGAGGTTTGTTAATTGTCTTTCCCAGGCCCACACAGCTGGAAAGTGGTACTGCTGTGCTATGATCCCTCGTTGGGTGTGTCCACCAGAACTTTGTTCTACTAACTCAACTGTTAGGATGCTTGAAAAAAAAATTTTTTTTTTTTTTAAAAAGGCAACAAATAACACCTACAGGATGTTAAAAACATAGTTTCATGTAACATTCACAACATCCCAATGCAACAGATCTGATTATAATTCTACAGATCTATATTCTACAGATCTGGAGACTGAGGCTCAAAAGACTTAGCCAATGTCACAGATAAACAGTACTAGAATTTAGATCCGGATTTTGGACCCCCAAACCCACAGTCTGAATGAGTTCTAAAGAGCAGTAAGCTTATGAAGGAGGTAGAATTATTTAAAAAAAGAATTTTCAGTAGCTGAGGCAATGTGGAAAGACCTGGCAGAAGAGAGGAGAGTAACTGTGAAGATAAGAACTGATAGCAAAGGGAGAAGCAAGGACCATGAGGCGAGGAGGACTGAATCAGGTTCTGTTCAGTTTTACTTAAGTTAGATTTACATTCATAAATGTCATATCGGGTAAGTGCACAATTCAATGACTTTTAATAAGTTTATAAGCCACGCAACTATTACCACATCCACTTTCTTTTATTTTACAAAAAAAATTTATTTATTTATTTGGCCATACCACAAACTATGTGGGGTCTTACTTCCCCAACCTGGGATTGAACTCTTGGCCTTGTGGTGGGAGCACAGAGTTTTAACCACTGGGTTGCCAAGAAAGTTCCTGCATCCACTTTTAGAATATTTCCATCACCTCTAAAAATTTCCTCATGCCTCATTTGCAGTAAGGCCCCAGCTCCATCCCCAGCCCCAAGCAACACCTCAAGTTAGAAACAGCCATGGGCACCAGTCACCACTTCCTTCTTTGGGACAAACTGATAACAAAACACAAACAGTCTATACATCATGTTGGTAAAAGATTCCTATTTATGTTTTACTGCATTCCTATTCAGAGATCATCAGAGGGGGAAAAAAAAAAGCAGAAGCACTGTGATTTTTTAAAATATGCAATCCTGGTAACTAATACAATCAGGATTTTTTCCAAATAGATAGCAAGAAAGTGAGACCAGGCAATATACAATGAGGAAAAAAAAAAGTAACAGAAAGAATCTCTACAAAATCTGGGCCATTTATCTCCAAAAGCCTTTGGTAAAAGAATACCTTCTGTACAATAATTTCTTACTGTCTGACAAAAGAATTGTAAATTTTAAAGCATGTTTTCATAAAATAAACTTAAATATCCCAGTGACTTTTACTGCTTTGATAAACCCTTAGCATCTACTTAGCATGTGGCAAGATAATGAATAGACCTAATTATACATTATTTTGGCATTCAAGCTGTCTCCTGCTATAGACAGTGCTTAAGACTATAAGGAAGTCTCTTGTGCTTTACTAGAAAAACAAAAGCAAGCGCAAAATTTTGCTTCTAAATAAAGATGTAAGAGAAAAACATTTTTTAAAATATTGTATTTTGTTAAAAAAAAAAAGGAGAAAATGAGGGTGGGGCAGAACTGTTTCCTGCTTTCTACTAAGAGATAGAAGAGTAAGTATTTTTTAGTAACTCCTGCCCAAAATCAGAAAAGTCTATTTCTTTCCATACTGCCTAAAGACTCATAGTCAATTAGTTATAACATTACCTTAACTACCACAGAAATGTATAACTTCAAAATAAACCAATTTGTTCCCTTTGTTCATTCATTCACTCTGCAAATATTCACTTATTTAGGCGGCGCTGGGTCTCGTTGCAATGCATGGGTTCTCTAGTTCTGATGCACGGGCTTAGTTGCTTTGTCGCATGTGGGATCTTAGTTCCCTGACCAGGGATGGAACCCACGTCCCCTGCATTAGAAGATAGATTCTTAACCACAGCACCATAAGGGAAATCCCCCCATATTTATTTTTAATTATATTTTTATTTGATAGATTTGACTTATTTGTAAATTTACACTGCACGGCATGTTATTTTGATACAGGCACACATTGTACCATGATTTCCACTGAGGCAATACTTATCAACTCACACCATTACAGTGCAATATTATTGTCTAGATTCATTATACTCACAAATATCTATGGAGCATCAACTCTGCAGACGCTGTGCTACATAGCAGGGACAAGCAGTAAACAGGCCTGTGCTCTCAGAGAACTTACATTCCCATGGGAAAGAAACTCAATGTGTAAAGAACGTACCGTATTCCCTCACGATCCAGAGAACTGGTTCCTGAATTCCCCATGGACACCAAAATCTGTGGATGTTCAAGTACCTTATATAAAATGGTGCTTTAAATCATCTCTAGATTATTTATACTGCTTAATATAAAGTTATGGTTGTTCAGCCACTAAGCAGTGTCTGACTCTCTGCGACCCCATGGACTGCAGCATGCCAGGCTTCCCTGCCCTTCGCTATCTCCTAGAGTTTTCTCAAACTCATATCCATTGAGTCAGTGATGCCATCCAACCATCTCATCCTTTGTCGACCCCTTCTCCTGCCTTCAATTATTCCCAGCAACAGGGTCCTTTCCAATGAGTCAGCTCTTTGCATCAGGAGGCCAAAGTGTTGGAGCTTCAACTTCAGGAACAGTCCTTCCAATGAATATTCAGGGTTGATTTCCTTTAGGATTGACTGGTTTGATCTCCTTGTAAATGCTATGTAAATAGCTGCTGGTGCAAGACAAATTTAAGAGTTGTGTGTTTTGGAACTTTCTGGGATTTTTTCCCTGAATATTTTCGATCCATGGTTGGTTGAATCTGAGGACGCAAAATTGTGGATATGGAGGGCTGACTACAAGAGAGTGGGAGAGGGTTATGCCATGAACTAAGATAAGTGACTGAGTGAAGGATGGCTGGTCAAGCAAAGTCTCGAGGAGGTGACATTCAAGCACTGGCTTAAATAATGGCAGAAAAGAGGGGAAGGAAATTCAGAGAGAGTGGACAGTGTGAATGTTCCAAGGCCCAACATAGCTAAAGAGAAGAAAGAAGGCCCCAGGGACTAAAGTGTGATAAGTGAGGGGGAAAGCTGAGAGATGAGGCGTGAGCTGTCACAGATCCACTGGTGCTGGACTTATGAGCCCGAGAAGGGACTCTGGATTTTAGTCTATGTGCTATGGAAAGTCACTCCAAGCCTGTGATGTGAGGTGATCTGTGTACATTTTAAGAAGACACCTTTGGCTACAGCGTGGAAAATGGGTGGTAAAGGGTCAAGAGAAGGAGCGGGAACAGCTGAGAGGCCACTGGAATTGTGGGGGTGAGAGGTGATGGCCAGACAGCTGGGGGGTGGGAAATACTGGGGTGCTATCTGGGATGGGGAAGTGCCAACAGAGCTTACTGACAGAGCGGAGGTTGGGGGTCAGGGGGGAAGTGAAGGAAAGACAGAAATGCAGGAGAGTGCAGCACTGGCATTTTTTCCCTGATTGTGTCTGTTAGATGATACGTCCTGGGGTCAGTGGATGGAGAGGTGAGCAAAGGTCTGGCTGGAGATGAGGGTTTATGAGTGACCGGCGCATGGTGTGCAGAGGGCCCTGGAAGTGAATGAAGTGACACGGGACAGATGCCATGCCTTCGTGAATCCACAACGCCTACTGCAGACGCCTGAGATACTGGTGAAAAGGCCACAACCTTACCCTCGCGGAGCTCATACTCTAAAGAAGGCAAACACAACCTAAAGAACAAGTACACTGTGTGGTATGACAGGGCCTTTCCAGGTGCCTCAGCGGTAAAGAATCGGCCTGCCAAGCAGGAGAACTGGGTTAGATCCCCGGGTCAGGAAGATTCCCTGGAGGAGGACATGGCAACCCACTCCAGTATTTTTGCCTGGACAATCCCGTGGACATAGGAGCCTGGCGGGCTACAGTCCATGGGGTCGCAAAGAGGCACAACTGAGGCAATTTAGCAGACACACGTGGTATGATAGAAGTGTAAGTGCTATGAAAAAAGAAAAAGTAGAGGAACTGGGAGTGTGGCTAGCATGATGGAGCTAAATGGGGGTCAAAGTGAGCCTCATGTAAAACATGAGGCGTGCATGAAGGGCCAGGCAGACAGAGCGGGCAGCACTAAGGCGCCTAAGACCTAAAATAAGGATCACTGGCATATCTGAAGGATGGCAGGGCGACCAGGGCGACTGCAGCAGAAGGAGCCAGCAAGGAGTGTCCAGAAAGGCAGCCTGAAACCCAGACGCACGTGACCTCACAGAAGCCAGGGGGGGGGAAAGGGTGTCACGGGCCGACTACCCCGAATGCTGCCAAGGGGATGAGTAAGATGAGAAAGAAGAGATTCTTAACGCTGGAAGTGCAGTGCGGAACCAGCAGAGAAGGGAGCTGTCTCTACGGAAGGGCAGGGCAGGAGGTCTAGGTGGCAGGGGGCATATTTACTTCTAATAGTAGTAAAACAGGTCCTGGGGACCTAACCAAGGATTTAAACATTTTAATAATGTCAACATCATCAATCAACTTTGGACTACAAAAAGCTCATTTTGCGTATTTTCTCATTCTATTATAAACCACTCAAAAATCACCATCCTATTTCTCAAAAAATAAAAATGAAAAAACAAAACAAACAAACAGAGAAAAAAGCAGCTAAAAATTCAGAGAAAAAAGCCAGAGAAAAGCCAGAGAAGCAGCTTCAGTAGCAACATAGTACCAATGGACTAAGAATCATCCCAGGTATTGTGGATGTATCAAGGATCGTATTCGTACAGAATACTTGCAGATAGGTCTTACCATCCACATCCTGTATAAGGGGAAAAAATGAAACACACAGAGATTGCCCACAGTTTAACTGCCAGGAAATTGAGGGAAAGTGTTAGAAGGAATCCATGTTTTCTCTCCTCTGCCCTCCTGCTGTCCCTCTTCTATTGGAAAAAGTCAAAGTGTCAGTTGCTCAGTCGTGTCCACCTGTTTGTGACCCCATCGACTATAGCCCACCAGGCTCCTCTATCCATGGGATTCTCCAGGCAAGAATACTGGAGTGGGTTGCCATGCCCTTCTACTTATATGTACCTAAAACAACAGGCAAACAGGGTAGGTTTTCTTCCTGCTTTGTAAGACCTACTTGCTAGTTACATATTTTAAAAGTTTTCACTTTACTTTTTCTCCTTCTTCCCTCCTATTCATCCATCCATCCACCCCTCTCTTCTTTCATTTAAAAATATGTACCAGTGTCTACTATATACAATAAGACACTCTGTATACAAAGTCCTAGTGCATTTTAGAAAAGTTTGTTTTCTAAAATAAAATATCTTCCAAAATAAGCATCACTTCTATAGAAAAAATATAATTAACCAGTATATCAACAATGATGATAAACTGTGTTCTTCATTACTAACTCACTAAAATGACACTGGGAATTAGGTTAGTTATTTTAATGTTCTTTCGGAAAAATTTTACATCTTGTTTGTGACTCAAACACTACATACATTTAACAACACATATGATTTTACAGTCTAATGACCTCTGACAAACTCTCAAATCACCTGTCTGTGGTATTTTAAAACATGTGCTTGAAATAGCAGATCTCTAAAAAAATTTAAATCAGAATTGACATATAAAATGTAATCTGTTGATAAATGAGCAAAGACAGAGACTTTTCAAGGAGTTTAAGAAGGGGTTGACAAGGTCCCATGACACAGAAACAAAATTCTGGTTTCAGGAAATTAGACTCAAGGTCATGGAAAAGATGTGACTGTTGTTTTCGAAAAATCATCTAGACGCATAGATACACTTGAGTCATCTCAATCAGTATAGGTAAGGCAAACACCAGATGTTCATTAGGCAAAGTTACATAAACAGCAACAAAGACAGAAAACAAGATGCCAAGAGCCAAGAGGATACCCAACAGGAATGGCTGCTAAGTTAAAGTGTTAGTTTCTAAAACTGTGGAACAGGTCATGCGCCTGTTAAAAAGAACAGGGCACGGGACTTCCCCGGTGGTCCAACGGCTAAGACTGTGCTTCCCAATCCAGGAGACCCGGGTTTAATCCCTGACTGGGAACTAGATCCCACATACCACAACTAAGACCCTGAGCAGCAAAATAAATAAAAGTTCTAAAAAGAAACAAAAACCAAAAACCTAAAAAGAACTGGGCAAAACAGTGTGCCCCGTCCTGGCAGGTGTCCGGTACACGTATCGATCCATCATTCCAGAAGCAGGTGATGAGCACAGTGAATGTTGGCAGCCCGGGTGATGTGACTTTCATGGTTTACCCTGTTTCCCATGGCATCTATCACTTAAACAATTACAAAGAAAAAAGGAAACCAGAAATGGAAGAAGAGATGGGAAGAAGGGAAATGGAAAGGAGAACACGAGGAGCCAGAACAAGGTGACAGGTACGTGGCTGAGCAGTGTGGGATGGAGAGGTCCAGAGACGCCCCTAGATGCAAGCCCTACTCTTGCTACTCAATGTGGGCAAGTTAACCAAGCTTCAGTTTACTCGTGTGCTGAGTGAGGGTTAATGCTGCTGCTTCTCCTATGGAGTTATTGTGAACATTAAAGGAGCTAATTTTTACAATGTGCCTGGCAAAGTGCCTGGCTAAGTGTTTGCTGTTGTTTAGTTGCTTAGTCATGTCCAACTCTTTTGTGACCCCATGGACTGTAGCCCACCAGGCTCCTCTGTCCATGGGATTTCCCAGGCAAGGAGTGGGTTTCCATTTCCTACTCCAGGGGATCTTCCCAACCCAGGGATCAAACTCCAGCCTCCTGCATTGGCAGGCGGATTCTTTACCACTGGCCAAGTGTAAGTTCCTAATAAACTCAGTTCAATTCAGTCACCCAGTCATGTCTGACTTTTTGCGACCCCATGGACTGCAGCACGCCAGGCTTCCCTGTCCTTCACCAACTCCCAGAGCTTGCTCAGACTCATGTCCATCTAGTCGGTGATGCCATCCAACCATCTCATCCTCTGTCATCCCCTTCTCCTCCAGCCTTCAATCTTTCCCAGCATCAGGGGCTTTTCCAATGAGTCAGTCTTTCACATCAGGTGACCAAAGTACTGGAGTTTCAGCTTGAGCATCAGTCCTTCTAATGAATATTCAGGACTGATTTCTTTGAGGGTGGACTGGGTGGATCTCCTTGCTGTCCAAGGGACTTTCCCAGAGTCTTCTCCAACACCACAGTTCAAAAGCATCAATTCTTCGGTGCTCAGCTTTCTTCACAGTCCAACTCTCACATCCATACATGACTACTGGAAAAACCATAGCTTTGACTAGATGGACCTTTGTTGGCAAAGTAATGTCTCTGCTTTTTAATATGCTGTCTAGGTTGGTCACAGCTTTTCTTCCAAGGAGCAAGCGTCTTTAATTTAATAGCTGCAGTTATCATCTGCAGTGATTTTGGAACCCCAAAAATAAAGTCTCTCACTAATAAACTAATAAAGTCTCTCCTAATAAACTGGTAGTTATTAATTTCAAGAATACTAAAATAACTTCACCTCTATGTCTTTTCTTCTTTATGTCATAATCTTAAAATGCTGTATTTGGTATAAATTATTTTCACTAGTTTAGAAAAGTAAACATTTTAATAATGACCATAAAGACAATCCAGTAGGAGAAGGAAGGCATGTGGCTGGTACTATCAGAAATACATCACATCTGGCGTTTCCTATTCTCCCTGCAGGTGAATACCTAGCATCTTGTCCTCAGTCATCTGACCCTGACCCCTCAACTTTGTGCTTCTTTCCCAGAAATTTCATTTTTCAATTTGTCTGCAGCATATGGTCTAAGATTAGTAAGTACCCGTATCTCATCAAGTCATCCTGCAGTAGATGGGTATTACTCGAGGACATACTGGTTGTTTTTTTGTTTTTTGTTTTTTTTTTTTGAGGGGAAAGGCATATTCTTAAGACTATATTTTCATTTTAAGAAAGGAAAAAGAAAGAAAAACTTCACCATAAACCAGAATAGATTTCAAAGTAAATAAAACAGTCTGCATTTTCCAATTCAGAGTAAGAAATTGATCGCAAATTTTAAATTGCTTTTTCACAATAACATAATCCAGTCAACATAATGTTTGCATTTATCTTCCCCCAGAAGCCCCATGTGAAGCTCATGGATTATCTTAATAAACAAAGTCTTTGCCTAATGAAACATTTTTCTTGTGAATCTTCCTATATTCAGTCCCTCTTCTAATTATTAAGACTTTTCTTCTAAAAAAGAATAGAAACACTTAACACTGTACCTTCATTCATGTTTAGAAGCTGACTTACATACTACGGTCCTTGGATTTATGCATCTAATCAACACTACAAAATCTAATCTTGCATTTAAAAGTCTAAAATCTAGAGCAGAGGTCAACAAATTTATTCTGCAAAGGTTAGCAGACAGTTTAGGCTTTGTGGACCACGCAAACTAGGTTACAATCTCTGTTGTTGTAGTGGAAAAGCAGTCATCAACAATATGTAAACAAATGGACATGACTGTGTGCCAATAAAACTTTACAAGAACAGCAGCAGGCTGGATTTGGTCCTAAGGCCACTGTTGCTATCTCCTCATTTAGAGCAGCAATTGAGTAAAATGTGCATGACCATCTTCTCATAGTATCTAGTCCTTTAAAGTTTAGTGACTCATGTCTCTGACCATCAACTGATGGGTCATTTTACTTACTTAATGATTAGGATTACTGACTTCACTAAATTATTTTCTATCCTTATTGATTCCATCTATATTCTTCCCAATATTTAACTAATTTTTCATAATTCTGCATTTTAAATACAACTTGTCTAATGATTCAGTATTTCCTCACGAATCACATTTTCTAAAATTTATCATTTTTATTCCTTTGGAATCTCACCAAGTTACCTGTGAAATGCAGAAATGTCAGCACTTCTCCGCAAATGAAAGGTCTTACAAAATTCAAAAATAAAAGCAGCATTTACATGTTTCCAATAGCAACCCACTCCAGTACCCTTGCCTGGAAAATCCCATGGACATGGAGCCTGGTAGGCTAAAGTCCATGGGGTCTCAAAGAGATGGACACAACTGAGTGACTTCACTTTCTTTCTTTTCCTATTAAAAAAAAAAAAACACCAAGGCAATGATTAACAAAGACAACCTTTTAAGGAATGACAGCCAGCCTCTAAGACAGCCAAGGATCCTCACCTCCTGGTACTCACACCTTTATCACCCCCTTCGGCGTCTGTCCTGGGTTCTAGGATGGCTTGCTTTGGACAAGACTAGCTGCCCATCGCGAGAGCCACATCGTGAAGCCACAGGGGATCCTCCGCATTTGATTAGGTTACAACTGAGCTTATTTTGTAGAACTCTTCTGGTTAGTGGAAGCTGCAGTTGATAAACAAGCATCTCCCGTCTTGCAACCGGATGGATTTAGACGGTGAGACTGCTATCAGTAACAAGCAATGTGGCTGCAGGGCAGTGACCACTACCGGCCGCGCTTGTTAACAGTACCTTGATACCTGCTGTGTGGACAGCTGTGCGCCAGACGATCAAGGTGGCTGGGTCTCCAGTCACACTGGCACACGACCCACAACAACAGTTAAACTGAAAAAACAACCCTTCCTTCACCTCTGCTCTTGTCTGTGTGAATCTCAGCATTTCCCAGGGCAGTATTTTTAAACCCTGTCTGACCTACTGGAGGACAATGAAAATGGAGCCGATAGGATGCTTTCTAACAGCACTTTTAAATAAAGAAATGAATTTGTATGTGAACAGTGGGTCATGCAATAGTATGTATTTCTTTTTTTAAAAAGATAACTTCATTTATTTTTGGCTGCACTGGGTCTTCATTGCCTTGAGGGCTTTCTCTAGTTACAGCCAAACGGGGCTACTCCCTAGCTGTGGGCCGAGGGCCTCTCACTGCAGTGGCAGGCTTCTCTTTTGTGGCACACAGGCTGAGTCACTCTGCAGCACATGGGCTCTTTCCAGGTCAGGGATCGAACCTGTGTCTCCTGCGTGTAGGTAGATTCTTTACCACTGAGCTACCAGGGAAGCCCAATATGTATTTCCTGTTGTGGATAATGTTCACAGAAGTTTCACACCAGTGACATAAAACGCCAAACATGTTAACATCCTAGAAGACTAATGAGTTACCATGCTCTGCCGGTTCTCGACATTTCGATCTCCTTTTCTGCCTGCTAGTTGAAAACCTGGGTTTCACTGTGCATTTTGTTTTAACATTGATATTTTTAAATTTCTGTGGAAATCAGCTCTGGCCAGTTGCTTTTTCCTCACCTCTGTTCCTCATCTCTAGGGTTGAGACAGTGAAGTCCCTTCTCCTTGGGGACATCCCTTTGGAAACATGCTCAGTGGTCCTCTCCAAAGAGTAATGCAAGGAAGAAGAGGAAGATCACAGAGGGAACTTGAAATGACCCTGATGTCACCGGGGTTTCTGATTAAATGAATCACCTTCATTTCTCCTTCATGCTAGAAACATTTAGAAATGCTGGGCATTACGCTGATCAATGAATGAATGAATTTTTTTAAGGCATCTATTTCGGTAACTAAAAAATAAATTTATCCAATCAACAGATAGTTCATTAACGTATCTGTACTGCTTCAAGAGAAAGGTGTTATTATCCATAGGGAAGCTTTCCTAGCTTTAAGGCAGTACTTTTACCACTGAAAATATAAACACTAGAGTCAAACATTTCTTAAAACTGTCTAACAGGAGGGAGGATTTCAAGAGTATCCCGAAATGAGACAAAATGAACAAAAAAGCTCAGGGTGATGGTTCTACTGTGCACTGGTGGTTTTCTAATAAAAAGGCACAGTGAAACTTCAGAAAAGCTCTGGAAAAAATGATACTAAGAGTAAGAATGAGCTGATTAGGAATTTCTGAAAAAACATGCTACAAGGGGAAATGGGGAATCAACATGTTGTAACCAGATCTCGAGATTTAATAAGAAAATGGATTGATGTCTTTGGAAAAGCACAGAACAGCAAGTAATCAAATTCCTTGAGAATGAGATCAAGAAAAGAGGGTGGGCACCAAATCACAAAAAAGCTCTAATGAAAGGAAAGTTCTGGCTCTTTCTAAAAGCCCCTTTTCTAAGCAACATTCCCGATTTTTCTCAATTATTCAAATAGCAGTTCTTTTTCATGTCAATACAATTTTAGCACAGTGATGTCATCCTAGTCCCATTGCTGGTCCAGACAAGACTCAAGAATATGTACAACAGTCTGTTTACTGGCCTAACCAGCACAAATATGTTGACATCTGCCAAACTCATTTCTCTGACCCCCTCCTGAGTTCCAGACTTACATACCTGGACTGCCAGCCTGACATCTTCACTTGGCCCCTCACAACCTTCTCAAACTCACCCTTTGCTCCAAACCATCTGTAGATCTCCAACCATCAATACACAGCTTCGCCCCACCCTCCAAAAGTGTGAGCCATTTTTCTCATTTTAAAACATAGAAGTCCTGGGACTTCCCTGGTGGTCCAGCGGCTAAGGCTCAGCGCTCCCAAGACAGGGAGCCCCGGTTCGATCCTGGTCGGGGAACTAGACCCTGCATGCCACAACTAAAGATTCCACATGCAACTAAGCCACGTAAAGCAACTAAGACCCAGAACAGTCAAATAAATAAATTTTTAAATATATATATATATTTAAAACACACACACACACAGAACCTCCAACCAGCTGCGTATGTCACAAAACGAGAAATTATCCCATGTGATCTAACACTGTCATCCACCCTCTAAATTCTCTTTCTAGAGAGTCGTCCTTCTTCTGTCTCAGCTGCACACACGCGCATGTGGCTCAGTCACCCAGTGGTGTCCGATTCTGCGACCCCACGGACTGGAGCCCGCCAGGGTCCTCTGTCCATGGGATTCTCCAGACAAGAGCACTGGAGTGGGCTGCCATTTCCTCCTCCAGGGGATCTTCCCCACCCAGGGATCAAATCCATGTATCTTTTGTCTCCTGCACTGGCAGGCGGGTTCTTTACCAATAGCGCCACCTGGGAAGCCCCTGACTCAGCTGAAATTCCCTTAACTCATCCATCACCTTTGCACCTTTGGACAGAAGCCATCGCTTCTTAGCTATTCCCCTTTTCTCTAAGTCTTGAGTCATTTAACTCTCTACCTGGCAGCCAAGTAATACTCACAATGCCATTCCCCTGTTTAAAACCTTCAATGCTAGGGCCATATGGATCCTGCACCATAAGCCCGGGCCTCGCCCACTCCTCCAGGCATTCCAACAGCCGTCAGACCCAGTGGATCTCTGCAGCCTAGAAGGCTCTTTCCTGGGAAACTAACTCCCCCTACTCATCCACCCAGTCTCAGCTCAAATCATTTCAAATATGCTTATATATGCATGGGTATGAGTTCAACAGCCATCTCTCCTCTATGCTGGCAGCTGCAAAAATTCAGGGACAGCATCTGTTTTGTTCATGACAGTGACCCCTGAAGCCACCAGCGGCCTTGGTATATAACAGAAGCCCAATAAACATCTGTTCAGTGAAAGGACTTTCTTTTAGATTTATCTCTGGAGAAGGAAATGGCTACTACCCACTCCAGTATTCTTGCCTGGGAAATCTCATGGACAGAGGAACCTGGCGGGCCACAGTCCCTGAGGTCGAGAAGAGCCGGACACGACTGAGCAACTAACACCAACATTTTCCAGGATGGATTTTCTAGCTCCAAGTCACCCTTTGGGGAACTGCCTCATTTTGTACTGCTTTGTGTAAAAATAAAGCCTATTGTTTAAGACCAAAATAAATAAATAAATAAATTTATCTCACCGCTGTAATTATGCAATGCCTTTACACATAAATTATAAGTGTAAATACTCGGTCACAAGATAAAATAAGAAATGAATGGGTTAAGCTCATAACAAAGAATATAGTAAAAAAAAAAAAAGAATATAGTCAATGAAGTAAATTCTTAAGAAAACAATCTCAATGCCTAATGTATTATAATCAAACCTCCTGCTGTTGGGGATTACAAATTTATTAGTACATTAACTTCCTAAGTCTTACCTGCAAAATAAGACCTTGAAGATAAACAAGCATTGAAGACTGTTATAGCTATTCCATGGAAATATGTACTCTAGGTTGGCTATTACCAGAAGCATCAATAAAACTGCATAGTTAGAAATACCCTTTCTAATATGATTTGTTTCTAAAATGGTACTGAACCCATGATATGAAAACCAGATCGACAGAATTCTAATATTTTAAACTGTTTACATCCTTCCATATTTTTCTTTCTCATCCATTTATGATGCTGAAAGTAGTCCTGCTGTACTTTCAGAATGAACACAAACCCCCCTGAAAACAGATTTCACTTATGAAAAAAATGTACTAGGATATGATGAGAAACAGAGGAGAAAGATTACTGGGGCGGAAGGTGGCAGGGAGGAAAGGCAACTTTAATTTTCCTTCTAATTTTACTTCAAAGACCTGATGTTCTTAACACCAAAATAAAATTCCGTTCCAGACACTCTACTCTTCGTTCTGCTCACATCCGAGCTTAGCAACCTAGCAATGCGTCAACCTGCATATGCATGAGGTGGCCACAGTCTTCTTATTACCCAACCCCTTGAATTTCTGCCATTTTTCATCACAACTGTGATGAGACTGGCGGTGTTCTGACAGGATACAGACCCAAATGGTGCCGACTGCTCACATTAAAATATGTGAGCAATCTGACAAAGAAGCTTTGAAAAACGAGCAGCCATCGCCAAGCGCTCTCTCGGAGGGGCGATTTCTCAGCACTCCAGAAACAGACCACAGCTTTAAAATCTAAAAATGTTCCAGTCTCACCTTCATAGAAAGGCTTGTTCCCATAAAACTTGTATCTATTATTGTTCTTTCCCTACCTCTCTCCATTTAAAAGCATCCGTTTGGGAGGTTTCCCAGGTGGTGCAGGGGTTAAGAATCTGCTTGTCAATGCAGGAGATGCGGAAGATGCAGGTTTGATTCCTGGGTCAGGAAGGTCCCAGGGAGGAGGAGATGATAACTTACTCCAAAATTCTTGCCTGGGAAATCCCAAGTACAGAGGAGCCTGGCGAGCTACAGTCCGTGGGGTCGCAGAGAGTCCGACACGACTAGGCCACTGCGCATCCACTGCACACCTAATAGACTACAGTCCAGTATAAAAGCTTCAGCTTGGGAGCACTGAGAACTTACTGACATTCTCCCAGGGGAATGAACAATGAAATGACAGTGAAGGTGAGCTGGTCTAATTTTTCAACCTTCTATTTCACTCTAAAATACTTTCATTTGAAGATACCAGTGAATTGGGGCCCATATCTTCACATGCATGCTCACAAGCATGGGGTTAGGACACATGGTGGCCAGCAGTCCACTGACTCTCACCTCCTGAGAGTCAAACCCTACCGCTAAGGCTGGGTCACTGAAGATGCTGAGGTCTCTCTCTTGTTCTCTCTTGAATCACTCACACCGGGCAGGGGGAGCCAAGACCATGACCTGAAGAGCTGTAGCCTCCCACCAACCAGGATCAACTTGGAGGCAGAGACTAGCCTCAGACAAGCCATCAGGTGACTGGCGCCCTGACCAACACCTTCACAGCATTCCCCTAAGAGACCGAGTTGGAACCCCTTCCGCACCCCGGCTAGGTCACTTCCATAATTCCTGACCCACAGAAACTCTGAGATATCAATGGCTTATTGTTTTAAGCTGCTGAGTTTTGAGGTCATTTGTTAGGCGGCAAAAGAGAACTGAGGAAGAGGGGGATCCCCCAGCGGTCCAGTGACTAGGAACCCGCCTTGCACTGCAAGGAACACCAGCTCAATCCCTGCTCCGGGAAGATTCCACACGCGGACAGGCAATTAAGCCCACGTGCCACAACTACTGAGCCTGTGTTCCATAACACGAGAAGCCACAGCTACGAGGAGCCCAAGCATCGCAGCAAAGGGCAGCCCCCGCTCTCTGCAACTAGAGAAAGCCTGCATGCAGCAATGAAGACCCAGCACACCCCAAAGATGAAAAAATAAATACATCTTTGAAAAAGAGAGAGAGCCAAGGTATACAGCATTTCTTTATTTTCCATCCATCATATGTACAATCCATTTGCAGCTCAGTAGGCCTAGAAATGTTAGATGCAGATAGGAAAGTGCTTTGCAACCCAAAACAGAGGCAAAATCAGATCTAGACACATCGAAAGCATGCTTTTTGGAATTCCATCTAAAAGATTTCACCTATGTATGCTGTTACTACTGAACACCAAAATTCTGCTACACCAGATGAGGCACCTTTAAAGTACTGACAAAGATTGTCATACAGAAGATGTTCATCACATAGCTGACAAAACAGTGAACAAATAAACCCAGCAGGGACTGGAATAAATGGATGATGCAAAGGCTGGGAAGAGCCACAGCACAGATCTTTACGATCACCTGTTTGCAATGTTTATTTTAACCACCAGAGGGCAGGAACACCACATTGTTCTTTGACCTACTAGTACCTAACATAATGCCTGAACGGTGTTGCAGGAATAAAATAAAAATTCTACACAAATGGACGGAAAGAGAAGGAAAGATATGCTTGCTATTAAGTGGAAAGGGTTTAAGTCTGACTATAATGCCCCCCAGAGCTTCTTGGAGCGTGAGCTGCACTAGAATACAGGAATTCATATACTAATTAGTGATAATTTGTAACTTATATAATTTAACACTAATTCATAAGAGGGGTTTTTTCCCCCTTCTGTGTCTTGAGGCATACGGGATCTTTTGCAGTGGAAGCCTGGAGTCTTAACCATTGGACAGCCAGGTTGTTAACCAGTCACTCGGTCATGTCCGACTCTTTGCGAAAGGACATTTATGGGGCTTCCAGGAAAGTCTCATAAGTGGTATTTTAGATAGAGAATAAAGTAAAAAAGCACGGAAGCTGAAAACATCAGACCAATTTCAAGGAACACACGACCAAAGCATAGGGCCCACCAGGCTCCTCTGTTCATGGGATTCTCCAGGCAAAACTACTGGAGTGAGCAGCCATTCCCTTCTCCAGGGGATCTTTCCAACCCAGGGATTGAACCCGTGTCTTCCACACTGCAGGCAGACTGTTTACCATTCAAGCCACGAGGGAAGCCCAGGGGAGTGTGGACAGGGAGTCAATTTCAATCTAACCTTTTTCCTCTTACTTCTTTTCTTCTACCTACTAATTAGAAATTAGTCAGTATTATTCTTTTATGAAATGTCTCTTTCCTTAGACAAAAATGAATTTAATATATTAAATTCAGGCACAGTCTCAGCTACCCACAGGTGACTATAATCTAACTTTCTTTTTCTGTGTAACCCAAACAAGCATCAGCGCGTGCCTGGTAGGAGCTCATCCATCACAGATGCAGCTCCCAGAAGTAACTAATTACCCTCCCTGTGACCAGCCTCGCTAACTCAACCCAGAGGCCACGTGTCATAATGCCCTCAGAAATCAGATGATCACAGCAAGTACTTTTCAACTGCCCTATTTCTAACGTTACCTTCCAGTAAGACGTTTTTATGGAATTAAATTTTAAAATATCCATCCTTTTCTACTGAATCAGAAGCTTACTACTAATGACAAAATTAGCAAAACCGTTTTTCTTTTTCTTCAAGTTATTTAACTTAGCAGGAGTCAGGGACGACTTCCTATTTTATTTTATGGAACCTCTGGCAAATTATGTTGGTTTTACGGTTTATGGTCTGATTCCGAGATTTCAGATTTATAGCTGGCAAGAATAGTTATAAGCCTATAGAGACAGGTAACGAATAAAACGGAATCCCAACATTTCAAAATGGATATCCTTGCTGAAAGAAGCTGAAGGAGATAAATGGGTTAACCCTTGATAAATCTCAAAGGCATTAATAAAATTATCCCATCTCTTCAACTACAATAAAAAAAAAATTACATGGATGTCTATAACAAAGATCAAATTGTCTCAAGAATGACCATTATGAATTAGTTAATGATAGCAATACTGCATCTAGATCTGTGGGGCAAATCTTACTGATAATAATTGGACAGAGAAAACCATTTCATTCTGTTCAGTGTGGGCCTCTACCAAACTGCAAACCCCTGAATCATTTACAGGATTTAAAATAATGTTAGAACATAGATTTAGAGGAATGAGAGACTTTTTGAGCCTCAAGTAACAGAAAATCCAATTCTAAATAACATAATAACTTAAAAGAAAGGAATTTAGTGGCTAAAAAAAATTGAAAAGTTGAGGAGCAGATTCAGAGACTCAACTCAAATGATAAAGGAGTGGGTGTCTGTCTGTCTCAGGTCCTCCCAGGCTCCCTCTCCAGCTCTCAGAGACTCTCCTCCCCTGAGGACAGCGGCAGGCTTACAGCTTTACAAGCTTAGAATCCAACAAAAGAGTGTCTCTTTCTCCAGAGCTTCGGGGAAGTCCCAGGGTCCAGCCTCACTGGTCCAGTCACATCATCTAAGGTCACATTACTAAGGTCAGGTCTGCATCAGACACAGGACAAGACCAGGCCTGAGAGCGAGGAGGAGGGAGTTATTTTCCCAGGAAAACACAAAGTTAGATTCTCAGAGGAGGATGGGCAGGAAGAGGACCATGCCCAGGGAATGAAATAAAGAGATGAATCTACGTCTGTACACGGCTTCAAAGAAGCCCTTGGACGCCCTCTCCAAAGTCAAGAACCGGCATAAAACAGAGACAGGCAAGTTTCTAAACGGAACCTTGCAGGACATCTGCTGTGTTCAGGGAACTGGCAGCCTAACCACACCCTGTGCCGTCCTCGTACTCCTCCACAAGGGGGCGCGGCACTCCCTCCGTAGCCTCCCCACCACCTTTTCTCCAAGCGCCTTTCAGTCTTAGGACTCTGAGTTTCCAAGAACCCCTCCAATTTCCTAGGGCAGTCACTCTCCAGTTTTCTTTGCCCCTTTCTATTTCATTCTATCACTAGCCTATCTTTTCTGTCGCTTCCATTCAAGATGCTCAAATATTCATCCCCAGAACCGCCCAAAAGGAAAAGTCCTTTAAAAATTCCACTCCCATTTTTAAAACCCCCATACACCTCAAAACCTAGGTGCTGCCCCCCAAATATCCACAACAGGCACTTTCCCTTTCAAAGCCAGCCCTTCCTCGCTCTCCGTTATCCACGTGAGAAGTACTCTGATCACTCCCGCGGCCGCACTCAGCTCAAACGTCACTGATCACTCCTGCGGCCGCACTCAGCTCCAACATCACGCGTTCCGTGAAGCACCGGCCCTTCCCCACGCCCGCCCAGGCCTGGGTGTGTGCTCACAGGGCACTCTGCCACTGCCACAGTATTCATCCATCTCAGCGGAAGGACTGCTGCACGTCCGGAGTTCCCACCCCAGACTAAACCAACAGCAAGGGCACAGCTGTGCCGACATCTGTATCCCAAAAGGCCGAGCAGGGCGGCTGGCATTATGGGAGGCTGCCAATGAAATGTTTAATGAAAGGGAGAGGGAAATGTTAATTCTTACTAAAGATCTGTCATTTTCCAGGTTTCAAATATTTACTACTTGTTAAAAAGGGCTGTCAGGAAAACAAAAAGTTTGACTTATTATTATTCAAACACTCAGTGTCTTGGTAAGCTCCAGGCAAGCAAAAGATCTGCACCAAAATGTATAAACAAAAAGTTGGGGGGGGGGGCGCACTTGCCTGGTGATCCAGTGGTTGAGACGCCACCCTTCCACTGCAGGGGGTACAGGTTCCACCCCTGGTCGGGGAACTAAGAGCCACATACCAAGTGGCACAGCCATAAAGTAAAAGGTATTAAGCAACAAGCACCCCCCCCCCCCACCGTTTTTCTTTGCTCTCCAAAGTTCTAATAAGAACAAGCCATTGATGGGCCGCACATGCGCTTGCTGGGGCATGCCTGTGTGCGCGCTAAGTCGCTTCAGTCTTGTACGACTCTTTGCGACCCTAGGGACTGCAGCCCGCCAGGCTCCTCTGTCTGTGAGATTCTCCAGGCAAGAACACTGGAGTGGGTTGCCATGCCCTCCTCCAGAGGATCTTCCCAATCCAGGGATCAACCCCGCATCTCTTACGTCTCCAGCATTGGCAGGTGGGTTCTTTACCACTAGCGCCACCTGGGAAGACCCGTGCTTGCTGCTGCTGCTGAGTCACTGCGGTCGTGTCCGACTCTGTGCGACCCCATAGACCAGGCTCCCCCATCCCTGGGATTCTCCAGGCAAGAACACTGCAGTGGGTTGCCATTTCCTTCTCCGCTTGAGGCTGAGGCCGTGGCAAATTTTTCCTTGTAGGTACCAAGCAGCTGAGCTGCTATCCATCGACCCACCAAGAGATGGCGCTCTGAGACAGACAGAGCTGACTGGGTCCTTTCACTCCAAAGCTCTTGCTTCTTGGCAATACTCCTCCTATCTTTAAAGTGTCTTTAATTCTTATGATTTGAATTTTGGTCTGGAAGTGGTGGTTTAGTCACTAAGTCGTGCCTAACTCTGACGATGCCATGGGCTGCAGCCTACCAGCCTCCTCTGTGGGGTTTCCCAGGCAGGAATACTGGAGTGGGTTGCCATTCCCTTCTCCAGGGGATCTTCCTGACCCAGGGATTGAACCCGGGTCTCCTGCACTACAGGCAGAGTCTTTACCAACTGAGCCACCAGGGAAATGGATATATTATTTTCTAGTTTCTGTGGCACTGAACACATTGCTTAATGCCTCTGAGCTCAAATTTCCTCATCTATAAAATGGGACTAATAATCCATGTCTCACAGGGATGCTGATGAGAGCAAGTGAAGAAGGCCCTGCAGCACAGCGGGTACCGAAAAGAAGGGTGGTGATGACGGCGAGCACGGCGCTGCTGCCTGTCACAGGGCACCTAAGGTCAGCGGGCTCGCTGAGCTGATGCCCCACCCCCTTCCAGAGTCAGTGGACAGCAGCTTTCTTTAATCTACTACAGACTCTTTAGCCTTTCCCAACCAGATACTCATCTTGTTATGCCTGTATTTTAGAAATAATTCCTTCCTTCCCATGACTGTTAAAATTGTTTCACAACTTTAAACAAAGTTGCTGGTTTCTCCCCCTTTTGAATCTCCTTCAAATCAATCAAGTTTTGATGATGTCTGTTTCCACTAGTGTTTTTTAAACTTTAATAAGCAACAGTTCTCATTTCATTACTGTTCAGAAACTTAACTTTCCAAAAAAGTTGTAAATGTGTTTTGTTTACGGTGAGATGACAAGAGCTTTGTCACAGGGGCCCTTGAAGAGAACCCTCAACCTCACTCTGTCTTTAGCTTTCTCCTTAGGTTATTCACAGCAACATCAAGTTTGCAGTCTGTATGTTTTTAGTACAGACTGCAAACACATAGGACAGCACATAACCTTAGAAACCTTATCCTACTCAACTCAACCCAGACCTTGACAGCCAGCATGACAAATAAAGAAGTTAAACATGCCACATCTGATATTTTACTTGTAGGTGTCAGACTGTGGTCTATCTAACTTTATTTACTTTGGGTTTGGGCATATGTTTTAAGACAAAGTATTTCTGGTATTTTTCTTTCTTTTCCATTATTTGCAGTTTTGATGGAGATGCAAAGTGACACTGATTCAATGTAAAGTTGGCACAAGACATTTGATGAGGAGAAGTTAACACCAGCTAACACCACTTCATCTTGCTATAGACAGAGTAGTCAAATTAGGTTAAAAGTAAATTTCAATTCCTATTACTAATTATAAGCAAAATTACACATCACACACATATATATTTCTTAAAACTATCCTGTACCACAGAAATTGTCATTCATTTTAAAGTTTCCATATGTAAGAATTTTGCAAAAAAAACAAACACTGAAGCTTGTCTTTTGGGGGAAAGATCAACCTGTAAGAATACAACACAATCAAAACATTAAAAATGTCAAAACTATTTCTCTCACTGGCAATAATAACAGAAAGTAAGTTAACAGCTTGGATGGAGAAAAACAAATCTGCTTCATAGCTCAAATTCCAGAAATATAAAGAAAAAGTGCCCTCATCTGGCCAAACAAAAACTTAACATTTTAGGTGCACCTATTAACTCCTGTTCAAGTGTAATTTTCAGGACTTTAATTGGTATATAAATAAATTTGAAGATTTTTAAATAAGTAGCAAGCCAACAGTATAATTTTTTTTGTTGCTTCTTACAAATGTAACTATTTGCTGTTCAAAAACAACTATTTAAACCATAAAATAGAAAGTAAATTATGTAATATGTAGTTTCTCCCCAGGCAGATAAATTAGAAATATATTAGGAAGAAAATAAATTGTGACCAGTCTTCATATTTCCAAATCATTAATAATAAAATGGCACATATAACTTTACATTCTTAATGACAAGACTAATGACCGTCATATGCTATCTGGAAAAAATATCTTTGCACTACTTAAGAGCTCATAATTTTTCTTCCCGAGTACTTCTAAAAACTAACATGTCATCCAAAGTTAAATGATGGTAAATTATTTTTATTATCAGATTGACATCTCTGCCAAACAGATCCAGTAGAGTCCCAAATGAAAATACAATTTTCAGCAGTGCTGTGACACTAACGTTACAACTGAAATACTAGCAATGAGTAATCCTATCATTAACAGTAATGGTAATGAAGACAATCATACTAATAACATTAGAAATCACTCAAATGGCAGCAATTTGCCAGGCACTGTGGCACTGTAGGAGGTGGGAGGGTACCCCTCCACCTCCACGTCCTAATCCCCCGAACCTGTGACTGTTACTTTTGTGGCAAAAGGGACTTTGCAGATGTGGTTAAAATGGGGAGATAAGATGGAGAGATTGTTCTGGATTCGCTGGGTAGCCCAATGGGAGTCAAAAGGGCCCTTAAAAGTGGAAGAGGGGGTCAGAAGAGTCAGAGGTGGGGTGTGACCATGGAGGAAGGTGGGAGAGAGGCCACATTGCTGGCTTTGAAGATGGAGAAAGGAGACCACGAACCAAAAAATACAACCTGCAGCCTCTGGAAGCTGATTCCACTCCAGAGCCTCCAGGAAGGTGCCCAGCTCTGCCCACACCTTGACTTTAGCCCAGGGAGCCCTTCCTGCCCAGCCCTGTTTGGTTTCAGGTACTAACGACCTGATTGCTCTGCGACCCTACGGACTGTAGCCCACCAGGCTGCTCTGTCCACGGGATTCTCCAGACAAGAATACTGGAGTGGGTTACCATTTCCTCCTCCAGGGGATCTTCCCGACCCAGGGACTGAACCCGTGTCTTCTGTGTCTCCTGCATTGGCAGGCGGGTTCTTTACCACTAGGGCCAGCTGGGAAGCCCCTTAGGTCAGACACCCTGGGTCAAAATCCTGGCTCTGCTACTTCCCAGCTTTGTGATCCAGGGCGACTGTTCACGTTTCAGGACTAAGTTTCCTTACCTGAAAAACGGGGAACAGGGCAGTTTCAAGGATTAACTGGATGAGCACAGGCAGCTGGTAGAGGAGCTGGTATACCGAGTGAGTGTACCAGTGAGACACAGTGAGGGTCAGCATGCAGGCTCACAGTCGGGTCCAACTCTTTGCGACCCCGTGGACTGCATCCCGCCAGGCTCCTCTGTCCACGGGATTCTCCAGATAAGAATACTGCAGCAGGTAGCCATTTCCTTCTCCAGGGGATCTTTCCAACCCAGGGACCGAACCCACATCTCCTGCATCGGCAGGTGGATTCTCTACTGCTGAGCCTCGTGAGAAGCCCTTGGCCAACACAAGTGATGCATCTGATCATTACCTTCCTTTCCACAAGAAGGCTCACCTTGTGACCTATTCCATGAAGTGAAGCTATGCCTCGGTTTCCACCCGGTGGATCTCAACTCCCAACCCTCGGGACTACAATACAGAGATCACCATGAAGCAGTACCTCCTTTCACCATCCTCCCCTTTAACTCCTGACTGATCCCGCCCGCCCCCCACCACCCACAGATCAGATCCTTAACATATTTTCTTAAGCACCATTCCATTCATTTATCCACTTAAATACTATGACTTCAACAAGTCTGCCTACAGATGTTAGTCCTTCCAGCACTGGCTTCTCCAGTGAACAAATCCCCTTTCCGACGACTGCCTCAATGAAAAAAGTCGACATGATGATGTTACCGTTGTTACTGGTATACGTCCTACTCACCTACACACCTATCTGTATTTATTCACCTACGTACAGAGGAGCCTGGCGGGGCCACGGGGCCACAAAGTCAGACACAGCTGAGCAGAGAGTCGCATCCTGGTATATTACCTTATTTATCTACTGACAGGAAGGACTATGTCATAATCATCTCTGAGTTCCTCCAGACCTGAACACACTCAGTTTTATTTCTGATTAAGCTAATTTGAATGAAATGAGTCATATTTGATCCTCCAATCAGCAAAAATATCTTTTTGTTTACTACCCCCCCCCCAATCACTGGTACTAAAGCACAAACACAGGCACATTTATCCTTGCTTTTAATTATGAATGTCTGACACTATTTAACTTTTCTCAGTCTTCCAGTGACTTTTTTTTTAATGACCTTACCTTAATTATCTTAATGTACTAATCTGTTGCATGCAACATGTTTTAAAATATCAAAATAATAATCAACACAGCCACATTCATGCTTTACAGCATTTTCACCTTTAATGATACTGAGTCGTATCTTAAGCCTTCAGAGTCTTTCTTCAGTTCTATGAGATCACTGTGCTTCATTCAACCAGAGATTTCTAATACCTTTAAAAGATAATACGATGCTACTCCGCTGCTTCACTAACTCACATGCTTCTCCTTTAGCCAAAGCTTAGTGCTGAATTTAACTTGCTTGATAATCCAAGCCCAGGTCAAGTCTAACTCGTGCGTCAGCGTTGGTCTGCAGCTATCAGGAGTCCTACCATCTTCTATTTGGTTGTGTTTTTAGTTGCAGTCATCTCAGGTAAGGAGTGAAATTATTTCTTAGAGAGGGAGGTGTTCTTTTTAATCTGGTATTTTCCAGACCACTAAGAACTAAAGTGACCTTTTTTTTCCTTTTTACACTTACTACAAGATAACCAGAAGATTTCTTTCAACTCTTGTGTCTTTCCATGTGAAACACACAAAACCTCTGAACAGTGGTTTGCAACCCCGACTGTGCCCGGTGATCCTCTGTGGAGTTCTTGAAAAACAGGACCCCCAGGCTCCACCCCAGAGGGGTCTGACTTGGTCGGTCTCTGATGAGCCCAAGTTTGAAAGTTGCTGCTGACGTGTGTTCAGGAGTCAGCAAATAAGAAGCACAGCTTTAAGAAGCTTTCTTGTCTTGAAAAGAAAGCTCTGTATTTCAAAGATATAACATATCTTTCTATATAAATATGTTGTTGTTGTTCAGTTGCCAAGCTGTGTCCCACTCTTTGTAACCCCACAGACTGTAGCCCACCAGGCCCCTCTGTCCATGGGATTCTCCAGGCAAGAATACTGCAGTGGGTTGCCATTTCCTTCTCCAGGGGATCTTCCCAATCCAGGGGTTGAATCCACGTCTCCTGCATTGGCAGGCGGATTCTTTACCACTGAGCTACCAGGGACGCCCCAGATATGTATTAAAAATATGTTGATTGCATCCAGTTATTTAAAAATTTCATGTAACCAACATATTTTCAATCATCATGTTACTGCACGTGTCTTTGAAAATATAATTGCCTGCAATAATCACTGACAGATCTCCCCCAGCAACCAATCAGTCTTCAAGTTGGTGATTTTCTAAAATAAACTTTCAGGTGTGAAACTTTTTGTACATCAAAAGTAATAACACAATTTGCGTTCTAAATACCTTTAATCCTCTGTATCTGGCCAAATTGTTCCCCATCTGCGTGCTACCAATTTAAAACTCAGTTGCTGGATTAGTCTACAAAGCAAACCCTCCTGTGTTTGTTATTTTTCGTGTGTGAAAGACCCCAGGTTTAGCACAGAGAATGACACCCCTCACAGGCTGATGGAGGAGCTTTCTGCTGGGCTTGCAAAACAGTTTCGAGAATGAAAATGCCCTTGATTACTGTCAAATGACCTAGTCTTACAGAGTAAAAAAAATTAAATCCCAAAGGTGATTTAAAATCTATATTCAGCTGTTAAGCCCTTTTGGACTCAAATAGCAGACACACATAATAAATCTCAAGGCTGACAGTGTGAGATTTGCTTACTACCTGACACTCCCAAGCTCTAAAAAAAAAAAAAAAATCAGTGGTATACAGTGCTCTAGTTACAAACCATAAAACTAAGCATAACATTAATTATATGGGAGAAGAGGGAGACTCTGAGAGTCTTTTGCTTAAATAAATGCTATATTTTCATATCAATTTATCAAGTTAACTTCTACTTCATTCTAATTACTTTTTTCCTGTATTTCTCTCACTGAAAAAGTTACATTATGACTATTCTGTTACAAATAAGAGGCTAAATCTCAACAATCCTGAAATTAACCTGCCCGTTTATTACTGCAAAAGCCCATTCTTCCTCCATATGCCAGGGGAAAACCTACATCCTAAAAGTTTGGATTTAACTAACACTTCATTCTTTTGCAACTCCAGCTGTTTTTCAGGCTCTCCTCCAGTCTTTAGCAGTATGCATGAATTAATTTATAATATTGAGATCCAGGAGCATCACACTTGTTTCTTCTGTTTCAATACAAACAATATTGTTATGCAGAGGTCTTTAACAAGAATGCATGGGATCAAAAAGAAAAAGAAATGGAAACGTGTTCAAGATTAGTTATAAGAGAGTCAATTTTGCATTAAAAAAAAATTATATCCCCCAAACTGATTTCCCAGTGCCAAGGAATTAAATATCTTGCTTGAAAAGGTGATGTACTCACTGGTTATAAGAGGAGTCAACGGGAGTTTCTGAAAGAGGCACTGTGTTTGCAATTTAAAACAACACAAAGGTAAGACTTGCCCTTCTTTCTCCCAAGCATTTGGTTTCTATTCCCAAACAGAAGAAAGCAAGTAAGATATACATGGATTTCTAGATTTCAACTAATTAGGCTAAAATACCACCGCTCACTATAAATAATTCTACTTCTTTTCTCCTTTTTAAAGAAAGCAGTTAGCAGACATCACCACCTGTTAGCCCATATCTCCTCTGTAGAGATGAGGAAACAGCACCCAGTGAGAGAGATGGGATGTGAACGGGAGGAAGCCAGTCCTACCACTTTCTGCCAGGACAGACCCAAACCAGGAAAAGCCTGCCACTATGTCACCAGAGGCGAGCAGGCTCCATGCTACCTCTGTGCAAACCAGCACAATTTATTTCACTGTGTGGGCTTTGTAACATCAATCAAGAAACCAAAAATAAAATTAACTACCCCCATGGAAAGTGTGGTCAAAAATTCTGCCCCATGCTCTACTTCATGGATGCCCCACGAATGCAATCTGTCTCTCCAGGGTTTTTTTTGTTTATTTGCATTAAAAAATTTTTTTTTAATTTTACATTGGAGTACGCACGTGCGTGCTGAGTCCCTTCAGTCGTGTCCGACTCTTTGCGACCCTATGGACTATATAGCCTGCCAGGCTCCTCTCTGTCCACGGGATTCTCCAGGCAAGAATACTGGAGTGGGTTGCCATGTCCTTCTCCAGAGGATCTTCCCAACCCAGGGATCGAACTCAGGTCTCCTGTGTCTCCTGCATTGGCAGGTGGATTCTTTACTGCTGAGCCACCAGGGAAAGCCATGGAGTGCATACAAGCGTGTATATATATACATATATTTCGCAAAATACAGAAAGATTCAAAGTGAAAAGGAAAGTCTCCCCTGCTCTATCCTCAATATTTCTCACTGAAACCCAATAAAACCCAGAAGACATTATTAATATTTTCACTCTTATCAGAATTTTTAAATAGAGATAACATAAATATGTATATCTTTATTAGTATACACACAGCTCTAAAACTGGCTCTTTTTTCCTCTTAATAAATCTGGTCTCCAGAAGATACCCATTTACTGCTACATGTATTCTATTATGTTCTACTGTGCTGTAATTTATACACAACCAGGTCATTATTAAAAGATACTTGAGTAGTAACCAGTTCTTGCTTTTTGTGTTACGTGTGTGTTTAAATATATAAAACCAAAACTTTAGTAACCATCCTTGTACATCATTATAAGCTATATGAAAGTTCAACTTCATATTAATACTATACATTTGCAGGAGAAAGTTGCAACCACAGAACTGATGGAATAAAGGTAATGAGCCTTTTATATCTGACTAGTCCCTCTGCCTTCACTAACATACCACACTTAAATCTTGGCCAATCTGACAGATGAGTAAGACAGCTCATTCCAGCTGGCATCTTTTTAGTGGCTATTTGTATTTGTTTTAGTATGAGCTGACTTTCACTGTTCCCATCTTTTACTCAAATTTTCTACTAGTTTGCTCATTATTTTCTAACTGGGAATCAAACATTTTAAAGTGTTACATATTCAAGGTCACTCCAAAAAATTTCTCTCATTACAAAAGTAACTATAAAACTGGCTGTAGTTCCCTTGTTATCTGAATTGCCTGTTAAGAATTCTGTCCAACAGAAATAACTGCATGTAGTTTTTTTCTTCACATGCATAAATCTATTGTAAAAATAGATAAAAATACAACCATGTGGTACTTGAGTGTGGAAGGAACTAACAAGGTCATAGCATCAATCAGGGGAATGGTCAGGAGGCCAGCGTCCACTGAATTCTCATCTCAACTCTGCCACAGTAAGCTAAAAAACCCATAGCTGTCACCTTCTGCCTTCAAGAATCAGGTCCTCAATTAACAGAAGGAAGAAGATGGGCATATCCCTAAGACTACTTCTAGGTATAAACCCCATAAATCTAGGAGGTTTCAACATTTTCTTCATAGGCTCATAGGACCATGATATATCTAAAGAAGGTCATAATGAAATAATTTGATCATTATGGAGTAAAAAACAAGTAAGTATTTTTAAAAATAAAACTAAATCATAATATATTGCTTATCTTGCTTAAGTCTGATTGGAAGGACATTTTCTTGTTTTATACATTTGCAGAGAAGGATGATTATGGAATTAAGATTTTATTTAACTTAGTTTTGATCATCTTCTGTATTTTTTCCACATGAAAATAATTGAATAAAATATATATTTAAATATTAAAAAATCATAAGAAGATTATCAACATTGCACTATCTGGTGTCCTAGACGTTTCATTTTTTCAAGTACTCAACATATTAGGAACTTGGGAAAACACGTATATCCTGAATATAGTCAAAGCATTAATTTACCACCTTAGAATTTTCTCTATAACTAAGTTTGGAGAAGTTTAGCAAGAATGAAAAATAAACCTAGTTCAGAACCTACTACTATTAAAAGCTTCTTGTTGCTGGAATATTATCATGCCGCTTATTGACATTTACATTATTTTAATTTTTTCAACTGCTGTTTTAAATGAGATATACCACATTTATCTAGACTTATATTCGACTCTATGCTCCTACCCATGAAATCAACTGAGATTTGCAATCAAGTTTTCATGTTTCCACTCATGAACCTATTAAGCACAAACCACCTTTCTCTCATTTGAAGACTTATTTCAGCACCTATGATGCCTATAATTATTCACTTTACAGTTTAAAAAGCTGTGTTTCAAAAAAAAAAAAAAAGCTGTCAAATACAAATTCTATGTAGGTGGAAAATCATTGCTATAGCAACAGTAGCTTCAGTTTATGAGAACAGAAAGGTGAAAAATTCACATTTCCAACACTTGAAACCTCACTCTTTGATTTTTGGTGGCCGAGGGCCCAGGGTGGAGCTCATGCTTTTTCCATGCTACTTCATGAACTGGATCCCAGTGAGATGTGGCCAAACACAAGCCTTCTAAGATGAAAATACATGGTGCTTTCTCTGAAGATGGGGTTAATTACTATAAATCAAACAGGACACTTCAGGCCACCCCCAGGCTATTCTCTTTTCTCTGGTTCCAGGGAGCCAAAGGGGTTAGTTACTGGGATCCTGACAGTTTCCAACGGTGAGTGTTTTATGCATCCTGAGATCTTTTTGCTAGTAAAAGTTCTGGCAGCATGTCATCATTGTGTCTGGGGGTGGGGGGGTGTGGGATGGGGGGCGAGGGTAGAACCACTGGCTCCAGCTGGTGTAGAATCAGTGTCTGCAACCTCAACTGTGGCTGGCTCTAAGAATGGAGCCTGCTTTTCTTGGAGGATCCGCTCCTTACTCTTCTCTGACAGGCCAAGATGGAAAATCAGCAAGAGAAAGAAACCATGAAGCAGTATTCTCCCATAAATAGATGGCACAATTTTGTGCATATGAATCTATGTATATAAGAAAGGAAAATCAGGAGCAATTTTCTTTAAAAAAAAAAAAGTCTTCCCATCCTACTGCCCAGGTGCAAAACACAACCCCCTCATAAGGGCAACAATAACTACACTAACTTAAAAAGCCCACAGCATATGACCCACTGAATACGTATTCGTGTAATCACAAAGAAGAGCTCCTATGTTTTACGATTGTAAAATTTAGATCTATGAGCCATTTGGACTTTTATATAAAGTGTAAGATGTGGACTGAGTTTCTCTCTCTCTCTCTTTTTTGCATATGAATGTCCACTGGTCCTAGCACTGCTTGTTAAAAAGACTAATTTTTCTCTGTTGCACCTCTGTCAAAAAAAAAAAGAAAAAAATTGACCATGTTTCCGTGGGTCTCCTTCCAGACTATTCTGTCCCACTGTCCTGATTACAGTAAGCCTTGAAAACAGGTAGTAACAGTCCTCCTATACTTGTTATTTTAAAAAACTGTTCTGGTTATACAAATAAATATATAAATAAATTCACAGAAATCTCAGAATAACTAATTAGAGCTGTCTTACGTGGGCAAATCTATACTTACAAGCAGCTGTTCTTACAGAATGTTGAAACTCATAGCTAATGTCAACTGTCTCTTTTTCCTTAAGGGAAATATTAAAATCTTCCCAGGTGCAGTTCAAGGAGCTGATCATCTCCATGTTTCCCAGACCTTTTATCAAAGTCTTGTGACAGAATTTAAATGCCCAGTCCCTCAATCAATTTCTTCTTAATAATTTGTTCGGGAGGGCATAACTTGTCATCAGTTCTCAATTTATAAATAAAACAGATTTTTCTCGAGCACCCCATCTCCAACCCATGAAGTCAAGCCAGATTGCCTGGGGTTTCTGTCTGGAGTAGGGGAAAGAAAAAGACTAGGAGAAATCTCTCTATTATAGCTACTATTCTCATTTTACACCTTAAATTGCACAAAATTCCTCACTTTTTTGTGCACTTTGTGAACACTGTGTGGTTGTCTTATTGGCCAAATTCCCAACAAAATTAGCAACAGTAACAGACTGTAACTACAAATAAGAGTTTTACAACTGTGTTTTTTCTTAATTTTTTTAATGCATTTATTTATTTGGCTGCACCAGGTCTTACTTGCAGCACACAGGAACGTTAGTGTGGCGTGTGGGATCTAGTTCCTTGACCAGGAATCAAACCCAGGCCCCCTGCCTTGGGAGCACAGTCTTTTAGCCACTGGACCACCAGGGAAGCCCCATAATTGTGGCTGGTGAGGTATAAGAGTTGTGGCGCAGTCACCCACCCAAGTAATTCAACTACCCTCCCAGACAGCCAGACAGCCAAGTTTCAAGAAATTATGCGGACACCAAAGGAGGATAAATTACTTATAACAGCATTACAGGGAGATTTCAGCCGTATTTTGTGCAATCCCCATTAACTGGGTTTAAATGCCCAACAACAAAATCCTAGATAATCACAGTCACTGATGCCCCGTTTTTTCCTTTTAGTTTAATGTTTACAGGGGGAAAAAACCAGACCCACTCTGTAAACACAAGAGGCTCAATGATGAAGAATCTGCCTGCCAATGCAGGAGCTGCAGGAGATACGGGTTCGATTCCTGGGTCAGGAAGATCCCCTGGAGAAGGAAATGGCAATCCACTCCAGTCCTTGCCTGGAGAATGCCATGGACAGAGAAGCCTGGAAGGCTACAGTTCATGGGGTCACTAAGAGCCTAACACAACTTAGCAACTGAACAACAACAACAAAACACATAAATGTGGTAAATTAAATCTTAAAACTATTTAAATCTATTTAACTTATATGCAGAGGACATCATGAGAAATGCTAGGCTGGATGAATCACAAGCTGGAACTGAGATTGCCGGGAGAAACATCAATAACCTCAGATAGGCAGATGACACCACCCTAATGGCAGAAAGTGAAGAAGAACTCAAGAGCCTCTTGATGAAATTGAAAGAGGAGAGTGAAAAAGTTGGTTTAAAACTCAACATTTAAAAAACTACAGTCATGACATCCTGTCCCATCACTTCATGGCAAATAGATGGGAAAACAATGGAAACAGTGACAGACTTTATTTTCTTGGACTCCAAAATCACTGGAGATGGGACTGTAACCATGAAATTAAAAGATACTTGCTCCTTGGAAGAAAAGCTATGACAAACCTAGACAGCATATTAAAAAGCAGAGACATTACTTTGCCAACAAAGGTCCGTCAAGTCAAAGCTATGGTTTTTTCAGTAGTCATGTATGGATGTGAGAGTTGGACTATAAAGAGAGCTGAGTCCCGAAGAATTGATGCTTTTGAATTGTGGTATTGAAGAAGACTCTTGAGAATTCCTTGGAAAGGAAGGAGATCAAACCAGTCAATCCTAAAGGAAATCAGTCCTGAATATTCATTGGAAGGACTGATGCTGAAGCTGAAGCTCCGATACTTTGGTCACCTGACACGAAGAGTCAACTCATTGGAAAAGACCCTGATGCTGGGAAAAATTGAAGGCAGGAGGAGAAGGGGACGACAGAGGATGAGATCGTTGGATGGCATCACCAACTCGCTAGACATGAGTGTGAGCAAGCTCTGGGAGTTGGTGATGGACAGGGAAGCCTGGTGTGCTATAGTCCATGGGGTCCCAAAGAGCCAGACACAACTGAGCAACTGAACTGAAATCTTAAAACACAATAGAAAGCCATTAAAGTATTCACTGGATGTCTTTAAGGCATTCAGGTTGAAAATGAACCTCTATAAATAATATACCATCCCATCTACCACAAGTCAGATGGATGATCCATATTCTACTCCAGAGGTTAAAAACAAACCTTTCCAAAGGTGTGACTCTTCAAGGTCACCCACACTTGTGTTTTACCAATAAACGAAAACAGGCAAGAGATGGAGTTCACTGGGATCAGGGTTTCTGACTGATCTGGTTTTATATTTTAATGCAGAGTATCTACATAAGCTACTTCCTAGAGGGGTTCACACAACAGGAGGGCTTGCTAGGCAGCTCTAGAACAAGACAGAATATACACAATCAACAAAGCATAGTAAATACTGACAAAATATTAATTTCTTTTGCATGTTACTTTCTTTTTACACACTGTGCTTAACATTCATGTCTCACAGCACTGAGTAAGGAATGAGAAGAGATTGAATGACGAACAGTTTACAAAAAAAGAGTGGACCCGGTGGAGGATGTTAACAATGGAAGAGGCTATGCATGTTTGAGGGCTGGAGGCATATGGGAAATCTCCTTCCTCTTAATTTAACAGTGAAGCTAAAACTGCTCTAGAAAATAGAGCAGACAAAGAGTTACACAACGTGAAAAGAACTGCAAGATATCAGCAATGGTCCGGGCATATATCAGTCCAAGTTCTGTCTAAGAGACAGTGACCCAGTTAAATCTTGACGTGGTTTTCACCGAGGCCTTTTCACAGAACCACTGATGGTCCTGTGGGATGCAGAGATAGCTTTGAAAGACCCTAACTCAAATACAACTGTATCAATACATGCAGTCACACACACACAAAATCACTAATGGGTTCTTCAAATTACATATTTCCTGGATGTATACATTTTTTTAAATGAAGAGTCTTTCAGTTCTATAGTGCTTTTTGAGTTTGAAAAGTTTCATACACATGATTTCATATAATCCCATGATAACTCATTTCTCTCTCCCTACCCCTGTATTGGGCTTCCCTGGTAGCTCAGTGGTAAAGAATCCACCCACAATGCAGAAGACACAGTTCCATCCCTGGGTTGGGAAGATCCCCTGAAGAAGGAAATGGCAACCCACTCCAGTACTCTTGCCGGGAGAATCCCATGGACAGAGGAGCCTGGAGGGCTATAGACCATGGGATCACCAAGAGTTACAACTTACCAACTAAACAACAACAAAATCCCCTCTATTCCCCTACCCACACTTTCTCTCTCCCCATTGATAACCACTGGTTTATTCTCTGAGTCTGCTTCTTTCTTGTTTTATTCTCTAGTTTGCTGTATTCTTTAGAATCCCCTTGTAAGTGATATCATACAGTATTTGTCTTTCTCTGTCTGACTTATTTCACTTAGCATAATGTCCTCCAAGTCCTGGAGGTATAAACATTTTGTTTTACAGTTTAATGTTTATGAAATTGAGTTCAACTTAATTTGATGTTTGAATTTAAGGTAGTAGTCTGGTTTTTTTCCCCTAGAAAAGTCATCATTAAATCACTGGTGAATCTTTCGAAGTGTCTCAGAAGGCCATGTGAAACTCAACTCTACGACTAGTCAACAGAGGCAGCCAATTCATTACTGTCATTCGAAGCACTGGAAACTGGGTGGGTCAAGGCCAGAAGGTACTGGAGGCCCTCCCAGGGCTGGACAGGAAGAGAGAGCTTCGATTCCCTACAACATGGTATCAGCAGAAACTAACCAGGCAAGTGACACTAACTTCACTCATCTGGGGCGGCTGTAGTTTACAACCTCCTCCCTTTTAAAATTTTACTTGATAATATCTAAGTAGGCCTCTTTACTTAGGTCCAAAGATAAAACTGAAACTTGGTCTAAGTTAACCACCCAGTCTAAGCCAGTTGTACAACATCGGCAAAACTGCTAAACCCATTATGGATAAGCCCATTTTTCTCAGGGCTTCCCTGATGGCTCAATGGGTAATGAGTTGGATCCCTGGGTTGGGAAGATCCCCTGGAGAAGGAAATGGCAACCCACTCCAGTATTATTGGCCTGGGAAATCCTATGGATAGAGAAGAGCCTACGGTCCGAAGGGTCTTGAAGAGTCAGACACGTCTGAGCAACTAAGCACAGTTTTCCTTCAATGGTAAAAGCAAGAGAAAGATGGCAAATGCTTTCTAGGACTACTATCAGAATAAAATAAGCCAAACCATTTGCTTTATCTTTCATGAATTATTTCAAAACAGTAACTACTGAATTGTATTATCTGTCTACATACTACATACCAGGAACTCAAAGTATGTTTCATTAATCCTGTGTGACAGCAGTTAATCTCACTTTACAGAAAAAGAGACAAAGAGCCTCCCAGGCGTTATATGGCTAAAATCAGGTCTGGGGCTCACAGCCAACTCTGGCTGACTTCAAAGCCCACCTTTTCCATTTCATCAGCTTGGCACCAGAATACTGATTCCACCATCATTCATTTACCTTTACCTATGTTTGCGAATATAATACATTCTTAAGAGGAATCTCAAAATCTGGTATTATCCACTGCTACTACACTCTATCCCTTGAAAGAGAAAGAAGAGCTCTTTCATGTTGACGTCATTTGTAATCAAGTTTTATGAGAACCTTTAATGTGTGTGTGCTTACAGGTGTGTGTATGGGGAAGAGGAGTATGTGGGAAGATACAGAATTTTAAGGAAATTTAACATTCAAACAAAGGCAAAGATACTGGTATCAAATTTTTATTTCTCCTATCCGAAAAGAAATTGCTAGATGGCTATTACTTTATAAATCATGGCAATAAACTGCCTCTACTTCATAGTCTTGTGGTTTCCACAAATGTACTTGCCACCATTGATTTGTTTCATCTATGGCACAAATAAGATATAACTCACTTTGGCTGTACAAACTCTGAAGCTTATTTTGTATTAGAATAGCCTATGTATACATAAGACAGAAAAAAAAACTTTTTTTCCACTGATGGAATCCAAATACATGATTTCAAAGAAAAGTAAATCTCAAAAACCATTAAGTCAGCCAAGGCGAATACTTCAAAAGAAAGGAAACAAAATGGCAGCCAGGAGATGGTTCCTTCTCTTTATCCGAGATAGCTTATACCTTGAAGCCAATCTGAAGGCTGTCTCTATTAAGAACACATGGCTTTAATGGGTTGAACTCCTTGGTCAGAAAGTAATCAAGATCTCCTTCAGGGGCTAGGTGGGGGCGGGGATGACAAATGGAAGCTTTCAACTAGTAAGAGCTAGCATGAAGAAGTAATCTCTCCGTTAAGTAACTGTACTCTACTTTTAGACTAGAAGAGCAACGCAGCCTGCAGTGAAATACGGAATTATCAGGGGCCAGAAAGAACCCACAGTACCAAGGATGCCTTACACAAAGATGATATGACTAGGAGGATCTCCAGCATCCAGTGACAAGGGGAAGACAGCCATTGCAAGGGCTGTGTCACTTCCCCCAGCCGTATGCAGCTTCTCTGCACAGAAAAGCCGACCTAGGGTTGGAGTTTTTCTAGGGGTTTATAGCAAAATGGCCATAAAGAAGGCTGAGTGCTGAAGAAATGATGCTTTTGAACTGTGGTGCAGGCAAAGACTCTTGAGAGTCCCTTGGACTGCAAACAGATCAAACCAGTCAATCCTAAAGGAAATCAACCCTGAATGTTCATAGGAAGGAATAATGTTGAAGCTGAAGATCTGATACTTTGGTCACCTGATGCGAAGAGACAACTCACTGGAAAAGACCCTGATGCTGGAAAAGCTTGAGGGCAGGAGGAGAAGGGGGCGACAGGATGACATGGCTGGATGGCATCATAGACTCAACCGACATGAGTTTGAGCAAACTCCTGGAGATCGTGAAGGACATGGAAGCCCGGTGGGTTGCAACCCAGGGGGTCACAAAGAGTCAGACACAACTGAGTGACTAAACCACAAGAACATAGCAGTTTGGAAAAGAATATGAAAAATCGAACTGAAATCCCTGGAGCTGAGAAGACCAAAGGGATAACATCGTAGACATTAGTTGGGGAGACTCTCCACCTCACCATTCCGACACTTACAATGTGGCCCTAAAGGCCACACTGAAGTGCACGTGCGTGCACACACACACACACACACACACACACACACACACTGCTTTTTCAGCTCAAAAATGGCCCAATAACAGCAAATTATTATGATTCAATTTACTACATGTGGTTCTGTCCTCCCATCCACCAAGCAAATCTGATTCTCTCTCTAGGGAATTTGAAGCTTGAGTGAAGAGATGGTCAGGGTTGAGCCACCTTACTGAAAGCGCTCTGGAGAGGGTTCCGAAGCTCCAATTGATCAGGTCTTGCTCAGGGTTCCTGCCCCGCCCAGAATCTACCAGCAATTCATTCAAGACTTCAAGCTCCCCAAGTAATCTATTTTAACAAATAATTTTGTTCATCTTTCTGTTGCCAGAACCTGGGCATGATTGCTGAGTGAAGTACAGCAAGCAAGCAAGGTTTCCTCTTTCTTCTTCCAGAGACCGGATAGTTGTCGCACATACATAGACTTGCTCAAAGCATGTTATGTAAACTGAAGGAGAAAACTATGTTACTATAATGTCTAGTGAGGTGCAAGAACTTTTGGTTTTTTTAAATAATAATTTTAATAGCCACACATGTTAAGGAAATTACAGTGATATAAAGTGCTCATTAAAAACATGGTCCCTAAAGTTATCCTGACCTCAATTTCCACTAAAAAGGATTGATTTTAGCTTCAATCAGCATTCAGCCTCCCAGGTATAGGCACCTGCCCCCGACTCAGTGTGAGATGGTACAGGAAAACAGCAGCCAAGGAGAGCCTCCTGTAATCAGATGATACACCTGTAACTAGGGACCAGCTTGGAGTAAGGAGAAGGTTTTCTAAACCTAAAAGCATACCAATACACCGTCATGTATAAAACTGATGGCTAATGGGAACGGGCTGTCTGGCATAGGGAGCCCAGCTCAGCTCGGTGCCCTGATGACCGAGAATGGTGGGGTGGGATGAGGGGAGGAGGGAGGGAGGCTGGGACGGAGGGGATACGTGTATACACACGGCTAACTCACAGGAGAAACTAACACAACATTATAAGGCAATTTTACCTCAGTAATAAAATAAGATGAAAGCTTTCAAACAAAAAAATAAAACAGAAAAGCATACCACACCCCCTCAGCCAAAGAAAGGGATTCCACCGTCTCCACAATACAGCGTTTAATGCTTACTGATGCTGCTTTTTTTTGTTTGAGGCAATGGGGCTGCTGTCTCTGCTTAAATGGTCCATAGAACTGAAAACCTTCTCCCATATTCCATCCTAGTCACTAATTATAAGGATGATTTAAAATACTTCATAATAGTTTTATACATGTCCATACAATGCTATATATTTCTAAAAAGTTAATTCTACTGGGACAACAAACCAACCCCTTAGCAAAAAATAAATTAGATTCTACATGCAAAATCATTTCCAGGTGGACGAGAAATGTAAATATCAGGAATAAAAACATAAACATATAGAAGGAGGTACAGCTATTTTTATAATCTAAGGATAAATCCAAACACGACACCAAAAAGAGAAATCAATAAAAGAGACTGATAGATTTCACAACTGAACAAAAACTTCTCTGACAGTAAAGAAATGACAATCAATATACAAATGAAAAATGTATTTAAAATCAATATGAAAGTGACTAACATGCCAAACAAAAATGGATGCTGAAAGCAATTAATCTGGAGACCAACACAGGAATCTGTATCAGAACCTTAAAAATGGGCTTACCTTTTGACTCATCAAATTCTACTTCTAAGAACTTACTCTCTGAAAACAATTTTCTTAACAAGGATTCACTTTAGCATTATCAATACAAGCACACACCAAGCAAACAAACAAAACTATCAATGTGAACGTTAAATTATGATTCACCCCATCTGTTTAATGGAATAATCTACTGCCATTAAAAACAGAATGAGACGTATATTCGTTGACATGAAAAGATAGTCACAATGTGCTACTAGTATGTGAGGAAAAAAATGAGATCACAAAACAAAAAAAGTGACATGGATGACCAAGACTACTGACGGTTAAAGCATGTTCTTCCTGGGCACAGAGTGACTGTTTCTACCTCCATCCTTCCTCTTGAAACACTCGGTTTGCTGTGCCTTTGTGAGTACGTTCTCTGCAACAGGGTGTGAGCAGAGCTGTATTCTTAGAGCTACAGGCTGAAGGTGGCAGAGATATCGAGTCCTAGAAAGACAACCAGGAGTAGAAACAGCCCTACCCCACCCCCACCTGGAATATCTACCCTGGACTGTGGTGTGAGAAAAATAACCAGTGTGTCTGTTATTTCATTATATTTCGGGTCTACATTCAGTAGTTTGGCCTACTCTAACAGAGTAGAATACCAGCGTGCGTGCACGTGTGTATGCTCAGTCATGTCCTACCCTTTATGACCCCATGGACTGAGGCCCACCAGGCTCCTCTGTCCATGGGGTTTCCCAGGCAAGAATACTGGAGCGGGTAGCCATTCCCTTCTCCAGGGGGTCTTCCCGATTCAGTGATCAAACCCGCATCTCCTGCATTGCAGGCAGATTCTTTACCACTGTGCCACCTGGGAAGCAAAATAATGCCTAGAAAATACAAAAAGAAATTGGCCACCACTCTTGTAGACATTTGCAACCTGGCCTAACTTGACTTAGAGAAAACTAATTTCCTGAGGTTTGTAATTTACTTGGAAATGTCATGTGGGTGCTGACGTCAGAGCACCTGGGCTGGAGTCCTGGGTCCTGACATGCTGTGCCGCCAGACCTGGGGCTCTAACCTCACTGACCGGCCACTTCTGACCTTCCACCACTTAAAGGAAAGGTTAAGAGCTTGGGTTCCAGAAGTAAACTGCCTGAGTTCAAACTTTGCTCTGCAACTTCAAAAATCTCTCTGGCTTTCTCATCTATACATAGAGAAAATAAAAGGTCTGCTGCCACATGAGAATGTATGAGAAATAAATGGGTGCATATATGCAGAGCAATCAGGACAGTCTCTGACATAATTATGCATGTGTAGCCGTCACGACTGCTGCTGCTGCGTGTACCACCACCTACCAGCGGCAGCGGTCACATATCGAATGATGTGATCGAATGATCAGAAGGCGAACAGCGCTTGGACCTCAATGCAGCCGACCTGATTCTCTAAGACTGACAGCTGGTCATCTGTGATCACGTGGTCAGACAGGGGGTTCTCAAGTAACCTTCCCATCTACCAACTTCCAAGTAGACTCAAGGTCCTTTGCAAGGCAGGCGGAAAGACAAGCCTCCACCAGGGAAGTTCCAAACACAAAGCACAAAGATATTGACATAGGGGCACCATTTTGTATCTGAAAATCCGTCAGGATGTCATTTGCAATAGCCTCCTAATTCATTTTTCTACATCTACTCTGGTCTCTTTAATCTCATCTCACAGGATGGGGTTTTCCAAACAGAAATGTGATGCTGGCCCCTTCGGCTCTAAGGACAAACACAAAAATCCTCAGCAAGGCCTTTGTGGTCCTGCTTGGTAATAATCTCATGCCTACTTTTCCCGCCTGCAAATGACTCGTGTCCCTGTAGTTGCCTGGGGTAAGTCCTGTTTATCCGGTGGATCTCGGTCAAGTCCCTGCACGCTAGGTCTTATGACACTTGAGCCCCTCCTTCACCAAGCTTATCACACTTGCAAATGTGACATTGATTTGTGTGACAGCTGGTTTAGTGCCTAAAATGAAGGCTCCATGAGGACATCTGTGCTCACCACAGTAACCCAGAGAAGAACACACCACTTGAGATTGGGCAGAAGCTGAATAAACATCTTTCAGTCGATCAAATGAATCAAGTGAAAGGAAGAAATGAAAGGCTGTGGAATAACAGCACTTCGGGTCAAATGTATAGGGAAAAGACAGGATTTCAAAACCTGAAACTTGCCAGCATAGCTAAGAATTACAAAAACATTATCATTATCTTTGCCTCAAGATCGAATCTGCCCACAGCCATGTTCCCAAAGAGGAAAAAAAACAAAAAAGGAGGTCTTGAAGACTTGTGGAGTCTCACGTAAGCATGAAGCCAACACCAAAATCAAGACTTCCTTCTGCCGTTTCCTAAGTCAAATAAGGGGCTTCCCAGGTGGCTGAGTGGTAAAGAATACGCCTGCCAGTGCAGGAGACATGGGTTCAATCCCTGGGTCATGAAGATACCCTGGAGGAGGGCATGGTAACCCACTTCAGAATTCTTGCCTGGAGAATTTCACGGACAGAGAAGCCTTGAGGGCTGCAGCCCATGCAGTTGCAAAAGAGTCAGATGCCACTTAGAGACTAAATAACAAGTCAAAGAAGTGGCTGTGTCTGCTACTGCTTTTATCCATCTTTTCTATAAGGAAGTTTACATTCAGTTCACCTCTTCCAGCTAGCTTCTTCTCAGTTCCCAGAAGAAACTGAGATCAGATTACAGCTACAAGGCTGCTCTGGAGAGATTGCTTTCATCACTGGTCTGTGTGGAAAACCTGGATTGCAAAAAGGGAAACCACCCTAAACAGATACAACCATTGGGTAAGCAGGTGGGGCTTGGGTGTGTCAAGAGTTATCATCCTGTTTATGAAAACAGACAGCAAGGATCATCTGGCTGGATGAACATATGCTAACAACTTCCTTCACTTTTGATTTTTTTTTTTGGTAAAGAGAATGTACAGAACTTTAAAGGCTGGTTTATTTCATAAATTTCTTAACGTGATTTAAAGAAAATATTGGGTTGGCCAAAAAGTTCACTTGGGTTTTTCATAGGACGCTTTTTGGCCAATCCAATATAAAATGGCCCACACGTTAACAGACAACGGTCTCAAAGGGTGACAAATCACAAGTCCAATGGTCTATGTATTTAGGAAAAACTCAATTTATGTTGTCATGATCACTACTACTTTCAAAAAGGAGAAAAGGTGAAATACATAGCATCTTTTTTTAAACAATCAGTTTATCATCAGTTCAGTTGTCACTCATCTGTGTCTGACTCTTTGAGACCCCATGGACTGCAGCACACCAGGCCTCCCTGTCCATCACCAACTCCTGGAGCTTGCTCAAACTCATGTCCATCAAGTCGGTTATGCCATCCAACCATCTCATCCTCTGTCATCCCCTTCTCTTTCTGCCATCAATCTTTCCCAGCATCAGAGTCTTTTCCAATGAGTCAGTTCTTCACATCAGGTGACCAAAGTACTGGAGCTTCAGCTTCAGCATCAGTCCTTCCAATGAATATTCAGGACTGATTTCCTTTAGGACGGACTGGTTGGATCTCCTTGCAGTCCAAGGGACTCTCCAGAGTCATCTCCAACACCACAGTTCAGAAGCATCAATTCTTCAGTGCTCAGCTTTCTTTATGGTCCAGCTCTCACATCCATACATGATTACTGGAAAAACCATAGCCTTGACTAGATGGACCTTTGTTGGCAAAGTAATGTCTTTGCTTTTTTTTTTTTTTTTAAATAAAAAGTTTATTGGAGAAAAATAGAATCACCACATACACAGGGAAAAGAGCACAAAAATTCAACTGATACAGAACTGAAAGTCATAACTACCCAATGTTGTTTGTGATTACTTTTCAATTTCTTAAATGGCTTCCCTCAATTTTTTAAATAGCCTTGCCAATTTTTTTTCAGCTGAAATAGCATCAAGTTTTCAAAAAATTAAGAGCCTCAGCGAAGGGACCAGCTTTTAAGATGACAAAGGTGACACCAAGAGCCTCCTAATAGGACCAATTCTACCGAAAAATTCCTGAAGCACATAACTACTGAGTCTGGTAGAAGAGTAGCTCAGAGACCATCACGGATTAGTTAGAACACTGACTCAGACGGTCCAGTATGCAGAGAGGGCAAACAAAAAAGCTGCATTTCCCTGTCAGATGAGTTCACGTAAGAAAACCAGGGAGGTGCTAAAAACATACAGGCAATGGCTGCTCAAAATAATTAAGAAGGCATTCTAAATACCACATATTATTAAACAACAGTGTGTAAAGCGATGTAATTAGAAAACAGGCAACTTAAAAAAAAATATGGTCACAAGTCTTTGAGAACTCAAGAAAACAATCAATAGCAAACACAAGAGCTGAAAGTCTTCTCAGCTGAGGGTTGAAAGTGAAAGTGAAGTCGTATCCGACTCTTTGCGACCCCATGGACTGTAGCCCACCTGGCTCCTCCGTCCATAGGATTCTCCAGGCAAGAATACTGGAGTGGGTTGCCATTTCCTTCTCCATGTCTCCGCTTTTTAATACGCTATCTAGCTTGGTCATAGCTTTTCTTCCAAGGAGTAAGCGTCTATTAAATTTCATGGCTGCAATCACCAACTGCAGTGATTCTGGAGACCAAGAAAATAAAGTCTGTCACTGTTTCCATTGTTAGGGTATTAATATAATAGCCAACAGGGACGACCGATATGATAGCTACCAACCTGGACACTTGACACTTCACTAGTAAACCATGTGATCTGGAACTTCTGCACGGCTGATAGTCCTGGAGTGGGTGCCAGGGGGGCAAGCTTCTGGCTCGCAGTCACAGTCAGCTGAAGCACAAGAGGGCACGTCTGGGGTGTGGCAGACCATTTAGGGGTGGTGATCAACAACGTGCGACAGTTAGTACAGACACAAAGATCTCACCCAGGAAAAGACAGCCAGACGCTCAGATGAAAAGGAGAGGCAAGAGCAGAGATAACGAGGTAACACTGTTATCTCCGGCTATTTAAGGATAAAACATTTAGGTACAAGACATGCAGTACCAGGAGGCATTTGCACACTGCAAAGTGCTTCAGTAAGGTCAATACCACCTGGAATAAGACAGATAAAATTAAATCAGGTATTACATTGAGATTAAACTTTCCTCAGCCCTGTTCTAATTTGGGAGTTCTTTCATGTTTCAGCATTAGAAAAGAACTGTTACTATTTTTTTATTTTTTAAGCCCACATACATACAGGAAAAAAAAAAAAGCACATTAGGAAAGGGTGCCTAGGGCTGGGGTAAAAACAAGGACTTCAGAGCCAAATACCACTCTGGGCAGTGTGATTGTGTGACTCTGGGCAGTCACCATCTCTTTCTGTCTCAGTTTCCTTCTGTAAAATGCCAAAAATATTGGGCTGGCCAAAAGGTTCGTTCAGGTTTTTCTGTAAAAGGCTATGGAAAAATCTGAATGAACTTTTTGACCAATCCAGTAATAGTATCTACTTCCTGGTTGTAAGGATTAAGTAAATTAATATTTATAAAAGACCTATAACATCGTATCCTTTTGGAATTATCTGTTAAACACGCACTCTTTACATTCTTTGCTTTCTTTAGTTTAATTAGGTTAAGTAGGCTTCCATCTCATAAAACACATGAAAGAGCTTAAGTATCTATTTTGAGACCTAATTGCTCATACCGTCTACCCATGCAATAAATACCTTCTGCTCATACAACAAATTCTATTAAAAGAAAAGTATCCATCTTTTACTTTTATTCAACTTACCTAGAGAAATGGCCACAAAAAATAGCCATCACTTACTGAGTACTTGCATTGTATCACACATACTTTATGTCACCTGACCCTTACAACAATTCTATAAATTAGATGTCATTAACCCCACTCATGGGGCTTCCCAGGTAGCTTAAGTGGTAAATAATTCACCTGACAATGCAGGAGCCATGGGTTCAATCCCTAGGTTGGGAAGATCCCCTGGAGGAGGAAATGGCAACCTATTCCAGTATTCTTGCCTGGAAAAGCCCACGGACAGACAGGCCTAGTGGGTTACAGTTCACGGGACTGCACAGTCAGACACAACTGAGCACTCACATGCTAACTCTTAGTTGCAGCATGTAGGATCTAGTTCCCTGTTGTTGTTCAGTTGCCCAGTCATGTCCAACTCTTTGGGACCCCAGGGACTGCAGCACATCAGGCCTCCCTGTCCCTCACCATCTCCCAGAGTTTGCCCAAGTTCATGTTCATTGCATCAGTGATGCCATCCAGCCATCTCATCCTCAGTCACCCTCTTCTCCTTCTTTACTCAGTCTTTCCCAACAGCAGGGACTTTTCCAATGACTCATCTGTTCGAATCAGCTGACCAAAATACTGGAGCTTCAGCATCAATCCTTCCAGTGAATATTTAGGGTTGATCTCCCTTAAGATCGACTGGTTTAATCTCCATCCTGTCCAAGGAACTTACAGGAGTCTTCTCCACCACCACAGTTTGAAGGCATCAATTCTTTGGCATTCTGCCCTCTTTACGGTCCAGCTCTCACAAGCACATGTGACCACTGGAAAGACTAATGACTTGACTATACAGACACTGGTCAGCAGATTAAGGTATCTGAATCTGGTGTATTAAGACTGAGCTTCCCTGGGGGCTCAAAGAGTTAAAATCAGCTGCTTGCAATGCTGGAGACCCGGATTCAATCCCTGGGTCGGGAAGTTCCCTCGGAGAAGGAAACAGCAACCCACTCCAGTACTCTTGCCTGGAAAATTCCATGGATGGAAGAACCTCGTAGGCTACAGTCCATGGGGGTCGCAAAGCGTCAGACAGGTCTGAGCGACTTTGCTTCGCTAAGGTCTCTGCTTTTCAACACATTGTATAGGTTTGCCACCACTTTCCTGCCAAGAATGATCACCTTCTGATTTCATGGCTACAGTCACCATCCACCATAATTTCGGAGCCCAAGATGAGGAAATCTGTCACAGCTTCCACCTTTTCCCCTTCTGTTTGCCAGGCAATAATGGGGCCTCATTCCCTGACCAGGGATCAAATTCAGGCCCCTGAATTGGGAGCTCTGAGTCTTAGCCATTCCATCAGCAAAGAAATCCCTAAAATGCCTAATTTTGCATCGTATTTTTTTTAATGATTTTATTTATTTACTTTTGGCTGTGGTGGGTCTTCATTGCTTCGAGGACTTTTCTCTAGTTGTGGCAAGCAGGGGCCACTCTCTAGTTGCAGTCCAAGGGCTTTTCATTGTAGTGGCCTCTCATTGCAGAGGACAGGCCCTACAGTGTGTGGGCTTCATCGATTGTGGAGCACCGTTCAGAAGTCATGGTGTGTGGGCTCAGGAGTTGCAGTTTCTGGGCTCTAGAGCACAGGCTCAACAGCTGGGGCCACAGGCTTAGCTGATCTGTGGCTCGGGGAATCCTCCCCACTCAGGGATCGAACCCATGTCTCCTGCATGGACAGGTGGATTCTTTACCACTGAGCCCCTGAATCATAGTTTTAAGCTCAGATGAGCCACACATCACAGTAAAACGCAAAAATAAGTATAATGGGGCCATTAAATGCAAATACCAATATTCTATTCCTTTTTTAAAGAAGTCAGGAAGGGTGTGAGAGGCACATAGAAGTCAGCAAGCCCACCATGTCCGGCACACAGCAACCCCTGGTATTTCTGTGAACAACGGGGTAGCCACCTTCGATTTACAGCTAAACACCCTGTTCACTACTTGTTCAGGATGAAATAAAGAGTTGTTAGTGAAATCCAGTTTCCTGCACAGTTTCTCGTCTACACACGCACATCGCCTTAGAATGTGATCTTTTACCCTACACTGTATTCTCAAAGGATCCAGTCACAGTACCCCCAGAGCGAGCCCTCAATAAATCTCTGCTCTCGAAGTGAAAAGTTCCACGCTTCTATGTATTTTACAAATTGAAAGCACAGGTAAATAATGGTACCTGGAACGATACTAATCACTTTCCCTTTTGACAACCCTCTTTAAAACTGCTCACAGTATCACTATGATGGAGCCACACCTGCTAAAGTGGTCCCTGTGTTTGGATAGTTTGACAGAACCATACAGAAGTTCAAGAGAGTAGAAGACATTATAAATCACTGAGTGTAGGAAGTTCCTCAAAGTGGTTTCTGCAGAGCATTTGCCCAGTCTTGGTTACTGCACAAGCTGAACAGGTATTACAGGTTTCTGGTTTGAACTCTTTTTTATACTCTATACTTCAGGCTTTATCTCTGAATGTCAAAGATTCCATCACTGTCAATGTAAGAGTAAAACTCAGCAGGGATGTGGGCGAACTAAACACTCTCCCCAAATCTGTAAAAATGATGTCTAAGATGCTAATGTAAAAAGTTCCTCTCCAAGAGTAAGATTCTTTTGATCCAAGGTTTACTATGTGATTGAAAAGAAGCTAGGGTTAAACAACAGAAGAGAGGTGCTCACATCCTAGGTTCCTCAATAAAACTACAAACGTGTGCTGAGCATCAGGAACGGACTGGGTATAAGGATGCCAGCACGTGACCGAATGGTGTGATACAGTTCATATTCCTTATAAAGTCACTTACAGAGTACTAAATAAAACCAAACTTCACATATTTCTTAGAAGACCTGTAACCTATCCATCTATGGGAACATCATTCTCACCCTATCAAATGAAAAATTTTCAGCCACTCCAAAACCATCACCTTTGAGGAATTTTACATAATCTGAGTGTGTCCTCCAACCCGGGGCCTTCATGGAAGACAGAACAAGATTGCTTTTGGTTTTTTCCCCCTGGCAGGATGTTGTGTAACTGGTTGTTTTTTGAGGAGAAAAGTTGAGGAAACAATGGGGGTGCAACTGAAGTGGGGAGGGGGGATTTGTTTATGTTGAATACAGGTCCGCCTGCCAATGCAGGAGATGCGGTTCAATCCCTGGGTTGGGAAGATCCCCTAGAGGAAGAAACGGCAACCCACTCCAGTATTCTTGCCTGGAAAATTCCATGGACAGAGGAGCCTGGCGGGCTACGGTCCAAGGGGTCGCAGAGTTGGACATCACAGTGACTGAACACAACACAGCAAAGATGAGATAAACTCTATCTTGGGGACTTTCCTCGCTGTCTGCTGGTTAAGACTCTGCTTCCCAACGCAGGGGATGCGGGTTCAATTCCTGGCCAGGCAACTAAGATCCAACATGCTGCAGGGTGCAGCCAAAACTTAAACTCATTAAAAAAAGAAAACAAAAAAACACTCTATCTGGGTTTGGTTGTGAAAGAAAAACAAGTTCTTATCAGGCAGCCTTACTTTTCTCAAGAGAGAGAAGGGATGGGGGTTGTTAGATAACCTCTGCAGAGGCGATGAGAGACCATTTAAAGGGTCAGTATTACCGACGACCCAGGTGAGACTTGGGAATTAGAAACCTGTGATAGACCCAAAGAGTAGTTTATTTTTCCCAAATAGCAGATAAGAAGAGATGGGTGAGTACCCCACACTGAAAAACTCGGAATGGAAAACATGAACAAGAAGTCAGCCACAGTTTCCCAGAGGACACTGGAACTGACCTGAAACAGGGAGCAGACCTAAATCTGGGGGCCTAACACCTCCTCTCTGCACTTCCCGGTGGCTCAGACAGTGAAGAATCTGCCTGTGATGCTGGAGACCTGGGTTCAATCCCTGGGTTGGGAAGATGCCCTGGAGGAGGACGTGGCAACACACTCCAGGATTCTTGCCTGGAATGAATTCTCACAGAGGAGCCCCATGGGGTCGCAATGAATCCTCACAGACAGAGGAGCCCCATGGGGTCGCAAAGAGTCAGACATGCCTGAGACACTAACACACACACACACACACACACACACACACACACACACACACACACCCTCCTCTCTGGTTAGTGTGACAGAAAGACAAATACAAGTGGCTTCAAGCTCTGGGGTCGCAATGAATCCTCACAGACAGAGGAGCCCCATGGGGTCGCAAAGAGTCAGACATGCCTGAGACACTAACACACACACACACACACACACACACACACACACACACACACCCTCCTCTCTGGTTAGTGTGACAGAAAGACAAATACAAGTGGCTTCAAGCTCTGGTTCCTAGTTAAATAGCTATGACATTAGTCAAACTACTTTTTTATGCCTTACTTCCTCATCTGCTTAAAAGGGGGTTGGGTTATAATAACTACCTTTACCTAATTATTCTGAGTATTTAAGGAGATAATATATGAAAAGACCTCACATTGTTTCTGACACTTAATAGGCAACAGATGAATATAACTTGGGTTTTTTTGTTTTCTTTTTACCTGCATAAAATAAGAACATGAAACCAGCCTGGAATTACACTGCACTGTAAATCCTGTCTCAGATTTTAGTTGTCTTGACCACACTTTATATCCTGCAAACATTCTAAGCTACTTTCCACCACCAACACTATGACTAATGATGACACCATCTTATATTTGTAAGGTTCTTTGCCACTTAAAAAGCATTTACACGGCACTTCCTTGGCAGTCCAGTGGTTAGAACTTTGCCTTCCAATGCAGGGGATGGGAGTTCAATCCCTGGTGAGGGAACTAATATCCCACATGCCTCAGGGTCAAAAAAACCCCCATAAAACAGAAGCAAAAATACTGTAACAAATTTAATGAAATGGTCTACATCAAAAAATTTTTTTAAGAAAAAAGTATTTACTTTCACTATCTCATTCACTAGTTCTGACAAGTGACTGATAGAGACAGGATAGTTAACTGCTATCAATTTATATATGAGGAAACTGAGAGGCAAGGAAAGCAAATGACTTCTCCTAGGCCAATTTAACATTCATTTTGTTATCTTTGTTCTGTAAAAGTGCTGAAGTTCATTAAAAAAAAAAAAAGACAACCTCTTCCTGTTTAAAACATAGGCTCCCTTGGCTTTTCTTTCTATAAAGCTAACTTACCTTGTGCTCTGTCAATCATTTCACATCTCCACTTTAAAAGGCACAAGTTAAAAGCTACTCAGAAATAAGAGAAAATACACAAAAGCAGATACATGTCTGAAGGTACCTAGACTGGTAACCTGACTTGGCAGGCACCCAGTAGATGTTTGCCAATATGCAAAACAGCTTCTGATGCAAGCGTACAAACTCCTTAACTATTTAATACACATGGCTCTCTCCCTGTGTTCTGTATTTACAGGTATAATTTGTTTCATTGGGGGAGGGGCTACAGTTTAGACGAAGATACACTCTAATTTGTTTTTTTCCCTATATACAAATAGTACCCCAAGGAATTGAGGAAATACAGACATCTGGGAGTGGAATTCAGAAAATCCATTATGTTAAATGAGAAATAAATTATTCTTCATCTTCATTCTAACTGAAATTCAGCATTTCCTTTAATTATGAACACAGACAAGAAGCCGCTCTGGTATCAGCAGCACCTCTGATTTTTATCAACAATAGAATTCACATATTTTATATCATATTACAGTTACTGCAGAGATCCTGAAATATCATTTACACTCATCACCACTTCAAAATTACCATAGTGACCAGACTCACTTCTGGATTTTATTTAATGCAACATAGATATTACTGTGCCACAAATTTGCTTGAAAATTATCTTATCTATATTTCAGTAAGATTGGACTGCTTTGCAATCATAAATTTGTGTATGTATGTGTAACACAGATTTTAAAAAAGTTAAGGAAAAAAAAAAAGTTAAGAACTTGCTTCAAAGGACAGTTAAGACTCGGCAGACTTTCCCTCTCTCAGTGCTCGACTCCAAGAGATTCCCCACCCTTTACCTCCTCATCCCCAGTCTGCCCACCTTACACCCTTCTCCATCCTGCCTGGCTTCAAATGCAAGGACTTTGGGAAGAGAACATACAGTAAAACCTATGGCCAATTCTGCCTCCCTTTTCTCCTCTCCCCTCAAACAGATTATTTATATCCACAGCCTCTAAAACCATTTCCCTCTCCTAAACTCCAAAGTGTCTTTCGTGACTCTTTGCTCCTTAAACCCTAACACCAAGATCACAAATAAAATGCCGAGGGTAGTCAGCCTCTCTCAACTGGACAGATTACAGTTTTTTAATACCCAAAAACAATGAGGAGGCAGAGCAGAGAAGTGAGTAGTGGAGGGAACAGGCTGGGAAAGGGAGGTGGGCTGCAGAAAAAGCTTTTATTTTTCATCTTCCTGGTGTTGGAAGGAAAGAAAGAAGGGATGAATAAAGGAAACACATACACACCCATTCGCATCTGGAGAAACTACCACATGGGTGATGAAACTGCTCTAAAGGAAGAAGAAAGAGTAAGGCTGTGTCGTCCCTCTTGGAAATAGGCAAGAAGAAAAGAAGTACTGGTTGAACCGAGAACAGTGAAGAAAGAGGACCTGCTTGTTAGTTCTTGGTAGCAGAGGGGTCAGTCAAGCACTCTGTTCAGACTAAGAAGGGTCCAAACGGAAAGCTCAGGTTGGTTTGTATTCATGTGGTTCTTCTCCCCAGCTTTCACGAACAAAACTCCAAGGGAGACCCTAGAGCAAGCCCAGGAGCCATCTGCAGTAACCTATTGCTAGAGAAAGAGGTCTCCATCATGCTTGATTCAGAAGAGAGGGGGAAGGAAAAGGAGAATCCTTACCATGTTAATGATAGAGGGATCTACCTGTCCAAAAAAAAAATAAAAAATACTGCAAATGAATTAAGTTTCCCAGTACTATCAGTATTATACACTGTGAATTGGCTGATTTACCTACACAATATTGTTTCTATGGGACAACACACTGTAAGTTCTAAACATATCATTTAAAGTCTGAACATGGTCACGACAAGGAACTACTTTTATTAATTATGCACCAAACAAAACTACTGACAGCGAAAAAAAAAGCAAAAGTTTAAGAAATGATGAAAACATTAAGATGATGGTAAACATTTTAAAAGGGCTTCCCTGGTGGCTCAGATAGTAAAGAATCTGCCTGTGATGCGATAGACCTGGGTTCGACCCCTGGGTCAGGAAGATACCCTGGCGATCTTGTCTGGAGAAGTCCATGGAGAGAGGAGACCAAGGGTCTACAGTCCATTGGGTCACAAGGAGTCAGAAAAGACTGAGTGACTAACACACACTAAACATTTTTATAAGGATTATTTTGTACAACTTTTATTTGATTACATTTTCCGTTGTTAAAAAAGAGTCACAGCTAAGTCAAGCTTAATCTACTGTATGAATTCAAAGCTTTCACATAAATTTTAAAACATACAAACTGGTTATTTTTCTATGCTACTTTTCTCTGAAAACATTTTTCAATAGAATGCTTTCTTTTTCATACACAAAACACATTCTCAAGTAACCAGAAAATCAACATGAGGAATACTATTCACATGATACAATGTATTTCTTTTAAAAGATATAGCAAAAATTGTGCAGTTACAAGACATATAGATAAATAAAACTAGAATTTCTTTGCTTCTGATGTGTAAGTAAAATAGGCCTTAGGAAAACAGTTTGTTACTGCAGCAATTAACATTCAAATAAGAATATTTTAAACTCAAGGTGATGTAACACCACCTTCCTGCTACTTGAAAATCCTGGGATGTGATGACACACCAAGACTGTAAACACTCAAAGAAGATGAAGAAGCCAACCGCATTTCTCAGAGTAATTGGGAGTGCTGACCCTTTGGTACTTACTACAGTAGAACTTGTCTAATTATACCGTCTAGTTTTTCCCCCTATAATTTCAAGTTATTACTTCACCACTACCTTGCTGATATAATACTTGGAATGAAATTTCTATCTAAATTTATTCATAAGGCCCACATTCTTACAAGATGAAATGTTCAAGTGCTCTGTTTTTTAAATTCACAAAACAATCTGGTAAAAAAAAAAAAAAAAACCATCTGGTAAGAAATATATCCTAAAACTGAATGGTCGAACTAGAAAGGGCATAGAGAGAGGCTGCCTTATAGTTTTGGTTCCTTTAAATCTTAAAACACTACCAGAAAAAAAATACTGTCTTCATGGAAATGACTAGAAAGGATGAACTATATCCAGAAATTTCATTTTCAAGAAAACTTGATCATTCCCATATACTGCCCATTTTCTTTGCCTACTTGCCTCAGTAGAAAACATTTTCCCAAAACAAGGTTTAATGTAACAGTCTTATATGGAAGAGTTGAAATTAAATGGAAACATTTCTTATAAAAGAATAATGCATAAATTAGCGGTAATTAATTTAAAATCATCTACCAAGATGATGGCAGGGAAAAAAAAAAAAACCAGAACGTGTTTACCTAGCACATAGTAGGAGCTCAGTAAATATCTGTTAAATAAAGCAATTTAATGTTAAAGACTTTCCAGTGGGAGTAAACTGAAAGCGGGAGTAGAAACGTGTCCTCTCATTCTAATTACTTAAGCATAACTTCTTTAATAAGGAAAAACATTTAACTAAGGTAAATGTATAATAATTCCATTTTATATTAAAACAAACTTGTATTTCAACATAAACACAAAGCAATTGCTAAAGCAATATACCTAATTGTGAACTTCCTGCATTTTCCCAAAGATGATTGCATCATGGTACAATTGCTTTTCAGAGGTTAAAAGATCTCTGATTTACATCAGATGACTAATTTTTTTTCAGCCATTTATTTAAATAAATGTGTACAAATTCACACCACAGGAACAAAAGTAAGACTACTTTTTGACCCCGGAAAAATCTACTCATTCTGTTTTTAAAGGGTTATCTAATTTGGATAATCAAGATTGCATTTCTTCCCTATGCCCTGAAGCAAAGTACATTCTCAGTTCTGTTTCGAAGCTGGCACACACAGAACTCAATCTTGGTTAATTTCCAAAGGCACATATGTTATAGTAAATCCTCTTCTTGTAATGCCAAAAAGTTTTGCTCCTAGAAATTGTTTCACTGGCATATTCTCAACATATCAGTATCTCAATACCTGCTAATCCCAGAGAAGCGAGAGTGGCCAACACACACTCTAGAAAAGTAAAGGTTCCATTCTGAAATCTACAAAAGGTTGACTTTTACTTTGTGCAAGATCCTATCTGTTAAGTCTGCCAGTTTTAAAACAGTAACCTCTGGGGCACACTAGAATCACAGACCCGAGACTATGTGTTTTAATAATGTAGCTAACTGTTAAACCTGTCTGCTCTTAGCACATTAAGGATTTTCTTACAAATGAGGTTAACAACATTTCAGTCTTTGGAAAGACAAACATATTTTGGCCAATTCAGATGGAAGTTCTGTGACATTCACTGAAGTGTATTCCCAGTGATTAACTCAAAATAAGCTATGAGAGAGGGACAGAAAGAGAAATCTGTTTTTCTTCTTCTTTTAAACAATGAAGGGAGAATTGAAGAGTGAAAGAAAAATAGTCCATAAAAAAACTTCAGTTTTCCTATTCTCTTTCTTCAGGGAATACTCTGAACACTTCTAATATAAAACACTAATGTGTTTCTACAACAAATCCATTGATTTAAAATGAAAACAGGGACTTTCTGGTGGCCCAGAGGCTAAGACTCTGTACTGCTTATGCAGGGGGCCTGGGTTCAATTCCTTCTCAGGGAATTAGATCCCACACGCTGCAATTAAAGCATGTGACCCTGTGTGATGTATCTAAGACCTGGCACAGCCAAATAAATAAAAATTTATAAATATTTTCAAAAAATTAAATGAAAACAAAAATCTTACTGCTTTCTTTTATAAATACAAGCTATTACTATTAACACTTTTGATTTTATTTTAGTATGTAGCCACCACAGAATATTCAAGTAGCAAAAAATTATTTCTTAAGACAATAATAAAATTATAATGCCTTTGTACTCTCTCATTAAATTTAATTTTAAAATATTTTACTATAAAGTATCAAAAGTTTAAAATTCATACTCACTGATCCAGCAATTCTACAACAGTAAAGTTGTCTAAAAAAAGAAAATCCTAAGGAATTTATGTTCAAGGATGTTTATCATAGAATTAAATTGTTTTAACAAAAAAGATAAAAACTAACCTCTGAAAATAAGAAACTAATGGAATATATTATGATACATCTATATAATAAATATTGTGCAGTCATTATAGAATAAGAAATTGTCGACAGAGGGACTGAAAGCATAAGAATTTTTTCAGCCCTCCTAACATCCCTTTATATAAACTGCCTGAATTTATCACCAGCATGTACTGCTTTTCCAACAGTTACTGGAAAGATGTGGAAGTCAATGTATTTAATAGAAAATATTTTTAGACACACACACGCAGTATTTTTTTTTAGCCATGCCCCACAGCATGCAGGATCTTAGCTCCCTCATCAGGGATGGAACCCATAACCCCTGCAATGAAAGTGCGGAGTCTTAACCACTGGACTGCCAGGGAAGTCCCCCAGACATATTAATGGAATCAAGTTATGAATGTGTATACTATGATCTCAACTCTCTTATGTGTATAAAGGTATATTAAAAAAAACTAAAAAGAATATATGTCAACAGTTGGCATATGTGGATGGTAGAGTATAGGTAATTTCTTAGTATTAATTTTCTATATTTTCCAGAAGGAGCATTTCTTTTATACTCAGAAACAAAATTTTACTTCACATAATATACTATTTTGGCTGCCATATAATAACTAAAGTTAAAAATTCTTTGGTTTAAAAAAAAGGAATAATTTACAATTTAGGCCAAAAAAACCTCATACTCTAAGGTAAACGATGATAATGATGATAGGAAAGGGGAGGAAGTGATTATCATGTCCAATAGCAAGGACTTTATCTTAAAAAAAAAGAACACTGGGATTATGGTATGTTTCTATGTCTTAGAATAAACATAGAAAACACTATATTATGAAGTTGTTTAGTTAATATATACTTTATTTTTTTTTGTTTAGTTAATATATACTTTAAAAAAAGATTTAATAGAGTGAAAATAAGTCCACGGATGACAGATACATAATATGCTAACTAAAATGAGAGACATGTAGTGATCTGTCACTAATCACAGTAGCCAACTATGTTGTTGCTGACTTAGTCACCAAGTCATGTCTGACTCTTTTGCAACCCCATGGACTGTAGCCTGTCAGCCTCCTCTGTCCATGGCATTTCCCAGGCAAGCATACTGGAGTGGGTTGCCACTTCCTTCTCGAGATCTTCCCAACCCAGGGACTGAACACCAGCTCTTGCATTGGCAGGTAGGTTCTATACCACTAGGGAAGGTCAAGCCAACCAAGCCTGTGACTCTGTGTGTGTGTGTGTGTGTGTGTGTGTGTGTGTGTGTGTGTGTGTGTGTGTGTGCGCGCGTGTGTGTGTGTGTGCGCGCGCTAAGCTGCCTCAGTCGTGTCCACTCTGTGAGAGCCTGTATAGGCTGCAGCCCTCTGGGCTCCTCTGTCCATGGGATTCTTGAGGCAAGAATTCTGGAGTGGGTTGCCATACCCTCCTCCAGGGGAGCTTCCTGACCCAGGGATATGCCGTACCATAAAATCACCTTAATTCCACTACAGACAGGTTATCAGTTGAAGAAATCACATCAACTTGCTATAATAAAGTTTACTACTACCAATCACACAAAAATTGACGCACATGAACAATGCTCGGTAGATAAAAAATGAACTCGCTAAGGTCGTTGATGTTTTCCTCAAGGCTTTATATGGATTTGAGACTAAGAAATACTTCAAACGCTTTAGGTAGTAATTTCAACTGTTCAAATTAAAAGTTTTCATTTATTCATACCCGATTTTCTCTGAAGTGAAAATTTTAACCTATGCTAATTTGCATAGTATTAATGGCTCTAAGAGAATACTAATATTTAATCAGTGCAATGTCCAGAAAAGACATCTGAACAGCAAAGTTTAAAATGGATGTGATTCATTACTCTAAGTAATGCTATTTTGGAACTAAGTGAACTGCAGAGAGTTTTAAATGAAATGTTGAACAATGGAATTCCACGCAGAGGTTAACATTATAATGACTCTCTGCGTTAAGTGCCCATTTGTGTCTGACTTTTTGTGACCCCGTGGACTGCAGCCCACCATGCTCCTCTGTCCATATAATTTTCCAGGTAAGAATACTGGACTGGGTTGCCATTTCCGTCTCCAGGGGATCTCCTCGACCCAGGGATCGAACCCAAGTCTCCTGCATTGGCAGGCGGATAGTGACTCCATAGACATGTAAGAAAATGCTACAACAACCATCAAGTGAAAACAGCAGATTACCAAATTGCATGATGTTGAAATTCTGGGTAAATTTACTTCAAAAAAATTTTTAACAGTATGGTTAAATCATTGTTTCACCTAAGAGAGATAAGGCAATTTTTCTAAGCCTAAATGCCCAGTTTGCTTCTTTTAAGAGCCAGATCTTAAGTAAAGGAATAAAGGGAAAAAATTGAATGCACAGCTGTTTGCTTCTAGAAATACAAACAGGAGGAAATAAACAGAGGGAGGCTAATATCTGTGAGACTGGGCTAACTACTTCATTCCCAGCTGTGTTTTAATTTGTATTACTAAACACTAAGAAAACCCTTTTTATGATAGTCAGAGGCTGAGAATTCCCATTTGTGCCCAGCGAAAGTTAAAGGCACACTAGAAAATACCTGGAATGTTTGATTCAGTAATTTAGTGTCTGGTCTATAGTCTTACAACATCAACTGAATGATTCAGGAGCTAATTCTCATTTAATGCCATTTAAAAGCAGAGATGACAAGAGAGGTGTCTCATCACTTGCAAGTGACTTAAAATACAAAAAAGATGGTCAAGTTAAAAATCATACCTGATTTGCTGTCGAAAGATAATTTAGGGTAATAACAAAGTAAGTTCAGTACAGCCTGAAGTCAGTTTACACCTGGGATCACAACCGCAAACAATGCTGTTCTCTACCCTTCGAAGACAATACAAGGTTTCTACTCCAGGAGAAATCAGGGAGCCAGGGATATGTCCAAATGGAGACCAAGCAACACTAGAGCAGGCGAACACCAGACAAGCAACACTGGAATAACACCAGAGCAGCACCTTAGACACCACTCTGTTAGTATCTTAAATGGAGAACTGTGAAGTCACAGAATCTGTAAGAAATTCAAAACTTTACTAAAAAGTAGACCTTCTTCAAGCTATCAATTTCTAATGCCATCAAGCATAGGATAACTACCTTTACACAACACAATTGGCTGTAAGGATAAACACTAATTTTCAAGCTAATTTTATGTATGGGTTATTATTTTTAGTTTTACTGTAAACTTAAACCCTAGGTTTACAGCAATAGCCATATTTGTTGAAATGAATGCAAGTGTGTCTTTTTTTTTTTTTAAGCTGGCCATAATTTTGAGTTGGCCAAAAAAGTTCGTTTGGGTTTCTCTGTAATATCTTCTGGAAAAACCCAAACAAACTTTTTGAACAACCCAATAGATACCCTGGTTACATGAAATGATGAACAAATTCCATAGCTGGACATCACTAATCCTCTTGCCTCTTTTTTCATCTGGTGAATATTAATAATCTGATCATTGATTACTGTAGGTAGAAGTTTTAGCATCAAGAAACTCAACGGCTAAACAATTTTTTCCGGTAGGGTTCACTCCCACAATTGTCGACACATCCCCCGTTTGAATACCAGCTCTGCCAGTTCTCTCAGGTTTGAACTCCTTATTTTTAGGGAGATGAAATGGTACAGAAGTGCTCAATTACTGGTGGACAGGTCCATAGATGTATGCAATAAATGACGTAATGCAGATAAATATTCAGCAGAGCACCTGGATCTAGTAAGCATTCCATAAAGAGACGGTATTACATAAAACAAGTAGACAAGAACTTAAAATAACAAATAAAAAATGAACACTGTCTCTAATGCAAATAACTGTTTTCTCAAAATCTGAGAAAAACAAAAAGCAAATAAACAAACAACCCTCCCACTATTAACATACAATGCATTATCCCTACCACCTAGCACCGTACCTATCGACAGTATGTGCTGGATAAATACTGATACATTCCTAAATAATAACTATCAAAACCTATTATGAAACTCTGAGAATTTCTAGTTTGTAGACCTTGACTATTTCATCTTTGCATCTCAGTGCCTGGCAGATTATGTAACACATTCAGTTAATTTCACCTTTTCTCATGCAATTAAAAAATAATTTGAATTCTTAAAACTTTTGATTTGTAATTTAATTCCATGTCAGGGGTTTTGGGTTTGGACTGTAACCCAAAAACTGTAAGGGTAAGGGCCAAGTCTGTCTGGCTGATTATTCTTTATAATGAAGCAAGTCAGTAGAGCCTGAAGTCAGTTTAGACCTGGGATCACAATATATAAATCAATATATATTTATTATATATTATAATAAATAATTAAGTATATTATTTTGCTCAGTGTTTAACATAAACTAGGGGCTCGCATGTTTGAATAAATGCATAAATTTTCATGTTCTATAAAAAAAGGGAACAAAACCATAATTCCTAACCAGAGTTCAGACCAAACAAGTATATGAGAAGGCTACAATGGAAAACTTACTGCTGGAAGCTCTGTTTTAAGAAAGTCTTAGTATACGTTAATTATCTATCAATAAAGCTAAAAAAAAAAACAGGAAAGTCTTAAAAGCTGATCACATTAAGGAACTCACAGCAGTATTATCATTTTAGATCCTAGAAGCATTTACTCTACATGGCATCCTGGAATTTTTCAGGGTTTTCTTACCAAAACCAAAACATAAGAATTCAGTGTCATATACAGTTTCACCAAAAACACATGCTTTTGACCAGAGAAACTCCATACAACCAGCTTTCTAAAGTAAAAAGCCAAAGTTCGACACTGCTGTATAAAAATCTCCGATTACTTCCTGTTCTGTTTCTCAGAATTTGGAAGGACTGGCTTGGCTCTGTTCCCTAAAGGAACAAAAACAAAGCGAGGAAAACAGTCCTATCTAACCTTCTGATCCCTCTGCCAATTAAGAGAATGTGTGCCCAGGGAGGTCCCTGCAATACTAACTTTGAGAGGCAAGAACTGATATAAAACTTCAAAACTGCAAGATTCTACTTTCTAATACAGGAAATTCTCTCAAAATGCAAACGAAAGTACTAATTATAAAAATTACTTTCACTGTACACCTGGGTCTGCCAATATCAACTCTTAGAGAGAGAAGGACCGTTCATTCAAGGAGCACTTTTCAGGAATGTCTGAAGATAAAGATCTTCAATCAGAGATGAGTTATTTTCAGAGAGCCATGGAGTTGTTTCAGGGCGTATCAGGATATTTGGGTCAGGAAGGTGTTATTACGCTCAGTGCCACAGAAGCCAACAAAACCTTCAGTATTTTTTCCCATGGCTTTGATTTATTATGAGGATTAGGAGAAAGTAATTCTATCTCTGATAGAATCCCGTCACCTAAGTAAATGAAGCATGTGCAATCCTGAGTACAGAGCAGTAACACATTTAAGATCAAGAGTAATAACACTGTATGCCCAAGACTTGGATTCCACACCTTTAAACTGTTATCTCCTTTTGCGGAGGAAAACATATTCCATGTGATTTTAAGTAGTTTACATATAAAGTCCTGATCCTGGGGGTTTCAAAGCTATTAAAAAAAAACCTACAGGTCCCCAAACTGCAATAATCAGGCTGATTGAAGACTAATGGAGCAGCAGGACACAGACGGGATCTTAAGAAAACCAAGATTTAAGGACTTGATAGGAAACAACCTTGCTTTTCTTCCATCCCTGGCAGGGGCTCTCTTACTAGATGGAGTTGGGTTCATTATTCAGAAGCATCTAATAAAAGCATTTTTATTTAATCTCATGATCAAAACAAGTTTAGAACTGTCTGGACTTCCTTCTCGCCAGGTAAACAGTCGATCACATAAAAACATGCCAGTTTGTTTTTTTTTTTTTTCTTTAACATAGAGCTTGTGAGGTCTTCCCAGCATGTGACAATGAACTTTCAGGTAAGTCCAAGAGTTCTTATGTACACCTTCAAAAGAATCTGTTTAAAGACAGGTAATTCCATCCCCTTCCACACCTCAAGTAGTATTGTCTTCTGATTATTCCTTACTGCTTCCCACCCCTTTGCCTCATTTTCCTTCCTCTCTGTTTCAGCCATGTGCATATAAACCCAGAGGATTAGCCCAATACTGACAAACCAAGAAAGGGGTTTCTCATCTGACACTGACTGACATTTACCTGACTCTTACCTGACACTGATTTAATATCAATAGATAATGTTAGGCCACATGAACCCCTCAGGACAAAGCCTTTCATTTCTTTGTGTCCACAAAGCACAGGCCTCAGTACAAAGGCATTCAAAGTTGCCTACTGTCCTGATAAAACAAATAACATTTTATTTTAAATCACTAAGAGTGATAATAAATATCAGACTACCAACAGAAGACTTTAGTATTGAAATCTAAAAAACACACCAAACATGGTGTCTCCATCAATGAGTACAAAAAAAAAAAAAATGTGTTTAACCACCAAATTTAACTCTTCTCACTAAAAAAAGATCAGTGCTCTTCCTTAGAATGACTTCTTCCAAAATTATGAAGGAATTTTATCTGGCTTGTCCTCTAACAATTTCTTACTGAACTTGTGGTAGATACAATCTATGTTTCTTTTAAGTCAACTACTAATGTGAAAATTTATCATCTACTATATTTTGGGTCTAATGTAAAAGATTATAAATATTACCCTCTTAAAAACGAACCCTTCCCCGACCTCCAAAAGAAAACACCAGGAAGCAAGAAAGTAGAAAAGAGGAAAGTACAAAATAGGGTGGAAATAATTTTAACTACACCAGTAATCACAAGAACAGTGGTTAAGAGGGTAACAGTGGTTAAGACTCTGCCATCCAGTGTAGCGGGCATGGGTTTGCACATGCTGCATAGTGTAGCCAATAAACAAATAAATAAATGTAAGTTGGAGAAGACTTGAGAGTCCTTTGGACTGCAAGGAGATCCAACCAGTCCATCCTAAAGGAGATCAGTACTGGGTGTTCACTGGAAGGACTGATGTTCAAGCTAAAGCTCCAATACTTTGGCCACCTGCTGCGAAGAGTTGACTCATTGGAAAAGACCCTGATGCTGGGAAAGATTGAGGGCTGGAGGAGAAGGGGATGACAGAGGATGAGATGGTTGGATGGCATCACTGACTCGATGAACATGGGTTTGGGTGGACTCCGGGCGTTGGTGATGGACAGGAAGGCCTGGCGTGCTGCGGTTCATGGGGTCGCAAAGAGTCAGACACGACTGAGCAACTGAACTGAGGCTGGCAAAAAAATATAAAAGTTGGACAATACCAAGTGCTGACAAAGATATGAAGGAACAAGAACTCATACTGCTGGAGGGAGTATAATAGTACAACTACTTCGGAAAACAATTCAGATTTATTCAGTGAAGCTGAAATGCACCTTACCACCTCAATTATGCTTCTAGTTCTATGTCTGAGATAATCTTACAAATGAGTATAAAAAGACATACAATGATGCTCACATAAAGCCATAATAAAATAAAATAGCAAACATGTCCACCAATGGGTAATGCTTATAGTACAAACAAACATATACTAAACTAATACATAGTGATAAAAATGAGCCACATCAATTTGGTATGAACCTTACAAATAATAATGTTTAAGAAAATAAATCACATACAGAACGAATTCACTTTTATTAAGTTAAAAGAAGAAACCAGGAAAATTAAACCATGCACTGTATATTGACTCAAACATATGTGGTGAAAATTTAAAGAAAACCAATGGAATGTTATAAACATTCAGGATGGTGGTTGCCTATGGGGGTAAGGGTAGCGGGTAGTGACAGAGAAATGGAATGAAGGAGGGGAGACAGGGCTTCAGAGGTCTGCGACATGTTCTCTCTTTAAAGCTGAGTTATCTTCTGCAGTGATCAATGTATTTTTCTTTTTGTTGGACAAATTTTATACTCATTTGGTATATATTAGATTTTTCATCTAAATCTATATTAGATTTTTCATAATGAATAAAGTACATACTCAAAGAAAGTTTTAAAAAGTACTTAGCATCAGATACAAGTAGTAGTTAAATAAATATTTGGCTCACAGAATTTAGACAATTTGTTGCTAATTGCATAAAATGAACTTACTTGTACTGCACAAGCAGACAGTTTGAATTATATAGATTATTTTAACCTGCTTTGCTTGTTTCCATGGAACAAGTCTGACCAAAGGGTTGAAGGCAAGAAAGAAATTACTATTAATTAGTCATGTTACAGAGTCCCTATTTATGAGCTTATAGTCAAACGCTCTTCCTAAAATTATTGCCAGGTGGTTCTGGCAATTTGTAAAATCCTGACTGCTGTCATTTCTACTTTGTTGCCTATTAGGCAACTCTGTGGCTTAAAGATTATGAAATTTTGCTCTGGTTCACCACACACTTTGGACTTTCAAAATGACTGACAGCAAAAAGAAGAGATTAAATATTTAGGTGTAAAAATATCTACTGTGGTTAACACCTATGTAAAAAATTTTATGACCCAAAAATAGATTAAAATATTCATCTGAAAGCCCTAATCCTTGTATTTTAGATTTGATAAATAGTACTCCACAAACTGATTAAGTCACTGTCCTTTAGTATTTGCATATATCATTGATTTATTTTTTTTAATAATTTAATTTGGAGAAGGCCATTTTTAATTTTAAGAAGATACTTAATATATTCTGAAGAACTTATAATGAAAATACTGCAGTAACGAATCAGCTCACATCTGTTTAGTATATAAACTCCTAGGAGTTCACGGATGTCTACCTAGATCTCCTTCACAGTCAGAACCCAGAAATTCTGGACTGACCACCACCCTTGACCAATGAGACATGGCTTCTTGTCTGGTCAGTGGCAGGGTCACTCTTCTTGAAGATTCTACTGAAACTAAATCCACTGAGCCTCTCAATGCCCAGGTTCATACCATCTCCATTCCCTTTCCCAATCCATCTCTTGACGCAACTTTCGCCTTACCAGACTTTGCTGGGTCTGGCCCTGACCTAGCCTCCACTCTGCCTCTATATCTTGTAAACTGAACCACCTGGGGAAGTGGTGCCCCATTGTTAGCAAACCTCCTCTCAAAGCATCACCCCAGTACTCTGGCTGTTACGGACTTTCCCTTAAGGACACCTGTCCCGTTCACTCCTGTCAAACAACAGCTGTTTATTCCCTCCTCCTCAAGGTCCTTCAACCACTTGACGGAACTTAATCCCGGGACCCCATCATGCCCATAACCTGCACATAATCTGAAATCAACAACATCAGCGATCACAGTACATTAACGCAACCCCCAACCACCAGCATGCATGTCTAACTACTCTTCCCCTGTCGGGTGTCTGTTCTTGGGAAAGTCTCTGTTCCAAGTTCATCAGATTCCTTCTTGCTCCATTCCCTTCCTTCCCAGCCTGAAGTCCAAGGGTCTAACATTTCAACAAAGTTTTCACACCCTAAACTCTCCTGCTCATCTGCCTTTCATGGCATTCACCTGGAAAAACCCTCTGTGGCTCCAACTATTCACTTTCTCCCCTGACCCTCCAGAAAGGTTCCATAAACCCACGAGTGTGGACAAGGTACCAGAGACATAGCGCATAACATGCTGTGTTTTCATGAATTGCTGACTTGTTTCTCACAAAACTTTTATTATAAACATCAACAAATATTTAGTGAGCATCTCCTAAGGAGAGGAAGGCACTCTTCTAAGCCCTGGGAGTTCAGAAATGAGCAGGTCGGAGAAGGTCCCTGTTCTTCGGAAGCTTACACCTCAGTGAGGGGAGACAAATGACAGAGGCATATGAACGAGAAGCTGAGCCAGGAGTGCTAAGAACCAGGAGGAAAGGACAGTTCAGTAGGCCACATGACAGCAGGTGTCTGGTCAATGGGTTCTGGGTGTAAGACAGGGGAGTTCATCTGCTTGGGAGCTTTCTTAAATACACTGAAACCTACAATATCTTCTCCACCAACCACAACAGAAGCACTATGGCTCATTCTGAACCTTAAAATCACTTAGCCTCAATAAGACCATCAAATCAACTGAACACATCATGAAAGGGGGGGGAAAAAGGCATCTCTAAAGGCTGCTCTAAAGGCATCAGCAATAAGAGACTTGTACATACATGTCCAGTTAATTTTCTATGTAACAGAAGTACATAATCAACTGTGTGAACAGGGTCGAGTGTAAACCCCTATCTGAGGCAGAGGAAGCATAAACCTCAAACGGGCTTAGTAAATTTGGGGGCACATGCGCTACACAACAGCTAACAAAAAGGTTCCCATTCTCCACTTCTCCCCTTATGTACAACCTTTGCAACGTGGTTTTCCAAGTTCTCTCAAAAGATGGAATCTCTCTCTCTACATCGTGAACTGGAGCTGGCTGTGAGACTTTCTTTGGCCAATGGAAAGCAGTGCATGAAGTGATGCTGCCCTAATTCTGAGCCCAGACCTCAAGAGACCTGGAGCACTTCGGCACACTTGCTTGCACACCTGCCTTCCACGCAAGAGCAGGCCTGGGGAAGCCTGGGGATGAGAGACTGTGGAAGAGGGTCCAGTCACTTCTACCATCTCAGGAAAGACCATCCCACACCAGCCAAGATCAGCAAAGCCTCCTGCTTGACCCACATCTGATCTCAGACAAGAGTAAATGCAACAGGACATTTAAAATGGAAAACCAACAGGATCCTAGTGGACAGCACAAGGAACTCTGCTAAATGTGACAGCCTGGGTGGGAGGGAAGTTTGGGGGAAGAATGGATACATGTATATGTGTGGCTGAGTACTTCTGCTGTCCACCTGAAACTATGGTAACATTGTTAATTGACTATACTCCAATATAAAATAGGCAGTTTAAAAAAAGAGAGAGTAAATGCAACAGACACCAGAGGAACTGCCTAGCCAACCCAGGGCCCTGTGTTCAGCAATATACAATGACTATTTTAAGCCTTTGAGTTTGGAGATGGCTTCTTTATACAGCACTAACCAACGCAGCAAGATTAATCATATCTATTCATCTTGAATCATCTATTACGTTTCTCCTTCAATGTGTTTGAGGAATTGAAGCCCAAAATTGTAAAACATTTTCATCTCAGGGTCTTCTGCAAGGAGGCTTTAATACGACACTAGGTAGGAACAGTTATACACAGAAAAGATGTAGAACCCCATCAAAGGAGTTTATTTCTCCTACCAGTAATACTGCCTGTTTTCAATTCGGTTTCCTCTGCAGCTCCACTGGGAAAGGAACAGCAGCTGGACTAAGACTCATTCACATAAGAATAATGGGGGGGCTTGATATGACTTTGTAAAAATCTGTATTATTAGGTAAATGTTCAAAATGGACCTGTGATTTCTCTGTATCAGAAAAAAAAAAAGTCCTTTTATCATTCTTTTCTGAGAGACAGAAATTCCTCAGTGTGAACTATTTCTGAGAAACACAGCTATTCTTCCAAGTTTGCAAAGGATTTCATTTCTTTTTCGCACACTGTCTTCTACCTCCTCCGAGAGTCTTAAATAAGTTTTTGAAAGTAGATATAATAAGTAAGCACGCCACCTCCCCTTCCCACTCATTTGGGTAAGCATAAAAGGTTTAGTGACTCTAACCGGACTCGGCCCGTCCAGCTTTCTACCCTGTGGGGCTGTTCTGAGAATCAAAGGAAGGGGAAGGCGAGGAGAGCATTCAGAAGGAATGCGACCTCGCCTGGCCCACTGCCCACAGCTCCAGTCCCAGCCCACCCAGGCCACTGCTCACAGGCCGGCCTGGCCCGCCAGCAGCACAGGCCTCTGAGCGCCTGTTTTCCAACACTGTTGCAGGGCCTGACTGTTAATACTTGTAAAATATTTCAAACCTCTATATTTAGACTTCTATAGTTGCCATCCCAATTTTTCCTATTCCTTTTTATTAATGATCAGGGGTTCAGTTCTTTTATTTCTCCTCCCTTCATCTACCACCTTCTGCAGATGGTAATAATTTATTCTACAGATAATACATTCATTAAAAAAAAATTATGAAACACATTTTTAAAACACAGCATTATCCATGTTCAAACTGCCTTTTCATCATCACTCCTGGGTACACTGTATTCTATACCACCTCCCGCATAATACAGTTCTTCCCACCTACGTTAACAGGCCCTGACGTTACAATGCCTTGAGTTCTTCCCTACCCTGGAGAACATATTCATGCTAGGTCCTCCCTTTTATCTGCAGCCCTGGACAAAAGCTACTTTACTCTTTCAAGAAAGTGTTCCTTAGTGCCACTGGGTATTTCACAAATAAGCTGATTTCTAATTCTTAAATCACAGGGCTTTCTTAAATAAAAAACATTTTAAAAACCAAAAATATATATATTATTAAATGTACATACACCATCAACAACAAAACTTACTGACCAGCCTGTGTGACCGTTTCTACCTTCAAGAAGCTTAGAATCTACACAAGTTGAAGACGTAAAATGATATTTCTGGGGAAAACCCTGGCAGTCCAGAGGTTAAGACTGTGTTTCCAATGTGGTAGGCAGGAGTTCAATCCCTGGTTAGGGAGCTAAGATCCCCCCATGCCGTGCAATGCAACCAGAAAGATTTCTTTTTTTAAAAAATATTTCTGAACCATTATTAGTAGGCCAGGATTTTCAACTGTTTTCCAGCATAAATGATCCGGAAATGTGCCATCTTAGATAAGAAACGTTATGGCCTTACAAAACAAATACCCATGTATTTCATACGTACACAATGGTTTACAGTTTTTCCAGGTTTGTTCACATATTCACTCACATCATAAGCCTATAAAGAAGGCAAGACAAGAATTACCCTCTCCAATAAACTGGTTCTTAGTGGGAATAAGCAATCCTCTCCAAGCCAAGGTCTGACCCTTGGCCACTTTCCACTTCACCAGAACACTCAGCGGCCAGAGGCTTACAGATATGCACACCGTGGTCACAGGATAAAAAGCATCTCCTCCTGGCCAATTTAATAGGCCTATAATAGGCCCACATCATGTATCATGGAGAACTCCTAAACTCCTAGGTGAATGCACACTGGACTCTCTCCATTGAGCTGTCGACAGGTTAGCACCCCTATTTACACTTATTTTTAAGACACAATAAAGTAAGGAAAAAATAAGCTTTACTAAGTTGTAAGACACAGACTGACGACAATACATGTATATAATCTGTAAATCAATAGACATATAATGAGAGAATACAACCAAATTTTTTTTTTACTTACCAAGGTGCACAACGAAACTATTTTGGAGAGTTCTATTAAGCTAACTGGCTCTGACATCAAAAATACAAATAAGTATAAATGACATAAATCATTAAGGAAAACAGCAAGAGAAGAATAGAGAAAATATATGGAAGAATCCATCTGTAGAAGAGACTCAAACAGGTGACAAACAGTGGGAAAGATGACAAGCGTGGCCAAAACCAAGAACATGCATATTCAAACAAGGTATCACTTTTGTCCATTAGATTCCCTCAAAACTTTAGTCTGGTAACTCCAAGTACTGGCAAGGATACAGGAGATAATAATCCTATATAATGCATGATGCAAGGATAAAATGGTGAAGAGTTTTTGGAAGCTGGCCTAACCACAAAGAGTAAAGCCATAAACCAATCTGAATGTGACTGTTGAAGGGCTCCAACAGTTGGTCCAACTCCAATTCCAAAAGGGATGTAGGGAGTGATGAGCTGTTATCATCCGGGGCGTGCAGATTCATTACGCAGCTCTGCACAATGTGTCACTTTCTACCACTTTCTTATTTTTTGCATGTAACTCCACGAACTTAATGAACAATACTGCTTCTCATTTATCTTATAATTACACATTTCAATATTTTCAGATACTATTTATGGTGTTTAGCAGGGTTTTACCACATTTATCAAAAGCTAAAATACATATACAACCTAACTCAGCCATTTCCACATCTATTTTATAAGAATATTTTCATATGACCATAAAGTTTATGTATAAATATGTTCACAACAACGGGAAAAAAAAAAAAAATATGTTCACAACAACGGTTTTAGAAACTGAGGGGGGAAAATGGAAAAACACTACATGTCCAACAATAGGGGTGGGTACAGCTAAATAATTAATGAATGTCTTGTAGCTACTGAAAGAATGGTTTTGACTTCTAACTATTAATATGAAGCAATCTAAGATATTAAATAAAAAGGAAAAGTCAAAGAATCATACACATAGGACAAGTTCATCTTGATAAAAATAAACAAATGAATGTATGTCTGGAAAGGTATGCAAAGAAAGGGGAGCAGGACAAACACCAAACTACCGACACACGGAACCTCCTCTGGGAAGTCGAGTATGGGGTGAGGGGGACTCTACATTACTGTATCAAAAGCAACAGTAACATTTTCCTATAAGTCTCCCTGGGAATGCATAGGTTATAGTGACTACTCTTAAATATTGCCACTGATAATACCAGCTAAATCATATAAGTTAATCCAAAGGTCAAGTTCACAAGTCAGTCAAGCACTTAAAACCACACTGCAAAAAAACTCACAATGCAAATACATACATATGTGAGATTATCTGTCCATCTAGCCATCCACCCACCGACATATATGACCTTGGACACCATTGTAATCACTAATATGGGTACTTGCTCCTCATCAATGAACTCTGCTACAGTTTTTTCACTCAGCAATGGGAAAGAGCAGTCCTGGTGTAAAATATGGATATTTTGCAAATTAATCTAGCACAAGATACCAATAATTGACATCTTATATTTCAGTTGTATTAATTGTGTGAACCCAGGATGAACAAACGCTTAAGACTCAATTTACTCAAGTGCTCCCAAGTTTTAAAAATATCTGGGCCTACATGCAAGCTCTTGAATTGCTTTTCATTTTAAGGTTTATAATTTTATTACATAAATTTGTAGATATTAAAGACAGTAAATACACCTCTATACCAACATCCTCACCTAAGCCCTTGCAAACATCAACTTGTCATAATATACTTTCCTACTGATCCAGAAGTTACTCTCCAAATTCTTCTGAATACAGTGCTCCAAAGTACTACTGCTAATCAATTAGAACTGCAATGCTACTCGAAAATTATTTACTATCTCTGGTAGTCCATTACATCAACAGTCTGCGATGAACCACATCTCCTTGTATTCAGAGGCTTATATAGTTCTCTCCCACTTTTGAGTTTGGCCTTGGTTATGTGACTTGCTCTGACCAACAGGACATGAGCGGGCATAAAACAAGCATAGGTTTTATTACATAAATGCTTATACCCAGTGGCTTGTCTTCTTGGAATATTGCCTCTTAGAAGCCCAGCTGACTTGTTATCAAGCAACTCAAGGTAGACCACTAAAAGATGAGAGGCCACGAGAAGACATTTGGAAATTCCAGCCACCGCCAAGTTCCAGCTGAATGTATCTGTATGAGTAACCTCAATGACAGCCCAGGAAACAGAAGAACAGCCTCGCTGAGCCCAGTCAACCCAAAGAAAGGTGAGAAATTATAAACCATTGCTGTTTTTAGCTACTAAGTTTTAGGATAGTCAGTTATGTAACAACAGGTAACTGGAAGATAATTCTTGTTCCAAACTATCAGAACTGCTAATAACCCACACAGATTCTCCATCAAATTCTTCAAGAAATACCTTCAAATTTCACCTATCCAATCAGAGTATTTATTGTAGGTCTGGAGAAACAGGGGCACTTTTATACATTCTCATGTACAAAGGGAGATTATAACTTTGTACAAATCTCCTAGAGGGCAACTGGGCAAAATGTTAAGCAACGAACCTTTTAAAAAGCTCATGAGTGAGTGAAGTGAAAGGCACTCAATCACATCCAACTCTTTGGGATCCCATGGACTATACAGTCCATGGAATTCTCCAGGCCAGAATACTGGAGTGGGTAGCCTTTCCCTTTCCAGGGGATCTTCCCAACCCAGGGATCGAACCCAGGTCTCTCATATTGCAGGCAGACTCTTTATCAGCTGAGCCACAAGGGAAGCCCAAAAACACTGGAGTGGGTAGCTGATCCCTTTTCCAGCAGATTTTCCGGACCCAGGAATCGAACCGGGGTCTCCTGCATTGTAGGTGGATTCTTTACCAACTGAGCTACCAGGGAAGCCCCCAAAAGCTCATACCCTATCCCAACAATTCCAAGTCTAGGAAACAAACATGCATGTAAGAGTATTACATAAGATTTTTCTCACAGCAGAAAGTTGGAAACAGCTGTTTAGTTGCTAAGTCGTGCCCGACTCTTTTGAGAACCCAAGGACTGTAGCCCTCCAGGCTCCTCTGTCCATGGGACTCTCCAGGCAAGAAGACTGGAGTGGGTTGCCATTTCCTTCTCCAGGGGATCTTCCCAATCCAGGAATCGAACCTGAGTCTCCTCCATTGGCAGGCGGATTCTTTACCACTGAGCCACCAAGGAAGCCTCATAGCCGTATAAAAATAAGATGATTAAACTATTATACATTCATAAGACAGACTTCGATTAATAAAAAATCTTCCAATGAATACATATATAATGACATGAAGACACACAATATAACCTTAATGAAAACAGCATTCAACACAGTATTAGCAATAAGACCCAAATCTTTAAAAATATTTATGCATAATGCTGAAATATTAATAGAAATTCTCTCTGCAGAATGGAACTGGGTGATTTTTATTTTCTCTTTTATACTTTTCGGGTTTTTTTCCAAATGTTCTATAATAAAAATGCATTACTTCTATAATCAGAAAGAAACACTTAACATTATAAAACAGGTTGAAAAAAAAGCGCACACACTTAAGATGGATTTGGAATCATTCTCTGACATTTCTTTACTAAATTTTTTTAAATGCCATCATTATTAGATGCATCTATATTCTGTGGTAGAACAGATTTTTCAAAGTAAATGTAGTACCACAGATGAATTTTCAGAGAAAAAAAATTGACACTAGGTTTAACATGTTACTTTCCTTGCACCATTGTGCTGTACTATGGAAAATGAGCAAGGAGTAATTCCTTGTGTTTTCTGAAGACTGGGCCATACTGTCCCATTTGACTGAGTTTTAAATTTTAGGTTTAACAGCTTTATTGTAAACATTTAATAAAATGGGTATTATACACACCTTCAATCAAATTCAGCAAAAGCCGATGGAATTAACTCAAATATGAAGACTAAAGCAATGTTTCATCTCAGAGGCAAATTCTCTTTTGAGGACCATATCTATCCCAAAGAAATAACATGTGTAAAGAATCTTAGTCACTTGGAAGGGATGGAGGGAAAGAATGTGTAGAACACCCATGGGATGTATGTAGTAAGCAAGTTTGGGTAGCATTACTCAAGGACTGACACTGTGTGGGAATTATGAGTGGCCAGTGACTTCAGAACCAGAGGGAATCCCTGGTGCGCTCCAGCAGGGTGGGGTTTTGACCACAGTGAGACTGTACTACCACTTGTACTAAATCCAAGTTGGTTTCCTCAATCCCCCTTGCTCAAGGCAGCCAGGACCGGATTGGTTTCTACGGCTTCATCCTCAGAATTTAACACTTGCTCTCCCAGATCCAGGCCTGAATCACCCTGTGTGCATCTTCAGCTACTCCCTCTTCAACAGAAGGCAGAAAGCGGCCTTGCAATCACTGATACTATCACTTCTTAGAAGCCTGCAGATGCCCAAGTTCATGGCCTTCCTGGCCTTTAGCACTGTGCCCTGTATACCAGGGAGGAGGGGCAGTCTCTGATCATGCAGCCTTTCACACCCCGACTTCCCGCGTGAACCTGGCCTTCCTCTCTTATCGCACAGCTCCTCGGAAGGCTGGCTGATAGTATTATACTCTCAGCTTCAGCTAAGGACAGAAAATGACTGAAGACCAGAGGACCAGTCTTCACTCTAGCGGTGGGCATGGGATATAAGACAGTCAAAGTCCCTACGATTTTTTACTGGGGAACAGAGAAGAAACCTTATCTTTTGATTTAAACAGCTAAAAGAATGTAATCTGGGGCTGTGGGCAGCCATTTTCCTGGTTAAGTGGAGAAAAGCTTTCTCAAGTGAAAAAAGGTGGGTACGAAAGGGCCCTGAAGGACTCATTTGTGTCACTCCTGAATTAACGTGCGAGAAGAGCTGGCTTTCGCTTCTAATAGTTGGCTTTGGGTCACTGACAATTCTAACAGGATGAATCCTAACCTGATGACAAATGAGAAGCAGGAAAATGTTCTGGGATGTTCAGATTTCCTTTTCCTACCATCTGTAATAGGTCTTCATTTCAAACATCTCACTGCCTATTATGTGTCGGATGCCGGAAACATGATTATGACACAGTCTCTGCCTCCGAAGAGTTAACAGCCTAAAGGAGCGCTCCCCAGCCTTTTTGGTACCAGACACAGGTTTTGCGGAAGACAGTTTTTCCATGGACTGGGATGGGGGGATGGTTTCGGGATAAGTCGAGCTCAGGTTGGGTTCACGCTCCTGAAAGACTCTAATGCCACCACGGACAGGTGATGGAGCTCAAGGTGGTAATGCAAGCAATGGGGAGCACCTGTAAATACAGATGAAGCTTCGCTGGTTGGCCTGCCTCTCACCTCCCGCCGTGCAGCCCAGTTCCTAACAGGGGACCCCTGGTCTAGAGGGGTTCTCTTACTGCTTCTGGAATTACTGGCCATTTCAAAGAATAATTCCCAAGTAGCCAGGAGGCTACTTCTAAAGAACCAAGGACTTCCCCAAGTGACTCTGACACATCTGTGACCTACACCTCATGAGGCCCACCTTCTGCTTCTCTCCGGCCTTTCTAGGATCCACTGAGTTCAGCTCTAAGTGGACTCTATCTGCCTTACTCATACTGCTCCTGATAGCAGACAGACTTCAGTATTTCCCCTGTTCTCCAAATCACAGTAGGTTGAACTGTCAACATTTCTAAGTGGAAACAGCATGGTCACTGCCAAGGTCCATTTCCCAACAAGCCTCACAGGTCCCCGCATTATCTTGGCTTCATCCTGGTTCTGGTCCCTCAACTGGGCTTCTGAGCAGATTCTACCTGTGTCTTGGAGGAAAATCACATAAGCCACTCTCAAGAAACAACTGATTTCCTAATTCATACTGGGATAGACAGACTGTCATATAATGAAGATATTTAAATTTCACAAAGAGCCACATTATAAGGCTTTTGAATAGCATGGAATTAAGATCACTGTCATCATCAAAACTCACCAAGAAATATTTATTGAGGAAGTATTATGAGAAAGGTTTAAGCTGAGGGATGGAAAATATAGCTATAAACAAGCTGCTTTTCCTGAAGGCTACCTACCATGAGTGTATGTAGGCAAACAGGTATTAACCAAGCATTGGCTTGATTTTAAAATGTGGTTTTTCAATATACTACTTCTGAAATAAGGATAAAAGGGTTTATTTAATATGGTTATATCTCTCTCTCCCCCCTGAAAAGCTGTTATTATTAAATCAGTGGTACTGATAACTACTGGGAGCTTAAAAGAAATATGGTGGTTATAGGAGTAAGTATTTCATCATAATCCTGTTAAGTGTTAAAAAGAAATATAAGGAGAGAATCTGACGAGGGGCAGAACTTATGTTGGAGGGGCTCCACTAAGTCTCCCCAAAGTCTCATCAAACACAACAGTCAAACCGACCCTTTCAAAGGGCGAAATCAGACCACACATTTCCTCTGCTCAGACCTGCGACAGCCCCACATCACCCCGTGTTAACAACCAATTACACCAACCAATGAGGCCCCACACACCCCTGCCTGTCCTTCTCTGACTGCACTGTTTTTTTTTCCCACACCCGTTCTTCTACACTCTTCTCCTGATCCTCCACATCTAGCTCTAATTTTTTTTTCTTACAGCACTTATATATGCTTACATACCGCAAAACTTATTTATCAAGGTTATATTTCCTTTGTCTGATATTCCCTCCCCCACCATCCCACTCCCCAGAAGGGTAGAGTTTGGGGGGTATATTTTGTTTAATGATGTGTCCTATTCACTAAGGCATGTAATTATGAGTTCAAAATGTACTGAAGAGTTTGAAGAAACAATGTGTTGGTGAATGACTAGGTAACTGGAAGACCGTGCCCCTGGGACTGAAATAATAGTTAAACCCATAATTAATCATAGTCAGCTTAGCCTTGCTCTCCAGTAGACAGCAGAGGGTAACTTCTGTTGCAGTGTTTCTCCTTTTTCCTAAATTCCACTTCACATCGACCCTACCCCAAGTCTTTCATTGGCTACAACAACACTGTCACTCAGGTCACAGTCCAATCTCAAGCCCAGATGCTATTAATTCTTCATCTCTCAGGTGACTTGTGCTGCTCTGTTCTGATCACTCTGTGGGGTTTCACGGCTGAGCTTCAAGAAGGTTTACTCCTTACGTTTGTGAGAAAGGCCTCTTCCATACTGGGCCAATTCCTCACAATACATCTGCTCAAAGCATCATGGACACGTCATAACGTTTATCAGTCTATGGCTGTACATTTGTGATTATGTTACCACTGTCTCTCCCACTAATTTAACTATAAGCTCTATAAGAGCAAGGTCCATGTCTGTTTCATTCATAAAACCTAAAGCGTTCAGCACACAGTGCTCGCTAAGTATTTGCTGAATGAGTTATTGGATGAAGGAATATGACAGTGCTGGCTTGGATCTACATATATTATTTGGAGATAAAGCAGCGAAGACAGCATTTTAAGGGGTAGAGGGTGTGTTTCTTATTCATGAGGGGGAATAGAAAATAATGTTAGGAGTCCTTTGGAAAGGCTAGATTTTAGCCACCTAAAATGTGATGTCCTTTTTGAGGTAAGCAGCTCAAAAAGCAAACCATCATTAACACCTCTACCTAGAGCTCCCCCCAACCACCAACCCCCTTATTCTGGTCAAGGGTCCCAATCATTCTTGTAGCCACTCAGACACAAAGGCCTTTAAGTAACTTTTGACCTCTCTTTCTCTGACAACCTCCCAGCTCACCAAGACTCCCAAGTCCTGTCAACTCCTCTTTAATAACTTTGATCAATGGCCTCCTTCCTTTCCATTCCCGCTGCTACCAACTTCGTTCCAGCACTAACTCCCAGATTACAGCCACAGATCCAGAAAGGGACCTCTCCATTCCACGTTTTGCCCCTCTCTAAGCCATGCTGCCTGCATTAAAATCTCTCTTAAAACCTTCACCTACGGTATTAATGCTATACCAAAAAAAAAAAAAAAAAAACCCACCTGCAGTGGCTTGCCTAGAAATGAAAATCTCAGCCTTACATTCAAAGACCAGACACAATATAGCTCCAAACAGAATTCCTAGTCTGACTTCCCATTATCCTAGCATTTTTTCTAACCACCTACCAGCAGGGTAGTGTAGTTATCACTATTCATCACTATTCAACCCCTCAAAACCTATTGACCAGTATTTCTTTAATAGAATCTCGGAATTTGGTCATTTCTTTACATCCACTCTAGAGTGCTGGTGCTGGGCACTATTCTAGGTATTTGGTGTACATGTGAATTCCAGCCATGCCATGAAGGCCTAACTCAACTCCTGCCTCTTCCTTCACGCCTTTCCCCGTCAACCTGGCCCTAAGTAAGTTTCTTCTTCCTTCTCTGACTTCTTAGGATGCCATTTGAGTGACAACCAGCATCACTTTTATATGAACTCCAATTTGCTCATAGCTATACATGTCACTTTTCATCATTTAACCCCAACTTATACATATCTTTATAGAAAAGAGAAAAAGTCCCAGGAGAGAGTATTTGCCCACAAGCGCTGAGAAACCCCTTGTCTTTGTAGGACAGACAGAGATACCTAAACAGGGATGTTTACATCCTACCAGTTTCTGTGGCCTCCGATTCCTTGACGCTTCCAACCAGCGCCTTCCCTCCTCCCCACTCCTTCATCCTTCCTAAACTACACCAGCTTTGACAATCAGAAATACAAACCAAGAAAGAGATCCATCCCCACAAGGGGGAAATCACTTGAGAAATTCCGAAGGGGCTCTCCAAATGCAGTGACTTGCACTGTGGGGACCCCTCTGGTCCTACCCCAATGAACTCCTCTGCAGGCTGGAGGCCAGCAGGATCAGCACAGACACCACTTACCAGGGGCTCACCAGATGCTGGCATTAAGCTACATGCAGGCACTACAAGAAGACGCTGAGCAGGCCTGGTCCTGAGCAATGGTCCTGGGACTAAAAAGGACTGTGATATCCCATGATAAAATTCTTATCCCACCCTTGAAACCCTAAATACACTTTATCACTGAAACATTTATGGGAAACTTTCCTAATCTGTCACAAAACACTCTGCTTTTCCTTTATGAGGATGCCATTTTAAAATTTGCTCCAGTTTTTTCAAACAACCCGACTGCACTGGGTCTTCATGCTGTGCAGGCTTTCTCTAGTTGCGGTGAGTAGGAGGTACTCTAGTTGCAGTGCGTGGGCTTCTCGTTGCAGGGGCTTCTCCTGTTGGGGAGCACAGCCTTAGTTGCCCCAAGGCGTGTCAAATCTTCCCGGACCAGGGATCGAACCTGCATGTGTCCTTTCACTGACTGGAGAGTTCTTAACCACTGGACCATCAGGGAAATCTCATTTTTTGTTTCCATGTCTCTTTTTCCTAGTAAGACTGCATGCTCCAGGAAAACCTCAGCTGAGTCACCAAATACCTAGAATAGTGCCCAGCACCAGCACTCTCGAGTGGATGTAAAGAAATGACCAAATTCTGAGATTCTATTAAAAAAATACTGGTCAATAGGTTTTGAGGGGTTAAATGAGCTTTCATGTGCCTCCTAACCTACCTACTAACCTAGGGGGCTTCCCAGGTGGCTGAGTGGAATCTGCCTGCCCACACAGGAGATGCAGGTTTGATCCTGAGTCAGGAAGATCCCCTGAAGAAGGAAATGGAAACCCAACTTCAGTATTCTTGCCTGGAAAAGCCCACGGGCAGAGGAGACTGGTGGGCCACAGTCCGTAGAATCTCAAAGAGTTGGACATAACTGAGCGAGTGAGCACACACTTACTAACCTATCCACTGTACTTGTTTCTTTGAAATGATCTCTATTTCCAAGCAATCTATTTATGGAGGGACACATACCATAGATCTGTTTATACTGCTCTGTATTTTTAGGTCTAAAAGAGTCTTAGCCCAGAGACCTTAATTTGAATGATAGTGACTAATAGTGAAGCTATAAGACCTACAACAGGCCTTTAACCTCTTTAAGCTTCAGTTTCATCATGAAAAAGGGTGAATGGGGAGGAGGGGGGAAAGGTAAAAAAAAGGCTACTTTGAGTATTAAATTCATCGAATGCTGTGTTGAAGTGCCTCACACTAGGAGTTCATGGTCCCCACACCATCTCCCTTTAACACTCCACATGCTTTTCTCTATACCACAGTTGAAGGTTGAAACCAAAGTTCATTGTTATGCTGTACCTAACAAATTAGCATAAAGTGCTTCATACAGAGAAGGATTACTCATTCCAAATACTGTTATGGATATGGAAAAGATGTACAATGTCCATGAATTGTTCTGAAACATGATGTTGCTACACCCAATTAGAATATTATAGTACGGCCATACCAAACAATTTTAAATATCAAACACACTGCAATATATTCTCACGGCAGCTATGTTCCCTGTCTTCACTCATAGTTTGAGTTGTGATAATCTATGAAGAAACAGATTTTCTTCTCACTTGCAACTTTAAATGGCTATTTCATACTAGAATTCCCCTCACTGCAGATTAGTTTGAAATTCTAAGCACACATTAGATCCAACTACAGCAGATACTGAAATGAAACTTCATTAGTCAAAAAAAATCAAACACTGCTCTATTTGCATATCTAAGTTCAATTTTCAGAACTTTAAATTTAAAATCAAGGAAAAAAGCAATATGAAAATATAACCTCACAAAATTTACATACTATTCTATGACCCTGCAAAGACATTTTTTGATCCCCAAACCTGTCACATAAGACAATGACCTCTAGATAATTAGAACAAAGTTGCTCACTATTCAGAGAGCATTGTTTTAAGATTTACTTAGCACTTTAAATTAACCATCTTAAAGCTTTGAAGCACAAAGTAAGTCAATGACACATACATTTTAAGCTACCATGACCTGTCATTACAGAGTCATTAAGTAATATTTTCAAGGAGTAAGCAGAAAGCTTTATAACCTTCAAATATACGACTATCTTCTGCACTTTAAGCTGAGTTATTTGAATATTTAAAGCTGTACTTCATAAATTATAAAAATCACCAGCAACTTTCAGCATTCTTTCCCAAAAATAAAAAGCATGAATTAACTGTTAAAAAGCAATATGGAAACAATAATCAAATTCAGACTCTGTGTATATGTATTTACACACACACACAATAAAATAATTTAGAGGCTGGCTAGCTTAAGGCAAACTTTCTTCATTAAAAAAATAAACCTAAATATTTATTGTTACAATAAAGAATTAATTTTCAAATTCTAACATTTTTCTGGCCAAAGTGATTTAAAGTAAAATACCTTCTTTTTATATTCTGTTTCCTAACTGTAAACTTTCATGAAAGAACCAATTTCAAAAACTGTATAAAGTAAACTGATTATCCAGCTCAAATCTATACAACTCTTAACTCTGATCTGCCCCTCTGTTGACATTAGTGAGCGCTCTCATACACACACAACTCTCCCACTGTGGCAACAGAAAAAGAGGGAAGACACACAGCTTTGGCTCCACTTAAGACTTATCTATGGTTATCTACACACAGCTTAAAGACAGAGATTAAATAGTTAAGCAGGATTTGAAAGCTAAGTAACTTTCCACATTTCCCATACTATCTCTTCTTTGGCACTCTGAGTGCATTATTCTGTAGAATACTGTAAATTGCCAGAACCATATAAAATTCAAAGAAATTTGAAAGTTGGCTGGAACCGAGAAGTTGCCCTTTCCAGCCCGCCTAATTTAAAGATGTGAAGACTGAGCTCCACTGTCTTAGAAGGTCAAGGCCACAGTCCCACCTTCCTTCTGCTCTTCTTACTGCCCACAGGAATGCAGGTGTAGACATTAAAACATCGATACAATCCAAAGATAAATTCTTCTTGGCCATCTGCCATTCTGAACCACCACCACCACCATTTGTTCTGAAGAGAATTTGAGAGTTAAATGTACTTCACGTGGTAACTAAAGTAGAAACAACTCCAGTTCTTGGTCTCCCTTCTTGCTCTGGGAGCCTCCCAGGAACACAGGATTAGGAATAACAAGATGATCAATGGGTCTTTTATCTGCCTTTCATCTTCTCTTGTGAACAAAACCCACCCTGCTCACTCCATCACCTCTTTATACTATAATCTGGTCAATAACCTCCTTTCTTCATCTAACATAGAACCCACAGTGAAAAATATATCCACCAACAGCCATCACTTTCCTACAGCAAACTCCTATCCTTTCTCCTACTCTGAACATTCTAAATATAATTCACATCCCGGCTGTTTCTCATCTTGCTGTCTTTGCAGACTCCTAAGTTTCAAAGGCATGTTTCTGTTGTTTTATTATGTGGTGTGACAAGGAAAAGAGTTCTTCTGACGACAACCACAATTAAAATGAGATTCAGACATGCTAACATGTGCAAAAGCACTCTGCAAACTGTGAAGTTTCAGATATGAGCAGTGCCCCTAGTACACGACAATAATCAAGCACCCCTAATTGCTCATAACAACACAAGAAGGCAAAAGGTTTTGAGGAAATGACAGCCCACATTAGAGATTTAACTGATTTAAAAGAAATTAGTCTTCTGATACAACCCAGAAAGGAAAAACAGTAGCACCTAACATTCAGCAAATCACGTATTTCTCAATGGTTGTTTTAAACTTCTACTTAAAAGAAGTTTAGAGGTTTTTTTTTTTTCCTTTGTGTTCTTTTTTTTTTTTTTATTAGTTGGAGGCTAATTACTTCACAACATTTCAGTGGGTTTTGTCATACATTGATATGAATCAGCCATAGATTTACACGTATTCCCCATCCCGATCCCCCCGAAGTTTAGAGGTTTAATGAATGTATATTTCTAAAACGTGCTCAACTTTAGAACAAATTACCTTCATAAAGTAAATTCTTTATTGCTACCTTTGGACACAACGATTGGCTGTCTACCAATACACATGATGAAAACCGACTAGCTTAAAAATACATGTAGAATTAAAGTCAAATTATTACACCTTTCTGAATGCGGTCCTTATGTGCCTGAGAAACTTAGGCATGACACAAACAAGATTCTAATTTGTTTAAGTCAACATAAAAGAAACTCTATAATCAAAAGGGCTAGTGAAACAAAAGAAAACTCGGTCTTTTCTAACACTTAGTTCTAAATTAAAACATACATATTTGACCTGCACAGAGTAATTTTTTGCACTGCCAAATAAACATTCATCTAAGGATGAATACATCCACCAAAATTTAAATAATATTGAGAATATAGTGTTACTCCTATTCCTTGCTGATCAGCAAGGCTTAATGTACAGCGGTTAAAATTATACTGGATACAAATAAACGAACTCCATCAAAAAAAGCTGTCTTCGGAAATATCAATATTTTGTCCAAAAAAAAAAAAAAGAAGAATCCCTTTCATGACAGTACAAACTCACTTTAATTCAGGATGAAAAAGAACTCTAAAGAAAACAGTTGGTGACTCTGCACTTTACTCATGCCTTTGTTTTTTAGGCCATCTAATGATGCACAGCACAATCTCCAAATAAAAGATGCAAATCAAACATATCCAGGGAAGGACCACATCATGAAACTGTACTCCATTCCTGTATCTACATACTGCTTTCTCCATTTCTACAGCCAAAAAAAGCAAGCATAGCTAATATCTGTATGTTTCCCTTAATATTTTATAAAAAATCATTCTAAAAAAGATGTTTAAGCCATGTAGATAATTATAATTTAATGAGGTATGGCATCATCTTTAAAATGGCACTCAGTAAAATGCCTTATTGAGCTGGATGAAGCAGCGGTACCTTATGCTAGGTATCTGTTATTATTAATAAGCCAATGACATCTCAACCAAATCTCATAGTTAAGTATTCTCCTTCCAGCCTCAGATCCTTAAAATGAAACAAAAAATTTTAAAACAAGCTCTTAAGTAAACAGTTTCTAAGATAAAACCACCTTTATGTTCCCCTGAAAGATAAAAAATTTTTTCTACATAATGTTGACCTCAAACTGGTGCATCTGTCTCCAAGCACTGTCAAGTTAACAGTTAACAGAAACTATTTCAATATTCTATAAAATTAATTTAAAGATTAGGACTGGTCATTTGTCTTTACATGCTACTGAAAGCCTTTTATTCAAACACAAATGCAGTAAAACATTTAGATATGAAACTTTGAAACTCAGCTCTATTTACATAAACTGAGGCAAATTACAAACAATGCTCCCACAGATGTTTGTGAAATATTCCTTATTTGTTTTTACTTTCAGCCCTGTCACTATCCATCAAACTGTAACCTAGCTTTACATCACTTTCACTACTTATTAATAGCTCTGGTCAAAATACACATGAACAGAATTCACTTAAAAAGAATAAAGGTAACAAGCTAAAGACAAACTACTACAATCACTCAAGAATATATACAGAAGTGCCAAAAATATAACTGTAGCCATAAATGATCTAACTGCTAAATCAATGAATGCCCAGGCAAATAACGTAAGAAAACTGAGTGTTGTCTTTTACCTCAAATTCCAACACTCATGAAGCATAAAATCAAAAATATATAATAAACCTTAAGAAATCATGATTGTACCCCAACATACAACCAAAGGTTAATCACAAAATCTGAATTACCAAGGGAAAAAAATCATAATTAAAAAGACTCACTTTATATAGTATCTTGCACCTTCAAAAGTATATGCTTCTTCCCAGCCAGTTGGCAAATCTAAAAAACATGTATTTCACAATCAGTATTACTTCAACAGAACAGCATAGTAAGTTTCAAACCATTTTAATTATTTCTTTTCACGATCAGTGATTTTCATCTATTAAGTTTCTAATCCCACCCCCAAAAAAAAGCATTAGACTGGTAGTAAAATTCATAGTAGATACAATATCATTTTTGGGAAATGACAATTCATATGTAATGCTACCAGAAAACTATCAACCACATTAGAGATTATCTAGCAGAATTATACACTTTGATCAGAGTGGAGAGGAAAAAAAGCCAAGGGATGTCTTCTAATCTCAAGTAAATACCCATGAACAGCAGGCCAAAATACCCCCCAAAATCAAAGAAAAAGGCTGTGCATAAAAGGTAACACCCACTTCTTCCTAAGGATGTTGAGTCTATTTAAGACCACACCTTTCAGCTACATAAGTGAATCCATCCGGGAAGTGTCAATGATGAGAGAGAACTTCCTAAGCATTTAATTAAGGGGAATGAAATCTGACATCACATGCTTTATACATGTGTGTTCCTACAGACCTGGCTTTCAGAGATGTGAAGTTTCAAGTCATAAACCTGGCAAGAATGCAGGTGAAAGATGGTAACATTCTGTGCTTGCAAATTACTTACAAACGACCAGTGGCTTGGATTTAATCATGATACCACTGAAATAAAAAACCACTGATGTGTGTGCAAAATCAAAGCAAAATAAACCAAACCAGAAAAAAAAAAAAAAAATCAAGATCATCTCTCAAAAATCAAATTAACCTGAAATCACAGAATAAAATTTTTCTGACATGTGAATGTTATCAAACCTGGGGAGTAAATACGATAAAAATATGTATTTCACATAGACAAAATAATCATGGACCAATTCCACCAGACGATGAGGCTACATAACCTAAACACCACGTTGTCTCTTGTGGCACAAACCTGTTACTATCCATAACGCAAAGAGGCCATTGAAGTTCACTGTATGTATGCCAAACACCAAAATGTACATTTCAGTCCAAGAGGACACTGAGGAGTTAAGAAATATGACGGCGAATTAGTCAGAAATGCCTTAAAAATGGAACCTCATCATGCTTGCTACACCAGCTTTCTCTTTCCTCCTCCACCTTTTTGCAAATTTGGGGATATTAGTCACTGTGCTGAACTCCAGCATTTAATACAGGAGACAGGCTTGTTCAATAACCTGGCAACTTTAAGAGAGAACCTCGGAGTTGGAGAGGAAATATTCCGGACGACTAGCTCTACAGAGCTTTTCTGAAGCCGGCCTCACCTTCCACCCAAACTGTTCTCAAGCCTTTCCAATCACCAGTAACAGAGGCAGGCCAGGAAGAGGAACACATGTTACGTTTCAAAGGCAAACAAGTTTCAAGAATGTACACAGACTGACAAAAGAAAGCCAGAGCAGCCCCGAAGCTCCAATCTGCTCTTCTCCAGCTCAGCTCACAGGCAGCCTTCAAACCAGCTCCCCAAGGCACCCAGGCACCGAGCTGGTTCCCCGGCGACCCCCTCCAATCGGGGACCCAGGCCCGCACGCGGGACGCCCCTACCCCCACCCCCAGCACGCCCCCCGGCTCCGGGCGGCGTGTGCGACCTCGGTGCTGCCGCCGGGGACTTTGAATCGGGCTGGCGGGCAACTGCAGCTGCAAATGCCTCCTCCGGCCCCGGCTGCACGAGGGGAAGAGCCCAGATTTCCCCAGCCGCTCCGGCGCGGGGAACGATCGCAGCACCCCCCGAACTCCCCACCTCCTCCATCAGCCACCTAACCCCCGAGCCCCACCTAGGAGGAGGAAGCCGCCCGGGAGGCTGAGGATACGTTCTCCCAGCGGACGGGAGGCAAGATCCCGGGGCTGCACGATGGGAGAGGGAAAGGACTTCCTAAAGGGTGGCAAGGGGGCCGGGGGGCGGCAGGAGGACTCAGGAGTGGCCGCGGGAGGAACTACTCAGGGTCCCAGCTTTCCCCGGAGAGTGGACTGGGCCACCCTACGGGGGTGGGGGGCGGAGGGTGAGCAGTTTGGGATGGGGCAGAGGGCGCCGCGGGCTGGCGGCGATCCGAGGCGGAGGAGAGGGGCGTCCGGAGACTCGAGGGAAGTCCCCCGGCGGGGGCCCCCCCGGCCCCCTCTACCTGCGGCCGCCCCCGCCGGCCTCCGCCCCACCTCGCCGCCTCCCGGGGGACGGCGGCTCGGGGCAGGTAGCTAGGCAGGGAGGCGGGCGGCCGGGGCTCTGCCGCCTCCTCCCGGCGGAGCCCAACTCCTCTCGGGCCCGGCCGGGCTCCGGCGTTACCTGTGCTCTGCCGCCGGTGCCCGGTGACCACGGCCTCGCCGGTGACGGGGTGCAGCCAGGTGGTGCTCTTCGCCTCCTCGCTGCAGGGGGGAGGAGAGAAGCCGAGACGGGGCGTGAGTGGGGGCGCCGTGGGGAGCCGAGGGGGCCGGAGCGGCACCGACCCGCCGCGCTGTCCCGCGGTCGCCAGCCTCCCGCCCCCCTCCGGGCCCCCCGCGCCGGCCCCGGTCCTTTACTTGATGAAGAAGACGCGGCCGCCCCTGGTGATCCCGTAAGTCCAGGAGCGGGGCAGGGAGCAGATCCACTCCAGGTTCAGATCCGCCGCCATGTCTGATCCCCAGCCGCCGCCGCCGCCTCGTCCTGCTGCCGCCGCGGCTGCCGAGGGAGGAGGGAGCGAGCCAGCGAACGAGCAGAGCGAGCGCGGCCGGAGCGCGCCTCCCCGGCCCGGCGCGCCCCCGCGCGCGCCCTACCCCCTCGGGCGGCGCCCGCCCCGCCGCCCGGGCTGGGTCGGGCCCGCGCCGCCGCCCCTCCGCATCCTCCGCGGCCGCCGGCCGGCCGCCCCGCCGCGCGCTCGGGGGATGGGCGAGCGGCGCCGCGCCCCGCGGCCAGACCCCTCCCTCCCGCGCCCCCGCCGCCCGAGCGAAGGTTCCGGGATCGATTTAAAAAAAAAAAAAAAAGGCGTTCTGCCCCCGGGGCTTTGCCTAAGGCTTCCCAGCCCCAAGCGCGATTCAAAGAGAGCGTAATCTGAATGCCCCTGATTGCTCTCTCTCTAAAACAACAGAAACACAGCTTCTGAGCTTTGTTTTATAAGAGCTATTGGGGATCTAAGATTTTTCCCTAAAAAAAGAAAAAAATATATACATATGTGTGTGTGTGTGTGTGTGTGTGTGTATATATATCGCTTTAAAAAGGAAGGCCGTTTTTATTCAAGCACACGGAAGGTTTTTCCTGTTTGTGTTTTGTGTGCCAGATAGCAACGGTTTGACAAGTTGCCACGGACCCACAAATAAGAGTGAATTCAGACTCGACACAACAAGTTTGCCTCTTCCTGGACCCCTTAAATCTTTTAACGTTTTGTGAAATACAAGCTTGTCTTTTTCCCTTACTTTTTAAAAAATTCAGTTATTTACCAACCTGAATTTCTACTTCCTCCTATCTCCTATAAATTATAATATTAGCTAACTGTACAGAGCCTTCGAAACCGTGTACATTTTTTAAGTCCTGTGGATAGTACTATAATCCCCATTTTACAGATGGGAAAAATAAAGTTTGAAGAAACTTGCCCAAGCGTCCCCATGGACTGCAGCCCACCAGGCTCCTCTGTCCATGAAATTCTCCAGGCAAGAATACTGGAGTGGATTGCCATTTCCTACTCTAGGGGATCTTCCCAACCCAGGGATCAAACTGGGGTGTCCTGCATTGGCAGGTGGATTCTTTACACTGCGCCACATGGGTAGCCCCCAAGGTCATAATACTAAGTGACAAAGCCTGTATTTTTAACTGACTGTTAAATTTCAAAAGTCCATTTGTATAATCACACTGCTATACTTATTTTAAGTCCCACCTTTTCTCTGCCCTCCCACCCTTTTTTGTTGATGTTGTTTTGTTTTGTTTTTTAACCAGAGAATGGCAGATTTCTTTGCAACTAAGATCTCCCTTAAGGCCAGTTAAGAGCACTGGCCTCCTCTTATTGTCTCTGATGCTCAGCCACACTTGGAATTGCTTCTGTGTCTTTGCAGCAAGATGACTCATGCCAACAGGACTACACAGCTCAATAATAATAATACTTAGTATTCTCATAGCACCTTTTTCTGACCAATTTTGGGGACCTCTGAAGAATTATCTTACTCATATTCCCTAATGCTCAAAGAAGCAAATCTTTTTCAACAGTTAGAGAAACTAAGGCAGGAAAAGGGTAAATGACCTTGGCCAAAGCAAGATCCAGCCACTAAGATGGAGCCTGGATGAGAATGCAGTTTCATTGGACTTTTATCTCTCATCCTCTAATTCCCCAAGGCCATTCTGTCTTTGGTGAAAAGGAGTCTGCAATTACTGCTATAATTTTGCTGTCCATCTGCATACACAGGGGAAAAAAATAACATCACTTTAATGTTTCTCTCTTTTCAGTTCCTTTGCATTCTCCTCTTTCATTTCATTACTTCTTGACATCTTATCTCCTGCCCAGTCTCTGGAAAAATGAGGTTTTTTTGTTTTTTTTTTTTAATCAATGAATAACTAGCAGGAAATGTTCCACATTACCATCAGTGGTCACAGGCTGTAAAATAGCAAGAAAATCAAGAGGTATTGACTTTATATCGTGCTATCATTATATACTGAAAAATCTAAAGTGAGTCTTTAATATCATAATAATAGCTTTAGAAATCTAATACCTATTAGTACAGTAGTATCATTTGACTTTTTGACTTCATACTGCTGAGAAGTCATTAAGTTGACCATAGGTTGCATGGAGAGTTCATTTTACATGTGAATCTTTGATTTACAAGATTCATGAACGCAAGGCATATTTCAAAAAGTGATAGAGGGACTTCCCTGGTGGTCCAGTGGCTAAGACTCTGAGCTCCCAGTGCAGGAGGCCCAGGTTCGACCCCTGGTCAGGGAGCTAGATCCCACATGCTACAACTAAGACCCAGAGCAGCCAAATAAATAAATAAATAAAAATTAAAAAAAAAAAAAGTGATAGAGATTCACTTATAAAAATGTGTATCTTACAAAATCACATTTGCAGTGCTTAAATAGTAACCTAAAATCTTATATACAATTCCCTATGTCTCAAAATTTAGGAAAGGCAGTAAATAAAGTTAATGGCAATATAAAAAAATGAGGCGTATATAAAATGCTCCTGATTTGGAAAAGTAATAGTCCCCGTGGCTTCAGGGAAGTAATTAAAAGCAGCTTCTTACATTAGAATGTGAGGCACTCTGGATAATTTTCGCCCTTAATGAGTAAAGCTATATTCTTTAAATTTTCCTTGAATGTCCTTTCTCTGCAGCTTTATTGCCTTACCCAGGTCTGCTTTACTTTCTATTTGTGTGTACATGTAGGAAGCAAAGAATCATGTCTTCTCCATCACTGAATCCTTCCCAACCTTGAGTCAGTTCTCAGATGATTATTGGATTTCATTTTCTTCCCAGAGCTTTGACCTCCCAGCAGAGTTAGTTTCCAGTACACATCCCCTTTTTATCACTCTATACCTCTTTAATAACTGACTCAGATCTAAACTCCTATCTAACCTCTGCTTTTTATTTTTTTTTATACTTCCATCTTATGAAACCATTCCATTTCATACATCATGATCTACCTTTTTGAGGAGTATCAGCCTATGACTGTTGCAGCTTCTCTGGAAAAGAAGTTTAAAAGTGCTGAGCACTAAAAGTAAACATCACTCTGTCTATGTATAGAGGACAATCCTTGTCCTAAAGAGCTTCCAGTTCAAATATAACAGAAAAATATATACTGTGACAAGAAAAATCAGAGGAAAGTTTCTTAAAATATGTAAAAGAGAACAAAGCGACATCTTAGAAAACAGCAAATCAATTTTCCCCCCTTTTAATGGAAATGATAAAAGCCTGAGCTCTGGAAAGGGGACAAAGAGGCTCTAGAGAGAGAATTTTCTTGTTTACTATCAACAACCGTCTCTTATTCACGCACACTGTTATTGTTCAGTCGCTCAGTCATGTCTGACTCTATGCCACCCCATCTACAGTACTCCAGGCTTCCCTGTCCTTCACTATCTCCGTGAATTTGCTGAAACTCATGTCCATTGAGTCAGTGATGCCACCCAACTATCTCATCCTCTGTCACCCGCTTCTCCTCCTGCCCTCAATCTTTCCATTTACCAACAAAGTTTGTGACTTTGATTAGGTTGTATTTCCAACTATGTTTGTGTTATCTTTTATGTTTTGTTACTTTATTCATTCACAGAGTAAAGACTATTGTAAACAGTTCCTTTAATTACTCAACTGTTGTTTAGCTGCTAAGTCATGTCCGACTCTTGTGACCTCATGGACTGTAGCCCACCAAGCTCCTCTGTCCATAGGATTTCCCAGGTATCAAACCCGCGTCTCCTGCCTTGGCAAGCAGATTCTTTACTGTGAGCCACCAGGGAAAGTGCAAGTGAAAATTGCTCAGTTGTGTCTGACTCTGCAACCCCACAGACTATAAAGTCCATGGAATTCTTCAGGCCAGAATACTGGAGTGGGTAGCCATTCCTTTCTCCAGGGTATCTTCCCAAACCAGGGATTGAACCCAGGTCTCCTGCATTGCAGGCGGATTCTTTACCAGCTGAGCAACCAGAGAAACCTCTATATATCAAGAAAAGTTCTGAGGAGGGGCAAATAGAGGATGCAATTAGTTCATTGAAAATCCAGAGAGAAAAGGTGGAAATTGAGGATTTAAAAGAAGGCAAATAATATTTCAAAGTCAATGTTTTAGAGATTCTTTTTCTGTTAAAGAATAAACTGATCAAAGAGTTATAGTTGAAATTATTTCCCTCATTCATTCAATGGCCATATATAGAATCCCTACTGTATATGAGGAACCAGCTGGGTGAGAGGAATCAGAAATCTTTGCCTCCTCTTGGAGGCTTGGAAAGAAAGATAGAGATGTAAATATTGAAGTACAGTTTAGAAGGAGCATCTCTACCCTTCCCATAGAAATAAACCACAGCAGTTGCTTTCTAAGGGTGTCTTGTGAACCCTCAAGGCTTATCTCAAGCTACAGTCTTTTCATGTTGATGTTTTGGAGAGCTCTTCAATTCTAAACGGGGATAATTGAAAGAAATATGTAGTAGCACTAGTAACCCTACTACTGGCTGATCCATCTACCACAGCTGGGGTTCTAGGCCAAGTTGGCATCTGCTTGGAGACTTGGGACTCACAGGGATGGATATCAAAAATGTCTTCAAGGAACTTAGCTGTGATTCTCTGGATTTGTTCAAACTAAACACCTCTTCCTTTATCCCAGTCATCAAAGCTTCAATCATCTGCTTTTTTTCTCTGCTGTAAAAGGACTTCCACCAGGGAAATCTTTAACACTTCTTTTAATTCTCCACCATTTGCATTTTGGTCTTTTCTCTGGTGGCTCAGTCAGTAAAGAGTCTACCTGCAATGCGGGAGAACTGGGTTCAATCCCAGGATGGGGAAGATTCCCTGGAAAAAGAAATGGCAGCCCACTCCAGTATTCTTGCCTGGAGAATTCCATGGACAGAGGAGTCTGGTGGGCTACAGTCCATAGGGTCACAAAGAGTCAAACACGACTGAGTGACAAACACTTTCATTTCCACTTTCAGTGGTTAAGAGTCCATGCTTCCACTCCAAGGGGCACAAGTTCGATCTCTGGTTGAGGAAGATCCCACATGCTGCAGGGAAAAAGAAGTATTCTATGATGCACGGGCAAGAGGCTGGATACAGTGAGTGATGAGTCTGGCTGAATTTCCTGACTTTGCCATGAATCAATGTGTGACTTTGAACAAGTCATTTAACCTCCATTCCCGTCTCAGACCTCTGGATTCTCATCTGTCAAGTGAGGGCATTGGTCTATTTAGTACGTCACCCATGATTCTCTTTGGCTCTGAAGTTCTCAGCTTTCATGGGGTGAGCATTCCAGGAGCTGAAGCTGAGGATGTTTCGTCACTGTGAACAGACACAAGTAAGACGCCTGCTGCATAAAACTGTTTAGGATTTTCTGCTGCTCAGATGGTTTATTATAGAAGACTTTGGAAGAGCAATTTAGAAAGTTCTTTCACATGCAATGTCATATTTAACTTGTGCATAGGCATTATTAATGTATTATAAACAAGAATATGGGCTCCACAAATATATTATGTAACCTAGCCATTAAGTGGCAAACTCAGGGCTTAAGCCTGGTCGATTTCGATGACCCTTAGGGTTTCGACGTTCAATTTCAAATTCTGTCCATAAGGGATTCCCCTCCTAGCCAAGCTCCATTCGTTCACTCTCTTCCTTACCTGTAATCCCTCCCTCCCTTCTGCAGCCGGTGTCTGCTCTCACCACATCACTGCACCTGCTCTCCTGAGTCACCAGGTCCCTCCTGAAGGCTGCCAAGTCCGGTAGATGCATTCAGCTCCAAGCGTTCCTGATCTCCCTTCTGTAATCCATATATCACCGCTTCTACTCCTTGAAACTTTCCATTTTGGAGTTTCTTAACGTCACTTCCTTGTGGTTCTCCTCCTGCTCTTTGCTCTAAACCATCTGCAGCATAGTCACCTGGTAGCTTATCTCAGCGTTGATTCCTAGGCCTCCCCCAGATCCATTCAACCAGAACCTTTGAGGATTAGAGCAAGGAATCCACATCTAACTATCACTTCAGAGATTTTTGTATACATGAGTGTCTTAGAACCACCGCCCGATATGATGATAATTTCTAGCTTATTTCCAGCCTAGACCTCTCTCCTGAGTTCTAGACCATTTATCAAATTTCCTTCTAGACATATTTCTTCTGGAATATCCCTTCTGGGTGGTCCTCAAGAACTCAAATTCAACATTCCCAAACAAATCATTTTCCTCCAAATACTTGCCCCACCCCATGTGTTCCCCTCTTATTGACTGATTTGTTGTTGTTGTTGTTGTTGAGTCACTAAGCACGTCCAACTCTTTGCAACCACATAGACTGCAGCACACCAGGCTCCTCTGTCCTCCGCTATCTCCTAGAGTTTGCTCAAATTCATGTCCATTGTGTCAGTGAAGGGTACCAGCACCCAAACAAACATCCACACCAGAAACTTCAGAATCATCCTCCCATAACCAGTTAATAAGTTGTATTAATTATTCATTAAATATATCACAAAGCTATCCCCTTCCTCACTTCCCAGGTCCTAATATAAGCATTCATTGCTGCTGCAAGAAGGATTATTTTTTAAAATGCAAACCAGATTATGTTTCTTTCTTGCGGAAAATCTTCTCAAGGCTCAAAAAACTAAGACAAATCCTAAGCCTGTTGCCTGGTATTCGAGGCCCTTCTTGATCTGAGCCCTGCCCACCCACTGGTCACCATGAGTTGCCTGGGTGTGTGCTCAGTCACTTCAGCATCTCCAACTCTTTCCACCCTATGGACTACAGCCCACCAGGCTCCTCTGTCCATGGGATTCTCTAGGCAAGGATACTGGACTGGGTTGCCATACCCTCCTCCAGGGAATCTTCCCAGCCCAGGGATTGAACCTGCACCTCCTGTGTCTCCTGCATTGCAGGCAAATTCTTCACCGCTGAGCCCCCAGGGAAGCCCAAGCTTACTGTTCTCTAATTGAGCCAGGCTCTTTCAGGTCTCCATACCTGCTCCTTTCTCCCTACAGTGTCCTCTTCCCTGCTTACCTAACAAACTCCTGCTTATGTTTACAGTCTTAGCTCAAGACTTCCACTAAGAAACTATCTCTGGGGGATTTCCCTGGTAGTCCAGTGGTTAAGACTCTGCACTCCACTGCAAAGGGCACAGATTCGATCCCTGGTCAGGGAAGTAGGATCCTGCATGCCTGATGGGGTGGCCAAAAAGAGAAACCATCCTTGATTCCTTTGGGTCAACAAGCTACTCCGTCTGCCATATTCCCATACCTTCTCTACTGAATTGCTCTTATAGTCTACATCTCTTTCTCCATCATATTTCCCTCAATGAAAACATTTTATTTATTTATCTTTATCCCCTAACATTCAATAAACGTTGCTTACATGAATGAATAATGGTACTGATATTTACTTAGTGCACTGTATTTTATGAAGCACTCCTTATTTGATACTTATTTCTGTTTTTATTACTGCAAGTTGCCAGTGAGTCACGCTTCTTTCCTTTCTTAGATTTAACATTCTGTTTAGCTTTTTATAGAATATCCCATATAGAAGAGGAAAAAAAAAATGGCATAAGCCCAAGACCAGCATAGCAGTATGTGAAAATAGCTGCTTTCTGTATAACTGTCTACCTGGCTTAAAGAATAGTAAGATTTGTAGTTCTTTTGAGTGAGAAATTGAAGGACAGAAAGGATTAAGCATTGTCTGTGATTTGCTAAAGGGCTTTATGGCATCTTTTTTTGAATATAAGTTCTTCCTAGAAAAAGCAATATTGATAAAAATAATATGTAGTACCTAGAAAATCAGATACTAGAGCTGAATGAACTGGAGGAAAAAAAACAAACTCACAATCACGAATTATGTGTGTAGCTGTAAGTGATAAAGGTTATCAGATCTCATGCCCTAAACCCAAGGAATAAATGAAAGGAAGCAAGGGAGTCATTTTCTCCCTCATTGTTAGTGTTTTGGGCATCCCAGGTGGCTCAGTGGGTAAAGAATCCACCTGCCAAAATTTAGGAGATGCAGGTTTGATCCCAGAAGATCCCCTTGGAGGAGGGCATGGCAACCCACTCCAGTATTTTTGCCTGGAGGAGTTCATTGACAGAAGAGTCTGACGGGCTACAGTCCCCAGGGTCACGAAGAGCTGGACACGATTGAAGAGATTAAGCATGCATATTAGTGTTTTACTTTCTGAATAGACAATTTTTCTTTAATATTTTGAGTCACTACTTGCTTAGAGCAAGAGATTTTCCCCCAACTCATCTTATTATAGAAAACTGTGTGCATGTACATGTATACATATATTTCCAGTTGTGTCATTCTGAGCCCAACTTTATCATTTGTATAGAGTAGATAGAAATAGCTCTTTATCTTGCTTTTTTGTTTGTTTTAGTATTTATTATTTATTTGGCTGCATCAGTTCTTAGCGGTGGCATGCAGGATCTTTGTTCCATCATGTGAGATCTTTCACTGTGGTGCATGGACTTCCTATTATTAGTTGTGGTCCACAGTACTCGGGTTTAGTTGGTATGTGGCATGTGGGATCTCAGTTCCCTGACCAGGGATTGGATCCACGTCCTCTGCATTGCAAAGCAGCTTCTTAACAACTGGACTGAAAGGGAAACCCTTGTGTATGTTTTTTACTAGAATATTTTAAGAAAGTTTCTTGGGTAAGCAATCTTCATGATAGGGTGATTTAAAAACTTTTATAATTGTCATAACATTCATCATAAGCAAAATGTAATGAATTATGAATTTGTCAGCAATATTTAACATGCTCAGAAGATTAGATGATGTTCTAAATATTGATGAAAATAAAAGAATCCCTTCTGTTAGTAAGTAAAAAGATTGGTGCTAAATATTTTGATAGCTGGAGAAATTCTCTTTATACTATTACCCTGTGGTAACTAGCTTTATTATGATTAGAGATTCTTTATCTGCAATTTATTTTATCCAATTTAAGTAATAGACACTTTTCATGAACCTAATAATACATCTCATCCTAGGCTAGGGAAACAGGATAAAAAGAAATACAAATGCAGGTTAAGGCCCTCAAGGCATCATAGTCCTCAAGTTGAAGTAGAAGGGAGTGGAGAAGAGATAAAAAATATTATACTGGTAATAGATGATGTGATAGATAGTGCACAAGATGGAAGAAAGCTTGTAAAAAAGACATCCATCTTGCCACCATGGCAGGGGGAGGGTAGGGAGGTCTTTCTGGGAGAAAGCATTACCTGAGTTGTGTTGTTAATCAACAGTACCTCTACAAGGATTTATTTTTTTTAATCATTTATTTTATTAAAGTATAGTTCATTTACAATGTTGTATTAATTACTGCTATACAACAAAGTAAGTTGATTATTCATATATGTATGAAAGTTGAAAGTGTCAGTAGCTCAGTTATGTCTGACTCATTGTGACCCTAAGGACTGTAGCCCGCCAGGCTCTTCTGTCCATGGAATTCTCCAGACAAGAATACTAGAGTGGGTAGACATTCCCTTCTCCAGGAGAACTTCCTGACCTAGGGATTAAACCCAGGTCTCTTGCACTGCAAGCAGATTCTTTACTGTCTGAGCCACCGGGGAAGCCCATATACATATACATATACATATACTCTTTTCCATATTCTTTTCCATTATGGTTTAGCCAAGGATTTGAGTATGGTTCCCTGTGCTATATAGTAGGGCCTTGTTGTTTATCCATGCTGTTGCTAATCTCAAACTCCCAATCCATCCCTCTCCCATCCCCCTTTCTCTTGGCAACCTCCAGTCTATTCTCTATGTCCATGGCTCTGTTTATGTTTCATCACTGGGGTCATTTGTGTCATATTTTAGATTCCACATGTAAGTGGTATTTGTCTTCTGACTTCTTCACTTAGGATGATAATTTCTTGTTGCATCCATGTTGTGGCAAATGGCATTATTTTGTTCTTTTCTATGGCTGAATAGTATTCCATTATATATATATATACCACATCTTCTTTATCCACTCATCTGTTGATAGACATTTAGGTTGTGTTCATGAACTGGCTATTGTGAATAGTGCTACTATGAATGAAGGGATACATGTTATCTTTCTGATTTATTATTTTGTTTGGATATATGCCAAGGAATGGGATGGCTGGATCATATGGTAATTATATTTTTTTGTTTTCTAAGGAATCTCTATGGGAGAAGGCAATGGCAACCCATTCCAGTACTCTCGCCTGGAAAATCCCATGGACGGAGGAGCCTGGTAGGTCACAGTCCATGGGGTCACTAAGAGTCAGACATGACTGAGCAACTTCACTTTCACTTTTCACTTTCATGCATTCAAGAAGGAAATGGCAACCCACTCCAGTGTTTTCGTCTGGAGAATCCCAAGGACAGGGGACCCTGGTAGGCTGCCGTCTACGAGGTTGCACAGAGTCAGACACGACTGAAGCGACTTAGCAGCAGCAAGGAATCTCTATACTGTTTTTCACTGTGGCTGCACTGTTATATACCTACATACATTTACATACTACATACATTCATGTATATACTACACATCTAGTATGTACATACTACATAGTTACATACTAACTTACATATCTACATACATAACTTACACACCTAACTTGCATTTCCTACAAAGTGTAGGAAATTTCCCTTTTCTCCAAACCCTCTCTAGCATTTGTTATTTGTAAATTTTTAATGATGGCCATTCTGATCAGCATGAGGTGGTACCTGACTGTAGTTTTGATTTGCATTTCTCTAAAAATTAGCGATGTTGAGCATCTTTTCATGTGCCTACTGGCCATCTGTATTTCTTCTTTGGAGAAATACCTCTCTAGGTCTTCTGCCCATTTTTCAACTGGGTTGTTTGTTTTTCTGGTGTTGAATTGTATGAATTGTGGGTATATTTTGAAAATTAAGCTCTTGTCGGTTGCATTTTTTGCAAATTTTTCCTCCCATTCTGTTGTTGTTGTTATTGTTCAGTCACCCAGTCATGTCTGACCCTTTGCGACCCCATGGACCGCAGCATGCTAGGCTTCCCTGTCCTTCACCATCTCCCAGAGTTTGCTCAAACTCATGTCTATTGAGTCAGTGATGCCATCCGACCATCTCTTCCTCTGTCGTCCCCTTCTCCTCCTACCTTCAATCTTTCACAGCATCAGGGTCTTTCTTAATGAGTCGACTCTTCCCATCAGGTGGCCAAAGTATTGGAGTTTCAGCTTCAGCATCAGTCATTCCAAGGAATATTCAGGATTGATTTTCTTTAGGACTGACTGGTTTGAACTCCTTGCTGTCCAAGGGACTCTCAAGAGTCTTCTTCAACACCATAGTTCAGAAACATCAATTCTTTGACACTCAGCCTTCTTTTATGGTCCAGCTCTCATATCCATACATGACTACTGGAAAAACCAAGCTTTGACTCAATGGACCTTTGTTGACAAAGTAATGTCTCTGCTCTTTAATATGCTGTCTAGGTTTGTCATAGCTTTTCTTCCAAGGAGCAAATGTCTTTTAATTTCATGGCTACAGTCACCATCTGCAGTGATTTTAGAGCCCCCCAAAATAAAGTCTGTCACTGTTTCCATTGTTTCCCCATCTATGTTTGTTTTGCTTATGGTTTTCTTTGCTGTGCAAGAGGCTTGTAAATTTGATGAGGTCCCGTTTGTTTATTGTTGTTTTTATTTCTATTGCCTTGGGGGTATTTCTTGAAACTGGTAAATTACAGCATCAGCTGACGCTGCCCTCATTCCTCCCTGCGATAGTTCTGTTAGAATATTAGGTACTAGAGATTTGGGGCCATGAGAGGCAGAAACTGATAATTTACCCAACATCTTTTCTTCCCTCTTAAAGCCCCCTTAGTTTTGTTGTTGTTGTTGCAGCTGGGTGCATGGATGCATGAACTAAAGACATATCTCCCAGGCATGCTTTAACTTAGGTATGAGCTCTTCAATTGGGTTTTGCAGACTGGGATGTAAACAGAGAAATGTATGGCAGATTATGGGAAATTTCCTTAAAAGATGGTTAGCAAATACTTGGTCCTGCTTATTTCCTCTTCTTTGAACTGTTGCTTGAGATGTGGATTGGACGACTGTATCTCTTCCAATACTCTGGCCACCTGATGCGAAGAGCCGACTCATTGGAAAAGACCCTGATGTTGGGAAAGATTGAGGGCAGGAGGAAAAGGGGGTGAGAGAAGGACGAGATGGTTGGATGGCATCTTCGATTCAATGGACATAGGGTTGAGTAAATTCAGGGAGATAGTGACAGACAGAGAAGCCTGGCGTGCTGAAGTCCATGGGATCACAGAGTTGGACGTAACGGAGCAACTGAACAACAACCACCTCCATCGGGGCTGAAGAAGACAAAGACTACATCCTCGGGATGCAGAGCAGATGCCTGGTTATATCCTGGGTCTCTTCGGACTCCAGGCAGCAGCACCAACATAACAACTCTAAAGTGCTTTCTCCAGACTTAAAGTGAGGGAGAAATTAAATTCCATCTTGATTAAGCTAATGCTGTTTGGGGAAATCAGGATGATCTGCTGCTGCTCTCAGCTCAGCCTAACCTTATGTATCACATTGATCTTACTCCCCAGCACTTACCACACACTACCTATCACATGTCAGATAGTAAGTAATTTTTTGAATGAATAAATTAATGAATGTATGGATGTCCACACACACATCAAAATTACTTACCCAAACTTTGCCTTATGCTTCAATAACTCCTAATTATTTTTTTGAATGAATTAGATAGTCTTATGGTGTACCTTGTTATTTCCTGCGAGTGAGGCAGGCTGCTTTAATACGTTCTGGGAATTGGACAATTTCTTTGATATCTTAATTTGAACTATAGCAGGCAAAAGTTAGTTGACTGCCCAAATAGTCATACTACATGCTATGACGACACATTGCCAATGTGCTATCATATTATTGCAAACAAAAAGCAAAACAGACAGAAAACTTGGATCCAAATAAGCATCTTTGCCAACTATGCACTGTTGGATATGTGTCGTACTGTGCTTGTCTTCTCTCTACCCAGGTCTCAGGGAGAGGGTTTGAATACCAGGTATGCCAATATCATCAACTTTCTCCCAGCTACATGCTTTGTAGAAAAGCACTGCTTATTAGGGGCAAGACACAGTTTTCAATAAGATTTGTATCATCTAGTTTGTTCTATATACAATGAAGTGTAAAGAGTAAACATCTTAGAAAACATTAAAAAAAACAGCCTTCTAAATGGTTCCAGTTCATTAATAGGAGTGCATTTTATTAAACATTTTGAGATGCAGCAAAGCGCATTAGACTCAGAGATCTCAGTCTTATGTCAATTTGGTGTCAGTTGTTTCTACTTTCCATCTCTCTGTAAAATGGCAGAATAGTTACCCAGCACGCTTCATTATGTGTGTTGAAACAGATAACATCTTAAAATAGCTTGAACTGCTCAGATATAAATGTTTTAAAACAAACATGGCATTTGTCTAGAGTAGAGAAAAAAGGAAGGTCATTTAAATTAGTAGTAATTTGCATGCTCTCTCCATCTCTGGGCAGCTTGCTGTGATTTTTTTTTCTTCTAAAGACCATCACTTATTTTCAAAATGACTACTCCAAAATAAAACTAGAACAGCAGATTTTGTTTTGAAATAGTTGTAGAGGAGAATTTTCCTCCATGAAATTATACTTAATTCAGGGATGGAAATGAATTGCTTTTAGAAACAGAAGAGAGGAAGGAAGGAAAGGAGGGAGGAGAGGAGGAAAGGAAGGAAGAAAGAAAAGAAGGCAGAGGGAAGAAAGAAAGTGGAAAGAACCATACTATTCTGTGACTCTGATTATCTACAAGTTAAAGCTTGTGCTCAGTAGCTCGGTCGTGTCCGACTCTTTGCGACCCCATGGACTGCAACCTGCCAGGCCCTTCTGTCCATGGGGATTCTCCAGGAAATACTAGAGTGGGTTGCCATGCCTTCCTCCAGGGAGTCTTCCCAACTCAGGGATCGAACCCAGGTCTCCCACATTGCAGGAGGTTTCTTTACTGTCTGAGCCACCAGGGAAACCCAGGTTAAAGCTTAGAAGCTCAAATTGATTTTTCAAATGTTTTTCTTTTTGTTTCTGCTCAATCCCCTCCTTATAGAAAATTCTACTGGATATGTCTTTCTTTTTGGACCATAAGAATTTATCATCATGAATAGCTTTCTCTTTTTCAGTTCCTTCATACTAAAAAATTAATGGCTGCAGTGCTTCAGGAGTAAATACAATCCAGTGCAATGATGAAGCTAATTGAGAAGGGAGAGGTTGGAGGAGACTATTTAAGGAGCCGAGTTAGAGAAAAGGGCTGAGCAATTCACAGAATGGAGGCTCTCCATCAAGCAATTAGAATGACTCTCAAAATTGTTTCAAGATATTTATGTACCTAAACAGTAGCCTCATGTATTCAGGAAGAACTCATTGAATCAAAATTGCTGTAACTTGAACAGGCCTAATTTTCTTTTATTATGTTTTACAGATGAGGAAGTAGAGGCAAAACCAGCTGTATAGTTTGCATAAATGAAAATGTTGGGCTCCTTGTTCAAAAATTATTAGGCAGGTCTTCCTTGGTGGTCCAGGGGTTAAGAATCTGTCTGCCAATGCAGGGGTGACAAGTTCAATCCTTGGTCTGAGAAGATCCTGCATGCCGTGGGACAACTAAGCCAGTGCTCCACAACAAGAGAGGCCACCTCAGAGAGACGTCCAAGCGCTACAGCTAGCAAGTCACCCTCGCTTGTTGGAACTAGAGAAAGCCTGCATGTAGCAATGACGCAGCAGCCAAAAATAATAAGTAAATAAACTGCTAAGAGTTGGACATGACTGAGTGACTGAACTGACTAACTAAAACTGCTAGTTGCTCAGTCATTGAGATCCCATGGACTGTATGGAATTCTCCAGGCAGGAATACTGGAATGGGTTGCCATTCCCTTCTCCAGGGGATATTCCCAACCCAGGGATCAAACCTGCATCTCTTATGTTTCCTGCATTGGCAAGCGGGATGCTAGCACCACCTGGGAAGCCCCCAAAAGAGATCAGTTCAGTTCAGTTCAGTTCAGTCACTCAGTCATGTCCGACTCTCTGCCACCCCATGGACTGCAGCACGCCAGGCTTCCCTATCCATCACCAACTCCCACAACTTACTCAAACTCATGAGGTTGGTGATGCCATCCAACCATCTCTTCCTCTGTTGTCCCCTTCTCCTCCCGCCTTCAATCTTCCCCAGCATCAGGGGCTTTTCAAACGACTCAGTTCTTTGCATCAGGTGGCCAAAGTACTAGAGTTTCAGCTTCAGGATCAGTCCTTCCAATGAATATTCAGGACTGATTTCCTTTAGGATGGACTGGTTGGATCTTCTTGCAGTCCAAGGGACTCTCAAGAGTCTTCTCCAAACACTGCAGTTCAAAAGCATCAATTCTTCAGTATTCAGCTTTCTTTATAGTCCAGCTCTCACATCCACACATGATTACTGGAAAAACCAAAGCTTTGATTTGATGAACCTTTGTTGGCAAAGTAATGTCTCTGCTTTTTAATATGCTGTCTAGGTTTGTCATAACTTTTCTTCCAAGGAGCAAGCGCCTTTTAATTTCATGGCTACAGTCACCATCTGCAGTGATTTTGGAGCCCAGAAAAATAAAATCTGTCACTGTTTCCATTGTTTCCCCATCTATTTGTCAGGAACGAATGGGACCAGATGCCATGATCTTAGTTTTCTGAATGTTGAGTTTTGAGCCAACTTTTTCACTCTCCTCTTTCACTTTTATCAAGAGGCTCTTTAGTTCTTCTTCGCTTTCTGCTGTAAGTGTGGTGTTAACTGCATATCTGAGGTTATTGATATTTCCCCTGGCAATCTTGATTCCAGCTTGTGCTTCATGCAATCCAGCATTTCTCATGAGGTACTCTGCATATAAGTTAAATAAGCAGGGTGACAATATATAGCCTTGACGTATTCCTTTCCCTATTTGGAAACAGTCTGTTGTTCCATGTCCAGTTCTTAACTGTTGCTTCTTGACCTACATACAGATTTCTGAGGAGGCGGGTCAGGTGGTCTGGTATTCCCATCTCTTAAAGAATTTTCCACAGTTTGTTCTGATCCACACAGTCAAAGGCTTTGGCATAGTCAATAAAGCAGAAGTAGATGTTTTTCTATAACTCTCTCACTTTTTCGATGATCCAGCAGATGTTGGCAATTTAATCTCTGGTTCCTCTGCCTTTTCTAAATTCAGTTTGAACATCCAGAAGTTCACGGTTCACATACTTTTGAAGCCTGCCTTGGAGAATTTTGAGCATTACTTTGCTAGCGTATGAAATGAGTGCAATTGTGCAGTAGTCAGACAGGTTAAATTACTTGCCTGATGTGATGAAACTGGTTAGGAGAGCTAACCTCCTAGTTCTTTGACTGGTTTTTCTTTTTTTCTCCACATTCTATTATTTTTCCATATTCACCTGATGTTTCACTTAGAATAGTATATATTCATTCATCTTTAATTTAATACATAAATTTAATGAATACAGAGTATGTGGCAGCACTATATTAAGAATCAAATAAATAATTTAAGACAATTCCTTTCCTTAAGTACTGCTTAACACTGGGTGCAGAAAAAGGATTTAAGGGGGGAAAATCTATTTCTACAGAGGTTGTGCAGAAGGTGAAACTCATATTCTACCACTGAGAGTTAAATAGTTAAGTGAAAAAAAAAAAAGCGAAGTGAAAGTATTAGTCGTTAAGTCGTGTCTGACTCTTTCTGACCCCATAATGTAGCCTGCAAGGCTCCTCTGTCCATGGAATTCTCCAGGCAAGAATAGTAGAGTGGGTAGCCATTCCCTTCTCCAGGAGATCTTCCCTACCCAGGGATCGAATCCAGGTCTCCTGTACTGTAGGCAGATTCTTTACCATCTGTGCCATCAGGGAAGTCCCAGTTGAGACTTAGATAGATATTAATTTTCTGGAAGGCACCTCGGCTATATTTGACAAATGTCTTAAAATGGGTATACCCTTTGGCCCAGAAACAATACTTCTTGGAATTTATCCTAAGGCAATAATAAAAAATGTGGCAAAGTTATATATACAGAGTTGTTCATCATGGTGACTTTTTTTTCTCATAAAGGCTCAAGAATTTGGGTTTTTTAGGCACATTTTTGTATATCTATGCTGTTAACACATGGCCATTAAAAATGTGGTTTTAGAAGACTATTAACACAGGGAAATATAATTGGCTGCTTATGACTAGAAAAGCAGGGGAGGACATATACCTAAATCTTGCAGTGATTAACTTTTAGTTTAGTTTTTTTCTTTAGAAACTCATCATATTTTCTAATAGTTCTTTATGAAGTATATTTTATTTTCATTATAAAATAAATTTCATTTCACCTTTATTTAACTATGAAAATTTACATTTTCTAAAATTCCTAGAGTAGGGTAGCAATTCTGTATTTTACCATTGGGAAAAATTAATAAAGTTTCATGTATAAAGCCTCATGATAGACTAAACTAAATGTCCATCATAAACTTGGGTGAATTGAAATATTTCCCTTATGGTTGAAAGAATTATACGGGTCATATAAGCTAAATCTCTGTAGAAATTGACTCTACAATACCCTTGATAAATTTTATCTAAACTTACTGAGTTTAGAGACAGATTCATTTTATTCATGAAAACCTGGATTTTTAGATCAATTGTAACAAATAGAAGCCAATTTGAAATCAGAATACCAATATTCTGTAACTACCCTTTAGATAATTGTGTTTGGAAAAAGATAAAGAGAGTGGGTATATTACTGGATAGATGCTTTTTTAAAAATTCATCCAAATTGATAATTGACTTTTGGCTACTGTATGTTTAGTGTCACTATTCACCAGAGATTCTGTTTTTTAATGTCTGGATATGAAAGTTAGGAGCACTTCACCCAGAACACTCTCATAGGGACTGATCTACCAGACTGTATCCATAAAAATACCCAGGACAAGGGATCATTTAGAACCTCACCCAGTAACATTTTATATTTGTAACTCTACAGGAAAAACTGTTTTTATAATCATTACATTAATATTTTGTAAAGTGAAAAGGCAACTTTCAAAAATTACTATGAACTTATAGAAACCAGAAATGCATACGCAATAATAATATTTTAAAAAGTTGAACTCATAGAACCAGAGACTGAAAAGTGATTATAGGGGCCTAGGGTAGGGGAGATAAGGGGATAGGAAGAAGTTGGTAAAAGGGCATAGACTTTCAGTTATAACATCAATGAATGAATAAGTTCTGAGGATCAAATATATAGCATAGTAACTATAATTGCTAACACTGCACTGTATAATTAAATTTGCTGAGAGTGAAACATAAATGTTTTTACCAAAAGAAACAAAACAAAACCATGCGAGGTGATAAATGTGTTCATGAACCTGATGGGAGAATCTTTTCATAAGGTATATTTTGGACCCTTTAACTACCTTACAGTTTTCATGGTTTAATTCAATAAAGCTGAAAAAATAGTGTTAATAGTCTGGTGCCATTTTAAAATCTCAATTTTATTAGAAAAAATATATGCAGAGAAAAATGTCTAGTGGATTAAAAGAAAATAATAATAGTAATTATCTTTGGGGAAAAGATTATAATTTCAGAATAACAAAACTCTGAGAGGAAAATTCCTTTAAAACAATACTGAAGGCAACATACTTCTGGAAAGAGTTGGGTAAGTTGCAAGAGTGTGCTGACTGAAAAGGCTATTACATTGGACCCGATCATTCCTTTACTCTAAAATCTCATTTTCTATCTTTTTGGTTTTTGCTTGTAAATATCTAAATATTTTGTACTAGTGGATCACAACAATTTTTTTTTTTTAACTTTCAGAAGTTGTCATTCATAATCGTTATACTTTTAGTGTCTACTGACTAGAGGGAAATATGTATATAAGTCTTTTATCCCAGTTGCCATACCTGTTCTGTGCCCCAGATTTCTAAGGAAAATAGTTTAGGAACGACTGTTCTATATCTTCAGAGAAGGCAATGGCAACCCACTCCCGTACTCTTGCCTGGAAAATCCTATGGACGGAGGAGCCTAGTAGGCTGCAGTCCATAGGGTCGCGAAGGGTCGGACACGACTGAGCAACTTCACTTCCACTTTTCACTTTCGCGCATTGGAGAAGGAAATGGCAACCCACTCCAGTGTTCTTGCCTGGAGAATCCCAGGGACAACAGAGCCTGGTGGCTGCCGTCTATGGGGTCGCACAGAGTCGGACACGACTGAAGAGACTTAGCAGCGGCAGCAGCAGCATTCTGTATCTTGGTATTTGATACATAAAGTTGGTCCAGCACATTCTTCAAAGATAAAGATGATGGTAAAATTACTTTTCCTTAAGAATGACAATCACGAAAACAATCACAAAAGCCTATGCTCTATAGCTTAGAACATGCTTTCTTATTCCAGAAAATATTTAAAAAATTTTGCTCAGTCCTGGTCTTTTGTGAATTCTTTGAAACCCACAACAATTCTTGTAGCATTTGTTATAATCACTTACTTGACCAGTTTTGTTACAATGCAGTTAGATCGAGTTTATGAGTTAAGAATTATAGCTATGATAGTTTCTCCTCCTCTTAGTTTTTTCTGCCTGCTTGGCAAAACACAAACCAAGGTGTTATTTAACACTTAAGATCCCTTTTTTAGTATCACTGCATCCTTCTTCTCTATCCGCTTCACAGCTCTCAGAGCTCGTGATCCTTTTTATCCTTAGAGGTAAACTCTTCTCCCAGCCTACCTCCTTCTGAGCTCCTCCTTGGCTCCCATTTAATCCAGAGGACTACTGGTGAATTTTGCCAAATCTATTTTGTTAAAATATGAGAATGGAGAACATGGGAGAAACAAACTTTGCTTTAAAACATGTTGCTTTTTGGTTTGCGGAATTGCAGCTTAGAGAACACCCATTAAAATTAGTGTTATTTTTTTCACCTTAAAAGAACAAATGCAAAGGGAAACTTTTCAGGGATAAATAATGATATCATAAAGTAGGGGGAGACAGTAAGCAGAAAAAGAACTTGTTATATACAAGGAAACCCCCAGGAGACTATCAGCTGGCTTTTCAGCAGAAAGTTGGCAAATCGGAGTGGAATGCTATATTCAAAGTGCTAGAAGAACAAACACACACAGGTGGAGACTGAACAACAGGCTTACCGATTCACTGCATTCTCAAATTCCGATGGAACTTTTCATAGAACTAGAACAAATGATTTAAAAATGTATATGGAGAGACTTCCCTGATGGTCCAGTGGTTGGGAACCCGCCTGCCAATGCAGGGGACATGGGTTCAATCCCTGGTCTGGGAGGATCCCACATGCTGTGAGGCAACTAAGCCCATGTGCCACAACTACTGAAGCCCCAGTACCCCAAAGCCCGTGCACCACAAGGAATAGTAGCCCCCACTCACCACAGTTAGAGAAAGCCCAGGCACAGCAACGAAGTCCAGCCAAAATATATATATATATATATATGGAACCACAAAAGACCCCAAACAGCCAAAGCAATCTTGAGAAAGACAAACAAAACGGTGGTTTTGAACTCTATTGCAAACCTATAACAATCAGTACGTGTCTGTGTGCACAGTCGTGTCTGACTCTTTTCAACCCCATGGAATGTAGCCCACCAGGCTCCTCTGTCCATGGAATCTTCCAGGCAGGAAAACTAGAGTGGGTTGCCATTTCCTTCTCCAGGGGCTGTTTCTGATTCAGGGATCAAACTCATCTCTCTGGTGTCTCCGGCATTGGTAAGTGGATTCTTTACCACTGAGCCACTGGGGAAGATATTAAATTATTAATTTGACTCCAGAAGTAAAGGTAGCAAAAGCAAAAACAGACAAATGGTACCACAGCAAATTAAAAAGCTTTTGCACAGCAAAGGAAGCCATTAACAAAATGAAAAGACAACCTACTAAATGAGAGAAAATATTTGAAATAAAATTTCCAATAAGGGGTTAATATCCAAATTACATGACCAGAGCAAGCAACTCAATAGCAAAAAAAAAAAAAGCAACACTCCTCTCCAACACACACAGTTTGTGGAATCTTAGTTCCCTGACCAAGGATTGAATCTAGGCCCATGGCAGTGAGAGCTTGGAGTTCTAACCACTGGACTGCTGGGAAATTCCCCAAATAGGACAATTAAAACTTGGACAGATAATCTAAACAGACATTTTTCCAAAGAAAACATGCATACATGTGTGCTAAGTCACTTCAGTCATGTCCAACTCTTTGCAACCCTATGGACTGTAGCCCGCCAGGCTCCTCTGTCCATGGAATTCTCCAGAAAACTGGAGTGGTTAGACATTCCCTCTCCAGGGGATCTTCTTGATCTAGGGGTCGAACCTGAGTCTCTTACATCTGCTGTATTGACAGGTGGGTTTTTTACCACTGGTGCCACTTGGGAAGCCCAATATAATGTTATATACAATGTTTATCTCTCTCTCTTTTTTTTAAAAGAACTAATCCAAGGAGAAATTTTTCATGAATAAATAATATTCATAAAGTGGAGGAAGATGGTAAGCATAAAAGGGTTGTATAGAGGGATGAAATCTGTCCAGTCATACCAAAAACTCTAGAAGCTTTTATTTCAGATCTCATTATTATTTTTAAAACTATTTATTTATTTGACTGCCCCAGGTCTTAGTTGCAGCACGTGGGATATTACATCTTTGTTGCAGCATGCAGGATCTTTAGTTGCAGCATGTGGGATCTAGTTCCAGGACCAAGGATCCTGCCTGGGCCCCCTTCATTGGGAGCTCAAAGTCAGCCATTGGACCATCAGAACCTGAAATCTCATTATTAATGGAAGGATGTGCAGGATTGAGAGGTGTCAGTAAGATTTTCAAGAAACAATTAGCCTAGGTGGAAATGTTAACTAATGAAATAAAGACTATAACAATCATTTTTTGGGAATGAGAGGATGAAACTTTGAAGATGTAAACATTCAAGGAAATGATTAGTTTTGCCTTATCCTTGGGTAGATAAGAAGCAAGCAATCGTCATCAAAAGGGAAAAGGGAGGACATTTGGACCATAGGGTAGCATGCCAAATTGAGACATAGACACTGAGGACTGGTTTTGCATTGACCCAATGGTTGAAGTTGGGAGAAATTGGAGCAGGAGGAACAAATCTATGCTTATTAATACTGTCCTTGTTATGGGGCTTCCGTGGTAGCTCAGCTGATAAAGAATCCTCCTGCAATGTGAGAGACCTAGGTTCGATCCCTGAGTTGGGAAAGTACCCTGGAGAAGGGAACGGCTACCCACTCCAGTATTCTGGTCCGGAGAATTCCATGGATTGTATAAGTCAGTCCAAAGAGTCGAACATGACTAATCGATATTCTGATTGTAATGCTACTTGATTAATCAGTTACCTTCTACCACATCCCAAGAATGTTCTTTAGCCTTAAATATTGTGAAGAATTGCGTTTTCCTATAAAATATTATGATTAAAATTCCTGCTAAATTTTATATTCTGATAGTATAAACTCCTGCATAACATAGCAGAATCTACACTTTATTAACTTAGCAGTTAAGCAAAAATTCAGTCACATAAAAAATAAAAACATGAGTTCCTCAAGAAGCTAAAAAAACCTCTAGTTCCTCAAAAAGAATATCATATGATCCAGCAATTCCACTTCTATGTATATTATGAAAGAATTGAGACAGGGTCTCAAACAGATACTTACACACCAATGTTCTTACCAGCATTGTTTACAATAGCCAAAAGGTGGAAGTAATTCAAATGTCCATCAATGGATGAATGGATAAACAAAATGTGGTATATACATACAATGGAATGTATGTATATTCAGTCTAAGAAAATAAAAGGAATGAAATTCTGATTCATCTTACTACACAGGTGAACCTTGATAACATAATGCCAAGTAAAATAAGCCAGACAAAAGAACATAAATTTTATGATTCATTTTAAACAAGATACCTAGAATAGGCAAATTAATAGAGACAAAAAGCATAATAGAGTTTACCAGGGGCTGGAGGAAGAAGAGAATGCAGCTATTGTTTAATGGGTATAGAGTTTATGTTTGGGATGAGAATAAAGTTCTGGAAATGGATAATGATAAAGGTTGCATAAAATAGCAAAGGTACTAATGTCACTGAATTGTAACTTGAAGATGGTTGAAATAGTAAACTTTATGCTATATATATTTTACCACAATAAAAATACATTAAAAATAAATATTAAAACAGCATTTAACTACCACAGGAACTTTGAGAAATGCCACTGCTTCATACCAGAAATGGCCCTTGTTTTTGAATGTGCATTATATTTAATCTTTCAAGCATATAATTCAACTTTAATTTTATGTGTTTTTCAAACTTTGAGATTATTCATTTCTTCAAATTTCTCAGTCAGAGCCAGACGCCTGAACACTCTACAGAGGAAAAACGTTCCGTGCTATTAACCAAACAAAGCTAAACAGAGTCCTTAATAAGCTAACGTTCATTTCTTAAAATCTCCATGGTCTAGTTTGCTGCCTTTTTCAAATGTAAATGATTACAAACCTTTCAACATGTCCCTGACCCAGGCTTCTTTGGGACACGCTTTGGAGGATACTGATAACATGTCACCTACATGGTGCAGTTTATGAATCAACCTCCACAATTGATTGATCCATTTACTTCCTTTTCATTCTTTCATTATTTTATTCTGTCATTCTTGGATCAATTCAACAGTTATTTATTGAGTATCACATTGTGCCAATCAGTATGCTGAGTACCACTCAGTGTCCCTGGTCAATTTCCTATGTCTAGCTATGAATAACCTGAAATACCTCTGTTTAGCATTTACAATTATCCTTGAGTCTGTCCATTTAAAGATTTGCCCAGGGACTTCTGGTGGTCCAGTGGTTAGGAATTCACCTGCCAATGCAGGGGAACGTAGGTTTGATCCTTCTGGGCCAGAAGGATCCCACACGCCGCAGAGCAACTGAGCCTGCTATCCACAACTACTAAGCCCACATGCTCTAGAGCCCATGCTCTGCTACAAGAGAAGCCACTGCAATGAGAAGCCTGCGTGACACCGGGGCCAGGACTAGAGAAAGCCTGCGTGCAGCAATGAAGACCCAGGGCAGCCAAAAATACGTACATACATACATTAATTAATTCAAAAAAAGAATTGCCCAGTTTCATGTGAACCCATCTCACTGTATTCTACGGAAATGACAGAAGAGGAGCTTCGCAATGGAAATCAGCCACAGTTTAGGATGTGAGAGGAGGATCTTCACCTCCTATCCAAGGATCTTTTCTCCTTTGCCCTCAAACCACAGTGGGTTTGCTTTCTCCTCCTACCCTGTAGGTGGACATCATCTGCCCATCTCTGCTTCTGCATCTTTACTTTTCATGTAAGTGGATCTGTGGTTTCCAGGCCAGAAACACAGGATTCAGTATCTTTTGGGACTCCTCTCTGTCTGCAATTCTGTTTTTCCAAGGGAAGAATCTCCTTGACTTCCAAGTGCCAGAGGCTTGTTCATTTATTCATCAGAAATATTTTGAATATCTTCTTGCCTGTATTTTGCCAGGCACTATGGATCCAAAAATGTATAAAATTTGTTTCTTGACTAGAGAAACTGGACTCACACAAATCTAACAAAATGCAATGGACTAAGTGATATACTATCCTCCTTATAGAAATTCCAAATATCTACTGAATGCTCATGTCCTTACGTAACATTGTTTTCAGTGTTTACTGTGTGTTAAGCTGCCATATATCCATAACAAACTTATGATGTTGTTACTTACATTACTCTCATTTTATAGATAAGGGAACAGGCCCACAATTATGCATATAAATCTGATAAATGGCAGATCTGGAATTTGAACACTGCAGTTTGACTTCAGAGTTGGTACTGTTAGTCACTATTCTATGGTGCTTCTCTAGGTCTAACATAGGAGGGAGACAAGAAGCCTCTCCTGGGAAAAATCACAATGGAAGTACTAATGAGCTGGGTCTTGATGGATGAGTCCCATTTCACTGAGCACCACATTGAAGTGTGTAGGTGTGAAGGTGGGCAGCAGAGCAGGGTTAGAAGAAGGACCACCCCATAGATTGTAGCACTCCAGGCTCCTCTGTCTATGGGATTCTCCAGGCAAGAATACTGGAGTGGGTTGCCATTTCCTCCTCCAGGGGTCTTCCCAACCCAGGGATTGAACCCGAATCTCCTGCACTGACAGGTAAATTCTTTACTGAGTCACCTGAATCCACTTTTCACATTCCCCTCAGAAAGTCATCTCCAGCCCTATCTCATTCCCAGCTTGGGTAGATTGAAGCAGAGCTCGATGTTTTTCTTGAACATTCAGTATGATCTGCCCCAATCCATTAACTAATATTATTTAACATAAATTCCACATTATGTAGAGTTGTCACTCTCAGCAAGCCCAGAAGTGTTCCTAGCTTGCCTCTCATAAGGTCTTTTTATTTTTAATGCAAATACTCCAAGTGTGAATAACGCTTTTGACTAATTTACACTGAGGTGTTAGGGAGGTTTTTTTTTTTTTTTTTTGATGGTCCTTTTTTCCTCAGTAGGAACTTAAGGAGGGAGGTTAGAGAATAGGGGAGGGAGGATATACAAAGGAAAAGAGAAAAGGAAAGAGGCAAGAAAAGGGAAGAGGTGGAATAAGCATAATTGAAACTGATAATACCTGATGGTTTCATCATTTAACCACTTCACAATTTTTACTTTTGGCACAATGATTTAGAATAATATCTTAAGGAAGCTCATCAAATGAGTTTATTGACACTTTTTTTAACCCTTTTTTAAACTTGAAGTATAGTTGATGTACAATATTGTATGTTACAGGTGTACAATATAGTGGCTTACAATTTTAAAAGTTACGTTCCATTTATGGGCATCCCAGGTGGTGCTCTTGGTAAAGAAGCCCCTGCCAATGCAGCGCAGGAGACGTAAAAGATGCGGGTTCGATCCCTGGGTCAGGAAAATTCCCTGCAGGAGGGCATGGAAATCCACTCCAGTATTTTTGCCTGGAGAGAATCCCATGGACAGAGGCGCCTGATAGGCTACAGTTCATAGAGTCGCAGAGTCAGATGCGGCTGAAGTGACTTAACACACACACACACAAGCACTCCATTTATAGTTATTGTAGAATATTGAGTGTATTCCTTGTATTGTATAATATATCATTGTAGCTCATTTTATTTTTCATTTATTTTTTAATTGGAGTATAATCACTTTGCAATGTTGTGTTAGTTCCACAACACCATGAATCAGCTATATGTATCCATATATCCCCTCCCTCTTGAGCGCCCTCCCAACCTCTAACCCTACTTGGGCTTCTAAGGAGCTCAAGAAGATCTCTTGTGAATAGGTTTCCAAATACAGAATTTTTTAAAGTATTGATTCAGACCTTTCATGATATATATTACAGAGAGGCAAGATTTCCTACTCTTGATAAATAAGAAACAAGTTTTTCTTTCACATATCTTATGGACCATGTGAATTCTTTAAAGTTTGTGAGGAAATAAAAACTTTCCCTCAAAGTGTGAGAACATTATATTACATGCCTTAGGACATATTTGATATAAGGAACAGGTTTCCTCTGAGCCAGCTAAAGAAAAGAAGAATCTTTTATAAAGAGGCAAGGTATCTCAGAGAACTCAAGGGCAAGAAATACAATCAGCTCTCCTGAGGGAGTGGAGTTGAGGACTGAAAAGTTGTCAGTGACCAAGGCAACACTTGGTGTGCTTCTTCCTTTCCCTCCTTATTCCCACCCCCACTGCACATTCACTCTAGTCTTTTTTTAAAATTTTCCTTTTACTTATGTATTTAGTCCTTTGGCTGAACTGCTTGGCATGCAGAATCTTAGTTCCCTGACCAGGGATTGAACCTGTGCCCCAGGCAGTGGAAGAGTGGAGTCTAACCCCCTGGACCACCAGGGAAGTCCCTCACCATATTCTTTAACTTTGCTTATTGCTATGTTTTTACTCTCTTTTTACAGAGCAGCGTTCTTCACTTTACATGGCATATGTGTTGATTTGCCAGATTTAGCAAATGAAAATCCAAGATGCCTGTAGTTTACCTGGCAACTGTATCATGGCTAGTCAATCCACTGCCCTCATTTACTGGGTGTCCCTGATGTGTGTGTGTGTGTGTGTGTGTGTGTGTGTGTGTGTGTGTTAGTCACTCAGTCGTGTCCGACTCTTTGCGACTCCATGGACTGTAACCTGTCAGACTCCTCTGACTGTGGGATTCTCCCACAGGCAAGAATACTGAAGTGGGTTGCCATGCCCTCCTCCAGGGGATCTTCCCAACCGAGGGATTGAACCCAGGTCTCTCACATTGCAGGCAGATTCTTTACCATCTGAGTCACCAGGGAAATCTGTACCTGACCCATGCCAGAGATAATTTTCAGGCCTCTGTATCCTTATGCAAAATTCAGTAGGGAGAATTTATTTAGTTCAGCTTGGGTCAGTGACCAGTCCTGGTGGCTAAGGTAGTCTTAGGGCCCTTCTCTATAGGTGGGAAGCGTTGTCAGAAAAGGAGTAAGTGCTGAGGAATCAGCCCAAAATGTTACCTGCTAAATATCAATTGAGATTATGAGTAAATTTTGCTGCTCATAGGGAAGTCTCTCTTGCAAACTTCTTGAATTCATAGACTAAGTTCAATTGGTCTTTGCATTTCCTGGTGTCTGGCTTCTGGTACTTCATACATACTGGTAAATTCAGTTAAACAAGAAAAATTTCGGAAATTATTCTATTTCTCTATTATCTTGAATATCCAAAAATGTGGGGAGAAGACTTCCCTAGTGGTTCATGGTTAAGACTCCATGCCTCCAATGCAAGGGGCGTGGGTTTGATTCCTGGTTGGGGGAAGTTCACAGAAGGACCGTGCAGCCAAAAAAAGAAAATGTGGAGAGAAAACAAAATAACCATCCAGAAGTGGTGTTCTAAGTTACTACTGTGTTGCCTTTAAGGAATAGTATAATAAGGGATCAAATGGAAAATGATGTGGACCTAATGAAGGCAAGAGTCACCGAAAGGCTCAGTGATTTAAAAAATAGCTTAAATATTTTCTCTGCAGCAAGTTTTATCATGCAGATATGTATTTTTTAAGTAGACAAATTACCCCAGGAAGGCTAATATATTAACCAGTCACTAAGAGGGGGATTTATTCTTTTGTAACGCTTTGATGAAATGCTTCTCTCCTAATAAACAATTTTTTAAAAACCTGTTGTAATGGATCATTGCTGTTTTATTTTCTTGCTTCCTTTTTTGGTTATTCATAATACTCTTTCCATGATGATTTTTTAATTTAATTAAAAATTTTTATTTTTGGCTGTGCTGGGTCTTCATTGCTGCATGGGCTTTTCTCTGGTTTCAGCGAGCAGAGGCTACTCTTTATTGCATTGCGCAGGCTTTTTATTGCAGTGGCTTCTTTTGTTGCCGAGCACAGGCTTGAGGGCACCGAGCTTCAGTAATTGTGGCACGTGGGCTCGGGCTCAGTAATTGTGACCAACAGGCTGAGTTGCTCTGGGGCATGTGGGATCTTCTTGGATCAGGGATCGAACTTGAGTCTCTTGCATTGGTGGGTGGATTCTTTACCACTGAGCTACCAGGGAAGCCCCCCCATGATGATTTAATATTATTTTTCATGTTACTTTATGCACTGTGGGAGCTAGCAACTTTTAATTTATTACCTATCTCTTTTATTATGCTAAGTAAACATGGGGTAAAATCATCTTCATTATCAACATCTATAACACTGATGGCTAAAAGTCATGGCACTGATCAATCCACTCGGGGTCATAAGACAGGAGGCAAAATATGGAGGAGAGGAAATTGAACCTGGATTACACGACCCGGGCGTGAAGAAACGTGGTCTAGGTTTAAAACCTACCGCTCCCTACTGTAGACTATGATGCCTTAGGCGAATTTCATAACCTCTCTAAGTTTCAGTTTCTTTAGAGCAGGGATAAATATGTCTGCCCTGGCTATCTGCCAGATTGTTAATCAAATGAGATAATGTATGTGAAGGTATTTGTAAACTATAAAACACTTCACAAACATCAAATTCTTCTTATTTTTGTTATCTGGTAAAAGATGCTTATAAATCACATTCATAGTGTAAGAAAATACCTAAGAAAAATGTCATTGCTCTATTGACGGTTACTATGAGCTAGAGGAATAAGCTATAAACGTAGAATCAAAGAAAAATAATCACCCTGAAGTGAATATTACTTTATGTGTCATCTTTAAGAACAAAACTATTCTCAGTATTTATTATTATTTTTAATATGTAATTTGAGATGAATGGAAAACTCAAGGCTTGGGAGAAATATAAGCCATAACCTAAAGTAACAGGGATAACAATGCTTTCGTGGTGACCACATGTGGTTTTCTTTTATATATAGTATTTTTGCTTATTTTTATTTATTTATTTATTTTTTTGCTTATTTTTAAAAATAATTTTATTTGTTCATTTAGGCTACCCTGGGTTTTTGTTGCTTCCATGGGATTTCTCTCATTGCAGTGAGTAGGGGCTACTCTCCAGTTGAGGTGTTTGAGCTTCTCACTGCTAAGGCTTCTCTTATTGTGGAGCACTGGCTCTAGGGCACACAGGCTCAGTAGTTGTGACGAACTTGGCATGTGGGACCTTAGCTCCCAGACCAGGGATCGAACCTTGGTCCTACGCATTGTGGGGTGGATTCTTAACCACTGGGCCACCGGGGAAGTCTGCCCACATTGTTAAAAGGTAGAATCTTTGAGGCTCCCCTGTTTGATTCCCATCCCAAGCCACCATTTCCCTTGTCCTTATTTGGTTGGAATCCCCAGAGAGAAGGAAGACCCTAGCTGCTAGTAAATCCCCTGCCCCACACAGAAACTTTAACATTGTATCTGTTCTCTTCTTATTCTATTTTCCTCCATGATCTTAAGCCATGATATAGTAAAATGAGAAATGGCAAAAAGCAGACTCGTGTGAAAGCAAAGATCTCTCTGCTGCAAAAGCTCCTTTTTCCTTGTAATGAGTTTGGAACATATTGATCTTGTCTATGGTGATTTTCAGCTCATCATCAGGGCTTCCCAGGTGGCTCAGTGGTCAAGAATCTGCCTGCCAATGCAGGAGTCTCAGGAGATGTGGGCTCAATCCCTCGGTCAGGAAGATCCCCCGAAGGAGGAAATGTCAGCCTACTCCTGTATTCTTGCCTGGAAAATCTCATGGACAGAGGAGCCTGGTGGCCTATAGTCCATGGGGCCACAAAGAGTTGGACACAACTGAGCAACAGAGTGCGTGCTTGCATGCACGCGCACACACACACACACACACACACACACACGGATGATTTTCAAGCCCTAGCTGGGGGTTCCATATACATAGGTCCCCAGTAAATGACTATTAAAAGGATTGATAGTAGCCTGGCTAAATTACTATTGTCTTTTAAAGGATTTATTTATTGATTTGGCCGAGTAGGGTCTTTGTTGCAGCACACGGGATATGTCATGCAGAATCCTGCGGCTCTTGGACTCTCTAGTTGTGGTGTGTGGGCTTGGTAGCTGTGTTGTGTGTGCTCCAGAGGTTCGGACTTCAGTAGTTGCAACACACGAACTCTCTATTGGTGGCACAGGTGCTCCAGAGCTGGGGCTCAATAGTTGCTGCGTGTGCACTTCCTTGCTCCAAGGCCTATGGAATCTTAGCTCCCTGAGCGGGGATCGAACCTGCAGCCGGTGCATTGCAAGGTGGATTCTTTTTTTTTTGCAAGGTGGATTCTTTTTTTTTTTTTTTGCAAGGTGGATTCTTAACCACTGGACCACTAGGGAAGTCCCTTGGCTAAATTATCACATTCTCAAGAAGAAAGACAAATATCTTTTTGTTAATTAATCCATTTAACTATATAAAAATATTACAAAACATTTGGCCCTGAGATTGTCTATGGATTTAATTCCCCAATATAAAGCAGCTGTAGAACAGATTGCTAAATCAAACTATTAAGTACCGTTAAATCAAACCCTTGCAACTTGTTTTATTTGGGAGTAAACAAATTTGCAAAAATCCATTTTAAATGTTGATAAAACGGTATGCCTATGTTCTTTTGTATTAATAATTTTTATCATTTCTTATCATTTAAAATTTTAAAGTCACCTTAATTCATGTTTAACCAGACTGAACTGAATTTCAAGTCCGTGTTGTTAACTTGGAAATGATTAACATTTACAAAGGAAAAACAAACAGGCTATTTCCAGGCAAATTTTATGTTTACAAGTTGTAGAAAGATTGCTTATTTTAACCAGTGAGATTGGTCTGGAGTGTCGAACTTTTAAAACAGGATGGACTATGACCAATTTGACCTAGAGACATAGAAAATGAGTTATGAAAACAAAACAGGCAGGATAGAGTTACATTGAGGGGCAGTTTTTGATATGGGATTTAAGCACTGGTTATTATTCTATTTCTTTTACTAGATTCATAGATCCCGATCATTGTAACATTTCAACTAGCTAATGTATCAGGTTGCTCATGTGCTTACTGCAGAGTCTGTAATTGCTTGTCGTATCACGATATTTTATTTGTTTGGTGCTGCTGTTGCTCATCTCCATCCAGGCTCATCAAATTCTGCCCCTTGTTTACACTGTCAGTTTTCTGTCCTTATGCCTGAAGAAATTATCTCCACTTTGTTGCTTTCCTTTGTGACTTGTCTCTTGCTTAGGTCCCAAGTTTCTGCCTAACTGGTTGGAGAAATACTTCTGGGCTTGCCACTGTAATTTGTTTAATCAGGTCCAGGTCATGGGAACAGAGCAATGATTCTGAGAATGGTTTGCCCTCAGCTGAGGTCTGGCCACCCCAGAGAATAGAGTTAACATTATGGGAGCCACAGCATCCTGTCTCAAAGCAGGGGACAGCGAGCCCTGAGAAATCATTCTGGGGAAAAGAAATTTGGAAATTAACCTGAAAATAGGAGAAACTAGTGGGTAGTCCAGAACAGAATATCTGCCACGCCTGTATGGCAGTTGCAGTGGTCACATCCTTGGGCTCAACTGTCTTGTCTTTAGTTAAAATGAATGTAATATATTTTTTGCTTCTACTTCATAAGCAATCACATTTGTATATCAGTCAAATCTTTCCTTTTGCATGCCACCAAACTTTTCCTGTAAAAATTTACCAAAGAGTTTTCAGTTGCAGTCATTAATTCATTGATCAAAGCAGTATTTTTCTAGGAGAGAAATAGATACAACCTTAAAAAAAAAATCATACATGATAATAAAGGGAATATTTTGATATTCTCTAAAGATGACTTTGGGTGTTGAAAATGAAGACAAAACTAATGCTATAGCAACAAAATAACTCTATCTTCATGCTTGCACACATAAACAATAGACTTGGTAATTGCATAAATGTCAACATGCCACTGAGGTTATGTAAAATTATATCTAAGAGCCACTTTTGTCCAATTTGAAGCAGAAGAAAAAATGTCCCATAAAGGGTAATTAAGGTTTTTCTTTTTTGCCCACAAACTTTTTCTTAGAGAATGACTTATTCACCCCAGAAGGACTGTGGGGGGACAACACAAGTTAATTGCTAATAATAGACACTATGGAGTGTGCAAATAAAACCAGACTGCTGAGGTCTGATTCACTTTTTTATTTTTCACCACACTCTATGGCATGTGGGACCATATTTCTCCAACCAGTGATTGAACCCATGCCTCCTGTATTGTAAGGTGGAGTCTTAACCACTGGATGACCAGGGAAGTCTTGAGATATGATTCTTTGGATATTACCATTTTAAATATGCTTGCTTATATTCAGTTCAAAATATGATGAAGACAAACCTTGCTATATTCACATGATTCCTAATGACTGATTTGTGATTGCTGCAAGCTCAACTAAAACACAATATTTGGAAAATCTGGCTTTTATTGGGCAATACAGTCAAGGGTTGGGGCTGGTGTGGTAAGACATGCAGTTCTCATAACATTCTCATGAAAGTTCAGTGGCCAGAGGGGAAAAAAATGTCTTTTGTGTCCTTATCATGTTTGTGCAACATTAAAAAAAAATTACTGCTCTAAAAATTGTGCAATAGAAAGGAGTCATACTTGGAGCTTTATAAGATTGCAATACACGGGCCACAGATGTCATTTAATTAAGTACTGATTTACCTGTTTAAACATGTCTTTGCTGTCCCTGGGTATTCAGCAAAAGTTCAGGTATAATTATAATTAAGATTTTAAGCACTTAGTAATGTACATATATAGCATTTGTGTAATTACTGCTTTTTGGTAAAAACTGGACCATAAGTTTTGTTTTAAAGGCATGAGTACCAAACATATCATTTCCCAAGGTTATGCTTCCACAGTGTTAACTTTTAGCTGAAAGAAAGAAATTAACTTTGCCAGTAAAAATTAATTTTTTCCTACTAGTACTGAAATTTAAAATATGTTATGGCATCAAATTTTTTATGAAAATGTAGGCCGATCAATTTTGTTTAACTTAGCATTACATATAAACTGTTAGGCAGAATTTTAAATGTGATAAACTTGTTGACACATTATGCAAACCTTTTTGCCTTCATTTGAAGATATTTCAAGAAACACCATATGTATATATCTGATATTATGTATACATATATATTTATGTGTATATATACGTATATACATACATATTCATTCAGTTTCGTCTCCTCTTTCAACTCTTACAAAATTAAATTTCCTGATATTGGAGTAGTTAACTCAAAGAAGGTAAATAGAAAAATGGAATACTACCCCTGTACTGCAGAAACAACCAGAATTCAAGATAAGGGTAGTGAAACTGCCAGAAGCCTTCTTTCTTTCTAGCTAAACCTACCACACCCATCGCAATAGGACAAAGTTCAGTGGCTGAAGCATAGCTTCCTTCAAACCAGTGGCTCACAGATTTGTGTTTTTCAAATGACACTTTTGCCAACAAAATGCCACATACTCTGTTCCCTTCTTCCTTGTAAAAAGTGCTTTTCTGAAGTTTACTTCTTAAGTGGTTCATAAGTCAGTCCCTTCCTAACTTAATACCTCCTAAAGTAAACAACACAATTGTGCACTAAGAATACAAATATGAAGGTTCTTAGGAGTTATCCAGTAAGTTTCATTGTGATAAGATAGTGCTTAAATCTAAGAAAAGGAGGGGGTATGTTTACAAATCTTTAAAGCTCTTCTGCATACAAAAGGAAAAAATCATATAGAAATAACTAGGCTTAAGAAAAAAAAGAGTTCATAATACTAATGTGGCAGTAGTCTAGGACCACAGATCCTGATAGTTCTAAGTTGCTGACGGTTGGAAGAGGGAATAAAAAGTTTTAGACCACCAAGCATTCTTACTTGCAGTTCCTTCATAAATGATAAAAAGTGGATTTGTTTTAGGGTATCCTCCTCCTTTGTTTTGGAAGAACTCATACTTCATGAGTTAGATATTTGTAAGTTAAGTAAATAACATTTCTTTCAGTTGAGTATTTGTAAATGAAGTACCCATCATTACCTTTCAGGAAGCCCATTGATAAAGTCCTCCAAAAATCGATCTCTAAGTCTACTGACTTCTTTAGGGAGAAGAAGAGATTTTTGATGATATGACCTCTCACAGAGGAGATTTTTGATTATATGACCTGACTATTCTTCCTCTGGCTGAGTCTGAGACCGTGTTTAGGGATAAGGCACTAGGAGAAGAAATGAGATCAAAAACAGAAGTTTGGCCAGAGGAGATGAAGTTGATTCTGCAAATACACAAGTAGACTGGGTCCCAAAGAGACAACCCACTAAGAGATTTCCTGTGAAGAGGCATGTTAATCAACTTTAGACTTTAGGATGAACATCTCACATCAATGTTCAGATGTCTCTTTTCCTTTCTTTGTTTCTTTTATTTTCTTTTTGTTACTTGTTTTTTTTTCTTTATTATAATCTCTTAGATTGTCTTCAAACCCTAGTGAAATATCCTAAAATGTGTTAATTGTGTTTTTTTCTAAGTTCAATGTGTATATGTGTCGGGGGGGTGGGGGTGGAATCCATTTCTATACTTTGGGAGAAAAGTGTGTCTATGCTTTGGGGATGTTAAGAAGCCTGGAGAACTTCAGTCAGGCCAGAACAGTGGAGAAGTCTGAAGCAGCAGCCCAGAGGGAGTTGACACAAAACACTCAGGTTGGATTTGTGAAACATGTGAGAACTTCCTGTGTGACTTCATAAAGTCTGGGGGAGGGACTGGACTCTCTGCATTCCTTGGAGGGAGACTCTGATCCTTCTTCTTCAGATACCAAAGAGAAGAGTAATGTTGGGAAGCTGGAGAAGTTGTGTTAAAGAATTCAAGCCACAAGAGTATGTGATGAAAACCCAGTCACACCAATACACTAGTATCTGGCAGTAAAGTAGCAAGATCATGCCAGCAGTTGAAGAAAAATTAACCAGTCCATCTAAAAAAGGATTGGAAATTTTTATTTGAGCCAAATTTGACGATTATAGCTCAGAGCATCTCAGGAAGCTCTGAGAACTGCTCCATCCATTAGAAATCAAAACACAGTTTATGTAAGTTTTTTGAAACAGAAGACCATACATTAAATGACATATTATTGACAGTTAACATAATCCAGATTTAAGCACCAACATGATGGGTCATGTGACCCTTTACAAGATCCAGAAGGAATGTTATCTTTTAAGAAGTTGTATTATTGATGCTGGGAAAATGTTGCTGTTTATGGTTAGTAGGTATTCCTGCTATGGGGGGAGGTGTATGCATAAAGTGCATACACAATGCACAGTAGGGGAAGCGAGCAGTCAATGTGCAGAGGAGATGTTTTATGTTTAAATTTTTCTTTTCTTGCTGTAAATATGAATTTTATTTTATGGAGGCAGTTTCAGAATAACTTGGAAGGTAAAGAGAGGAAGCTTTAAATAGAAAAGTCTTTTACTTCTCTACTAAATATGACACCTCTATTGTTGCCTAAGGACATATAGAAAAAAATACATAGGCATGCAAAGGGAAGAAGCTTAAATGTGCATTAACAAAAATTATAAAAGGTCTACTGTTCACTCATCATGGTGAGAACCGCAAAAAATGTTTGAAAACACATTCCTGCCTTTGAGAAGTCTCCCACTATGATGTCTAATTTGCATACAAATAGAAAGATATACCTGAGAGGCCAAAGAAAGCCTGTGCAGAAGCCCGCACCTCTCTTCCCAGACAGGACACGCCTCTCTAGACAACAATGTCTGGAAGACATAGGATGTGGTGGCCCCTCTTAGACCAGATTTGGGATGTGGTACTTCTACCAAACAAGTGTCTAGAATCAGTGGGGTGCAACTGGGCATCTTGTTTGTCAGATTTCAGCAGAGGGGTGTCTCATTGCTACTGTTCAGCAAGGAGAGGAGCTGAGCAGTGCTATGAGAGAGGGCCCATGCAGTCCAAAAGTCCAGAGTAGGAATTCTAGAGTCACCTGAGTTCTAACTTAGACAATCCACTTCTTTTTCTTGAGAAGTCACCTTCTTTTCAGCCCACAAGAATCAATTTAGATGAGTCACTAAAGAGGTAATGTTTTAAGACTTGATTTGAATATTTCCATCAAGGCTTAGATGAGGTCTTACATGATCATTATAGATGACAATTGGTTTATGCCTACTCTGGATTCCTTTTGGAAGTAAAAGTTATTCTTGGTTAAGAACAACGGAATTATGTCCAATGGATTCCTTCCCCTATAATTGAGGTTAGGTCTGTTACATTTTGAGGGGCTTCCAGGTGGCTCAGTGGTAAAGAATATGCCTGCAATGCAGGAGACATAGGTCCTTCCCTGGTTTGGGAAGATCCCCTAGAGAAGGAAATGGCAATCCATTCCAGTGTTCTTGCCTGGGAAATCCCATGGACAAAGGAGCCTGGTGGGCTACAGTCCATGGGAATGCAAAGAGTCAGACACGACTTGATGACTAAAACAACAACTATTACATTTTAGATATAGGGTGCAGATGAGCTTGATGGGTTTGGGGCCATCTCCAGGACAATTAGCAGTGAAAACCTTGGTTATGGATTAGTAGTGGCATTAGAAGAGTTTCTGTAGTCATCATAGATTTTCTGCTACAGTCTACCACCTGGTGACGTGGTAGTCTTGTAGAGTAAAGGAAACAATGATTGAAAAAAACGTCAAAAGATAGGTCTTTGCTGATAGGTGTAATGAATAAACTGTGTTGTCTGGTTAGTTGAGAGGTTCTGTAGAAATATAATGGTGTAATAATACCCCTAACAGCAGTATTCTATAAAACTAAATAAATTTCCTTTTTATTAAAAAAACTCCCTTTTTAGAACAGACTTTCGGATTCAGTGGGAGAAGAGGAGAGTAAGATGATATGAGAGAATAGCATTGAAACGCATGCACTACCATAGGTAAAATAGATAGCCAGTGGGAGTTTGATGTATGATGCAGGGAACCCAAAGCCGGTAGTCTGTGACAGCCTGGAGGGGTAGGGTGAGGAGGGAGGTGTGAGCGGGGCTCAGCAGGGAGGGGACATATGGATGCCTACGGCCGATTCATGTTGCGGTATGGCAAAAACCATCACAATATTGTAAAGTAATTGCCCTCCAATTAAAATTGAAAAAAAACCCTCCCTTTAAAAAAAAATGATGTTCTGTCAAAAATGGTAGCATTAAATTGCATTTAATGTCCTCCTTTAAAAAAGAAAGGGTGTTACGATGGTAAGATTGTTTTGTACTACATGTACTTTAACAATAGTTGGTTTCTTCCGTATACACTGTACTACTCTGGGCTGGCGTTAAACTATGAACTAAAGTTCAGGGAAAGAAAGCCAGGGGAACAACACTACAGTCAGAAACAAACAGACCACACTGCACAGGAAGGGGGTACTCAGAGAAAAAGCACATGTCGCAAGATCTCCAACTACCTTTTAAAAAAATTATTTACTCTTTTATTTTTAAACTTTTTGTTTTGTATTGGAGTATAGCCAATTAACAATGTTGTGACAGTTTCCGGTGAACAGCGAAGGGACTCAGCCATACATGTACATGTATCCATTCTTCTCCAAACTCTCCTGCCATCCAGGCTGCCACAGAGCACTGAGCAGAGTTTCCTGCGCTATACTGTAGGTAGATCCTCCCAGCACTTTTTTGAAAGTATAGTTCTCATACCGATACAGAGAGTCCAAGACCTACTACAGCTCAACTTTCTATTCCTTTGATTTGACCATGGGGCAGAGGTGGCAAGCATTTGGTAGAAGCCATACTTTGAATTTGGATCTTTTCTGGGGCTACTGATGATGCAGTATGACATTCTCTCATGACCCTGAGCAGTGGCAGCCACGACAGCTCCCAGTCAGCCAGGCAGTCAGGAGGGTAAACAATTGATACACTTACAACCATTCTGTATCCAGACTAGCATTATGTTTTATTCACTTTCAGTACAGTCATCAGTAAGTTACATAAGCTAGTCAATGTTTTATTATAAATAGGCTTTGTGTTACATGATGCTGCCCAAATGGAGGCAAATGTGTTTTGAGCACACTTAAGGTAGACTAGGCTAAGCTTCAGCAATACGTGAACCATGAACTTCCAGATGTTCAAGCTGGTTTTAGAAAAGGCAGAGGAACCAGAGATCAAATTGCCAATATCCGCTGGATCATCAAAAAAACAAGATAGTTTCAGAAAAACATCTATTTCTGCTTTATTGACTATGCCAAAGCCTTTGACTGTGTGGATCACAATAAACTGTGGAAAATTCTGAAAGAGATGGGCATACCAGACCACCTGACCTGACTCTTGAGAAACCTATATGCAGGTCAGGAAGCAACAGTTAAGAACTGGACATGGAACAACAGACTGGTTCCAAATAGGAAAAGGAGTACATCAAACCTGTATACTGTCACCCTGCTTATTTAACTTATATGCAGAGTACATCATGAGAAACGCTGGGCTGGATGAAGCACAAGCTGAAATCAAGATTGCCAGGAGAAATATCAATAACTTCAGCTATGCAGATGACACCACCCTTATGGCAGAAAGTGAAGAGGAACTAAAAAAGCCTCTTGATGAAAGTGAAAGAGGAGAGTGAAAAAGTTGGCTCAAAGCTCAACATTCAGAAAACTAAGATCATGGCATCTGGTCCCATCACTTCATGGGAAATAGATGGGGAAACAGTGGAAACAGTGTCAGACGTTATTTTTGGGGGCTCCAAAATCACTGCAGATGGTGATTGCAGCCATGAAATTAAAAGACACTTGCTCCTTGGAAGGAAAGTTATGACCAACCTAGATAGCATATTAAAAAGCAGAGACATTATTTTGCCAACAAAGGTCCATCTGGTCAAGGCTATGGTTTTGCCAGTAGTCATGTATGGATGTGAGAGTTGGACTGTGAAGAAAGCTGAGCACTGAAGAATTGATGCTTTTGAACTGTGGTATTGGAGAAGACTCTTGAGGGTCCCTTGGACTGCAAGGAGATCCAACCAGTCCATCCTAAAGGAGATGAGTCCTGGGTGTTCATTGAAAGGACTGATGCTGAAGCTGAAACTCCAATACTTTGGCCACCTCATGCAAAGAGTTGACTCATTGGAAAAGTCCCTGATGCTGGGAGGGATTGGCGGCAGGAGAAGGGGGCAACAGAGGGTGAGATGGTTGGATGGCATCACCGACTCGATGGACATGGGTTTGAGTAAATTCTGGGAGTTGGTGATGGACAGGGAGGCCTGGCGTGCTGCGATTCATGGGGTCGCAGAGTCAGACACGACTGAGCAACTGAACTGAACTGAACTGAGGCTGAGCTATGATGTTTGGTAGATTGGGTGTGATAAATGCATTTGACTTATGACATTTTCCATTTTTGATGGGTTTATAAGAATGTAACCCACTTGTGAGGCTTCCTGATTGGTGCAGTGGTAAAGAAACCGCTTGCCAATTCAGGAGACTCAGGAGATACAGGATTAATCCCTGGGTCAGAAAGATCATCTGGAGAAGGAAATGATAACTCACTCCAGTATTTTTGCTGGGAAATCTTGTGGACAGAGGAGCCTGGAGGGCTATTGTCCATGGAGTTGCAAAGAATCAGACATGACTGAGCAACTAAGCACAACCCATCAGTACTTAGACCATTTCAGGTTAGAGTTCTACATACTGTCCAGCTACTGTATAAATCGTCAACTGCCATTGTTTAAATTTTCTTGAAGTTAAACCTATCCTTCGTTTTATAGATGGATAATATAAACCGAGGAGTAAGAAAAAAAAAGCAAAGAAACACAGCCACATCTGCTAACTCTTGATTTCTGCTGGAGCCAAGAAGATATACTTCCATCATTCTTACCTAAAAAGTTCAAAATATCGGAAATGTTCATTCCAGAATCTTAATTGGGAGAAGCCTCTCAGAAGTTACTTTTAGCATTATGCATTTACCATATCTAGGGTAAAAAACCTGCTTTTACATTCTGCCTTTTTTTCTTTCATCTATTTGAAATCAGCAAGTGAAATATTACAAAATTCAGAAATTTTCAGTTTCATCACTTGATCTCATTTGAAGGGTCTTTCCTTCTCATACACTATACTCAAAACTTCTTAATTTCCATTTTTCCTTTGTGTCCATCAGAATGAAGAAATACGTCTGCTGAGAAGTTTCTCCCTCATATATAATTACCATGTCAAGAGTCAGCTTGAGGTCCTGCCAAGACTTAAACCCATACCCAAGCCACATGAGGTTAAGATTTGATTCTGTACTGTTCCCCTCCCACCCCAGCTCCAGTGCCGGATGGACTCTGGAGCAGCAGGTTCCTAAAACTGGCAGCAAATCATTAACTTAGAGTCATCCTAATGCTCAGGGCACACAGAGCACTCCTCTGTCTAGTTTAGTCTCAGGCCTGGCTGGGAAATGAAGTAAAGACACCAAAACTCGTTACACCCCTTGATGTCTCAAAGGCCTGCGCACCCACGCTCTTTCTCCTTAGATGTTTTCCTGGCCGGCATAAGGAAAGCTGTGTCTGTGTAGTAAACTGTAGCAGTCTGTATCCCGTGGCTGCCTTTATCCTTGCTAAAACCCACCTGCCTGGCACATCGGTTTACAAGACTACCACTCCTGGCTCCCATACACTTTTGTAGGGTTCAGCGGCCCCTGCCTTTTGCCCTGTGGTCCAAGTGTCTAAGGTGTTGGGACTGCACTTAAGTAGATCGCCTTCTGCCCAGCAGCAACCCCCTCCACCCCCACAAGCAGCCCTTGTCTCTTAGAAACAGCTGTTCATCCCTGGATAAAGCTGCCATAAATTGTAGTCACCATTCTGTATGACCCCAAACTGAAAGCTCACTCTCAGACTCTAGCCGTCTGCCCATCTGTTCAGTCAGCTTAGCTAATAGGTGCCTTCGCAAACCATTCAGGTCAAAATGTTCTGCCCGTACACTAAAGTCTAAAGCCCTTTGCCACCCCTTCTGACCCCATCAAAACCCACTCTTGTGTATATATATTCTTTCCATCCCCTCATTCTACTTCCTTTATTTCTCAATGTTAATAGCTCATCCAAATTAGGGGTCTTGGTGAAAAGTCACCAAATAGTGCCTTTCTTCCTCATCTGGATTCTGAACAGATTGGAAATATAAAGTAAAAGAATAAGACAGCTGGAACGTCCAAATGGCACCACTATTACCAATAAAGGTTTTATTCAAGAGCCAAATGGACTTCTTCGTACTGAATCCCATGATGAAAGTCACAGCTGGACCCCTACAAGAAGTGTTTTAATTTGCTACACTTAATGGAGGTGAAAAGAAGGCAGGGGAACCAGCGCTTCTCAGAAATGTCAGATCAGCTCTGTCATTTTAAACTATCTCATAATTCAGAGAAGTCTCAGTTGGTCCAGTAATCTGTAATTCATCAGGAATTCGACAGTGCCGCTTATCTAGAAAAAGAAATAAATCTATGGAACCTGTCTTTTACCTTTCTTGTGAAGATTAGGGTGTAACAACTGCCTTCTATTCATTACAGAAGCTTTGTTTCATTTTTCCAGAAACACTGGTTAGGTCTGTTCTGCATCAGCAGTCAATCAGCCTAGCTACTCCCGGTAAACAAGGACTTGTTCTGCTCCGGCTCTGCTTAGACTTCCAGAGGCTGTGGCGCAGCTTTTCAGCCTGGAAGATCGAGTTTTTATTGTTGCTGTTTTTGTTGTAGTTGTGGTGGTGGTGGCGATGGTGCGTGTGTGTATGTAGGTGGGAGCAGTGAAGAGGGACGAAATTTATGGGAAATATTCTTGTTTTAAAAAAAATAGTGAAAATATGGCATACGGAAATGTGCCTTTGGCTAGCAAACGTGAGACAAAATTAAATGCACACTGGCTGAAGGTTTGCTGGGGAAACGGAAAGAATAAGAATAATTGAAGGAAAATAATACGCTGAAATAGAAAATTGGATATAGAAAAACAAATGTCCAATACTGAAAATTTGTGATTTGCTAAGAAAATGTGGCCTGATCTTTTTTAAACAGACAGAAAAGGAATTTAGAAAGAGCAGAGCTTTAGAAGTATAGCATCACATTTAAGAAAAAAGTCTACAAACAATAGGGCATTAAAAGCAGTGTTCATCTTACGTAAATGCTGAATTAGATTCTTTTTCATAATGAATGGCCTAAGGGATTTTTTTGTACAACTGTGTGATTTAAAAAGACAGCTTTTTTTCTTTGACTTTCAAAAAAAATTATGGTAGGGCATTGAAAGCTTGTTATTATTATTTTTATTTTCAAAAATGAAGATTTTTCTATCCAAATGGAAGACTTTATCTTAAGTCACAGTCATTTGCAATAAATAATTATGCCTAATAATAGAAAAACATATGGACTAAATGTAGCTAATTTATAATATGTTCTTCTAAAAAGCTATTGTTTAAGTTGATTTTAGAATTAAAGTAAGATTATAAAGGAAAGGCAAAAAAAGAAAGAAAATTTCTAAGTTTGAAACCCACTGAAAGTTTTCACTTCCAATGATAATACTTTTACAAAGAACTATATTCAGAAAACTATTGGCAATTTGAACAAATATTTGATGTTGTGGTAATTAATTTAGTATGCAGTTTAACATTTTTAACTTTTCTAAAAACATGGTCACTACAAAGTCTGAAGTATCTGTGAGAAATAAATGATATATGATTGAAATTATAGGTTATAAAAAGTAACTATTTTATTCTTCTTCCTTACAATATCTTTAAAAAAAACAATAAACAAAAAATTATTGTAACACGTTATTTTTCATTCTATAGGATTGTAATGAAATTAAAAGAGATAATATAGTATAATATACTATATATTATAAGAGATATAAGATATATATATATTATATAAGAGATAATATATATATTATATATTATAAGATATATAATATATATATATATTATATATATATATAAGAGATAATATAATATACCCACTCCAGTATTCTGGCCTGGAGAGTTCCATGGGCTGTATAGTCCATGGGGTCGCAAGGAGTTGGACATGACTGAGTGACTTTCACCCACTCACTCACTCACTCCTTCCTGGCAAATCAAATACTGAACCTTCCAGTTAATGAATTTTGTGGAAGTGATGCAAGTCACTTCTAGTTTGAAGCATTCACATCCCAAAGCCCGCAGCTGTCTTTCTCTCGATCACAGTAACTCTTGGCTGTATTTCAGATGGTGCCTCCACGTAGACCTGGATCCCAGAATAAGGAAAGCAGAAAGTATGACAGAAGACCGAGAGCAGACGACCTCCCGTCCCACCCTACCAACTGACTTTTAATGGGTATACAGCCAAAGAAAGAAAATAAATCTTGGTTGTTTTAAGCTGTTGAGATTTGGAGTTGTTTGTTATCATGCCAAATAGGGAGACCCAGGTTTGATTTCTGGGTTTGAAAGACCCCCTGGAGAAGGGAATGGAAATCCACTCCAGTGTTCTTGCCTGGAGAATCCCTTGGACAGAGAAGCCTGGCAGGCTATAATCCATGGGGTCACAAAGAGTCGGACACGACTGAGCAACTAGCAACATGTCAAATGACCAAGAATAAGTTGTATTTTTTTAAAAAAATTTTTTGGGGTATAGTTGATGTACAATGCTGTGTTAGCCTCAGGTTATACAGCAAAGTGAATCAGTTATACATGTACATATATCCACACTTTTCAGATTCTTTTCCCATATAGGTCATTACAGCGTATTGAGTAGAGTTCCCTTGGCTTCCCAGGTGGCTCAGTGGTAAAGAATCCACCTGTCAGTGCAGGAGATGTGGGTTCAGTCCCTGAGTTGGGAAGATATCTTGGAGAAGGGAATAGCCACCCACTTCAGTATTCTTGCCTGGGAAATCTCACGGACAGAGGAGCCTGGCAGGCTATAGTCCATGGAGTCGCAAAAGAGTCAGACACAACTTAGTGTCTAAATAACAATAACCCTGTGATATCCAGTAGGTTCAAATAGATAACTGGTAAGCTGTATTTTTTTAAACTAGGAAATAAAATCTTCACTGCTTAGTAGAAAGAAAACTAGGTCAAAGTTTACTTAGTAAGTGGCTAGACAGGCCAGAGCAAACAGGGATCCAGAGAATGGCTAGATTCACCAAGTTGGAATAGACAATCAGGGGAGGTGCCATCTATAAATGAACCACCTAGAAAGTCACGAAACAGTCTTAGTCAGGGAGACTTAAAGCTGCTAAAGAAGCCTAACGTGACCTGGTCTTTCGGGACAGGCCCCAAAACTGGGCTTGGTCATAAAGAACAAAAAGAGAGCCTGTTTACTAGAACAATGCTTAACCATTTTCCAAGATGAGTAGATGATTAGCCTACTATTATTAAATATCCTCTGACTAGGAGTATCTTTAATTTCAGAGCCTGAGTGGGGCTGAGTCTACAGATGAAAAATAAATGACTTAAAATTAGAAGAAAAGTAGAAAGAGTCAAGTGAGTTATTACAAGTGAAAGATTTTGTGAATGGCTCTAGGGTATGGAAGAAAAGGATTCTTGAAGCAGATACTAGGAAAGTGACTATTTATTGATTTTCCACCTAACTCTCTAAGATGGAAAATATTTGGTTTGATGTGGTCATGGTGTTTTTTTAAACTTTAGGGTATCTGGTAGAATATTCTGGTTTGAGAGCCCCTCATGGACTTCTTAGGTGCATTCTTAGTACCTTGTATGAATTTGGGCTGACTTTGACAAAATGAAGCCATTTATTGGTTTGCTAGGTATATACTTACAGCTCAAACTATAAAGAATCTGCCTACAATGTGGGAGACCTAGGTTCGATCCCTGGGTTGGGAAGATCCCCTAGAGGAGGGCATGGCAACCCACTCCAGTTTTCTTGCTGGAGAATTCCATGGACAGAGGAGAGGGGCCTGGCGGGCTACAGTCCATGGGGTCGCAAAGAGTCAGACATGACTGAGTGACTAAGCAGAGCAGAGGAGTGCCATACTAAGTACTATAAACTAAGTGGTTTAAACAACAGAAATTTATTGTCTTAGTTTTGGAGGGTAGAAATTTGAGATCAAGGTGTTAGCAGGGTTGGTTCCTTCTGAGGTCTGTCAGGAAGAGTCTGTTCCAGGCCTCTCCCCTACCTCCTGGAGGTTTTCTGGCAATCTTTGACATTCCTTGGCTTGTGGTGGTCGTTTAGTCGCTAAGTCATGTCCAACTCTTTGTGATGCCGTGGACTGTAGCCTGCCAGGCTCCTTTGTCCATGGAATTCTCCAGGCAAGAATACTGGAGCGAATTGCCATTTCCTTCTTTAGAGTGTCTTCTGGATTCAGAGATTGAACCTGTCTCTTAGGTCTCTTGCATTGGCAGTTGGGTTCTTTACCACTAGCCCCACCTAGGAAGCCCACACCCTGAGGTACTGGGGGGTGTCAGATGTTACCGTACGAACTGTGGGAAGGACATAATTCAACTCAACAGCACATATCCAAGGAGAAGACGGTTTCTCCCATCACACCTACTTGTCCCTGTTTTCCTCTCTTTTGTGTGGCCTTCTACAGAAGTGTTTACATGTCATCCACCCCCCAGACACTGAGCTTCTTAAGATCAGAGGCTACGACTTCCCTGGTGGTCCAGTGGTTAAGAATCTGCCTGCCAATGCAGGGGACACAGGTTCAATCCCTGGTCCTTGAAAATTCCATATGCTGCTGGGCAACTAAGCCCATGCACCACAATTACTGAACCTTCCTTCAATCTAGAGCCTGTGCTCCGCAACAGGAGAAGCCACCATAATAAGAAGCCCGTTCACCATAACTAGAGAGTAGCCACTGCTCATTGCAGCTGGAGAAAACTCATGCACTGCAACAAATAAAGTTTTTAAATATATATATATATATATATATATATATATATGTGTGTGTGTGTGTATGTGTGTGTGTGTGTGTGTGTGTGTGTGTATATTTAACAAGATCAGAGACTACATGATTTTAACCTGTTCAGCTTCTGGCACAGAACCTGTCATAAAGCAGAGTAGTCCTATCTCCCTTGAACTAGTAACTGCAATCGCCTTCTAATTTTACTCCCTGCTTCCTCCACTTTTGGTTGAGCCATTCTGATTCATCTTGCACAAAGCTGCTCACTCATTAAAGAATGCCCTTGGCCAAGTGGTCTATCTGGCAAACTCCCATTCATCCTGCAAATCTTAGATCAAACACTCTCTCATCTCCAATACCTCTGTGACATTCCTGGGCAAAGTTAGGTAGTTAATTCCTCTTTACTTCCATAAAACATTGTGCATACCTGTGGTGGGCATTGGACATTCAGTAAACGTTTGAATGTATATTTGAATTAACTAAGTGAATGATTTATAAAGCAAATCCTATAAATGATTTTTTTTCTAAAACTTTTAGGGAATATTTTCCTACTTCTGTTTGTACTCTCACATATGTATCACTAAAGACTTATTTCTAAAATTGAGACATAATTGACATCACCTTTTTGGTACATTTTATTTTTATTAGAGTATAGTTGCTTTTCAATGTTGTGCTAGTTTTTGCAGTACAGCAAAGTGAATAAGCTATATGTGTACATATCCCCTCTTTTTTGTATTTCCTTCCCATTTAGATTACCACAGAGCATTGAGTAGAGTTCCCTGTGCTATACAATACATTTGCTATTTTATACAGAGGGGTGTATATATGTCAATCCTAATCTCCCAATTCATCCCACCCTCTCCCCTCCACTGTGGCATCCATATGTCCATTCTCTGCATCTGTGTCTCTATTTCTATTTTGCAAATAAGTCCATCTGTATCATTTTTCTAGATTCCACATATAAGCAATATTATACAACATTTGTCTTTCTTTTTCTGACTTAGTTTGTATGACAGTCTCCAGGTTCGTCCATGTCTCTGCAAATTGCACAATTTTGTTCTCTTACATCATGTTTAACTCCAAAGAACTACCTATAAATATCACAAAGAATGTAGTTCAAAAACAACACAGTATCAATATATGATTTGCAATTTTTTATCCAAGTTAAAAAAAAATCCTTTAGGGCCCTCAAATTTTCTTTTGAATAAAGATCAATATTCATAGAAGAACCAAAAGAATGACATACCATTATTAAGGTAACTACCCAGGAATATCATTAACATCACTTGACAAATCAGAAAACTTCATCTGGAAAAGAAAGCCCTGGAATGTATCACTCCTCGGCTATCTGGGCCACGAAGATCAGGTGTCAACTGTTTGGGTAGGGCACATGAAATAGATCACAAACAGCTTAACAAAGAGGGTTAAGACAGTAAGTGGAGCAATTCAAGCCTGTGCTGAAAGCAATTCGAAAAGCTCCATGTATCATCATTAGGGACAAATAGGAAGCTACTGTTGCTCTCAGAGCTAATTTGTATATCTTGGGTTTAAACTGCATGAAAAAGTAGATTATCTCACCCATAAGAAAATGCTCATAGCAAAACCCAGGGACTGCCAAGCCATCCACCCTCCATCTGCCACCTAGTCCTTTGTCTTCACTTCATATGGATCCTTCTCCAAAATGTCCTCTCCATTTTCAGTCCACGTCTTCAATTCTCTTTCGTGTTCCCTCTGGCCACTTCAATCTGGTTTCTACCATTGGTCTTCCCTAGTTGCTCAGTGGGAAAGAATTCGCCTGCAATGCAAGAGCCACAGGAGGCATGGGTTTGAACCCTGGGTCGGGAAGATTCCCTGGAGTGTGAACCGACTCCAGTATTCTTGCCTGGAGAATTCCATGGCCAGAGGAGCCTGGTGGGCTCCAGTCCACTGGGGTCACATAGAGTCCAGACATGACTGAAGTGACTTCGCATGCATGCAAGGGACATGAGGCTATTTAACTTTTTTGAAATGTTGTTTTCTTACTGTTTGACTCTTTAGCTCTTATATGAATGCCTTTATATAACATGAAAGCTACCCTCTGACACAGTTTCAAGTGTATAATACGGGATTATTAAGTGTATGCCCATTGTTATACAACAGATCTCTAGAATTTTTTCTTCTTTAAAAAAGTTTATTAGCACCTAGAATTTTTCATATTTATTAAGTGAGGTTTTTTTTTTTTTTTTTGGCCATACTGGCTCTTCACTATCGAATGCAAGCTTCTGTAGCTGCAGCACAAAGGCTCTAGTGTGTGTGGCCTTAGTAGTTGTGGCACTGTGGACCTCTCTACTTGTAACGCCCGGACTTAGCTGCCCTGAAGCACGTGGGATCTTGGCTCCTGACCAAGGGTCGAACTTGAGTCCCCTGAATTAGAAGGCAGATTCTCAACCGCTGGACCATCAGAGAAGTCCCTGTAGAACTTTTTCATCTTGCAGGACTGAAACTATACACATTGAACAACAACTGCCCATTTCCTCCTCCTCCCAGCTCCTGGCAAACCATTTTACTTTCTGAAGCCATTTTTCTGGATTGCAAATGACCTCTTAAGTGCAAAAATCTACCGTGCTTTTCTGTCTTTATCTTACTGGGTCTTCTGCATTCCACACTGATGAGTGAGCTTTTCTTCTTGAAACCTTTTGTCTTTCAATTTTCCTTCCATTTTTTTGTGTGTGTTAGTCACTCATGCATGTCTGACTCTTTGTGACCCCATGGACTGTAGCCCACCAGTCTCCTCTGTCCATGGAATATTCCAGGCAAGAATACTGGAGTGGGTTGCCATTTCCTTCTCCAGGGGATCTTCCTGACCCAGGGATCAAACCCAGGTCTCCTGCACTGCAGGCTGATTTTTTACCATCTGGGCCGCCAGGGAAGTCCATTTCTTTACTGTCCTCTATTTCCATCAGTGACTCCTGTCTTTTTATCCATCTAGTAAATGCTGGTGGCCTCCAAAACCCAGTGGTCTCACTCTCACTCTCCTAGAACTTCCCTAAGTGGTTATATCAGAACTGATTTCTGCTATTCTATCTGCCCATGTCTGCTTCAATCCTTGACAGTGTATATTCTAATGACCATCTTTACCCAAATATCCCACAGGCGATCCATAACTACACTTGTTGAAAACTAAACTCTGTTATTTTCAGCTATTATTTCCTTCAGCTGGTAACACTAAAAGTCTTACAGTAACCCACAGCAAAGATGTCAGAATCATCTAGAACAACTCCTTTTTTCTTGCTCTCTACGTCACTCATTCACCAATTCAACGTATTTTAATTTTCAAACTTTCTTGCCTTTGTCCATCCCTCACTATGTCTGCCATCACTGACTCAGTTCAGGCCTTCATCCTTTATGATCTGAAATTCTGAAAAGTCTTTTAATCTCTCTCCTAGTTTGTAGTGTGTGTTTTTTTTTAAATTTTTTAAAGATAAGCTTGGAAATTTTTGTTATACTTTCTTAAAATCCTTCTTTTCTTTGGAGTTTAATATAGCTTCTTCTTCACATTATGTGTCAATTTTAACGATTTTTTTTTTTTTAATGTGGGCCATTTCTAAAGTTTTTAACTGAATTTGTTACACTCCTGCTTCTGTTTTACATTTTGGTTTAGAGGAGAGAACAGCAGACTTGAAATAAAGAGATCTAGGATCTATCCCAGTTTCACCAGTCATTGAGTTAAATTATTTATTTGTCTCTTTACATCTTAAACCATAAATTGATCATCACTATAATACAATCCTACCCCCTCCAGTGTTGCTTTGAGAATTAAACAAGTGTATAATGCTCAAACTACCACATAATTGCACTCATCTCATATGCTAGTAAAGTAATGCTCAAAATTCTCCAAGACAGGCTTCAACAATACGTGAACCGAGAACTTCCAGATGTTCAAGCTGGTTTTAGAAAAGGCAGAGGAACCAGAGATCAAATTGCCAACATCCACTGGATCATCGAAAAAGCAAGAGAGTTCCAGAAAAACATCTTTTTCTGCTTTATTGACTATGCCAAAGCCTTTGACTGTGTAGATCACAATAAACTGTGGAAAATCCTGAAAGAGATGGGCATACCAGACCACCTGACCTGCCTCTTGAGAAACCTATATGCAGGTCAGGAAGCAACAGTTAGAACTGGACATGGAAAAAAAAAGAACTGGACATGGAACAACAGACTGATTCCAAATCGGGAAAGGAGTACATCAAGGCTGTATATTGTCACCTTGCTTATTTAACTTATATGCAGAGTACATCATGAGAAATGCCAGGCTGGATGAAGCACAAGCTGGAATCAAGATTGCCAGGAGAAATATCAATAACTTCAGATATGCAGATGACACCACCCTTATGGCAGAAAGTGAAGAGGAACTAAAAAGCCTCTTGATGAAAGTGAAAGAGGAGAGTGAAAAAGTTGGCTTAAAGCTCAACATTCAGAAAACTACAATCAAGGCGTCTGGTCCCATCACTTCATGGGAAATAGATGGGGAAACAGTGGAAACACTGTCAGACTTTATTTTTTGGGGCTACAAAATCACTGTAGATGGTGATTGCAGCCATGAAATTAAAGGACTCTTGCTCCTTGGAAGGAAAGTTATGACCAACCTAGATAGCATATTAAAAAGCAGAGACATTACTTTGTCAACAAAGGTCCATCTAGCCAAGGCTATGGTTTTTCCAGTGGTCATGTATGGGTGTAAGAGTTGGACTGTGAAGAAAGCTGAGCACTGAAGAATTGATGCTTTTGAACTGTGGTATTGGAGAAGACTCTTGAGAGTCCCTTGGACTGCAAGGAGATCCAACCAGTCCATCCTAAAGGAGATCAGTCCTGGGTGTTCATTGGAAGGACTGATGCTGAAGCTGAAACTCCAATACTTTGGCCACCTCATGCAAAGAGTTGACTCATTGGAAAAGAACCTGATGTTGGGAGTGATAGGGGGCAGGAGGAGAAGGGGACAACAGAGGATGAGATGGCTGGATGGCATCACCGACTCAATGGACATGTGTTTGAGTAAACTCCAGGAGTTGGTGATGGACAGGGAGGCCTGGCGTGTTGCGATTCACGGGGTCGCAAAGAGTCGTACACGACTGAGCGACTTAATTGAACTGAACTGATGCGTGTAAATCTTCCCAAGTGATGCTGGTGGTAAAGAATCACCTATCAAAGCAGGAGACACAAGAGACACGGGTTTGAGCCCTGGTTTGGGAAGATCCCCTGCAGTAGGAAATGGCAACTCACTCCAGTATTCCTGCCTGGAGAATTTCAATGGACAGAGGAGTCTGGTGGGCTACTGTCTATGCAGTTGCAGAGAGTTGGACACAACTGGATGCACACACACACACACACTCATGCAAAGTACTTTGTAAATTACAATACAAATGTTATTTCTTTAAAATTATGAACTCTTTGATGGTAAGAACTATATCTTATTTATTTCCAAGGTTCACCATTTCATCTCCTCACCACAATAGTGGGGAGGCAATGTGCATTTATTAATAAATTAGAAAAATTGTGGAGAAAGCAGAATAAAACCCTGCCTTATGCCCCTGGAAATTATTTGGCTTTCAAATTTTGTTAAAGTACTAAAATATCAGGTTTCTGAGTATCAAAACAACTTTTCTAGCTATAGAATCAAACAATAATAAAAAGTAAAAACAAACAAACAAACACAAAACTCTGTAACTTTTGTTATATTGAGGTTGGAAGATCCCTCCAGGGGTGATAGGGAGCGGTCCCAATCCAAGAAGGGACTTGCCCAGCCTGAGGTCAGCTTTCTCCTCCTGTAAAAATGGAAATGAGGAAACTCAGTGTGCAGTTTAAGTAGTAAGATGATATAAAAGTTTTCAAAATAGTGGCTTTCCCCCCTAATTAAAATTTAAAAAATTTATTGTAGAAAATAAATATTGGATTATATATATAAAAGAAGAAAATTAAATTCATCCAGTATTTGGCTATTTAGAGATAGCAATTTTTTAACATTTTGGTGGTTATCTTACAAGGGGGCTTTTTTTCAGTGTAAGAATGAATTTGGCATCATAATAAATATATACTATTTTATAACACTTAGTCTCAGTTGATTAAACTTTCGTCTATAAAATGATGTTCAGTGACTCCCAAACAATTCACTAAACCAGTAATAATATCAGTTTCTATGATCTACTGAGCACTCACTATATACTACAGTTAGATATACTTATAAACACTTATTTAATCTTCACAAGAACTCTGCAAGGCTATTTCAACTGAGGAAGCTGAATCTTAGAAAATTTAAATAACTTCTCACTGTCACACTGGTAGGCTGTGATTGAACCCAGATTTGTATCATTCCACATACTAAGATCTCAGTCACTGTTGACTACTGGCTCATTTATGGATGTAACACCATATATTTATTTGAGCAATTAACCAGTTTTGTATCATTTTGCATTTTCATATATATTTAATCAATTTTATATTCTTGGAGTTTAGGTGATTGTTAATTTGATGATATGAAAAAAACTGATTAGCATATTCATAGGAAAATTTATAAACATAAGGAGATTATTGCTTTACGTTAAATTGCTAGTAGTAAAATTGCTCAAAGGGACTACACAATTTTAAAGTGGCTTTTTTAATACTTATTGCCAAATTGCCCTCTAGAAATACTGAAGGAATTTATAGTACCTAGTTTCCTAAAATCTCCTCAACACTAGGTATTGTCTTTTCTTCAGATGTTGGCATAAAATGTTCAAGGAGTGCCCAGGAAATTAAAAATTCTATAGTTTTGAGGGAGTAGATGATTTTCTTTTTGGAAAATTTGACAGACTAGATTTCTGTCTTATTAAGATGGTATTGTATCTGAGCAATTAAATCAATAAATAATTTGGTGAAGATTGAAGCCTTAAAATAATAGTAGACTCCGACAGTTTATGTTAGCTGGAGCTCTTCACCCTGACTTTAATTTAAGAACTTAAAGTAAATGGAAGCTAAAAAGAGGATTTATTTTGTCATGGCCTAAGGGGATCATTAAATGCTTCTTCTTTATGATATATTACGTTATATACATCTACACAAACTTGATAGGAAGAGTGATTTTTCAATGTCATTTTTAGTTCTTGAAAATATGAATTATGGTGTTTTTGTGTGATCTGAACAAAACTTCTCTTTCCAAACTTCTTTAAATATTTGAGGTCAAAGCACATGGAAGAACCTATGTTAGATAAAAATCAGAGCTAAAGGCCAGTAGTGTAGTAAGATGGTGGACTGGGAGTCTCTTGACCTGGATTTTTGCCCTACTTCGTTTATCTGTGGGCAAGATTCTTAACTTCTTTGGGCTGTGTTTTGTGTGTATTATGAAAATACTTTTCAACCTAATCAGTGGTTTTCATACTGCTACAGGCATTGTAAGAAATATGACTCAAGTTTCACTTGGAAGTGAAAGTCACTCAGTCATGTCCCTGGTCTCCTGCATTGCAGGCGGATTCTTTAGCAGGTGAGCTGTTAAGGAAGCCTTTAAAAGATAATTTTTGACTATTCAAAAGTCAGTTGGTACAAACTGAAGGTTGTTAAGCCCCCCGTTTTAATGTATTTGAGACCACTTACACACTGTTATGGGCTTCCCTGGTGGCTTAGAGGGTAAAGAGTCTGCCTGCAATACCTGGGTTCCATCCCTGGGTTGGGAGGATCCCTTGGAGAAGGGAATGGCAACCCACTCCAGTTTTCTTGCCTGGAGAATCCCATGGACAGAGGAGATAATCCATGGGATCGCATAGAGTCAGACATGACTGACTGACTAGCACTTTCCCACACTGTTGTATCAACCTCTCTTTTGAGGTCAGTCCTGGTGTAAGGATCCCTATGCTTATATTTGACTGCTATGAAAATGTGTCCTTGACCAAGACGGATACAGTTTTTCTAGGAAATTCTGTGAATTTCCTGCAAATTCAGGCCCAGGTGTTCTCAAATACAATTATACACATGAATGCAAAGACGGGTGTCAAAGAAATGACAACTTAAGGACTTTGATGGCAGTCCAATGGTTAAGACTCTGAACTTCCACTGCAGGGGGCACAGGTTCAATCCCTAGCTGGGGAACTAGGATCCCACATGCTGCTTAGTCCGTCTAAAAAGAAAGAAATAAAAGACAAGTCAGAAGCACATTCATCTGCCTGGCCTCCTTCCACTCACCATCTAATCATTAGTGGGATAGTCCGGGGTGACTGCTTTCTATATCTTTGCTTGAGAATGCAATTGGCAGTGTATTTAAATGCTTACTTTTCATTTTGGGTGCTTGTTATCTGATCTTAGTACTCATGTTGTTACACGTTTTGAGTGTTTTGTGGATTGGTTTTTGTTTTTTATGTTTATTTTAGGTGAGGTGGAAAAATTCCCCTGCAACTAGAAACGGATTGCTGGTTAAAAGTAGCGCATTTGAAAAGCAAATGTGATAAATGATCATATTGACTAGGCTCACATTTTAGGATGGATAGGCAGTATTGATTAGACTAAGAATAAAACGAGTCATACTGTTAAGAACTGAATGCATCTTACAGTTTTATCGACCAGACTTATGGCAGTATACAAAATGAAAGTGATATGCAGAGTATTCTCTTCAAAGTCACTGTGATGCAAGTTTATATCTGTTTGGCCGTTCAGGGTCTCAATGAACTATAGCTACGTATTGAAGTATCAGTAAAAAAAAAAAAAAAAAGAAAATCTGAAAACACTATTTTTTGTTTGTTTTTACCAGTATTTATCACTGAGACTTGCCTCTGTGATAATATGAATGCCCAAAGCTTCAATATGAAGATTTGCAAGGTACATAGTGAAGTTTTCCAAGATACTTTTACGTTCTAATAATCAAATTACATCTTCATTTTGAAGTGCAATTTCGTGAAGTAAACAAAAGGATTCAAGATCCTTTCAGAGGTGGTCTATTTTTTGACCCCTTGAATCTAAACTTGCCTCTTGACTTCTTTCTATTTTGGCTGTGCTGGGTCTTCATTGCAGCGAGTGGGCTTTCTCTAGGTGTGGCCTGTGGGCCCTGTTGCCCTGAGGCCTGTGGGATCTTAGTTCCCCCACTGGGGATCGAACCCTTGTCCCCTGCATTGGAAGCTGGATTCTTAACGACTGGAGCACCAGGGAAGTCCCTTGACGAGCTTTTACTCATAGAACGTTGTTGAGGTCATACTGTGCAGAGGCTGGGCCTCCAAAGCCTTGGAGCACTCGTCTCTCCCCCTTAGAATGCTCTGGTCATCTCGTCAAGAAGTCTAGCAACTGACCGATGAGAAACCACACAGAAACCACCCTCTGACCCAAAGCAAGTCATCTTATCAATACGACCACAGGAGTGAACACAGGCAAGACTAGCAGAAGAGCCAGCCAGTTAATTTATAGAATTGTGAAAAATAATATTGTTTTTTTAAGCCCCTGATCTCTGGAGTGGCTTGTTACATAGCAACAAATAACTGATGCAAACGTAGTAACAAATATGAGAGCAGATCTGTAACATTATCTGATAACACATTCCAGAAAGGATTTCAGAATGTACCTACTGAAGGTGATACATTAGTAAGGAAGCTGAGATGATACAAATTCTTTATAGCTCAACTGACAATGCTGCAAATACTGTGAAGTTTTCATTTTTGCTTGATTCATCATATGTTCTGGCATGCATATAAGATGATTTAAGGCTGTGTCAAACACATGATTCATAGGAACCAGAAAGAAATGGTAAGAGTTAAAATCATTTTTTCAAATATTGAATATTACTCATGTAGGAATGTCTTCAGTGAGTATGTAGGAGCAGTGGTGGGGGAAAAAAGCACCAAGGGATCGGTGGCTCAGAGAAAATTCATTGCCAAAATGTACTTAGTCATCATATGTTATATAAGAGAAACACTAGCTATTAAGAGGATTCTAGCATCTTTGTATGCAGTGTTGGATGGTGCCATGTGCTCTGCTTAGTCGCTCAGTCGTGTCTGACTCTTTGCAGCCCCATGGACTGTAACCTGCCAGGCTCCTCTGTCCATGGGGATTCTCCAGGCAAGTATACTGGAGTGGGTTGCCATGCCCTCCTCCAATCCAGGGATCAAACCCTTCCCAATGAGTCCCTTCCCAGTCCAGCAATCAAACCCAGGTCTCCCTCACTGCAGGCAGATTATTTACTGTCTGAGCCCTGAGGGAAGCCCAACAATACTGGACTGGGTAGCCTATCCCTTCTCTAGGGGATCTTCCTGACCCAGGAATTGAACCGGGGTCTCCTGCATTGCAGGTGAATTCTTTACCAGCTGAGCTACCAGGGAAGCCCTAGATAGTGCCATATTAATTTCATCAACTCTTAAATTTTCAACTGCAGGTTTTTCAGGATTATCTGCATCGATATGGGTAGTAAGTTATAGAATGTAAACAAGCTCATGTTTATTTGGCGATTCAAGATCCCCATGAATTGCAGCTACAGATTAAAGTGTCTGTAAAGAAATGAAAAGACTTGATATACAAAATAACGCAATCTGATTATTTTACAAATTTCAAGAAATATCTGACAAAATTGTCCTAGAATCTGAAGTTTTAAAAGATACCACCAAACATATCATAATTTAACAATATATGTTTGAAAATTATTTTTCCACCAATAACAGTCTGAAGAATCCATCTATTGATTCTCTCGACATTGAACATTTATCAATTAAGAAATGTTTGTAGATATTATTACTTATTAGGGCTTCCCTGATAGCTCAGTTGGTAAAGAATCTGCCTGCAATGCAGGAGACCTGGGTTCAATCCCTGGGTCAGGAAGATCCCCTGGAGAAGGGAAAGGCTACCCATTCCAGTATTCTGGCCTGGAGAATTCTATGGACTGAATAGTCCAGGGAGTTGCAAAGAGTTGGACATGACTGAGCAACTTTCACACACATTATTACTTAATAGATATTAAAACTTTGCTCTTAATTTAAATGCCTGGATTGGTGTTTCCTGAATGTGGAGGCTTGTTTCTAAAAGGGCCACCATCCACTCCTTCAGCTTTTTGAATGCATATACCATTCCTCCACTGAGAGTCTATTCTTCTCTCCCCTTGAACCTGGGCAGGCCTTAGCGCCTTGTTTGTTCAATAGAATGTATTGAAAAGAATGCTTTAAAATTCTGAAGTGAGCTCACAAGAAGACCTGCAACTTCTGCCCAAGCCTCTTGGAACTCTCACTCTTGGATCCCTGAGCTACCAGAAAGAAATCTGACGACCTAGCTCGGGTGCCACATGGAGCGGTCCTGAGCTTGCAGGGAGGTGTAAGGCCTCCACTGAGCCCTCCTATCAGCTGTGTCCACCAAAGAATCAGATGTGTGAGTGAAATAATTTTGATCACTCCAGAAGAGGTCATCTTTCTGCTAAGTACCATTGAAGAATGATCTCAGTTGAAACCACATGGAGCAGAAGAATGAACCATCTGAGTTCTGCTTAAATTCTTAAATTGCAATGATTTTCTAAGCCATTGCATTTTAGGGTGGTTTATTACATCAATAGATAATTAGAATATTGAAGAATAATCTGATAATAAGATAAACTATTAGAAAGTTATGACCACTTGCACCTATTTATCTTGAGCAACAGAAATGAAGAATGCAAAATACAGAAATAAATTAAAACATCTTGTCTGGTTTAAGACCACGTGTCTGATTTAAGGGGCTTCCCTGGTAGCTCAGATGGGAAAGAATCTGCCTGCAATGCAGGAGACCTGGGTTTGATCCCTGGGTCAGGTTTGATCCCTGGGTAGGGAAATCCCCTGGAGAAGTGAATGGCTACCCACTCCAGTACTTTTGCCTGAGAAAAATCCCATGGACAGAGGAACCTGCCTGGCTACAGTCCATGGAGGTCACAAGTCTGATTTAAGACTACAGTTAACACCAGTAACCTTTAGTTTTCAATATCTTGGCATTTGCAAAACTGCTTTGTAATTTTCACTGGTTGTACTTTTAAATAAAAACTTATTATAAATTTGAGTTAAAAATAAAATTTTGCTAGTATAATACCCCCTTTATCTCTTGGGGGTCTATTCATATTCTTTTTGGAATATTACATCTGGGAAATACTTTCTGAACTTAAAATTGTTTGAAACCACTGGAGAAATGGTATCTCTTTCTAGTTCTAATATTTATAAAATGTGTCACAGTGGGCAATGGTGGATTTCAAGTGGATTTTGATTTGAGTCACAATTTCACTTGGTCAGGGGTATTGAAAAATTCTTCTTGGTGCTTGGACAGGATATTTTTCTTTTAAAAAAAACCCCAAAAAACCAGAGTCTCTTGAAAATAGCACCTGCCTTAATAAAGGTGAAATCACTTCCATTTTATGTGCTTATGTACATGTTATAAATCTCAATGCACAGGTCAAAGTATGTAAGAAATATACTTTTATTTTTCAAATTTAATTTCTCTTTGAACACCCATTCCTCTAGAATGGTAGAAACTTAATGGTGGTTAAAGTGGTCAGTTTCCCTATACTTCTATTACCTTTTTACTTAGGTTGCATTTAAGACCAGAAGAACTTACTTAGGTCTAAGCCCTTAGGGCTAAAGAGGACATTTGACGACACACGCATCTCTGAGACACCCCAGTGTCCTGTCCTGTCCTCGTATCTCATCATGCGTGCGCTCTTCACTTCTGTCTGGAAGAGGCCTTCAGTTCTGGCATTGGTCTCAGCTACATTCCCGCCTTTCTAGGGGTTTTGAGAAAATTGTATTACTACTCCAGGTCATGCTGGCATTTGTAAACCTCTGTGGAGGCTGGGAAGACCCTCTCTTGCCAATACTTAGAGGACTAGTCATAAAATAGGGCTCATGTTTCCTTTCCTCTAAGATTCCAGAAAGTTATCTGGGAGTCCTGCTACCTCACAGCAGTTTGGTTCTAGGACAAGAGTACTGGGTCCTGATTACCCCACCTCCCACTACCAAGGAGACCTCTAATAGTCAGGGGCTTGTTCATACTCTATGTTTTCTCCTAAATTGTTCCTATGCCATGAGTCCTTGCTAGTCTACAGAAGTTCCCCCACCTTCCTAGGTTTATGGTGTCCTTAGTGTGTTGATAGTTTTCTTCATGGCACCCATAGGCCTAAACAAACAAACAAAATATAAACAATGAGCAAATGAACAAGTCAAATACCAGAGTCTTTTTTTTTTTTTTTCTCAGTGGGTTTTGTCATACATTGATATGAATCAGCCATAGATTTACACGTATTCCCCATCCCGATCCCCCCTCCCACCTCCCTCTCCACCCGATTCCTCTGGGTCTTCCCAGTGCACCAGGCCCGAGCACTTGTCTCATGCATCCCACCTGGGCTGAAATACCAGAGTCTTAACAGTTCCATTCACTAAACAGTTAGGTCCAAGCAGCTTAATAGCAGTACTTTGTGCACAGACGGCTCAAAAATTTAAATACGCCACTGTGGTCCTGTACATTCATGGTAAAACTATGGCTATTGAAACACAAAATCCAAGAAGACTCACTTTTTGATTTCATATGTTCTTGTATGCACAGGAGCTCAAAAAGGACAATTTGATGGACAAGAGTGAGCAGTGGGGTTGTGGCAAGGGGACAGGACATAATAGAAAGCAGTTGCTATAAAAACAAATGGGTTCCACAGTGATAAGAGAACAGACCCTGTATGATTTCAGTATCTTTAGACCATGAAATTTTTACACCTGTTTTATGTCCCTGGATATGTTCCTATGCCTCCTAGTTTACAATCTACGAGAACTTGAATAGAATTTGAAACCTACTGTTACGTGAAAATTCTATAATTATGTTGAACTGATTGACAGTGCTTTTGAGGTCTACTGTATCCTTCTACTTTTCCTTATATTCTATCAATTTTTGAGAGTTTGATATTGAAGCTTCAACTAAAGATCTTAATTTACTTAAAAATAATTGTAATATATAGTAGAACTATATGTAACCTTGTTCTATATTTTCTAAGTATCCTGTAAATGTGTTATTATACTTCATAATTTAAAAAATAAAAAATTTAAAAAAAAACCCAAGCGAGTTTCTCCTACATTGTTGATGGAAATGTAAATCAGTGCTGCCATTATAGAGAACAGTATGGTGATTCCTCAAAAAATGAAAAATAGAGCTACCATATGATCCAGCAACCCCACTCCTGCACATATAATTTGAAAAGACACATGCACCCAATTTCTACAATAGCCAAGACATGGAAGCAACATGGAAGACATCCATCAACAGATGAATGGATAAAGAAGATGTGGTATAGACAATGGAATACCAATCAGTCTCTAAAAAGATTGAAATCATGTCACTTGGAGCAACATGAATGAACCAATAGATTATCATATAAAGTGAAGTAAGTCAGACAAAGACAGATATATAATATCATTTATATGTGGATTAAAAAAAATGATACAAAGGAACTTATTCACAGAACAGAAATAAACTCACAGACATGAAAAACAAACTTATGGTCACCAAAGGAGATAGAGAAGGGTGGGAGGGAAATAAATTAGGAGTTGGGGATTAACACATACACACTATTATATATTAATATAATATAGGTAAGCAGCAAAGACTTACTATATAGCACAGGGAATTATACTCAATATCTTGTAATAACCTATAAGGGGAAAGATAGAAAAGATTCTGAAAAAGAATACATATGTACATCTGAATCACCTCTGATTCACTTTGCTGTACACTCAAAACACAGCATTGTAAAGTAACTGTATGTTGCAGTCCATGGGGTCACAAAGAGTTGGACACAGCTGAACAATAACATAAGTAGTATTCTAACAAGAGATTTATAATAGAAAAGGGAAGGAAGAAATGAGAGACGAATCACTAACCCATTTATTATATGAGTGAAAAGTCGAGGACTGCGGGAAAACCCAAAGAAGCCAAGCATATAGATAACAAACGATGAGCTCATAAGGAAGTTTGTGGAAAAACTGTTAGCCCTGTGGGTTCACAATCAAATATCTGGAGTCGCTGTTGGTAAATTGGGACTCTGGAGGGAACAATAATGTCCACATGTATTCAGTGATGGTGGTCAGGGAGAACTAGGAGAGTTGAACAAATAAAGAAAAATTTTATTTAAGAAGATCAGGATTGGATAGTTTCCTCAGATATCTGAGCACGTAGCTTCCCAAAGAGGAAAAAAGACCACATTGGATTCTGGGGGCTGGAAAGTTTTACAGATGGATAATAAAACTAAATAAGCTCTCTTGAGATGAATTACCTATCTTGCAATAATTTGCACTTTTCTTATTGTCATTAACTGTAGTAAAGTAGTTATTAATGTCCTCACCAAGAATGATTGTTGTGTCAGTTGCTAAGAATGAGAGAAATCAGAAAATAAATGGTGTGAGGCGATTTCTGTTTCCAAGTTTATAAATACAAGAGGAAACCTTCAAACGCTCTGGTGGTCACAGCAAAGGCAGTTGGTTACTAAACTGTCACATTTCCAGACAAACCTGGTCTGTGAGTTCTATTTGAAACTGTCACAGTTGTAAAAGCCAATGGGCATAGAACGGACTTGCCATCCCATCGAACTCAATTCTGAATTTAATTATATGGAGGGGTCTATAGCATAAATACGAATTAAATATTCATCTCTTTAAGTCACTTTACTGGTAATAAAAGACTGGTAATCTGCTGGTCTAATGAATTGTAATGATGATTTTTGGGTGGTTGAAAACCAGAGTGCAGTTCTTAATGCATAAAATCCTGACAAATTTGAGCAGGAGAAGATGTGCATTAGTCCATTAATGCTGGGTGACAATCACAAAACTGAGGGGCATAAAACAGCAAGCATTTATTTCTTGTTTACCCGTTTGGTGTCATCTGGAGTTCAGCTGCTCCAAGCTTTAGCTGAGGGTTGGGTTTAGGTCTCTTACATGAGTATTCATTTTAAGACTGGGGTCAAAGGGGTAATGGCCATCCAGTGGAAATCTGTCCCAGGGCAGCGAGGAGTGCAAGAGGGCAAGTCCAACCACACAGGCACAGGTCAAGCCTTTATGAATCTTATTGGCCAAAGCAACTCACATAGTCAAATCCAACATCAATGGGATATGAAAGCATATGCCTCGGATGGAAAGGGGAAGGGTGAATATTCCCTTAGAATTTACTATAAAGTTGCTTTATGGGCTTCCCTGATGGCTCAGATGGTAAAGAATCTGTCTACAAGGCAGGAGACCTGGGTTCAATCCCTGGATCAGAAAAATCCCCTGGAAAAGGGAATGGCAACCCGCTCCAGTATTCTTGACTGAAGAATCCCATGGACAGAGGAGCCTGGCAAGCTACAGTCCACAGGTTTGAAAAGAGTCGGACACAACTGAGCAACTAAAATTGATGTTTAGTTGCTTATTAAAAAGATGTTTTATACATTATTAGTAGGATGATTAATTATTCTTATTAATAAGATGCTTTACATATTACTTTCTATTATATCTCAAATTTTAAATTACTCCAGTTCAGAGTCAATTTTTTAAATTTAAAATATTTACATATATACACAGGCTTCCCTGGTGGCTCAAAAAGTGAAAAAATCTGCCTGTAAGGCAGGCGATCCGAGTTCGATCCCTGGGTCGGGAAGATCCCCTGGAGAAGAGAATGGCAACCCACTCCATATATATATGTAATATATATATATATTTATGGCTGCACTGGGTCTTCTTTGCTGTGCATAGGCTTTCTCTAGTTGCGGCAAGTGGGGGCTACTCTCTGTTGCGGTGCAATGACTTCTTATTGCAGTGGTTTCTCTCGTTGTGGAACACGGGCTCTGGGCACTCTGGCTTTAGTAGTTGTGGAGCATGGGCTTAGTTGCTCTGAGACATAGAGGATCTTCCTGGACCCGGGACGGAACCCATATCGCCTTCATTACAAGGTGGATTCCTAATCACTGGACCATCAGGGTAGTCCCCAGATTCAATGTTAAATGATAGAAACTGCTAGATAACAGTAGATTACAAATTGCTAGATAACAATATAGAATCTTTTTGTACCTGTAAATGAAGTTCACAGGAAAGCAAGCCAAAGTAACATGGTTTCTTCATAATCTGGAGCCCAGTGCCTTCTCTGTAGATCTATTACTGTTTCTAGGTCACTTCCTGGTCCAAGATGCTAATCAAACTGCCTCAGCCATCAAGTTCACATTCCAACAGCAAGATGGGAAATGGGATGAAGAAAATCCCCTCTCCTGTCTTCCCAGAGGTTGCACACAATTTTTTGGCTTACATTCTTTGGTCAGAAATTATTCACATAATTATACGAGAAAGGGAAAATGAAAATTTACACTTTATTTTTGAAAGTCTCCAGGTGGCCATGTTTCCTGTGAAAAATAATAGGTTTTAAGATGTTAATATACTATTAGGGAAGAACAGCTGTTAGTGTAAACAACTGGGTGAGTTTGCCACAAAATTACAAAGAAACCATTTGTATTCTCACTCAGCACTTCTGAGGCTGGGTTCAGTAGCTCTTCAACTCTTTGCAACCCCATGGACTGCAGCCCCTGCCAGGGTCCTCTGCCCATTGGCTTCTCCAGGCAGGAATACAGGAGTGGGTTGCTATTTTCTCCTCCAGGTGATCTTCCCAACCCAGGGAGCAAACCCACTTCTCCTGAGTCAGCAGGTGGATTCTTTATATATATTCCCCACCACTGAGCCACCAGGGAAGTCCATCACTACCAAGCTTTTACATCAGATATTTAATTTCTTCTTCTAAATTCTTACAACAAAAATATGATTGTTAACAGTAAAGACACCATAGATAGCGTTCCTTAAATTAACTTTCTGAATTATTTTTAGTTATAGCTGGCAAGCTGCTAAGAAAAAGGTGGAAGGAAGGAGGTTTCTAACATGCACCTTTGCTCTCAATGGAGTTTATTCTCAGTGGTATCTCTACTATCTTTCATTCTGAAAATGAATTACAAGGCAAACCATACTTTATCTCTTCCACCATAATATGCTAATTTCAGTACATGAGTTTTTGAGAGATTTTGGAGGAGAAAACATTTCCTGTTATGAGTAAATGGCTAAGATTTGAATTATCCCACAGACACTGATGGAACACTGCTTTTTATCATGATCGTTAGCCTCTAATCAAGGTCATCCAAGAGCTGTTCCCAATATACCTTTCTAGGTTTATCTCACACAACTCTTTTTCATGTATCTTTTAAAAATTTATGACATGTTGCAACATGTGAAGTGTTATATGACTTTCTCAAACAAATGAGATCTGTTGTGCCACCCAAATATATCCTGTATCTTTGTTTCCCTATGCTTCAGCCATCTTAGTAGAGTAACTCCCATCACAGAACTAGAAACTTATTGGTACAGTGCTTAAGATTCTGCCTTTCAGGCGCAGGGAATTCAAGTTCAATCCCTGGTCTGGGAACTAAGATCTCACATGCTGTGGGGCAACCAACCCCGTGTGCTGCAACTGGAGAAGCTCCCATGCATCACAGCTAGAGAAGCCCTCATACCGTAACGACGACCCAGTGCAGCCAAAAAACACACAAAAAACTTATTCCTTAATTTAAGACTTAAAACAAAGATTTACTTCCTTACAAAAGCCTCTACAGAATCCCACAATCAGAAATGAATCCTTTCTATACTCAGATATAACTGTTTTTGTGTGCTAAGTCACTTCAGTCATGTCTGACTCTTTGCAACCCTATGGACTGTAGCCTGCCAGGCTTCTCTGTCCATGGGATTCTCCAGGCAAGAATACTGGAGTGGGTTGCCATTTCCTTCTCCAGGGGATCTTCCCAACCCAGGGATCAAACATACATCTCTTATGTCTCCTGCGTTGGCAGCCGGGTTCTTTACCACTAGTGACACCTGGGAAGTCCAAATATAACTATATTATATTCAATATTTCCTATACTATTTTACAGTTGATTTTATTGAATACCCACTGTGAAATCTCTGTGCTAGATTTCATTCATAGCATTTACAGTCTAGTGAGGGACATTAAACAAACAATATTTTCTTATGTACATTCTACAAGCTGTCTCAGGTTTTACTTCTGTTCATCTTGCTTACCTCTACAAGATAAAAAAAAAAAAGGAAAAACTGTCTTATCATCTGTATACCCTCTTTACATGTAGTACTGCGCCTTGCACTGTTGGTTACATATTCAGCAAAAATATTTGATGAGTGAATATTCTTGGTTTGTTTCATTTACTGCTTTCCCCTAACTCCAGGAGAGGCAATAAAAAGTATGTTACCATTATGTTAACTGCTATAGAAAAATTTGTTTAAAATCAAAGCACACATTTAAAAATATATATTTGTTGACTGAAAAACAGCAAAATCTAAAAGTTGAGAATTATGCTTTATTTGGTGGACTTGCTGAGGACTTAAGTCTGGGAGGAAGCCTCTCAGATACCTCTGAGGCACTGCTTGGAAGAGTAAAGGAGGGGTCAGGATATATAGGAGTTTTGCAAAAACAAACCAGGTAGCTGAGCATCAGAAGATTTCTTCTAATTAAAGGAAAAGCAAACATCTCAAATTAATGAACTTAGCATTTTTCTGTGTATGGGAAGATGCAAGAGTCCAGGCTCATTGAAATTATTCCTTTGTTTGGCATTAACTATCTCGGGCCAGTATCCCATTTTTATCTATCCTGAATCCCCTCAGGGTGTATTGTGGTGGGGGACTTAATGGTCACAACATCCTTTGTTTATTGATATGGGAGGTGACATTGCCCATCCACATACATGTATCTTCATTATAGGAATGGTGGAGATGGGGAAGAACCTACAAAATGAAAATCCAGCCTTTATCTTATTAAAAATACAAAGTGTCCCAGTGTAAGATTACATGAATTTCAGGAGAAGACTACATATCAGATGTCCAGTGTCCAGACTTGCAAAAACCATAGAAATGAAAGTAAACCCTGTCTAATCTTTGTCTGCTTTCTGTGATTAAAAGAAAGAACACACCATAAAGAAGTGATCTTTAGGCATTCTGGGGAATACTTACATCCTGCTACAACTACTGTGTATCATGATGTTTTCTGGCTCAGCAGCATTTGCCTTGTTTTGTCTTTATCCAGTCTTCAGATCATAATTAGGAATCCGGTCATTCTTTCCCCAGCTCAGATTCAATTAGCCATATGTTACAGGCAGCAAACACAGTGGCTATCAGACTTCAGCAATTACCAAGGGGAAAGAAGGTTGTGGGGTCAAAATTGTGGACTTAAAATTCATAAAGTAGAGGCAAACTCCTAATTACAGAGCATTAATCAGAATTTTTGTCTGATCATTCATCTGTCATCTCCACGGACCAGCTCTGGAAATAGCAGCCTCCTATCCGTGTGGGACAGAAGAGTGGAGCTCCTAGAGCAAAGGTATCAGAAAAGGAAATGAGTTAATATGCAATTCTGTTTACTTTCTCCATCTCAACAATGAGAAAAATCAGTAGGCTTACAGAATATGGCAACTGTACTTTCCAATGAAGGCTCTTTAGAAGGTAGGTTTTTTTTTTGTTTGTTTGTTTTGTTGTTGTTTTTTGTAACTTACAAAGGCTGATTCCAAACAAGTGGTTTTCTCACTGTGGGACACTTTATGCTTAATTAGGGTTGTGCTGGGTCAGCTCTGCTGTGGGAAAGGCTTAGTGTGGAGGATCACCATTAAATTCATTTTACTCAAAAAAGGTGAAGTTAAATTTAAAAATTTAACATTGAAAGCTGTGTGAGTTCTGAACTTTTCTTCTCTGTTACACGCTGATTTGTTAGAGAAAGGGGGTTGGAAGTCCTAAGGGGCACATAACATTTAAAAAAAAAATTAGTTAAAAGAAAATGAGTATTGAGGCATGGAGTTCTTGAGGAAAAACACATAATTAGGAAGGTTTGGTGAAGAAATCTACTACTTTATAAAAACCTATTAATTTTTGGCTAACCCACCCATTCATGCTCTTCTCCAAAGAAGGAACAGAGTTACAATACAGCCACACTCCATTAAAAATAAAATTTATTCCACAGCAGGTCTGCCTCCTGGGCTAGCTTCCTCTTAGAAAAGGCCTATTATAGATCCCAGTAATTTTCCCATGAGTTCTACAAAGAGTGTTTCTTCGTGGTGGGTTTGAGTAGTTTATCCACTATAATTTAAATGTCTCAAAGGATGTCACTTCAAGTCATTTCCCTCAAGAAAGTAGCTCCAGCCTGAAAAATATCTTCATTAAGAGATTTCTCTAGCATTTAACCTGGGAATTTTCCATTCTGTTTTATCTGGCATCAGAAATATGTCCTTTTCTCCCCAGCCTGACCACTGAACTTTGTTTGAGGAGCCAGTATGCTGGCATGAGAAGGGTGGTTGCCTTTTCTTCATAAAATAAGTGACTTTGAGCTCAATTATACTGAGCACATGAAAATTCCCATTTGCTTTCATCCGCTCTATGTATGTGTTGGAGACACCAGTTTTGAGAATTTGGTCAAGGAGAAATTGAGCTTCGTTTAGAGGAGGATGAAGGCCAGTGGAGAGAATTTTTAAATGTAAATTTTAATTACTTCATACAAATAGAGTTGTTGTTTTTTTTAAGAAAATATTGAGAAGTTAAACTTTAATCTGGCAAAATGGAAATTGAGGAAACCAAAGAAGTTACAAGAACATGTGTGTGAAGCTTCAGAACTGTTTCCTTTGGAGGCAAAAATAAACAAATGAAAAACTGGGAAAGCATTTTGCTAAGTAGTCAAGGCACAGACTTCTGATCCCTTTATGAACTTCTACCAAAATTCTTTAGCTTTAAATGCTTCTACTTTAATTTTAATAACTTAATTGGAATGACAAAGGAGGAAAGTGTTGTGGAAGCCAATATATTAAAAGATTGTTAAGGAAGGCCTGAGAGCCCTGTGGTACCGATAATTCGCTCAGCTCCATGGGGATGTGGATTTTTGTCACTGGAGTCCTTGGACTTTTCAATGTGTGTGCAGCTGACAGTTCTATGGGAAGCAGAGCACTCCAACGAAGGTCCTAGAGCGTCCGTAGATGGAATAGTGCAAGAAAATACACACACACACATATAAACTACACATAGTTCAAAATGGTTGCTTCTGACAACCTTGTAATTCAACTTTTGTAAAAAGAAAACTCTAGGGACTTCGCTGGAGGTCCAGGTGTTAAGAATCCACTTTGCAATGCGGGGTCATGGGTTTAATCCCTGATCGGGGAACTAAGATCCCACATGCAACTACTGAACCCCGGGCCACAAGTAGAGAGTCCCTGCACTGCAGTGAAAGATCCCACATGATGCAGCTAAGACCCAAGACAGCCAAATAATAAATAAAAAGTAATATTTAAAACAAACAAGGAAAACTCCAACGTCCTCCATTTAAATCAATGTCATGATGGCTTCAGTAAGGATTGTTGTGTTGAGCTGTCATATAGGATTATTCAAGTTACCATACAAAGGCCAGGCCTGAATTTAACAGGCCATTGGTTGCAACTAGCCAGTGTCAGTGGACACCACCCACTGGTTCACGTTGAAGCTTTCTTAAGCTTTTAAATTCTGAAATTAAGAGTTTAAGAAATACAAGGATTTATTGCAGCAATGTTTACAATTGCCAAGCCATGGAAGCAAACTAACTTGCTTCTATTGACAGATGAATGGATAAAGAAGATGTAGTATATATATACAATGGAATACCACTCAGTCATAAAAAGTATGGAGTCATGTCACTTGCAGCAACATGGATGGAACTAGAGATTATCATGCTAAATGAAGAAAGTCAAAGACAAATATCATAACATATTGTTTACGTGTGAAATCAAAAAAAATTATACATATTAACTCGCATACAAAACAGAAATAAACCCACAGAAAACAAACTTATGGTTACCAAAAGGGAATGGTGGGGGGGATACACTAGGAGTTTAGGATTAACATATACACACTGCTATTTATAAAACAGAAAATCAACAAAGGCCTACCATATAGCACAGTGAACTATACTCAATATTTTGTAATAATGTATAAGGGATAAGAATCTGAAAAAGAATGCCAAGAATATATGTATATATATAACTGAATCACTTTCTTGCACACCTGAAACTAACACAATATTATAAATCAATTAAACTTTGATTTAAAAAATTAAAAACAACGTTCAAGGTGATCCTGCTATTTGTAGCAACATGAATGGAACTTGAAGGCATTATGTTAAGTGAAATACAGCAGATCAGTCAGTCAGTCAGTTATGTCCAACTCTTTGCAACTACATGGATTATAGCCCACCAGGCTCCTCTGTCCATGGGATTATCCAGGCAAGAAACCTGGGGTGGGTTGCCATTTCCTCCTCTGGGGGATCCTCCCAACCCAGAGATTGAATCCACTTCTCCTGCATTGGCAGGCTGATTCTTTATCACTGTGAAACTCTGAAATGCATCAGATAGGGAAAGACAAATACTGCATGATATTCACTTATATGTGAGTGAATTTTTTGAAAAAAGGCAAACTGGTAGATACAAGGGAAGATTGTTGGTGCCAGAGTTGGTGGTGGGTGGGGGATGGCAAAATTGGTAAAGGTGGTCCAAAGGTACAAGCTTCCAGTTTTAAGAAAAATAAGTCCCAGGGATGTAAGGTACAGTATGGCATCTTCCCAACCAAGAGATCCAACTCAGGTCTCCTGCACTGCAGGCAGATTCCTTCCATCTGAGCCACCAAGGAAGCTCAACTATGTGGGGTGATAGATGTTAACTAAATCTTGCTTGCAATGTATCAGATCATTATCAGTACACCTAAAGCTAATACAATATTATATATCAGTTATATTTCAGTTAAAAAAAAATTCCCATTATCACTAAATTGATTAAATTTCCAAAGACAATTTGAAGAAAAATGAAAGAAATAAAGATATATGAAAAGGCATGAAAAAAAAAAAATGTGTGCCATAATGATTTATCACAAAGCAAGTCTTGCAACTACCACTCAGATCAAGAAATAGAATCTGGCCAGCATTCCCAAAACCCCTGTTGCATCCCCTTCACCTCCTCCTGGTACTTACAGTAATCACTTCCCGCTTGCTTTATAGTTCCAATGTATCCCAAACTCTATAGTCCTGCCTCTTTTGAACTTTACAGTAAATGGAATCCTATAGAATAAATGCTGTCATGACAGACTTTTTCTTCTCAATATATTTGTAAAATTTGTTTTATAAATAAAATTTGTAAAATTTGATCACAGCTGTAGTTAGTTCGTTTTCACTTTTATAACCTTTGATTGTATATATCTGAAATTTATTTATCTATTTTATTCCCTTTTTTCCAGGAAAAGAAAAGATTTATTATTTGCAGCAAATAAGAACACTGGGGATCTTCCCAAAATAGTGTCTCCTATTTATCTATTCTACTCATAATGTACGTTTGGGTATTTCCAATTTGAGATAGGAATAATACCATTAAGAGCATTCTTCTCCAGTCTCTTGGTGCACATGTATACACATTTCTCTTCTCTCTCTTCCTAGGAGTGGAAATGCTGGGTCCTAGGGTGTGCTTGTATTCAACTCTGCTGCAAGTGCCAATCTCTTTTCTAAGGAGGTTGTACTAATATACTTGCCAAGCAGCAGTGAATAAGAGTTCCTGCTGCTCGCTACTTGCCTCAATGACTGGTATTATCAGTCTTTTAAATTTTAGCCATTTTGATGGGTTTTGTAGTCAAAGGAGAATTCACTTTTCGCACAACTCTTCTGACACCAAATGTGTGGGCTTTTCAAACCAAGAAATTCTCTAATCCTCTGTTGGCACCCGTGGATGTTACATGATTTAATTCAATTCTGACCCACCTGGAGTTAGTATAGACCCTAGAGCGTAAAGGCTCAGTCCCACGACACTGCCCCCACCTTAGATGCTAATTGCAAGTATTAACAGAAGGTTCCAGGTTACTCACACTTCTGTCTTACTCGACTAAAAATTGGGGGTTCTCTTAACCCCCTTAATATGAGGTATGAAAATTTGCTATAATGGTTCACAGAACCTAGTTTTATTTTATTTTATTATCACCAGTTTATTTTAAAGAATGTTATTGTTGTTTTTCAGTCACTCAGTCATGTCTGACTCTTTGAGAACCCACGGACTGCAGCACCCCAGGCTTCCCTGTCCTTCACTATCTCCTGGAGTTTGCTCAAACTCACGTCCACTGAGTCGGTGATGTTATCCAACCATCTCATCCTCTGCTGCCCCCTTCTTCTCTTGCCCTCAATCTTCCCAGCATCAGGGTCTTTTCCAATGAAAAGAATGTTATAAGGGTGCGTTAGATAGCTAGATGAAGAGGTACACAGTGCAAGGTGTGGGAAAGGGGTGTGGACCTTCCATGTATTCTCTGGTTGTGCCAACTTCTCAGCACCTCCGTTTATCTACCGACCTGCACTCCGCTCTTTAGGGTTTTAACGGAAGTTTACTATCAATACATGGGCATGGTTGATTAAATGACTAGCCGTTGGTGATTAATGCAACTGTAGTCTCTCACACCTTCCTGGATGTTGGTGGATGTGGGGCTGAAATTTCTAAGTTTCTAATTATGCCTTGAGTTTTCTGGGAATTAGCCCTCATCATGAAACTATCCAGGGATCCCGGTGACCAGTCATCTCATTAGCTTGTGAGGAAACATGCCTATCACTCTGGAGATATCAAGCAACTCAGAAACTCTTATGTCAAGAACCAGGGATTTAGACCAAATATTATAACAAAAATGCTCCTGTTATTCCTGTCATTCAGGAAATTACAAGGGTTTTAGGAGTTCTGTGTCAGCAATTAAGGGCAGAGGCCAAATATAATATTTCTTGTCACAGTAGTGTTATCTCACATAGTGTTTGTTTACATTTCCCCTGACGTTACATTAGTCAAAGTGAAGTTGCTCAGTTGTGTCCAACTGTTTGCGACTCCATGGACTGCAGACTACAAGGCTCCTCTGTCCAGGGGACTTTCCAGGCAAGAGTACTGCAGTGGGTTGCCATTTCCTTCTCCAGGGGATCTTCCCAACCCAGGGATTGAACCCGGGTCTCCTACATTGCAGGCAGACGCTTTACCATCTGAGTTACCAACGAAGAGTTATTCAACTCATATGCTCATATAGTCACTGGCTATTAACTATCATAATTTGTGAAGTGGCTGTTCAAATCTCTTCCCCATCTTCCTTTTGGTTGCCAGAATTTATTATTATTATTATTTTTAAATTTATTTTATTTTTGATGATACCATATGGCACTTGGGATCTTAGTTCCCTGACCAGGGATCAAACCTGTGCCCTCTGCATTGGAAGCACAGAGTCTTAACCAATGGATCACCAGGAAAGTCCCAGATTTTATTATTATTGCTGTTGATTTGCAGAATTGTTTAGGTGATTCAAAATACTTTGTCTCTCACTCTGTGGCTTACTTTGTACTTCCTTATGGGTGTTTTAATGAACTTGAAGTAGCAAAATTTATAAATCTTTCCTTTATGATGATACTTTTGGTGTCTTGTTATAAAGTATTTTCCTACCCTAGATCATGAATATATTCATCTATCTTATCTTCTAAAAGCTTCAGAGTTCTGTATTTCACATTTAAATCTGCAATCCGTCTGGAGCTGTTTTTTCTGAATGGTATGTAATTGAATTCAAGTCCATTTCCCCCTGCCTCCATACCCAGCAACCCCCAATGGGGATAACCAATATTCTCAACATTTATTGTAAAGTTTTGCTTTTCCTAAGGTTCAGAAGTGTTATCTTAGTCATTCAGGAATCTATAAATGCACGGTCTTGATTTTATCCCCTTATTTTGTCTGTTCTTTCATTAATATTCTCTTGTCTTCATTACAGCCACATGAGGGAAACTATCAGTGTCTTGTAAACTAGGGTCTCCCACCATGAATTTCTTTAAGGGTACCCTCACTATTCTTAGTCCATTGTCTTTCCATTGATTGCCATTTTGGAATCAAGCGAGTCCACTGAATTTTAATATATTTTCTAGAATCTGCTCTTTGAATTCCATAAAAGCAACAGTAAGCCAAGTAGATACACATAAACATCAACATACACTTAAAACAATCTGGTCACATGGGTGACAGCTACTGTTGGGCTGTGCCCAACATTTAAAAAACACACACAAAAAAAAAAAAAAAAACCACAACAAAGTAACAAAATAAATCTGACCACTGAAACAGCTATTTATTAAGCCCCATATCCCTTATTAGAGTATTTCTCAAACAAAAGTTATTTTTTAAGAACCAAATGTATTTGACAATCTAAACCTCTAAGGAGGTCACCCACCACTGACCCTAAGGGAGACTGTTACATGGGGGTGAAGAACATACAGAAACAAAATAGAGAAAATAACAAGCTGTGTCAGTTTCCTTAAGGTGTCAGCCCAATCTTACCAGCTGACCAGAGTCCATCACCTGTGAACTGTGACCCTCCTTCCGGGCAAGTCGCTTTCCTCCATGCGCCAGACCAGTTCCGTTGACATCTCAGCCTCTGTCTCCACCTCCTTGCCTTTTCCCTTGGCCTTCTCGCACAACTCGGATACTCTATCATCAGCCTCTCCATAGGGAGGCCGGATGCGATTCAAGGTGCCCTGCTCCGAGGCCTCCACCTGTGTTTTCATCTGGATGAGCAGACGGTCCACCTCCCGCCACTTGCTTCTGGTCCTCAGACATGCGCTCCTGGATTCTCAGTTGAGCGCTTTGATGTCCTCCCACAGGCAGCTGATGCCTGGGAGCAGAAACTGCTTGAAATCTACCTCGGGCTCCAGCACACCCACCTCCTCCAGAGCTTCTACTTGGTCCAGGGCCAAGATCCCCATTTTTCCTGCCACTGCTTCAGACCCACAGCCCCGGGACTATTACTGCTCAACAATCTCTGTTGCAGTCAAAGCGACCCACACTCCTGGTCAATAGTATTCCTGAATTATCTTTTAAAATAATAACAAAATTTCCCTTTACTCCTCCCACTTCCCAGCTGATCTGGAAAGAAATGCCTCGCAGGCATACAGCGGAGCCCTCAACTCGCTGGTGTTAGTGATTCTTTCACAACACAGCCAGTCCTGTGTATCTTATGTTAGGTTCGATGTTTGGTAATTGGATGTTTCCAGTTTTGTTGAGTAAATGGTCTAAACTCTTATTTTCTGACTGTTCATTGCTGATATACAGAAATATGTTTGTGTCTAGGTGAAGCCTTTAGAGAGACTTCCCTGGTGGCTCAGATGGTAAAGCTTCTGCCTACAATGTGGGAGACTTGGGTTCGATCCCTGGGTCGGGAAGATCTCTTGGAGAAGGAAATGGCAACCCACTCCAGTATTCTTGCCTGGAAAATCCCATGGACAGAGGAACCTGGTAGGCTACAGTCCATGGGGTTGCAAAGAGTTGAACACTGAGCGACTTCACTTCACTTGAAGCCTCTAGAAGATAACAGAGGAGGAGACTTACGACCTGTCATACAAAAAGAAATGCTTTTGTGTATTTTATATAGCAACTCGTTGAACTCTCTTGTTATTGTCAAGTATCTGTAATTCTTATGGAGTTTCTTCTCCCTCACCCCAGCTTTACTGAGATATAATTGACATATTCAGTTCAGTTCAGTTCAGCTGCTCAGTCGTGTTCGATTCTCTGCGACCCCATGAATCGCAGCACGCCAGGCCTCCCTGTCCATCACCAACTCCCGGAGTTTACTCAAACACATGTCTGCGGAGTCAGTGATGCCATCCAGCCATCTCATCCTCTGTCGTCCCCTTCTCCTCCTGCCCCCAATCTCTCCCAGCATCAGGGTCTTTTCCAATGAGTCAGCTCTTCGCATCAGATGGCCAAAGTATTGGAGTTTCAGCTTCAGCATCAGTCCTTCCAATGAACACCCAGGACTGGTCTCCTTTAGGATGGACTGGTTGGATCTCCTTGCAGTCCAAGGGACTCTCAAGAGTCTTCTCCAACACCACAGTGCAAAAGCATCAATTTTTTGGAATTCAGCTTTCTTCACAGTCCAACTCTTACATCCGTATTTGACAACTGGAAAAACCATAGCTTTGACTAGACGGACCTTTGTTGGCAAAGTAATGTCTCTGCTTTTTAATATGCTATCTAGGATGGTCATAACTTTCCTTCTAAGGAGCAAATGTCTTTTAATTTCATGGCTGCAGTCACCATCTGCAGTGATTTTGGAGCCCCCCAAAATAAAGTCTAACACTGTTTCCACTGTTTCCCCATCTATTTCCCATGAAGTGATGGGACCAGACGCCTTGATCTTAGTTTTCTGAATGTTGAGCTTTAAGCCAAATTTTTCACTCTCCTCCTTCACTTTCATCAAGAGGCTTTTTAGTTCCTCTTCACTTTCTGCCACAAGAGTCGATAGCGTGTAAATTTAAGGTGTACAATTTGATGATTAGATATAGTAAAATGACTAGCACAATTAGGTTAGGTAACATAACCATTGGGCTTCCCTGGTGGCTCAGTGGTAAAGAATGTGCCTGCCAACGCAGGCAATGTGGGTTCAATCCCTGGGTGGCTAAGATCCCCTGGAGAAGGAAATGGCAACCCTCTCTAGTAGTCTTCCCTGGGAAATGCCATGGACAAAGGAGCCTAACTAGCTATAGTTCATGGGGTCGCAAAGAGTTGGACATGACTGAGTGACTAACACTTGTACTTTCATAATTAATATACAATATTATATTAGTTTCAGATAAAATAGATAGCTAATAAGAACCTACTGTATAACACAGGGAACTTAACTTACTACTCTGCAGGTATCTCTTTGAGATAGTCATTTAGTTTCCTTCGGATAAACACTCAGAACTGGAATTTGCTATATGATATGATAGTTCTATTTGTGCGTGTTTAACCTCCATATTATTTTCCAAAATGGCTGTCCCATTTACATTCCTTTTTTGAAATGTCGGTGAACATAAGCACGTGCCATCTGTGAATAATGAGAAAGTGTTATTTTTTATTTCTTCCTTTCCAATTGTCTCTCTCTTTTCTATAATAGCTATGTTCCCTGTTTGCACTGTCTGGGACCTTCAGTTCAGTGTTGAATAGAATGGTGATAGCAGACATGCTTGTCTTGTTCCAGGTCTCAGTAGGAACGCTTTTATCATTTCACAACTAACCTTAATGTTTGCTGTGTTGATACAACAAGAAATGTTTCTTGTTGATACTGTTTTTGAAACAGACAAATTCCAGTCTCTTCCTTTTTTGCTAAAAATATTATAAACAGTAAATTTTATCACAGTATTTTCTCCATTTATTAAGATAGTCATGCTATTTTTCTTTTCTTCCATTAACATGATAAATTACATTGATTGATTTTTGGCTGTTCAGTCAATTTTGTATTCCTGGAATAAACCCAATTTTTATATTTTGCTAAATTTGATTTGTTAATATTTTACTTGGACTTTTTTCAGTCTGTGTTATGAGTGACATTAGCTTGGAATTTTTCTTTTTCATGATGTTTGTGTCATGTTTTGATATCAAGGTTATTAAGCTCCCTTAAAAATGATGGGAAGTTGTCCCTGGTTTACTGTCCTCTAAAAAAGTCTGTTTAAATGTTTGGTAGAACTCACCAGCAAAACCATCTGGGCCTGTGGTTATTCTCTGTGGGAAGGAATTAAATTACCAATCCAATTTCTTCAATAGTTATAAAACAATTTAGGCTTTCTATTCTTGTATTTGATTTGTAGCTGTGTTTTTGTCCGTGTTATCTGAATTTTTAAGTTTACTGGCATGAAGTTTTTCATAATGTCCTCTTATGATCATTTTGATGTCTGTATGATCTATAGCAGGAGTCAGAAAACCGAAGCTCTCAGGCCAAATCTGACCCATGGCCTGTTTTCGTTTGGCTCAGTGAGCTAAGAATAATTTTTATATTTTTAAAGGATTTTTAAAAGCAAATGAAAACAAAACAACAGCAAACACACACACACACACAAGAATATGAGACAGAGACCTTAATTCCTGTTCTTATCTTTATATTCTCTTCATTTTCTTTATTTTTAAAAATTTTATTGAGGTATATTTGATTATACTGTTGTGTTAATTTCTGCTATACAGAAAATGATCCAGTTGTACATATATATTATTTTTCATTATGGTTTATCACAGGATATTGAATATAGTTCCCTGTACCCTACAATAGGAACTTGTTTATCCATTTAGTATGTAATAGTTTGCATCTGCTAATCCCAAACTCCCAATCCTTCCTTCCCCCACCCAACCCCCTTGACAACCACAAATCTGTTCTCTATGTCTGTGAGACTGTTTTTGTTTTGTAGATATGTTCATTTGTGTCATATTTTAGATTCCGTGTGTAAGCGAAATCATATGGCATTTGTCTTTCTTACTTACTTTGCTTAGTATGATCATCTCTAGATCCATCCATGTTTCTGGGAATGGCATTATTTAATCTTTTTTTATGACTGATTGACATTACATTGTATATATTTACCAAATCTTCTTTATTCATTCATCTGTCAATGGACACTTAGGTTGCACTTACATGTCTTGGCTATTATAACTAGTGCTGCTTTGACCATCAGGGTGCATGCATCCTTTCACATTATAGTTTTGTCTGAATATATGGCCAGGAATAGGATTGCTGGAATCATATGACAACTCTATTTTTAGTTTTCTAAGGAACCTCTATAGGCTTTCCACAGTGGCTACACTAATTTATATTCCCACCAACCATGTAGGAGGGTTCCCTTTTCTCCACACCCCCTCTAACATTTGTTATTTATAGATGTTTTAGTGATGGCCATTCTGACTGGTGTGAGGTGGTACCTCATTGTAGTTTTGATGTGCATTTCTTTAATAATTAGTAATAATGAATATCTTTTCATGTGCCTAATGGCCATCTGTATATCTTCTTTAGGTTGGTTTTTTTGTTGTTATTGCTATTGAGTTGTGTGAACTGTTGGTATATTTTGGAGATTAAGCCCTTATCAGTCACATCATTTGCAAATATTTTCTCTCAATCTGTAGGTTGTCTTTTCATTTTGTTTATATTTTCCTTTACTGTAACATTATAAGCAAACAAAAACTTATAAGTTTAATTAGATAGGTCCCATCTGTTTATTTTTTATTTTATTTCTGATGCCTTGGGAAACTGGCCTAAGAAAACATTTGTACGATTTATAGCAGATAATGTTTTGTCTATATTCTCTTCTATGAGTTTTATGGTGTCTTATCTTATACTTAAGTCTTTAAGCCATATCGAGTTTATTTTTGAGTATTGTATGACGGTATGTTCTAACTTCATTGATTTGCATGCAGCTGTCCAGCTTTACTTCATTTTTAATTATTTTACTTAGTTTCCTATTCTCAGCTATCTTCTTGAGAGGCTGATTTTTGTAAATAATCCATGTGTATTTGAAAAAGTCAAGTTTGCTATGTTATTTGATTCTTCTATATCCTTCCTAAATTCCTGTCTTCTTACTCTAGTAAGTTAGTGAGAGTTGCATAAAAAACTCGTTTATTGTGGATTTGAATACTTACCCTTGTAATTCTGATAAAATCTTGCTGTACATATTTTGAGATGATATTATTAGAATAATAATAAAATAAATAAGGAATAATAAAGGAATACTATGAACAACTTTATGTGCACATATTGTATAACCTGTTGAAGCTGGCCAATTCTTTTAAAGATACAATTTGCCAAAACTCACACAAGAAGAAATAGGCCATCTGAATAGGTCTGAATCTGTTAAAGGAATTGAGTTAGCTACTTTTTAAACAGTAAGCACCAAGTCCAAAGAGGTTCACTGGTGATTTCAATGAAACATCTTAGGAAGAAATTATACCAATTCTCTACAATGTCTTCCAGAAGATATAGACAGAGGAAAAACTTTATAATTCATTCTATGAAGTCAGCATTATCCTGATACCAAAACCAGACAAAGACATTGCAAGAAAACTACAGACATATCTGGCATGAAAATGATGTAAAAATCATAAACAAAATATTAGCAAATCAAATCCAACAATATATAAAAAGATTTATAAACCACAACCAAGTGCAACCTATGCTAGGTGTGCAAGGCTAGTTCAATATTTTAAAATCAATTAATGTAATTCATCATAATATCAGGTTAAAATAGAAAAACCACATGATCTTATCATAGATGCAGAAAAGCATTTGATTAAATCCAAAACTCATTTTAAGTAAAGACTCCATTTTGATACATGGGAACTTTCCCAACTTGATAAAGAAAAAAAAACCTTGAGCTAATGCTATATTTAATAGTGAGAAACTTGAAGTTTTCCCAGTAAAACCAAGTACAAGGGAAGGATATCCCCTCTTACCACTCCTTTTCAATATTATACTGGAAGTTACAGCTCAAGATGGATCATAGACCTAAATGTAAAACATAAAACCATGAAACTACTAGACAACATAGAAGATAACATAGAAGGAAAACTAGATGACATTGGTATGTGATGATTTTTTAGATACCCAGAGGAATAATCCATTAAAAATGATTGATAGGCTAGACTTCATTAAAATTAAAAAGTGTAAAGTGAAGTTGCTTAGTCATGTCCAACTCTTTGCGACCCCATGGACTATAACCTATCAGGCTCCTCTGACCATGGGATTTTCCAGGCAAGAATACTGGAGTGGGTTGCCATTTCCTTCTCCAGGGGATCTTCCCAACCCAGGGATCGAACTCGGGTCTCCTGTATTGCAGGCAGATGCTTTACCATCTGAGCCACCAGGGAAGCCCAAAATTAAAAATACTTCCCTGCAAAAGGCACTGTCAAGAGAATAACAAGACAAGCCACAGACTGGGAGAAAATACTTGCAAACACATCTCATAAAGGACCACTATCCAAAATATACAAAGAACTTTTAAAAGCCAAAAATAAGAAAACTAACAACCAGATTTCAAAAAGGCCAAAGGCCTGAATAAAGACCTCACCAAAGAAGGTATATGGATGGCAAACAAGCAAAGGATAAGATGCTTAACATCATACGTTATTAGGGAACTGCAAACTAAAACAGTGAGCTACCGTCACCTAGCTATTAAAACAACCAAAACCCAAAGCACTGTCAACACCAATTGCTAACAAATATGTGGAAAAGTAGGAACTCTTGTTCATTGCTAGTGGGAATGCAAAATGGCATAAGCACTTTAAAACAGTTTCATGTTTGGTGTTTTTTTTTAATGAAATTAAGCATTTTTATCATGTGATCCAGCAGTTGTACTCCTCGGTATTACCCAAAGGAGTGGGAAAATATGTGCACAAAAAACCTACACATGAGTGTTTATAAAAGCTTTATTCAAGATTGTCAAAACTTGAAAGCAACCAAGATGTTTCAGTAGATGAAAGCGTAAAGAAGTTCTGGTACATCCTGACAAGGGAGCATTATGCAGAACTAAAAAGAAAGTAGCTATCAAGCCATGAAAATACATGGAGGAAACTTGTGTGTGTATTGCTAAGTGAAAGAAGCCAATCTTAAAGTGTATGGTGTCCTGGAAAAGGAAAAACTCTGGACCTAGTAAAATCAGTGATAGCAACGAGTGTTTTCCAGGGTTGATGAAGTGAGTAGGCTGATTACAAAGGATACTTAGGGCAGTGAAAATACACTATATGATACCATAATGAAAGATTGTTGTTGAATCTCTAAGTCATGTCGGGCTCTTTGCAACCCCGTGAACTGTTGCCGGCCAGGCTTTTCCAGACAAGAACACTGGAGTGGGTTGCCATTTCTTTTTCTAGGGGATCTTCCAGACCCAAGGATCGAACCCATGTCTCCTGGATTGGCAGGTGGATTCTTTACCACTGAGCCACCAGGGAAGTCCTTAATGAAAGATACCTGTCATTATACATTTGTCTAAACCCGAAGAAGGAATACCACAAAGAGTGAACTGTAATGTAAACTATGGACATTAGGTGCTTATGATGTGCCAATGTAGGTTCATCAGTTGTAACAAATGTACCACTCTAGTGAGGGATATTGATAACAGGGGAGGCTACGCATGTGTTGGACCAGGGCATATATGGGAAATCTCTGTACCATTCCCCTAATTTTGCTGTAAAACTTTAACTGCACTTAAAGAGCAGTTTAAAAATAATAATAATAATAAAGGGTAGAATATGGGATGAGGAGAAATTGGGGGAGTGTGATCAAAAAGTGCAAACTTCTAATTAAGAGATTAAGTACTAGAAATGTAACGTACAACGTGATGACTGGTTAACACTGTTTTCCTACGGTATATAGGAAAGTTGTTAGCAGAGTGACTGTTAATAGAACTCCGAACAGTTCTTATCACAAGGTGATTATTTTTTTTCTTGTATGTACGTGAGAAGATGGATATTCACTAAACCTATTGTGACAATCATTTCATAATATATGTAAATCAAGCCATCATGCTTTAAACATATACAGTGATATATGTCAATTATTTCCAAAAAGTAAAAGCCAAAAACTAGAAAAAAATTGGTGAGGACTTTATTTTGGTTTGCTTTAAGTGTCAGGGGAAGGAGTTTGCATATAAGCCATTCCAATTTTTTTTTCCTGTTGTGCTTTTCAGCATGTGGGAGCCTTTTTCCCCAGCCAGGAATGGAACTCGAATCCCCTGCGTTGAAAACGTGGAGTCTTAACCACTAGAACATCAGGGAGGTCCTCCATACCAAATTTCTGAATGTCATTTTTCTGACCTAAATTCAAGCTGTTCATAATCATAAGCAGTATGAAAGACTATGATTTAAAGCTTTAGACATCTTTTCCTAACTTTACCAAGAATAAATGATCTTAATCATTTATTCTTAAACATCCAGTTTTAATAATTATTCTACCGTCTCACTTCGTTTTTCTCAAGAAACAAGTGAGGTAGATTTTTATAAGCATAAAGAACAAATGAGTGCTCATTTGTTATCCCTATGTGAAAATACTCATGTTGAAAGTAAAAGTCACTCAGTCATTTCTGATTCTTTGTGACCGCATGGACTATACACAGTCCATGGAATTCTCCAGGCCACAATATTGAAGTGCATAGCCTTTCCCTTCTCCAGGGGATCTTCCCAACCCAGGGGTCAAACCAGATCTCCCTCATTGCAGGCGGATTCTTTACCAGCTGAGCCACAAGGGAAGCCTAGGAATACTGGAGTGGATAGCCTATCTTGTCTCCAGCGGATCTTTCCCACCCAGGAATAGAACCAGGGTCTCCTGCATTACAGGCAGATTCTTTAACAACTGAGCTATCAGGGAAGCCCACTCATGTTGGGTATTCCTTTATTTTCATTTGAATGGTGACCTTTGAGATAAAAATAACTGGAGAGACAAAGTGAAAGTCTGGCCTCAGAATTGGCTCAGTCCCAGAGCTCTGTATGTGCCAAGTCGTGCCTTGAAGAGTGGCTGCCAGGTGATTCTGGTTTGGTGGTTGGAGATGCACAAAGGTTAAGATTCAGGACCCATTCAACCATGGCAGAGCTGCAGAGGGACTTACTCAACAAACGCCAACTTGAAGTCAGCGAAAGGAGGATGAAATGGAAGGGGCAGCAGGGGAGGGCTCTCAGGGCTTTATAGGGACACTCATCTATTCAACAGAAAGCTGCTCTGAACTTTAGACCAGCCTTGACTTCTGCCTTACCTAACAGTCACCAAATTTACAGCAACCATATCTTCAATGATTCATTGCCTACTAAACTGTTCATTCTGATTTCCCCGAATCCCACCTTCCCATCTTTCCATCTGTTGACTCTGAGGGTTCAGAAAAAGACAATTCTCAGCTGGGATGAGACTCTGGTACCCTTACCTGACAGGAGAGGTATCTAGTACATGACTGGTTCCATGCCTTACTTGACAACTTACGGGTGGTGAGAACATCAGTTCAGTTCAGTTCAGCTGCTCAGTCGTGTACGATTCTTTGCGACCCCATGAATTGCAGCACGCCAGGCCTCCCTGTCCATCACCAACTCCCAGAGTTTATTCAAACTCATGTCCATCGAGTCAGCGATGCCATCCAGCCATCTCATCCTCTGTCATCCCCTTCTCCTCCTGCCCCCAATCCCTCCCAGCATCAGTGTCTTTTCCAAGGAGTCAACTCTTTGCATGAGGTGGCCAAAGTATTGGAGTTTCAGCTTCAGCATCAGTCCTTCCAGTGAACACCCAGGACTGGTCTCCTTTAGGATGGACTGGTTGGATCTCCTTGCAGTCCAAGGGACTCTCAAGAGTCTTCTCCAACAGCACAGTTCAAAAGCATCAATTTTTTGGCGCCCAGCTTTCTTCACAGTCCAACTCTCACATCCATAGATGACTACTGGAAAAAATAGCCTTGACTAGACGAACCTTTGTTGGCAAAATAATGTCTCTGCTTTTTCATATGCTATCTAGGTTGGTCATAACTTTCCTTCCAAGGAGCAAGCGTCTTTTAATTTCATGGCTGCAATCACCATCTGCAGTGATTTTGGAGCCCCCGAAAATAAAGTCTGACACTGTTTCCACTGTTTCCCTATCTATTTCCCATGAAGTGATGGGACCAGATGCCATGATCTTAGTTTTCTGAATGTTGAGCTTTAAGCCAATTTTTTTGCTCTCCTCTTTCATCAGGAAGCTTTTTAGTTCCTCTTCACTTTCTTCCATAACGGTGGTGTCATCTGCATATCTGAGGTTATTGATATTTCTCCCCGCAATCATGATTTCAGCTTGTGCTTCTTCCAGCCCAGCATTTCTCATGATGTACTCTGCAAGTAAGTTAAATAAACAGGGTGACAATATACAGCCTTGACATACTCCTTTTCCTATTTGGAACCAATCTGTCATTCCATGTCCGGTTCTAACTGTTGCTTCCTGACCTTCATATAGGTTTCTCAAGAGTCAGGTCAGGTGGTCTGGTATGCCCATCTCTTTCAGAATTTTCCAGTTTATTGTGATCCACACAGTCAAAGGCTTTGGCATAGTCAATAAAGCAGAAATAGATGTTTTTTTGGAACACTCTTGCATTTTCGACGATCCAGCGGATGTTGGCAATTTGATCTCTGGTTCCTCTACCTTTTTTAAAACCAGTTTGAATATCTGGAAGTTCATGGTTCATCTATTGCTGAAGCCTGGCTTGGAGAATTTTGAGCATTACTTTACTAGCATGTGAGATGAGTGTAATTGTGCGGCAGTTTGAGCATTCTTTGGCATTGCCTTTCTTTGGGATTGGAATGAAAACTGACTTTTTCCAGTCCTGTGGCCATTGCTGAGTTTTCCAAATTTGCTGGCATATTGAGTGCAGCACCTTCACAGCATCATCCTTCAGTATTTGAACTAGCTCAACTGGAATTCCATCACCTCCACTAGCTTTGTTCGTAGTGATGCTTTCTAAGGCCCACTTGACTTCACATTCCAGGATGTCTGGCTCTAGGTGAGTGATCACACCATTGTAATTATCTGGGCCGTGAAGATCTTTTTTGTATAGTTCTTCTGTGTATTCTTGCCACCTCTTCTTAATATCTTCTGCTTCTATTAGGTCCATACAATTTCTGTCCTTTATCAAACCCATCTTTGCATGAAATGTTCCCTTGGTATCTCTAGTTTTCTTGAAGAGATCTCTAGTCTTTCCCATTCTGTTGTTTTCCTCTATTTCTTTGCATTAATCACTGAGGAAGGCTTTCTTATCTCTCCTTGCTATTCTTTGGAACTCTGAGTTCAAATGGGAATATCTTTCCCTTTCTCCTTTGCTTTTTGCTTCTCTTCTTTTCACAGTTATTTGTAAGGCCTCCTCAAACAACCATTTTGCCTTTTTGCATTTCTTTTCCATGGGGATGGTCTTGATCCCTTAATCCAAGGCCATGCCCCAATCAGTAATGCTGAAGAAGCTGAAGTTGAATGGTTCTATGAAGACCTACAAGACCTTTTAGAACTAATACCCAAAAAAGATGTCCTTTTCATTATAGGGGACTTGAATGCAAAAGAGGAAGTCAAGAAACACCTGGAGTAATGGGCAAATTTGGCCTTGGAGTACAGAATGAAGCAGGACAAAGGCTAATAGAGTTTTGCCAAGAGAACGCACTGGTCATAGCAAAAACCCTCTTCCAACAACACAAGAGAAGACCCTACACATGGACATCACCAGATGGTCAACCCCAAAATCAGATTGATTATATTTTTTGCAGCCAAAGATGGAGAAGCTCTATACAGTCAGCAAAAACAAGACCTGGAGCTGACTGTGGCTCAGATATGAACTCTCTATTGCCAAATTCAGACTGAAATTGAAGAAAAGGGAAAACCACTAGACCATTCAGGTATGACCTAAATCAAATCCCTTATGACTATACAGTGGAAGTGAGAAATAGATTTAAGGGAGTAGATCTGACAGACAGAGTGCCTGATGAACTATGGACGGAGGTGAGACCATAGATAAATTGTTTTATCTACCTCTGCTCTCTTTCCTGTATCTGTAACCTGAAGATAATAGAATTGTACCTCCTCCTGCACACTTAACTGACGCACCTGTGAAGATAAGTGGAGGCTGAATTGCAATGTAATAAACTCCTAAGAGTTCTAGGAATAAGGACTATGTATAAATAAAAATGTATTAGGAATGAAGAGTGAAAGTGAAACTTGCTTAGTCGTGTCTGACTTTTTGTGACCCCATGGACTATACAGTCCATGGAATTTTCTAGGCCAGAATACTGGAGTGGGTAGCTTTTCCCTTCTCCAGGGGAGCTTCCCGACCTAGGGATTGAACCCAGGTCTCCTACATTGCAGGTAAATTCTTTATCAGCTGAGCCACAAGGGAAGGAAGCCCATGATTACTGGAGTAGGTAGCCTATCCCATCTCCAGCAGATCTTCCTGACCCAGGAATCGAACTGGGGCCCCCTGCATTGCAGGCAGATTCTTTACCAACTGAGTTAGCAGGGAAGCTCGCATTATGAAGGTCTGCATATTAATCAAGTTTTTTATATTTTACCCTCATGGTACACTGGGAAGTCATAAACTGTTGAATATCAAAAAGATCTTTTCGCCCCCCTCCCCAATAACACTTCTAAACTCTCCAAGTTAGTCCCTAGAAAATAACCATAAAGAAGATAAAATTTGTCTCTGTTCTCCCAGTTCCCCTTTTCCCTCTCATCCACACCACCACTGCAAATAGGTTCAGGGCTTTCGTGGACTTTCCATTAAAATGCATTCAACACAGAGGAGTTCATAAATGTTCATAAATTGAGGTAAGAACGACTGATGAAGGAATCATGCTATCTTTTTTAAAGCATTTTTACAAGTTTTAAATAGTACACAATCTGTGTGTGTGTGTGTTCAGTCACTCAGTTGTGTGGACTGTAGCTCACCAGGCACCTTTGTCCTTCAGATTTCTCAGGCAAGAATACTCAAGTTAGTTCCATTTCTTCCTCCAGGAGAGCTTCCTGACCCAGGCATGGTACCCACATCTCCTGCATTGCATGCAGATTCCTTACCACTGAGCCATCAGGGAAGCCTACACAATCTTTAGTGAAATAATTTAATCTAAAAAAGGGTTTTCGGATTTTCTTTTGAGTGAGGTTCCCCCCCCCCCCTTCTGGTGGTGGTAGAGTTGAGAACAGAAGGGAAATAACAAGCTGGAGCTTCTGAAATCTTACTACATACGTCCAGGTGTTAAACAATAACTCTAGTATCAAACACTTTATGTATCACCAACTGTGAAGTGAAAGTTGCTCAGTTGTGTTTGACTCTTTGTGACCCATGGACTGTAGCCTGCCAGGCTCCTCTGTTGTTGGGATTCTCCAGGCAAGAATACTGGAGTGGGTTGCCATTCCCTTCTCCAGGTCACCGACTGTACTTATACGCTATCCAATGCAACCCTCAGTAAATTAGATCATACAGCATTTGCCTTTAAAAAAAAAAAATGCAAAAAAAAAAAAAAAATGAAAGTACTGAAGCTTGAAGAGATTGAATAACTGAGGTCACACACCCAGAAAAGAGCTGAGCTGAGCTGAAATTTGAACTCAAATGTGTTTGTTTCCAAAGTGCTTTTCTTGTGCTATACAATAATTTAAAAAATCACAATTTGTAGATCTGCCCCTACAGTTGACTTTGAACTTACCTCCTTTTGTTTCATTCTTGCTAGTCAAGCACACATCTTTTGTGTGTGTGTAATTTTTTATTTTATATTGGAGTGTAGCCAATTAACACTGTTCTGATAGTTTCAGGTGGACAGCAAAGGGACTCAGCCATACATGTGCATGTATCCATTCTCCCGCAAACTCCTCTCCCATCCAGGCTACCACTTAACAATTGAGCAGGGTTCTCTGTGATATATAGTAGGTCCTTGTTGGTTGTCTATTTTAAATGTAGCAGTGTGTGCATATCCATCCCAAACTCCCTATCTTTCCCCCCCTTTATCCCCCCTGCAAGCACCCATATTTTGATGCTAATAGGGCTTCAAGTCCATGGCTCTGTAATTCTAGCCACTGAAATAGACATGTGTATATTCAGCCTGCTCTCTGAAATAATTACGTGGTGGTGAAACATCATCAATAGATCAACAGTATCTTCTAAATGCCCTTCAGCATTTCATCAAATGTAACAATTGATGTATTTTCATTAAATATCAGAAAAAAGAATGCTGTAGTAAAACACATATGGATGAGTCAATCCAAAGGCCTTTTCTTTATCAGCAATTTTCTTGACATAAGTATAGCATTTTTCCTGGATCTATCTGTACACTGTAGTACATGTAGTTCTCTTGCTCCTTCTTCAGTCAGTTCTGTTATTTTTTCCAGCTCTTCTTTCTTTTTAACAGAGCTCTTATATAAGTATTCTGTTACATTTTTCTTTTCTATTACCTCTTAAGCATTTGCAATCTTCATGTTGGCTTTTATTTCTTTCCAGTATGAATCTTGATTCAGGCTTGAATTTTCCTCCATTCTTCCCACCTTGCTTTTCTGTATACTTATGCTTGTATCCTGACCCCTTACACACACACACACACACACACACACACACACACACAACCAGCACTCCATTTAGTACAAGCTCTATGTTGCCCACACTACGGTTAAGTCACTATGTCACAGAATTCACAATTTTTGAGTTTTTTCCAATAACATTTGAGAAAATTAGAGACAAATTATCAAGGTAAATTCCTAATAAAATTAGTGATCAATACTGAAGTTTCTCAGTAAAATTAATAGCTAGTATTAACCAAGTGGAGCCATTATCACAGTTTATCTGAGGGTGTGCAGTCTTTTGTGTTCTTATGGGATCTTTGCTCATCCATAGGTTTCTCTCCGCTCATTCACAGTTCTTTGCTCACTGTCATTTCATGACTCAGCTGCCTGTCAACATAAGTATTAATTGGGGCCGTTGATGACATATCCCCTTGTCACATCCACTCACTCCATTACCATTACACTGACCTTTCAGGCTTTCATCTCGAACTCTCCCTAACCTAGAAAAATTTTAGAATGTGTCAGACTTCACAACAAGTCAAGTTAAAAACCCCTATTTTTTTTTAAAATCTATGAATATCCTTCTCACTAACTCTTTCCTGAAGCACAGGAACACTCTCACATCAATAACTGCTCCCCTTTCTCTTAAAATTTGGCTCATATTTCCCCAGAACAACCTGAAAGTATTTAAATGTGAGAATAGTTTAAAAAATATGTTTTTAATAAGTCATGTGTTCTGTTTCTCCACGTGGCAGAGAAATACCCTTTTGAATTTTCCTCTCACATGCAGTTTCACTGAAATCAGAAAGAGCTTGTAAATTATTTTTTGAAATTCCCTTTTATCTCTAGGGTAATCCATCAGTTTCTCTAATTATGATCAATAGAAACTGACTGCTGTTAACTTAAAAGAGAATTTACTTAAGACTATGATGGCGATGAATACAGTGTTTGTGTACGCAGGAATAACAGGTAAGGAGGCTGTGAGGATAAGCTTGGAACCAAAAAGAAGGAAAGAGAGCTTTAGAGGACCAGGAAGAACAACCACCACCCCATGGCAAAAGACTCCTCCTTAGCTGCCACCGAAATGAAATCATCTCCGTAATAGTTTCTTCATTGTTGCATCACACTCTCAAGATTCCCAGTCCCAGGAGAGAAAAACTGGTTGGCTGAGGTTGTCAGATGTCTGACCCTTGGGTTTACCACATAAAGGACCTGGGTCCCTGGGTCTCCAAAGCCATGCAATTACTTTTCCACTGTAACAACATACAATAGGGAAGAGGTAGTTTCTTGAAAGAAAATCAGGGAAAGGTGAATAGACTGCAGCCAATAAAGACCAATATCTGTGAAAAAATGAACATTTTGGACTGAGTTGCTCATCAGCTATAGGGAAACTGAGTCTAAATACAACTTCATGAAACCATCAAATATTATCAGTTATGTACTTATCTGTTATAGGAAATAGTCCTAGATAATACATATGTATTTGCCTTCTAAGAACTTACAATAGTATACACAAACAAGTAATTCCCAAATGGGCACAAGAGATGGTCTCCATCTTTGATTTTACATTATATGCTCTTGTTATTCAGATGCTAAGTTGTGTCCAACTCTTTGCAACCCCCTGGGCTTCAGCACACCAGGTTTTCCTGTCTTTCACTATCTCCCTGAGTTTGCTCAAACTCAAATCCGTTGAATTGGTGATGTCATCCAACCATCTCATCCTCTATCTGCCTTCTCCTCTTGCCTTCAACCTTTCCCAGCATCAGGGTCTTTTCAGTGAGTCAGATCCTTGTATCAGGCGGCCAAAGTATTGGAGCTTTAGCTTCAGCATCAGTCCTTCCAATGAGTGATCAGGGTTGATTTCCTTTAGGATTGACTGGTTTGATTCCCTTGCTTTCCAAGGGACTCTCAAGAGTCTTCTCCCGCACCACAATTCAAAAGCATCAGTTTTTCAGTGCTGTCTTCTTTATGGTCCAACTCTCACATCGGTACGTAACTACTAGAAAAACCATAGCTTTGTTTATATGGACATTATCTGTTGGGCTTCTGCTGAAATGTTAGAGAAAGGAGAGAAGAGAGAGAATAAATCTGAATGAAGGATAAAGACAAGAAAGGCTACATGGGGAATAGATATGAGTGGATCAGCATTTTACATACATCACTTGCAGATCTACTTATTTGTGGAAACTTGGAACTGATTTTCAAGATCTTGGGGAACCTGCTTTTCTTTTTTTCTATTCAACTTTCTTCTTCCATTCTAACAGGTAGAGTTTTCTGCACAGTGGACCAAGCATTTGAGCTACATGTATTTACTACCCACTTTTCTCTGTGGCAATTTCTATCCCAGTTTTATGCATGCTGCTTGTGGTATAATAAGTAGTAATAAAGTTTCATTTTTCAGGAGGGAGCATCGATAGTAAAAGAATTGTAAAACCATTCAGCATCCTTCATTCTTCTTGTAATTAGCAAGGAATGGGTTGAAGGCAAGATAAAGTGGATATAGTTCTGACTTCCTTTTTGTTTTCCTTTTTTTTTTTTGCAGATGACAAGGCAAATTGGGCTGTTTCTTGTCTAATTTAACAACATGACTATTGTCAGCCACATGTCTTCATTAATTCTATGAAGGAAGAGGAGAGAGGATCAAAGAGAAAAAGTGTTGAGCTTTCTTTCTGATCCTCTGGATAGAGGTCATACATTTTATAGGATGATCTAAGAGAATAAGAGTGGTTTATGGTATTTTGTGCAAAATGGTCACTTTTTTAGGATTAAGATCACCTGTAGCAAGCATTTGTTGGGTCCCGACATCCCATTTTATAGTTTTGGGATATTCAGTGTTAAGACTCATTTCAGGGAATGATAACAATTGAGACAGACTTTCATTTTTAGGTGTTTAGGTTATGAAGAGAAGTGTATGGCAACCAGGTGAGGTTAATCCAAGGTGGAGAAGACTGGAAATGAGCTGGATTAACATCCCCACCTATAGTGAAGCTTACCAGTAAAATCATTTTAACAGTAATTTTATTTATTTATTTATTGGCTGTGCTGGGTCTTTGTTGCTGTGTGCAGGCTTTTTCTAGTTTCGGCAAGTGGAAAGCTACTCCCTAATTGTGGTGTGAGGGCTTCTCATCGCCCTGGCTTCTGGGCACAGGAGCTTCAGTAGTTATGGCTCCCAGGCTCTAGAGCACAAGCTTAATAGTTGTGGAGCTTGGGTTAAGTTGCTCCTTCGCATGTGGGATCTGCCCGCATCAGGAATTGAACCCATGTCTCCTGCATTGTCCGGCAGATTCTTTACCACTGAGCCACTGGGGAAGCCCTTAGTTGAATCGTTTTTGTCAGCAGTGTCTATTTAATTTCATTCCTGTACATCTCAAGTTAAGGAAATAACTACCCACACGTGAGTCCTTTTTCTATTTCATAATCCTCATTTTCCTTGCTTTTCCTCCACTCCCAACTGGAGGATCAAAATAATCTTCCCTCTAGAATTTCTTAGACTTTCTTCTTCTTTGATCCCAAAAGCGTGTCAAATACCCTTTCTCAGGATTTATCCTTGTTTTTAATTCTTTGACTCTTCAAGTTACCTTATGTTCTTCACAGTGGTCATAGAATAATGTTTTTCGTAAGCAGCAAAGAGTCTCAGCCACTCCTGAGGCTGCTTTCTTTCTGTAAGTAACGAGGTTTCTTTCTGTAAGTAACGAGGTCTCTCAACAGGACGGGGTAAGAAAATGGTGTCACAGCAAGAAGCTTATATTGTGCTAGTTAAGTGTGGGGAGTGACCAGTGGTCTACAATCAGAGCCTGGAGACTAAACAACAGTGGCAGCCATTCTGGACAGATTCCTGCTCTATTAATTCAGTTATGCATTGTGATAACTACTATGCATCCTTCACAATAAACTGCAGGTGATCAAATTATGCCTTTCAATCATCATGATAATGTAGAGGGGCGTTATAAGAGCAGCAGCTTTCAAATGCTATGTACTTAGTAACCAAAAAACCAGGGTTAAGAAATAGTGCTGCCAGGAAGAGTCGTTTTTCTTTTGTTTCTTCTTTTTCTCTACCTTTTAAAATTACTGGTTCCTTCCCAAACCCACTAGGAAAATGTCAACCATACATTTTAGCACTAGGTCTTATCCTTCTTCCCCTCATCAGCTAGTACAGAACTTGAGAAATGAAGTAGAGAAAAAGGTCTAACACTCTGGATGTATGATCAGGGAGTATTGTTTACATTTGAAATTAAATGGGCTAATGTGATAGCAGTGAGGGAAGGAAAGAATGGATGATGACAAGTCACTTAAAAAAAAATAGCCCATAACATATGGAACAAAGTAAGTTTAATGTAAAAGTTCTCACTTCAATTGCTTCTATTAGGTCAGAAACCTTTACCAAGATGTCAAGAATAAGATTAAAGATAATGTGATTATGATATTTATGCACCCAATCAATAAGAATTTATTGCATGCCCAGTTGCCAGTTGTCAAAGAATACAGAAGTGAACAAAGTCCTTGTTCTCATGGAGCTTGTATTCTAGTGGTGGTGAGAAAATAGGGACAACAACTAAGCAAGTAAATCCACAACATGGTGGATGATGAGGAGTACCACAAAGAAAGGATAGAGGGATGGGAGTAGTAGCGAAGAACAGCTATTTTATCTGAGTTTATCCAATAGAATCTCCAATTAGAAGATGGCATTTGAACGTAGACCTGTAAGAAGTAAGGAAGTCATCACTGTGGATATTTGAACAGAGTTTCCAGGTAGCAAGTGCAAAAATCTCTGAAGGAGCATGCTTAATGTGTGTCAGGAAAAGCAAGGAAATAACATGGTTAGAACTGAGAAATAAGGAGAGTAGTAGAAGATGAAGTCAGATAGACGGGTGGGAGGGGGTGGGAACAGCAGGTCAGTTTATGTAAGTACACCTGTAGGACTTAAAGCTTGGAAAGACATTGTGTTGTTATGTTGAGAATACATTGTTGGGGTTAGGATCAGGGCAGCTACAGGGAGACCAATTATGGGGTGTCTTATAGTTTGGGTTGCTATTACAAAGAGCCTTGGATTGCGTGGCTTATAAACAACAGAAAGAGGAAAGTTCTCATCAGATTCTGACTATGCTGGCACTGTGACCTCAGACCTCCAGACTTCCAGTCTCACTGTTTCCTCAAAGGGCAGAAAGAGGGAGAGAGGGTTCTCTGGGTTCCTTTTTATAAGAGCACTAATACCATTCATGAGGGCTCCATTCTTTTAACCTAATTGCCTTTCAAAGGTCCCACCTCTAAGTACCATCTGGGTACTAACTGGGTGCTGGGTTTTCCACATATGAATTTTGGGGGACACAAACATTGAGTCCAGTGCAGGGGTTATTACAATAATTAAAGCTAGAAATAATGTGACTTGGATTAGATTTTGTATCAGTGGATGTAGTAGAAAGTGGTTGGCTATTACAAATGAAAGTTCTATGAGCTTTTATGTATGTACAAATCTTTGTTTGGATGTACACATACTTTTCTCTTGGGTAAATAAATACCTTGGAGTGGAATGACTTGGTCACACGATAAGTGTATGTTTAACATTCTGAGAAACTACCGAACTGTCTTCAAAAGTGTCTTCCATTTTAATGTTCCCTCAGTACTGTTTGAGACCTCCAGGTGCTCCACGGTATTGCTAACACTTTTTACACTCTTTAATTTAGCCGTTCTAATAGGTAGGTAGTGAGAGGTATCTCACAGTGGTTTTCGTAATAAATAGTATTAGTATAATAAATAGTGGTTTTCTCTCATAGATAGTAATGTTGAGTGTCTTTTTCATGGTGCTTATTTGCCATCCATATATCTTCTTTCATGAAGTGTCAGTTCAAACCTTTTGTCAACTTTAAAAAACTGGATTGTTTGTTGTCTTATTGGCTTTTTAAAAATTTATTCCACTTTTTAATTTTGGCCGCGCTAGGTCTTTGTTGTGGTGCTTGGGCTTAGTTGCCCCGCAGCATGTGAGATCCTAGTTCCCCAACCAGGAACTGGACCTATGTCCCCCGTATTGGAAGGCAAATTCTTAACCACTGGATCACCAGATAATCCCTGTCATCTCATTGATGAGTCTTGAGAGTTCTTCATATAACCTGGATGCAAGTTGTTTGTCAAATATGATTTCCCAGTGGAGAAAATATTTTCTTAATATCTTTTGAGGAACTGAAGTTCTTAATTTTAATTTTAAAAGAAAAAATTAAAAAGGAAAGGAAAAGAATGAAACGAGGTCCAGTGTTCAATACAACATCACATGTTGCATTTGTCGTATCTCTTCCATCTCATTTAATCTGGAAAAGGTCTTCAGACTGCTTTTGCTGATCATATCCTTGAGATAATTGAAGAATGCAGATAATTGAATACAATACAGTTATTGTCATAGAATGGTTCTCAGTTTGGATTTATCTGATGTTTCCTTGTGATTAGTTTGAGGTTATACATTTTGGGCAGGGATATCACAAAGGTGATGCTGTATGCTCCTCAGGGCCCTATATCTGGGTCACATGTTGATTTGTCTTAATACTCGATGTGATGTTAACTTTGATCATTTGGTTAGTTTTCTCTGTTGTAAAGTTGCTACTTTTCTCCTTTTAATTAGCAAGCATTTTCTGGGAAGATAATATTTTGTAAGGTACACAGGTCTCTCAATTCATCACCAAACTTACACTCAGTAGTTTGAGGAGTTTTGCCTAATTCAATTACATCTGTCATAGAAAAGTTTTTCTTAATCTTTCCATTCATTTATTCATATGTTTTCTTTTTTTCTTTGATTTTTGCTTTTTAAATAAATTTTAATATCTTCCACTTAGTCTTTTTTCCTAATTCATTCATATGTTTTCTATATTAGGATAAATTTATGGATTCTTATTTTGTCAAATGGAATTTAACCTGTTAGTATATATATTTTCCTAAAAATAATAATATAATTATTTTAATCTGCTAATATAATGATTTTTACATTTGGCCAGGTAAGAACTTTTTCAAGATGATTTCTTTTTTTTTCCCATTTATTTTTATTAGTTGGAGGCTAATTACTTTACAATATTGTAGTGGTTTTTGCCATACATTGACATGAATCAGCCATAGATTTACATGTGTTCCCTTCCCGATCCCCCCTCCTACCTCCCTTTCCATCGCATCCCTCCTGTGTTTTATTGCCATCCCTAACATTTTTGAAACCTTTTCTTACTTTTTGGCACAATAAGGTGTTCACAGTTCCTCTTATACTTTTTCTGTCCCAGACTTGATTCCTTTAGCACAAAATATATTTAGAAGTCAAAATTTGGTCATTAATTGTACTCTCTGCTCTTGGGGAGTGATTACTTCAAACACATAGGGACATTCATATATGCATATCCCTTAGCTATTTCTTGACCTTTTCCCCTCTTTTATGGGCTTCCCTGATGGGATCAGCAGGTAAAGAATCTGCCCACAACATGGGAGATGCTGGTTTGATCCCTGGGTTGGGAAGATCCCCTGAAGAAGGGAACGGCTACCCACTCTTAAAATCATATGTTTAATATTTACTAATGGTTCTTTCTCTTTAGAATGAAGATATAGTATTAAAATGCTGTGTTCAAATGTTACTTGAACCTGTAACTAATATTAGCTTCGATGTCAATTAAATCTCAATTTCAAAAAAGTTACTTGAGGACTTCCCTGGTGGTCCAGTGGTTAAGAATCTGCCTGTCAATGCAGGGGACACAGGTTGGATCCATGGTGATCTTTGGTCTGGGAAGATCCCACATGACCTGGAGCAACTAAGCCCATGTACCAAAACTGCTGAGCCTGTGCTCTAGGGCCAGTGCTCTGCAACAAGAAAAGCTGTTGCAATAAGTCCGGGCACCACAACTAAGGAGTAGCCCCCCTTGCTGCAAGTAGAGAAAGCCCACACACAGCAATGGAGACCCAGTGCAGTGCCTCCACCAAAAGTAAATAATTAAAAAATTTAAAAGTGACTTAAATAGCTTTTCCTGGTCCACCACCACCCCCAACTCCCCCACCTCAAGTATGGTTATATCATCCTTTTGGAATATAATAATGTTCGTTTGCTTTATTTGTTTTCTCATTTGCTTTGTATTCCCTTTTAAGAATAAAATCTATTCATTAATTACTTTATGTGTTAAAACATTAACACGATTCAAAGTCAAAGTGATAAAAAATTATATCCTTAGAGAAGTATCACTCCTCCCAACTTTTCTATATTCTATCTCAGAATTATTATTATTTTAAAAATTTGACAGTGCTCTTTAAAACCTTTTAGTCACTTAATGTCCTATGTCTGGGGAGGCCCTTCATGAACCAGCTTCTGCCTAATTTTTAGCTTCATCCTGTGATAATCCTTGCTTACTATGTTCCAGGCACAGGAGCTGTCTTTAGTCCTCTGAGTAATTATACTCTTTGGTCTCTTAAGACCCTCTCACACATCATGCCGTCTACCAGTAATACTCTTTTCCGTGTCTTTGCTGTTCAGTCACTCAGTCCTGTCTCACTTTTTTCAACCCACTGGACTGTAGCACGCCAGGCTTCCCTGTCTTCACTATCTTCCGGATTTTGCTCAAATTCATGTCCATTGAGTTGATGATGCCATTCAACCATCTCATCCGTTGTCTCCCCCTTCTCCTCCTATACTTTATGTCTCTTAAACTTATTTATTATTCCTTAAACTCCAAGCCTAAGCCAAATGCCACTTCCTCAGGGAAGCCTTCTCCATCGCCTATGCCACCTCCCCACCCTCTCCAAGATGTCAGTCAGACCTTCCTATTATTACGTCCTCCTGACATTTCCTTTATGGCACTGATCACTCAGTTCAGTGCAGTTCAGTCAATCAGTCGTGTCTCTTTGTGACCCCATGGGCTGTAGCAGGCCAGGCTTCCCTGTCCATCACCAACTCCTGGAGCTTGCTCAGACTCATGTCCATCGAGTCGGTGATGCCATCCAACCAGCTTATCCTCTGTCCTCCCCTTCTCCTCCTGCCTTCAATCTTTCCCAGCATCAGGGTCTTTTGCTATGAGTCAGCTCTTTGCATCAGGTGGCCGAAGTATTGGAGGTTCAGCATTAGTCCTTCCAATGAATATTGAGGACTGATTTCCTTTAGGATTGACTGGTTTTATCTCTTTGAAGTCCAAGGGACTCTCAAGAGTCTTCTCCAGCACCACAGTTCAAAAGCATCAATTCTTCGGTCCTCAGCCTTCTTTATGGTCCAACTCTCACATCCATACATGACTACTGGAAAAACCACAGCTTTGACTAGATGGACCTTTTGTCAGTAAAATAATGTCTCTGCTTTATAATATGCTGTCTAGGTTGATCATAGTTTTTCTTCCAAGGAGCAAGTGTCTTTATATTCGTGGCTGCAGACACCATCTGAGGTGATTTTGGAGCCCAAGAAAATAAAGTCTTTCACTGTTTCCATTGTTTCCCCATCTATTTGCCATGAAGTGATAAGACTGGATGCCATGATCTTAGTTTTTTGAACGTTGAGTTTTAAGCCAGCTTTTTCACTCTCTTCTGTTACTTTCATCAAAAGGCTCTTTAGTTCCTCTTCGCTTTCTGCCTTAAGTATGGTGTCATCTGCATATCTGAGGTTATTGATATTTCTCCCTACAATATTGATATTTCTCCCTACAATATCTCCCTGGAATATTTCTTGATCCAGGTTGTACTGATCACTATTTGCTGTTAAAATAAATATTTAACTGTTTGCTTATTTGAATCTGTGGCCCACCATCCCCCAAGTTCCAAGGACAGAAATACTTGTTGAATTAACTTAAAAAATGAAATGTAAGTTAGTATGTAATATCAAAATAAATGCCATCTTATATGTAACTATTTTAGCTGATTCATAGTTATTTTAGTTTTGTTCACAAATTCTTGTTTATTTGCCCAACTAAAGTTAATGTAAAATATAAATCTAGCCATGGCTAATTGAAAGTGGTTCTTTTGGTAAATACAACCTCATACTTTTAAATGGCTAAATTATAGAAAAGAAAGGATTTTAAGGAAAAGAGAGTGGATAAGTGAAATAACTGCTGTATTTCTTGTTGCTAAGTGTAGGAAGCAGATGGAGTGAAGTGGGAGATAAAGAGAGTCATTCTTCAACAAACAAAAGACAGCTATTTTGGTATTTGACTGAAAACCCTTTTCATTATTTTTGTTATGTTTTCCAATATGATTGCAAATATGCTTACAGACCTTAATGCAGAGCAAATGCTTTTATTTTCCGTGGTCAATAAATATAATTTTATCTACAACAATTGCAGGCAACTATTATATTTTAAAACTGTTAACTTTATTTTATATTTTTATTGTTAATAGACTTTATATTTCAGAGCAGTTTTAGGCTTATAGCAAAACTGAGCCGAAGATACACAAATTTTCATGTAATCTCTTCTCCAGATATCCATAGCCTTTCCTCTTACCAACAATCTCCGATAAGGTAGATTTTTTGTAACAACTTATGAACATACTTTAACATATCCTTATCATTGGAAATCTATTTTTTTTATATTAGGGTTAATTCTTGATGCTGTACATTCTATGGGTTTGGACAATTTCCTAATGGCATGTATGCATGGTTTTGATATCATATAAAGTAGTTTCATTGCTCTAAAAATTCTCCTTCCTCTACCTGTTTATCTCTTCTCACCAGTGCCCAGGTATCCACTATCTGCATAGTTTTGCCTTTTCCTGACTGTCTTATAGTTGGAATCATACAGTATGTAGCATTGTTTGGTTGACATCTCTCAGTTAGTAACATGTATTTGAGGTTCCTCCATGTCTTTTCATGGACTGATAGCTCTTTTCTTTTAGCATTGAAAAATATTCTCTCTTAGCAAATCAATTATTCCTCTTTTAAAACTTTTTGTTTAGTGGTTGCCCTAGAGTTTGTAATACACATTTACAACTAATTCAAGACCATTTTCAAATAACCCTAAACAGCCCAGTGGGTAGCTCAAGTACCTTATAATAACAAAACATTCCTAGTGATATGAATGTTTCCTATAGAACCAGGCACTGAGGTATGTGGACAGTGTAAGAGAAAAAGGGTGTTTAAAAACAGGAAGCTAGTCTGTAGAAAATTCTTCTAAGCATTAGAAGTGCAGAACTGTAAGCAAAGCATCTCCTTCTCATTATCACCTAACCAAAATGGTTGTTCTCTCCTATCAGTAACACACAATAATGCAGAATGTACAATGACAAATGCACCAAATATTTTTTCTTTTTTGGATGAGAATCACAAAAATAAAATTTATCCAATAACTCTTGTGTTTATAGGTCACAAACTTTAGGAATATTACAAACAGTGACTACGTCTCTTGACAGGCCGTGCATTTCATTCTAATATGTCAGATCCCTTCTTGTAGTATCTGACATATTTTGTCCTTGGAAAGTTGAGCAGTTCCTGATGAAATTGTCCATGAAGAAATACAGACTGAAAAAATAAGTGCTGCAGTGACAGGATATCTATACATATTCATCAACTTAGTCAATGTATGTAGTGTAAGAATAATTTGATATTGATGCAGCTCAATATAATGTAGCAACAATTTAAAACTCTGTTTTAATTCCTCTTGTGTTGCAGTTAATTTTGTAAATATATTTCAGAGTATGAAGCCAAAAAAAAATAGAACTATGGGGACTTTTCTGGTGGTTCAGTGGCTAAGACGCTGCATTTCCCAATGCAGGGGACTTGGGTTCAATTCCTGGCTAGGCAACTGGATCCCACATGCTGCATCTAAGAGTTTAAATGTCACAACTAAAGAATCTGAAAGTACAGCAAAGGTTGAAGATCCCATGTGATGCACCTAAGACCCGGCACAGCCAAATAAATAAATATTAAAAAATAGAAATATGTATCCGAGAATCTTATCAGGCAATTAATTAATAAAATAGCTATTTTCTGTATTGTGTGATATTTAATATATTTGTCTGTTTCTTAAGTTGTATTTCATTGTGATTTATTTTTCCTTCCACACATATATTAACATTTGTTCCCAATATTTCATTTGTAGTTTTGCATTCTTTTTCTTAAAAAGTAACCCCTTAAGCTGAAAGGACTTATGCAGACTTGATCTTCATTTGGTTAGATGAACTAAAGATGTTTGTGTCCTTTGAAAGTGTTTTTCTGTTAATCATGAAGATAATTAAACACATACACATACTGCTTTTCCTCAACTGTGTTTTCCACATTCATGAGATAATTGTTCAGCTTTCGTTTAAGTTATGTTTGGATTATGAATTCACAGAAATTGGGTCCTTAGAGAACTTTTAACCCTTCCTCCTTCAGAGATGGGTCTATTTTTTCTTGGCAAAGACAGGCAGCATCTTACCAGGAAGATGAGTCAGTGGTTTGAGCCAGCACAGAATAACAGAGGGAGCTGGGGCTGGATGGAGAACTAATTAAAAAAATAAGTTCACATAGCTAAAATCTTACTATTCGTGTTAAAAATATAGCCAGATGATATCAGATGCCTAGGAATAAGCTACTAAATGCAGAGAAACCAAAAAAGTCACTGAGTTGGAATCTGGGGGGAAAAAAAAGGTTATTATGGGATTGTGGGCTTCCCTCATAGCTCAGTTGGTAAAGAATCTGCTTGTACGGCAGGAGACCTGGGTTCGATTTCTGGGTCTGGAAGATCCTCTGGAGAAGGAAATGGCAACCCACTCCAGTATTCTAGCTTGGAGAATCCCATGGACAGAGGAGCTTGGTAGGCTATAGTCCATGGGGTTGCAAGAGCCAGACATGACTTAGCAACTAAACCACCATCATGGGATTGCATGAAATCATGTATGTGAAACTTCAGAAAATTATAAAGCACTATAGAATCTAATGAATCTTTCATTCAATTAAAAATAAATAAACTGACAAAACAATTTTACTCTTTAATTCTTCCAGCTAAAAAATATGGAAAAATGAAAATTATCAAATTTACATATAAGCTGTTTATTTTATAATTATGTATATTTAAGATATAAATTATTTATTTATGATTGTATATAAATATATACATAATTCCATCTGTATAGTTTTCCTTCAAGTTGAAAGACTCTTTTTCCCATTTGTTACGGTTAGGTTTGTTTGTGCCAAATTTTTTGTTTTGTTTTCATTTATCTGAAATGGCTATATTCGCCTTTGTTCCTGAAGAATACTTATGCTGGATGCAGAATTTTGTCTTGGCAGAAATTTTTAAACCTCTTTGATGCTGTCTTTTCATCTCCATAGTTTCTGATAGGAAATCAACAAGATTCAAACTCTCTGTTCCTTTATGTACAGTTGCCATTTTTGTGTATCTGCTTTCAAGGTTTTTTTCTCTTTGGTTTTTAGCCTATTATGTACCTTTGCATGTTTCTGCTCACATTTATTCTTCTTGAGATTTATTTGTTGTTGTTTAGTCACTAATTTGTGTCTGACTCTTTGAGACCCCCATGCACTGTAACCCTCCAGCTTCCTCTGTCCTATAGCATTTCCCGGAGTTTTCTCAAATTCATGCCTACTGAGTTGGTGATGCTATCTAATCATCTCATCCTCTACTGCCTCCTTCTCCTTTCGCCTTCAGTCTTTCCCAGCATCGGATTTACTGGATTTCTTAAATCTGAAAATTAATTTCATTCATTAAATTGTGAAAGTCTTTCGTTAGTTAAAGTCACTGAGTTGGAGTTTGAGAAATGTTGAAGCCAGAGGCTAAGCATCAATGTAAACAAAACAAAACAGACCCCTCAAATATCCCAAAGGAAATAAAAGGAATGTAAGACAAAAGACTAACTGAATGGAGGTTGTAGGGCAAGCTAGGAAGATCTCTTGGAAGTTATTTGAAAAGAACTGCCTCTCTGCTGACCAATTTTGATATCAGTCAAAGCCTCTGCTTCTTGTTTTTGTCCAGCCTCAGATTTTGGTCTCCCTTCACTGTGGTCACATATCTAGTGAGCAGAAATGATATTATTCTTCCATATTTCCCACAGAGGCTTTGCCATTGGATTTTTCTGGCTCCTACTCACCTTTCCTTTGGGGCTTCTTTCTGCTTAGGTGGAGCTGGAAGTTGCAATTTCTAATTGGCAGCTCAAGTGGCTAAAGCTCTTTGATGTTTCATCATTGGAGAAAAAGTAAACTAATCTGCAGATTATAAGATATTTGCTATCAGAGTACATGGAAGGAAGGATAAAGAAAATCCCAAGGACTTTCCTGGTAGTCCATTGATTAAGACTTCACCTTCCCATGCAGGGTGTGCGGGTTCCATCGCTGGTGGGGGAACTAAGATCCCACCTGCTACGAGGCCAAAAAACTAAAGTGTAAAGCAGTAACAGTAGTGTAACAAATTCAATAAAGACTTTAAAAAAATGGTTCACATTAAAAGAAAAATATTAAAAAAAAAAAAGAAAATCCCAAATTTGAGACCAGATCACAAAGTGTTGAATTAGGTGAGTTAATAGTATGGTTGGGGATTCTACAACCACACAAAAACCTGTTAAGTCAAAACATCTGAAGCTTTGTCATTCATTCTTGTACATTTCTTTTTTTGCCATTCCTTCTGTCTTAAAGTACAATAAGATTTGTTATAATTTTTGACAGCAATCTGGTTATCAGAAGAAAATGTAAAACATGTACATCAAAAAATGGAGAATTCTGAGCTGCATTAAGAAAAAAAGGGTCAAATTTTAGCTAAACATCCTCAAGCCTTTGCACAACAAATTACCTCTGGAGAGCTGTAATAATATGACTCAATCTGCTGAGTGTCACATGTTGCTTGTTTTGAAAATACTTTGCATTTCTTAGCTGAAGGGCACGCTCTAACACTTCAGATCACAATACTGTGGACCGACATTTCAGCTACTTTAATTCACATCAATCTCACAATCCAGCAGAAACATTTTCCACCCAGTCTGCATTTGTTCTGGTCACACAGAGAATTCTGTTTTTAGAACAAGGTGTGTAGTATGGAACCACAAGCACAGATGTAGAAAGATGTTATCCTGAAACTTATGGATGTGTTTCCGATATCAAACTTAGGAAATGAGGTATTAGTTAATTTCTATGGATGATCCTGTCTTGCCTGGACTGTAAAAGGAAAAGAGGAAACAAAAGAAAAAGAAATATATCCTTAGCAAGCTCAGGGAAAACTTTCTGCCTCTAAAATTGTTTTCTTTCAAGGGTAGAGAAAGTGTAAGGGTGGAGAGTTATTTGTCATATCCTGCTCTGATTATATTTCATGTTTTGGTTTAAATTTTGCTCATGTGCTTCAAGGACTCTTCATGAAGAAGGGGGAAAAAAAACCCTCCCAGAAATGCTTATTAAATCCAAAGCACACCTGCTACAGATTAAATGCCAGTCTCTCTTTGACTCTTCACATCTGAACATCTCTCTTCACTGAGGTGTATCATTTTTACTGCCGGAAATTCTGAGAAACGTGGGAGTTAGACATGCAGGCCAGTTAAAAGGGAATAGACCTAAACAATTTAAACATGTTTGGGAAAAAATCTTCGTCCAAAGCTTATGATATTTACCACTGTAAAACACGTTCCTCATTCTTTTGATAAACATCAGTGCTTCATCCACACTGGAATGTTCTGTTGAACTGTTAACAAATAATAAATCTTACCTTGCTATCTCAGAAGAATAAGGAATAAGAAAGCTGTCTTCTAAAGGGAAGTTCTTCTAGATAGGTAACCTGCCGTTGTGTGTTATTTATTGCAGTTTATTTTTAATCATTTCACAAACTTCACCTCAGAGGCACTTTAGGGGAGAGGAGGGGCCAGGTGAAGACCTTGACCTAAGGCAGAGCTGAAACCTGGAAAGGAATCAACAGCCGAGGTGGAAGCAGCTGGTAGAACAGATTTGTATCTGGAAGACAGTACTTTTTTAAGCGGCCAACCCAACATGTGATGAAAGACTGCAGAATGTAGGGACTGGTGAAGCCAGATAGTAGCTCAGGGGTGAAGAATCTGCCTGCCAATGCAGGAGACATAGGAGATGTGGGTTCCATTTCTGGGTCAGGAAGATCTCCTAGAGGAGGAAATGGCAACCTATTCCAGTATTCTTGCCTGGGAAATCCCATGGACAGTGGAGCCTGGCAGGGCACAGTCCAGGATTCTTTTTTCTCACAAAAGAATCGGACATGACTTAGTAACTGAGTGAGCATGAGCATAGTTATCAGATTTTTTTTTTTAATGGACTTCTCCAACTTTTTTGTTGAAAAATTGATTGGAATGAGACAGAAATGGATTTCGGGAGACCATGTAGGTGGCTCTTGTCAGAAATTTCACCAGATTTTTCAGCTTCAGACCCCGATGCCAACAACTTGAGTCCTGGGAATAATTTTAACCAGAGCAGAGTGTACATAGAGCTAGGTTCAGATACACTAGCTGCAGAACCTACCTGGCTGCTGAGGGTGATGTCTTGTTCCCAGCATGTCCTAAGCCAAGAGGCTGCAGCCTCTTCCACTATGGCTCTGTGGGCCTGGGTCACGTGCCAGCCACTGTTTCAGGGCTTCCTTCTTCTTTCATTTGGCACACGTGGCTGAAACCTGTTCCTAAAACCTGCCCCTGACCTCTCCCTGGCTTCCCTCTGATGGCTGTGTGTGTGTGTTCAGTCGTATCTGACTCTTTGCAATCCCATGGATTGTAGCCCACCAGGCTCCTTTATCCTCTGTCAATGGGATATCCCGGGGAAGAATTCTGCAGTGCATTGCCATGTCCTTCTCCAGGGGATCTTCCCCACCCAGGGATCGAACCTGCATCTCCTGCACTGCAGGCAGATTCTTTACCAACTGAGCCACAAAGGAAGCCCATGATACTATGCCAAATAGTATAACATAACAATAACAGTAAAATGAACCATGTCTGTGGCTTACTTTGTTTACTACTAAATCCACTTTTTTTCAAATTCCTTTTTTTAGGGTTGGAAAAACCTTACTTAGAGAAAATGAAAGAGAGAGAAGAGACAACAAAATACCATTATCAGTTTTCTGGAATTGATAAATCAACTGAATCCTTTGTATTGATGACTTTTTCTATGTTCGTCCGTAAACCGCTAAATGTACTGTTGTTTTCCAAAGTCACATCAGTCTACAAACAGTAATATGTTCAATAACCTACACTTTAGTATGTTGCCAGAGGCTCTTATCTCACTGCCCTGTGTAATACATTGGAGTTGAAGTGAAACCTTAATGTTACATCAGTTCACCAAAGGAAAGGTAAAGTGTGTACCATTCCTGCCTGCTCAGTCCAAACACTGTCAAGATCTGCTCCATGTGTAATAGGACTTGTGAAAGGCTGTTCATTCAATTTATAAAATATCTCTAAAATCCGTTCCCTCTTCCTGCCTCTGTTCACACTTCTACTATCACTACAGTGATTTGGACCCTTTGTTATCCCTCATACGAGTTATTTTTAACAGTCTCATGGTTTTTCTGCCTCTTATATCTCCTTTCTCGACTCTTTCCTCCTGGCCTGCAACCAGAATTAGCTGTCTGAAATGTAAATATGGTCATTTAACTTCCCTAATTAAAGATCTTTTATGGCTTTCATTTGCTTATATGAGCAGTTTTATAACCTAAAAATAACAGCAGGGTTCTACTTCCAAATTAGAAATATAAAAGAGATATATTAAAAAGATATCAAATGGGGTGGGGTAGAGTGGAGGGGGTCAGAGCTTTGACCTATTGTGCTCCCATTAGGGGACCTCTTTGGGACCTGCAGACTCATTGGATGACCTGGTTGACCTCATCAAGTCCAGTCTCTTCAGAAAAGCATTCATGAGTCTTTACAACCAGAGCACACTTTACCCTCTACATAGCCTTGCTAGTCCACCCACATACTTTCTAACCCCTGAATTTGTCACTGTTTCCAACACTTTCACTTTTGCCTTGGCATCTTCTATTAGTGCTGATTAGAGAGGCTGCTGGTGAAATTTAGGACCCAGCTTGAGTCTCATCACTTCTGAAAGGCTTTTCAGATGCTTGCAATCAGAACCAGGCTCTTTCCACCCCCAACACTGGTTCTGCACTCAACCCCATCACAATACTTAGCACATTATATGATTTGTTTCCTTATTTGACATTAGAAAATATTTTGTTCATCTTGGTGAAACTAGTGCTTTCCTAACACTGATAGTTAGGTGTTTGCTGAATGCAAGATGGTTCTACTTCCTTCTGGAAGTAAAATTCCTGGGGTGGGGGGTGAATTCAACGTAACTTTTTCATCATCATCACTTTCCTCCCTGCCACCGTATACACTGCTGTGGACTGAAAGTTACCCTCTGCCCCCAACCCACCAATTTATATCTTGGAGTCCTAATTCCCAATGCGATATTTGGAGGGGGGACTTTTAGGAGGTAATTAGGTCATGAGTGTTAAGCCCCAAAGTTGGAGTTAGTGCCCTTATAAGAAGAGACATGAGAAAGATACTCCCTCTCTGCCATGTGAGGATAAAGTGAGAAGGTGGCTGTCTATAAACCAAAAGCAGGCTCTTGTGGATTGAAAGGGAAAGCTTAGTCATATCCTACTCTGCGACCCCATGGACTGTAGCCTGCCAGTCTCCTCTGTCCATGGGATCTCCCAGGCAAGAATATTGAAGTGGGTTGCCATTTTCCTCCTCCAGGGGATCTTCCTGACCCAGGGACTGAACCATGTGTATCTCTTGAGTCTCCTGCGTTGGCAGGTAGATTCTTTATCACTAGAAAAGAAGCCTAAGTGGGCTCTTGCCAGACACCAAGGTGTCTGCTGACACCTTGATCTTGGACTTGCCAGGCTTCAGAACCATAAAAAATAAATGTCTGCTGTTTAGACTGTCCAATCTATGTTATTTGTTATAGAAGTGTGAGTTGGCTAAGACACATACCTATACACGGAGAAGGCAATGGCACCCCACTCCAGTACTCTTGCCTGGAAAATCCCATGGACGGAGGAGCCTGTTGGGCTGCAGTCCATGGGGTCGCTAAGAGTCGGACACGACTGAGCAACTTCACTTTCACTTTTCACTTTCATGCATTGGAGAAGGAAATGGCAACCCACTCCAGTGTTCTTGCCTGGAGAATCCCAGGGACGGGGGAGCCTGGTGGGCTGCCGTCTGTGGGGTTGCACAGAGTCGGACATGACTGCAGCGACTTAGCAGCAGCAGCATACCTACATATTTAAGATGCTGATTTTCTCTTCTGCCTGATTTGAATAGACATTTCAACAAGACATGGCTATCCCTTTCTTGGGCTTTGAACCAGACTTTGGATTACAAAGAAGAGTCCAAGAGGGTCATTGGATCCCTCCTGAAGAGCTACTAGAGGAGAAAATGCAAGAGAGGTGCCAAGCCTTAAAATACAAGATCTTGGAGAGAAAAACTGAGAGAGCCCAGAATTGTTTTTCCTTGTGTCACATATAGTGAGTATGAATTTCTCAAAATCCAAAATTCAGATGGGCAAAAAAAGAACATTTTTAGATTTTTTTTTCTTAATTTCAATGCAATATCTTTTGAAAGACTCTATTCTTCCTGATGGCAGTCATCATAATTTTAGTCATTTCCTGGCAAATTCAGTCACTTCAAGTTTTAATGCAGGCAATTCCCTGACTGCGTTTGAGTAGCCTTTTGGCTCCAGGGAAGGAGGAAACATCCGGGCCTTGGTAAGTAGTTGTCCTTGCTGTCCTTTGCTGAGGTCATTGTGTATGATTTCCAGATGTAGTAGTCATTAATTTATAGTAGCTTCTATTGAGATGTTCATGTTCCTTGTAATTTCTGGTGCTATCATACAAGCTTCCAAAGAAAGCTGCAGTGTTTTTTTGTCATGACTGCAAATTTCATTCAGGGCTCTTCTCTGTCTGTCAACTAACTCTGTAAACCTAAGCCAGTTTGGTCATAACAAATTTAGGTTATTTTAGTAAATAATAGTAACCACCATAAAGTTGACTTACTCTCCATAAATTATGCCACAAATACAGACTTTATTAAAAAAAAAAAACACCACTCACTGGCAAGCAGACTCAAAAACATTTATGCAAACTGTTTTGTAAGATCGATGAAGTCCAAGTTCTCTATTCTTTTGAAGAGCTCCAACTATCTCTTTACAGGAAATGTTTACCTGAAGCAGATGCAAAAATATCCAGAGGCAGAATCCTGTGCTGTTGGAGTCACATGAGGCTACAGGAAGTCCTCTGACTCAACAATTGGACACAGGTTCACTTGTGGGTCAAGCCTTTGGCATTATCCTTAAGGGTAGAGGCTACAGTCAATCCTGGGTGAGCCTGGTAATTCAGACAGTAAAGTATCCACCTGCAATGCAGGAAACCCAGGTTTGATGTTTGGGTTGGGAAGATCCCCTGGAGAAGGGAATGGCAACCCACTCCAGTATTCTTGCCTGGAGAATTCATGGACACAGGAGCCTGGAGGGTTACAATCCATGGGGTCACAAAGAGTCAGACATGACTGAGTGGCTTATACTTACTACAGTCAAACCTAAAGGAAATCAACCCTGAATATTCACTGGAAGGACTGATGGTGAAGCTGAAGCTCTAATACTTTGGCCACCTGATGTGAAGAGCTAACTTATTGGAAAAGACCTTGATGCTGGGAAAGATTGAAGGCAAAAGGAGAAGAGGGTGGAAGAGGGTGAGATGGTTAGATAGCATCACTGGTTCAGTGGATATTAATCTGAGCAAACTCCAGGAGAGCAAAGGACAGGGAAGTCTGGCATACTGCAGGTTATGGGATTGCAAAGAGTCAGACACAACTTAGTGACTGAACAACAACAGGCTACAGGCCTTGGTGGACTTTCTTGTTCTGTTCATTGAACAACATATCTCAAATTTTACTCATTTCCACTATGAGACCTTGTTTCTAACATTCATGATGCTAATTACAAAAGCTAGTATTGATGGATATGTGGATAACAGAAGGCATATATTCCTATCAGCTGTCTCTGGAGTGTGGGTTCCTGATTTGCATGCCAGATGGGCCCTCCTGGGAACTTAGTTCCTGATTTGGGTAATAGTTCAGCCTGCTATCACAAAAATACCACAGGCTGGGTGACTGAAACAATGAATATTTGTTTCTCTCAGTTTTAGAGGCTGGGACGCCCAATATCAAGGCATAAGCAGATCCAGTGTCTGGTGAGAACTCTCTTCCTGGCTTGTAGATAGACATCTTATTTCCTTCAGTAATGGAGAACAGAGAAAAAGGGAAGCTCTCTTTCTCTTTTTATAAGGACATTAATTCCATCATGGAGGCACCAAGGTCATGATCTAATTATCCCCCAGATGCCCCACCTTCAAATGCCATCAATTAGGTCTTCAACATATGAACTTTTTCTTGTTAAGTTGCTAAATTATGCCTGAATCCTTTGCAACCCTATGGACTGTAGCCCGCCAGTCTTCTCTGTCCATGGGAATTTCCCAGGCAAGAATACTGGAGTGGGTAGCCATTTCCTTCTCCAGGGGATCTTTCTGACCCAGGAATTGAACCCTCACATCCTTTGAGTCTCCTACATTGGCAGGTGGATTATTTACCACTGAGGCCATCAGGGAAGGCCAACATGAAATTTGGAGGGACACAAACATTCAGTCGGTAACTGGAAACTAAACCTTGAAAATGAGGAGCCAGTGATTGGCCATTGGAAGTTGACAACCAACTGAGAGCATTATTGCAGCTGATCCTCTTACAACTACACAAGAAGTTGCCCAAGAACTCAGCATCAACCATTCTATGGTCATTTGGCATTTGAAGCAAATTGGAAAAGTGAAAAAACTCGGCTAGTGGGTGTCTCGTGAGCTGACTGCAAATCAAAAAATCATTGTTTTGAAGTGTCATCTTCTCATACTGTACGCCGCAACAACGAACTATTTCTCAATCAGATTGTGATGTGTGATGAAAAGTGGATTTTATATGACAACCGATGATGACCAGCTCAGTAGTTGTTTAGTCACTCGGTCGTGTCTGACTTTTTGTGACCCCATCAGCTGTAACCTACCAGGCTCCTCTGTCCACGGTATTCTCCAGGCAAGGATATGGAGTGGGTTGCCATTTCCTTCTCCAACCAGCTTAGTGGTTGGATCAAAAAGAAGCTCCAAAGCCCTTCCCAAAGCAAAACTTGCCCCCAAAAAAGGTCACGGTCACTGTTCGGTGATCTGCTGTTGGTCCGATACACTACAGCTTTCTGAATCTCGGCAAAACCATTACATCTGAGAAATACGCTTAGAAAATTGATGAGATGCACTGAAAACTGCAATGTCTGCAGCCAGCATTGGTCAACAGAAAGGGCCTAATTCTTCCGCATGACAACGTCTGACCACATGTCACTTCAAAAGTAGAACAAATTGGGCTACGAAGTTTTGTCTCCTCTGCCACATTCACCTGACCGCTCGCCAATTGACTATCACTTCTTCAAGCATCTTGACAACTTTTTTGCAGGGAAAATGCTTCCACAATCTGCAGGAGGCAGAAAATGCTTTCCAAGAGATCACTGAACACCAAAGCATGGATTTTTATGCTACAGGAATAAACAAAGTCATTTCTCATTGGCAAAAATGTGTTGATTGTAATGGTTTCTATTTTGATTAATAAAGATGCGTTTGAGCCTAGTTATAATAATTTAAAATTCATGGTCTGAAACCACAATTACTTTTGTACCAACCTAATATTACTCTGGTTTTGCTGACGGATTTTAAATTTGTCCTCTTTGTACTCTGGTTCTGCCATTATAACTATCCTTTTGGACAACTATCCTTATGTTAAATTGCCTGAATTTGAGGTGGGAGTGGAGTGGGATGAAGTCAGGATACATGGCTCAGTACTTCAAAATACTACCCTACCCTGTAAATGTACTTTTCTCTTTTGAGAGGAAATGCAGAAGTCATTTGCCCATAAATCATCAGCAGGAAATGGATAACCCTTTTAGATAAATGTTAACATTTTTATTTTTTTGTGACAACAGAGCCCACTGACATGTTGGGTAAGAGAAAATTTAAACCGACCTGATCTAAATTTAGAAAGTGAATCTTGGAGCTTTTCTTTTCTTAAGGCAATCCAGTTTATCTTTATTTTAATTAATCATTACATCACAGTAGGTTGCCTTTTGTAATCAACACACAGAAAGGCAGGGATTATAAAAAACCTTGAAACATCTTAAATCTTTAAGTATGAAAACCATGCATAGAGGAAAAATAGTTTTAAGAAACTTAATAGCAAGAATCTGTCACACAGTAAGGCCTCATTAAGCACTTGTTTTTGAATGAATGAATGAACGCATGATATCAAAAAGTTCATGGGGATGTTATTAAAACATAAGCATTGGCTTGGCAACCTTATGCATGGTAGAAACTTCTAGATGATTGAGTTTGTTTCTGCAGACATGATCAGAGGAAAAAAACAACACTGTCAAATTCTTGTGGGACAATTAAGGTGAGGAATCCCCACTGACTCTCACCTCAGTGCCTTTGAACTTGAAGCTCAGAATCTCAGAGTCTGAGGTTTTCTGATGGGAACAGAGAAGGATTATGGGAACAAGGAGGACGCCTCAAGAAGGCTATTGCTCCTCTTTGAGTGTCAGAACACAGAGCAGGGCAGAAATTACCTGTCAGAAGTTTAGAAACAGTCATTAAACTTTGACTCCTACATTGTAGGAAATTTATTTTCTTAACTTTATTTTATTTTTTATCAAATTATGCAGGAGTGATGTAAAAGGTTAAATAGTTGTATAAGGTGGAGAAGGAAATGGCAACCCACTCCAGTGTTCTTGCCTGGAGAATCCCAGGGACGGGGGAGCCTGGTGGGCTGCCGTCTATGGGGTCGCACAGAGTCAGACACGACTGAAGCGACTTAGCAGCAGCAGCAGCAGTTGTATAAGGTTTATAACAAAACAAGAAGTCGTCTTTCTTTTATTTCTATATCCCACTACTTAAAAAAAAATGTTTCCTGCCCTTGCTGAGCATCATGCAACATCTTGGTTCCTTGCACCTTCGACTTCTGCATTGGAAGCAAGGAGTTTTAATCACTGAACCACCAGGGAAGACCCCCAAAGGCTCCTCTCCTACCTCTTTTTACTCTTGATCCTTCTGCTAAAGTGGCAACTAATGTTAACTCTTTTAGTTATTATCATGTTTATACTTTTATCTCCTATTTTTTTCAGTTTTAGACATTAACTATTCACTTCCTAATAGGGAGGATGAGAATTTAGCTTGTGTATGTCCTCCATGCCCTTCCCATTTTGTCTTGGCTGAGATACCTGTAATAAGAGACCGATTGACAAGAGAAAAGCAAACAGCAGTTTATTAAGGTGTATACCTCACGTGTTCTTGAGAGAGACCTAGGGAAAAACAGGTAACTCCCCCAGGTGGCATAGAATTCACACTTAAATTGCCTTCCTAATAGGGAAAAGGGGAGGGAGGACATACACCTCCTTAGGTAAATGATTTTGAGGAGTGACAAATGGGCCCTTAGAAGAATAGGTGGGAGGGACGATAGTTTGTGACAAAGTTTGTCTGGGTAAGGTGTCCATTTCTAGTCTCCTCTTCTGTAATAAATATCAATCTTCCCTGCTTATGAAACTCCTGCGAAGGGGTTTATGACCACTGAGTTCCTTATGGGGCACTGAATCTGTCTTTAGACAGAAAACAGGAGCTCAGAGAAGGCCTCTTAATGTACCCAAACTGCATATTTTGGGGTAGCAGGTCCTGAATTTCTGTAGTCATATTTTGGGAGTGGCATAATCTGCTACTGGCTGTTTTGCTACTTATACTCCTAACATAATGAAACATAATTTTTGTTAAATCATCATTCAGTGTTTATTCTCACAGGACCACATGAACATCCATCACGTAGCATGATTACATTTTCTTTCTGGTTCAATCCTTTTTTTCCCTGGAATATTTGTCTCAGTGTTGCTTATTAGGTTTTCTCTGTATCTATCTTCGAAGTCTTCCACAGAGGTGTAAGTGTCTCAGTATATTTAAAAACACCAGGCATTTCCTTGGTTTTTATGGCATGTGCAATCTATGTTATAATTAAGAGTATTTGAAAGTGAACAGTGTTCATTGCTCAGTTGCGTCAGACTCTCTGAGACCCCATGGACTGTAACCCACAGGCTCCTCTGTCCATGGGATTCTCCAGGCAAGAATACTGGAGTGGGATGCCATTCTCTTCTCCAGGAGATCCAGGGGTTGAACCTAGGTCTCCCACATTGCGGGCAGATTGTTTACCATCTGAGGCACCAGGAAAGCCCAAGAATACTGAAGTGAGTAGCCTTTCCCTTCTCCAGGGGACCTTCCTGACGCAGGAATTGAACTGGGGTCTCCTACATTGCAGGCAGATTCTTCACCATCTGAACCACTGGGTCCTGGATTTAGACTCGGGATGAGCTTCTCTGCTGGTTCAGACGTAAAGAATCTGCCTGCGTTGTAGGCAGACCGGGGTTCGATCCCTGGGTTGGTAAGATCCCCTGGAGAAGGGAATGGGTACCCACTCCAATCTTCTCATCTGGAGAACTCCATGGACAGAGGAGCCTGGTGGACTCCTTTGCGTCCATGGGGTCGCAAAGAGTCAGACATGACTGAGCTACTAACACTTTCACACTTTTCATAAGGTTTAAGAGGATGTTGGGATAATTTGAACATAAGAAATGGTTAACTTTTAGAACAATAACAGATGTGTTGTAAATGTTAATTTGTAATAGCCCTCCTGTAGCCTCTGTTCTTCTGCTCTGGAGTATTTATTTGTGCTGTGTGTCTTGGGGCTTATGTTTCCTCTTCCTTGGTTCACTCCTTATTTTGGAAGGAGTATAACCACTGGTAAAGTGCTTCTCAGGCTTCAGCTTGTGCTTAAAGTTTGATAGGATACAGGTTGTAACCTTTCCTCTCCCTCCCTTTTTTTCCTACCCCTCCACTCCTGTGCCAGCCCCTGAGTTTCTTCTTCAGTAGAGTTGGGGTGAGGTCTCAGAACTTGTATTTCTAAACAAATCTCTGAAAGATGTTGATGTTGCTTTGGCAATCATAGCTTTAGAAGCTCCCTGAGAGAGAAATTTTAAGAAGGAAAACTTCTGAGACCTTGCTTTATTCTGTAATCATGCATGGTTGATAATTCGAATGGGTGAGAACTCTAAGGTGCAAATCATTTTCCTCTATAATTTTGACTGTTTTGTAACTTCCAGGAATTCTTGAACAGCCAGTATAATTTTCATTCCCTATAACTTTGTATGTGATCTGCTTTTCTCTCTGAAAGTGTTAGTCACTTAGTCATGTTGGACTCTTTGAGACCCTATGGACTGTAGCCTGCCAGGCTCCTCTGTCCATAAGATTCTCCAGGCAGGAATGCTGAATGGGTTGCCATTCACTTCTCCAATGGAAGTGTTTAGGACTTTCTTATTCCTAATATCTTGAAGTTTTTCTATAATATTCTTGGTACATATATGTATGTTTCAATCGGGCCAGTGCTTGGTGGGGCCCTAGGCTCCTTCCTCCTTAAAACTCACCTCCATAAATTCTGGAACCTTTTGTTGGTGTTTTTTTCTCTTTTTAACAATTAATTAATTTTTTTATTGAAGGATAATTGCTTTACAGAATTTTGTTGTTTTCTGTCAAACCTCAACATGAATCAGGCTTGGTGTTTTCTTTTTGACAATTTCTGCTTATCCATTGCTCTATTCTCTCATTCTGGGGCTTCTGCCACCTGAATGTTCAACTTTCTTGCCGGTTTTCTTTTTCTCAACTTATATATATATTTTACTTACAGATGGTTTTATTTCCTTTTGGACAGCTTCAACTTTATTTTCCAGCACTTTTATTGACATGTTTATTTCTGCTATTTTTTAAAATTCTAACAGTGCTTGTTCTCTAAGGATTATTTGTTTTAAAAAAAGAGTCCTGTTTTTATTTAATGGATGTAATAGTTTCTTTTCTCTACCTGGGAACACTGGGGTTTGGTTTAAGACATTTTCTCTTGCTTGTACTGTAGGTCATCTCTTTTCCTTTTACCTGTTTTGCCTTCTACTTTCATATTAAAAGCCTTTTTCATGCTTAGTGATCCTTGGCAATGCTTTTAGGTTTAACTGTAAGGCAGTTAAAAGCTGATTGAAATTTCTGTGTGCACCTGAGAGGCATGTCAAATGTTGGCTTCACTGCTGGATAATTAGCATGGAACCTGTGTCTTTCAGTGGGGAATCTCCAGCTATCTGCTCCTGTGGGTCTTCTCCTGGGTTGATCAGAGTTTATCTCTTGCTTGAGGCTTATTGTTGAAGCTGCTGCATCCTGGGAACAAACGGAGAAAAGGCATTGGAGACTTTACTATTCAGACTGCAGATTTTTCACTTAATCCTGGTTTTCATGATTACCTACATCTTTTGCTCCCAGCTCTGTCTATTGTCCTCAAGTCCATATTCCTTTATTTTAAAAAAAATATTTATTTATTTTTAATTGATTGATGATTGCTTTACAATATTGGTTTGATTTCTGTTATACATCAACACGAATTAACTATGGGTGTACATATATCCCCTCCCTCTTGAATCTCGCTCCCACTGCCTGCCCATTCCCACCCCTCTAGGTTATCATAGAGCCCCAGTTTGAGTTTCCTGCATCACACAGCAAACTCCCATTGGCTATCTATTTCCATATGTTAGTGTATATGCTTCCATGCTACTCTCTCCATTCATCTCACCCTTTCCCTCTTCTCCCCAACCCTCGTCCATAAGTCTGTTCTCTATGTCTGTGTCTCCATTGCTGCTCTGCAGATTGGTCAGTACTATCTTTCTAGATTCCATATATATGTGTTAATATACGATATTAACTTACTTTATTCTATATAATAGGCTCTAGGTTCATCCACCTCATTAGAACGGACTCAAATGCATTTCTTTTTATGGCTGATTAGTATTCCATTATATATATGTACCACAGCTTCTTTATCCAATCTGTCAATAAGTCCATATTCCTTTTGCTTCATTTTCTCCAAAGAGAAAACCTCTGGTCTTCTGCTGGAGTTGGTGACAGATAGACACCTAGTTCAGGGAGCTGGGGAGTTGATTTAGGTATTTAATTGATTTTCACTTTAGATTTTCTGCTCCCCTTGAACACCTCCCATCTCTTTTCAGAAGCATCTTATTTCACGAATTGCTGGGTTCTTCTGGGATTTTGTGGGGGGCACTTAATTTCTTGATTTTCTGCTTACCTGTGATTTGTCATTCAGCTACTTAATTTTGGTTTTCAAAATTTTGTCACTATTTCTCTTAGTTGTAGTTTCTTATTTTTTTTAAATGTATTTATTTTTATCTTTTATTAAAAAAGTTTTTTTTTGGCTGCAATGCATGGCATGTGGGATCATAGTTCCCCAACCAGGGATCAACCTTGTGTCTACAGTAGAAGCTCAGAAGCTTAAGCACTAGATCGCCAGGGAAGTCTTTGTTATGGTTTCTCATGTATTCTTGTTCTTATGTGTTTATACATTTTGTTTGGGTAAGTTAGGGGCAAAAAAGTGTATTCAAATTACCAGATTTCACCAGAAGTTAAGTAAATGCATTTTTCAAAGTACAGTGTGTATCCTCACACATGAAATTTGATTGATGAAATGTCTTTTGTAACTGTAATGATTTTTAGAGTAACTGATGATGCAGTTTGTAATAAGAAAAAAATGCAAATTGTAAATACAGGCATCAGGAGGCAGAAGAAACTTGTATTTGCTATAGACAAAGAAAAGAAACTAAAAAATGTATTCTTGGAGATTACTAGCCATCTAATTTGTTTTGTTTTTCTCTACATATTTGTTCAAACTAACAATCTTGATGTCATCCTTACAATGTGCTCTTTTACACCTTCACATTCAATTTTCCCCTAAATTTTATTTTTCTCTGTCCCCTTTACTCTGAGCTTAGTCCAGACAGTATACCATCTCTCATGTATGCTACATGGCCTCTGTGTACACGAGTGGGCTTCCCATGTGGCATTAATGGTAAAGAAGACATCTGCCAATGCAGGAGTAATAGGAGACACAGGTTTGATCCCTGGTTGGGAAGAATCCCTGGAATAGAAAATGGCAACACACTTCAGAATTCTTGCCTGGAAAATTCCATGGACAGAAAAGACTGGTGATCTATAGTCCATGGGGCTGCAAAGAATCAGACACAACTGAGTGACTAAATACACATACACAAATAGCCTCTGTGAGGGTTAATTTTATGTGTTAACTTGGTTGGGCCACAAGTACCCGAATATTTGGCCACACATTATTTTGAATGTTTCTGGGAGGGTGCTTTTTTTTTTTTTTTTAAGTTATTTTATTTATTTTAATTGGAGGATAATTACTTTACAGTATTTCGATGGTTTTTGCTATACACTGACATGAATCAGCCACAGGTATACATATGTCCCCCCAAATCTGAACTCCCCTCTCACCTCCCACCCCACCTAAAATTAACATGTAAATGAGCAGACGTTGAGTAAAGCAGATTGCTCTTTATAATTTGGTGGGCCTTGTCCAATCAGTTGAAGGCCTGAAGAGAACAGAGAGACTCACTTCTGCTGAGCAAGACAGAATTCTCAGCACTCTGTCTTTGGACTTCCACTGCAGCACTGAAGGACTCTTCTGAGTGCTAGGGCACACAGCCTTCAGCTAGAACCACGGCATCGGCTCTCGCAGGTCTCAGCCTACCAGCCCAGCTGGCAGGTTTTAGATTTGCCATCATCTGTGAGCCAATTCCTTAAAAGAAACCTCTTTCTATATAAATACATATACACCTCCTTTTGGTTCTGTTTCTTTGAAGAACCCTAAAACAACTTCCTTACTTTAATTTCACTCTTACTCTATTTTTTGGCTGCACTTGTGGCATTGGGGACCTTAGTTCCCTGACCAGGGATTGTGACCAGGAATCAAACCTGCACCCCCTGCAGTGGTAGCACAGAATCTTTTATTATTTGGTAATTAATTAATTAATTTTAATTGGAGGCTAATTACTTTATAATACTGTGGCGGTTTTTGCCATACATTGACATGAATCAGCCACAGGTATACATGTTTCCCCTGATCCTGAATCCCCCTTCAACCTCCCTCCCCACCCCATCCCTCTAGGTTGTCCTAGAGCACCGGCTTTGAGTGTCCTGCTTCATGCATCAAACTAGCACCGGTCATCTATTTCACATATGGTAATATACATGTTTCAACGCTATTCTCTCAAATCAGCCCACCCTCGCCTTCTCCCACAGAGTTCAAAAGGTCTGTTCTTTACTTCTGGGTAGCACAAAATCTTAACCACTGGACCGCCTGGGAAGTCCTTCAGTCTTACTCCTATCTACTCTCCAAATTGCAATATGAAATTGTCTTCTAAAACTGAAATAAGAAAGTTTCACTTACTTGTTGAAAAGCTTTTCAGCATCTTCTGTATAGGTGTTTGAGATTCCAGGCTACCTTTCCACTTTATCCCCAGGCCCCAAATGGTGTAAACTTCCTGAACACACTGTGGTCTTTCCTCCTCTGTCCACTCCTTTGGGGACTGTCCTTCTCTCTCTTTTCCATTTGGAAAGCTGGTCTTCTTTTAAGTCCCTGCCAATATGTCACTCCTATGAAGTGTTAATAATGCTTTTCTTCTCTTTCCCAACCAAGTGAAAGCTTTCTTTTCCTAGCCTCCCAAAACCTTTCCCATAGTCGTATTTGGAAAGAAACGCAACCCAAATTGATCATACTACATGGAGATTATTTGGTTTTGTTTCTACTTCTCATTAGACTTCAAGACTCTTTAAAGGGACCTAGTATGTAGGAGATATGTCATTAATATTTAATTACTATTTCTTGGACTGTATTTAAAATTTCTTCATCATTTCTTATTGCAGCTGGAAAAGGACAGGAAAAAAATGAACCAAACTCACCACAACTGAACTTAAATTTTAGTTATGTATGTCACAGCTGACACAGCAAAGAAGACTATTTCTATATTTTCTGGTACAATTCTCCCCCCTCCCTGTCTGTGAGATCCTGCCATCTTGTTCTTTGCTGGTGCAATGTTCTAATTGTTTTCATATCTTCACAGTTTCTATTGTACACATGCTTCAACCTTTTCTGGAGATTGACAGTCTATAAATAATAAATAATCTAAACCAGAATATTGCTTATTTTCCCAGGAGACTTTCCTTGTAAATGCACAGTTGCCTTTTCTTTTGTGAAGCTTTATAGATTGTTAAACAAATAAAGGGTGAGAAAAATATCTAAAATGAAAAAGATGTAAATAAGTTACTACCTTCTTCTATTTTTCCTGAATCCTACCTCTCTCCATGACAGAGAGAGACAGATTCTGAGGCAGATTCTAGAAGTGAGAAGAAGCACTATCAGGCAAGCTCTTTCTTGACGTTATCCCTCACTTGGCCCCAGCTTTTCATGGTGAGAGCCAAACTGATCTCCAGCTTCTGAACTCTGAATAAGCCGATGCCTTTTCCGCTCCACCATCTTGGGCAATGGGTTTCTCCCTGCTGTTGTGATCATCTGATGAGTGGCAGTGTGGGGTTAGGAACTTCTAGAACTCAGCCTCTGGGCCTCTATCAGACTCGGGTTTCCAGTTTCCTTTGAGCTCCCAGGAAATTTACACTTTAGAAAATTCTTCTTACTGACCTCATGAAGTTCTTGTCTCTCTTGACTTCCCTGATATTTGTGCTTCTGTTGTGTCAGTTGATTTTTTTTTTCTTTCAAATTCAAGTTAAAGTTTCAGCCTTTTGTTCAGTTCTTTGGGCAACAGCTGTGCAAACGAGCCCTTTTCTTTGTTGCTAGTGGCTGAGCCTGGAAAAGAGGGAGAGAAGCTGTCAACTACTTTATTAAGGCAGATCCCTGTTTGTTTATTTTAGAAACCACTCTGTCTCTCTTAATGCTTGATTTTTTTCTTTCTTTTAAAGTTCTTAGGTTATTGGATTCAGTGAGCTTTCAAATTCTTCTTTAATCCCACCATCTTTTTTTCTAATCTCTTCGAAAAGTTTGTTATAAGTGATAGGTCACCTGAGAAACCAGGAATGAATTTAAACCTACGGCCTGCACCTCTACAGAATAATTCTTTTGTGTAAGGATTCTAAGACCCTTTTCTTTGCTAATAGGTATGCAGGATAAAGCTCTTCTCTTAAGAACCCGACTGAAGGGAAGCAATACAAAGCATCTAGCACAGCAAAACTGCAGCAACAAAAGAGATTTCTTTTTATAGTTTCCAGAAAAAAATGAAGTAGAAACTTCCAGAGGAATATCGGAGCCTGTTATTTTACATATGCTGTGGTTAGAGTTGAGAGCAACTAGTTTCTTTCCCTAAAATGGGTTGCTGTTGTTTGTTGTTGTTTAGTTGTTATGCCAGGCTCCTCTGTCGGTGGGATTTCCCAGGGAAGAATACTGGAGTGGGTTGCCATTTCCCTCTCCAAGGGATTTTCTTGACCCAGAGATCAAGTCTGCATCTCCAGGAAGCCCAGGATGGACTGTACAATATTTCTATTCAGGATCACCCTAAGAAGCAATGAAAAGTGGTCTTGTGACCAGGGAGAATAATAATCCAAGCAAACTTGATATTTACTCTGTTTTTTGATTAATTATTACTCTAAAATGAAACGTGCAGTGACGGTTTCCATCTAACTTTTGTTTTCCTCACCGCCCTGCCTTGAACATTTCCCTGTCCAGGGCTGCTGGTAGCATTCCACGGGCGGCTTCTCTAGGTATCAGTTTTTCCTGTGAGCTGAAATCTAAGTCTTTATTTACAGAGAAGAAAGCAATCAACTTAATGCAACACCCTGTAAATGGAAATTTTACTGGATGTAAGTGAAGTTGGTAAATAGTTTCATGCCCCTTTTATTGTTAGGTACTTAAAAAAATGTTTTGGTTCAGACTCTGGAAATCTTTTCTTTCTTCTACTCAAAGGGAGACTCAACAGGTGGAGAAACAAAAGCCTTGCAGGTGGCTCCACGCAGAGCCAAGCCAAATGGAGACCAGCAGGCAGAAATCAGACAAAAGCAGTGGAGGTGGCAGTGATCTGAGAGCAAGGGGGTATCCTGGAAGGTCAGGTGAAAGGAGGCAGCTGTTTTCTAGTCAGGTATTTGGTTCCCTTCTATCTTATTCTTCTTAAAAAAAAAGAGGAGAGAGACTGCAACATGTATATGTAAGATGAAAAGTTCATGCATATTACAAAAATTTGTTATTTTCCCTCAGAATCAGAACAATGTCACCAGGTAGAATAAACTTTTCCTTTCACTCTTGTAAAATAAAATAATTATTACCATCAAATGGGTATGTACTGCGTGCCTGGTGCAATGCTGGGCATAGTGTGTGCATTGTCTGATTTAACCACCATCATTAATATTAGTCCGATTTTCTTTTTATTTTTTCCAATCTAGTACTTTGATTTTTGTGTACTTTGATATTTGTCCATGCTATGTCCCACGGACAGAGAAGTCTGACAGGCTACAGTTCATGGGGTCACAAAAGAGTTGGACAGGACTTAGCAACTCAACAACAACAACATCAGTGTTATATATAATCCGGAGTCCTGAGAAAATCATTTTCACCAGGTAAAGGAGAAAAAGCGACACTGCACTTATTTGAAGATGACCATATTCTTTATAGCAGAGGATCTCATATCCTGTGTGTACATTGAAAATGGAGTAAAGACACACTGTGCACTGTCTGAACATTGCTTAAACTTCTGGACGTTATTGATCCGATGCATAGGGTACCAAAGCAACAGTCCCAGCAACATACCAACCTTTTTGGCAGCAGGGACGGATCTCCTGGAAGACAATTTTTTCAGGGACCCGGGGTGAAGGAAATGGTTTACGAGATGATTAAAGCGCATTTCATTTATTGTGCACTTTACTTTATTTCTAGTATGATGCTGCCCCTGATCTGGTAGAAGGTACTGAGATGCAGCCCCGAGGGTGGGGATCCCTGTAGTAGAGAATTCCTAGCATACATTTTACATCCTAGATTCAACTCGAGTGATCATGGATCTTGGCCTTCTGATCATCACCGCATGTTTTAGTGGCATTAAGACCTGTGGCCTGACTTTGATTCAGCAGCAGCGTTCCTTGACAATTGTGTAATAGTCATCCAGTTTATCCCACAGGGTTTCATGATCAGGTCTCCGAATGTTAAAGCTTTCAAGAGGTTCATAGAATGCATCAAGTGAGCTGGCCACTTCAAATTGTTGACTCTAATCATAAGCGTTGCAGGCTAAACTAGAGAAATTTTCAAAACTGAGCGTTTGGTCAAGGCTCTTCACCCCAAGACTTTCCAACTCACTTAGGCCAGGAGCCTCGCCTTAGTGCTATCAATTCCACCAGGAAAGCTCCAACCCCGCCTTCCCTGGTGGCTCTAGTTTTAAAGAATCCGCGGACGCTAAAGACGCCGGTTCTCTCACTGGGTCAGGAAGATCCCCTGGAGGAGGCTATGGCAAACTACTCTAGTATTCTTACCTGGAGAATCCCCTGGATAGAGGAGACTGACAGGCTACAGTCCCCAGATCACAAAGAGTCTGCAGGCCGGAGCACGCACACACACACAAGCTCCGCCCCGGCCAGCCCACCTCTGCCAGCCCCGCCCCCTGCAGGCCACGCCCCCAAGCGGCAGTGCCGTGAGACGCCCCTACCGGAAATTATCGCGAGGGCTGGCTGCGGCCTGCTGAGTATCCAGGAAGACAGTGAGCTCTGAGGTAAGAGAACTTGTCCAATGGTTGAAGCTAGTTAGAAGTGTTCAGATCCCATTGACGTATTTTGTGGGTAGAAACACTCCTTTGTAGGAAGTCATTTATTTATTTTTTTAGTGGAGTGCAGTTTATTACACCGGCGGGCCCAAGGCAGAGTCTCCTCTTAGCCAAGAGCCCCGACCAGCATTTGTGAAAATCTTTTATACCCCATGTGTACGTGTCCAAACCCACCAGCCCAGGAAGTCAGTAATTTAAAAGTCAATTTTGTATCCACTTTTTTGGAGAATCAGTTGTTTAAAAGAGCAGGTATTTTAAACCAAGGAATATATGCAAGCTTTTATATATATATATATCCTTTCAATTCAGTAATTGTTGAGTATCTACTACGCCATGCTCTGTTAAACAAGTGCTGGAGAGAATGCTGTTAACAATAGCCAAACAATTGTACAGTTTTGTCACGTAGACCTACAAAATTATTATTTTTTGAACAACACATACAGAGGAACTTCCAACTGTCAGGACTCAATTGCATTTCTTATTACATACTGAATCCACAGTATTTAAGAAAGGACCTGGAACATCTGAGAAAAACGTTGGAATATGTCTAACTCAAGTTATGTATGTCCTCATTTTCACAAGATTTCTTCTTGTGGACTTTAGCATTAGCCCCTCAAAGAAAGAACATGGGAAATCGGTTTGTTTTAAAAAGTAAAAGCATGTATCAGTATAATAATTACCTTGTAGGAATTGCTTTTGTTAATCTTCTTTGTAAAGGATTTTCAAAAGTGGAAGAGTACTTATTTATCAGCAAATTTAGTCTAATGACAGGTACATTTCTGTTTTGCCTCGTAATGATAGGTAAGGTTTTAAGCTTAAATGGAAAAGAAAAAAGTTGCAGTGAATTCTTTAGGGCTTAGTGCTCTTCTCCTTTGTTGGTACCACTGTACAAAAAAAGATGACCTTTTCCCTTTTCTTGCATCAGTGAGAAACACCAAGGCTTCTGGAAGTGAGATTGTTTTTAATATGTAAAAGATTGTTGAATTACTTCAAAGTTAAAGGCCTGGAGCAGAGAGAAGTTCTTAATTGATAATGTTCCCAGTGGGGAGCTTATGCATTTAAGTAGAACTTTTCAGAAGCCACTAGGGGAAGAGGTGATTTGGGAGAGGAAAGAATGCTTTTGAAACTCTGAGTACTTAGGTGAAAAATGATGACATAAATTTGGCTGTATGTCTCATGTCTCTTCTTGGACCTTTTTAAAAAGGGAAGAATGGACAGTAAAGATTTGGAATAATTTCACAACATATTAAGGTTGCACATAAAATACAGAGGAGATGCAGGGAATTAAAACCATAAAGGCTCATTTTTCGCTAGGATAGGTAACTTCTCCAAAATGTATTTGAAAATCATTAAGAACTCAACTGAGACAGTGAATTCAATGATCCAGTGAATCAAAGAGCCTGCAGTGATTACTCTTAACTTAACCAATTCTTTATTTAGTTTAAGTTGAATAAACAGCCTTCCTAGGCAGTTTTGATATTGGACTATTTTTTAACTAGAGGAACCTAGACTAATCAATAACTCTTATTTATATTATTAGGCCTGCTTGAGAAATTTAAATAAGAAAGCAAAGACCTTTGGAATTTGTGGAGCTGTTCCATTAACAGCAGGCATACATGTAATTATTCGGTTAGCAAAGCATATCACATGTCTGCTCCCTTTGGGAACAACCTTTACCAGGTACCTTACTATGTCTGACATAGAGTAGTACGTGGTTGATTGTGATTAGTTTGTTCTTTTAGACACACTTGGTCAAACTTCTGTATCTTTGCATGTCCACATTTCTAATAAAGGAGTGTATTACTGACTTAAAGACTATTTAAATCAAATGGTAGAACATTATGTAATTTTAAGCTGCTTTCAAAAAGCCCCAGCAATACCACAAAAACTCATATATTGACATATATTATTTAGTCCAAAATAAGTGTGTCTTTTGTAATGTTCCATTGCTAGGTGAATGGAAAGTTTTTCGTTCATTGCAGGAACTGAAACAGAATTCTTTTCCTGTATAACATAGAAAAAGAAGAGTAAAATTGAGCATTTGATGCTTCCGGCATTCATAGATTAGTGAGAATATGAATACTGGCAAGGGAGCTCTGTGTTTAATATTAACTCTCATATTTGAAGATGATGCTTACAGGGTGACTGTGATATCAAAAACACAAACATTTCTTGTTTTCAGGGGGTAGTTTTTATTCATGAGAGTACTGGCGAAGTGGCTCTAAGTAGGAGACTTGAAAATAAAACATGGCCAAATAGAAGGAACCTTATTTCTGTCTTTCCTAATAGTCTAAAAGTAGGTGAGCTGACCAGGGCAAGTTGACAGCTTTGTTCCACAAAACATGCAGGCACCCAGGTTCCTCCCATCACAGGTTATACCCTCCCTGAGGGTGACTCATGACCACCACATCGAGGCTCCAACCCTTAACGGGCCAAAGAGGAAGTACAGATTCCTCTTAAGATGATGACCATGTCAAACTTTACCAGAGCCCTGGGATTCTGGAAGCCAGTGATGGTTAAAGAAATCCCTCCTTCTCTTTCTGTTCTGAGAAACTTCTGTTCTGTTCTTACTGCAAAGAACCCCCCTTACCCATGGTTTAGGTAAGAACTCAAGGAGGCCCCTCTTGTTTGTGTATTACAAGACCAGACACTGACTCTCCACATTCCCATTCTTTGCTTCCTAACTGATTAACTGAACTGTTTTGTCTCCACTGGAGATCACTGGGAACAAAATATTTATTAACCAAGCTTTGGTTAAGATTTTCTCCTTCCCTTGTGCCCCTTGAAATTTGATCTGCCTTCCGCCTGAACTTGGGTACAATCCCTCCTTAAATGTCTCACAAAAAACATATTGGACTCAGAGTGAAACATTCTTTGATCTACTGTCTTACTTTGCCACCCTTTCGTCCACTGTCCTATGCCTGCTTCTTTTTAGCCTAGATTTCCTTCTCTTGGTGGAAGAAACCTGTTTTGCCTACCATGTGCAGTTCATGCAGTCAGAATGCTCTCCCTGTTCTAATAGTTCTCTTTCCTCCCATTGCAGTCATCCCTCCCCAGCACTTTCGCAGTAATCCTTTTGACTAAAGTCCAGATTTGTTTTTAATTCAACAGATGTCAACTGAAAATTCAGCCGAAAATTCCATTGTTTTGAAGCTAGCTGTCAAGGAGGCTGGGAAAGTATCAAGCCGATCAGCCAAACCTAGCTAAAACTAGGGGGAGTTTGGGTTTGAGTGTCAGTCGTGGCTGACTCTTAGTGACCCCATGGACTGTAGCCCACCAGGCTTCTCTGTCCATGGGATTGTACAGGCATGAATATTGGAGTGTGTAGCTATTCCCTTTTCCAAGGGATCTACCCAACCCAGGGATTGAACCTGGGTCTCCTGCATTGCATTCTTTACTGTCTGGGTCAACAAGGAAGTCCCTAAAACTATGGGGTTCTGTCCCTAAAGGAAAGAAGTGGGTGATGGATATTAGAGGACCATCGACAGCCTCTGGCACACTCTTCATAAAGCCAGCCATCATGTGTAGTTCTGCAGCCTCTTCTCGTCTCTCTGTCTGGTCTTTTTGCTCAGAATAGATCACCCAAGGCTTCCTTCATGGCTCAGCAGTAAAAAATCTATTTGACAGTGCAGGAGATATGGGTTCAGTCCCTGATCCAGGAAGATCCCACATGCAGCAAAGCAACTAAACCCTTGAGCCTGAGCCATAACTATTGAGCCTGTCCTCTATAGCCCCGGAACCACAACTGCTAAGCCCATGTGCCACAACTATTGAAGCCTGTGTGCCCTAGAGCCCATGCTCCACAAGAGAAGCTGCAGCAGTGAAAAACCCATGCACTGCAACTACATAGTAGCCCCCCATTCACCGCAGAGAAAAGTCTGAACAGCAATGAAGACCCAGCACAGCCACAATAAATAAGTAAATAAAAAATTTAAAAATATATCACCCAGAATCTAGAATATATATATTTAAATCTATATTTTAAAAATATTTTAAAAATAAATATATTTAAATATTTTTTAAATTCCAGGGAGTCACCTTGGTCTCCCTGTCAGGGTTTCCCTGAACTACTCTGCTGTATTTCTGAAAATGTGTCAGTATGGTTTTCCTTCCATGAAAATGCTTGCTTCTTCTCAAATTCACTTTAGGACTTCAGCTTTGAGCTTAGGGCTCAGTGTTTAAAACTTCATCAAAGTCTTCCCTGGTGGCTCAGTGATAAAGAGTCCACCTGCTGGTGTAGGAGACACAGGTTCGATCCCTGATCCAGGAAGATCCCATATGCCATGGAGCAACTGAGCCTGTGCTCTAGAGCCAGGGAACTGTACTGAAGGTGGTGTGCCCTACAGTTGTGTTCCACCACAAGCGAAGCCACCACAGGAAGCCTGAGCACTGCAGTGGAGAGTAGCCCCAGTCGCCGTAAGTAGACGAAAGCCTTCACAGCACCGAAGACCCAGCACAGCCAAAAATAAATAAGTAAACTTATTAAGAAAAGCTTAAACTTTTTGCGGAAAGAGTTGGGCTTTAACCGGGCCATTGTATATGGCTGTGTAGGTTGAACAACCCTATCAGGCGGCGAGAGGGATAGGTGTAATATCAAATCCTGGCACTGCAGGATTGTTAAGTAAAGTGAAAGTGTTAGTTCCTTAGTTAAGTTAGTCCCTTAACTCCCTGGGATTTAAACAATATTTAAATATATTAAACGAAAAATTCTCCAGGCAAGAATACTGGAGTGGGTAGCCATTGCCTTCTCCGGGGATCTTTCCAACCCAGGGATTCTTTACTGTTTGAGGCACCAGGAAAACCCTTATAGGAATGTTAAGCCTGGTATATAACCCTCTGAAGATTTGATTCCTTATCAAAAAATGGGAGACCTGCTTTGTAGCATCACTGCAAGACTTAGAGATAAGATTCATGAAGTGTCTTGTTCAGTGCCTGGCCCTTGGCATGTGCTCGATGACTGGTGGATGCCATTTTAATTATTAGATAAAACTTCTTTGGAATTCTGGAATTCTCCCATTCTGTCTTCTCTTCAAATGCTTCATCATTCTGTGTTGCTCCCCTTAGTCTGGTTCCATACCCACATCTCATCTTTCCAGACAACACACTGTGCTTTCTTCAGTGTTTTTATTTTCTCTTCTCTGATATCAAAATTGCCTAATCTGGGTTGAATTACTTTAAGGCTCAGTTTTCTGGTTTTAGATATAAATTTTTTTAAAAAAAAGATAATTCTGGGACTATAACAGATAGGATGAATTATCTCTTTGGTTGTTCCAAACTGCAACCTGCTGAGCTATTGGACAGTGAAATGACCCTGTGATATTTTCTTAAGTATCCTCCTATTTAGGGCTTCCCAAATGGTACCATGGTAAAGAATCCACCTGCCAATGCAGGAGATGCAAGAGATGAGGGTTTGAACCCTGGGTTAGAAAGATCCCCAGAGAAGGAAATGGCAACCCACTCTAGTATTCTTGCCTGGAAAATTCCAAGGACAGAGGAGCCTGGTGGGCTACACTCCATTGTGCAGCAAAAAGTTGGATGTGACTGAGCACACACAGAGCACAGCCTTCTGTTCACTGTTTTCTGGACATAGTAGGAGGAGTAGAATTGCCTGGCTCCCACTTGTTGAGAAAAATCCCATTCAGTTCAGTTCAGTTCAGTCGCTCAGTCATGTCCGACTCTTTGTGACCCCATGGACTGCAGCACACCAGGCCTTCCTGTCCATTGCCAACTCCTGGAGTTTACTCAAACTCATGTCCATTGAGTTGGTGATACCATCCAACCATCTCATCCTCTGTTGTCCCCTTCTCCTCCTGCCTTCAATCTTTCCCAGCATCAGGGTCTTTTCAAATGAGTCAGTTCTTTGCATCAGGTGGCTAAAGTATTGGAGTTTCAGCTTTAGCATCAGTCCTTCCAATGAATATTCAGGACTGATTTCCTTTAGGATGGACTGGGTGGATCTCCTTGCAGTCCAAGGGACTCAAGAGTCTTCTCTAACACCACAGTTCAAAAGCATCACCACAGTTAAAAGTCCCATTAGGATATTTAAATAGCCAGAACGTGTTACATAACTTGTCGGCCTACATTTTGATGGAATATACATCAAATGCTGATTGAGATTGGTTTCAGAATTGAATCCCTGACAGGCAGAAGGATGAAGTCACTCACCTCTTTTATGGTGTCGAGATAGTGTTTGTGGGTGAAAGTACATGGGTTCTTATTTCAGGTGTATATGGTTTTAAACTCAGATCTGCAGGTCACTTAGGGTGCTTCCTTAGGTGTTCTTTTGATATAAATCATTAAACGCTTTATAGTCCTGGCAGTGGATTGCTTGTTTTGCTAAGAATAACTTTAATCTTTGAGTTCTCACCAAATTCAGGCTTAATTATTCTGCAACCAAATATTCCATACCATCTGTTGGTGTTGTTTACAAGGGAATAAAAGTAGGCATGTATAAATCTGAAGCAAATTAAATCATGTAGAGAATCCTTAAGGCCTCCAGGTAAAGCAAAAAACAAATTTCATGTAGGGGAGGCTCAGTAATTTTTCTTGCATTAGATGATATGAAAACAAGGCTTCACAGATTACCAGCATCTGAGCTTGGTGCTGTAAAGTTTTCATGATGATGAAGCATTTTTACTCTTCCTCAGTCTTACTGCAGGATTTGGGGAGTACTGATATAAATGGGAAAATGTGTTGAGTAGTCTTTTGACAAGATTGCTAGAGAATAACTGAATAATTATAAGAAAATATATAATGTGAACATCTAAAATTATTATTCTGCAGCCCCTTCTTTTGGGAGCCTAAAGGCTGGCTGGTGATAGTTATAGGACTAAAACAAACAAGAAGAAATTAAAGTCAACCACAACACTTCCCTCCTCCACTCAATATCATGGTGAGATTTGATTTTACTGGCACCTTGGAACCTTAGGCACCTAAGCCTAAATCACCATCATCTCCTTCCTGGACTATTCCAGCAGCTTCCTAACTTGTCCCTATCCACTTCTTTTGCGTTTTTCCAAATGATCACATGATAACCAGAGTAATTTCCTAAAAACAGAAATCAGATCATGCCACTCTCCTCCTTAAAACTTGTCAGTGAAAAAAGAAAAAAGAAAAAAACAACTTGTCAGTGGTTGTTCAGTCGCCAAGTTGTGTCCAACTCTTTGCAACCCTATGAACTGTAGCCCTCCAGGCTTCTCTTTCTGTAGGATTTCCCAGGCAAGAATACTGGAGTGGGTTGCCATTTCCTTCTCCAGGGGATCATCCCGACCCAGAGATTGAGCCTGTGTCTCCTGCATTGGCAGGTGGATTTCTTACAGCTTAGCCACCCAGAAAACCCTGTGGTTAAAAATCTGTCTTGCAATGCAGGGGAAGCAGTTTCGATCCCTGGTCAGGGAACTAAGATCCCACATGCCACAGAGCAACTAAGCCTGCTTGCCACAACTACCGAGCCCATGGGCAGCAGCTAGAGAGTCCATGTGCTGCAACGAACGATCCTGAGTGACCCAATGAAGATTTCACGTGCTACAACTAAGATCCAGTGCAGCCAAATAAATAATAAAAACAAAATTAAACTTTCTGTATTAAGTTAAAAAAACCCAACCCTTCTCAATGTTTCCCATTGAACTTAGAGTAAAAGCCAAGTTTCTTCTCATGTCCTACAAGATTCTGCATTTTCTGGCTTCTGAAAATCTTTCAGTCTGATCAGCACTTCTTAATAAACATGCTCGAGACCCACAGTCTACTTAATAGTGCTTTCCCACTCAGCCTCTGTCTTCTGCCTTTTCCTGCTCTTCACTGGGTATTTTCCTCATCTTTCATGTCACAGTTTAACGATAACCTTACCCAGGACGCCCTTCCCGATTACCCCCTCTCTCTTTCTCTGGTGTACTCTATTACAGCACCTGTTTTCCTCTCAGGCCTTTGTTGTTTGCATTGAATAAATAGATACTGATTTGTTTATTGTGCGTCTGTCCAGCTAAGGTGTAAGCTGCATAGGGTACAAAGACCATGTCTCTTTTATTCACCACTCATTATTCAACGTTTAGAGGGTGCCAGGAACATAGTAAGTGCTCAGAAAATAGTTGACGAGTGAATGAAATGAACAGTGTTACAAAAACAAACATCTCTTAGACCCTTCTTTTGTGTTAGATAGTTGTCCTGCCATGATCCTAACAAGAAAATCAAGATAGGTACTAACATCTCTGGTTTATGGATGAAGAACCATAGAGAGTCTACATAACTTGTCCAAAGTTTGACAGCTAATAGATCATGAAGCTAGGACTCTGACTTAATTCAAACTTAAAGATCATACTGTGAACCACTGTGCTATATTGATGTCTATTCATTTATCCTTCAAATGTTCAGTAAGGATATAAAGTGAACAGAACTATTAGGAAACAGGGAACAATAGTAGTAGTGGTGCTTTGTTTTGAATTTATAAACGACTGGCATTTGAAGCATATTTATGGATGAAATTACCAGATGATATTTGTAAGGCAGACTGGAATCCAGCACAATATTGAAGTTTCTTGTCCAGAGGGATTACAGGGCAGAGATAATTGAGAGTGAGCAGTGATTGATGGGAGTTGGCTCTGCCGTGAGGAATGTGATGGGCGAGACTGGAAGAAGCCTCTCATTGAGCTTGTTCTGCTACTAGAGAGGAGACCATGGAGATCGTAACAAATGACAAGGCTGTGTCTAGGGTGATAGGAGCAGAGCTGAAATCAGGTTTTCAGTCTACTTTTGAGGAAACAAATGGTAGTGTTTACTTTATAAATGTTTGTTGCCTCCATGGAAAAAATGCCCCTCCAAGCTATTTGAAAATGTTCCATAGTTTTGTGTTGTTATGGCAATGCGATAGAGCTGCTGTAGAATGAGATTTGTAAAGGAAAAAAAGAATGTTAAACCTCAATGCTTAGCCTGTCTTATCAGTCAACTTTATTTCTCTTTGAAAACATGGAGGGGTTCTTGGGGAGTTAGTGTGCAGCCATTGAGAGATTGTTCTAGCTTTTGAATATCCAGCAGGTTGAATATTCTAATACACAATTACATTAAAGCATGAAGGTCCCTTCTAGGTTTATCGATATTAAAGTAGCAACTTTAGAGGTTGTCTTTAAAAAGGAATCATGAACTAATTAAACAGGAGGAAGTTTTACTTGAGCAAAAGGTCAAGATGCTTAAAATTATACTTTCTCATATATCTTGAAAAATCTCAGAAAAAAATTATTATTGTTTTGTCAGTCATTTGGTTATTTGCTTTTAAATTCCACTTATTACATTTAGGCTGAGAAGTTCTTTGTACAAAAGTGCATTTCAATTAAATATTTTAATACCTCCAGTTAGGTGTTTATTTGTAGACAGAAATACGACATTTCAGACACTGATTGGACTGATTAATGGTGCTCATCAGGGAGAACCAAGGGATCATAATTAAACACCAAACCTACATGGTCTGTTGGTTTTATGTTATATAAATTATGTATGAGTTTGGCATTTATATTTCATGGAAAAATTACAGTGCTGTTTCCTCAATGCATTTTCTACCTAAAGAATATTATATGTGTGTGAATGTGAATATGAATTTTCAGAACCTGATGTATTACCTTTTTTTTTAATAAGCAAAAATTTCAAACAAAGATTCATGAGTTTCTGCTTGAGGATGCAGGAGGCTCTATTTCTGGTTGTTCTATACTATTGCCTCTTACAAAATAGTCAATTGTTTAAGGTAGAAAGCAATCTAGATACTATTACCTTTTGAGTCATTTGTTCCTACACTTGTATATTTCACAGAACACAAGAAGATACCCCAAAGTCAGATGAAGGTACTTTTGGGGGTGCAATAGAGTTGCTCCCTTTTGATTTTTCTAGGTAAAGACATTGAAAATAAAACCGACTATCATCACTATTATTTCACAAAAAACTAATAAAGACACAATTATAAAATTCAAAATTGAATGAATTTATTAACAGTTCTCTACATTGTCCTGTTTTTCTTGCTTTTGCACCTCCAGGCACTAAAACTTATTATTCATGGCATGGCACGAACCTGCAGACCACATTTTGGAAATTATTTGCTTCATAGGTCATTAATTTCTATTTCCTAGGTAGTATTTGCACATTGTTGGCAATTGGTAACACCATGGCTATAGTAACGAACGTACGCCTAACCTCTCAGGATAGGCGTTCTATGCAAGCTATTATGAAAAAGGCATATATCTTAGTCTCTTATTATATGTCCCCCCTACTTGCTGATTAGACCACAGCAGCCTTCTTTCAGCTCTAAGAATGTACAAGTCTTCTCCTCCTTCAGTCTCTTACTGCTTCCCTCTATCCATAACAATCTGTCGCGCATTCTTCACCTGCCTAATACCCCCTTATTATCTTTTTTGGACTCACTTTAAATGTTTATCATTTCAATAAGGTTTCCATGATAGACCTGCGTATTAAACTTGTGGGTTTCCCTGGTGGCTCAGATGGTAAAGAATCTGCCTGCAATTCGGGAGACCCAGATTCTCTCTCTAGGTGGAGAAGATCCCCTGGAGAAGGGAATGGCAACCCACTCCAGTATTCTTGCCTGGAGAATCTCATGGACTGAGGAGCCTGGCTGGTTACAGTCCATGGGGTTGCAAAGAGTCAAACATGACTGAGCAACTAACGCTTTCACTTTCACTAAACCTGTGGCTTTCCTCTGCTGAACTTAATGCAGATAATAGACTATAAGATCTCAGAAAGTACAGAGTAGGGATATGCTTATCTTTGTATCCTTGCCACCCATCATATGCTTGTCACATAGCTGATGCTCCAAAAACAGTTGAATGATTACTAATTATACAAAATGATAGCAACAGTATTACCATTTGTTGAGTGCAGACTTTGTTTCAGGTACTTTATGTGTAATAGTTGTCTCTAGTCTTCACAATAAACTTGGGAGGTAGTTCTTTCAATGCTTGCTGTGTGAAAGAAGAAACTTAAGTTCACAGATTGGTTTTTTGGTCTATGATTAGCTAGCTAGTAAATGTTAGAGTCAGAGTTTTAACACAAATGTGGCCTGTTTCAGAGCTTATGATCTTGGCTCTGTAATGCTAAAGTTTTTTTTTTATTAAAGAACATGGAAATTACTAATACACAAAATAATTTCTTACTTTTAATTTTTCAATTACCTCCCATTCAAAATCATTTATTTCAATTATCACCCCAAACCCTTAGTGTCTGAAAACAATAAGAGTCATTTTGTTTACTTATAACTCTGAAATTTGAATAGGACCTGATGGGACAGTTCCTTTCTGCTTCACATGACATCAGTTCTGGCAACTTCATTATGGCTGAAAGATCCAATTCCAAGAATTCTCATCTGTATGCTGGCAAATTGATACTTGCTAGGAACTCACTTGGAGCTGTCAGCCAAGGTCTTGATGGCCCTCCACATGGCCTCTCCACAAGGCTAGGTTGGGCTTCTCACCACCTGGTCACTGATTTATGTGAGAGAGTCTCCTGAGGGCAGACACTCCAAGTGGACAGACTCCATGCGCAAACATCTGTTTTCATCAAGCCCATTAGTGTGCGTGCGTGCTCAGTCATATCCAGCTCTTTGCGACTCCGTGGACTGTAGCCTGCAGGCGCCTCTGCCCATGGGATTTCCCAGGCAAGAATACTGGAGTGGGTTGCCATTTTCTACTCCAGGGATCTTCCCAACCCAGGGATTAAACCCACGCTCTTGCGTCTTCTGCATTGGCAGGTGGATTTTTTAACATTAAGCCACCTGGAAGCCGCCTGTTAGTGTACTGTTGGCCAAACCAAAGTTAGTGTACTGTTGGCCAAAGCCAGTCAAATAGTGAATCCCAAAGTCAGGGTTGAAGCGGTCTACGCCGGGTCTACCCAAGGAGGCATGGTTCACTGGAGGCCACCAAAAAAATCATCTGCTGACTTGCTGTTCACTGCAGAGTTGTAGGAGTAAGATTCTTGGTCGCATTTGCTTTTAGCCTTTTTTTCTTAAAACTGAAGTGATGGCTGACTCATAGGTACTTATTTTTCTGATCACTACTCTTCTGAGAAAAAGTACAGTCATCTCTGTGTTGGTCAGGATAATCTGGGTTTCTAGCAGGAATAACAGACAACCCCCACATTTAATGAACTCAGTTCAAGAAAGCTTCCTTTTTTTTTGCCTTTTAAAAAATTTATTTTTAATTGGAGGATAATTGCTTTACGATGTTGTTTACAACAAAGTGAATCAGCCATGAATATACATATGTTGCCTTGCTCTTGAACCATCCTTTCACCCCACCCCTCTAGGCTGTAAAGAGCTTTCTCCCAAGGACAAAAGCTTATTTCTTGTTCTTGCTGCATTCCCAATGCCAGTCAGAAGGGAGGCTCTGCTTGTCACAGTTCTTCAGTGACACTGACTGACGGAGGATTGGTCTTGACATGTACCTAGATATGACCTGAGCAGAGGGGAGAGAATGCCCTGAATCCCACACTGGCCTTTAAAACTTCATCTGGAAATGGTACACAGCACTTTCATTCACATTTTATTGGCCAAAGCACAGCATATGGCCACAGATAACTTCAAAGAGGCTGAAGAAATACAATTCTACATGAGCTCAGAAGGGAGATGGCTGGAAGTATTTGGTGACCAGCACTGTTATGAGTTGAATTATGTGGCACCCCCAGATTCACGTGTCGAAGTCTTAGCCCCTAGTATCTCAGAAAATGACCTTATTTGGAAGCAGGGTCATTACCAAGATAATTAGTTTGGATGAGGTCATAGGTGAACCCCCTACTCTCACTTGACTGGTTTTCTTATGAAAATGGGGAATGTGGACATAGGGCATGCACAGAGGGAGAACACTGTATGAAGATAAAGTCAGAGAGTGGCATGATGCAGCAGAAGCCAAAAGGAACACTGAAGTTTGCTGGTAAACCATAGAAGCTGAGACAGAGGCATGGAACAGATGGTCGCTTACAGCCTGCGAGGAACCAACCCTGTGGACACTTTGAACTCAAACTGGTAGCCTACTTCGTCTGTGAGACGAAGCTTCTGTGTTGTTCTAAGCCCCCCCATTTTCTGATACTTATGGCAGCTTTAGCAAACTAATTCAAGCACTAAGGACCATCACCATCTCTAACCCTCTCCTATTTTCCCTTTAAAATACTAACTTTCTCTTCTTAGTTTCCCTTTCTGTTCTTCTTCACATATTGTGCACTTGGGTGTTAGTAGTAAAGAATAACCCATTTTTCCAATTTAAGACTTTGAAGTTATGTGCAACTCTTTTTTTTTTGTTTTTTTGCATCTAATTGGAGTCAGTTTCTGATCCACAGTACTTCTTGCATGTTCTTATCTTTCTTTTAGCCTAAACCTTGTTGCCTCTTGCATGTCAAGGTGATAGGTTTCTACCTCACTTCTTTGTCTCAAGTTATGCACTACTTCTATCCACTTCATGTATAGTTTTCAGAATTGCCTACTTGCAACACTAAATCTCTGTATTATTTCTCTAGTTGGTCTAATGTGTCCTGTTATTTCCTAGTCGAGTTTTTACATCTCTGGACTTATTATGTCTCATTCTCTCTTCCTCCATAGCTTCTTTCTCAATTTTCATTATGAATAGGTATCACCTGTCTAACCCAGCAGAATATACCTGATGGTTGCCCATTACTATATTCATCTTGGTAATTTTACCTCAGTGCTTTTGTCTGACATTTTTCCGTATGGAATGTTCTCCCCAATAACTCATGTCTTTCTTTAATGGTTTTCTCAGAAATCACCTCCCCAGGGAAACTTAATGGGTAATACCATCGATACTACTCTTAACCTTCTCAGCAGTTATTTGGGGTACATTATTATTATTACTTTGATCTGGGCATTGTGCTAAATGGTCTGTATGAATTATTTAATATAATTTTCTTGCCAGTACAGTAGATAGTATCATTCATATCTTCTAGACAAAGTTTCAGTGAGGTTGAAACCCACTGAATCTTTTATAATAGTGAAAGTGGTCATGATGAAAAAAGTCACTTCAGGTCTAATTTATATAAAATAAAATGCACAGATTTTAACAGTACAATTTGATGAGCTTCAACATGTGTATGCATATATTCTCTATAATCATCACTCCAGAGAAGATATAAAATATTTTCATAACCCAAATACTTTTTTCATGCTGCTTAGCAGCCAGTTCTCCATCTTCAGGCTCAGGTCTGATTTCTATCACTGTTGGTTAGTTTTGCTTTTTCTAGAACAGCATGTAAATGGAAGCATACTGTATATTCACTTTGGTTTTTGGCTTTTTTTGCTCAGCATAATGATTTTTTTTTTTCCATAATGATTTTAAGATTCATTCATGTTGTATGTGCATTAGTAGTTCTTTTCTTTTAATGCTGAGTAACATTCCATTATGGGCTTCACTGGTGGCTCAGTGGTAAAGAATCCACCTGCCAACGCAGGAGGCATGGGTTTGATCCTTGGGTCGGGAAGATACCCTGGAGAAAGAAATGGTAACTCACTCCAGTATTCTTACCTGGGAAATCCCATGGACAGAGGAGCCTGGTGGGCTATAGTCCATGGACTCACTACAACTAAACAACAACATTCCATTACACCACATGCCACAGTTTCTTTACCCATTCATCAGTTGATAGGCTTTGGTTTCCATTTTTGACTATTTTGAACATAGTTGCTATGAAAATTTTTGTTGAAGTTTTTGTGTTCACATATATTTTTCTTTTGGGGAGATAGAGTAGAAATGCTGGGTCATATGATCAATATACATTTAACTTGAGAAACTACCAAACTCCTTTCAAAGTGGTTACAGCATTTCACATTCCCACCAACATTATATCAGAGTTGTAGTTGTTTTACATCCTTGTCAACACTTGGTATTGCCAGTCTTTTGAATGTTCACCATCATGTAATGAGTATGTGTGATATCTCATTATAGCTTTGTTTCTCATTTCCCTGCTGTCTAATGATGTAGGGAATATCTTTATGTGCTTCTTGACCGTTTATCTTGTTTTGAGAAATTCCTGTTTAAATATTTGGCCTGTTAAAAACTAAGTTATTTGACTTCAAATAGTTGGAAGAGTTCTTTATATATTGTGGGTACAAGTGGTTTGTAAGACATATCAATTATGAATATTTTCTCCCAGCCTGTGACTTACCTTTTCATTTTCTCAATATTTTTGAAAGAGTAAAAGCTGTAGTTTTGTTCCAGTCTAATTTAATTATTGTCCTCTTATAGGTGGTATTTTCAGTGTCCTGCCTAAGAAAAATTTGCCTTCCCCAGTGTCATGAAGAGGACTGCTAAGTTGTGTCTTTCAAGAAATTTGTTGATTTCATCTAAATTTATTGGCATAAGTTTGCTGAAAATACATCCTTAATATTTTTAAGAACTGTGAAAAGCTAAGATTTTACTCTATTTGTAAGTTGTTGAGTTGCCAGCTACAGTTTCATGGATGCTGGTAGAAGACACAAGAGTCTTGGGTCAGAGGTGAAGGATAGTTTATTACTCATAGCAATAACAGTAATTAGAGTGTTACTGTTTCTTTATCAGTTCCCAAAATCTAGTTCCCATAGGGTGGCTTAAAGAAGGCCAGATGACACTTGCACATGCAGTGGGTTGTATTATAGGAATTGCACACCAAGTTTAAGAAATCCAAAAACTTTTTCTTGAGTGGTAATCATACCTGCCCTTTGTTATAGAGGGAATCACTCTATCTTCCAAGGCTGTAAGCAAGTCCTAACCCTTATGCTAACCCTTCATTAGAAAGTTCATTAATTAACCTAAAGATACCAATTTAATATATTTAACAAGTATTTATTTGGCTCTTATTATTTGACAGTCATTGATCTTAGCACTTTGGAAACATCAACTCATTTAATTCTCTTAATGACCCTACAAGGTAGGCATAATTAGCACTCCTATTTTATAGACAGAGGATAAGAGGTACAGAAAACTTAAATAACTAGCTCGAGGTTATGTGGCTCGTAAATGGCAGAGCCAGATTTGAAACCAGGCAACCTGCCTCCAGAGCCTGCATCCTCTAAGATTATACTGTGCTGCTTGTTGGAAATAATTTTTTCCTGGTGAAATAAGTGGTATTTTAAGATATCATTTCTTGACCAGAAGTAATATTCAGATACCTCTGTAAATGTTGCATAATGATATTATATCATAATATTATGCATTAATAAGAATTAGGGAGCCCATCAGCCTCAAACTCTTTGAAAAAGGGCTCAGTACATTTAGTTCAGCACTCCACCACTTAATAGAAAATTCTCTTGTCTGCTCTAAATAGAGGATTCGTTGATTCTGTTGCTAAAATATTTTTGTGTCTGCCATGCTTGTGAGATACATGTTTGAGTGTCTAAAGGACTTCCCCCAGGCTCTGAGATTGTGTGGCATTTTTAGTGCCTGCCTGCTAATACATATTGTACATGTCACAGTATTTGGCCTAGGGTTTGCTTTCCTAGTGGCTCAGACGGTTATGTATCTGCCTGCAATGCAGGAGACCTGGGTGTGATCCCTGGATCAGGAAGATCCCCTGGAAAAGGAAATGGCAACCCGCTCCAGTATTCTTGCCTGGACAATCCCATGGACAGAGGAGCCTGATGGGCTACAATCCATGGGTTCACAAAGAGTCAGACAAGACTGAGAGACTAACACTTGTTTTCATTGTAATATCCTACTTGTTCATAAGATTGTAGGTGGAGTTCTCTATTGGAAAAAGACCTTGACATTGGGAAAGATTGAGGGCAGGAGAAGGGGGTGACAGAGGATGAGGTGGTTGGATGGCATCACTGATTCAATGGACATGAGTTTGAGCAAACTCCAGGAGATAGTGAAGGACAGGGAAGCCTGGCATGATGTAGTCCATGGGGGCTGTGAAGAGTTGGACGTGGCTTAGTGACTGAACAATAAGAACAGAATTCTTATCTGCTATTAATTTCTAGAGATTGCAGACATCTACCAAGAAGAACCAGATAATTTGGAAGGTCTTTTTGGCTTAGATCTGTTAGCAGTGCCAGGTTTGTCTGAATTCAAAATGCTTTTGTACAGATTATAGCTAGCTTATAGCCCTTCATTCTGTATTTCCTTTAGAAAAAGACAACTCATCTATTTTGTTTTTGAAAGGGTAGTACAAACACATGGCAAAAAAAGTCAAGGTGTATAAATAACTGAGAGTGAAGTGAAGCTGTCCCCACCGTGGCTATCTTTCACTCCTCTTCTCTAGAGGAAACCACTGTGTTTGTGTATTGTCCAGAAGTATTCTATGTGCACGTTAGGAGATATTCTTGATTGCTTCTTAATAGTTCTTTGTGTCATTTCATAACCCCAAATATCTTTCGTGTTCATTAATGGAAGACTATTTGTTAAAAAAGTTTTTTCCACACTGCTCAATGTAGTTTCTTAAAAGAAAAAAAAAAAAACAACTCTCAATAAATACATATTTTTGTTTTCTATTTCGGTAACATGAATAATCAAGAGAAAGGAGAGTTGGATTAAGTTAAGGGGTATATTCTGGTGTCCAAATAGCTTGAACACTTCAGACTCATAAGTGAAATAATACACACATACACATGCACCTAGTAGAATGGTTAACTTTTTTTTTGGCCTATCAGTTAAGGTAAAGAAAATCCTCTTTCTGTCTCATATTCCTCATACCAGGGAGGGTCCATGGATACTGTGGGATACTGCTTTCTTTCCTTCTATAAACACAGAATGGTTAACTTTGAATAAGAAGAATATCAATTTACACATTATGACTGTAGACCTCATATCCCCAAACTTCAGTGGTTTTGGTTCCAAATGAGGCTGTATTTGCTTGTATATTTATTTTGCTAGCCAGTTAACTCCCACCTGCACAGCCTCTGAGACTCCCCAGTCGTTCTCAGATTCCCATGTGCGCCTAGCATCCCTCTGGTGCTCTTCCATCTAACTCTTCCTGTTGAGAGCTGCTGGCTGCAGGCTGCTTTCCAGCAGTCACTGGGAAGGCTGCTTCTTTACCCACCATACTTTCTCCCAGAGCTCCCAGAACTGCAGCCTCTCTAAACTGCCAAATGTGACTGAATTCCTCTCCAGTTTCAGGGCCACATCAGAGCCGTGCTGTGTTATTTACAGGAATGATAAAATGTCCTTTCCCCAGCTCTTCTGGGACGTTGTTAACCTGGCACCAAGCTCATGACATGCCTTCTGCAAACAGCCACTTCAGCTTTTCTCTTCAGCCCTGTTCTCTAGGATAGTTCAGACTGAGTCTTGGGGGGCAGGCTGTCAAAAGGACTAGATTGTTATCCCTTGTCTTTGTTCCTCTCTGGACCCAGGAATCCACATATAAAACCATTTTTCTCTATCCCCATATTCCATCTGGCTCCCACAAATGGATGCTGAAGCTGGGAGGCGTAGCGATGGGCGTTGCCAACCAGGCACATCCGATCTCAGCTATGTTAACATTTATTCTAGTTATTCAGTGGAAATGGAACATGGTTTACCAGAATGTCTGTTGGCTTCACATCCTATTTAATGACATTTAGAACTCTCTATTTTGGGGTATCTCTCTAACATCAGTGTTTTTCATATTTTTTTCAAGTGAAGGATCTTTGCACACTGGATTGTAAATAATGTGTTTGTGTAGTTCACATTTTAACTGTTGTGCTGAAATCAGTGGAGACATACTCTGAATACTGATTTGATAGAAATGCTTCACTGATTTTACTAGCACTGGGCCAAATTCATTAACAGCCTGGATTCATTAGGAAGGCACCATTAATTCAAGGAAAATTAAAAAAAAAGATTACATTCTTTTATTATATTTTGTAAAGTATTACACATTAATCAGAATTTAGTATGTTTGGTTTTAAGACTACTTCCATTTCATCTATGAATCTTTACAGAGAACACATTTATTAGTTTGCTTACCAAATATTTATTTGTGCTGGTCTCTATGTTGAGTTTTGTGGAGCTATGTGAACTGCAGGATGGGGTTTTAAAATCCTCACCCTTTCATAGGTTAAGTTATTAACGTCTGCTCCTGGGGGTTCTGGCTTATGCTAAATTAGAATAATATGACTTGGTAAAAATGGGAAAAAAGACAGAAATTCTTTAGAATCAGAGCTATGCAGTGAGATGAAGATGCTTCCTCTGGTTCTTAGAGAGAGGTGGTTCCCCTTTGTTCCTTCCCTCTGCACATAAGACCAGGCTCAGGGGATGGAGTGAAATTAGAGAGGAGGTGGGTAAGTAATCATTGAAGGAAGAAAGGAGGGGAGGAGGCACATAAGAGAGACTTCCTGACATTCTTCTGAGCTAGACTCAGTAGGGACTGGCTCTGACTCCAGGGAAATGTAGAAGTCTCATTTCTCCATCTCTAGAAGTTGGGTTTATTCCTCCTCTTTCCTTAGTACAGGGCTTCCCTTGTGGCTCAGCTGGTAAAGAATCTGCCTGCAGTGTGGGAGAGCTGGGTTCGATCCCTGAGTTGGGAAGATCCCCTGGAGAAGGGAAAGGCTACCCACTCCAGTATTCTGGCCTGGAGAATGCCATGGACTGTATAGTCCACGGGGTCACAAAGAGTCGGACACGACTGAGCGACTTGTACCACACTGCACTGTACTTCCTTAGTACAGTTTATTTTGGGGCAATGTGCTTATCAGCTGATGCAGTGCTAAGGGGATTTTAGGGGTCTTTAGTGCCATCAACATCTCCATCAGAATCCCAAAGCCACCTAAGCAGCCTAGGTGAAAACAGTTTGCTAACCAAGCAAATGCCTCTTCCAGCCAAGTCTCCCATGTCCTTCCTGCCTCCACAGCCAGATTTCTAAAGCCCTTCTTGATAGGAATTCTGGAGCCTACTGATTCTTGTCCTTCCAGCATTTAATGGCATAGCTAAAGGATTCTTCTGTGTGAATAAAACACAGCCCCTTCCTTTCGGGAACAAATAATTTAGATGAAAGTAATGATGTTATACCAAAAGCTGAAGTAAAATCAGAGAATAACCCGTGTTAACTTCTGTTATGTCCTTCCCAGGTGGCACAGTGGTAAAGAGTCTGCCTGCCAATGCAGGAGACACAAGAGACACGGGTTTGACCCCTGGGTCAGGAAGATCCCTTGGAGAAGGAAATGGCATCCCACTCCAGTATTCTTACCTGGAAAATTCCATGGACAGAGGAGCCTAGCAGGCAGCAGTCCATGGGGTTGCAAAGAGTTGGACATGACTAAGCATAGTGCATGTGCCTAAATTTTGTTACATGCTAGGAAGGGTGTTGAAAAAAAAGGTAGAGATTTGAAAGATTTGAGCATGATTGATTCAAAGTATGGATCAAGGGGAAGCAAGGATGAAAGCAACTTTAAAGTTTTGTGTCAGGTTGATCTGAATGTTAGTGATGTTGTTAATAGTGAGTTGTCTCAGGGGAGGATAAGAGGATCTCCAGTAGAGAAATGTTGAGTTGAAGGAATGAAGGGATAGATTGGAGGAGATACAGGAAGGCATCTGATGTTTGATTCTGGAGATCAAAAGAGTGTTCTGAACTAGAGGCATGGATTTGGTGTCACTGAATATGGTGAAACCTGAACTCTGATTAGGATAAAGTCGATGCTGTTCCTGCAGAGAAGGGACTGACCATTAAAATGCATGTTTAGTAGCAGTTAGAGGAGGAAGAAAAGACAGAAACAAAGCACAAAAGAACAAGTAACATTTTCACAAATGCAAATGAGAAATGAGAAAGCAGAGGGGGAAGAATCCATTGTGTGAACAGCTGAGAAGTTAAAAGGGATGAGGGTGGAGGAAACGCCCATAGACTTGATGACAGAGAGGTTATTGGTTTGGAAGAGTGGGTGGGAAAATGGAACCAGACTGGGTTGGAATAAGGAATGATGAGTAGAGTGGAAGTAAGAGTGAGTGCAGATTTCACCACCACCATCACCACTGATGAGTACATGCAGAACATTTAAAAAAATGAGGCAACGGAGTCTTGATTCTGTATGTGCCTTATCTGAATTGCTTTGAGATCTCAAATGTATGTATTATATCTTTAGGGGAAAGTAATCTTATATTATTTTATAACAGGAATAAAAAGGTAGTTTTGATTTCCAGTTCCTTAATCCCAAACCAGCTAACTAAATTATTCATTTTCCAGTATCATATTATAGAGAGTAGGTTTCCAAGGTCTTAACACTTATTAAGAAATAGATTTGGGTATAAATGAGATTTTTTTTTCCAGCTACCTTAGATTTCTAGAAACGATTAGAAGACTAATGTAAAAAAAAAAAAAACTTAATTAGGAAAAAAGTCCTAAATGTTTAGCTGCTCTTCTGGGTCTTCCAGTTGAATTGCGAATATAACTTGATGAGAAGAATCTAATTTTTCATAATTAGTTATAAGACACTTAACATAGCTTTAGGAAAAATATAAACTAATTTAAAATGTAGGAACACCTATCATCCTCAAGTATAGGAAATCTTAATTTTAGTGAACTAGTTTTGGTGTCTTTAAAATCCTCTTTGTGAGTTCCAATACTTCAGTTAGGAACATGTCAAGAGTTGCAGGGGCAAGACTCTCTTTTAAAGTGAGAACCTAGCTGGAAACAGTCTGAGAATTCTTTAGGAACAATTTTAAAGCAAAAATAGTATCACCCTTGAACTTTGTTTAGCATGAAAGAAAGCTATACTACTCATCTTAATCTTTTCTTATCTCTAAGGAGTAATTCAGAGCACTAAATAGATATGGGAAGTGTCATTCTCCATGAATTTACAGTCTAAAATCTACAGGATTTTTGAGTATACTGCATGCAGAAACATTTGCATTGCTCTGTCACACATAGATGACAGATACCTTAAAATATCAATCAATCAACCACTTACTTTTACAGGGGAAATATCAATCAATCAACCACTAACTTTTACAGGGAGGCGAGGATTGGGTTTCTTCTCCAGTACACTACACGGGGGCAGGAAATTGTCAGTGAGGTCACCAGGTGCCCTCTTTACTACAGTGTGACCTGGCAAGATGCTTTCTTGACCATGAGTTTCTACCTGTAAAGATAATGAGAAAGTATGCATCTCACAGGATTGTTGTGAAGAGTAAATGAGACAACAGATGTGTGAGTCGTTACTCAAATTTTGGTGCCTTTCCATGCATTTATTTCCTTTTAAAGTGCATAACTGAAAACAGAAATGCTATATATAACTTCACTTAGAAGAAGCTTTAATTCAACAGTCTACTTGTTCATGGATTTCCGTTCCCCATGTGCCCCATTGCTACAGAGTCCGAACTTTCTTTTTCACATTAAAAAAAGAGACCTCCCAGCTATTAGGTTGAACAATATAAAATTGCTAATATTGAACCCTTTTGACCTATAAAAACCTGACAGCTTCATGTGATTCAATCTAATAATTTTACTCCAACTATAAAGTCCAGCTCAGATCTCAGCATCCAATTTGAGACTGGAGATGGAAATCCTGTGAAACATAGCATCTTTTCCTGCCGCATTTCCTGTACCATTTATTTGGACACTTCTTGTGTTACTCTTTTGTATTGTTGGCAATGCTTTCATATGAACGAGTCTTGCTTTCACAGCTGTTTTGTATATTCCTTGAAGGTGTTCACTGTTTCTTATCTATTATGGGAAAAATTTTTTATGATGTTAATAATAATATTTCATAACTATTGACCTGACTTCTTTGAGGATAAAAAATTTATCCTACACTTTCTCCCAACACTTAACCTTTTCCTCCATGTGTCTCACATCCAAGAAGGAAAATTCTTTGGTTTGGAGGTGTCTTCTGGTGATAATATAGGTAATATAATGATAATACTGTCCCTGATACACAAAGGTAACTGCTGCTGATCAGTTCAGCATGAGTCTTAGATTGTTTTCCCACTAAAGGTCTTGGAGTCCTGTTAATCATTATGGTTTCCCTGTAGGTTCCACTTGGCTGGAGAGCTTGGAGAAGTAAGATGTTAGCTAAAGTGACGAGGAGCCAAGTTAAATTAACTGGTCCACATGGGACTGATCCCTTGTTCTTGGTATGAGTTATGTTGTACTTGAATCAACAACCCACTCCAATATTCTTGCCTGGAGAATTCCATGAATAGAGGAGCTTGGGGGGCTACAGGCCATTGGGGTCACAAAGAGTCAGACACAACTGAAGCAACTTTAATCAATAAAGATGAGCACCAAATAAAGCTTATTTTAGAAGCAAAAATGATGTATTTTAGGGGGGATTCTAATCTCGTATTTCCAGCAAGAAATAGGGGGGGAGAATTATGGTCGTTGTATGTCCCATAGGACAGGAGCTGGCAGAAAGATTCTCTCTTATGTAGAGTTGGGTTTGACAAAAGTGAGGAAGAAGGCTCAAAGCAAGAGCTGAGCTTCAGAGTTAAAGAAAAAGGTCTAAGTGAGTTACCAACATGAGGAGAAGGGCTTAAGCCAGGGCATTGTTGAAGTTTGAGGCGGTCAGTGAATCACACACCTTTCTACTCTGGGTTCAGTTTTACTAGGAAATATGAACTTGAATGGCGCCTGTGCTCAAGGTCTAAGTAGCTTCCTGTTCTTTCTTCCAGTGTATCAGACTGGTTCGGCTTAGGGTGGACGGAGCAGCTGGGCACCAACCTGCCGGGCAACCCCTGCACTTCATGCCACCTGGGAACAGGCGGATTTATGTGAGAGAACAAGAAGCACTGAGGAGGATAGGCCGCCTGCCTTCCTAGAACACTTCCTCTTGCAATCTGGCCACTAGTTATGTTGCTTTTCTTCCTATGTGGAGAAGCTAGTGAGAGCTAGAGATAAGGAAGAAGTTTCTTCTTAAAATTCAGGCAGTGTGACAGCTCCCAGTTTCAAGGCTGGCAAACATTTTCAACTAGGGGGAGAAACTGCCTTCCCCTCCTCCTAACCCAGTAAGAATGAACTTGAAGGATTGAGGAGAGAGGTTAAATGTCAAACTGGCAGGCAGTTTGGACAAATGCCAGAGTGAGGGGCTCAGCTGAAGCCAGCGCTTATGGGTCTCCTGAGGAATGAATATGGGTAGCTGGCCTCATCATAAGGGTCTGAGACAAAGCAGATGTCAGAAGCGGATTGAATTTTCACTTTGTTGTTTCAATATCCTCTTATGGTTAATGTCTTTAGTTTTCTGCTTCTGGCTGTGATGAAGTTATTGGTACAAGGATAGCCTCATGCCACACACTGTCATGAAACTGGACAAGAGGTATGTGGCATTGCTTTTTAGGCTTTGGACAACAGGTTAGTGCAAGACTGTAATCTTTGAAAGAGGGGACACTCACAAGATGAGTCCCATGCTTGACCTGAATGTCAACCTAGGAAACATTTCCCAGTCACAGGAGAAGATGCTAAAGAGATAAAGATTAGAGTTCAAGATAGCATAGCAGGTAGAATATTTGGGTATTGGAGAGGAAAATGTGAACCTCAAATTTATATGGAAGTTCCCCATTCCTACCTTGGCTGAGGATTGGGCTTCATATGTCCCAGGTGAGACTACTCAAGCTTACTAGAGAGCTCAGACTTGCACCTGTGGGAGATGAGAGTGGAAGAGAGATGCTGGAGGTTGAAAAGTTCTGGGGACATTGGTGTTCTAGCTCAGTTATAGGGAGAAGTCTATTAATAGTTAACATCTCACAAATGTTTATTATGATAAAATCCAGTTAAGACATCAAAAAGACCACTAAGAGCCACATCCTATGGTAAAACCTGGGGGAGAAAAAGTTTGGAAGGTGAATTTTGCCAACTTAGAGGAGCTGGGGAAACGCCTTGTGCTTTCTGCCAGTCCTTCCTAATGAAGCGTAAACCCAGGCACACCAGGTTTTCATATAAGGTTCAAGATAATCATTAAGTAATTGAGCTGCTTAAGAAAACAAGTCAACTCTTCAAGGGAAAGATAATAGAATGCAGAGTCTTCATAGGGATTTGTCCACAATGTTGAGTGTAAGAAACCCTCCATTATTATAAATATGAAAAAACACCCAAGAAAATATGGCCCATAACCAGGAAAAAAGTTTAATGAAAGCCAACTCCAAGATAACTCATGTATTGAATTTAATAGACAAAGACTTTTAATTGACTATTATGAATATATTCAAAGAAAGAAGGGGAAATATTACCTTATTAAGGACAGAGGGAAAATCTTAGGAGAGAATTTTAGAGTTTAAAGAAGAACCAAATGGAAATTCTTGAATTGAAAATGAAATGTTCAGTGGAAAATTCATTGGGTGATTTTAACAGCAGATTGGAGATGGAAGAAAAAAGTTTATAGTCTTCAGAATGAAAATTCACTCAAACGAGCCTTGGTCTAAATTTCCTCAGTGATCTCTGCTGAAAGATTTGGAATCATTTTGGAGGTAATTTACTCATTTTTATTTGTTGTACTCAGTCAGTCTCTAGGGCCTGTTGATCTTGTCTTTAAAATACTTTTCATATAGGAGATTTTTATTTCTATTTCTACCTCCCTAGTTCCAAGATATCAATCTCTTATGCCTGCTGCTGCTGCTGCTGCTACTATAGCCAACATGCTGGTCTCTAATCCTTATAGTACAATTTTCAGTCCATCTAGTCTTACTGCTTTAATTATTTATTCATTGAACAGATATTTATAAAGCACCTAATCTGTTTCTGATATGCATCTCTATTCTGTTTTGAAATCTTCAGTAGTTCTGATTTTCCTTCAGTAGGAAGTCTAAATTTCAAGTCTTCTATACTCACTTCTTCATCCTCCATTAATTATTCCAGTCATATTTCTGCTTGTCATAAGCACTGTAGTAGACTTATGGCCAGCCACTAATGGAATGCCAGCCACTGATGGAACCACTTAACTGTGGGAATCCCTGCCTTATGAAGCAGAACTACACCCCTGTTGTAGAAATGGAAGATACCAGATAGTCACCTTTCCTGCCTCTCTTGCGGTGTCATCATCTCTCATAGCATGTAATCTAGGTTCTCTCTTTTGGACATACTTCTAGACTCTGAGTCATAAGATAGAGATACAGAGTGATAGGGCCCTCACAGAATGCACTGTAACATGTGCTGGCAGTGGCAACACCCACTGCATTCCGGAGGCATCAGTGATGGTATCTGGATGCAACAGTGCGTCCTAAGGTGTCTGTGTCCATCAGTGGGTACATTAGAATCTTCTAGGACGGTCTTGCATTACATTTTTGGTCATTGACTCTGGATGCTTAACCTCTAAACCTAGTTCTATGTTTCTCCTGTGAGTTTTGTGATCTCTCTGAATCCTTAAATTAGCCAGAGTTGTTTTCTCATTGGATGTGGCTAAGAATTTTGACTGAACACATGCACACACATCCTACCCTAGACAGGTTAATCTTCTCATCCCAAGAGCATGCAGAACTCATCCTGGTCTGCGTGCTTGGCTGAGGTCATTGTAAACAGTAGGAATTCCTCCATTTTCTGTGTCTCTGTTTAAATCCTGCACACCTCCAGTGCTTCAAAGAGATCTTTTTCCCTGACTGTTCCTAGGCTTGAATAATCTGTTTTCTCTGTCATTCACATCTTAACCCTAGGTTACATATAATTTTTTGTTCTTCATGAATTTTAAATATGTAATAACTTTCATTGTTTATAAAAGAGACTACAGTGCATGCCCTAGATGCTCATATCCCTCATCTTGCTTAGCACTGTGTTCAGAACATTATAGTTATTCACTGTGCCTTAAAAGGAGGATGAATTTTATGAAGGATTTTGCTTTTAGTAGTGTTTTGTAAGTACCAGTAATATCCAGGATAATGTTAAAACATGACAGCCTTTGTGTAGGAAGATGGCATGTTGACTGGTTGAAACCATCTGACATGAGTGCATTCAGTTTCTTACATTCCCATCACAATATTTCCCAAGGGCCCTAATGTTTTTTCTTGTTCTTCTTGCCTCAGAGGAACAAGTACGACTCTTTATACCTTGACCCTCTTCCAACTCTTTTGAAATCTTATTCTGTTAATCTTTTCCCCATCCATATTCTCTTTTCCTTGGGACTGCTTCTCTGTACTAAAACAACAACAAAAGTTCTCATAATCTAGTTCTCTTTTCTATTACCTTTCAAGTTGCTGAATCCTTTCCATCTTTTCATGTCCAGACTTACTGACACAATGATCTTGCTGAATATGTCACTTATCCCCATCCTATCACTTCTTGGCACCTCACAAGACTTTTTTTCCTCCCCACTTTGTGAAGCTGCTTTCATGAGGGCTCCCCCAAATCTTGCTCTGTCAGTTACTTAAAACCACAAAGATTAGCCTCTCAACGTGTGTTACACAGACAACTGCTGCAGTGTTGGGAGTGGCCTGGGGATGCGCCCCATGACAGCATCACTCTCAGATCCAGGCTGATGAAGTAGCGCATATCTGGAATGTTGCAGGTTGCTTTGGCAAAGGAAAAGAGAATTCCGCAGGGTTTTGTACTCGCAAATTACATTTTTCTCACCTGGAAATGAGACATGTCACTTTTGCTGAAACTCATTGGCCAGAACTAGTCACATGGCCCCATCTAATTAAAGGGGTCCGTTGAGGAAGTACAAGCTCTCTGTGCTCAGAAGGAAGAAAAATGGAACTATTCAGGGAACTACCAGGTCTCCTTATTATCAAATAGATTTTTCTCTCTTCATTCTTCTTTATCTTCTGCAGCTTTTGATATTATTGATTTACTTACCCCTTCTTACAACTACAGATCTTCCTCGACTTATGACCAGATTACCTCCTGATAAGTTCCTTGTAAATTGAAATTATCTTATGTTGAAGATGCTTTTTAACACTCTTGATCTACTGGGCATTATAACATAGCCAGCCTACCTTAAATGTGCTCAGCACTTACATTAGCCTACAGTTGGGCAGAATCATCTAACACAAAGTCCATTTGATAATAAAGTGTTGGATATTTCGTGTAATTTATTGAATACTGTACTAGAAGCGAAAAGCAGATTGAGCGGGTACAGAAAGGTTATAAGTGTATTGAGTGTTTACCCTTGTAGTCATGTGAGTAACTGGGAGCTGTGGATTGCTGCCACTGCCCAACAACAGGAGGGGGTATCACACTGCCTGTCACTAGCCTGGGTAAAGATCAATACTGAAAATTCAAAGTACTGTCTTTACTGATGCAAACTGCTTCTGCACCATCATAAAGTAGAAAAAAAATCGTAAGTTGGGGGCATCTTTAAAGCCTGTTTATGAATCTGGTTTAGTATTTAGCCAGAACTTCAAACTCACTGTATATACACACAAATTCATCATCATCATTTACCTTTCTGACTCCTCCTGGCTTATTGCATCCCTTTTATTTCTAGTCTTTATTTCTGCTTATGATACTACCATTACCTCTATCACTGGATTTTGAATCCTCATATATTTTTAATTTCCCTTCCTTCAATAATTTCTTCCATCTGATCCACTGCCAAATCCCGGCAGTTTCCATTTTCCCGGTATTTTCTGAATCTGTTTCTGTTCGCACTGAGATCTTGGATATAGCTATTGGGAGAGCCTCATTTTCTTTGCTTTTGTCCCAAGCCCCTCTCCATGGTTTGCCACGCCACAATCAGTGTAGTCACTGAACTCTATTCAGGTGATTGCTGTTTTAAAAATTTCTACTAGTTCTCTGTTTCCTTTTTTTTTTTAGGATTTTTTTTTTTATGTGGATCATTTTAAAAGTCTTTTTTGTATTTGTTAGATTAGTGCTTCTGTTTTATGTTTCGGTATTTTGGCCGTAAGGCATGTGGGATCTTAGCTCTCTGACTAGGAATCGAAGCTGCACCTCCTGCATTTTGGAAGGTGAAGTTTTAACTCTGGGAGCCACGGAAGTTCTTACTAATTCTCTGTTTCTTAAAAGATAAAGTTTATTTATGTAGTATTCAAGGCCTTCTGTTACTTAGTTTTTACTTATTTTCTAGACTTTTCTCTCAATTTTTCCTATAAGCCCCAGACCAAAATTCCTTTTTTCCATTAAGTCACTTTTGATCACACTAGCTGAATATGAACTCTCTGTCCTTTGTAAGACTATGGAGCTTTTAAAATTTCATGATTTATCATAAACCCTATTTTAGGGCTTCCCTGGTGGTTCAGATGGTAAAGAATCCACCTGCAATGCAAGAGACTTGGTTTAATTCCTGGGTTGGGAAGATTCCCTGGAGAAGTGAATGGCTACCCACTCTTCTTACATTCTTCTTGCCTGGAGAATTCCATAGACAGAGGAGCCTGGTGGGCTGCAGTCCATGGGATTGAGGAGAGTCAGATACGACTAAGAAACTTTCACTTTCGCTTTTCATTATGCCTATTAATTACTTCTTGCTTGTATTGTAGTTTCTTTTTTATATGTCTTGGCGTTAATGTTTGACTTTAGTTCTTTGTTGGACAAGACTGCTCCTGAAGTCGAATGGCAGATTGAAACTGCTCTGCTTACCTTAGTTTTCTTCTGATCTACTACTGACCTGACATATTACATTGCATGGAGCAGATGTGGGGTATTAATTGTTGAGTGAATGACCCACTAATTTCCCTATAATCTCTAAACAATGATGGTGACCTTCCTTGAGTTACCCACACTCTTTCTCTAAATATTCTCTTGAGCTCACTGGCATGTTTTTTTTACATGGCTGGCTGGGTTTAGAAGTTTAATCTGCATCTGTGGAATGGTGGTTTTTGTGTAAGTGAAGTTAATTGGCTCATGTGGAGATTGAATCCACAGCCTTAGCCTCATTAGCACTTTGTTCTAATCAGTTGAGCTTTCTGGCCCAGTGCTATAAAATATCCACAAAAGACATAAATATAGGTACGTTTTAACCAGGCTCATGCTTTTCTCTGTGTACTGTGGCAGGGGTGAAAATTAGTTGCCTATGAAGCTTAGACAATTGTTTTAAATTGAATCGTGAAATTCAATTTTGAATGAATGAATGAATGAATTTAATTGAGTCAGAATAGGCTAATTAAAAGCGATGGAGCAGATTGAGCCTTTGAAATACATAAGAAAGACACTTTTGTGTGATGTTTTGCACTTTGCGCACTTCAAAAATGCTAGACAACTACTCAGTGGGACTTGAAAATTTTTGAAGAAACTGCCTAAATGCCCCAGAGTGGTCCGGCACCACAAGAAATTTCTCTAAAGCCCAAACTTGCAAGCTTTTTTTGGAGCAAAACTTGAAAGCAGCTACAGGTTGGTCATGTTGACTTGGGCGGGGTGGGGGGTTGGGGCACAGTCTTGAGCCACAGCTGTGAAGAGCGGCTTTGATGAGGGACTTTGGAACAGTGTTAACATGGCAGCGCTTTAAAGTTAGCAGGCTCATGCTGTGGGCTAGGAAGGTACCTGATGGGGAGGGACAGCCATGGCTGACTTGTCTATAATCTATTGCTTTGTCTAGTCATGGCAGACAGTCTAGGGCAGTCAAAGGGCCAGATCATAACTTACCTCCAAAAATCAGAGGGTAGAAACCGACATGAGGGACCCGGCACCTGGTCTGAGTTAAATGGATTTTAAAAAAGCCCACTGTTATTTATTTGCCTGCTGTGTATATTTCAAATATATTTATTTCATTGTCCTGAAAGAGCTCATTAACTTACATCCTAAGTTGAAATTTTAAATATTTATCATGGATACATTAGTTGGTTTGTTTATATGCCACCTTGTTACTGATTTAGTATGGAACTGGAAATACATGTCTAAATTTGACATAGTTGTAATTTTGCTCCAGGATAATAATTGCCAATTTTTTCCCCCTCACATACTTGAAATATTGAGAATTGATGCATTTGAAGTAATTGTGTTCTGAATGTGGTGCTCCGAGGGCATCATCACTGTCTCTGAAAGGTGAACTTGTGTATTTGAGGGCCCTCTGAACAGGTCTGGGAAGTTTGTGATATGAAAATCTGCATTAAGCTCAGGCCTTGGGGGAAATGGTCAGTCTAGGCTTTTGAGAGAAAACATTTGAAAGGGTTGGGGGTTGGGTAATCTCCATGAAAGAAAATAATTGGCAGAAAGTATTCTTGAAAAGAAGTTTTGGTGAAAATTTTGAGATACAGCAAGGAAGATGAAGGTCTATCTTTGTTTCCTGTAAGGAAGAGTTTAACTGAGAAGAGTTTGATAACCACACTGCTGCAAATATAATTTCTTTGTTATTAGTTATTTTTTCCTGGTTATAAAAGTAATCAATGTTCATTGTAGAAAAATGAGAAGTTGCTAACCTAATTTCAAACAAAAGGCTGAAATAAGCTTAAGAGGGAAATGAAATTAGACAAAACATAATAGCTTTTAATACTGTATCCTTTATACTCAGTGCATCAAAAGAGTATTAGGAAGAAAGCTTATGTTGATCAAAATTTGACCACAACAGACCTTCTTTCCTGAAATCTCTACTGGCTGGTATTGATTCTGTTTCTAAACTGGGGGTGACAACCACAGGTAGGTGGGCTTGGGAGCTGATTTGTGGACAGCAGCTCTCTGTCTGCATGTGATTCTGACAGCAAACTCCTCCTCTTCCCCCTCTCAGTGTCACTGGACTTTTCCTTCTAGGCAGAAACCAGCAGAACTCTTTTCACAGCAGAGCTCCCTGTTAAGAGACTGCAGTCATCCACTCTGGGCACTTCAGTGTTCTCTCTCAAAAGGACCAAGCAGTCATTACATTTACAGCTGGGCCTGTCGCTCTGTGAGCACAAAACCGGATGCTTTTCTTCTGAGCTGTGCTGTTTGAGTCACCAATTTTATTTTAAAATCTACCCAGTGGACTAGATGCTACAAAGAAGATGCAAAGTGTTTTCTATCCAAGAAACATATATAAGTACATAGCAACAGATGAACAAAATTTGCTTTCATTGAACTATATATTTTTATATATACACACACATATATATGTATATATAGTAGTAAGTCTTGTAAAGGACTAGGACTAGGTGGAGGGTTTTATTTTTATTTGATTTATTTTTTTATTGGAATATAATTGCTTTTCAGTGTTGTATTAGTTTCCACTGTACAATAAAGTGAATCAGCTATATGTATACATATATTCCCTCCATTTTGGATCTCCCTCCCACCTTCCCCCCATCTCACCTGTCTAGGTCATCATAGAGTACTGAGCTGAGCACCCTGTGATACCCAGCAGCTTTTCACTAGCCATTTGATTTACACATGGTAGTATATGTGTGTTAGCACTACTCTTCCAATTCATCCCACCCTCCCATTAACCCCTCTACGTCCCATGTCCGTTCTCTATATCCATGTCTCTGTTCCTGTCCTGCAAATAGGTTGGTTCATCAGTACCATTTTTCTAGATGGTGGAGGGTTTTTAAATGCTGTGTATTTAGGACTGGTAGATATTTTGTTGAAGTCTTTCTCTCTGACACTTAATCTAATTATGAGTTAATTGAAACAAACGATTTTCTGTCTAAAAGAGCTTGGAATAAACGGCTTTGACCAAACAGTAGTTTTCACTGAAAATAGTGAGGTCTTTGTCTTTCCTTTCCTTAGATCTCATTTCTCAATTGCAGTGAAACACTGCTAATATACCTGTATTTGCAGTGAGATGTTATAGCTCAGTGTCAGAAGAGTAAGATGAAAAAAGAGAATAGTTCTTTGGGTAACAAGTGCAAATGAACGACTTTATTACCTAATGAATGTTTTTTAAAGAGAATGTCAGAAGTGGATTGTTGCTGTGACTAATGGTAATTCATCTTTGAGGTGCTTTCAAGTAGTGAAACTATGATTTCTTTGTTTTGTGATCAAAATAAAACCAAAATTTGCAGGTGCAGTAGGGTATGTCATTAGACTTTGCTACTGAGCATTTTCTCCTTAAGGTAGCTTTTATATTGAAAGTTTAGAATAAAACAGTCTTGTGACGAAGTAGGAACGATTAATACGAGGAAAATGTTGGTTCTGGAGTTGTTCTATTAGCAAAACTTTAACATAGTGAGAAACTCTTAAACTGGAGCCTGGGTCCTGCTGTGGTCTAAATGTGATTAAAACTATCCCAGAATACACCTTAAGAGTCTGGGTCAGTTGTGGTTGATGTTTTACCTTCTTTTAAATAAATGTTGAGCAAATATCATTTGATCTGAAAACCAAGACTGGTTAGATTCCCAGCATATAGCCAGATTGGAATCAGTTTCCGGCTCTTGTGTTAAGGAAGAAGCTTTGATATTTTTGTTTACCTAAGTAGCTGCTTCCTGTTATAGAAGTCCACTTTTTTTTTTAAAGCCATAAATTGTATCTGGCTAAAATCTATTTGGGTGAAAAACAATGTGTGTACATAATGAGTTATTTGTATGGCACAAACAAGATAATTGGTGTCAGATGATTAACCCCCAAATCGATTTTTATAAATGCAGTAACAGAGAGTAACTTTGGACTGCTGAGCATAAACAGGCACACAAAACAACAAAGATAAAAACAATTAAGTGCCTATAAAACAGAGAGCAAGCAGGTCCAAGTGTAATAAGCTGCAGAGCAATGGCTTACAGCATAATTATCTGATGGTCATATTTGTCAAGTTTTTAGTGAGAAGTATCTCACTAGAGTATCTCACAAGTATCTCACTCTAAAATAGCTTATAGAGTTTGGCTGAAATGTATAGGAATTTAAGAAAAGGTTCATTTCAGTTCAGTTCAGTTGCTCAGTCATGTCTGATTCTTTGTGACCCCATGGACTGCAGCATGCCAGGCTTCCCTGTCCATCACTAACTCCCAGAGCTTACTCAAACTCATGTTCATCGTGTCATGATACCATCCAATCATCTCATCCTCTGTCATCCCCTTCTCCTCTTGCCTTCAACCTTTCCCAGCATCAGGGGCTTTTCCAGTGAGTCAGTTCTTCACATCAGGTGGCCAAAGTATTGGAGCTTCAGCTTCAGCATCAGTCCTTCCAGTGAATATTCAGGACTGATTTCCTTTAGGATGGACTGGTTGGATCTCCTTGCAGTCCAAGGGACTCTCAAGAGTCTTCTCCAACACCACAGTTAGAAAGCATCAATTCTTCAGCGTTTAGCTTTCTTTATAGTCCAATTCTCACATCCATACATGACTACTGGAAAAACCATAGCTTTGACTAGACAGACCTTTGTTGGCAAAGTAATGTCTCTGCTTTATAATATGTTGTCTAGGTTGGTCATAGCTTTTCTTCCAAGGAGCAAGCATCTTTTAATTTCATGGCTGCAGTCACCATCTGCAGTTATTTTGGAACCCCCCAAAATAAAGTCTCTCATTGTGTCCATTGTTTGCCTATCTATTTGCCATGAAGTGATGGGACCGGATGCCATGATCTTAGTTTTCTGAATGTTGAGCTTTAAGCCAACTTTTTCACTCTCCCCTTTCACTTTCATCAAGAGGCTCTTTAGTTCTTCTTCACTTTTTGCCTTGAGGGTGGTGTCATCTGCATATCTGAGGTTATTGACATTTCTCCCGGCAATCTTGACTCCAGCTTGTGCTTCATCCAGCCCAGTGTTTCTCATGATGTACTCTGCATAGAAGTTAAATAAGCAGGGTGACAATATACAGACTTGACATACTCCTTTTCCTATTTGGAACCAGTGTGTTGTTTTATGTCCAGTTCTAACTGTTGCTTCTTGACCTGTGTATAGGTTTCTCAAAAGGCAGGTAAGGTGGTCTGGTATTCCCATCTCCTTAAGAATTTTCCACAGTTTGTTTGATCCACATAAATGAAGGCTCTGGCGTAGTCAATAAAGCAGAAAAGGTGATACTATGCAATTAGCTCATTGTCTGCCCTGGTGATAAACTCTTCAGAATGGTCCCACGAGGTCTCCACTGCTAGGATGAGATTTTAAACTATTCTGCACAACCAAAAAGGCTGTGCTGACTTGGCCTCTGCCTTTTGATTCTGGCTTCGTTTTTCCAAGGGGCTTCCCGTAAGCTTGTTTCTTGGTCTAGGTAAGTCCTACATTTTGCTTAAGAATCATTTCAGGAATGTACTTCACTGGAAAACTTCTCTTGTCTTTTTTTTGCCAACATGGCACCATTCAGCCATAATGGTTATTACTGAAATTTCTGTATAGTAGGTACATTACGTTCGGGTCATAAACTGCTTATTTATTCCTTCCAGAGTATGCATGTCAGCTAGAGAGTTAAGGTTACAACTCTATACTCATAGTTTTCTGGTATTTTATTCTCAGAAGAAAGATATTCAAGAGAGGGTAAGTGGAAGCAACATCTCAGAAGCAGTCTTGTTGGCTGTGTAGCCTGAAGAAGGAGATTTTGGGGGAAGAATAAAGACAAACTAACCTTCATTTTAGAGTTTCTTTTAGAGTGGTATTTTAAACACTTTGTTGATCCAACCTTTTCCCTTAGTAATATCAACAGCATTTAATTAAAACTTGACTGGGTGGTGAAAAACTGCTAGATTATGGTGTTTTCCCCCTAGGTATGGAGCATTTAACTTTGTGATCTCATTTTTTCTTTTAATTTCTTTGGAGAATTCATAGATTTCCATAGATCTTCTAATGTTGTCATTTTTCTAATACTATAGAATTCTTAAACCCTCCTGAGTGCAGTTGCTTGCAGTGTACCTGTTTGACCATTACAAACTCATGTAGGAAAAGGCCTCTGGATTACTGCTTGAATATTCATTCAGTTAGTTCATGAGATAATATATGTCCATATCTTTCTCATCTGCATTTAGCTATTTAGCTGTAGCCTGGGCAGCATCAAAAAATGAAACACTGATTTCCCCCTCCCCCATGTTTTGGAAGGAGTTGGAGGTTGAAGAAGGGAGGAAGCAAGTGGAATTTTGGCACAGGTTCAATCAGTGAAGTCTTTCAGGGAGCATTTCCTATATACTTGTAAGGCTTCTTGTATAATGTCCTAGTACTCCCTCTGAGAGGGGAGGAGATGATTTGAAATTCTGTTAAATTCTGCATGGAAGCTAGTGGATGGGGCCAAAAAGAAAAGATGCAGACTTCTTTTCTTTATGGTCTTTTTTTTTTTTTTCATTTATTTTTATTAGTTGGAGGCTAATTACTTCACAACATTGCAGTGGGTTTTGTCATACATTGATATGAATCAGCCATGGATTTACATGTATTCCCCATCCCGATCCCCCCTCCCACCTCCCTCTCCACCCGATTCCTCTGGGTCTTCCCAGTGCACCAGGCCCGAGCACTTGTCTCATGCATCCCACCTGGGCTGGTGATCTGTTTCACCATAGATAATATACATGCTGTTCTCTTGAAACATCCCACCCTCACCTTCTCCCACAGAGTTCAAAAGTCTGTTCTGTACATCTGTGTCTCTTTTTCTGTTTTGCATATAGGGTTATCGTTACCATCTTTCTAAATTCCATATATATGTGTTAGTATGCTGTAATGTTCTTTAACTTTCTGGCTTACTTCACTCTGTATAATGGGCTCCAGTTTCATCCATCGCATTAGAACTGATTCAAATGAATTCTTTTTAATGGCTGAGTAATATTCCATTGTGTATATGTACCACAGCTTCCTTATCCATTCGTCTGCTGATGGGCATCTAGGTTGCTTCCATGTCCTGGCTATTATAAACAGTGCTGCAATGAACATTGGGGTGCACGTGTCTCTTTCAGATCTGGTTTCCTCAGTGTGTATGCCCAGGAGTGGGATTGCTTTGTCATATGGCAGTTCTATTTCCAGTTTTTTAAGAAATCTCCACACTGTTTTCCATAGCGGCTGTACTAGTTTGCATTCCCACCAACAGTGTAAGAGGGTTCCCTTTTCTCCACACCCTCTCCAGCATTTATTGCTTGTAGACTTTTGGATGGCAGCCATTCTGACTGGCGTATAATGGTACCTCATTGTGGTTTTGATTTGCATTTCTCTGATAATGAGTGATGTTGAGCATCTTTTCATGTGTGTGTTAGCCATCTGTATGTCTTCTTTGGAGAAATGTCTGTTTAGTTCTTTGGCCCATTTTTTGATTGGGTCATTTATTTTTCTGGAATTGAGCTTCAGGAGTTGCTTGTGCATTTTTGAGATTAATCCTTTGTCTGTTGCTTCATTTGCTATTATTTTTTAACACTATAAAAAAATGACAACCATATCATGTACTGTGTTTACAGGGCTGGTTTTTTATAAAGCTCTTTGTCTCACCTTATCTCATCTGACAGAGAAGAGACATCAGGTCTAAAAGTAAATCTCTCAAAATGTTTATTTGTTTTTCATAAGGGTTTAAAAACTATTATATAGTTTGCTTCCCTGATGGCTCTGCAGATAAAGAATCTGTTTGCCCAGGCGGGAGATGCAGGAGATGCTGGTTCCTGGGTCAGGAAGATCCCTTGGAGGAGGAAATGGCAACCCATTCCAGTATTCTTTCCTGGGAAATCCCATGGACAGAGGAGCCTGGTGGGCTACAGTCCAAAGGGTCACGAAGAATCAGGCATAACTGAGCAACTGAACGTATAGTTTGCAATTATGAGAAAACATAGGTCACTTGTCCCAAAGTATGCATTCACTGGAAATAAGGAATATCCCCCTGACAGTTTTTTTCTTTTTTTTTCCCTGTCATCAAAGAACTTAAAATTCTAACAAATAATAACTTAGAGTCAAAGACTATTTTAGAAAGAAACTGAAGCAGTTGCTTTGTAGGGAAATTTGTAGGAAAGATCAGCCATATAGGGTTGGATCCCTAGGTCGGAGGATCCCTAGGAGGAGGGCATAGCAACTCACTACAGTATTCCTGCCTGGAGAATCCTGTGGAGAGAGGAACCTGGTAGGCTGTTTAGTCTATAGGGTCACAAGAGTTGGACATGACTGAAGCGACTTAGCACACACACACACACACACACACACACACACACACACACACACACACACACACACACACACACACACACACACACACACACACACACACACACACACACAGTGGGAACTAGATAGCTTCAGTTCAGTCGCTCAGTAGTGTCCGACTTTTTGCGACCCCATGAATCGCAGCACGACACACACACACACACACACACACACACACACACACGTACATAGTGGGAACTAGATAGCTTCAGTTCAGTCGCTCAGTAGTGTCCGACTTTTTGCGACCCCATGAATCACAGCACGCCAGGTCTCCCTGTCCATCACCAACTCCCGGAGATTACTCAAACTCATGTCCATCGAGTCGATGAAGCCATCCAGCCATCTCATCCTCTGTTGTCCCCTTCTCCTCCTGCCCCCAATCCCTCCCAGCATCAGGGTCTTTTCCAATGAGTCAACTCTTCTCATGAGATGGCCAAAATATTGGAGTTTCAGCTTCAGCATCAGTCCTTCCAGTGAACACCCAGGACTGATCTCCTTCAGGATGGACTGGTTGGATCTCCTTGCAGTCCAACGGACTCTCAAGAGTCTTCTCCAACACCACAGTTCAAAAGCATCAATTTTTCGGCACTCAGCTTTTTTCAGTCCAACTCTCACATCCATACATGACCACTGGAAAAACCATAGCCTTGGCTAGATGGACCTTTGTTGGCAAAGTAATGTCTCTGCTTTTTAATATGCTATCTAGGTTGGTCATAACTTTCCTTCCAAGGAGTAAGCGTCTTTTAATTTCATGACTGCAATCACCATCTGCAGTGATTTTGGAGCCCAAAAAAACAAAGTCAGCCACTGTTTCCACTGTTACCCCATCTATTTGCCATGAAATGAGACATCTTACTTTACTTCATTTATTCATTAGCTACATGTGAAGGAACTAGTGCTTACTAAGCACTGTGTCACTAAGGCTTGAGACCCAGTTTTTGCTGTTAGGGATCTTAGAGGCTAACATGGAGAAACCAACAGACATCTGTGATGATGTTATTTGAAATGTTTCATTACTTCTTTGCTGTGCATTATAAGGAGAAATTGTGAAAAACCTTTAAATGGGCAAATATTGTGTGTCTGCTTGCTACAAAGTGTGCTGTTATCTTCACATGGTCAATTTGTTTAGAATTTGACAGTTTGCTCTTTAGAACTTCAGAATTTTCTATCCATCCATCCATTTAATTAGCAAATATTTATTCAGTACCTTCCATGTACTAAATAATGTTCTGGGCCCTGATGATCAAGTGGTGAATAAAACAGAAAAAACCCAGCTGCAGTGGTACTCACATTTTGGTGACTAAGTCCTTAAAAAAAATGTGCATATGTAGAATATATAAGATATTAGATATAGAATATATCTTATAATATATGATATTATAATATATGAGATATTATGTAGAATATATTAGATATGTATATAATATATATTATATAATATAAGATATTATCTAGAATATATTATATATATAGAATATATAAGATTAGATATAGATATATCTTATATAAGATATTATAAGATATAAGGTATTATCTAGAATATATTAGATAATATATAAGATATAAGATAGTGATGTATGTAAGGAGAAAAAACTTGCATGGAATGAGGTTAGGAAGTGTGTGTGTGTGTGTGTGTGTGTGTGTGTGTGTGTGTAGGTAGAGAGTGGTGGTCGAGATATTTTGATAATGTGACTCGAAAAAGCATCACCTAGAAGGTGATCTTGAATTACCTTTAGGTTTTAGATTCCTTCTGATCTTCCCTCCTCTATTTGTCACTTCTGCACATGACACACATTCCTTTGGAGATAGTTCTTCTGTGGGTACCCATTTCATCAAATAGGGGCTCAGGTCAGAGTTCTGCAGGAAATGACTTTCACATCTTTTAGAAAGATTTTGCTGTTTCACAATTCTTGTTGCGTGTTGAAATGTTGTTGTGACACCTTGGAAAGGGTACTAGTCATCTCTTAATAAAACCGGATCACTGTAGCTGGACCTCAACCTCAACTTTTTTTTTTTTTTCTTGAGCTAAAAAAACCCTGCCAAACTCAAAGGCTCAGAGCTTTCTAGGGGCAATTTGAATTCAGCTTTGAGGGTAAACTGCTCTTTTGTTTTAAGAAAATGTCTTGACTAAGGCTTTTAGATATGCAAATGAAAGGCTTTTTTCAAGCACCTTTCTTTTTTCTTCCCTGTTAAGAGTTGGGGAAGGCCTGAAGGTGGTGCAGTAACTGGAAGCAGATGTTTCAGAGGGAGATGCTGAGAGTTCTGTGTAGTCATAAAAGTCAAGAGTATCCTTTATGTTTTCTTTGGAGAATTTTTTTCCCCCCTCTACATATAGAGCCTCTAGTCTCTGAAAATTATTGTTTTTTCTTGTGGGGACTGAGTATATATTATTACTCATAGCTGTGTCTAAGCACTTGCTAAAGATTGTGTGCTAAGTTGCTTCACTTGTGTCTGACTCTCTGTGACCCTATGAACTGTAGCCCTCCAGGCCCCTCTGTCCATGGGATTCTCCAGGTAAGAATACTGGAGTGCATTGTTGTACCCTTCTCGAGGGGATCTTCCCGAGACAGAGATTGAACCTGTGTATCTTGCATGTCTAGCATTGGCAGGCAGGTTCTTTTACCACTAGCGCCACCTGCCAAAGATTAGAGGAAAGATATTATTACAGGAAAAAGGATGCAAATAGACACCACAAACTTGGGGGAGGGGTACCTTAAAAATGAATTGACTGAAGTTGTTGAAGCTTACTATCCTGGATTGTTCCTTTGAAGCCCCACAAATGATGTTATCAAAAAATTGAACAGCTTTAGGGCTTCTCTGGTGACTCAGTGGTAAAGAATCCACCTGTCAATGCAGGAGACACAGGTTCCATCCCTGATCCAGGAAGATCCCACCCACAAGCCTCGGAGCAACTAAACCCATGCACCACACTATTGAGCCTGTGCTCTGTAGCCCGGGAACCGCAATTGCTGAAGCATGGGCACCCTAGAGCCTGTGTTCTGAAACAAGAGAAACCACCACAATGAAAAGCCTGCACACCACGGCTAGAGTAGCCCCTCACCCCCTCGCCGAAGTTAGAGAAAAGCCGGTACAGCAACAAGGGCCCAGCACAGCCAAAACTTCATAGCATAAATTTAAATATACATATTGAACAGCTTTAGACTTTAGAAAATATGCAATTATTGAGTTGTCGTGATTGTTGTGTTACAACTCTCGGGGCAAGAATAACCCCCAGTGGGCTGAAATGGTATGTGTGTGTGTGTGTGTGTTGTGTGTGCTTGGTTGTATCTGACTCTTTGTGGTCCCATGGGCTGTAGCCCACCAGGCTTCTCTGCCCATGGAATTTTCCAGGCAAGAATACTGGAGTGGGGTGCCGTTCCCTTCTCCAGGGGATCTTCTTGACCCAGGGATTGAACCTGCGTCTCTTAATGTCTACCTGCTTTAGACGTAAGTAGGTAGGTTGATTCTTTACAACTAGCATCACCTGGGAAGCCCTGGAAATGGTATATCCCTTATAATTTACTGTGGGAAGAGGCCAATTCTAGGGCAGAGAAATAAAAATTCTTGGAGGTAAATTTTAGATTCCTCTTCTCTCTAAGTAACAGTTTTGCCTGGACTGTGGGTTATCAGCAGAGTTCTTAAACCTCCCCCATGGTGGAAGGGGTGAACTGACATCAGTTACCTGGAGAAATCATGGAGGCTAGGCAACAGGTTCTGAAACTGAGTTTGTATTTTTAGTTTCAGAAGAAGAGTGGTTACTTCCGGTAGCATTTAAACCACTCTTTGTTGTCTTAGTCTCTTAATTATTCTTTGTCTCCATTAAATATGTTGGGCTGGTTCTGAGTTGTGGAGAACTGGGGACTGGATGGACTCTCCTGTGCTTAAGGAGCAGGGATAGCAGTGTCATGGCGGTCACAGTGGGGTCAGGTATGCCCAGCAGAGCAGCTTTGTCGTGAAGGAATTCATGACAGTTCAACCTACAGTTGCACCAGATGTGGTGAGGATTTAATTTCTGAAACTGAAACTGGTGGGAGCATGAGCTCTTATTAGTTGACATTGAAAAACATGACCTGCTTTTGGTGTTCTGTGTCTCTCAGGCCTGTGACATATTTACTTATTCAACAAACATTTATTGAACTCCTGATATGTGCCAGGTGCTGTTTATGTGCTTGAGAGATACCCATGAACAAAGCAGGCACAGTGACTGAGCTCATGGAGACAGACAGTAAATAAGCAAATTATGTAGTAGAGTTGGAAGGTAATGAATGCTACAGGAAAAAGGTAGAGTAGGTGAGGTAACGTGGAAGTAAAGGGAATCAGGAATGCAGCGGTGAGGAGTTGTTGATTGTTTTATTTTTATTTTATTTATCTTATTTTATTTTTTGGCCATGCCATACAGCTTGTGGGATCTTAGTTCCTTGACAAGCGATCGAACCCAGGCCCTGGCAGTGAAAGTGTCAGTTTCTAACCGATGATGCATGCATGATAAGTCGCTTTAGTCGTGTCTGACTCTTTGCAACCCTGTGGACCGTACCCCTCTGTCCATGGGATTCTGTAGGCAAGAATACTGGAGTAGGTTGCCATATCCTTCTTCAGGGGATCTTCCTGACCCAGGGATTGAACCCACGTCTCTTAGTCCCCTGCATTGGCGGATAATGGGGATCAGCCGAGTAATTATCTAGAAGAGTGTTCCATGCAGGGACAGTAGCCAGAGCAAAAGCCCTGAGGTCAGTATGGTAGGCTGAATTATGTAACCTCCCCCACCCCCCAAAATATGTTCATGTCATAATGCCCAGAATCTGTGAATCTTATCTTATATGGCAAAAGGGACTTTGCAGATGTGATTAAATTAAGGATCATAGAATGGGGAACTTATCCAGATTATTAAAATGGACCCAGTGTAATTACAACCTCTCTTATAAGAAGCACAGTGAGAGGTCTGAGTCAGAGACGACATGATGATGGGAATAGGGGTTGGAGTGATGCATCGTAAAGTTGGAGGAAGGGGCCACAAGCCAAGAAGCTCAAGTGGCCACTTAGAAACTGAAAAAGGCAAGAAAATGGGCTTTTCCCTGAAAGCCTCTGGAGGGAACCAGGACTGCTGACCACTTGGCTTTAGCCCAGTGAAGCTGATTTCGAACTTTTGACCTCTAGACTGTCATAGAATGAATTTGTGTTGTTTTAAGCCACTGTGTTTGTGGTAATTTGTTGTAGTGGCAAGAGAAGATTAATATAAGCTGAGTGTGTCAAAAATTGTTCAAGCAACAGATAGGCCAGTGTGGAGGGAAAGAGGAAGGGCAAGAGAGATAGCAGTGGTGGGGCTGCTCTCATGAGTTTCATTGAGGTTTTGTGCAGAGGAGTGAAGTGAGATGAGTTTTATAATAGATTCTGTGTGTCTGTATGTTTTGGAAGAAGGTTGGGGAGCCTAAGGTGGTAGAAGCTTTCCTGGTGGTGCAGTGGTAAAGAATTCACCTGCCAATGCAGGAGATGCCAGAGATGTGGGTTTGATTCCTGGGTCAGAAAGATCCCCCGGAGAAGAAAATGGCAACCCACTCCAGTATTGTTGCCTGAAGATTCCCATGATTAGAGGAGCCTGGCAGGCTACAGACCACGGGGTCTCAGAGTTGGACATGAGTCAGTGACTGACATGCAAGGTGGTAGTTCAGTAATCAAACAGAGAGATGATGCTGGATCAGATCAGGGAGGTAGCAGTGGAAGTGCTGAGATTTGCTTTAAAAATAAATCTAACAATATGTCCTGACAGATTGGATGTGGGATATGAGTGAGAGGGGGGTGGGGCAGGTCAGTGATGGCTCCAAGAGATCTGGCCTGAGAAACTGGGATAGAATTACCAGTCAGCTATGCAGAGGAAGCCACAGGTAGAATATGGATCTAAAGTTTGAAAGTTTGAGTTTGGATTAGACATCCAAGTGGAAATACTGAGTGGGTACTCAGTTATACAAGTTTGGATTTCAGAGGATGATCTGGGATGGAGTTACAAATTTGGGAGTTGTTGGCAATATGAATACTACTTAAGTGATGGGATTAGATGAGATCACTGATGGGGTCATGGGAGACAGGGAAGAGAAGTGTTAAGGCCTGAAGCATGCCAATGTTCAAAGAAGAGGAGGGACAGGGAAGAAAAAGAAGAGCAGTGGGTGAGATAGGAGGAAAAGAAACCATTTTCTTATCCAAAAGACAGTAAACTCAAATTTATTAAAAAAAAATTTTTTTATGGCTGTGCTGGGTCTTTATTGCTGTCCACTTTCTCTAGTTGTGGCGAGTGGGGGCTACTCTCTAGTTGTGGGGTGTGGACTTCTCATTGTGGTGGCTTCTCTTGTTGTGGTTTGTGGGCTCTAGAACGTGCAGGCTCAGTAGTTGTGGTACACGGGCTTATTTGCCCCATGGTTGTGGAGTCTTCCTGGACCAGGGATTGAACCCATGTGCCCTGCATTGGCAGGAAGATTCTTAATCACTGGACCACCAGGAAAGTCCACCATAAACTCTTGTACTTAAAACACACATCACTCCAGAACCCAAGAAGAGAGGCTACTATTGGGGATGTTTCTCCATAAGACTTTTGTTTCTGCACAGTTTGTCTTTAGTCCAGGCTGTCTTTAAAAGATATTTGTAGAGTGATCAGCTTTGGAAGATAGAAACAGTATCTCCCTCTAGAGCAGAGAACAATTTCATTTACTGTCCAGTGTAACAAGGACGGGGCTGTGTTCCTTCCCTGTTGTTTGACCTGAGGCTAAACTGTGGTGGAGGTAATGAAGATAATGGGTTTCCTTGGTGGTACAGAAGGTAAAGCATCTACCTGCAATGCAGGAGACCTGGGTTTGATCCCCCAGGTCGGGAAGATCCCCTGGAGAAGGAAATGGCAACCCACTCCAGTCCTCTTGCCTGGAAAATTCCATGGACGGAGGAGCCTGGTAGGTTATACAGTCCATGGGATAGCAAAGAGTTGCACATGACTGAGCAACTTCACTTCCTTCAAAAGGTCCCATGCATGCACTGCCGCACTCAGTGCCCCCGACCCTGCACCAGGCCACTGCCAACCCATGCCTCTACTGGAGACTCCTGAACACTCGTGGCAAGTCTGGGCCACTCTCTTGTGGGATCACTGCTCCTTTCTCCTGGGTCCTGGTGTGCACAAGGTTTTATTTGTGCCCTCCAAGAGCCTGTTTCCTCAGTCCTGTGTAAGTTCTGGTGGCTCTATGGTGGGGTTAATGGCGACCTCCTCCTAGAGAGCTTATCCCATACCCAGGTCTGCTGCACCCAGAGCCCCTGCGGCAGGCCACTGCTGACCCGTACCTCCACAAGAGACACTCAAACACAGTTCTGACTCAGTTTCTGTGGGGTCTCTGGGTCCTGTTGTGCACAGGGTTTTGTTTGTGCCCTCCAAGAGTCTGTTTCCCCACACTCAGGGCCATGGTGGAGACTTCTGACAAAACATGGACCACTGTAGAAGGGAATGGCAAACCACTTCAGTATTCTTGCCTTGAGAACTTCATGAACAGTACGAAAAGGCAAAAAGATAGGACACTGAAAGATGAACTCCCCAGGTCGGCAGGTACCTGATATGCTGCTGGAGAACAGTAGAGAACTAACTCCAGAAAGAATGAAGAGATGGAGCCAAAGCAAAAACAACACCCAGTTATGAATGTGACTGGTGATGGAAGTAAAGTCTGATGCTGTAAAGAACAGTATTGCATAGGAACCTGGAATGTAGGTCTGTGAATCAAGGTAAATTGGAAGTGGTCAAACAGGAGACAGCAAGAGTGAATATCAACATTTTAGGAATCAGCAAACTGGAATGGGTGAATTTAACTCAGATGACCATTATATCTAGTACTGTGGGCAAGAATCCCTTAGAAGAAATGGAGTAGCCCTCATAGTCAACAAAAAGTTCAAAATGCAGTTCTTGGGTGCAATCTCAAAAACAACAGAATGATCTCTGTTCATTTCCAAGGGAAACCATTCAATATCACAGTAATCCAGGTCTATGCCCCAACCAGTAATGCTGAAGAAGCTGAAGTTGAGTGGTTCTATGAAGACCTACAAGACCTTCTAGAATTAACACCCAAAAAAGATGTCCTTTTCGTTATAGGGGACTGGAATGCAAAAGTAGGAAGTCAGGAGATACCTGGAGTAACAGGCAAATTTGGCCTTGGAATACAGAGTGAAGTAAGGCAAAAGCTAACAGAGTTTTGCCAAGAGAACACACTGGTCATAGCAAACACCCTTTTCCAACAAGACAAGAGAAGGCTCTATATATGGACATCACCAGATGGTCAACACCAAAATCAGATTGATTATATTCTTTGCAGCCAAAGATGAAGAAGCTCTGCACAGTCAGCAAAAACAAGACCAGGAGCTGACTGTGGCTCAAATCATGAACTCCTTATTGCCAAATTCAGACTGAAATTGAAGGAAGTAGGGAAAACCGCTAGACCATTCAGGTATGACTTAAATCCCTTGTGATTATACAGTGGAAGTGACAAATAGATTCAAGGGATTAGATTTGATAGACAGAGGGCCTGAAGAGCTGTGGATGGAGGTTCGTGATATTGTACAGGAAGCAGTGATCAAGATCATCCCCAAGAAAAAGAAATTGAAAAAGGCAAAATGGTTGTCTGAGGAGGCCTTACAAATAGATGAGAAAATAAGAGAAGCTAAAGGCCAAGGAGAAAAGGAAAGATATACCCATTTGAATGCAGAGTTCCAAAGAATAGCAAGGAGAGATAAGAAAGCCTTCCTCAGCATTCAGTGCAAAGGAACAGAGGAAAGACTAGAGATCTCTTCAAGAAAATTAAACATACCAAGGGAACATTTCATGCAAAGATGGGCACATTAAAGGACAGAAATGGTATGGACTTAACAGAAGCAGAAGATATTCAGAAGAGGTGGCAAGAATACACAGAAGAACTATACAAAAAAGATCTTCATGACCCAGATAATCATGATGGTGTGATCACTCACCTAGAGCCAGACATCCTGGAACACAAAATCAAGTGGGCCTTAGGAAGCATCACTACGAACAAAGCAAGTAGAGGTGATGGAATTCCAGTTGAGCTATTTCAAATCTGAAAAGATGATGCTGTGAAAATACTACACTCAATATACCAACAAATTTGGAAAACTCAGCAGTGGTCATGGACTGGAAAAGATCAGTTTTTATTCCAATCCCAAAGAAAGGCAATGCCAAAGAATGCTCAAACTACTGCACAATTGCACTCATCTCACATGCTGGAAAAGTAATGCTCAAAATTCTCCAAGTCAGGCTTCAACAGTGCATGAGCTGTGAACTTTCAGATGTTCAAGCTGGTTTAGGAAAGGCAGAGGAACCAGAAATCAAATTGCCAACATCTGTTGGATCATCAAAAAAGCAAGAGAGTTCCAGAAGAACATCTACTTCTGCTTTATTGGCTATGTGGATCACAACAAACTGTGGAAAATTCTTTAAGAGATGGGAATACCAGACCACCTGACCTGCCTCCTGAGAAACCTGTATGCAGGTCAGGAAGCATCAGTTAGAACTGGACATGGAACAACAGACTGGTCCTAAATCAGGAAAGGAGTACGTCAGGCTGTATATTGTCACCTTGCTTATTTAACTTATATGCAGAGTACATCGTGTGAAATGCTGGCTGGGTGAAGCACAAGCTGGAATCAAGATTGCCAGGAGCAATATCAATAACCTCAGATATGCAGTTAACACCACATGGCAGAAAGTGAGGAAGAACTAAAGAGCCTCTTGATGAAAGTGAAAGAGGAGAGGGAAAAAGTTGGCTTAAAACTCAACATTCAGAAAATTAAGATCATGACATCCAGTTCCATCACTTCATAGCAGATAGATGGGCAAACAATGGAAACAGTGAGAGACTTGATTTTTTTTTTTTTTTTGAGACTTGATTTTTTTGGCTCCAAAATCACTGCAGATAGTGACTGCAGCCATGAAATTAAAAGAAGAAAAGTATGACAAACCTAGACAGCATATGAAAAAGCAGGGGCTTTACTTTACCAACAAAGGTCTGTCAAGTCAAAGCTGTGGTTTTTCCAGTAGTCATGTATGGATGTGAGAGTTGGACTATAAAGAAAGCTAAGCACCAAAGAATTGATGCTTTTGAACTGTTGTGTTGGATTAGACTCTTGAGAGTCCCTTGGACTGCAAGGAGATCCAACCAGTGCATCCTAAAGGAAATCAGTCCTGAATATTCATTGGAAGGACTGATGCTAAAGCTGAAGCTGCAATATTTTGGCCACCTGATGTGAAGAACTGACTCATCTGAAAAGACCCTGGGAAAGATTGAAGGCAGGAGGAGAAGGGGACAACAGAGGATGAGATGGTTGGATGGCATCACCGACTTGATGGACATGAGTTTGAGTAAGCTCCGGGAGTTGGTGAAGGACAGGAAAGCCTGGCGTTCTGCAGTCTATTGAGTCACAAAGAGTCAGACATGACTGACTGAACTGAACTGAACTGAACTGTAACATGGACAGTGTCTCCTCCTTCCAGAGCTAAATTCAGTTCAGTTTGCTAACTCTCTTTTTAAAAGATTGGGGGTTCCTAGACTTAACAATGGCACAGATTCATCTTGGCTGCTATGCCCAGCCCTTAAGGAACTTGGGATGGAAGGAACTTGCACAGATAAAGAAGCTCATGCTTCCTGCTGTACTGTGACTAACAGGTTCTTTGTCCCTGGCCCAGAAATCTCCAGTCTCCTGCCAGCATGAAACTGTAGCAGTTACAACTGGGCTGAAACCTCAGGCCCTCCACAGACTGTGACAGTCACAGTTCTTCCATTATCTGGATGTCCTGATAGTTACCCTGTTGCACATGAAGATAACAAAAAATAAAAAATATTTGTATATTAACAGTTTTTAAGGATAACCATTCTCAAATTGTTCACATTCTTTCCCACTTTCTAAAAGAAGAAGTTTCTGAAATCATCTTTGTCTTTTGGGGGCTTGGTGTATGGTTCGGCCCTGAAGGCCTATTGAGTTATATAGGGCTGTCTGCATCTACACCTGTGATTCTCAAACTGCCCTTTAGGAAAGAATCACCTTGTATGCTTGTGAACATTGGACTTTCCCACACCCCCAAGGAAGTATTAACAGGGCTCAGTACCTTACGAGTTTAACAAATCCCCAGATGATTCTGATGTGCATGCTTCACACTTTAAGAAACTCGTGAAATGACTCTGGATTAGCCGGGGTTTGACCTCTTAGGACAGCATTTTATAGTTGTATATCTTTTCCCCTTACTGTCATTGCAAATTATTGTTGTTAACATTGTGACTGCTTCTAGCAGCTTTTCACTTCATATCTTCTGTGCCCCAAGGAACGTGATAACCAAATTTGTTAGCATTGTGTCTAAATGAATTAAAGCAAGCTTTAAGTGAAGGACAGAGTTATTCTTCTGGTGCAACTTGTATGGTCTTTGCTGCAGAGCTTTTGTAATGTTTAGAGGTTTTTGTTTGTTTGTTTTTTTTTTTTAATTTTATCTTTTTGATGATCAGAGCTGTGTTTTACAGCAGCATTCCCCAATCTTTTCGGCACCAGAAACTGGTTTCATGGAAAGCAGTTTTTCCATGGACCTGGAGAGGGGATGGTTTTGGGATGATTCAAGTGCATTGCATTTATTGTGCTCTTTATAATCTAATGCAGCTACTGGTCTAACAGGAGGTACGCGTGCGTCCCTGGCCTGGAGATTGGGAACCTCTGTTTGAGAGAGTCAGTGTTGCCATGTTTGTACTCTCTGGATAATTTAATTTACTGATTCCAGTCTTTCCCTGCAACGAATTTGAAGTGGCTTTTTCAATGTTAATAAAAAGATAATTAAATAGAAATTCAGAACTATGGAAAAGTGGAGAATTCAAAATGATGCCCTATGGGAGTCTGGGATAGAGCACAGTGCTCTATCTTAAATGGACAGCCAGCAAGGACCTACTGTATAACAGAGGGAACTTTGCTCAATGTTATGTGGCAGCCTGGATGAGAGGAGAATTTGGGGAGAATGGATACATGTATATGTATGTACATATACATGTACACCTTCTCTGTTCACCTAGATTATCACAGCATTGTTAATTGCCTAGACCCCAATACAAAATAAAAAGCTTAAGAAAACCCCAAACAACAGAAAAACCAAAGTGATGCCCTATGGATTAATTTATTGCCATATTGAACTTCACATTTACTTTTGGGATTCCTGGCAGTCAGTCCGAAGGGAGAAATAAAAGAAACTACCTGTTTCTTCTTATTTAAAAGGAAGAAGCCCAGGTCTTAGAAAAGGTAAAGTTTTTCTGGCAGCATTTTCTGGAGTAAATTTTGTCCAGGGGCTTTCCTTTATAGAAGACATTGTGATAGGTTCGATAACCTACCCAATTATTATTTTTTTTTAAACAGCAGATGCAAAGACAGATTTCTTTTGAATGTTTCTTATAACAACATTTCATAGATGCTTAAGGCAGCATTAAATGGTATCTCAGTCAAAGCAGTGCTGGGACGTGCTGAATTGCTGTGGCCCAAATATCTATCTTTTTTGTAACATAATAAAGTAAGGTATAACTAAGTTTAATTTTTCAGGAAAAGATGCTTGCAGAGAAAATGTGCACATTCATCTTCTGGAATGAATGGCTGATGTGATATCTCTCAATGAGATCAGGGCTAAATTATTCCTGCTCTATAACTGCCCTGACCCACCCATTCAGTTTATATATCCCATATTTTGTTGCCTTTTCTTACCCAAAGCTCTGTAAAAACTGTGTATGGATCCTGGATGGTTGTGGCTTTTGATTTCTAGATTATTGTTCTGCTCACCACATGGATTAAACAGCCACCTACTTTTATCTCAAACCTTTAAAACTTTTGGGTACTCTTGCTCTGTGATCATTTGTGCTTGTGCTGTATGCTTTGAACATGTCATTCATCACAGATTTCTCTGGGGCACTGCATAAAAATTACCACTTGACTCTAAGACATTATGTTACCCAACTGTGACTAAAAAAGATGTTTAGATACTAGCTGTCAGCATGGTTGGAAACTCTCACCTAAACATGGAAATTGTAGCCACAGCAGAAGATTCAACATGCCTCTAAACAGTGGCTGTCCATATTAGTCTGAACGATTTGAGAAGGGGAAGGACCAGTGAACAGAAATTTGCAGTAAGTGAGACAAAAAGGTAGGCATTTGTCTTTGTAAGTATCCTGTTTATAAAAGTTGGAAATAGACAACTGGTTGCATGGACTTTTATGACGTGTCACAGCAAGATCAGATATCTCCTGTGGGTAGGCTTAGTGCTTCTGTACATAAGAAACACTTTTGCCTTTGTTGTTCAGTGCAGAATTCTTTGTACTTTCCTATGGTTCTCTCAATTTGCACTGATCAACGTCCTTCTTAGGATGTGGTGGTGGTGGTTTATTCGCTAAGTTGTGTCTGACTCTTGTGACCCCACGAACTATAGCTCGCCAGGCTCCTCTGTCCATAGGATTTTCCAGGCAAGGATACTGGAGTGGGTAACCATTTCCTTCTCCAGGGGATCTTCACCACCTAGGGATTGAACTCGGGGCTCCTGCACTTCAGGCAGATTCTTGACTGAGCTACCAGAGAAGGCTTCTTAGGGTGTGGGGGATTTTTCTCCCAGCTCAAATAATATTTGTGTTTTTAATTGGAGGACTGGCATAAAATATCTAGCATTTCTACTTGAGCAAGGTTTTGATGTCATCCTGAGATGCTCTGTGCCATTCTCCAGCAAGAAGCATAGCAACCAAGATAATTATATAAACATTCCATGTAAAAATATTCTATCTAAATCCGTATAATTATATAATAACATAATATAGTAAGCTATATATTCGGACCACCTTGCAGGGAGAATTGCAAAGCTCTCATACAGACATGCTCTGGGATATATAGGAGTCTGCAGGCAAGGAGGGATTTTAAAATGGGAAGCAAACTGGAAAACAGTTTATGTTTCCAGGTTTCACAGTTGGTGCCTTGAATCTTAAAATGTTATAGCAATAAAAAAATTATTTTCTACATCTCAAGAAAATTTTATCTACTCTAATGATAATGTGAATCAAATGGTTCAAGATTCTGATCGTAAATTCTTACCTTCTGAGCGAGCAGGTTAGATATTTTTCAGAATGCTTGATGTGGCATTGAAGAACCTTTTGGAGCTCTCATGGTGGGCAAATGGGGAGTCTGCAGTGGTGGTGAGCTTGGATTCCAGTAGTTTAATGCATCTACTCCCCCTCCCCCCAGAGGAGTCCCTGCTACTTCTTGCAAGCCAGGGCATTTGGGAAAGAGTCCAAGCAGGCCAGAGAAAACAGAAGGATGTGTGTGTTAGTCGCTCAGTTGTGTCTGACTCTTTGCTACTCCAAGAGCTGTAGCCCGCCATGCTCCTTTGTCCATGGAATTCTCTAGGCAAGAATACTGGAGTGGGTTACCATTCTCTTCTCCAGGGGACCTTCCTGACCCTGGGATTGAACCTGAGTCTCCCTATTGCAGGCAGATTCTTTACGTCGCTCAGTCCTGTCTGACTCTTTGCAACCCCTTGGACTGTAGCCCACCAGGCTCCTCTGTCCATAGGATTCTCCAGGCAAGAATACTGGAGTGGGTTGCCATGGCCTCCTCCAGGGGATCTTCCTGACCCAGGGATCGAACCCCGAGCCTCTTATGTCTCCTGCATTGGCAGGAGGGTTCTTTACCACTAGGGCTACCTGGGAAGCCCCGGAGAAGGCAAGAGGATCAAAGTAATTAGTAAGATAAGCAAAATGGCTTTTAGGTGACCATGACTGAGTGGTAAAAAGCAATACGTAAAAAGCCATCTGTTTTTCTCTCTTTAGTTTTGGGAATTTGTTGATCCTGTTATTAGTTTGTGATTTACGGACTAAGAAAAGAAGGAAATTGGGGCGGGGGGAAAGAAAAAAAGCCCTTACTATTTAAACAGGAGGTTAAATTAAGAAGAGTAATGGCTCAGTTTGATTTTCCTTCCTTTGACAGCTTGGTGTTAACTTTCTTTTTACCTGTTGGTTTTGTATGAAAGTAAATAGGGTTCTTTAAAGCCAAATTGTATTTTAAAATTACTTTATCTATTTTTTTTTTAAGATTAAGACCTCTTTTTTGTTTTATTTAAGTCTTTACTGAATTTGTTACAGTATTGCCTGTGTTTTACTTTTTGGCTTTGGTCGCAGGCATGTGGGATCTTAGCTCCCAGACCAGGTGTCGAACCTGCACCCCATGCATTGGAAGACGAAGTCCCAACCACTGAACCACCAAGGAAGCCCCTACTCTATTTTTTAATGGGAGCAATGTCACAAATTGTCTTGAAATTCCATTTGAGCGATTTTTTTTGTGTGTAACCTAGATATGCGTTTCATCATTCATAAAAATAAAAATATTTTAAAAAGATATGAAAGTAAAGTACTAAGCAAAAGCATTCATTCTGCTCTGTATTCCATTATCGATCATTGTAGGGTGGGCATTATACTCTATGTCCTGTTACAGCTTCATAGATTGACAGAATTGAGGGTAAGTGGGTTTAAGGAATTCACTCAAGGTTATGTGGTTATTAAATGTATTGTGGGGATTATGCCCATTTGTCTAAATGCGATTTAAACTCAGGTTTATGTAATTCCAAGGCTGGCATTCTTTCCATGAATAAATAATGAGCTCATACAGCTTTACTTGATTGATTATATTGGTATCAGCTAAGCTGAATGACTTTTACTACAGAGCACTTAAGAAAAGTAATCCTAGAGTCTTGCTTCATCAGAGGTGTTCAGAAGAAAGCAGGTTTACTCCAGGGAAAAGTTCAAAGGGTTCAAAAGTTCAAAGACTGGTAGCTCGGAGGCTGTCCTTCAAAAGGAAGGATTTACTTCTAGGACAAATGTTGCTGTAGGGCAGTGTGGTCTAAACTTCCCGTATTAGAAGGCTCACTTGTGATGCTTGTTAAAAAGTATGGGCTGTTAGCCCTCCCCTTTAGAGATTCTGATTCAGGAGGGTTTAGGTTCTGGGATCCAGCAATCTATATTTTAACAAGAACCCCTCCTCCCAAGAGTTTATGATCAGGGAAGTTTAGAAAACATTGCTTAAAAAGGATGGGTCAGTATTCTGAACTCCCAGAATCTAACAGAGACATGTATTTTAAACAGATGTTAGAAAAAGAGTATCACAAAACAATCATCAAGGAGATTTTGTCTAAAGATAGATGTAAATAGACTGTGTGAAAAAAATAAATCGGAGTAAATGAAGTTCAAATAAAATACAGTAAGGTCCGCTACATACCAGCCCTCAAGTTTTGAACTTTCAAAGATGCACAGTGTGTTCACATGTCCAGTCCTGTAAGTTAGTTCCCGAGTCTGGTGTATGCTATCACGTGCATGCCTCCTCTGCAAGCGGTGGTGCAGCTTGCCCTCCGTCCCCTGCTGCTCACGACCCTTTGTCTCCATCACCCCTCCCTCCTCCAGTCAGTAATTCTTGCCTGTTTGCTCGGTGGCAGCCCCTGTATGCTGGCTGTTGTACTGTGTTACTGTACTGTACCTCAGGGTACTGCACTATATGATTTTGGTGCTGGAGAAGACTCTTGAGAATCCCTTGGACTGCAAGAAGATCAAACCAGTCAGTCTTAAAGGGAATCAACTCTGAATATTCATTGGAAGGTGATGCTAAAGCTGAAGCTCTAATACTTTGTGTACCTGATGCAATCAGCCAACTCATTGGAAAAGATCCTGCTACTGGGAAAGATTGAAGGCAGAAGGAGAAGGGTGACAGAGGACGAGATAGTTGGATGGCATCACTGATTCAGTGGACATGAACTTGGGCAAACTCCGGGAGATGGTGAAGGACAGGGAAGCCTGGCGTGCTGCAGTCTGCGGGGTTGCAAAGAGTTAGACATGATTTGGCAATTGAACAACAATACTGTAAGATTTAAAATGTTTTCTGTATTTTTTTAAATGTATTATTTGTGTGGGAAGTATTATAAGCCTATTACAGTACAGTACTACATAGCCAATTGTGCTAGGTGGGTAGGTGGGTACCTAGGCTAACTTTGTTGGACTTATGAACAAATTGGACTTTTGACCGTGCTCTCAGAACAGAACCTGTTTGTTTAAGTAGGGGACTTACTGTAAAGGATAGTACACATACCGTTTAGAACTTGTTCAGGTACATGTGACCAGCTCACACTAGTTTAGGCAAATAGTTTGGGGACTGGGATCTACTGGTTTACAAAATAGTGGAAAGAACCAAGGGTTTAAATACTGTGTGGGTTCTGCTTTGCTGATGCAGCTTCCTTCTCAGGGAAGGCTGTGACTGGCCATGTGAGTCACGTGCCTGCCCCTATGGTGATGGTTTATGGTCAGTGATTGACAGTCACGTGTACCTCCTGAAGAGGAGAGGCAGGCTTCTTTAAAGAAAACCATGGTGGTACAAGAGAAGGGCATGGGGAGAGAGATCTAGGCTTGGGGAGAAAGTGATTGAGGTCAGTCACTATTGTCCCGTCACACACTATCATTTTTATTTTCCCATTATTTTGTGCCATATTTAAGAATTTCCTTAAATCATATAAGCTGCTTAAAGTATTACAAATAAAATTGAGTATTGTAATTAAAAATGTATACACAATCCTGGGGGTGAAGGTGGCATTTTCCTGGAAATTTCCTATAAACCAGCACCTTAAAATCAAGCTCTAGTCGATCATGCTGCTTATTTTTCACTTCAGTTGAACAGAAAAAGGACATGGCTTTCAGGGCAACTAAGAAACCTCTCTCTCTTTTTTTTTTAATGTGAAGTATAGTTGACTAATAATATATTAGTTTCAGTTGTACAGTATAGTGATTCAATATTTTATAGATTATGCACCATACAAAGTAATTATAATATTATTGACTATATTCCCTGTTGTACAGTACATCCCTGTAAATTCTTTATTTTATATCTGGTAGTCTAATGTGCCTTTTTAGGGCTTGCTCCACTCCCAAATAATGAGTACATCATTGTTTCATTTACTTTTATATCTAGTACTTCCTTGAAGTACCTATTTGAACTCATAAATTCTCTTTGGAAATTGATTTTTTTCCAAAATTAAAAGCATCAGTTTTGCTAGAGTTTTCCAGAAACATTTCCAGTAAAAATTCTGAGACTTGACTTTGTTGAATATGCGTTAGCCTTATGAGAAAAAGGCTTTGTTCTCAGTAGTTGCAAAGATAGAGTGATAATATTTGAGTACCTTTTACTGAAAAGTTGTGAAGCTTTTAAAATATTTTTAGCAGACTAAAAATATTGGTTATATTAGCAACTTTCTAAAGCAGGATGTCCTTTGAGACCAAAAACAAAGTGGCAATGAAAGAGCTCTTTGTTCGTTGAACAAATCTTAAATACAAAAGCTTACCATGTGTCACGTCACAGTAAATAGTTTGGGAGTTTTGGTGTGTGTTATTTGTTATCTGGATAAGTGTTTCTAGAATATTAGTTCTCTAAGTCTCTCAGAAATTTGTTGCATAACAGCTTTTGCTCAATAAAATTTGGAGATTTGGGGCTTCCCTGGTAGCTCAGTGGTAAAGAATTCACCTGCCAATAGATATGGGAGACGTGAATTTGATCTTTGGTCCAGGAGGATCCCATCTGCCTTGGGGCAGCTAAGCCTGTGTGCCACAACTGTTGAGCCTGTGCTCTGGAGCCCACATGTCCTGGAGAGAAGGCACCGCAGTGAGAAACCCACGTACCACAAGTAGAGAGTGGCCCCCACACACCCCAGCTAGAGAAAAGCCGGCACAGCAATGAAGGCTCAGTACAGCTCCCCCCATCCCCAAAATGGAGATTCACGGTTGTCGCCACCACCGGAAGCACGGGGTTGTCGCCACCACTGGAAACACACCCTGTCCTCACTACCTGCTGGGTTCCCTTTCAGGACTCCTTGCTTTCCTTCTGTTCCTTCTCCCTCTGTCAAGTTTCTGCACAGCCCCTTCCTGAGTGCTGACTCTCTGGGGCTCCAAAACGTCTCATTACTGGCTCCCTGCCTAGCTCTCCTCTCTCGCAGTGTGCCGTCTTCCAGAATTACCCCTCGTACCAGTTATGATAAGTATTAGTTGGTGTTAAGATTATACTATGGTTGTTGGTGTTTAGTCATGTCTGACTCTTTTATGACCTGATGGACTGTAGCCCCCCAGACTCCTCTGCCCATGGTATTTCCCATGCAAGAATACTGGAGTGGGTTGCCATTTTCTTCTCCAGGGGATCTTCCTGACCCAGGGATTGAGCCTGTGTCTCTTGCATTGTCAGGGAGATTCTTTATTGCTGAGCCACTAGGGAAGCCCAGTTCTCAGGAACACAGTAATACTTGAATCCTGCCAGTCTTTCAGGTACCCTCTTTCTCCAAGTTCCCGAGGGGGATGCAAGCATCTCAAAGTGAATGAAGAAAATGCTTTTCTCCCTGTATTGTGAGAGAAAACCTTGAATCTTCCTGCTATATACTCAAAGGCCCATCTAACATACTCAGCAGGTCTGAGAGGATTAAGCCAGAGAGACAGAGAGCCTCCTAGGAGGCTCTGGCCCTGCTGCCTTGTGGGACAGCAAATCCTTCAATATGTCTTAAGATCTGTCTTCCTTCCAAGAGCACTTTTTAGAGTTGGTTTCGAACAGTGAGCTTTTCCTAACGTTGAGTTGGTTTATTTTTCTCCCTCGGTTCTTGTCTCATCGTAACAAAAGATTTGGAGTGATAGTCTAATTACAACTCAAGCAGGTAGGATTTCTCAGCTCCTGTCTTGTCATAGCAAGGATTCAAAACTTGTTATGGCTCAGTTACAGCTCAAGCAGACAGATCTTTTATTAAACAGACAGGGGACAGTACACTCCTGACAGAAGGGAGTGAGCCGACCCTGAAGGAGTGGCTTCCCTTTTTATATTCCCTGTCTCCCCCTCTTGGTTCTGCCCTATGCAAAATAAGGCTTGTACCCACCACCAATCAGGAAAGGGAATGCAAATAGGCATATGCTCAAGTCTGATCGACAGTTGCAAGTTATATAATAACAGGCTCTATTGTGCACATCTTTCCCATAATTCAGTCTGTTATAATCAGATGTCAGTATGGATAGAAAATTTATGAACCCTTAATGAGCTCCTGATGTGCAGATGACACCACCCTTATGGCATAAAGTGAAGAAGAACTCAAGAGCCTCTTGATGAAAGTGAAAGAGGAGAGTGAAAAAGTTGGCTTAAAACTCAACATTCAGAAAACCAAGATCATGGCATCCAGTCCCTTCACTTCATGGCAAATAGATGGGGAAACAGTGGAAAGGGTGGCAGACTTTAATTTTTTGGGCTCCAAAATCACTTTAGATGGTGACTGCAGCCATGAAATTAAAAGATGCTTACTCCTTGGGAGAAAAGTTATGACCAACCTAGACAGCATATTAAAAAGCAGAGACATTACTTTGCCAACAAAAGTCTGTCTAGTCAAGGCTATGGTTTTTCCAGTAGTCATGTATGGATGTGAGAGTTGGACTATAAAGAGCGCTGAATGCTGAAGAATTGATGCTTTTGAACTGTTGTGTTGGAGAAGCCTCTTGAGAGTCCCTTTGACTTCAAGGAGATCCAACTAGTCCATCCTAAAAGAAATCAGTCCCGAATATTTATTGGAAGGACTGATGTTGAAGCTGAAACTCCAATACTTTGGCCACTTGATGTGAAGAGCTGACTCATTTGAAAAGATGCTGATGCTGGGAAAGATTGAAGGCAGGAGGAGAAGGGGACGACAGAGGATGAGATGGTTGGATAGCATCACTGACTCAATGGACATGAGTTTGAGTAAACTACTGGAGTTGGTGATGGACATGGAGGCCTGGCATGCTATAGTCCATGGGGACACAAAGAGTCGGATACAGCTGAGCAACTGAACTGAACTGAATGAGCTCCTGAGAGTCCCTTGGATAAGAAGGAGATCAAAGCAGTCAAACCTAAAGGAAAGCAACCCAGAATATTCATTGGAAGGACTGATGCTGAAGATCCAATACTTTGGCCACCTGATGTGAACAGCCAACTCATTGGAAAAAGACCCTGATGCTTGGAAAGATTGAAGGCAGAAGGAGAAGAGGGAGACAGAGGATGAGATGGTCGGAGGGCATCACTGAGTCAATGGACATGGTGAACTTGGTGTAAACTCCCGGAGATGGTGAGGGACGTGGAGACCTGGCATGCTGCAGCTCTTAAGGTAGCAAAGAGTCGGACACTGTATCACAACTGAACAACAACAACAACAACCGTGGGCTCCTGGCTGCCTAAGTTTGCTTGAGGACACCGCTGAACATCAAGGGAACATGTGCTGCAGTTGGAGAAGCTCCTGTGGTTAGTTTGTATTCACTGTGTACCTAGGGCACATGTGCAAGAATTGAAAAAGTTTCTGGTTATTTTTGTAGCATTTTTGTGAGCTCTCTTGGGTGTGTTTGGGAAGGGGTTTAGAGATCAGCTTGCATCCTTTTCGGCTAGGCCACCCCTCCTTGCTCATGCCTATCCCAGCTTAACACCATCAATTGTTGTATACCAGCTTTCCCCTTGCACTCTGCACAAAGTGGTATTAGTGGATTAGATCTTACTTCTGAAATGCTGGCTGTCGGTATTTATGTGACCTTCTTATCTAAGGCCCTAGGGTGACTGCAGAGAGGAAGAAGCTGAAAGGCAGGCAACTCGTTCCCCTTCTGCTCCTTGCGGCCTGTCGACTTTAGGCAATTCACTCGACTTCTCTGAACCTTAGTTGCCTGATTCATAATCTCAGATAATGACTGCCTTTGATATTTTCCTGAAGGGCAAGATAAGCTCTTGACATATCTGCCAGCTCCCAATTCCTAAACCTCTTTTTTTAGGCTTTGGAGGGGCCCCAAAGTGTGAGGATTTTCTTTTTTTTCATATTCATTTATTTACTTAGAAGGGAATGAAAATGAAGGTGGAAGCCTCAACTGCTTTTCTATGATGTCAGAATAGGTCATCCAAATGGCTTGCTTGCATCCAAGTCCCCAGGCCTCCTGGGAGAACAGATGCAGAGGGCTGGGAGGCCTGATGGCCTGGTCTTGGGAGTCGTAGGATGGAGATGTTCTAGGAGAAGGGACTCCCCGTAGCCCCAGCATCTGGCAGTGCCTCCAGCGGCGGGGCGCTGCTAGAAGGAGCCAGGTGCTCAGTGGCAGCCTCCAGCTCGTGACTGGCAAGAGTAGAGTTTCTGAGAACCATGAAGGGTTTCTCAGGAGATGAAAGGCAAACACAGGAACGACAGTAGAATCAATTCCTTCCCGACTGAAAAGTCCACCTGACATAAAATTCTAGAATATGTAAACCCATTTCTGAATACCTTTCTGATAACCTTGGGGACTTGTTGGGAGCATGGAGAGTTGAAAACCCTAGCTCATAATAATCATCTAATATTTGGAGAAAAGGAGTTTGCAGAAGAAAAAGTATGATCTAAAAATGAACTCTTGGTTTTCTTTTTTTTTTTTGGCTGTGCCAGTTGGCATGGGGGATTTTAGTTCCTCGACCAGGAATTGAACCCACACCCCATGTGGTGGAAGCACAGAGTTTTAACCACTGGACCACCAGGGAAGCCCTGAAAATGAACTCTTACTTAAAGTCTCATTAGTTTCTTGGTTTTCTTTTTATATCTCTTTTTATGATGATAGTTTGTATCCTTGCCCTCTTAAGCCTCCCTCCCGCCTCCCGTTCCATCATCTGTCACAGAGTGCCAGGCTGGGGTCCATGTGTTATACAGCAGGTGTCTACTGATTATCTATTTCATACATGATAGTGTATATTTGTCCTACCCTCTCCTTTTCCTGCTGTGTTCACAAGAGCAGAGGGCAGCCCTGTCTTTACAGATGGACTGGACCTGCGTTCCCTGGGCCTCTCCATCTGTGCACATGCATGGGCTCAGGCTGGTGGTCATGTCCGTGGTTCTCTGACTCTTCCCTTCACCTTGCCACAGCCCATTCTCTGATGCTCCTCAACTTTTTGTCCACTTATTTCTAGCCGTATCTGGTGTGTATCTCTTGTGCTTAGGAGCAGTTCTGTTGGCTAAAGATGCTGCTAAGTCTGCCATGTTCTTCTTTCTTCTTTTGGTCCTTTTGCTCTTTGTGACCACTCTGGGGGGTGGTCACTGCTGCCTGCTGCTGTGGCTAGGATCAGCAGGGGTGCTCCAGGCATGGTCAGTGAGGGGCATCAGGACCACCTCTGACGTCTCCAAGCAGCAAGGTGAGAAGCGAGGGGGAGGCTTCTGTCCCCTCCTCTCAGTCACATTGTTAGGCAGTGTTGCCTGTTACTTGGATACAAATGTAGCATCACCTCTACTGGGTGATTTGTAGAATCTCTCATTCAGCCTGAGGCCTGTAGTCAGTCTCTATAAAATGGCTCAGCATGAGACTCTCGGCCCAGGCCTGGGAATCCCACAGGTGACAGATGCTGTGTGTGTCTTCTCTCTCTCTCCCTCCCTCCTTCTCCTTTCCCCATCTTCTTCTCCCTCTCAGCATGTCTTTCCCCCTCATGTAAATCAATTCTTGGAAGTAGATGCTTGCTGACCACCTGCCTTTTTGTTTCATGTATATGTCTTGACCAGTAAAATTTTAGCATCTGGGACCCTTACTATACTAACAATGTGTGTCATTGGTATATTCATTCAAGTGTGCTGTCTATATATAGAGTTCCAGATAAAATACAGGATGCCCAGTTAAATTAAAATGAATACTGAATAGAATTTAAAGTGTAGGAGCTTCCCTGGTTGTCCAGTGGTTAAGACTTTGCCTTTTCCAGTGTAGGGGGTGGAGGGCGGGGGTTCGATCCCTGGCCAGGGAGGTAAGATCCCACATGTGTTGCTGCCAAAAAAACCAAAACATAACAGAAGCAGTGTTGTAACAAATTCAATGAAGACTTTAACAATAGCCTACATTTAAAAAAAAAAAAAACTTAAAAAATTTTAAACTGTGAGTATGTTCCAGATGTTGCATGGTACATTCTTATACCTTATACTAAAAAAAGTATTTGTTGTTCATTTGAAATTTAGACTGAACTAGGTGTTCTGTATTTTTATTTGTTAGATATGGCAACTCTAGTCTGTTACTTTATTTTTATAATTATAAAATATTTAAGAAGCTTTTTATGATCATTCTGGATGTTAGTCCAGTTTTTTTCTTTTTAAGGTTTCCTTCAGCCAAAATCTCTCTACAGAAGTCTTTTAGAAACCCAAGCTCAAAAGTTGGAAGGTTGGTTCTCATAATCAGTGTCTTCCCCAAAGCTGAGAACCCAGCATTGGAAAGCAGAAATGAAGGAGACAGTAGGCTAGGGCTGGAGACCTGACTTCAGCAGAAGGAGGGTGGTCTGGGGAGTTTGGAGATCTTGAACATTTTTCAATAGAGCTTTGGGAACAGAGATCCCTGGGATATTGCTCATGACCTTGGTTATTGCTCAAAACAAATGTGACGTGTTTAAGGAAGATTTACCCAAAGTTAGCACTAACAGAACAGGAAATGTATGAGAGGAGCATCCAAGCAGTTCTGATGTTAACAGTTATGTCTCCTGAGTTCTCATATTACGTGTTGAAAAATTCCAAGCTAAGACTGTGGATTTATATAAAATGACAGAAAATACTTTTCCCATAGAGAGAGATAAAAATAGAAATAGTGCCTTGAAAACTTTAGTGTTAGAAATATAATCTCTATTGATCTGAATTGCTGATGCAAAAATGTTATGTTTTTATTTTTAAATCTATATCCCTCTGTCTTAAATTTTTCATAAATATTGTAGCAGAATATTAGCTTTCATTATTTATGAATCTGTTGAACTTTGCAAGGATTTGCTGACAGTTAAAAGATTACGGTTTTAAGGATAGTTCATTTTACATCATAAATAACCTAAAAGGTCGTTCAGTATTTTACAGTAACATCCAAAGAGCAGATATAGAGAGTGTTAGAAGTATTGACGATTATTTTTACAAAGATCCATTGATTAAAAGAATTTGGAAATAAAAAAATAGAAGTTCAATGAGGGTTAATATATGTATTTGCAAAGTGATTGTTTTTGTTTATGTCTTTTCTGAAAGTCCTGTTATTTTGTTAGTATTTTCCTATATTTGAGCTTGTTGTTTTCTGGTTTGTGGGCATTAATTAAGGTATAGGCTAGGCTGCTCTAACAAATGAACACAAAATGAATGTGGCTTAAGCAAAATAAAAGTTTCTCTCTTTCTCTCACACAGACATAGACACTGCAGACACACACAGACAGTCATGCATACTGACACACATTTGCTTGCCCTGCGTGCTCAGTCACTTCAGTTGTGTCCGACTCTATGCGACCCTATGGACTGTAGCCCACTGGGCTCCTCTGTCCATGGGATTCTCCGGGCAAGAATACTGGAGTGGGTTGCCAGGCCCTCCTCCAGGGGATCTTCCCAACCCAGGGATCGAACCCATGGCTTCTCCTGTGTCTTCTGCATCACAGGCAATTCTTCACTGCAGAGCCACCCAGGAACACAGGCCTAAATGTTCTGGGACTAGCCAGCACTTTTCCTTTTCTCAACCCATGGCCTCCGTGTTTGGGTCCAAGCTGGCTGTCTCGCTCAGTAATGGAAGGGTGCAAAGGAACTAGCGGATTTATGTTCAGATGTGTTGAGACCAAGACCCAGAAGCGACACAAATTATTTTTGCTGGCATTCCACTGAACAAAACAAGTAGCCACATGAAACAGTGGGAAGTATCTGGGGCCTTCTCACAGTGCTATTTTCTGATTTATTTCGCTAACAGCTGTTGACAAAATAAGGAGTGAAATTTTTGTTAAGCAGAAACTCTTTTTTTAAATATGTCTTTTAGTTTCTAATAAAATAATCTTAGTTAACTTCCATTTAAGGTAATGATAAATTAATTCTTATTATATAACTTTATAATAGTATCTGTTCATCATGCTATTTTGTAATAATTATTAGCTCCATGTAGGATGTGATTTTGTGTGTGTGTTAGTTGCTCAGTCGTGTCCGACTCTGTTTTGTTCTATTTTCTTCCTCATGTTTATGTATGTTTTTTAAAAACTAATAATCCTTTTAAAAGATACTACTGTGTGGGTAGTGAGATATAGTACATTCAAAATGTAATTATATTCCCAAACTTGAAATGGAGTCAAACCTCGTTAATAAATTTGTTGCTTATACTTCTATTTTTAATCCTCTAAGACTACTGTTGTTGTTACTCACTCAGTCATCTTGACTTTTTGCGAACCCATGGACTGTAGCCCTCCAGGCGTCTCTGTCCTTGGAACTCTCCAGGCAAGAATACTGGACTGGGTTGCCATGCCCTCCTTCAGGGGATTTTCCTGACCCAGGGATGAAACCCACATCTCCTGCATAGCAGGCAGATTCTTTACTGTCTGAGCCGTGAGGGAAGCCTAGGATGTGATTAATAAAGTATAATTGTTACCGTAAATGAAAAATAAGCTAATATCTAGATTTAATCCTAGATGGGGGTTTTACATGCTTATGTTTCTGTTGAATTTACAATTCAGTGTGGGATTTTCTGTTTTCAGAAGTCTGGTATACTGAAAGTGGTTTTCAAATATTATGCCAGCTAAAGCATTTGTTTTGACTTTCTACTCCAAAAACACTTTTGGAGACTTAATGGAAACAACTTCTCTAATGGAACACCGTTTCCTTCTATGCTGCTTAATTGTATAATTTAGTTTAAATTGTAGATGTTCTGTTACTTGGTGACATGTAAACTTTGCTGCTGAGAGTAGTGATGATATGAAGGGCTCTCAATGCTTTTGAAAGCTTGGCGACAAGGTACCACTCAGGTCAGTGCATAGGACCTGCCACCCTATTGGTTAAAGCCTAAGAGGTTTGGAGAATTATGAAAAAGGACCTAAACTGTACTTTTCCCCTAGCCTCTTGGAAAATAAAACTCTCCTGGGGGCACTTATTCAATATTTAACTTTCCAGGCCCCTCACCTGGAAATTCTGATTCAGTGGTTCAGGGTGGGGCTTGGGTGTTTGTGTGTCTGTCAACTGCTTCCAGTAGTTTTTATCATCTACTGTGCTGAAGAGCAAGGCAGCATCTTCCTTCAGGGGGTCCTGTGCTCCAAGTGCTAGGTGGGGGGCTGCCAGTCACCACCCAGTAGCTTCTTAGGCTCTTCTCTGCCATGGAAAAGCCGAGATGACCGTGGCCACTGTTCACTGCCGGCACCTTGCAGTGCACACCTTTGTTATTTGACAGGGAGTCGAAAGATAGCCTAAAATATTCTCTCTCTGGTCCCAGACTCACTACCTGATGGCAACTACTTTTTGTTACCGACCAGGGTTCTTGGACTTCCCATATCAATAGAAATTGACTTGAGACCAGACAAGAAATTCAGGCAAAGGCTTTATTAGGGCCCCTGCTGCAGCATGGGGGAGTGAGAACAAACAACAGGTTCCCTTCCTCACTTGCTTCCCGAGGTGGGGCAAGCTTGTTCCTTAAATGGGGTGAGGGTAAGGGCGAGGGTTGGGCTGGAGGGGTGGCTTAGATGTTTTGCTCATCCTTTAGGTGGTGGTGTGTACAAGGGGGCATGCACAGTACCCAGCTTTTGTTCTAGGCTCTTCAGATGTGGCAGTTGCGTTTTTTGGTCTCTGTATCTTTTATCCAGAATTTGCCCCTAGGGCAAATGCATGTGGTTATTTTTAGTCCTATATAGTTTCTTTGTATTTTGTTGCTTAAGGAGAGGTGTGTCCAGGTGCAGGCATTGTAGCACTGCAGCAAGGGGTCCGGGGTCCCAGACTGTCTCACTTTCTACAGAGAGGAAATCCTTTTATGACTATGGACGCTTCCCTAGGTGTCCATCCTTACGCCCCATTTCCGAAGCAGAGTTGACAGTGTATGTGCTTAGTCACTCAGTCGTGTCCAACTCTGCAACCCCACGGGGTATAACCCATAGACTCCTCTGTCCATGGAGGCTGTCCAGGCAAGAATACTGGAGTGGGTTGTCATGCCCTCTTCCAGGGGATCTTCCTGACTCAGGGATCGAACCCCTGTCTCCTGTGACTCTTGCAGTTTGGGCAGATTCTTTACCCAATGAGTCATTGGGGAATCTCACACTACCTCAGAATTGTGGATTCCTCAGTCTACTAACAATAGCTGTTTTACTTTTTACCATCCTTTCATCTCTAGATTCTTGGTGCCAGAACATTTTCCTCTCCTTTCTTTTTCATGTGCGGGAGCAGGGAAAGTAATGGTCTGTGTACTGAAGCTCTCTAACCTTTCTCTGGCTTCGACTAGTTCAGGTTATGGCCAGAGTCCACAATAGGGTAAAAATAGCCAGGGCCTGTGCTTAGCAGACATGTGGAGACTTTCTTCATCAAACATCTGAACTGAAAACCCCTTCTTCTTCTAAGATTCTGTATCCTTGGTCCTCCAAATGGGGCACTATTTAGAATCTGATTCTAAGCAGGGATTTTTACACAAGTGTTTCCATCTTTGCTCTCCAAGATCCAGTGCATCTGTGCTCCACAGAGTGGGGTGACCATCCACTTCGAGTTAATTCTAAGTGGAATTGTGCTGCTGTGTCATGAATAAAGAGCCTTGAGTCAATAACGAGATTTTTTTTTTTTTTAAAGCAGCATCCTTTAGTGCGGTATGCAGTTGCTTTGAATAGTAGGCAAGAACTTTGTTTTCTGATGCGGGATGACAAGTGGCTCTAAAAACACACCTCTTATTTCTTAGAGTGTCTCCTTGAGGGAAGCCAAATGGGTCAGTTTCTGTTCTGTGTGGGATAAATACCATTTTGATGAGCTGGCTCGCTAAATTTTAGAAGGCACAGAAAGAATCATTTTGAAACCCTCTTACAGTCCTAAGCAGGCACTCATATATAGTAAAATAGGGATGCAGAAAGTATGTTTTTACAAACAGCATAATGAACAATCATAAGACCCACCTTCTGGAGCACTGAAAATTATCATCATTTGTGGTAATGCAGATGATATCTTTCTTTCTGGAGAAATAGTGGCCATTCAGTAAGCATGGAGCAGCAGTCTTTCTTCTTTTGTTTTTCTTCTCCTCTCTGCCATTTCTCAAATGTGACTGTCTTCTCATTTTTATTGTAATCAAAGGGAAAGTGTTAGCAGAGAAGAGTCTGGAGGCCCCCTCCTCCCATGGGCCTTGGTTCTTTGTAAGGACACCAAGAAGAATCTACCACTGTGAGAAAGTTTATTGCTGATAAGAAAAGAAAGAATATAGAGAACACTTCAAAAGAGAGGTGGGTCACACAAAGGGAGGCAATGGCCCGGGAAGGCTGGGGTAGAGAATTTTTAAGGCAAGGTCATAAGCTAGGAGGTCATTGATTGATAGTCTGGATTGATAGCTACAGGTTATATAACAAGGTGCTCTGCTGTGCATGTCCTTCTCATAATTCAGTCTGTTATAGTCAGATGGATGTATGGTCTTCCCAGGCTTCCCTGGTGGCTCAGATGGTAAAGAGTCCTCCTGCAGTGCAGGAGACCTGGGTTTGATCCCTAGGTTAAAGGCTCAAAGAATCTTCTAATTGTGGTGCTGGAGAAGACTCCTGAAAGTCCCTTGGACAGCAAGGAGATCAAACCAGTCAATCTTAAGGGAAATCAACCCTGAACACGCATTGGAAGGATGAATGCTAAAGCTGAAGCTCCAGTATTTTTGGTCATCTAATGCGAACAACTGACTCATTGGAAAAGTCTCTGATGCTGGGAAAGATTGAAGACAGGAGGAGAGGGCATCTCAGGATGAGATGGCTGGATGGCATCACCGATGCAATGGACATGAACTGGGGCAAACTTTGGGAGATGGTGAAGGACAGAGAGGCCTGGCATGCTGCAGCCCATGGGATCGCAGTCGGACAAGACTGGGCGACTGAAAAACAGGTGGTGCTAGTGATAAAGAATGGCCTGCCAATGCCATTCAGAAGGCCAATGCAGGAGGTGCCAGAGACGCAGGTTTGATCCCTGGGTGGGGAAGAGACCCTGGAGGAGGGCATGGCAACCCACTCGAGTATTCTTGCCTGGACAGTCCCATGGACAGAGGAGCCTGGTGGGCTATGGTTCATAGGGTTGCAAAGAGTCAGACATGACTGAGTGACTAAGCACACACAGTGAGTCTGATGACCACCAAGGGTTAATTTAGTACATGTAGTGTGAGATCTGTGCATGTGCCAGGGTAGGGAAATTCCCACCAGTCAGCCGGTGGGGGATTTTTCTGACCGCCTGACTATTTTGGAGTACTGATGGGGCCATATTTGGGGCAGGGCTGGTAAATTGGTTGATGAGATTAGGTGGTCTTTGGATGGTTAGCTCTAAAGAAGGGATACCTCTTTAAAGTTAGCCACCTCTCAGCTAACTTCCTGCCTAACAAAAGAAATAATAGAATCTAGGCTCTCATTGGCTTGAAAGAATATTAATGGTTGTTTAGTTGTCTGATCATCTCTTTAATGCTGGGTAAACTCTTGCATCTCACTAAACTGCCCTACTCATATTTATCTTGCTGCAGGGAACTAGAAGCAGCTTCCTATTCTTGAGACAAATCATTCTTCTTGTGAATGACTCAGACTGTTGATAGCTTTTCTCTCAAATGAGCTGAAAACTGTTTCTAAGTTCTACCTGTTCTTTCTCTTTCCTGCATGGCCATGCTTCATGTGTTTGCTGCCACAATTGATAACTTCACATGAGTCTTTCAGTAATAACAACTGCCAGTTAGGGGCTTCCCTGGAGGCTCAGTGGTAAAGAATCTGCCTGCCAATGCAGGAGACATGGGTTCGATCCCTGGGTCAGGAAGATCCCCCAGGAAATGGCAATCCACTCAAGTATTTATGTCTGGGAAATCCCATGGACAGAGGAGCCTGGTGGGCTACAGTCCATGGCGTCGCAAAAGTGTCAGACATGACTTAGTAACTAAACAACAACAAGAAGGCTTTGTGGTTAGCAGTTTATAGGCATCATCTTGCTTAACTGTCACAAATAACCTGTTTGTCAGGTGCTGCTGTGATCTTCATGTCACAGATAAAACACTGAGGCTTACAGTGTTTAAGTGATTAGTCTAAAGTCACAGAGTTAAGAAGCCAAAGAACTGAGACTTGAACATGGCTATATCAGGGTTTGAATTTGGGTCAGCTTTACAGTGAATTTCCCATTATTTGTTTAAGAAGCTCAAGTTGCTCTCTGCTACTGGTGGCTACAGTTGACCTAACAAATGTACTTGCTAGTCTGTACTTTGCAGTATCCAGCTTAGATTTAGAAAAAAATGTCAGTTTTTGGTTTTCTGTCTCCAGCCTCACAGCCTTTCCTCCTCCTTCCTGGATTCTTCAAGATCACTGGATGTGCTTTGAACTGCTTCTAATGGGAATGAACCATGTCTACGGAAGCCTACCTGCCTGTTAATTTGCTTCAGTCGTGTCCAACTCTCTGCGACCCCATGGACTGTAGCCCGCCAGGTTCCTCTGCCCATGGGATTCTCCAGGCAGGAATACTGGGGTGGTTTGCTGTGCCCTCCTCCAGGGGATCTTTCCAACCGAGAGATCGAACCTGCATCTCCTTACATTGGCAGGCATGTTCTTTACCACTAGTGCCACCCGGGAAGCCCCGCCTACAGGGCAGGACAAGTCAGCTCCCACTCCGCCAGGCTGCTGGGTAGTGTCCGTCGTGGCCCACGGCTGCTGCTCTGCCTGCTCCTCCTTTCACTATGTGCAAAACCGTATGTCACCCAGCAGGGGAAGGGAGAAGGGTTGGAAAGTTGAGAAAAGGAATACATTTCTGTCTTGTTTTGTCCTCTCACTTGAATACATCCCGTGTGGTTTATAAACAGAATAAGACTTATGAGGTACTCAGTTTTTTGAGCAATTTTTGATATTTATAAAGCCATTGTTTGAGTATTTTACATCTCTGGGTTGACTTAATCTAGACAGATCACCCCAGCCTTTTATCAGAGAGAGCATAGTACCCTACCTGACTACTGATACATGAAGAGATTTCCCAAAAATATGGGAAGCATAAGTGACCCTAGAGGTAGGAAAAGCGCTTCCCTGGTGGCTCAGTTGTAAAGAACCCGCCTGCCAATGCAGGAGACAAGGGTTCAGTCCCTGGGTCGGGAAGTTCTCCTGAAGGAGGGAATGGCAACCCACATTCAGTATTCTTGCCTGGAGAGTCCCATGGTCTGAGGAGTCTGGTGGGCTATGGTCCATAGAGTCTCAAAGAGTCAGACATGACTGTGCACGAGAGGAGGGAAAAGAGGAAACATATTTAACCATGAAAGTAAAAACGTCAAACACATAGGTACACGATATCTGTAATTCCTCTTTCATACGATTTCTTGGGAGTAATATCTTTGAGTGATCTCAAGAGTAATTAATATTTATGTGCTTCTTTTCCACTCAGATCCACTCCTGGTGTGGCTCATGCGTACTCCGGTTCAAGTCCGCTATGCTTTCATGTGCTGTGTAACCTGTTTCCTTATTTTCTGCATTGGCTGCTCTCAGTAACGTCGGATGCAGAAGTCCTGGCTGCCCACCACGCTGGGCGAGGTGCACTGGCCATCACTACTAGTGCCTGACATCCAGAGAACTAATCCTGCTCCGGGCTCCCAAGGTGTCTCTGCCACCCCCAGGCAGGCCAAATGTTTGAATCCTATCATAAAACATGGCAGGGACTAGTTTGGGAAACGCCCCTCCCCACTGCAGAGCATTATTTATTTATTTACTTATAAGTGCCGGTGAGGTTTAGCCAGCTCTTGTTACAGCTGTGGAGAACAGTCTCATTTGTAACATGTTGATTTTGATCCTCTCGTTACTGCCATTTTATCATTTATCTACTTACTGTTTTATCATGTTCACCAAGGAGTTAGCATGGTCAGGAGGGGAAATCAGAAATCCAGTTAATTTGATTAGCAAGTTTTGTGGACTGTTTGGTGAAGTTCTGAAAAGGTAGTGCTAGCTACAAAGAGATTTTAGGATTATTCATGGGCTTTGCTTATCTATGCCTTTCCAGTCATGCACCACCGCAGATAATTGGAAAAATGCCTTGTATATACATTACCATGTCAGGACACTGCATGATGACACAGTGTGAAACGGCAGATTTGGGTGATGACAGTAGCTTGGTCTAAAGCAGCATGATAAAAATCAGTGAAAAACACATTTAGAAACAAAAAGACAAAGTTACTGAACAAAACAGAATGCAAAATTAGTTTGAAACAGTAACAGAAGAAAATCCATGTGTTTAATATTCAGTGTATGGACCCGTAAAAAGTCAATTAAAGGTTTAAAATTTCAGTGCCGATCCATATGTCACCACATGTTTCCTTAAGCCCTGGTGCAGAAATGAATATTTCCAAGAATAATCCTTTCCTCATGAGGTCCCTTAGGCCTGCCCTGCTCATGAGTTGGAGTCTGTCGGTCTAGTGAGAAGAACTGTTTGAAAAATTATAATAGTCCTTCAGATCTGAGAAATGCAACAGGAAAATGTATTGTAACCAGCACGGTTGATATTATTTTCAGCTTTAAACTATTATGGATTTTCTTTTTTACCATTGTTCGTTTGTAGCCTCCTGAGATAGTAACCTGTAGTTTTATTCATTAGTTTTTTACCCCTCCCAAAGTGGGGGTAAAAAAAGAAGTTAACTGCCAGGGACCTGATATCATAAAGATGGCAGTGAGGTAAGAGAGTTCTGAATTCAGAAAGTCTCTGCAGTAAGCAGTGCTTCATTAAGAAGGTGCACACAAAATTATTTCAACTCTAATTTCAGATTCTGCCTAAAAAAAGATAAAGGAATTTGATTTTATTATCACTTCCCTTCCTTTGGGGCTAGAGGTCTGATGACTTGAACACAGTGAAATCCACTCGATGAAAGTAGAGCTCAAAGACTCTATACCCTCCCCGCACCCACCCCTGCCACCGGGATGTGCCCAGGTAGGCAGGAACTGTCCTAAGAGCCAACACCATTGAAAGTTCACTTCTGCTGTCCCATTCTGTGCCTCTCATGGCTGTGTGCCAGGACAGAAGCACGAGCAGGAGTGACTATGCAATTACTTGATTCCTCAAAAATTCAAATGTCATTTCCAAGACACACAGGCTCCTGTCTTGACCCTGGTCCTTTGCCTTCTCAGCATGATAGAGGAGAAAGAGGAGAGGCAGCAATGCCATTTGAAGTCATCCCATGATCCTGGAATGTGGACAAGATGGAGAGAGGCTTCCGGGCATCAGTGATGGCGTCATCTCTTAGGAGATCTGCAGTCATTATTTTAAAGAGGAGAGAAGGGTGGTAGGATGTAAAGGGAGACCTGCGTGGGATGCTGAGGGATGGAGGAAGCCAGGTGAGGTCAGCTCAAAGGATTATAGAATGATAAGAGTTGGAAAGACAGGGGGGAAACATCTTTATGATCTGTTTTTGGCAGATGAAAGAACTGGGATGCACAGAGGCTGTGACTTTTCCAAGGTTTCAGAAAAGTAAGATTGATTTTTTTATGGATAGGTTTTGATGTTATGATAACAGATTCCAGCACTTCTGTCTGTAGTCTGTGCTGCAGACAGGTGTGAGTGCTCATAGGTGAGGAGGGGAGTGGGTGTGTTGAGGGTCTTCATAAGAGGCTCCATTCTTTTATTGTGTCTCCAGTCGGGGCACTGTTCTGAGGCTAGATCTTATCCAGACAACAAACTCTCTACTATTTTGAGCTTTAATTTCAGAACGGAGTAACAGGAAGCTATCTGAGCTTCAGTTTCAGTTTGCATTAGTGTTAACTGTAGATGCAAGTGACGCTCATACCATGGAGAGCAGAGACCGCCACCTCCCATACAATAAGAAAACCCTCCTTCCCCAGGCAGGACTGAGAGTGGGGTGGGATGAAAGGTATTAAGCATCCATCTTTTCAAAATGCCAGTTTTCTCTTGGTCCCGTGATTCTTCGTATAATTGGAAGAGTTCCTGGAGCAAACCAAAGCCGTGGTGGTAACTCAGTCATCCCTGAATTGGATTAGTCAGACCATTACCAATGTCTGTCGTGCTGAGATTACAAACCTCCAGGGCATGGGCTAGGTCTTCTCTTCTGTTTTATATTATTTCAAACTCAATATTGGCTCTTGATTGGTGATTTAGTGTATGATTTAATATACAATATGATTTAATCTAGTATATGATTTAGTGTTTCACCTCAACCACTGTATATAAAATATGAAAAATTTAAGAAGAGTTCTAGTTAACTCTGTAAGTGAATGTCAAATTGAAACAGAAAACTAAAACCTTCTGTGAACCTCCCGTTTTAAATTAGTGTGACATTCCAGTAGACTACTGCTTAGCTCAGTATAAAATGTGACAGTAGCTTCTAGAATTGGACCAACACCTATCATTTGACACCTGTGTCCAATTAGTTTTCAACACCTGTAGCTTCCTACATAGTATTGCTGGTATCTACTTCTTATCTATATGGGGTGATAAATGTTCACTAAACTTCTTGTGGTTATCATTTCATGATATGTGGAAGTTAAGCCATTATGCTATTCACCTTAAACCTATACAGTGCTGTATGTCAATTATATTTCAATAAAACTGCAAGGAAAAAAGTAACCAGTCATAAGTACCTAGTTCTAGATTCTAGTATCTGGCAGTTGCAGACTTTCATAACATCATATAAAATTATACAATAATTTAAAAGTTTTAATATTATATTGATTATGCTTACTAGAACTGACAACTGTCTTTATCATTCATCCACTTATTCTTTTTTATATGAAACTTGTTTTTTCTCTACATCACATTGTAATGTAAAGTCTTTCCAGGAACACAGTACTTTTTTTTTTTTTTTAAAGTTGCTGCATGCAAACTCTTGGTTGTGGCATGTGGGATCTAGTTCCTTGATCAGGGATGAAACCTGGCCTTCCTCTGCATTGGGAGTGTAGACTGTTAGCCATGGGACCATCAGGGAAGTTTTGAACATAACACTTTTAATTATAGCTAAAGGTAGTCTTATCCTTCATACTTGGTTTTCAGGTTGTGTTGGAAGCTCTGAAGTTTCTTGTGACTTTAGGGAGATCCACTGGGCTCCAAAGCTACCACAGAGGAATGCTTGTCCATCACCATCCTGATCCTCACATTTCATTGTCTCCTTGTTCTTAGTCCGCCATAAAGACAATTAACTGCCCCTTCCCTACGCTCCTTAGTTACTTCCTCTTTCTTTTGCTTGACCCCTTTTCTTTCTGTGTCCAACTGGAGCCGTTCATTAACTCTTTCGTAAATGCTCCATTAACGACCATGCTTAATCACAGCAGTTTCCCTCCATGATGCTAAACTTCCTCTGTCCTTGGGCAGTGTGTGTCTTGACCCAATTCTTGATGAGCTTGGGACGCTATTCATCTTTGAAGGTCTCGAGTAGTTAATTCCAGTGTGTGCCTCTGGTCTGGGCAAAGTCACAGCTGTCACCGTGTATATTTGTACAGGGCTGGGACCAGCACCTGGTGGGTAGTAAGTGCCCGGTAGTTCCTGAATGCATAAATAAATAAACCGTGCCCTGTATGGACTTGGTTTCCCAGCCCAGACGTTGTTTGCTTCCATTCCTTTTTGTCCTCATTAAGTCCCTGTTGGGAGCGGTAGTCAGTGGTGTGCTGCAGCAGGCTTGCACTGGGTTACCAGTAAGTTGTTAAATTTTCAGTTTTGTGAACTGGAGGTTAAACAAGGCCATAATTAAAAATTAACTTAAAATTAAATAATTTATTTTTAAAACAGAGGTAATACTCAAGACCCATCACTTCCTAGTGATATTTCTGCAATTTAATATCATCTGTATGTTGAGATTGGATTTTCCTGGTGACTCAGTCAGTAAAGAATCCACCTGCCAATGCAGGAGACCTGGGTTTGATCCCTGGGTCAGGAAGATCCCCTGGAGGAGTGCACAGCAACCCACTCCAGTATTCTTGCCTGGAGAATCCCATGGACAGAGGAGCCTGGCGGGCTACAGTCCACGGGGTCGCAAAAGTGGGGCATGACTTAGTGACTAAACCACCACCACTGTTGCCATGTGTTGAGGTTATTTATGTCTGTTGTGTCTACCATAGGTAGCTTCCAGCCACTCACTAGCACATGGCCATGGTTGCTTTCTTCAGTGGCTGTTCTTCATCAGTGGATAGAAGGACACCTCTTATACTCTTTCATATATCACTCTATACCAGCAATTGGCTTCCAGCCAATTCCAGTGAAATCTTTTTCTTCCAAAGAAAATATTTAATGTGATATATATTCAAGTATGTAAACATAAATGTGTCATTTAATAATGAATTTGCAGGAAATACCCATGAACCCAGGTCAAGAAACGGGACACCATCAGCACCTTAGACACCCCTAGATACCTCTCCACAGATCAAGGGACCTCTCGCCTGACTTGATAATTGTTTACTCACCTTTCTATAGAGTTTCACCATTTAATTCTGCATCACTGTTTGTGTCTGACTTAGAATTTTATATCACCGAAATCATGCAGGATGTATCAGTTCAGTTCAGTCACTCAGTCGTGTCTGACTCTTTGCAACCCCATGAACCGCAGCATAACAGGCCTCCCTGTCCATCACCAACTCCTGGAATCTACCCAAACCCATGTCTGTTGAGTCGGTGATGCCATCCAACCATCTCATCCTCTGTCGTCCCTTTCTCCTCCTGCCCTCAATCTTTCCCAGCATCAGGGTGTTATCAAATGAGTCGGCTCTTCTCATCAGATGGCCAGAGTATTGGAGTTTCAGCTGCAACATCAGTCCTTCCATTGAACACCTGGGAGTGATCTCCTTTAAGATGGACTGGTTGGATGTCCTCGCAGTCCAAGGGACTCTCAAGAGGCTTCTCCAACACCACAGTTTAAAAGCATCAATTCTTCTGCATTCAGCTTTCTTTATAGTCCAGCTCCCACATCCATACATGACTACTGGAAAAACCATATCCTTGGCTAGACGGACCTTGTTGACAAAGTAATATCTCTGCTTTTTATTATGCTGTCTAGGTTGGTAATAACGTTCCAAGGAGTAAGTGTCTTTTAATTTCATGGCTGCAATCACCATCTGCAGTGATTTTGGAGCCCCCAAAAATAAAGCCAGCCACTGTTTCCCCATCTATTTGCCATGAGGTGATGGGACCGGATGCCATGATCTTAGTTTTCTGAATGTTGAGCTTTAAGCCAACTTTTTCACTCTCCTCTTTCACTTTGATCAAGAGGCTCTTTAGTTCTTCTTCACATTCTGCCGTAAGGGTGGTGTCATCTGCATATCTGAGGTTGTTGCTATTTCTCCCAGCAATCTTGATTCCAGCTTGTGCTTCCTCCAGTGCAGCATTTCTCATGATGTACTCTGCATAGAAGTTAAATAAGCAGGGTGACAATATACAGCCTTGACACACTCCTTTTCCTGTTTGGAACCAGTCTGTTGTTCCATGTCTAGGTCTAACTGTTGCTTCCTGACCTGCATACAGGTTTCTCAAGAGGCAGGTCGGGTGGTCTGTTATTCCCATCTCTTTCAGAATTTTCCACAGTTTATTGTGAGCCACACAGTCAAAGGTAGGATGTATATGTTTGGCTTTTTCTTTTCAATATTATTGTTATGTGCTTCAGACATGCTGTCATTTTTGTTCAAAAAATTTTAATGCTTGTAACTCTTGTAAAAAGTGGGCATTTGATCCATTTTAATGGACTTACCCCACTGAATAAATAGATGGGGAAACAGTGGAAACAGTGACAGACTATTTTTTTGGGTTCCAAAATCACTGCAGATGGTGACTGCAGCCATGAAATTAAAAGACGCTTGCTCCTTGGGAGAAAAGTTATGACCAACCTAGATAGCATATTAAAAAATGGAGACATTACTTTGCCAACAAAGGTCCATCTAGTCAAAGCTGTTCTAGTAGTCATGTATAGATATGAGAGTTGGACTATAAAGAAAGCTGAGCGCCAAAAAATTGATGCTTTAAACTGTGGTATTGGAGAAGACTCTTGAGAGTCCCTTGGACTGCATGGAGATCCAAATAGTCCATCCTAAAGGAAAACAGTCCTGAATATTCATTGGAAGGACTGATGCTGAAGCTGAAACTCAAATACTTTGGCCGCCCGAAGCAAAGAACTGACTCATTGGAAAAGACCCTGATGCTGGGAAAGATAGAAGGCGGGAGAAGGGGAAGACAGAGGATGAGATGTTTGGATGGCATCACTGACTCAATGGATATAAGTTTGAGTAAACTCCGGGAGTTGGTGATGGACAGGGAGGCCTGGAGTGCTGCAGTACATGGGGTCGCAAAGAGTCAGACACAATTGAGCAACTGAACTGAACTGATCGCACTAAATGAAGGTGAAATTTAACTGAGGTGCTGAAAAGGGGAACCTTCATGCATTCCTAGTGTTTCCAAACTGCTCTTGGGCTCCTTCCATTTAGGCCAGGCCATGAGAACCAAAGCACCTGGCCATTTTGTGCATAATGGCCTCATTACCTACATTTTTCTCTCTCCTCCTCTCCCCTGTGCTCTCAGAACCAAAGTCCTATAGAGGTGTAGATCCCATGGCAGTCATCTAAGGGCAACACCTGGCTGGTGGCAGTTGGTCATAACCCTGGGGGCCCAGGTGGGCACTTGTCATTTAACTAAGGGATGCCAGTGTTGCTACCGAGGAAGCCTCCTTCCCACACTGTTTTAGGGGGGTCGGGTCAGGCCTGCTCTGGTTGGAGCAAGTCAGAACTATAGTGAGTGGTGGCAGGTCAGCATGCTGGTCACTGCCAAAGTGCCTTCCTTATGGTACCAAACTTGAACTCCCTGGGGCTGGGGAGAGGCATGGTACAGCAAAAGTCAGGCTTCTGCAGTCCTTGGAAAGAATCTATGTGCAGAAAGTGGAAATGTGGGGTGCTGATGTGCACAGACACTCAGTAATCAAAAAGAAATTCTCTTGTAGCACTAGAATAGAGTTCTGGAGTCCCTCTGGAGTTCCAGAAATAACTCTTTTGGTTCTGAATTGAGAGAAGTTATGATATTCCTGGGGCAGCCTCAGAAATGCTAACATAGTACATAACCCGCAAAGGAGTTGTGGCAGTGGTCTTTACCAGTGATTAAAGAGGTAACTGGGTCTTTTAATCGCTACAACCTTATTGGAGTGCAGTGGCCATACCAGCCCTGGGTATGTGTGTGGTAGGGAAAAGAGCCTGTTCTCCAAGGACCCCTAATTCTCCCTGCTGGCTTAAAAAAAATACATCTCTCAAGTTATGAAGCCAAAAATTCAAAACAAAACAAATTCACTTGACTCTATTATAGTCTCTAGCTACCATTTTTTTTCCAGCCAAGATTCACAGCAAAAGTCTCCAGTGAAGGATCTGTACAATAGTCTTAGCTTTCTTACCAATCTTCTTAGTCCCCTTTAATCTTATTACTTTCCCAGAGACAAGACTCTGAAACTAAGAATAGGCTACCTTAGGAAAGGAACTGTTAAAGAAGGGAATTTTTGGTAATTAAAAATATGGTTTTTGATTAGCAACAGTTTAAGACAAATGAAGAATCTACCCATGAGCTCCAACAAACATCTAATGAAAGTTCTAAAAATAGAAAATTGAGGGAAAAAAGAAAGAAATACAAAATAAGTATTTCTCAGGAGAGATGAAATATATGAGTGATCAAATTGAAAGGCCTATGAACTGCCATACTGAATAATACTTCTTAACATCTTATGTGAAGTATATTCCTGATAAATTTCAGAAGACTAAATTTATTCAGATGAATAAAATGAAGATTGAAAATTGTTCAGAGGAAAAGCTACTTACCTACAAAGAAAAGGGAATTACATTGGCCTCAGACTTTTTATCAATAGCACTAGATGCAGGAAGATAATGGTTCAATAACTTTAAGTCTAAAAGGAGAGATTTTTATTCTAGAATTCTCAGTTCAGTCGCTCAGTTGTGTCCAACTGTTTGTGACCCCATGAACTGCAGCATGCCAGGTCTCCCTCTCCATCACCAACTCCCGGAGTTTACTCTAACTTATGTCCATTGAGTCAGTGATGCCATCCAACCAATCTCATCCTCTGTTGTCCCCTTCTCCTCCTGCCTTCAATCTTTCCCAGCATCAGGGTCTTTTCCAATGAGTCAGCTCTTCACATCAGGTGGCCAAAGTATTGCAGTTTCAGCTTCAACATCAGTCCTTCCAGTGAACACCCAGGACTGATCTCCTTTAGGATGGACTGGTTGGATCTCCTTGCAGTCAAAGGGATTCTCAAGAGTCTTCTCCCACACCACAGTTTAAAAGCATCAATTCTTCTGTGCTCAGCTTTCTTTATAGTCCAACTTTCACATCCATACATGACTACTGGAAAAACCATAGCCTTGACTAGATGGACCTTTGTTGACAAAGTAATGTCTCTGCTTTTTAATATGCTGTCTAGGTTGGTCATAACTTTCTTTCAAGGAGTAAGCGTCTTTTAATTTGATGGCTGCAATCACCATCTGCAGTGATTTTGGAGGCCCCCCCCCCAAAATAAAGTCAGCCACTGTTTCCCCTGTTTCCCCATCTATTTGCCATGAAGTGATGGGACTGGATGCCACGATCTTAGTTTTCTGAATGTTGACCTGGCCAAAAAGACACTTCCAGAAATTCTAGCAAGAAGTCCAGAAATTTTGTCTCTCATTCATTTTTTTCTGAAGAGTGTATTTGAAAATATGTGAAGAGAAATAAATCCAAGAGAAAAGAGGATACAGAACCCAAGAAACATTAAAACTAACCAAGTAGTATGAGAAAATCCTTGGGTGACCCAAATTGTAAGATGAAGCCCAAGGTATGCAGAAAGAATGTCTTCAAGAAGAAAGCAAATTTTATCACACAATTTTTTATCAAGAAATCATATCATTTTGTTGATAAGATACTGATTTGTTTTACCAATCACAAGAAAGAAAGGACAATTAGGAACTCTGGGCAAAGGAAATTTTTTTTTTTTTTTTAAATCATAATCTAAATGTTGAGCAAAATAAAATGTGTCATGGATTTGAGTAATTGATGAATTGTAAAAAAAAAAATTGTTACTTTATTTGACCCTAATATTTGGGATATTTTCCTTCCACACAGGCTTAGCTGAGATTTGGGGTTTGTTGAGAAATTTAAATGTGATAACATTGGAATGTAACCATCATACAGTAATATACCCACTATGCAACATCTATTGTATAGTAATTTCTCAAATATCACTTCCTTCATTATCTCTACCATAACTCCTAGTACTTCTAACTGTGTGTGCTCAGTTGCTCACTTGTGTCTGACTCTTTGCAGCCCCCATGGATTGTGGCCCACCAGGCTCCTCTGCCCATGGAATTTTCCATTCCACTGGAGTGGGATGTCATTTCCTACTCCAGGGGATCTTCCTGACCCAGGGATCGAACTCTTTTCTCTCACGTCTCTCGCATTGGCAGGTGGATTCTTTATTACCAGCATATAACACTTCCCAGTTGTGTAGTTGAAATTTCAGTCATTCAGAAAAATTGTTAAATTTCCCTTTGGGAAGAAATGAGAGCAGCTTGACCAAATATGTAATCAAATGATTGCATTGGGTTGACTAGAAGGTTCTAAAGCAGAAATAATATTTAGAGAGAAGATTATTCTTATTTTTTTGATGTGGATTGTTAATGCTTTGAATACCTTAAAGGAATAAGGTAGTAGCTGAGAAGACAATATTATAACACAAGTACCTGTTCTCTCTAAAGGAAAAGCAGTATATCATGACAGACCAAAGTGATACATTTCTGATCGCTTTACTCTTTTTCTTTCTTTATAGCAAAGCATCTCTTCCCACTGCTCTACTGCTGTAGACCTTTCAAGGAGATTGGTGTGTTTCAATAGGTTTCCTGTCCTTCCTTCAAAGGAAACAGTGTGTATGAAAAATCCTAGGCAGATCATTAAAATTGTAATAATACCCCAGTGTGGAAGATGAAAGGGAAGAACTCTCCCTTATGCTGGATTTATTTTTAGTACTCAGTGGTGTGTTTTTTTGCATGGTCCTTGGATCAGGTCATCCAGAAGGAAAGGATCATATTAACATTGGTGTTTGCAGGGAGATGCAATATTATTTAGTAGGACTGTAGCCTGTGAAACCCAGATGAAAATGAATGGAGATGATGCTGCATCCAGTCCCATTTATTGAAACCAGTTCTTCTGGCCAGTGACATGCCTGACATTCAATGTAAACTCATCTCTTTCTCTCTCTCTCTTTTTTTGACAATTTATTACCCAATTTCAGATAGCAATTTATTGCCTGATACATGCCAGACCACATTCAAAGTATCAGTCATGTTCGCCAGAGAGTTTAGAGTCATAATTTTTTTGCTTCCACATCAATACAACCCTAATCACGCCTCAGAATTTTCTAAAAATGCATAGTCAATAGGGTTGGATATCCTATCTGCTGAGAAGAGGTGGCTCGGTTATTGATGGCTACTTGAGTTCAAGTGAATCCTGTAGCCACTGCCTTTCCTCTTTGTTTCTGCCTGACTTTTCTAGCTCTGCCCTTGCAGGGGGGCCTCAATAGAGTGAGATCTGAGGAATACGAATCTGCCTGTAATGCAGAAGACCCAGGTTCAATCTCTGGGTTGGCAAGATTCCCCCGGAGGAGGAAATGGCTACCCACTCCAGTATTTTTTCCCTGAGAATCTCATGGACAAAGGAGCCTGGTGGGCTACAGTCTGTGGGGTCGCAAAGAGTTGGAGAAGACTGAGTGACTAACACTTTCACTTTCATAGGTGGCCAAAGGAAGGCAGGCTAATTTTATTATATGGGGAGTTTTGGAAAAGGTTGATGAAGAGGAGGTTTTAGAAATGATCTGGAAACTAGAAATTTACTTTTGATTTGTCTACCATTATCATTGCACGTAAGAAAAGTGTTTTTCACTTAAGGAAAGTTCACTTAAGAAAAGTATTTTTCACAATGACACATTTAAAAAATCACATTACTCAAAGATGTTAATAGACAATGTTCTTTTTGCTAACTTTGTGATTCTGGCAAGATACTCAACTCACTCAGCTTTGCTGTTTAGTTGCTAAGTTGTGTCTGACGCTTTTGCAACCCCCATGGATTGTAGCCTGCCAGGGTCTTCTGTCCATGGGATTTCCCAGGCAAGAATACTGGAGTAAGTTGCCATTTCCTACTCCAGGGGATCTTCCCAACACAGGGATCAAGCCCAGTTCTCCTGTATTGGCAGATGAATTCTTTACCACTCCTCACTTATAAATATAGCAAAAATAGCACATACTTCATAGGATGGTGGGGAAGATGAACTGGGTTATAAAACATGCTTCTGGTGGTACTTGTGCATATTAAATATAAATATAATTACATGATTTAAATATTTACAGAGTTAGAGTGACAAAATATGACCTTTAAAATAAACAAACACATGCTGAATTTTTCTGCTGTTAGATTTTAATTTACAGATTTGTTAAATGCTCCCAACTTTCAGGTCTATGTAACTTAAAATTTTAGTAGCAGACAGAGTTTCACCAGATTTCTTTCTAGGCATAAAAAAGTGCTAATTATGCTTCAGTTTCATTTACTTGCCTTTCTCTTTCCTATTACTGCAATAACCAATCTGCTCTCCTCTTCCTGTATTGATGGGGGTTGCCTGTAGATTTTGACTGAGAACTTGAAATCAGTCATAAATTTATACAACTAAGTTCTGCCCTCAGGAATGCCAATTTTATTTAATCTAAAAATACTAGAATTCTATTAGAACAGCAGAAACTAAACATTATAAAGCAACTATACTCCAGTTAAAAAATAGAATTCTATTAGATAATTTTTATATTCAACCTTGTGAATCATAGAAAATGATATCTGAAAAAATATAAAATGTTCCTCAGCTGAAGTATTGCATGTTTGAAGCTTTAAAGTATGTGACTGTGTATCAATATTAACACATTTTTTTTCAAAGACTTTTAATTTTAGAGCCCATTTCACTAGATTGTTTTCTAGATCAGTCATGTTTTTTTAAAAATTTTAATTTCCTAGTCTCTTCTGTAATTTTAATTAGAATTATGTTACTCCTTATTATTTGGTTTGCCATATGTCTAATATCTGCATGTTTTGCATCCCTCTGTCTTCTCTGCTTCATTCTGGGTAATTTCTTTGTGTGTGCGTGCATGTGTCTGTGTATGTATTAGTCATTAATTCTCTCTTCATCTGTGTTTTATTTTCAGTTTAGCCCATTGATTGAGATTTTTTTTATTTCAACAGTGTATGTCTCTGTACATTTTAACGCAAATATATCTTGTCAGGGAACTAGATCCTTGTTGTTCTAAATCTAGAACAACTAGATCCTTGTTCTAGATCCAAGGTTGCTCTTAATAATCTCATTTCCGTAGTCAATCTCTGATTTTATCCTCTATTTCATTAATCATTTTGTATGTCATTCTTCTATGTTCTGTAGCAACAGCCCCTGGATCTGTTGTTTACCCTTTCTCTGAATGGTGGCTTTCTTTCAAGTATGTTTCACATCAAATATTGTGAGTTTGTTGCTTAATCCTTTATGCCTTAATTGAAAATTTGAGAAATTGCTTTGTAGTGAATTTTTTTTTCCTGCTGACTGTTTTTGTCCAGTTGCTCAGTCATGTCTAACTCTTTGAGACCCCAAGGACTGCAGCATGCCAGGCTGCCCTGTCCTTCACCACCTCCCGGAGTTTGCTCAAATTCACGTCCATTGAGTTGGTGGTGCCATTCAACAATCTCATCCTCTGCCGCCCCCTTCTTCTCCTGCCTTCAGTCTTTCCCAGCATCAGGATCTTTTCCAATGAGTTGGCTCTTCGCATCAGGTGGACAAAGTATTGGGGCTTCAGCTTCAGCATCAGTCCTTCCAATGAATATTCAGGGTTGATTACCTTTAGGATTGACTGGTTTGATCATACTGTCCAAAGGAATCTCAAGAGTCTTCTCTAGCACCACAGATAGGAAGCATCAGTTCTGACACTACCTATGCTCTGCATGTGAGATCCAAGTCCTTGTTCTGAGATTCATCCTAGCCCAAGGCTGGCTTGAGGCTGAGCTTCCTGACAGTAGCTACTACAGTAGCTGCTTTCTGGGAACTCTGCTCCTCCTGTATGTCTGCTACCAGTCTAGCCCCAGTGATGTCTTAAGAAAAAGACTATGTCCTTAGGAAGGACTTTCCTGGTGGCTCAGTGGTAAAAAACCTGCCTGCCAATGGAGGAAACGCAGGTTTGATCCCTGGATCTGGAAGATCCCTTGGAGAAGGAAAAGGTAACCCACTTCAGTATTCTTGCTTGGGAAATCCCATGGATAGGTTGCCCTGAAGCCTGGCAGGTTACAGTCCATGGGGTTGAAAAGAGTTGGACACAACTTAGCAACTAAACCACCATCACCATGTCTTTGAAAAGTGTTCCTGTTCTTTGAGGTCAGCAATAATTTTCATATATTTACATTGTTTACAAACTTCAGTTGTTCAGTAGAGGGATATTTCCTTGAATCTTCTAGTCAGGCATATTGTTGGAAATAGAAATCTATTATATGTCATATGTACACCTCACAAGCAACCTAAGCATGTTTTGCCTTATCATTCACATTTATAGGTGTTTGAATGAGTATATGTGTGCTCGCTTTGGCAGCACGTATACTAAAATTGAATGAGTATATGTTAAATAGATGACATCTCTATCATCTCTATCACTATTTTATTAAGCTTTTAAAAATCTTTTATTTGAATTTATATATTTGACTGCATGTGGTCTTAGTTGCAGCATGCGGAATCTTTTCTTTTTAGTTGCTTATGGCATGAGGGATCTAGTTCTCTGACCAGTGATCCAACCTGAGCCCCCTGCATTGGGAGCAGAGTCTTAGCCACCGAACCACCAGTGAAGTCCCTAACCTTTTCAGTAATATTATCTGTTAAATTTGAAATAGTCAGGTTTTAAAAATAAATATTCAATATTTGCTTTTATTGTTTTATAACTTATGTATATTCTTTGGTATATAACAGATATTTCATTTATCTAAAAAAAAAATTGGGTGTATAGGGTTGAAAGTAGATGTAGAATGAATTATCACTCACCTCACAGAAAATTTTGACATGCTCAGCCTGATTGTTCACAACTATTTTGTGGTGGTTTGGGTGAACACATAAAATGACAGCAAGGGGAAAGAGAACACTTGGAAATAGGATGATAAGATTATTTGATAAAACTGAGAATTACACAAAGGCTTGGGTTACATCTATAAAAAGAAGCAAATAAAAGAAAGAAAACCAGGTATGTTTCCAAGGTATTGAACCACCCAACAAGTTCAAGAATATAGATTAGCTCTGAGCCCAACTTGAGTGAATGGGCAGTGTCTTCAGAGATGGTCCAGGGCTCAGTCGACTAAATAAATACACAATAGACTTCTTTCCGGGAATCAAGCCAGCTCACTTCAAATGGCAGACTGCAAACTTCAGTAAAACTACTAAAGTATTTTATATTTGAATATTTACAGTATCATCAGTTCTTGTAAAAGAATCATCTCCATAAGGCTTTAAAATAAAATTTTTCTTTCTACCAAAATTGACGTTCCTATTTTACTCCACAATTACTGTGCTTTGCTTCAGGGTGGCATAAGCTCATACTCTGAGAAACCTGACTTTCATTTTTCATTATGTAAAAATCCCAATGAAAATCATGCATTTGTGTGAAAAGAGAAGGCTCATGATCTAGGAGTCTGTCTTTCACCAAAAACAAATTCTCAAACTATATTGAGGTCTTAGTTCATGGGAAGGATTATGGCACAGTTTGCCAGAAGTAGCCTTTCCAAAGTGCTTATCATCATTCTGCAATTGGTTTTTAAATTTTAATGGACCTGATTTTTATTTGACAATAACAGTTGTATAACAACCCTGTTATAAGGGCCTAAGGAATCCTAAGCAAAAAAGACCCAGGTTGTCTATGTTTTGTTTGCTTACAATTTGGCAAATTGCAAAGAAACATGTAAGCTGCAAATTTTATGACACATTAGGGGCAAAGAAGGTGATTTGTGATTTGCATTTGTGAATTTGAGACGGTAAGACCCAGTTAATAAACATGTGTGTAGCATTATAAAGCCTACATTTTAATAAAGTTTGAAAGAATATAAAAAAATGTGAACTGAGTGATTATTTCTGGGTGGTGGAATTATCATGCGTGAATTTTACTTTCTTTCGTCTCTTTAAAACAGATTTTCTGTAAATTACCTGTTAATAATCATTGAAATGGATTATTATTATTAGCCAACTCATTGGAAAAGACCTTGGTGCTGGGAAAGATTGAGGGCAAGAGGAGAAGGAGGTGACAGAGGATGAGATGATTGAATGGCATCACCGACTCAATGGACAAAAGTTTGAGCAAACTCTGGTAGATAGTGAAGGACAGGGAAGCCTGATGTGCTTCAGTTCGTGGGGTCACAAAGAGTCAGACAGGACTTAGCGAGTGAACAACAACAGCAGCAGCAACAGCAACAAAGTATTCCACAAGCAGTGACAGTGGCTTTTTTAGGTAGGGTTACCTTTAATCTTTAAATTGTGTCCCTAAAACAGACCACATGCTTCTTGCTGTGGATACAAAGCTAGGTTCTACCTTCATGGGGGTCTAAGAGTCCAATGGACAAGGCAGTTAAATGGACGGTTCCAAATGTGGGAAGTAGTGAACTGTAATAGGAAAGGTACAGATTTTATGGAGTTAATGACAATGATAACAGCTATATGCCAAGTATTTAAACATGTAACCTGTTAAGTAACTGTATTAAGAGTGTCTAATTATCACTCCTTTCCCAGTTTTCACTTATGGAGGAACCAAAGCTTATGGAGGTTGAGGTAAGTTGCTCAAGATCACATAGTTTATGTGCCAAAGTGTCATGAGGTCTGCGGCCTCTTTTCAGATGGTTTGGCCACAGGGCAGTGTGTGTCTGTTTGTGTGCGTGTATCTATATCCCTCTTTCTATATAGTAATAATATGGCAGGCTATTAACTGCTGCTCATTGTACTTTTCGTTCAAATTTACTATGGGAATAAAAAATTTCAAAATTAAAAGGAAGGTCACACAACTGAGAAGAGTTAGGAATCAAATACAACCCAAACTCATATGCTTAAGCATCAGCTACCGCCATCTTGTTGTATGTAATCTTTCCATTCTCGGGCTTTTGTATCATTTTGTGTGAGGAATCAGGAATGATATATGATAATATATAAACTGACTGAAAAGTCTTGATTCTCTTAGAGTCTCACTTCAGTATTTTTAAAGATTATATTCAATTGGGATGTTGGAAAAGCTGATTTGCAAACCTGTTTTGTACATGCTTTCCAATATGTGCTCAGTTTGACTGATTTGTTATTCAGTGAGTATTTGTTAACCACCTAGATATATACTCAGCCCTGTGGGAGAGGTAGCTAATATGGAAAAGTTCAAGAGTTCAAATTATCTATTTTTTAAAGCGTTTAGAGTCTGCTTAGGGCTTCCCATGTGGCGGTAGTGGTAAAGAACCCACCCACCAGTGCAGGAGATGCAAGAGACGTGGGTTCAATCCCTGGGTTGGGACCATCTCCTGAAGGAGGGTGTGGCAGTCCAGTCCAGTATTCTTGCCTGGAGAATCCCATGGGCAGAGGAGCCTGGTGGGCTATTGTCCATAGAGTCATACAGAATTGCAAATGACTGAAGTGGCTTTGCATGAACACATGCAGAGTCTGGTTAAGTAGACATGATAATAATGCCAAACAATAGTGACCGACAGCAACACAAATATATGAGCAGGATTTTGATGCAGACCCTAAGTGCTCTAAAAAGTAAGAAGACAAAAATCAGTGTGGTCTGGGGTTATTTGGGAATGCTTAATGAAGAAGGCAGTCTCACAATCTCTTTGAAAGATGTCTAAGATTAGAAGGTTTAGAAAAGAACATTCCAGATGGAAACAATACAAGCATTATACACAGGTATTTTGTGTTGATGAGGCAGTGGTGCAGCATGATAGAAAGGATTAATTAGTACAGAGAGGGTATATAATGGTGGGAAAGTTGGATTGAAAGCTGTGCTTTCTAAGGTGAGGAGTATATTCTTGTTATCACCAGAAAAAATAAACTATTGAATAAGGTTGTATTTATCAGAGGTGCTCCTGATGAAGCTTTCTTTTTGAAAATCTTTATGCTCTGCTTCTTTTGTTGTTGAGGCCTCTGTCAGAATGGCTTTCAGTGAACTGGGTGTTCTGTGTCACCATCACAGGCTTCAGTAAGACAACTGTATACAAATCAGTCTTAGAAAATGCTATATATACTTTTTTTTTTTAACTTTTTTTGGTACTGTATTCACTGCAGCGAAGTTGTCAAACGTCTTGTCTGCCACATCCCTCAGGGACCCTGATTTTGGGGAACAAGGAACTTTTCTCCAATGTTCTTGATTCCAAGTGGAGGAAGCTGCAAACTGTGTATGTCTTTGCCTCTCATTTGCTCCTCCTTTGGGGAGGTGTGAACTAATGGGTGATTTTGGAAGAACTGGGTAAGGGTAGCTCATCCCTTCTGTCTGTTCTTCTTTTTTGGGAGTGAGTCTGTACACAGAGTGTGCTTTCAACTGCCCTCTGCTCTTCTGAAAGCTGCGTGGTAGAGGGGGGGCCCTGCTTCCATGGGGCCATGGGCAGGGACTGGCAGAGGGAGTTGACCTAATCCTGGGTTCAGTGTGTGAGTGTGAAGCCCATTCGGCTGCAGATGTTAAGTTGTATTCTCAAATTGAAGCTTTATCAGTGGTAATCTTGTTATTTCACTGGTATATTCCCTTCTTCTATTTTCTCAGTTAATAGAAAACCTGGGTAAGAGACAGGGTTGCTATTTGTCAAGCTTTTTCCACACCCCAATATCTTATGAATCGAGAACAATGAATGGATAATATTTCTTCATCAGGTTGTTGAAAACTAGCTTTTTAGTAAATTAGAACACTTGTAAATGCCTTTATAATCTACATATCTATGCTTCATTGCTCTCTGATATTGTATTGTATTCTAATTTATACTTTCTATAGTTCTGATTTTTTAAATTTATGATGAACTGTTTTATGTGCTTTCTGTATGCCACTTCAAATATTTTTGTGGAATTAGGCCAAGTTGAAATCATATAATACTTCCATGATATATTGACAGATCTGAAAGATGGCTGGCTGTAGAAAATGAAGGAGAGAAATTAATTAGAAGTGTGTCAAAATCTCATCTAAATGACTCTAAGAAGGTGGCATCGCTGTGAGACCTCAGTGTTTCACAGATTGAAGGTGTTGGTTTTCAAGTGAACAAGGGACATCTGAGTGAAATAACCAGAAGATGGGGCATTTGAGAGGAGCTTAGGTAAATGAAATAATGAGAAAAAATTGATAAAAGAGCGAATAGGGAGGGGGAGAGGGGGAGAGAGAAAATAACCATATGCTTTGGAAGAATGTCCATAGTTGATGTAAATAAACAGGAAGCATGACTAGAGAATAAAGTGAGCAGGAATCAGAGAAAGCTACATTTCTGAAACCTTGGGAATGATCAGGTAATGTCCACTGTAAAGGGAAGTTTTAGGAGAATGATGCTTGTAAGCCCATTTCTAGGCAACAATCTCTTTGAGGGATTTCTTTTATCTTTCATTCATTTGTTTACCCCATTCCAGCAATGTTTATGCAGTGCCCAGCATAACGCTACATCATTTGTGCTTGGACTAGGTGAGAACTAACCACAGGATTTGATGAATGAATCTAGCCAGCTGGTGTGGTCTGTAGGGTGGTTCTTCTACATGACACTTCTCTTACACTGGATGGATGGCTGTGTGTGAATATAGTATGTGGGTACCTACCACTAGAGTGTTTGTATATAGCCAAGGAAGGAAGTATATAGCCAAGCTAGCCCCTCTCCTGGACGATTAGATAAGAAGCTCCTCATTCTGTGGTATCTCATCCACGCTAGGAACCCTGGCCTTTCCAGGCATATTGTGCAGTTTGTTTAGAGAGTGTTTCTTTGATCTTAGTCTATGGCAAAATATTGCTGCCACCAGTCACTTTACACATGTGGAAGTGGCGGTGGGTGGTGGAGGATGGGCTGCTGGTATAGCTGTTCTAGATACTATACTTTGATCACCTGACTTCTGCCCCCTTCCCACTCTAATTCAAGTTTTGGGGCTTCTCTGGAGCTGACCTGGAAAGAATATCTTCTCCATGTTTTTTTTTTTTTTTAAATTTTGTTATTAGAGTATAATTGCTTTACAGTGTTGTTGGACTCTGCTATACAATAAAGTGAATCAGTCATATGTATACATAGTCTCTGATCTTTTCATTTTATTTTGTTTCCTCTGTATATTCTGGACTGCAGTCTGTCCCCCCAAGCTCCTTCTTTTCCATCTACATAATTCCACTTGCTTTCTGTTTTTCAGAAATCATTCAAATCCCTCTTAGAGCTCTCCCTCTTAGAGCTGCTATGAATTTGTTCTCTTTTTGGCATAAATTGTCATTTCAATTAGATCTTTGCAGGAAGGGCTGGTAAATATATGATGTGTTCACTCTGCCATCTTGAACTGGCAGTCAGTTTTCAATTTAAAAATATATTGCCAAGACTCTCACTTTTTAAAATTTATTTTCCTTATGGACATTTGAAAGATCTTTATTTCTCAAATTGTGTTTATGATAATGAATTAATTGTGATGATAAAAGCATATTTTTTCCCTTAAAAATCATTATTTCTAAGGTCCAAACAGACCTTACAATCGGCAAACGTAAGCTGTGACATCAGACTGAATTGATGCAATTTCAGGCAAGAAGAAGAAGTTTGACATTTCTGTTTTCTAACATAGCTATTGTGATAGAAAATAAATTATTAATATCAAGAGCTGATTCAGATGTTCCAAACATTTATCAAAAAACAGTTACATGTTAGGCCCTCTGCTAGACCCTGGGTGTACTGGTGAATAAAATAGACGTCTGCCCCAAGGCATTTGTGGGCTAGTGATAGAGGAAGACGTTAAATACACACAAGTAGAAATAAAATTGTGGATAGTCTTTTAAAGGATAAATGTAGGTTACTATGAGGAAGCATGTTAGAAGGAACCTAACTTAGTTTGGAGGCTCAGGAAAAATCCTCTTCGGAAAGTGACATTTAAGGAGAAGCCTAAGACAAGCATTTAGGCAGAATAGCATGGGGAATACTGAGGGTGATGGGACAGCAGATCAGATCCCCAGTGGTCTGGGAATGGGCCAAAATGGGGAAGAGAGGCCCAAGATAAGGCTGGAGACAAGGGGAGAGACCCAATCAAAATCCTGCAAAGTCTTGGATTATTTTCTAAAATCTGTCAAAAGATTCTACCCTTGGCATTGGCTTGATCTGGTCTGTACTTTTAAAGATTTGCTCTCTTTTAGCTTTGTGAAGAGCAGTTTGGTAAGATGGTACTGCTGTTATAGTCCAGTTGAGAGATGATGGTGGCATGGCTAAAAAATGCCCAGGGACATTGAAAGAGATAGCTAAAATTGGAGACACACACACATACACAAATACACATGTGTTGAATTGATAGAATGTAGTGATGATTGTGGTAATTTTAGGAATGAAAGTTGAATGACTTCTAGGTTTCTGATTTCGGCAACTGCGAGGTTGAAGTTTACTGCGATGATGGATATAGAATAAAGATGAATTTGGGGGCAAAAATGAAGAATTTAGTTTTTGATTTTTCCTTGGAAGGGAGACAGATCTAAGTAGAAATGCTAAGAAGGCAGTTGGGTGTGTGAATCTGATCTCAGAAAATAGATCTTGGCTAGAGATATAAATTTGGGAATTACCATCATATCTATAATTATTTAATGCTGCAGGAGTGGAAGATATCAGGGAGAAAATGAAAATGAGAAACCAAATCCCCAAGGAGCCTCAACATTCAGAGGTTGGATAGAGAGGAGAAGCTGCTTTGAGAATTTGAAAAGAGCCAGAGAGGTAGAAGAAAAACTAAATGAGTTGATGTCAAAGATATCATGTCAAAGAAATATATGATAAACCCTTTAAAATATTGCTAACAGACCTTCTGTGTTCGAGGATCCATATTGTCTTTCTCCTATAAGAATTTCAGTCTGAGATGAAACCACATTCCTTTTAAATTTAAATTTGTTTATTTATTTAACTGGAGGATAATAGCTTTACAATATTGTGTTGGTTTCTGCTATATAGCAACATGAATCCATGTTCTAAAGTTAGGGAGAGATTCTGGGAGTGGAGCTAGGCAGGTGGTCTTGGTGGTGTGTATCAGTGGTTAATGGGAGACAAAGCAAAGAGATGTCAGGGATCTGGCTTATCTCGTGTCTCCCCTTCCTCCACCTGGCTTCCCACCTCAAACATCTTTGCATCGCAATCTCAACAACTAATATGCTAACAGAAAAATTGTTGTGAAGACAATACTATTGGAGAATTTCTCAAAGAGAGAAATTTCTGCTCTTATTACTGTCTAATATGGTGCTCTGCACCAAGTTGAGAACAGCTGGAGTAGTTAATACAGGTGGTTTGGGGGAAAAGAAAGCTCATTTCTAACTTGAGTTTTCTGGAAGATTGCACTATGTGAATCAGGTAAGTCTTTGACTGTGTTCATCTGAACACTGGCCTCCTTTGGTGGCTCAGACAGTAAAAGATCCACCTGCAATGAAAGAGACCCAGGTTTGATCACTGAGTCGGGAAGATCCCCTGGAGAAGGAATTGGCTACCCACTCCAGTTTTCTTGCCTGGAGAATACCATGGACAGAGAAGTCTGGTGGGCTGTGGTCCATGGAATCGCAAAGTGTCAGACACGACTGAGCTACTAACACTTTCACTTTCTTTTTACTTTCATCTGAACATTAGTTGAAAGTTGAATATCAACTTCTGTTGAGTCCTTCTTCCCCTGGCTAGCTTACCATACTTTATGTAGATAAGATTATAAAGTATTGTCATGGTTTTTTGCATGTAGTTTTCCAAATCAGAATAATGGACCAAATATTACCTTTCTGAGTGTTTTGTAGTTATGCAAATATAAGAGAAAATACTAGGTGAAATTATATGAAATTGTCATTTGATGAAAAAATGGCGAAATATGGGCAATTTCTTGTAGTTCAACCTAATACTTGACATGTGTCTAGCAGTTTATTCCAGAAATGACTCTTTGTTTTTGTTGTTCAAATAGTTTCTCTTAGTTATGGTGAGCTATGGTAAATTAACTTGTGCTAAACTTAATTCTGTTTTGTAGTACTGGACATAATATTTTGAATTTTTATCTCCTTACATACTTTCTTTGTTAAGTGGTTTCAGGCAGCACTAAGGAAGGAACTTCATCCAGACTATAGTGAAAAGTTTTCAAGTTTACTCATTCTTTCCTAGTCCTTTCCTTATGTCTATGATGTAAATGGGTGAGATTTCACAGAAGCTCATCATGTGCCTCAGAGCTGTATTCTAGAATGTTCTTGAGGAGTAAAGGCAACAAACAGCTCAGAAAGTTTCCTTTGCCTGTGTTGAAGGATAGTAGCTATTTTATTGTTCTTCTCCGACAAGATGATCTTTAGCTATTTTATGAGAAATTTCATAAGAGAGAAAATTTCCAGTGCATAATCTTGTTCTACAATAGGTGTTTCATTCTTGGCCAGAATCAGCTCTCATACAATTGGATTTATCTTTAAATTTTTAAATTTTTCGGTTTTTAAATCTTTTATTGAAGTATAGTTGATTTACAGTATTGTGTTAATTTCTGCTGCACAGCAGACTGAGTCCTTTATGCATACATGTGCTAAGTCACTTCAGTCGTGTCCAACTCTTTGCGATGCTATGGACTGTAGAATGCCAGACTCTTCTGTCCATGGGATTTCCCAGGCAGCAATACTGGAGTGGGTTACCATGCCCTCCTCCAAGGGATTTTCCCTATCCAGGGATTGAACCTGTGTCTCTTAGGTCTCCTGCATTGGCAGGCAGGTTCTTTACTGCGAGAGTCACCTGGGAAGCCCTATACATGCATATATAAATATATCTATTCTTTTTCATATTGTTTTCCATTATGCTTTATTACAAGATATTGAACGTAGTTCCCTGTGCTGTTTGGAAGGACCTTGTTGTCTCTCCATTCTGTGTGTAATGGTTTGCATCTGCTCACCCCAGTTTCCCAATCTGTCCCTCCCTACTCCCCCAGCAACCACAGGTCTGTGTTCTGTGAGTCTGTTTTTATTTCTTATGCTTTGTGGATTGGTTTATTTTTGTCATGTGTTACAGTCTACTTATAAATTTAACTGAAGCTGGAATTGTTTTTTGGCTGCCAGATTAGTAATTTAAAAAATTGTGAATAGATTCAGCACTTGGTAAGATTATATATTGATTTTATATATGCATGTATACACATAAAAAAGGAATGTCAAGTTTTGTTATAGCTGTAATAGGTAAGTAGCGTTCTAACTCACAGAGTTTGAGTTATATTTACTTGTGTGAACATATTTTAAATTTGAATAACTGTCATTGGGAAATACATTGAAGTTGAAGTTAGCAAGGACCTGTTAGTTCCTTGCTTCTAATATAGGCAGATCATTTGAAAAAACATAGAGTCCACAACCTGTGGATTCTAAAATGATACACACAGTTGCATTTTCTTACGATTTGTACATGTAGTATCTTTCAGAAGATTAGGAAAACAGAGATTTACTACTAAGAAATAAAACCAATTAATGTTGTGGTGTGTTTTGTTAAACACATGTAGCAGAATGTGACCACTTAGACTCTCTTGATGTATTTTTCTATACTGCAAATGAAAGATAGCATACAAATACTTCTTCTTATCTTTTGGAAGGAGTTAAAGATAAAACTTCCTCTACACTCAAGATAAGGAAAGCTACTATTAAATATTGTTAAATAACTTTTCAGTGTCCTATCTTTTTGCCTTTTCCTACTGTTCATGGGGTTCTCAAGGCAAGAATACTGAAATGGTTTGCCATTCCCTTCTCCAGTGGACCACATTTTGTCATTCTCCACTTATCAAACCCCTTATGATTATACAGTGGAAGTGACAAATAGATTCAAGGGATTAGATCTGATAGAGTGCCTGAAGAACTATGGACAGAGGTTCGTGACATTGTACAGGAGACAGGGGTCAAGACCATCCCCAAGAAAAAGAAATGCAAAAAAGCAAAATGGTTGTCTGAGGAGGCCTTACAAATAGCTCTGAAAAGAAGCCAAAAGCAAAGGAGAAAAGGAAAGATATATCCATTTGAATGCAGAGTTCCAAAGAATAGCAAGGAGAGATAAGAAAGCCTTCCTCAGTAATCAATGCAAGGAAATAGAGGAAAACAATAGAATGGGAAAGACTAGAGATCTCTTCAAGAAAATGAGACACACCAAGGAAACATTTCATGCAAAGATGGGCTCAATAAAGGACAGAAATGGTATGGACCTAACAGAAGCAGAATATATTAAGAAGACATGGCAAGAATACACAAAATAACTATACAAAAAAGATCTTCATGACACAGATAATCATGATGGTATGATCACTCACCTAGAACCAGATATCTTGGAATGCGAAGTCAAGTGGGCCTTAGGAAGCATCACTATGAACAAAACTAGTAGAGGTGATGGAATTCCAGTTGAGCTATTTCAAATCCTAAAAGATGATGCTGTGAAAGTGCTGCACTCAATATGCCAGCAAATTTGGAAAACTCAGCAGTGGCCACAGGACTGGAAAAGGTCAGTTTTCATTCCAGTTCCAAAGAAAGGCAATGCCAAAGAATGCTCAAACTACCGCACAGTTGCACTCATCTCACACGCTAGTAAAGTAATGCTCAAAATTCTTCAAGCCAGGCTTCAGCAATACATGAACCGTGAACTTCCAGATGTTCAAGCTGGTTTTAGAAAAGGCAGGGGAACCAGAGATCAAATTGCCAACATCTGGTGGATCATTGAAAAAGCAAGAGAGTTCCAGAAAAACATCTATTTCTGCTTTATTGACTATGCCAAAGCCTTTGACTGTGTGGATCACAGTAACCTGTGGAAAATCCTGAAAGAGATGGGCATACCAGACCACCTGACGTGCCTCTTGAGAAACCTGTATGCAGGTCAGGAAGCAACAGTTAGAACTGGACATGGAACAACAGACTGGTTCCAAATAGGAAAAGGAGTATGTCAAGGCTGTATATTGTCACCCTGCTTATTTAACTTCTATGCAGAGTACATCATGAGAAATGCTGGGCTGGAGGAAGCACAAGCTGGAATCAAGATTGCTGGGAGAAATATCAATAACCTTAGATATGCAGATGACACCACTGTTATGGCAGAAAGTGAATAAGAAGTAAAGGGCCTCTTGATGAAGGTGAAAGAGGAGAGTGAAAAAGTTGGCTTAAAGCTCAACATTCAGAAAGCTAAGCTCAAAAAGAAGACTAATAAAAAAAAAAAAAAAAAGAAAACTAAGATCATGGCATCTGGTCCCATCACTTCATGGGAAATAGATGGGGAAACAGTGGCTGACTTTATTTTTTTGGGGCTCCCAAATCACTGCATGTGATGATTGCAGCCATGAAATTAAAAGATGCTTACTCCCTGGAAGGAAAGTTATGACCAACCTAGACAGCATATTAAAAAGCAGAGACATTACTTTGCCAACAAAGGTCTAGTCAAGGCTATGGTTTTTCCAGTGGTCATGTATGGATATGAGAGTTGAACTATAATGAAAGCTGAGTGCCGAAGAATTGACGCTTTTGAACTGCGGTGTTGGAGAAGACTCTTGAGAGTCCCTTGGACTGCAAGGAGATCCAACCAGTCCATCCTAAAGGAGATCAGTCCTGAGTGTTCATTGGAAAGACTGATGTTGAAGCTGAAACTCCAATACTCTGGGTACCTCATGGGAAGAGCTGACACATTTGAAAAGACGCTGATGCTGGGAAAGAATGAAGGCGGGAGGAGAAGGGGATGACAGATGAGATGTTTGGATGGCATCACCGGCTCAGTGGACATGAGTTTGAGTAAACTCCAGGAGTTGGTGATGGACAGGGAGGCCTGGCGTGCTGCAGTCCTTGGGATCGCAACAAGTCGGACACGACTGAGTGACTGAACTGAACTGAACTGGAATAATTTTTATTTTTTGAGTTTGTTTAATTTCTTTATAGTTAAAGGTATGGATTGAAGGTTTAATGGGGCTTCTGGGTCTGTTATAAAAGAGAAGAGGAGTGTCAGTTTTGAGGATGGATTAAGTGTTGCTCAGGGAAGCCTGAAGAAAGAGATGGGCTATAGGAACATATGGTATGGAATGATAGTGGAGACATGAAGAGTAATAGAGCAGTGCCTGTCATGGTGGGGAATTTTGTCCCAGGATTGAGAGGGCCTGATTTCTGGAAGTCTCAGATGAATGAACCTGGCAAAATAGGTGCTGTAAGTTATTGAACCTTCCAGGACGTGCATTGGCCCTCAGTCCCTGCCCACTAATAACTTAGCCTCCAGTGACATCTTGTAGCGTCCCACTGCCCATGGCAGGGACTGTTACCCTTTTACTCTTTCCAGCAGGACCAGAGGAGCATTTGTATTATGTTTGTAGCTAGTATTATCACTCACTGACTGCCCAGCAGACGTCATCCAGTCCATGGTGGACGACTTTTCTTGGTCCCTGTTTGAGTACCCCATGTGGACACCCCTCCAGCATAGACTGGGGAGTCTTTCTTAGTTTGGCTTCTTCTAGAAGTAAATCCTGAGATGAAGACTGGACTGCAAGTAATTTATATGAGGGTGATTCCAGGAAACCCTGGTAACAGGGTGGGAATGTAAAGGGCTTCCCTGAGAGCTCAGCGGTACAGAATCTGCCTACCAATGCAGGAAACATGGACTCAATTCCTGGGCCGGGAAGATCCCCTGGAGAAGGAAATGGAAACCCACTCCAATATTCTTGCCTGGGAAATCCTGGCGGGGTACAGTCCATGGAATCGCAAAGTGTCAAACACAGCTGAGCAATTGAGCACACACGCAGACAGCCATTAAGGAGATTGTGGTCAAGCAAGTTACCTGTAGGTAACTGCAACTCACTGAGGAACTCTGGGAAACAGCAGAATGTGTGCTTGAATTATTCTCCCTTCACATGGAAGGAACCATGGCATTTATACCCCAGTTCCCTCCAGTCACTGGTTGAATGCTGCTCCTGGTGTGTGTTAATTCTCTGACACTTCAGCCTTCGCTGTGTGTGGACAGCAAGGCTTTGACCCCCAGACAGAGTCATTGCACAGTTGGAAGTCAGCTTTATGCCCTCCAGTGGTACAGTTTGAGGGTGAATGATGGTACACAGATAATCTCTGCTAGTGTCTGCCCCTTGCACTGCTCAAATACACTCCTGCTCCATAATGAATTCCTTTCTTCTGTCATTCATTCTTCAAGATGGTGGCTCGTTACAAATTCTTAAGAGTTTTCTCTTTCAACAGGTGCCCTCTAAATCCCTTGAGTCCCAAACATACTTAACCCTTTGTCCATTTTGCAGAAGTTCTAGTTCCTCATGAGAGTTGGTCACTCTTGCTCACTTTGTCTGCTGATCTTTTGTTGTTCAGTCACTTAGTTGTGTCTGACTCTTTGTGACCCCATAGACTGTAGCATGCCAGGCTTCCCTGTCCTTCATTATCTCCCAGAGTTTCCTCTAACCCATGTCCATTGAGTCGATGATGCCATCCAACCATCTCATCCTCTGTTATCCCCTTCTCCTCCTGCCTTCAATCTTTCCCAGCATCAGGGTCTTTTCTAATGAGTCGGCTTTTCACATCAGATGGCTAGGATGTTTAGGATAGTTAGGATGAACGATGAAAATGACTGTGAGGCAGTCATAGCTTTAGGCTTAATGAACTCTTGTCCTTCATTATATTTCCACTTACCCAGGAACCAGGATCTTCAGTCCAGGTGACCTTAAAGTTGGAGGAAGGGTAGGCACAAACTCCTTGAATAATTTACTGGGACTGATGGTGAGAAGGGCCACCCTTACTTTCATTCCTTGGTACCCATTTCAATTCTAGTTGTTGACACAGAGCAGCAGATGATGGCCATTGGTTCAAAATATGTACTGTATCCTAACCTCATGGGGTATCATCCCATAGCTGGCACTTCAGCTGTGCCTTTAAGATGCTGTTCAAATACCCTAAAAGGCCAATGGCTTTTGGCATGAAAGTGTATGGTGGGAACGAATGTAAGCTGCTGTCTCATCCAAGCAAATGCAAACTATTTAAGATCCTCTTTCCTGGAGGTAATTGATGAGAACTCCTTCAAACCTGTAGCTTCATTCCAGTCTGTGCTAATTTCTTCCAGTAAAGATACTACTTCTGGCACTGCTGTAGTGACTAAGATTGCCATTTAATTCAGTTTGTATATATACTCAGTTGTGCCCAACTCTGCGACCCCATGAACTGTAGCTCACCAAGCTCCTCTGTCCATGGGATTCTTCAGACAAGAATACTGGAGTGGGTAACCATTCCCTTCTTCAGGAGTTCTTCCCAACCCAGTGATCGAACCTGGGTCCCTTGCAGTCATATTCTTTACCATCTTAGCCACCAAGGAAGGCCAGAAGATGTTCATTATTGGTCATTTCCAGCCTGTCCCAGGTGCAGGCAAAGCAGATTCTGAATGCCAGAGAAAACCCTAAGGCAGTTGGAAGCCAAGCAGGTCTTACTCTGCCTTGGAAGGCCCGAGAAAAAGTGCTGGGGTGCTGACAGTGTCTACTCTGGGACCCAGAGACTCAGCACAGAACCCTGGACACTTTGTGGGCTTGTGGGTCGCGCATGTATTTTGAGGTGTCTGAACTCAACAGGCTTGAGATCCGCAAGTTGGGGCATGGCTAGATGCTGTCATATACATATACATACTACATGTCCAATTTTATATCTTTTTATCACTTAACCTTGTACCATGAGTATGGTCGGGCTTCCCAGGTGGCATGAGTTTTAAAGAACCCGCCTGCCAATGCAGGAGACAGAAGAGATGCCAGTTCGATCCCTGGGTCCTCCCTTAGAGGAGGGCATGGCAACCCACTCCAGTATTCTTGCCTGGAGAACCCATTGGCTGCGGAGCCTGGTGGGCTACAGTCCATGGGGTCACAAAGAGTGAGACACAACTGAAGTGACTTAGTGCACATGTGCGCACACACAGACACACACATGCATACACACACACAATGAATATGCTCATATTACCTGAAACATTATTAAAAAACCATTTTTAGGTGCCATCAGAAGGAGTTTCATCTTCAAATGAGAAGGCACGTTACACTCGTTTACTGACAATTCTTGGAATTTAAAAAGCATGACAGAATGTCGACAGACATATATTCATGGCTATAGACAGGTAGAGTTTTGAATCTGTGAGCTTAGAGTATGTCCCATATTTAAATTACGCAGCATGCACACTGAAGTCCAGATGTAGTTTGAATTGTACTTCATCATGGGGAGGGTTCTGTTCCCTCTCTGCCCGGGGCTCCCTGCCTGCTCTCTCCTGGCTGTAGAAGCACCATCTATGTGAGAGCTCCTGAGAGACAAATTGCTTCCTATCCTGGGCAGTAGTGCTTAAGAAATAATTGCTTCAGGGATCTCAGAGTACTCTCACCTGATGAGTTCTGGCAGCTTCTCGAGGAGTCACAGGACTTGTGACTGAGGCCCCCAAAGATTGATTTGAAACATAGGAAGCAAAGATGTGATGTCTAGGGTAGAAGGCATTTTGTGATACCCATTCCAAAGTACCAAGTTATATATGAATACTCCTCAGGTGTTGGAAGAGGAAATGGCAACCCACTCCACTTTTTTTACCTGGAAAATCCCGTGGACAGAGGAGCCTGGCAGGCTATAATCCAAAGGGTTGCAAAGAGTCAGACATGACTGAGTAACTAACACCTATGCACACACACTCCTCAGGTGTACAAGGCTAGGAGGTGCTAGTTTCCTGTAAGCTGAGATGGGGTAGGATGGCCAGGTAGATATGAGCAAGGGGAGGGAGGGCTGTAGGGAAAACAGTGCAAACCAGATGTGACAGGGAAGACCTTTAGAAACTTAATTCACCTAAAGAGTAGGCCAAGGAAGAGGGCATTCCATAATGCCTTCTTGAGGCAACATTGAGTTTATATAAGTTACCCGAGGGGATTAGCTGGATTCAGAGGAGCTGAAAAGTATGAGAATTTTGACTTGTTTCAGAAATGCCTCTTACATAGGCTTGCTGACTCTTCCCTCTCCCTAGTTCTCATATGACATTTAAAGCAGGTTTCATAGTTTTAAAACTACTTTGAGATGAATCAGTGATCCCCTTGTTTTAGTGTTAAAAGCCCAGATCGGTCTAATAATCAGATAATTCCTGTCTAGTCCACCGTTGTATAAAAAGAAAAGATAAGTCCAGTATAGTTCAAATTCACTTACTCAGCTCCAGCCTGCTTCAGGCTTGGCTTGTCAGCCTACCATGGGAGAGTGGCTGTAATCATCTTCAGGCTCTTGATGTATTTTTTTCTCCCTGGAAAGTAACTGCTCGACCCCTTCCAGAGCTGGCCCAGCCAGAGAGTAGATAGGGAGCAAAGGGGGCATTTTATGCGGAAACACAAACAGCTCTTCTTCAGAAAAACCTACCCTTTTGCTACATCAGTAGCAGAACAGTTCACTCCTGATACATCCCCCTTTCTTCAAGCCACCATCTTTAGTTTTGCCCACTGTGAATGAGTGTTTATTTTTCAAAGTTGAAGGGACACGTGTCAAGCTTTTCCCAGTGTCCTGTGATGTTCCTCTCTTTGGCTTGAGGCAATGGGGACTTCGACTTCCCTGGTGGTTAAGTGGTAAAAAAAAAATTCGCCTGTAGTGCATGAGACATGAGTTCGATTCCTAGGTTGGAAAGATTCCCTGGAGAAGGGAATCTACAGTATTCTTTCCTGGGAAATCCTATGGACAGAGGAGCCTGGCAGGCTACTGTCCATGGGATCACAAAGAGTCATATACAACTTAACAACTGAAAAACAACAACAAAATAGGGACTCATCCTCCTCCTCATTACCAGGGTAAAGAGAGGAGAGGGGCCATGGTGACCCTACAAGTCTCTCTAAAAGAAGCATTATCTTTAGTGTCCTAACTCTTTAAACCCTCAAGGTATGAGGTAGGCTAAGGTTGACAGAACTAGTTTTCTACTTTCCTAGCATGCCCCACACTTACTGGTGCTTTCGAATCTCACTTAAGGATTGGGCAGTGCTTGCCACTTTTATTATCCTTTGGAAACTCCACTGAAACAATTGTTGTTTAGTCACTCAGTTGTATCCAACTGTTGTGACACCATGGACAGTAAGTAGCCTACAATCTCATCTGTCTATGGGGTTTCCCAGGCAAGAATACTGGAGTGGGTAGCTATTTCCTTCTCCAGGGGATCTTCCTGACCCATGGATGGAACCCGAGTCTCTTGCATTGGCAGGCAGATTCTTTGCCACTGAGCCACCAGGGAAGCCAGTTGAAACTGAGATATGTATAATTTTACCACCTGTCTCCTGTGCTTTGGTGTCAGATGGAAGTAGGTTAAATGGAGGCTCTCCTGCTTGTAACTGACCACCTTGGGCAAGTCACTTAATTTCTTTCAGCTTCAGTTCTTTCTGCTGTAAAAAGGGGAAGATAATATTTCTCAGTAATAGGTTTGTGATGAGGAATGTAAATTTATGAAGTGAGGATGTGGGGCTCCTCAGATCATGAGTGTAATGATGGCACTGGCTGGGTTTCCTTAGGTTCCTGACTGTCTTCCCACCACCATCTACTAAAGAGAAAGCTGCAGCCAACGATGAGATGTCCTGCCCATGAGAATTCCCCCAGCCCTCTACTCGAGTGGTGGAAATGCCTGGGCAGTGGCAGGCACTGCAGTAGAGTCTTGGAAAGAGATGAAAAGAAGTAAGAGACGATCACAGTCCATTATTCTTTGCTCTCGTTATTCTATCATGTACCCATGGGCCGTGTTGGAGGAGTTGCCTCCCTGGACATTCGTTCTCTCACCAGCCTCCCTTACCAATCAGGAAGGGGATTCATGGAAAGCCTGGCTGGTGGCGGGATGCCAGGCAGTTTCTGCTTGCTGGAAAATTTGATGTGGCAGCTGTAGCTTATTGTCCTTGCAGCTACCCTGCAAATGCCAGAGAAAAGAGGGTTGTAAATAAGTGCGAGGAGCTGATAGCAAAAATTTGAGCCTGCACTGCAGTGCTTCGAACACCATTACAGGGCACTGATTTAGTGCCGGCTCACAGAAGGGCAGGCTACCTTGAGTACTGAATTAGCATGTCCCCAGGGTGTTCTTTGGCATTCTACCCAGGCCGCTAACCAAGTCCTCCACGCTTCATTTATGGAATCTGACACTATCACAGACTCCAGCAGTATAGCTGCAGGCTCTAGTAAACTCCTAAATTAAAAGTCAGCCTAGTCAAGGATATTTTGATGTCCAGGGCTTTGTGTACAGCTCCTGTGAGGATTAGTGCCCAAGTAACTTCTGACTTATTGAAATAAATGCAGACCCTCCTGTCCCAGCCTTATGTTTTTGCACAGGAGTTTTTTAGGGCTGAGATGAGATTTTTCATGTAGGTCAATCACTTTAAGAATGCTTCCTTTGGGGACAGGAGGCATATTACATATGTAAGGCACTATTCTGCAGAAAGGATAAAAATACTCTTCCTGAAAATAAACTCTTTCTTTAGTGTTTGGGTTTTATAGTCCACATTCTAATGAATTCCACCTAACATAGAGCCATTGAGGAAAAGGGAGAGGGAAAAGCCTGTTAATGAAACAGTCTTGAAAAGCATGGAGGTTGCTAGAGAGAAGCTCTCTCAGCTTCTTAACTCATGGATCTTCTTAATTCATTAAATGGTTTATGGGCTTCTCAGGTGGCACTAGTGGTAAAGAACCCGCCTGCCGATGCAGGAGACATAAGAGGTGCCAGTTTGATCCCTGGGTCTGGAAGATCCCCTGAAGCAGGGCATGGCAACCCACTTCAGTATTCTTGCCTGGAGAATCCCACGGACAAAGGAGTCTGGCGGGCTACAGTCCATAGGATTGCAAAGATTCAAACACGACTGAAGTGACTTAGCACGCACAGGGGGTTCATAGATCAGGTGGTTCATCAGAAGCCACCGAACACTTAACTGCAGTACAACATAAGTGTCACAGACTGATCCTGTGCCAGCTTGTTGGCAAGAGAGAAAAAAAATAATGTATGTTTCAGAGCAATGCAGCCAGCTAAAGTTTTTATTGCTTCCTTTTTCCACCCTCGTCCACGACACACTATTTAGAGTATTGTCCCAGTTACTCAGTGGTGATGTGTAATCAATGCACTCAATGGCCACGCAGGCATGTGTGAGAGAACTGCATTTAGAGGCTTTGATCTTGCACAGTCTGGTCAGCTAGCAATTTACAGATACAGTAAAAAGAAAAAGAGAAGCAAAAACAAAAATAGAGGCAGACCTTCTGAAACTTTTATTGTTTGTTGATACCTTTTGGGTGTCAGAACTTTCACTTATACTATGTTGGAAGCGGGTGATTTGGGTTCTATCCCTGGGTCAGGAAGATCCCCTGGAGGAGGAAGTGGCAACCCACTCCGGTATTCTTGCCTGGAAAATTCCGTGGACAGAGGAATCTGGTGAGCTATATAGTCCATGGGGTCGCAGAGAGTCGGACACGGCTGAGTCACTGAACACTCTGAGCTTGTTTCTGTCTCGGGGCTTCTACATGTTGCATTTAGAAGAGTTAAGTGGCTTAGAAAATAGGACTCCATGGAAATTCTGTTATATAAATTTTGATCTGTAGGGGCAATAAGTGATTTCTTTTTGATCTCCGCTACTGCAGATTATGACAAATGATTCCAAAAATTTCATTAACCAAAGAGTTCGTTTGATTTTTTTGTAAGATGGCACTAATAGCATCTAGTTGTCTTTTAACTTCATTTGAGACAATCTTGTTAGATTGTATTTTGACAGCTGTGCTATCAGCATGCATTAAAATAAAAAACCTTACCAAAATTGGTGAATTTTTGTGTAGGTATTGAAGGTGAAAAAAAAGCAGCACTTCTGGCATATTATGCTTTATTATTACAAGAAAAGTAAAATTGCAACTGAAATGCAAATAAAGATTTGTGCAGTGTATGGAGACGGTGCTGTGACTGATCAAATGCATCAAAAGTGGCTTGCGAAGTTTCTAGCTAGAGATTTCTCACTGGATGATGCTCCATGATTGATAGACCAGTTGAAGTTGATCGCACTCAAATTGAGACATTAATTGAGAACATCAGTGTTTATAGCACATGAGAGATAGCTGACCTACTCAAAAATCCAAATCAAGTGTTGAAAATCATTTGCACCACCTCAGTTAGGTTCATTGCTTTGACGTTTGGGTTCCACATAAATTAAACCAAAAAAATCCTCCTGACCATATTTCTGCCTGCGATTCTTTGCTTAAATATAGCAAAATGTTCTCTTTTTAAAACATTGTGACAGGCTATGAAAAGTGGATACTGTACAACCAAGTGGGGCTATAAAAAGTGGATACTGTACAATCATGTGGAACAGAAGAGATCATGGGTCAGGTGAAATGAACCACTACCAACCACACCAAAGATCAGTCTTCATGCAAAGAAGATGGTGGGATTGGGAGTCCTCTATTATGAGCTCCTTCCAGAAAACTGAACAGTTAATTCCAACAAGTACTGCCCCCAGTTTGACCAACTGAAAGCAGCACTTGATGAAAAGCATCCAGAATTAGTCAATAGAAAATGCATAATTTTCCATCAGCATAACACAAGACTGCCTGTTTCTTTGATGACTAGGCAAAAACTGTTACTGCTTGGTTGGGAAGTTCTGATTCATCTGCCGTATTCACCAGACATTGCAACTTTAGATTTCCATCTACAAAATTCTCTCAATGGAAAAAAAAAAAATTCAATTCCCTGGAATACTATAAAAGACACCTGGAACAGTTCTTTGCACAAAACGATAAGTTTTGGGATGGTGGAATTACGAAGTTGCCTGAAAAATGGCAAAAGGTAGTGGAACAAAGGGGTGAATATGTTACTTAATAAAATTCTTAGTGAAAATGAAAAATGTGTCTTTTATATTTATCTAAAAGCTGAAGGAACAAAGCAAGCATTTTTTATGAAAAAGGAGCATACTGCTAATTAAAACACTCAAAAAGAGGTTTGATATTGAACTGAAAATTTTAGAACTGGAAGGTATCTTAGAGAACATCTATGTAAAACTTTTTCTCCTTATCTTTGTCCCCATTCTGTCAGGAAGAAAACTAAAACCCTAAGAGATGTGGTTGCTGTCCCAATTCATAGCTCAAGGTAAGAGACCATTGTCTGAGGCTTATGGCTTTCTGATTCATTATACCTAATGGGAGAATTTTAGGACTGTGAAGAGACAAACCAGTATGGAAATATTTGACAGGGGGGGCAAGGTGGACAGACTATTTCTAAAGTTCTTATGCAGCACCAAATAGAATTGTCAAGAAAATGCTCTGAAAGAAGAGCAGTGATGGGGGTGGAGAAAGACAGGGAAGAATTAACCCTGCCAAGATGTTAAAATATGTTGTAAAGCTTTACTAATTAAAATATTAATTGCTCATTTGTGTCCGACTCTTCGCAACCCTTTGGACTGTAGCCTGCCAGGCTCCTCTGTTCCTGGAATTCTCCAGGCAAGAATACAGGAGTGGATTGCCATGCCTTCCTCCAGAGGATCTTCTCAATGCAGGGATCAAACCTGGGTCTTCCACATTGCAGGTGGATTCTTTGCCATCTGAGCCACCAGGAAAGCCCAATTAAAAGATGTGGTACTGGTTCATAGATATATAAACCAATGGAACACACTTAAATCCAAATATATAGAAATTCAGTATATGACAAAGGCATCTCTGGTAAGTAGGGAAAAAGTAGCCTAATTTAATATATGATCTTGTGACAGCTTGTCAGTCATCTGAAAAATAATAGTGAAATGCAAAAAAAAGAAACCTTAAACATTCTATAGAAGAAAAAATAGTGAATGCCTTTAGAACCTTGGTGTGGAGAAGGCCTTTTTGAGTATAACACAAAATATGGAGGCCATAAAAAGCAAAGACTGGTAAATAAAAATATATAAAAATAAATTCTTAATGGTGAGACCCCCAAGAAGGCCAAAAGACAAAAAAAAATGGTGAAAATATTAGCATTCCTATATTATATATAGAGTAACCTCCTTAATATCTAAGAACTCTTTGATGATACAAAAAGACCAACTAGATCAAAAACTAGTCCGAAGATTTACACAGAGCTTATACAGCAAAGGAAATAAAAATAACTCAAACATATAACTCTTGTCTTTGCTACCCTTTGTTATACATTCTCTCCGTTGACTATTAAGTTAATACTAAAAAGATATTCTGTGTCACTCTGATTAAGAAATACAAATGTATATCCACTGAAACATACTTTGTAATTTATTGGATTGGCACAAATGCCAAAGATCAATGACACACTTGTATAGCTGAGGCTATGGAAAAACAATTTCCTAAAGAAATACTATCTTCACCTATAGTGGGACATTTAGGACAATTTAGGAAAGTTTCTCAAAATTTAAAATGCATGAACTCTCTGACATTTTAAGTAATTCCCCTTGTATGTTGCTCTACTCTTGCTCAAAGTATGCAATGATTATACAGACATAAGTCATTATATACAGTTCTTTCTGTCCATCTATTTATATTTTTAAATGTTTTAAAGGATATTCCCTTGTGAATAATAGCAAACATGTTGAAATAAGCTGAACGTTCACCAGTAGGTGACTGGTTAAAGAAATCATGGTATGGACATGCAATAGAATATAATACAGCTGTGAAAAAAGTATAAGATGTTCTCTGCATACTGAAATGGAAAAAAACTTTCAGAAATATTAAGAAAAAGAGACAGAGTACAGGACATTGTAAAGAGTAGGTTACCTTTCTTGCTTCTTTTTTTTTTTTGGCAAATTGGTGGGGATTGGAGGAGATGTATATCTGTATTTATTTGCTTATATATAAAAATATAGGATTATTCACAAAGAAAAATCATAGTGGTTACATGTGACAGATGGTAGGTTCAGAGCTTCGAAGATGGGAAAGGGAGTTGGAAGAAATTTTATCACTGTGTACTTTTATATAAATAAAAGGAACAGGGGAATCTATTACCTTCTCAGTTAAGTAAATGTCAAAAAGAGAGAAAATATTAGAGGACAAAAATACCGCTGACCCTCTGTAGCAGTCAGAGTTCCAACAGAGAAGTAGAACTATAGAATATTTATAAAAGATTTTATTGTAAGAAATTGGCTTATGTGACTGAGAGCTGGTTAGGCAACTACATCAGACTGTCAGGAAGGACCAGCTGGAAACTCTCTGGGAGGATCTGATGCTGGGGAAGTTCTGCTTCCTCAGGGAAACTGCAGTTCTCCTCTCAAAACCTTTCAACTGATTGGATCAGGTCAACTCAGATTATGGAGGATAATCTCCTTAAAATCTATTGATGGAGGATGTTAACCTCATATCTACAGAACACCTTTACAGCAATACCTGGGTTAGTGTTTGAATAACTGGAGACTAGATTCCAGGCAAGTTGACTCAATAAAACTGACTGTTACACTTTCCCTCTTAAATCCAGTTTGGGTTTAGAGAATTACAAGGTTTGAACCTGTATATTGAACATGACAGAAAATCAGATTGCTTTTCCTGAATTTTCTGGAGTAATCCTGGGGTCAGATTGGTCAAATCTAAGATGCTATTGATTGTAAGGCACACCGTTACTTTTTGTACCACAAATCAAGAAAAAAAGTGCTATCAGTTAAACCTGCATGTTACTGATTACAAGACACACTCTTATCCTTATTTCAGTGATGTTAGAATAATAAAACTATGTGTCTATTAGCATTGATAAAAATATTCTGTGTTCTTTTTTTTCCAAATCTGTATTTTATTTTTTTAACTTTAAGCTTTTTATTTCATATTGGGGTATTTCTGCTTTATTGACTATGCCAAAGCCTTCGACTGTGTGGATCACAATAAACTGGAAAATTCTGAAAGAGATGGGAATACCAGACCACCTGACCTGCCTCTTGAGAAACCTATATGCAGGTCAGGAAGCAACAGTTAGAACTGGACATGGAACAATAGACTGGCTCCAAATAGGAAAAGGAGTATGTCAAGGCTGTATATTGTCACCCTGTTTATTTAACTTATATGCAGAGTACATCATGAGAAACGCTGGGCTGGAAGAAGCGCAAGCTGTAATCGAGATTGCCTGGAGAAATATCAATAACCCCAGATATGCAGGTGACACCGCCCTTATGGCAGAAAGTGAAGAAGAACTCAAGAGCCCCTTGATGAAAGTGAAAGAGGAGAGTGAAAAAGTTGGCTTAAACTTCAACATTCAGAAAACTAAGAACTTGGCATCTGGTCCCGTCACTTCATGGGATATAGATGGAGAAACTGGAAACAGTGTCAGACTTTATCTTTGGGGGCTCCAAAATCACTGCAGATGGTGGTTGCAGCCATGAAATGAAAAGATGCTTACACCTTGGAAGGAAAGTTATGACCAACCTGCTGCTGCTGCTGCTGCTGCTAAGTCGCCTCAGTTGTGTCTGACTCTGTGCGACCCCACAGACTGCAGCCCGCCAGGCTTCTCCGTCCCGGGGATTCTCCAGGCAAGAACACTGGAGTGGGTTGCAATTTCCTTCTCCATATGACCAACCTAGACAGCATTTTAAAAAGCAGAGACATTACTTTGCCAACAAAGGTCCGTCTAGTCAAGGCTATGGTTTTTCCAGTGGTCATGTATGGATGTGAGAGTTGGACTGTGAAGAAAGGTGTGCACTGATGAATTGATGCTTTTGAACTATGGTGTTGGAGAAGACTCTTGAGAGTCCCTTGGACTGCAAGGAGATCCAACCAGTCCATCCTAAAGGAGATCAGTCCTGGGTGTTCGTTGGAAGGACTGATGCTGAAGCTGAAACTCCAATACTTTGGCCACTCACTTCATGCAAAGAGTCGACTCATTGGAAAAGACGCTGATGCTGGGAGAGATTGAGGGCAGGAGGAGAAGGGGACGACAGAGGATGAGATGGCTGGATGGCATCACCGACTCGATGGACATGAGTTTGAGTAATCTCTGGGAGTTGGTGATGGACAGGGAGGCCTGGTGTGCTGTGATTCATGGGGTCACAAAGAGTCAGACACGACTGAGCAACTGAACTGAACTGAATAGATGACTAACCATGTTGTGGTAGTTTATTCCGTACTCTTGTTTGACTGTGGACTGCTTGACCATTATCTGACTAGTATGGTTCCATTTTGATTCGGAAAATATAATTATATTATCCATAACTCATGTTTTTGAATTGTCTGCCCTGCTTTCTGGCTCAAGAATGGAAAATGAGCTCTGTCTAGAGTCTATAGATGTGTCTCCAAAGGTGGAGTGGTGTTGGTAGCATTTTGAGATGAAGTGTGGAGGATGGGAGAGAGTCCTTTGCAGATTCTTTCCTGCCTTCCTTTCCCCACCCCCATCCTAAGCTGGGAGGAGGACCACAGCAGTTTGGGGCACTGTTTGCCACATGCTGAGACTAGTTGTAGCTAATCACTGGTGTTTGGCTTGTCCCACTTTCTTTTCTTCCTCTCTGATGGCCAGAGAGTGCAGGGAGAGGACAACCTGAGGTATCTCACATTTGTTGTTAAGTCATGTCCAACTCTGCAGCCTCATGGATTGTAGCCTGCCAGTAAACTGTCCGTGGGATTTCCCAGTCAAGAATACTGGAGCGGGTTGCCGTTTCCTCCTTCAGGGAATCTTCCCGACCCAGGGATCGAACTCACATCTCCTGCATGGCAGGCAGATGCTTTACCACTGAGCCACCAGGAAAGCCCAAATATTAAACCTTTGCTCTATATCATCATATATATATTTGTTGTTATTCAGCTGCTCAGTCATGTCCAGCTCTTTGCGACCCCATGAACTGTAGCATGCCAGGCTTCCCTGTTCTTCACTACTTCCCAGAGTTTGCTCAGAATCATGTCCATTGAGTCAGAGGTGTCATCCAACCATCTCATCCTCTGTTGCCCTTTTTCTCTTGCCTTCAGTCTTTCCCACCATCAGGGTCTTTTCCAGTGAGTTGGCTCTTTGCATCAGGTGGCCCAAATATTGGAGCTTCAGCTTCAGCATAAGTCCTTTCAGTGAATATTCAGGATTGATTTCCTTTAGGATTGACTGGTTTGATCTTCTTGATGTCCACGGACTGTCAAGAGTCTTTTCCAGCACCACAGTTCGAAGGCATCGATTCTTTGGTGCTCAGCCTTCTTTATGGTCCAGCTCTCACACATTGGTACATGATTACTGGAAAAACCTTAGCTTTGATTAGATGGACCTTTGCTGGCAAAGTGATGTCTCTGCTTTTTAATCATAGCTTTTTCTCCAAGGAGCAAGTGTCTTTTAATTTCGTGGCTGCAGTCACCATCTGCAGTGATTTTGGAGCCTAAGAAAATAAAATCTGTCACTATTTTCACTTTTTCCTCATCTGTTTGCCATGAAGTGATAGGACTGGATGCCATGATCTTAGTTTTATGGATGCTGAGTTTTAAGCTAGCTTTTTCACTCTCCTCTTTTATCCTCATCAAGAGGTTCTTTAGTTATTCTTCACTCTCTGCCATTAGAGTGGTATCATCTGAAGTTATTGCTGTTTCTCCTGGCAATCTAGATTTCAGCTTGTGAGTCTTCCAGCCCAGCACTTCGCATGGTGTACTCTGCATGTTAAGTTAAATAAGCAGGGTGAAAATATACAGTTTTGACGTACTCCTTTCCCAATTTGCAACCAGTCTGTTGTTCCATGTCCAGTTCTAACTCTTGTTTCTTGGCCTGCATATAGGTTTCTGAGGAGAAAGGTAAGCTGGTCTGGTATTCCCATCTCTTGAAGAATTTCCCACAGTTTGTTGTGATCCACACAAAGACTTTAGCATAGTCAATGAACCAGAGTAGATTTTTTCTTTTTAATTCCCTTGCTTTTTCTGTGGATCCAGTGAATGTTGGCGATTTGCTCTCTGGTTTCTCTGCCTTTTCTAAATCCAGGTTGTACATCTGGAAGTTCTCAGTTCATGTACAGTTGAAGCTAGGTTGAAGGATTTTGAGTATTACCTTGCTTGCTTGTGAAATGAGTGCAATTATATGGTAGTTTGAACATTCTTTGGCATTGCCTTTCTTTAGGATTGGAATGAAAACTGATCTTTTCCAGTCCTGTGGCCACAACTGTATTTTCCAGATTTGTTGCATATTGAGTGCAGCACTTTCACAGCATCATCTTTTAGGATTTGAAATAGCTCAGTTGAAATCCCATTATTTCCATTTGCTTTGTTTGTAGTAAAACTTCCTAAGGCTCACTTGACTTAACACTCCAGGAGGTCTGCTCTAGGTGAGTGATCACTCCTTTGTGGTTATCCAGGTCATTAAGACCTTTTTAATAGAATTCTTCTGTGTATTCTTGCCACTTCTTAATCTCTTCTGCTTCTGTTAGGTCTTTGGCTTCTCTGTTTTTTATTGTGCCCATATTTGCATGAATGTTCCTCTGATATCGCCAGTTTTCTCAAAGAGATCTCTAGTCTTTCCCCTTCTATTGTTTTCCTCAATTTCTTTGCATTGGTCACTTAAGAAGGCTTCTTATCTCTCCTTGATATTCTCTGGAACTCTGCATTCAGTTGGGTATATCCTTCCCTTCTACTTTACCTTTTGCTTCTCTTTTTTCTTAGCTATTTGTAAAGCCTGCTCAGACAACCACTTTGCCTTCTTACATTTGTTTTTCTTGGGAATGGTTTTGTTCACTTTCTCCAGTACAGTGTTATGAACCTCTGTCCATAGTTCTTAAAGCACTCTGTCTGCCAGACCTAGTCCCTTGAATTGATTTGTCACCTGTACTGTATAATCATAAGGGATATGATTTAGGTCATACTTGAATGGCCTAGTGGTTTTCCCTACTTTCTTCAATTTAAGCCTGAATTTTGCAGCAAAGAGTTCATGATCTGAGCCACAGTCAACTCCAGGTCTTGTTTTTGCTGAGTGTATAGAGCTTCTCCATCTTGGGCTGCAAAGAATATATCAATCTGATTTTGGTATTGAATATCTGGTAATGACCATGTGTTATATAAATATATTTATTTCTATCTCTTGTATGATATATATATAGGAATGTGCAAATTTCACCTAATGGTTATGAAGTACACTGGCTCCTACTTGGGGCTGGGCAGAGGAGCCTGGTGGACTATAGTCTGTGGGGTGAAAAAGTGTCAGACACAACTTAGCGACCAAACGGGAACAACAGCAACAACAACAGCAAGCTCCTAGTTAGTTTAACTTGAGAACAGAAGGGTGGCAAAGCCGCCATGCCATCCAGTTTAGAGTTACAGAAAAAAAAGCTGGGTGCCATGTTTCCATCCAGAGGGGAGAAAAGACATTGGAAAGCCAGTTGAGTGCTCATAATCAGTTATGGTGACCTACAAGCCCAAAGGAGTGGGTGGCTGGTCCATCTGTTTGCCAGGGCCAAATTTATCACCACTGTTATGAATTGGAGCTCTTACATGTTGCAGATGTTTGAATATTATCTCATTGAGGATAGCCTACTGTTTGTAGAAAACTGGTTCTGATTGCTAACTTCAAAAGGGCCAAAAAGATTGCTAACTTTAAAAGGCATGTCAGAATCATGCCTAGTTCAGCTTTACTCACCAACCTTCCTGTACCCCATTTTACTCAGTTTTATGGAGTCTACATAAAACTTGGAAGGAAATTTGTGACCAACCTAGATAGCATATTAAAAAGCAGAGACATTACTTTGCCAACAAAGGTCCATCTGGTCAAGGCTATGGTTTTTCCAGTGGTCATGTATGGATGTGAGAGTTGGACTGTGAAAAAAGCTGAGTGCTGAAAAATTGATGCTTTTGAACTGTGGTGCTGGAGAAGACTCTTGAGAGTCCCTTGGACTGCCAGGAGATCCAACCAGTCCATCCTAAAGGAGATCAGTCCTGGGTATTCTTGGAAGGATTGATGCTGAAGCTGGAACTCCAATACTTTGGCCACCTCATGTGAAGAGTTGACTCATTGGAAAAGACCCTGATGCTGGGAGGGATTGGGGGCAGGAGGAGAAGGGGACGACAGAGGATGAGATGGCTGGATGGCATCACCGACTCGATGGGCATGAGTTTGGGTAAACTCTGGGAGTTTGTGATGGACATGGAGGCCTGGCATGCTGCGATTCATGGGGTTGCAAAGAGTCGGACACGACTGAGTGACTGAACTGAACTGATGGAGTCTAGAAAGGCATCTTGTTTTTAACACCATGGGTTCAACAAAGTAAGCCATGATACTGACTACTTTTAATCTCAATTAGTAGGAATATAGATCTCAAAAAAGATCAACTTACTTTTATTCAAACTCATAGTAAAAATATAATGAGAAGATAAAAACGCAAAAACAGCTGAGTCCCTTCTAGACCCTTATTTCTGAAGAGCTCGGTAACAATTTAGGATGAACTTATGCTGTTTAAAAAGGTGGCATCATAAGCTCTCTGTGTTTTGAAATTTGCTTCTTTTCTTTATTGGTTTTCTTCTTCTGAGAAACAAACTGACAATGATTTGAATGGTGAATTTCTTCCCTAAATAACAACCACTGGAGATATTATTGTAGATACAGCATCAAAAGAAGAAAACAAAATCCTGTTAAGAAGCGGGAATAAGTACCCCTCAAACAATGAATGCTACTAAGAACCACTGTTAATATCTATTGTTGATATTAGATCTATTTCTACAATATGTATTGTTGATATTTTAAGTGTTGAAAATCTACTTAAAATGTACAGGTGTGTATAATAGCATCATAGGAGCCTGGGGAGCTCTTTTGTGTCTAGCATATAAGTCTTCTGAATGCATCAGGAACATTGTGCCTCAGAAGTATATTTTATATTAAAGGTATTTGAAGACAAAAAAGAAAAAAAAATAGCAGCAAAGGGCCAAGTCTCTCCCATGCAAAAGAGGAAAAAGTCATAAGAGGAGAGAACTGATGACCTTTGGCACTTATTTTCATTATTTTTGACAATAGCCTTCCATTATATCTCTGATTCTACTGTGAAATCTAATTTTTACCCATACCTTTGAAAATGTGGTTCTGAAATATGTTCAACATAAGAAATAAAATTTTGAGTAGGCTTGTTAAGTGAATCTGTCACCTGAAAAGGCAGAGTGCATATTCAATGAAAACACCTATTGAGCATCTTCTATGTATAAGACCCTGACTCTGGGATGTGGAAGATGCAAAGATGAATAAGACACAGTTGCTGCCTTTGTGAAGCTTGCAGAAGATGAAGGAGAGAAAACTAAAAATAATTACCTGTTGTGCTGAAAATAAGTTGTACAAATAAATGCAATGGGTATAGTACTTTCTTACAAATTCAGCCTCTGTTTAGACTTGAAAGCTAGTTGCAAATCTTATCTCCTCACTTCCCTTCTTATACTGTGAATGCAATATTCTTCATTTTGTTGTTCTTTAGTCGCTAGGTTGTGTCCGATTCTTTGCGACCTCATGGACTGTAGCCCTGCCTGCTTTGTCCGTGGGATTTTTCCAGGCAAGAATACTGGAGTGGTTAGCCATTTCCTCCTGAAGGGGATTTTCCCAACCCAGGGATTGAGTCCACATCTCCTGCATCAGCAGGTGGATTCTTTATCACTGAGCCACCAGGGAAGTCCCGTTCTTTGTTTTGGAGTCCTCCATTTGCAGAGTCTGAATTCTAAGTAACACTTGCTTGTTTCCCCCAGTTTCTAGCAGTGCTTTGAAAATGAATCCTTGAACTTCTAACTAAATGACTGTGTAAGAAAGGATCTTTTTCTTTTCTTTCCATTTAAGTATGCTTTTCAACAAAAGCTAGCAGTGCTACCTTCTCCTTTTCTATTAAGAATTGATGCCAATACATGGCATGAGTTGCAGTTTGACTATTTTCTGCACTTGTAGAGGCCACATTAGGTTTTGATTCTAGGTATCCTTTAAAAATGGCTCCCCAGGTGGCACTAGTGGTAAAGAAACTGCCTGCCAGTACAGGAGATGTAAGAGACGAGGGCTCAGTCCCTGGGTCGAGAAGATCCCCTGGAGGAGGGCATGGCTACCCACTCAATTATTCTTGCCTGGAGAATCCCATGGACAGAGGAGACTGGTGGGCTACAGACTGTTGGGTTACAAAGATTCATACACGACTAAAGTGACGTATCACACACGCATCTTTTGAAAAAATAAAAATCCTGAAAAAGAGATGGGTAAATGATTTCTCAAAATTGCTAGTTTTCTTTTTTTGGTTGATGGAACCAGACCTAAGATGGCTATGTTGATCTGAAAACTGGAGGAATGCTGCTACACTGAGGACAGGAGAGAGAGGAGTGCAAGATGGGGGAGGGAGGAGGGTAAGGATGAGGGATAGGAAGGAGGGCAGGACGGGGGAGGGAGGAGGGCCAGAAGGCATGGGGCAGCACAAGGGTTCACTTTCGTGCAGGTTGCATCATGGCATCGTGGGGAGAGTACAGATTCTGGAGTCAGCACACTGAACTTGAGGCTTGTGTATTAGTTGTGCCTCCTTGAACACTTAGGCTCTTTAAGCCTCAGTTCCCTAATATGTAAAATTGATTTAATACTTTGTAGTTGTCTAGAGTGTTGAGACAGCAAGTGATTTAGCATGGGTTACTTGTTTATTTCATGGTGTCTAGTGCATAGTGAGTACTCAGTAAATGTTTGTTTCTCTCCCAGGGCAGAGGGAAGGTACTGGAAAGAAAAAGGTTGAAGGAAATGCTAAGAGAAAAGGGAAGAAAGGATTGGAAGATGAACTTCATAAAGTAACGGGAGGTGGCATTAATTTTGAGTATCTAGTAACTGTAGAAACCTGGGACTGTCTAGGAAAATACTTATCGTTTTTTCAGGCTCACAGGTAGATGGGTTGAAAGACCACTGGATTGGGGTTTAGGAGCCTTGGGTTTTATGATCAACTGCTTCACTAAGTAGCATGGCCTTGGTCAAATCTCTGAACCCCACTGAGTCTCTGATCCACTATTAAGTGAAGAGTTCATTTAGATGATCTCTTCTGGTCCTAAAATTCTTGATGAAATATTTAAGATGAAAATAACTGAGAATCTACCTACGTACTTCATCTCAATCTAAGTAGTGACCTTGTAAAAGTCAGGAATGAGTTTAAGTAGTTTTATTTATAAAGAAACTATTTGCAACAGTATGAGTGTAGTGCTCATACTGGGACGTCCCTGCTGGCTCAAGGGTAAAGAATCCACCTGCTAATGCAAGAGACTTGGGTTCAGTCCCTGGTTTGGGAAGATCCCCTGGAGAAGAAAATGGCAATCCACTATCATATTCTTGCCTGGGAAATCCCATGGACAGAGGAGCCTGGCAGGCTTTAGTCCAAAGGGTCAGACAGGACTGAGCACAAAAGCCCTGAAATGTTGGTAGTATCAAAGAGCTCTGAAACATATGATCATTAGTTTGATCCAAGAGCCAACCGATACATATAATACATTTAGATGTTATGTAAAGCATACAGATTCTACCTGTGTTGAAAGTTCCACTCAAATTGTCTTAAAGAGGGCAGATATTTTGCTTCTGGCAAAGTAAGTTTTATTTTGATGCTCTGTGTCTTCAGGGCATTTTTGGTTATTTTCAGAGAAAATAAATAATTGCCAGTAATTGAGGGCTGTCTATGCACCAGACATTGTAAGTGTACTTCACACATGAAGTGAGATAAAAATTATGCATTTCTTCTAGATTCTAAGAGGAGTCTGGAAAGACTCTTTGGGCAGATTCTTCTTACTAAGTGAAACATTGCAAATATAAGACCTGTTTGCTGTCTCTACCTATGGGAGGGGGGATAAAAGAAAAATTTACCTAGGGATCCCAGTGGACTTTCTTGGAAGAAGGGGTATGGGAACTCTTTCAGAGATTTGAGATTTAGGAACTGGGTCTTCAAACTTTGCTCTCAAGAAGAATCTATAGGGACTTCCCTGGTGGTACAGTGGGTGTGAGTCTGCCTGTCAAAAAAGGAGAGACAGGTTCAATCCTTGGTCCAGGAAGATTCCACATGCTGTGGAGCCACTGAGCCTGGGCACTACAACTACTGAAGCCCACGTTCTAGAGCCCACGCTCTATGACAAGAGAAGCCACTGCAGTGAGAAGCCTGTGCACCTCAACGAAGAGTAGCCCCCGATCACTGAAACTAGAGGAAGGCCGTGTGCAGCCACGAAGAGACAGTGCAACTAAAAATAAGTAATTACATAAATTATTTTTTAAAAAGGAGAATCTTGTAGTGGATTGAATAGTGTCCCCTCAAATTCATGTCCACTGGAACCCAAGAATGTTATCTTTGAAATAGAGTCTTTGCAGGTATCTGGATGCTTGAGTTATTAACTCTGAATGAAAAGAGACTTGGCTGTGTGTTTATCCTGAGTTGGTGAAGCTGACTATGCTGTTTGTACCTTTATAACTTCTAGGGTAGGTGAGATATATTTATCATGTTTAGATTGTTTTGGCAACTTGGAGAGATAAGGTAAGTGCTTTACTGTCACAGAGTCTAGTTGTGAGTTCAGATCTGAATTCAGGGCTTGAGATTTTAGTTACTGTATGTTCCCTCCGCCAAATCCCACTGAGAAGCTACTGGTTCTCCGTTGTCTCATATAGAAATATATCTAGCCAACCAACGTTGGAATTGGGTGGGAGGGAGTGGTCTACACCTTAAGCTTGAAGTAGGGTCCTGAATGTGGGCCTGAGTATGGTGGAAGTTAAGAGGGGTTAAAGGGAACTGGGAAGCAGACTTGGGCTGGGCAGAATGGAATACTGCCTCAGAGATGGTGCCACCATGAGGTGGGGTTTCCTGGATAAATCCAGATGTAGCAGCCAGCTAGCAAGCGTGGCTCCGACAGGACTGGGTTGTCATGGAAACAGAGAGAGAGCCAAAGGCCAGAGCCTGGAATCCAACCAAGTCAGAGTGAGATGGTAACTGAAGCCACAGCTGGAGCACACATAGGCCGGGGCCCACAGATGTCCTCCATGTAGCTGCCTGCTGCTCTGATGTCTCTGGTCCCTGCTTACTGTCCTGGAGAGTCCTCTGGCCCTGAGGTGCCTTAAAGGCGTGCTCATACTTCTGGTAGTGCAGTAAAGAATCTGCCTTCAGTGCAGGAGACCCAGGTTCAATCCCTGTGTTGGGAAGATCCCCTCGAGAAGGCAGTGGCAACCCACTCCAGTACTGCCTGGAGAATTCCATGGACAGATGGGCTACAGTCCACGGGGTCACAAAGAGTCAGACATGACTGAGTGACTAACATACAATGTTTCTGACAAGCAAAAAACCCTCTATCACCTCTCTGTAACTGGTTTACTGGTTCTTGCTCAAATATATTCAGCAACAAGCTTCTGAGTTTAAAGGTTCTGTCTTTAAACAGTTTGTGATACAGTTTTGTTATGTGGCAGTGACATCTGCTCCTGAATCAACAGAGAGTATTTTCTTTTTCTCCTGGGGGCCAGCTCTTAAACTGTTAGTCACAGAGACTGGCTGGAGGAGTCTTCAAATTCTCAGGGCTTAAGCAGCAGAAATTTGGATTCACTTAAGTCAGAGGCAAGGCCAGAGAGAGTCTGTGTTTTTGAAAAACTCCCAAGATGTCTGCTATGTGCAACTAGAGTTGGGAACCACTCATGTAGTTTCCCTCGTTAAAATCCAACCAAGTAGTAAACATTATGAAAAGGAAGCAGTCTAACACTTGTAGAGAGCTAACCAGTTGGGCAGGGAGGGGCAATTTTGGAGTAGGGGATAGGAGGTACAAACAGTTGGGTGTAGAATATAGGCTTAGGATGCTTTGTGCAACACTGGTAATATAGCCAATATTTTGTAATAACTGTAAATGGGAAGTAACCTCTAAAAATTGTATAAAAAAAAATCTCGTTAATTCTGCCTGCCGAATGTTTCCACAAATAGCTGGCAAGGCTTGCCCTCCTTACCGCACATGCCATCTTAGTGCCAGCTCTCATCACTGCCTACCTCTGTTACTACACAGACTTCTCACTGGTCTTCCCATCTCCAGCTTTTCATCCTAATTTTAATCCATCCCTCTCACAGTTGCCAAAGTGATCTCTTACAACTGCACATATGAGCATGGCACTTCCAGTCCTATGCTCACTGGCCATGGCAATGATAAGGGAAATAAAATGAGGTGGATGAACCTAGAACCTATTATACAGAGTGAAGTGAGTCAGAAAGAGAAAGATAAATATTGCATTCTAATGCATATATATGGTATCTAGAAAAATGGTACTGAAGAATTTATTTACAGGGCAACAGTGGAGAAAACAGACATAGAGAATAGACTTAAGGACATGGGGAGAGGGGAGGAGAGGGTGAGATATGTGGAAAGAGTAACATGGAAACTTACATTACCATGTGTAAAATAGATAGCCAATGGGAATTTGCTGTATGGCTCAGGAAATTCAAACAGGGGCTCTGGATCAGCCTACAGGAGAGGGATGGGGAGGGAGATGGGAGGGAGGTTCAAAAGGCAGGGGATATATGTATACCTATGGCTGATTCATGTTGAGGTTTGACAGAAAACAACAAAATTCTGTAACGCAATTTCCTTCAAAAAAAAAAAAAAAGTAAAATAAATAGACAACCAATGACTTGTTAGGTCTCTGACTGTCTCCGTTCAGCCCTGGTGCCCTGGTCATGCCACATCACTTAAGATTCTCTGATGCTTCCTCCTTTGTCAGGATCATACCTTTGCATTCTTGCTTCGGCCAAGAATGTCCCTTTCCTTGCCTAAGTAACTTCCTGTTTGTTCTTCTACACTCGGGTTTGGCATGGCCTTCATAAATAGGTTAATCCAAGACTCTTCCTGCACTGCATCATTTGTTGTGAGATATTTTGACTCGGCTATTTTCGGTAAATTTTACCCTGAGGACATTTTGATTCCAGGAACATTTTTATACACCATCACTTACTCGAGTTCACTTTGATGGAGCCTAAAAAAGTGAACCACTAAATTCTTGACTTCAAAAATTCCTGAGAAAAAACAGTTATTCTTACCCTATTACTGACCTTTACAGCATTGCTGACCCTCCACTCTGGGGGTGGGGAGAGCGAGGAGATTTGATTTAGGGATGGTGTGAAGATGAGAGTGAGGACTGGAGTGGAGTCTGAGATGGAGGAAGGGTCCATGATGAAGGGAGGATTGGGGTCAGAGGCCCCTGCTAACGTGGGAGTATAACTTTTGTTACAGCTTCTGTTTAGATACTTACAAAATAGAAAGAAAAGGTATTTTGACATGTTGCTTTCAAATTAGCTGTGTGTTACGAGTTGAACTCTGTCCCCATCCCCCCAAAAGGTATGGAAGTCCTAGCCCCCAGTACCTATGAATGTCACCATATCTGGAAATAGAGTCTTTGCAAATGAGCAAGTCAAGGGTGGGGCTTCACTGGTTACTCAGAAGGTAGAGAAGCTGCCTGCAGTTCAGGAGACATGGGTTTGATCCCTGGGTTGAGAAGATCCTCTGGAGAGGGGAATGGCTATTCACTCCAGTATTGGTGCCTGTACAATCCCATGGACAGAGGAGCCTGGCGGGCTGCAGTCCACTGGGTTGCAAAGAGTCAGACACGACTGAGCAACTAACACACATACACACAAGTCAAGATGAGGTCATTAGGGTGGGCCCACATCCAAAATGACTGTGTCCTTATAAAAAAGGGAAATTTGGCTAAGGAGACACACATAAAGGAGAGACTATGTGAAGAGACACAGGGAGAACACCATGGGAAGATGAAAACAGAGATCAGGGTGATGTATTTACAAGCCAAGGAACACAGAATTGCCAGCAAATCACCAGCAGATAAGAAATTCATGGAACAGATTGTCCCTCTCAGCCTTCAGAGAAAACCAACCCTATGGACACATTGATCTTGGACATCTAGCTCCCAGAACTTTGAGACAAAAAAATTCCTGTTGTTTTCACTGCCCAGTTTGTGGTTCTTCATTAAAACAGCCCCAGGAAACTTAATGTAGCGTGAAAAACAACCGTATCGAGAAGACCTGGTCAAAATGTCCTGTTTCAGGGTGAGTTGTCTGTCCTCTGAACTCTCAGAGGATCATTACTTTATATGTTAATGGACTGAAAATTGTCTGTTTTGGGCACCAGACTGTTAGGTCTCTAAGATCAAAAGCTTGCTTTTATTCTGTTTTTAGTACCTGATGTATTGAGCCTAGATAATTTAAGAATATGCAGACCGTATGGGCTGAGGATCCTGGGAGGTTGAGATGAAATGGTTGCCCTGGTTCTCAGAGTGTTAGGGCTAGGATAGAACTCTGACTTGGTCTTTAGACTGTGTACTTTCCATTATGCCATGAAGAGTGCTAGCAAATTTACCTCTAGTGTTTTCCTCTTCAGACTAAATTTCCTCTGTTTCTCTAGCTTTGCCGTATATGCACAGGTCTTCAAAGCCTTCATTGTACTGGTTGCTGTACTCCAGATAGACTTAAAAAAAAATAATTTTAGGCATAAAAGACATGGGTTCAATCCCTGGGTTGGGAAGATCCCCTGGAGAAGGACATGGCAACCCATGCCAGTATTCTTGCCTGGAGAATCCCATGGACAGAGGAACCTGGTGGGCTAGTGGTCCATAGGGTTGCACAGAATTGGACACAACTGAAGTGATTTAGCACTCATGCATTTATTATTTTTGGCTCTGCTGGGTCTTCATTGCTGTGTGGGCTTTCTCTAGTTATGGTGTGCAGGCTTCTCATTGAGGCGGCTTCCCTTATTGCAGAGCACAGAGCACTGGCTCAGGAGTATGGCGCTCTGGCTTAGTTGCTCCACAACATTTGGACCAGGGATCAAACCTGTGTCCCCACATTGGCAGGCAGATTCTTTACCACTGAGCCACAAGAGGAACTCTGGATAGACTTGATTTTAAATAGTGGCATGTAAACTCACTATGGAGAACAGTGTGGAGATTCATTAAAAAACTGGAAATAAAACTGCCATATGACCCAGCAATCCCACTCCTGGGCATACACACCATGGAAACTAGATCTGAAAGAGACACGTGCACCCCAATGTTCATCGCAGCACTGTTTATAATTGCCAGGATATGGAAGCAACCTAGACGCCCATCTGCAGACTAATGGATAAGGAAGCTATGGTACATATACACAATGGAATATCACTCAGCCATTAAAAAGAATTCATTTGAATCAGTTCTAATGAGATGGATGAAACTGGAGCCCATTATACAGAGTGAAGTAAGCCAGAAAGATAAAGAACCAATACAGTATACTAACGCATATATATGGAATTTAAAAAGATGGTAACGATAACCCAATATGCAAAAGAGAAAAAGAGACACAGATGTACAGAACAGAATTTTGGACTCTGTGAGAGAAGGCGAGGGTGGGATGTTCAGAGAGAACAGCATTGAAATGTGTATATTATCAAGGGTGAAACAGATCACCAGCCCAGGTTGGGTGCATGAGACAAGTGCTCAGGGCTGGTGCACTGGGAAGACCCAGAGGGATGGGATGGAGAGGGAGGTGGGAGGGGGGATCGGGAAGGGGAACACATGTAAATCCATGGCTGATTCATGTCAATGTATGACAAAAACCACTACAATATTGTAAAGTAATTAGCCTCCAACTAATAAAAATAAATGAAAAAATAAATAAATAAAATTAAAAAAAAATAAATCTCAAAAAAAAAATAAATAAATAGTGGCATGTAAACTGAACAGAATCTCCCATCACCATTACCTCCTTTGATACAGACTCTGGGCTAGTCCTCATTTACTTACGTCTGTTTGCACATTCTGGCTTATTATGGGCTGCAGCCTACCTTCTGTGCGGTGCTTTATCACACAGGTTTGTCTATGCCTTCTTCACTCTCTTTTCAACTTTTGCAAGTTTTGAAATCAAATACACAACTTTATAATTAACTCTGTTAAAGTTTGCTGCTTTTCCCTAGTGTTCTGATTTGTTAACATAATTTTATGTTCTACACAAAATTATACATCACAGTATAGTATCTTAATTATATTAGCTCTCTCATTCAGTTTGGGCCATCTGAAAATACAGTAGGGATCTTATTTATTAATATGTTTTCAGATCACTGCTAAACATGTTGGACGGTTGGATGTTTACCCAGTACAGATTAGCTGGTTAATCATCAACTCTCAGCTGCTTTTTTTTTTTTCTGTTTAGTCTGGGCTCAAATCAGCATAGAATTGGAAAGCAGAGCAAAGCCTTTTTGATATGATGTGAGGCAGGCAACTGCGTGCACACACTTGAGTAATGTGTAGTGAGATTTTGTGACCTACAGATTTTTTTCTCATACAACTGCTCTTCCAGTCTCAGCTGGGATTGTCTGGTTCCAGTAGTCTGGCAAGAGCCCCCTCCATGCCCAGCTGTGCCAGTACAACCTGGCAGAAAGATGGCTCTCCATTCTCAAATTTTCCAGTTGTAGAAAATTTTGCCTGAACTTCCCACTTGCTTTCTTACCGTCAGTCAAAACTCCTGTTGATGGCATCTTAAGTAGTAAATTGGTCAACTCTTCCCAAACTCTGTTACCATCTCAGGTGCAAACTAATTGGTAGGGTTTCTAGTTAAGTTGGGATATAACATAATCTAATGAAGAGTGGGAATTACAGAATTTATTTCGGGTCCAATTTCAATTCTGCTAGTGAACTATGTGGCTCTAGCTAAGTTATATAGCCTCTCAGTGCTTCTGTGTTCCCATCTGTGACAAGAGGCTATGAATATCTGTTAGTGTTAATGAGTTTTAAATTGAATTAGGTGGGGTAGGTAAGCGCTTATTGCAGGGGTTGGCACACAGGAGACATTTAATCATCATCATCAACATCATTATTATTTAAGCATAAAGCGTTTACATCTTTTAAAAACACTAAGGGAACTATACACGAAGTACTTAAATTTTCCTTTACCATTACTGACATAGGAACTTAATGCCCCTATTAATCTTTGCATAAACATGAGCTTATTGAAACTATTTCACACATTTAAGGAATGCCTTCAAATAAGTGGAATGGTTCACCTAATTACCAAAGTCCTTTCATTTTGAGCAGAACTGATTCACCCTTCTAGTATGCCTTGGAGATCTGTGAAATCCAAAAAAAAAAATAAAAAATAAAAAGGATGTTGGGGTGGAGTAGGCAATCTCAAAGCAGCCCAAACCTTCTAAGACAGAAACAAACAAACAAAAAAACTGTCTACAGAGTCCTCAAAAGAATGAAGACTGGCTCTGATGAGATCCATCATGCACTGTTAACTAAACAGGAATGTTTCTTTAACATCTGTACTTTGGACCAGCGCACTTATTAAGGACAGTAGGAAAATTGTTCTTCCATGGAACTGACTTTTATAGTCCAGTTTTTATTGTCTTAACCTGCCTACTTGATTTTTCTTTTTTTTTTTTTTCCAGAAAAGTCTGGGTTTTCTTGTCAGATTAAGAAAGAGTAGCAGTATAGTTTGGTAAACTCATATTTGCCCTACGTTATGAAGATCACTGTAATAATGGCTGAAGTTGGCAGTCAAAATTCAGTTCAATTGAGTGAGCATTTATCATGTGCCTTTTTATATGCAGATGCCACATTAGAGCCTCCAGGGGGTGCAAGGCTGACCAAGAGTTGGTTTCTGTCCTCAAAGCAATTACAAATGAAGAGGGACAATTCCAGGAGAAATTGCATGAGCAAAAGCATAAGGGAGGCAATGAGGATTTGCAAGATGTTCAGAGAATAGAGCTGGAGGAGATGATTTGTTTTGGGAAGAATGAAGTTGCAGAAGGAAGGCCAGGGACCTGAATGAGGGCTTAGCTATAATTATTTTGCATGCTATTTTCTATTTGATAATTGATCTAATACACCAAGTGTCAGTTTTCATTGAACAAAACACTGAAATAGTGGTGCTCAAATGAGATGAAGTTAGTGTTAAATAGCTTTTGGTATGTGTGTCTGTTAGTTATCGCAGTATTAAATTTACTTGTCTGACATATCATTATTTATTAATTAGTGATGGAAGCATTCTAAAACTTCTAATGAAAAGCTTCACAGATTGACAATTCAAAACTCAGGCCTCTCTCTGTCTCTAAATTTAAACTGCTTTTTCCCCTTGTAACATTTGCTTCACATCTGTAAATCTTTAACCAACTCAAAGTAGATGGGTTACATCATTGTATTTCCATTGCATAGGATTTAAAAGAAATGATTTTGACCACAGACAGTTTGTGAGGATGACATGGAGCTCTGATTTTTAGGAATCATTTAGCCTTTGATAGTTACTAAGAGGGCTTTCCTGGTGGCTCAGTTGTAAAGAAACTGCCTGCCAATGCAGGAGACCTGGGTTTGGTCCCTGATGGGGAAGATCCCCTGGAGAAGGAAATGGCAACCCACTCCTGTATTTTTGCCTGGGAATTCCCATGGTCGGGGGAGCCTGGCGAGCTACAGTCCATGGGGTCGCAAAAGAGTCGGACACGACCTAGCGACTAAACAGCAACAACAGATTACTAAGAGTTTCTGAGAGGACCAGTCCACAGGCAAAATAAAATCTTTATTAAAAAGGTAACCTAAATGTTAAACTCCTGGAGAAAATGTGGTAGGTCACATACTGATTCCAAGGTCCAACCCAGGGCATCCTTTATTATTCAACTGTTTGCTTTCCTGTCTTCATTCTCCCTGAGATGGTGATCCCTGTTTTCTGGACTCCCTAGCAATTTGGATAGAAGCCCCGGCAGCTTTGGGGTTAGGTAGCCCTCAGGCTTTAGGTATTTTTTTAGACACTTGTCCTAAGATCAGAACTAACATCATAATATCTATGAGAAGGCCCTGTCCACCATTAAAAAAAAGAAAAAGATCTCAAGTTAGGCAAAACTATATGGGGAAAAGTAGAATGAGCTCTCATTTGCTAATGGCTTCATAAGTCTGGTCCAAGTCATAATCTGTCCTTTTATTTTATTTTTTTACTATTATTATTTTTTTCATTTGTTTTTATTAGTTGGAGGCTAATTACTTTACAGTATTGTAGTGGTTTTTGCTGTACATTGACATGAATCAGCCATGGATTTACATGTATTCCCCATCCTGATCCCCCCTCCTGCCTCCCTCCCCATCCCATCCCTCTGGGTCTTCCCAGTGCACCAGCCCTGAGCACTTGTCTCATGCATCCAGCCTGGACTGGTGATCTGTTTCACCTTGATAGTATACTTGTTCCAAAACAACAAAGCAAATGGCAATGGGACCATTCTTATCAATTATTACCTTAAATGTAAATGGGTTGAATGCCCCAACCAAAAGACAAAGACTGGCTGAATGGATACAAAAGCAAGACCCCTATATATGCTGTCTACAAGAGACCCACCTCAAAACAAGGGACACATACAGACTGAAAGTGAAGGGCTGGAAAAAAATATTTCACACAAACGGAGACCAAAATAAAGCAGGGGTTGCAGTACTCATATCAAATAATCTGTCCTTTGAGAGAATAGGTTTTCAACTATATGCTCTACTGTATAAGAATGGACAGATTTCTTTCCCCCTTTTCTAAAAATTTTTTTATTTATTTGTGGCTGTGCTGTGTCTTCGTTGCAGCATGCGGGCTTTCTCTAGTTGCAGCGAGCAGGGCCTCCTCTTGTCTCAGTGCATGGGTCTCCCATTGAGCTGGCTTCGCTTGTGTCCCACAGGCTCTGGGCGCTTGGGCTTCGGCAGTTGCCGCACCCAGGCTCAGTAGTTGTGGCACATGGGCTTAGTTGCGCTTTGGCATGTGGAATCTTCCGGTCTAGGGATCAAACCCATATCCTCTGCATTGGCAGGTAGATTCTTATCCACTATACCACCAGTAACGTTCCCTTTTACCCTTATGTCAACTCAGATCTGCCTTTGAGCTCCTATCCTGTCGGGAATGGTGGCACATTTGACCTTTAGTGTTGTCTGCCCTCTGCTCCACCAGATTGTACGCAACTCCGGGGCGTTTATGGCTTCACCAGAATGTCAGGGAAGCTCCTCCAGTCTCACTGATGACCCCTGTGATGCCTGTTGTCCACGATCCTTCCAAGAGGAACAACTGTGCTACTTTTGTTTCAAACTTGGGGACGTGAAAATCATTACTTTTGACTTAGGGCTCAGTGTCCTTGAGTGACTGCATAGCAGTGACCTGAATTTAGCTGCCTTCTCCAGTTACCGCTATAGAGCCATGCTATCCCTTGTCCTCTTAAGACCCTGGTGTGATATCTTCAATGAAGTCACTTCTCTGCTGTCTGCACAACAAAACACTTGAATTGAGAAATCTAAAGCAGATGTCCCCAATCCCTGGGCCATGGACTGGTATCAGTCCATGACTGGTTAGGAACTGGGCCATACAGCAGGGGCAGTGGGCGAGTGTGTGAAGTTTCATCTGTATTTACAACTGCTCCCCACTGCTTGCATTTCCCCCATCCTTGGAAAAATTGTCTTCCACGAAACTGGTCCCTGGTGCCGAAAAGGTTAAGGCCTGCTGATCTAAAGGATCTGGCTACCTGCTTGGTAACATGGAAAGAAAATGGAAGGGCGATCTGATATGATTAAATATAGGTAAAATATCTTGCCTCATTCTCATTGAAGGAGGTAGGATTCTTAGTGAGACCCACTTTCTCTTTTAAATTTTTTCTTTACTAGGTTGCCTTACCTTCAGTATTTTTATAGATCCTCAGTGTTTTCTACATCTTAAAGCTACTTCAGATCTCTACTAAAAATTTTTTTGCCATTTCTTCCCCTCAATGTCTTCTTTTTGAATAATGATAATCACTAATTGCACAATATTTAACTCTTCTGTTGTGTGTATGCTCATGCAGTATATTTCTAGAGAAGAGACAACTTTACAGTTGTTGGTCATAAACATATGTTTTCCAGAGGAGGCGAGTGAGGGTGAGCAACCATTTTACTTCTTTCCTTTTCCTGTTGAGTTGCCACTTCTGAGTTAAACTTACTGGGGTTTTGCAACTTCTCTCTCCCTGTTCTCTTCCGTTCTACACAAGTCCAAGTTCTTCTGGTGCACAGAAAACCCAAGGTCATGATCACTTTTGTTTTGGACTGGAATGTCTGCTATCAATTCTATGGTTGCTTGGTAGTCATTAGAGTTGTTTCACCTCAATACTGGCAGGTGGTAGGATTACACTATCTTAATTTTGTAGTTAGGCCTGGCCGTGACTTGTTTTGACTAATGAAATGTGAGCTAAAGTGATGTGTGTCACTTCCAGGGGTAACTTTACCAACTGGTGCATGATAATTTTTGTTGCCCCATATCGTGCTGTGGCTCATCAAGGAAACCTGTTTCAAGATGGACCTCCCTTTCATCTCATCCTTGAGTGATTGGGATGACCAGAATTCCAAAGTCAGTTCACACTGGGCATGAAAGAGGGAGTGAGAAACAGATTTGTGCTGTGTTTAGTCACTGTGATTTTAGTGTATTAGTTGTGGAGTCATGTCTGACTCTTTGTGACCTCGTGGACTGTAGCCCGCCACGGTCCTTTGTCCATGGGATTCTCCAAGCAAGAATACTGGGGGTGGGTGGCCATTCCCTTCTCCAGAGGATCTTCCCCACCCACAAATCGAACCCACATCTCTTGCATCTCTTGCATTGGCAGGCAGGTTCTTTATCATCTGAATCAGTAGACACTGAGATTTTGGGGTTGATTTTTACTGAAGCATAACCTGGCTCATACTGACTGACACAATCTTCTTTAACAGTGGATTATCTGTCCTAGATTGTTTAGAGTGGAACATCTAAGAGAGATAAAATAAATAGATCTTGTCTTACTGATATCCACACACTCTTCAGTTTGAAATAAAACAAACAAAAAAAAAACCTTAAGAGTGTCTTTGCTTCTTTCCTTGGTCTTTCAAAGATTCCCTTTCCATCTGAACTAATGTGGGCGGGATGAAAAAAGATTGAGTGGGGTGGACAGTCCCTTTGTGCCACAATGGGTTTGGATGCCCCTAGTCTCCATTTTCCTAAAGCTTCATACTTCTCAAATGATATGTAGACTTTAAACCATGTACTTTATTTCTATCTTTTGATAAGTCTTTTGGTGACTCCAAGATTTTAATCTCAGGAATGCCAGTGATCTGAGATCAAAACCGAGAGCATTTCGAATGTGGGTGCTCTGTCTGTGTTAAACAGAAACTTCAGGTATAGAATGGCACACACTGCATGCTCCTCATTCAGTCTTCAGTTCAGTCAGTTCAGTCACTCAGTCGTGTCCGACTCTTTGTGACCCCGTGGACTGCAGCACGCCAGGCCTCCCTGTCCATCACCAACTCCCGGAGCTTACTCAAACTCATGTTCAATGAGTCAGTGATGCCATCCAACCATCTCATCCCTCTGTCATCCCCTTCTCTTCCCGCCTTCAATCTTTCCCATCATCAGGGTCTTTTCAAATGAGTCCTTCACATCAGGTGGCCAAAGTGTTGGAGTTACAGCTTCACCATCAGTCCTTCCAATGAATATTCAGGACTGATCTCCTTTAGGATGGACTGGTTGGATCTCCTTGCTGTCCAAGGGACTCTTGAGAGTCTTCTCCAACACCACAGTTCAAAAGCATCAATTCTTTGGCGCCCAGCTTTCTTTATAGTCCAACTCTCACATCCATAGATGACTACTGGAAAAACCACAGCTTTGACTAGATGGACCTTTGTTGGCAAAGTAATGTCTCTGCTTTTTAATAAGCTGCCTAGTTTGGTCATAACTTTCCTTCCAAGGAGTAAGTGTCTTTTAATTTCATGGCTGCAATCACCATCTGCAGTGATTTTGGTGCCCCCCAAAATAAAGTCTGTCACTGTTTCCAGTTTCCCTGTCTATTTGCCTTGAAGTGATGGGACCAGATGCCATGATCTTAAGTTTTCTGAATGTTGAGTTTTAAGCCAACTTTTTCACTCTCCTCTTTCACTTTCATCAAGAGGCTCTTTAGTTCTTCTTCACTTTCTGCCATAAGGGTGATGTCATCTGCATACCCGAGGTTATCGATATTTCTTCCAGCAATCTTGATTCCAGTTTATCCTTCATCCAGCCCAGCATTTCTCATGATGTACTCTGTGTATAAGTTAAATAAGCAGGGTGACAATATACAGCCAATATACATTCAGTCTTATAAACTTATGAATGGCCTAATATGTACTAGTGTCTTGTATGGATGTGAGAGTTGGACTATAAAGAAAGCTGAGCTGCGAATAATTGATGTTTTGAACTGTGGTGTTGGAGAAGCCTCTCAAGAGTCCCTTGGACAGCAAGGAGATACAACCAGTCCATGCTAAAGGAAATCAGTCCTGAATATTCATTGGAAGGACTGATGTTGAAGCTGAAACTCCAGTACTTTGGACACCTGATGCGAAGAGATGACCCATTTGAAAAGACCCTGATGGTGGGAAAGATTGAAGGTGGGAAGAGAAGGGGACGACAGAGGATAAGACAGTTGGATGGCATCACTGACTCAATATACATGAGTTTGAGTAAGCTCCAGGAGTTAGTGATGGAAAGGAAGGCCTGGCGTGCTGCAGTCCATGGGGTCGCAAAGAGTCAGACACGACTGAGCAACTGAACTGAACTGAACTGATGTGCTAGTGCCATTGCTAATCATAATCCGTGATAAGTGCTCTGAATAAAAGTTACACAGGGATATAAAGGCATGTATTGGGAAGAACTGATCTGTTTGGGAGCATCAGAAGGTGTCTTGAGGAAGCAACATTGGCATTGAGAGCTGAAAGATGAGTTGCATTTGGCCAGGAAAATGATGGGAAGGAGTTAGGATCCAAGGGTTTCTGCTGAGTAAGTAGCACTATCCTTGTGAGGAATCTGAGGCTGGAGCATGCGTGCTTACTAGCTCAGTCCTATCTGACTGTTTGTGACGCTATGGACTGTAGCCTGCCAGGCTCTTCTGTCCATGGGATTCTCCAGGCAAGAATATTGGAGTGGGTTGCCATACCCTCCTCCAAGGGATCTTCCCAACCCAGGGATCGAACCTGAGTCTCTTATGTCTCCTACATTGGCAGGCAGGTTCTTTACCACTAGTGCCACTTGGGAAGTCCATTGACAACATGAGATTTGGGCTTATGACTGGATTTAAGTTTGTTCATTTAGTTATTTATTCATTCAGCTTTACCATAGGAATTACAGAGCAAAGTGTTGAATCAGCTGTGTGTGTGTGTGTGTGTGTGTGTGTGTGTAAAAGTCGCTCAGTTGTTTCCGACTCTTTGCGACCCCATGGACTGTAGCCCGCCAGGCTCTTCTATCCATGGGATTCTCCAGGCAAGAATACTGGAGTGGGTAGCCATTCCCTTCTCCAGGGGATCTTCCCAACCCAGGAATCAAACTCAGGCCTCCCACACTGCAGGCAGATTCTTTACCGTTTGAGCCACCCGGGAAGTCCTATAGATGCTAACTCAGTTGGGGTTATCTTTATAAAAGTCAGAGAAAGGGCAGGGAAATTGTCTCCAACATGCTTAGTCGTCTGTGGCTTGCTTTGATGTGGCAGCTAAAGTGTTGGTCCTGGGATAGGTTTTACGTTATCTGAATTTATTGGACCAAGGCTAAGACATATAATAGTAAACCTTGTCTTTTTAATATATTCCCCAGGGACAGGCTATAATCCTAAAATATTGATTCACTAACCAGACTAATCAGGGACTTTACATAGTTGCAAGCAGAAAATATGTTCAGATGTGGATTGGTAGTACAGTTTCCAGAAGAAGGCCATAAGTTTATTTTTCCAGTTTTATTGAGGTATATTTGACACATAATATCAGCTAACTTCTAAGGTGTAAAATACCAGAATTTGATACATGTATATATTGTGAAAGGGTCACCACAATAACTTATATCACCTTGTATAGTTAACATATCACTACATATAGTTAGAATTTTTATTTTTGCTTATGATAAGAACTTTAAAGATCTAGTCTTTTAGCAACTTTCAAATGTACAATACCATATTGTTGACTGAATCAGGCCACTACTTCATATTAAACTATATCACTCAGGACTCATACAAGCTCTCCTTGACGTTTTGGTAGCAGCTGAATCATAGTTTAAAATAGTCTGAACTTAACCTCTGAGCTTTTATGGTAGGAAGCAATTCAACATTGGCAGGAAGCTGAATTGAATGCCCTATAGATCATTTCCACATATGAGTTTCCGTTGTTCCAAACAAATCCATATTCATTCCAATGATTTCCCCTTCATTCATTGCAAATTCCCGAGCAGAAAAGATTAGATTCAAGTTTCCTCTCATAAATTACACAGTTTTAACTCAGTAAATTTGCATAAGCCTTGAATACCAAAGTTCCTACTACTGGTTGAAAAAGACATAGCATTTATGTATCGCATTATCTATTCATAGATTTTCAAATTATGAATTATCTGACTTTTGTAGAATATAACTATGAGGAAGGTCAGCTTCAATTCCCACAGCAGAGATAGAGCCAGAAGGGTTATTCTACTTAATGAGCCTGAGACCCATGAATTAGAGCCCAGGAAGAACAAGGAGAGTCGAGGAACAGAACAGTATCCCAGTGGAGCCAAATTTAAAACAAAATAATCCTTTGGAGGAGTGTCTGGACATGAAGCCTTGTGTTAAGCACAGGATCCAAGCCATCCACTCATGTTCACTTCATACCAAGCCTGATATTTGATATCCTGAATTGATGATAAATTCCTCGAGGGGACTCTGGGGAGCCTTGCCTGAAGATGGGCCAGACTCAGGGCATTTGGCTGTGTGTGCCTGGCAGAGTGCTGACAGGTTCATGGTTCCTGTCCTCTTGTCTTCACCTTACGGTGCTTCACTCTTGTTGCTTCTGCCCTTCAGGTGTTCTCATTCCTCTCTTCCTTGTGCTTTTCATTTCCCCAGTCAAATGTAAATAAATGGCTTTCTTGCCTTTATTCAGTCACCTTCCGTCTTCTGAAATAATGTCTCTCATCTTCTGATCAGACCGTATCACTCCTTCTTAGACCTTCCTGAATTTTCTCTCCTTCAAAAAACCTTTTATGACTGCCATTCAGCCTGCCCCTGCTTTCCCTTTTCTCTGAATATCTATTGTTCTTATAATCAAGGGCTTCCCTGGTGGCTCAGAGGTTAAAGCATCTGCCTGCAATGTGGGAGACCTGGGTTTGATCCCTGGGTTGGAAAGATCCCCTGGAGAAGGAAATGGCAACCCACTCCAGTATTCTTGCCTGGAAAAATCCCATGGACGGAGGAGCCTGGTGGGCTATACTCCACGGGGGAAGCAAAAGAGTTGGACACGACTGAGCGACTTCACTTATAATCAAAGCACAAAATTTCCTGCCTAAATGTTCTGAATTTTTTTAAATGAGGTCTGTTGTATCTCTTAAATGAGCTATAAGCTTTCTTAAGACAGAGTCCTTGTCCTAGACATTTTTCTCTTGTTGAGCAGGCTTCAGATGGGCATGAAACGGGTACTAAAAACCTATTGACTAATTAAATTGTTTTCTCTTTTCTTCTTGTCAGGATTGTGTTGTATGATTTGAGGTTTTTAGTTCAGCTGCTTTTGGGAAAATTTTACTGTTATAGCATGGGTCTTGACAAATGCATTAAAATAAAACACTTTGCAAATGAATTTTAGTAATAATGACAAGTGAATTCTGAGTTTTCTCCATCACCAGTTTCCTGAGTATTCATTGCACTTATGTTAAATCACACCATTTTCTAAAATAATAACTAATAATTATATATATTTCAGGGTTCAGGTGATTTTCATGTCTATTTTAACAGTGCAGCTTAGGGTCACTTATGTAATCTGTTCCAAGTGGAGGAATATCTTAGATTTACAAAAAATTTTTCTTTAATAAAAAGAAGTTAAAGAAGATAAATCCTTAATTCTATAACATATTTAGATTTTAATGTATATCCACAGTGATTACTAAGTTAATAATTTCTGTTATCTGTTTCAACATTTACTTTTATCCTCTCCAGCTTATATTGGTAATTTCCATGAATTACTGATTTGCTAGGCAAAATATTACTCTGTTGACCATTGAGAGGAAAATTATATTTCTCTAAAATTCCTGATGAAATGAATTTAAGGATATGAAAAATGTGAAATTAATTTGGTCCTTTAAATAGGAAGACAGATGTTTGGTTACTTGGAATGCTCTAAAACTTATTTTCGAAGTAATGTGTGTTTATGTAGAAAATTTAAAAATATCTCCCCCAAAATTATCAATTAGCCTTTTATTAACATTTTAGTGTCCCTAGTTTTTTTAAACAAGCATTTTACCATAAAGTACAGTTGATATTTTTGTCCTTAGTATACATGGAAATAAAGATAAATGCAAATATTTATAAAATTTTTTAAGCTTGTAAAAATATGAGCATATTTTATTAGCTTTTTAAGTTTTTGCTCTGATGAGTTATAATACAAAGCTTAGCTTCTTGAGTTACAGAGTTTTAACTTTTACTACTATGTCTAGATGGAAAGTTGCTGATTCTGACCTTGAGGGTGATTAATTTTTAAAAAATACCTTGAAGCCTTCTGGGTAAATTGGCTAGAATGTATGCTGCAGTTAGAATTAGAGACACAGTGAATTTTCTCCTTCAAATTTTCAGTGAATTTTAAGTGTTTGAAAAACATGCCAGATTGACAGATTATGTTAACTCAAAGATATCATAAACACTGATAAGTACAGAGAAAACCTCTCTGCTTTGAACACACCCAGATATCATAGCAAGAACTTTTATAAAGCACAAGACACATATGGGAGAAGTGTATGAGGAAAAAATATTCACAAACAACAAAGAATTAAGGTTAGTCAATTATATAAAAATTATGGTATAGCAGACTATTGGTAATTCTTGCTTTTGTTCTTGAATGATCATGTGTACAGTTTTGAGGAACACTTATTTCTGGAAATCCATGCATATGTTGGAGGTGGGTTAGAAACAAATATTCACATCACCAGGAAAATTAGGTGTCAGGATCAAACTACAAATTCATTTAGATTGATGTGTACATGTCTACAGCATTTTGCCATGTAAGGGAACCGTATGAGCAAAGGTGACTCAAAATCCAAGACTTTCTTGGTGGCACAGTGGATAAGAATCCGCCTGCCAGTGCAGGGAACATGGGTTCGATCCTTGGTCTGGGAAGATCCCATGTTCAGCTAAGCAGCTAAGCTTGTGCACCACAACTACTGAACCCACACTTTAGAGCCTGTGTTCTGCAACAAGAGAAGCCTCCCACAATAAGTCCATACATTGCAACTAGAGAGTAGCTGCCATTTGCTGCAACTAGAGAAAGCCCACATGTAGCAACAAAGACCCGGTGCTTCCAAAAATAATTAATGAATTAAAAATATTTAAAAAACAAAATAAAAAAATTCAAATCATGTTGCTATTATAAAGTGAGTCTCCAGAATCATCTCTGTAGAACACCTCCTTCAACTATGTGTGACTAATATATTATAATAAAACATTTTGCAGACATACATTTCTAAGGTTTTCTTGTTTCCAGTTCTCTGTGGTAGACCCAGTTGATAGATGCATGTTAGTTCCTGAACTAAGGGGAGAAATTTACTTTCTCACTCACCCGATATTTCTGAAATGATTTATTCAACAAGTATGACTGAATGAATGAATGAACAAGGAAAGTAAACCCTTTAGATTATGGCAGAATCACACATGTGACGGGGAAAGCTGTGTACAACCAGAAATGAAGCTTTGGTTGCAAAAGATATGGATCTCCTCAAGAACTGTCCAATAGTTATTCTTGATAATATTTTCAAGACACCTGGTCAGACTAGTCAGAAATACAATACAGAGAGCAGTTGTGTAGAGGGAAATGAGTGGGATAATTTGATAAGCTTTAATTATATCCCAGCACAGAGAAAAAGGTCTTTCACAACACTGATTACAAGAAGAGCAGAGGCGGAGCATAGAGTCTCATTTTTGCAACCCTGATGCAGTTCACCCTTCCTTTAGATCAAAATTTGCTTGGCCTCTACATAAAACCCAGCTGTGTCTCCACCCACTGGGGGAATAGGGGAGTCAAGACAATTATGTTGCTAATCTCTCTAAAATGGACAAAATTGCAGAAATAGTTTTCTCATTTCCCCTTGAATTATCCAGATAGGGGGTCTAGAATGATTAAGTTTCTGAGGGCATCTCTCTCTCTCCTCTTCATGTTTGCATATGCAGGCTCTTTCCCCCATCTCTGCAGCTGACATTTGCCAACTGCTAAATCCTTTGAATTCTGTACCTTCACAGTTTGACCATGAGGTCACTGTATATATGTAGATCTGAGAAGTTCCATAGCTCAAACACATGCACACACACACTCATGAAATGGAGATCCAGTCCCACCATAATTCTGCTTTGATATACTCCATGTTGTAAAGGTGCCAGATGAAGAGCACAAACTTATATAAAATAGCCCAAGGTTTAGCAGAAGCCTAATGTAATCTTGTTTTTCTAAGTACATTCTCTGCTCTTTGGCAGGAATTTCCAGACCATGTTGTATATTTCTCATTGTAACCTCCATTAACACTTAACACATGTCTAGTCACATAGCTGTATTTTAATAAAGTATTTTTGGAATTGAAACCTCAGTTTGAATACATGCTGAGTCACTTCATTCATGTCTGACTCTTTGCGATCCTATGGACTATAGCCCACCAGGCTTCTCTGTTCATGGGATTCTCTAGGCAGAAAGCTGGAGTGGGTTGCCATGCTCTCCTCCAGGGGATCTTCCCGACCCAAGGATCAGACCCAGGTCTCCTATGTTGTAGGCAGATTCTTTACCCACTGAGCCACCTGGGAAGCCTGAAATCTCAGTTTAGTGCTTATTACTGTGGTGTAAGTCTTTAAGCAGAGTCTTTAACATGTTTTAAGCTCAGGTAGAGATGATCGTATGCTGTCTTAGTCCATTTCAGCTGCTATAATCAAATCTCAGGGCTTCCATGGTGGCTCAAGAAATCTGCCTGCCATTTCAGGAGATGTGGGTTTGATCCCAGGGCTGGGAAGATCCTCTGAAGAAGGAAAGGGCAACCCACTGCAGTATTCTTAACCTGGAGAACCCCATAAACAGAAGAGCCTGGTGTGCCACAGTCCATGGAGTAGCAAAGAGTCAGACACAACTCAGTGACTGAACAATCAACACCACCACCAAATTTCACAGCCTGGGTGGCTTACGAACAGCAGAAGTTTATTTCTTATAGTTCTGGAGGCTGGAAGTCCAAGATTAGGGTGTCAGCACGGTAGGGTTCTGCTGAAAGTCCTCTTCCTGGTGGCAGACTGCCTGCTTCTCACTGTGTTCTCACATGGTGGAAAGAGCAAGGAAATTCTCAGGAGTCTCTCTCATAAGGGCACTAATCCCTTTACAAGGGCTGCACCCTCATGACCTCAGTACTGCCCAAAGGCCCCACCTGCTAATGTCATCATTTTAGGGATTAGGCGTGTGAATTTTGGGGGAGTGCCCAAACATTGAATCTGTAGCACGTGGTTTTCAGAGAACTACTTAGCTTAATCTCTTCGTGCTGTGGGGAGGGCAGCAGAAGAGATTGGATGGTTCTAATAATGTACTGATTTTTAAAATTACTCCTCTGTGAATATTCCTTTAACTTTTATTTTGAGAAGTAACTGAATAAGATGTGAGAGGAGGATACAGAAAGAGAACCAGTTGTGGCAGTTCTCAGCTTTTCTAAAATAATCCCCAGAAAATCAGTTTTGGCTTGAAACTCACATTCACCTCTTAGCAAAAGAAAAAAAAAAAAAAACCCCAAACCTAAAAAACCTTGAGGTCAATCAAACATAGTCTCCTTGGAAGGAAGGCAGGGTTATCAGGCTGTTAACCTCCTCTAACCTCCCACCTTCTGAGTTTATTCTTTCCGTCTATAAGCAGTTGGCTTTGAGAAGAGTCAAGATAAAAACAAATTTCCTCACCTCATTCCTGTCCAGTGACACGTTGTGACTTCATAAATGGGTACTATGTACAGTTGCCTGGCCTGGGAACCAGCTTAGGGCAGAATCTGTGATGTGAAAAGTTTGGATCAAGAGTTTGGCTTCAGGACATGGCTGAGCCACACACTACAGTGTAATTGAAATATCCTGGAATCCATCTCTGTCCCTTCTAACCTTTACAGATGACTTTTTGAAGGCATGCAATTCAGAGATGAAAAACTCGAAACTGCTTGAATTGTAAATATTTTCTTCTTTCTTTCTGAGTTCTGCCTGCGAAAAGACAGACTTAGAAAGAGTTTGTATTCTAGACACTCTCCACAATGAATGTGGCTGAAGAAGCTGTGTCCTCGGACTTCTGCAGGTTAACTTCTCAGCAACAGGTAATTAGAAACTACCCACCAAAAAGCCACAAAGTTGCACTCCCTGATGTGTCAGATGGTAAAGAATCTGCCTGCAATGCAGAAGACGTGGGTTTGATCCTGAGTTGGGAATATCCCCTGAAGAAGGGAATGGCTACCCACTCTAGTATTCTTGTCTGGAGAATTCCATGGACAGAGGAGCCTGATGGGCTACAGTCCATGGAGTTGCAAAGTTGGACATGACTGAGCTACTAACACTTTCTCTTTTCTTTCTTCTTTATAAAATTTTACCGTGTTAATCCTTAATCATAATTCTGCTATTAAAATGTATTGGTCTGAATCTACATTAGCCTCCCGTGGGACTTAGAAGCAATTACATTTAAAAATGGAATTGTGGTCCACACATAAACAGGAATGATCTTTAAAGCAAATTAAACAAAGGCTCTAATTACAAATCCATTTAATTTACAGACAGAATTAACCTTTGGTTCACTGATGTAAACTAATATGCAGAGAAACAATAATCCACTATTTGATAACAGGAACAAAGTATTTTTTATAAGCTGCAGGGCTGATATTTGATCATAGTTTTCCGTATCGTTTCACCTTTTGAATTTTAAAAGGGTTGAGGAGAAATTAGTCTGAGCAGAGAAGAGAATGAGTTCTAAGTTAGTTTCAGGTTACTCTTCCTTTTTTATTATGTCTGGAGATTATTTATATATAAAAGACCTCTTTATGATAAAGCATGTTTACAATGGGCCACCAGTCCTGACTTGTAACATTCATCCTGTCTGGCTAAACTGTGAAGCTGTTCACATAAAAAAGGTTCTGTGGCCAAAGATTTTAAGAGTGTATCAATCAGAATGTTGCTGGGAAAATAAGAGTGACCAAAAGTGGTGTTATGGCCTGAATTGTGTTCCCCCCAAATTCATATGTTGAAGCTTGAACCCCCAGTACCTCAGAATGTGACTGTATTTAGAGATGGGGTTTTAAAGAGCTTGTTGTTATTCAGGCACTAAGTCATGTCCAACTCCTTTTGATCCCATGGACTACAGCATGCCAGGCTTCCCTGTCCTTTACTATCTCCCAGAGTTTGCTCAAACCTGTGTCCATTGAGTCAGTAATGCTATTTAACCATCTCATCCTCTGCTACCCCTGTTGTGTCTTGCCTTCAACTGTTCCCAGCTTCAGGGTCTTTTCCAGTGAGTCAGCTCTGCATCAGGTGACCAAAGTGTGGGAATTTCAACTTCAGCATTAGTCATTCCAACGAATATTCAGGCTTGATTTCCTTTAGGTTTGACTGGTTTGATCTTGCTGTCGCAGAGACTTTCAAGAATATTCTCCAGCACCACAGTTTGAAAACATCAGTTCTTTGGCACTCAGCCTTCCTTATGGTCCAATGTTATGGTGGGTTATGAATCCCATTGGATGAATCCAATATGGCTGGTGTTGTTAAAAAAAGAGAAAATTTGGACATACAGGGGAGACCCCAGAGACGTGCGTGCACAGAGAGGCAGCAAGAGGGTGGCCATTTACAGGACAAGGAGAGAAGGCTCAGAAGAAACGTGTCCCGCTGGCATCTTTTTTTTTTTTTTTTTTGACTGCGGTGGGACTTTGTCGCTGTGCACGGACTTTCTCTAGTTGTGGCGAGTGGGTGCTACTCTCTAGTTGCGGTGCAGAGGCTTCTCATTGTGGTAGCTCCTCTTGTTGCAGAGCAGGGGATCTAGAGTGTGGGCTCAGTAGTTGTGGGGCACAGGCTTAGTTGCTGCACTGTGTGTGGGATCTTCCACAACCAGGGGTGAGCCTGTGTGCCCTGCATTGGCAGACGGATTCTTAACCACTGAACCACCAGGGAAATCCTACTACGAGCATCTCGATCTTGGATTTCCAGTCTCTGAAACTGGGAGAAAATAAATTCTATTTAAGCCACCCCATCTGTGATATTTTGTTAAGGCAGCCCTAGCAAATTAGTTAAAGTATTAAGGGAAGAAAAAGTTTTCTGTATAAGTTGGAGCTTACACAAATGTCAGTCAGGGAGAAGAGTGAAGACCTCAAGAGAATCAAAGGATCAGGAAGTCACTAATCACAATGGCGCAGAACGTGGGTTCTCAGAGTGCTGTCTGGGGACATACTGGCTTTCCTGAGACCTTCTCAGGGGTCCCAAAGACACCTTTTAAGAAGTCTGTGCATGCGTGCTTAGTCGCTTCAGTTGTGTCTGACTCTTTCTGACCCTATGGACTGTAGCCCGTCAGACTCCTCTCTCCATGGGATTCTCTAGGCCAGAATACTGGAATGGGTTGCCACGCCCTTCTCTTGGGGATCTTCTTGACCCAGGAATCGAACCTGCATCTGTCTCCTGTCTTGGCAGGTGGATTCCTTACCACTAGTACCACCTGAGAAGACTCAGGAAGTCTACAAGATCAAAATATCTTAATAACGCTCCTGAGATATATTTTCTTTTTTCTCTTTCAAGTCTCTCGTGAGGATATGGTGGGAAATTTCAGAGCCTACGTGACTTGAGATCGTATTGACATGGAATGTGTGTGTGTGTGTATATATATTTTGTGTTTTATTAATAAAAATGCCTCTTATTTTTTTAATATTTATAGATATATGATCCATGTATAGTAAAACTCTTTGGGGGTCTTCATTTGTTTTTAAAAGTGTAAGAGGACAAAGTTCTGAGACCAGACAGCTTGGAGCCTCAGACATGGAGCTTTGGTGAAAATGTGCAAGTTAGAGTTTGTAGGAGAATCCCAAAAGCTGTGTGTCAGGTTGTGTTTAGTCACTCCGTCATGTCTGACCCTTTGCGACCCCATAGACTGTAGCCCGCCAGGCTCCTTTATTCATGGGGATTCTCCAGGCAAGAATACTAGAGTGGGTTGCCATGCCCTCCTCCAGGGGATCTTCCCAACCAGGGATTGAACTCTGGTCTCCCACATTGGAGGCAGATTCTTTACCGTCTGAGCCACCTCAGGTTACTGGAATGGAATTGCATTACTGGAAGGGGGTGTATTCATAGAGAAGGGTGTGGAAGCTGCTGCCTAACTGGGAACTGCAGTCAAGCATTTGGTCGTTGGCTTGGGATCTCCATCAGTGGGCAGGCTAGGGTCTTTTCAAATGAGTCAGTTCTTCACATCAGGTGGCCAAAGTATTGGAGTTTCAGCTTCAACATCAGTCCTTCCAATAAATATTCAGGACCGACTTCCTTTAGGAGTACTGGTTGGATCTCCTTGCATTCCAGGGGACTCTCAAGAGTTTTCTCCAACACCACAGTTCAAAACCATCAATTCTTTGGCGTTCAGCTTTCTTTATAGTCCAACTCTCACATCTGTACATGACTACTGGAAACCATAGCCTTGACCAAATAGACCTTTGTTGGCAAAGTTGTGTTTTTTAATATGCTGTCTAGGTTGGTCATAGCTTTTCTTCCAAGGAGTAAGCATCTTTTAATTTCATGGCTGCAGTCACCATCTGCAGTGATTTTGCGGCCCCTCAAAATAAAGTCTGTCACTGTTTCCACTGTTTCCCATCTGTTTGCCTTGAAGTGAGGGGACCAGATGCCATGATCTTAGTGTTTTGAATGTTGAGTTTTAAGCCAACTTTTTCACTCTCCTCTTTCACTTTCATCAAGAAGCTCTTGAGTTATTCTTCACTTTCTGCCATAAGGGTGGTGCCATCTGCATATCTGAGGTTATTGATATTTCTCCCAGCAATCTTGATTCCAGATTGTGCTTCATCCAGCCTAGCAGTTCTCATGATGTACTCTGCATATAAGTTAAATAAGCAGGGTAACAATATACAGCTTTGATGTACTCCTTGCCCTATTTGGAACCAGTCTGTTGTTCCATGTCCAGTTCTAACTATTGCTTCCTGACCTGCATACAGATTTCTTAAGAGACAGGTCAGGTGGTCTGGTATTCCCATCTCTCTTAGAATTTTCCCCAGTTTATTCTGATCTACACAGTGAAAGGCTTTGGCATAGTCAATAAAGCAGAAATAGATATTTTTCTGGAACTGTCTTGCTTTTTTGATGATCCAGGGGATGCTGGCAATTTGATCTTGGTTCCTCTGCCTTTTCTAAATCCAGCTTGAACATCTGGAAGTTCACGGTTCACATATTATTGAAGCCTGGCTTGGAGGATTTTAAGCATTATTTTAGTAGGAGGCTAATTACTTTACAGTACTGTAGTGGTTTTTGCCATACATTGACATGAATCAGCCATGGATTTACATGTATTCCCCATCCTGAACCCCCCTTCCTGTGTGGTAGTTTGAGCATTCCTTGGCATTGCCTTTCTTTGGGATTGGGATGAAAACTGACCTTTTCCAGTCCCGTGGCCACTGCTGAGTTTTCCAAATTTGCTGGCATATTGAGTGCAGCACTTTCACAGCATCATCTTTCAGGATTTGAAATAGCTCAACTGGAATTCCATCACCTCCACTAGCTTTGTTCATAGTGATGCTTCCTAAGGTCCACTTGACTTCACATTCCAGGATGTCTGGCTCTAGGTGAGTGATCATACCATCATGATTATCTGGGTCATGAAGGTCTTTTTTGTGCAGTTCTTCTGTGTATTCTTGCCCCCTCTTCGTAACATCTTCTGCTTCTGTTAGGTCCCTACCATTTCTGTCCTTTATTGAGCCCATCTTTGCATGAAATGTTTCCTTGGTATGTCTCATTTTCTTGAAGAGATCTCTAGTCTTTCCCATTCTATTGTTTCCCTCTATTTCTTTGCATTGATCACTGAGGAAGGCTTTCTTATTTCTCCTTGCTATTTTTTGGAACTCTGCAATCAAATGGATATATCTTTCCTTTTCTCCTTTGCTTTTGGCTTCTCTTCTTTTCACAGCTATTTGTAAGGCCTCCTCAGACAGCCATTTTGCTTTTTGCATTTATTTTTCTTGCATATGGTCTTAATCCCTGTCTCCTGTACAGTGTCACAAACCTTTGTCCATAGTTCATCAGGCACTCTGTCTATCAGATCTACTCCCTTAAATCTATTTCTGACTTCCACTGTATAATCGTAAGGGATTTGATTTAGGTCATACCTGAATGGTCTAGTGGTTTTCCCTACTTCCTTCAATTTCAGTCTGAATTTGGCAATAAGGAGTTCATGATCTGAGCCACAGTCAGCTCCTGGTCTTGTTTTTACTGACTGTATAGAACCTCTCCATCTCTGGCTGCAAAGAATATAATCAGTCTGATTTCGGTATTGACCATCTGGTGATGTCCATGTGTAGAGTCTGGTCTTGTGTTGTTGGAAGAGGGTGTTTGCTAAAACCAGTGCATTCTCTTGGCAAAACTCTATTAGCCTTTGCCCTACTTCATTCTGTACTCCAAGGCCAAATTTGCCTGTTACTCCAGGTGTTTCTTGACTTCCTACTTTTGCATTCCAGTCCCCTATAATGAAAAGGACATCTTTTTCAGGTGTTAGTTCTAGAAGGTCTTGTAGGTCTTCATCAAACTGTTCAACTTCAGCTTCTTCAGAATTACTGCTCGGGGCATAGGCTTGGATTACCGTGATATTGAATGGTTTGCCTTGGAACCAAACAGAGATTATTCTGTCGTTTTTGAGATTGCATCCAAGTACTACATTTCGGGCACTTTTGTTGACTATGATGGCTACTTCATTTCTTCTAAGGGATTCCTGCCCACAGTAGTAGATACAATGGTCATCTGAGTTAAATTCACCCATTCTAGTCAACTTTAGTTTGCTGATTTGTAAAATGTCAATGTTCACTCTTGCCATCTCGTTTGACCACTTCCAATTTACCTTGATTCATGGACCTAACATTCCAGCTTCCTATGCAATATTGATCTTTATAGCATCGGACCTTGCTTCTATCACCAGTCCCATCCACAACTGGGTGTTGTTTTTGCTTTTGTTCCGTCTCTTCAGTCTTTATGGAGTTATTGCTACACTGATCTCCATGTGACATGAGAAAGTAAAATTTTTGCTAGTAGATCATTATGTTGCGAGTAATCGCTCACATCTGTGTTTCTTGATTCCCAGGCCATGAATCCTGGCTATAGTAGAAAGAGTATTGTATTTTGTTTGCTGAATCAGGGCATATATTGACTCCTAAAAGAAACATCCGAGTTCTAAAAGCTGGCATGATAACTGAGTCTTCAAGTCACTCCCCTATTCTATCAAGCCAACGTCTTCAGAATGATGGAGAATATGATGAAAGCAGGGAATCCTTTGATCAGGAACCTAATGCCACATTTCATTCACTGGACAGGGAGCCCTTTGGTCAGAAGTAATTTGGGTTGGAATACTGTGAGAGTGAATAAAGGATCTAGAATAACCTGGAGACTAGTTTTGTCAGAGGTATGTAAGGCAAGGCAGATCCATATGAAGAAATGAAACAGATTGATGTCTCTTCTGTGATGGGTCTCATTCAGTTAATCAGCGTACCTTCAGTTCTTCTTAGTTGCCACATTGAGAGCTCAGTGTTGGTATCTGCTGATCACCGGTCATGGTTGCAGGTTGGCCTTTCTGAGCCAAAGCCGTGTTGCTGAACTCAAATCTCCATTCCTGTTGCTCTTGTCATTCTGTGCTGGAGCCCATATGGCAATGACAAAAGTGACAGGAGTAAGTGACCTTCCCAATTAGGTCGTGTTTTCTGTTTGGTTCATAAGAGCCTTCTCTGCTCAAATTACAGTGAGCATTTACATGAGGCACAGATACTCTCACATGATTTGCCAATTCTGAGAGGTCTGTCCAGATAACTCTTCCCCTGACCTTGTTGTCATCAGTGTTAGAGTTGTGCTCTTTCCAAGTCTCCAGTCACCTAGAGAAATGGTTAGCCACTGCTCCTGAATAAGTATAGATCTGTACCTCTGGAAATCATTCCTTCCAGGCAAAATGAATGTATCCACTTCTCTGCCCAAAGGTGTGCCTCTTGGGATGGTTTCCTTTCACTGCTGTCCATCCCTGAATGGACTACAGTGCTCCAACCAGCCACTTGTAGGTTGTACCAGTATTTATACAGAACCATCTGTAGAACAGGCTCACATTTTTCATTTATCAGCTAACTGACCCCTATTTTCACAAAGTTGGTGGTTTAGAAAATACTAGTTCATGATCAGTGGCTCAGATAAATTGCTAGTTCATGTTCAAGCATTCAGTTTGTAGTAGGTCCCATAAGCAAGCTAGGGAGGATAGTTAAATGGAGAGTAGTTGTATGTAGAAACTGAAGTAAAGATTAATGGCTTCAAAATACCGAAGGCCTGTATTATGATTCACCTTTAATGACTACAGGCTTCCTACTGCATCTCTTTAAGCACCATTGGATCTACTGGGTCATATGGACCAAACAGTAGGGTAGCTTGCATGATAAGCTGTATCTGGTGCAGAGCCTTCTGTTCCTGTGACTCTCATTCAAAACAGATTATTTTATGGATTACTTGGTAGATGGGCCGGAGCAGTCTGTGCAAGTATGTGTGTACTGTTGTATCTGTTTTTTAGTAACAGCAGGTGCAAGGTCAGTAGCATATCCATCTTAGAGGGGCTATCTCAACATGCCCCAGCCTTTGAACCCCTGGAAATAATAGTAAGAATTCAGGTCTGTGTATTTGCTCCAGTTAGAAAAAAAAAAAAACATCTGGACCAGCAGTTGCAATAAAGCTGAAACCTGAATTATTGTTATTCCTTAAGAGCTATTTGTTTTCTCACAGTCCAGAGAGGTGGATTAAATGGAGATTTGGTAGGAATTGGGGTTCCCTGGTGGCTCAGATAGTAAAGAATCTATCTGCGATGCAGGAGACCTGGGTTTGATCCCTGGATTGGGAAGATCACCTGAAGAAGGCAATGGCTACCCACTCCAATATTCTCACCGGGAGAATTCCATGGACAGAGGAGCTGGGCAGACTACAGTCTATGGAGTTGCAGGGAGTTGGACTTGACTGAGCGACTAACATTTTCACTTTTCTTTTTCACTTGGTAGGAATAATCATACTTCATCCTTCAAGTCCTTGATGGTAGCACTAATTTTTGCAGTCCTTACAGAAATGTACTTTACTCTTTTTGCAGGTAGAAGTTATAGAAGATTTAAAAAAAAAATCGTGTGTGCTTAATTGCTTAGTCATGTCCAACTCTTTGTGACCCATGGAGTGTAGCCCACCAGCCTCCTCTGTCCATGGGATTTCCCAGGCAAGAATACTAGAGTGGGTTGCCATGCCCTCCTCCATGGGATCTTCCTGACCCAGGGATCAAATGTGTCTCTTGTGTTTCCTGCATTGCAGATAGATTCTTTATCCACTTAGCCATCGGGGCGTTGCTTTTTAAAAAATAATTTTGTTTATTTATTTATTTTTTGTTGTTAGCGGTCCTGGGTTTTCACTGCTGTTCAGTCTTTCTCTAGTTGTGGTGAGTGGGGCTGTTCTTTGCTGTGGTGTGCAGGCTTCTCGTTGTGGAGCATGGGCTTTAGGGCACTCAGGTTTCAGTAGTTGCTCCCATGTTCTGGAGCACAGACTTGATAGCTGTGACACACGGGCTTAGTTGCCCTGAGGCATGTGGGAGTCTTCCCAGATCAGATTGAACCCGTGTCTCCTGCATTGGCAGGTGGATTCTTATCCACTGAGCCATCATGGAAAACACGTTATAGAAATTTTCACTTGCTCTTTCCCTTAATATTCCTTAGGGGATCAGTTTGGTATTAGTCTATTAGGGGTACCGTAACCTAACACCACAGACTAGGTAACTTAGACAGTAGGAATGTATTTTCTCACAGCTCTGGAGGCTGGATGTCCAATATCAAAGTGTTGGCTTTAGTTGGTTTCCCCGAGGGCGCTCCCTTCTTGGCCTGAGAATGGCCCCTTTCTTGCTCTGTCCTCACATGGCCTTTCTGTGTGCACATCATCTCTGCTGTCTCTCCTCATGTCCTAATCCCCTCTTCTTACAAAGATGTCAGTCAGATTGGAGGAGGGCCCACTATAATGGCTTCATTTTCATTCAGTCACCTCTTTAGAGGCCTGTCTCCAAATACAGTCACATTCTGAGCTGCTGGGGTTTAGGGCCTCAATATAGAAACTTTGGGGAGACACAGTTCAGTTCTTAAGGCTTATTCTGTTAATTACATTCTGTGATTGGGGAAGTAGCCATGGAGAATCATTGAGATTCCTTTGGAAGGAATCCAAGCCAAAATTCCCACCTGATTTCTCTAATTCTGTGCTCTGACTAGTAGACCACGTTTGAGTTTGGGTCCCTAGGAATTCATGTTGGATGTGAGCTACTGAACAGAAATCTCTGAAAAATGTGGGTAATTACTTTACCCATTGCACAATACTCTGGAAAATGGTTAATTGGGTAAATGGCTGTTGGTTACATTGTTGTTGTTTTAGTCTTTAAGTTGTGTCTGACTCTTTGTGACCCCATGGAGTGTAGCCTGCCAGGTTTCTCTGTCCATGGGATTTCCCAGGCAAGAATACTGGAGGCAGTGGACATTTCCTTCTCCACGGAATCTTTCCAACCCAGGGATCAAACCCATGTCTCTTATATGTCTCCGGCAGTGGCAGGCAGATTCTTTACTACTGAGCCACTAGGGAAACCTGTTGGTCTCTTTAATAAAGTGTGAAAGGAAGATTTATAGCACACATTTTAAAAGGCTTGCAAGGATCTCCTTCATGGGGACCTGGCCTTTTCTTCATCAGTGGACTCTGGGTCTGGGAGCACTCTAAAGTCTGGAAATCAGTTGAGGACCCATAACTCTGTGGAGGTTATTGAAATCACACTTTTGCTCATCAGAACAAGACAAATCAAATTAAACTCTTGTCATCCTCCCATTGGTTCTCGTCCTAGTGACAGCATGATCCATTAGCCAACATGAAAGAACTTGGGGTGAGGGTACTTTCTGATGGCTTAGCTTTGCTGCCATTACAGTAAAATTCATTTCCATACATATTTTTATTCCCCAGGTTTCCATCACTGTAAACTGGAAAAACCTGATATTTTGGCATGTGTGGGACCTCTTACTGAGCCGTGCTTTGTCCTCAGTCCCATAGATCCTCCTAGGATCTGAGGCTGGTTATAAGTGTGGAAGCAATGAGAGGTCATGGAGATGGGTGTTGAAAGAGGACCGTCATTCCCCTGCAAGGTCACTTACATCAGCAAAGATCACTGCAGTATCTTCAGATAAGGGAAAACTGCTCTCTTTGCTCTCTTTGGAGAGGAGATGAAGAGCTATTTCTGTTAGAAGAGGGAGTTCAGCAGAATTCAGGTGTCTAAGACCTGCAGCTCCTTTCTATCTGCCCAAGTTTTCAGGACCCCATTATTTTCCCAGTCAATATCTTAACTTTAACATAAGAGATCTCTTAAAGCTATGAATTTAATTTGCATTGTAATTCAATCACCTGCAGATTCAGATTTGGGGTTTCGTTTTCAGAAATAAAAACCCTGCATGAAGAGGAGAGGAGGATTTCCTGCAGAAACATTATGTTTTTTGCCTTCTTACTTGAGTCAAGATGAGAGAATTTTAAACTCAGAGATGATCATTTTCTTTCTCCGAGCTCCACTGGTAGACAAAGAACTCCATAGTCTTTATTCTGTTTCTTTCCATGATGATGTTTGATGGATGGCAGCAATTTGGTCACCCAAGCCTTGACTTTGATAGGCATGCAATTATGGGTGACTTCAGGTGATAATTTAAGTGACTTTTGCCACTGGATATCATAGAATACTATTGTCTCGTTTACTAACAGCAACAGGGTCACTCATGCATTTCTTTATATCTAATCAAAACAGAGGGGAAAAACGTCAGATTAGTGTAATATCACTTGTATGTGGAATCTATAAAAATGGTATAGATGAACTTATTTGCAAAGCAAAAATACAAGCACAGACATAGAGAATAAACTTATGGTTACCCAGAGAGGAAGGTGGGATAGGATGAATTGAGAGATTGGCATTGACATATATACACTACTATGTATAAAATAGATAACTCATGATAATAGACTGTATGGCACAGGGAACTCTGCTCCATGCTCTGTGGTGACCTAAACAGAAAGGAAATCCAAAGAAGAGGGAATACATTTATACGTGTAACCGATTCACTTTGCTGCCCAGCAGAAACTAACTCACCATTGTAAAGCAACCATAATCCAATAAATAGCTAATTTTAAAAAAGTCAGAGTCCCCTCCCTATGATCTTGTTCTTCTGAAACCACTTTCAGTACTAAACTGGAACCAGCAGTAGTCACTCAGTAAACCAACCACTAAAATACCATGGGATTTACCGTAGAAATTAGCACTTACATACTTGCAGGAGGAACCAGGAAAGTGACAATCTGGATGAGCGGAATCAGAATCAGAAAAAGCCAGTAACACAAAAGCCAGAAGCTTTAGTGTTAATGTTTGGGTCAAAACTCATGGGAAAAATCCCCCAAGCGGAAAATCCCCCAAAGTGTCTGTTTTAAGCAACATTGCAAAGATGAGTTACACTGAAGGGGAATTTGAAGGGGGAGCTGGTGGAGAGGTTTGTAGAAGCTGCCGCCTCTGTGGGAAATGCAGTCGAGGATTTGGTGGTGGACTTGGGTTACTCTTGACTGACATAGCCAGAAGCTGGGAAAAGAGCTTAAAGCTGGAGCCCTTCAGGCACTTTTACCACCTCTGTCACTGAGGCTGGCTGGCCTTAGCCCTGGAAGTTATGGGAAGGCTATCCTGGGAGATGTCATTCCCAGCCTCAGGGGAAGTGATAACACCACACTGACAAAACGCAAGTCAGCATATAGGCAGACAGTGGAATGTGGCTACTCTGTGTCATCATTTTACAAATTAGCAAGCAATTTAATATAATAGACACAGTGTAATATTTGTTTTGTTCCCATTCATCAGGGTTGTCAAGAAGGGCAATACATTTGCAATTTGGACTCCTCACTCCATTACAGGATCCTAGAGATTTTACTCAGTTCTAAGACAATTTACCCTGTTCTCAGAAAAGAGATACCCTCTGTGGTCAGTTGTCTGGCTGCTCTCAGGGCAGGGTATAGGTTTCTCAGAGACAGGCACCTCTCAGTGCAAAGTTTTACCATGGGGACATCCATCTTCCTGGTGGCCATGTTTAGGAACTCTACACTTTTTTGATGAAAGTGAAAGAGGAGAGTGAAAAAGTTGGCTTAAAACTCAACATTCAGAAAACTAAGATCATGGCATCTGGTCCCATCACTTCATGGGAAATAGCTGGGGAAACAGTGGAAACAGTGGCTGACTTTATTTTTTGGGCTCCCAAATCACTGCAGATGGTGACTGCAACCATGAAATGAAAAGATGCTTACTCCTTAGAAGGAAAGTTATGACCAACCTAGATAGCATATTAAAAAGCAGAGACATTATTTTGCCAACAAAGGTCCGTCTAGTCAAGGCTATGATTTTTCCAGTGGTTATGTATGGAGGTGAGAGTTGGACTATAAAGAAAGCTGGGCGCCAAAGAATTGATGCTTTTGAACTGTGGTGTTGGAGAAGACTCTTGAGAGTCCCTTGGACTGCAAGGAGATCCAACCAGTCCATCCTAAAGGAGATCAGTCCTGGGTGTTCATTGGAAGGACTGATGTTGGAGCTGAAACTCCCAAGGCTTTGGCCACCTGACACGAAGAGCTGACTCATTGGAAAAGACCCTGATACTGGGAAAGATTGAGGGCAGGAGGAGAAGGGGACAACAGAGGGAGAAATGGTTGGATGGCATTGCCGACTCAATGGACATGGGTTTGGGTAGACTCCTGGAGTTGGTGATGGACAGGGAGGCCTGGCATGCTGCGGTTCATGGGGTCGCAAAGAGTCAGACACGACTGAGCAATTGAACTGAACTGAACACTTTTTTCCTATGTGAGTAACTGTTTGGGGCCATGCTTAGGAGGAGTTTTGTGCTCTCTGTTACAGGGAGTCTATACTTCTCTTCCCCAAACTTGTTTACTCAAGAAGCTTCCTTCTTTAACCATACAACTCTATAGCGTCCAAAATGTCTTCTCTCCGGAGAAATTCAGCCTCATTCTTTTGAGAGACTTGAGTTTCCAAAACCAAAGAATATATACAACTGTCTTTATAGGCATCCTCTCCTTCTGTCAGCAACTCTTCTGATTCCCCCAAATTGGAAGGTTATCTTTCTCATCTGTTACTTTTTAAAAAATAAAACATAAGTGAATTTCCTAATCACTCTTCTTTTTAGTAAATAGTAATAAATATCTTATCTGTTGACTAAACTGAGAAGGTTATTTCAGCTAGATTTCTTAGAGTTTCTGTATTTGTTTTTTTGCATACTAACCTTAGAAAACTTTGACAGACTTTGATAAAATTTGGAACACTTTTAAAGGTTATAGGAAAAAAATTTAAGTTTGATTTATGGTTTGATGGGGCTTCCCTGATGGCTCAGTGATAAAGAATCTACCTGCTAATGCAGGAGACATGAGTTCAATTCCTGTATCGGGAAGATCCAGGATAGAAGATCCCCTGGAGAAGGAAATGGCAACTGACTTCAGTATTCTCGCTTGGGAAATCCCATGAACAGGGAAGCCTGATGGGTTACAGCCCATGGGATCACAAAAGAATTAGACCTGAGTTAGCAACTAAACAATAAGCATCAAGCAGTGGTTTGATCTTTGAGGATGAATTTTCAAACTAGCTTATATTTTGTAATGTGAAATGGATTTCAAAGATACTTGATATGTAGGCAGATATTATGATATTAAGTGATTGGTTTGTGAAACCTTCTAGTTTGTGATTTGAAATCATACAGACTCTCTCTTTTTTTTTTAAAAAAGCTGTGATGAACTCGTCTTTTTTAGAAAAGCATTTATTTAATTTTGACTGTGCTGGTTCTTCCTTGCTGCATGTGGGCTTTTCTCTAGTTGGAGTAGGCAGGGCTTGCTTCACTGTGGTGAGTGGGCTTCTCATTGCAGTGGCTTCTCTTACTGCAGAGCATGAGCTCTAGGGTGTGCAAACTTCAGTAGTCATGGTGCAGGGGTTTAGTTGCTCTGTTCATGTGAGATATACCCGGACCAGGGATCAAACCCGTGTCCTCTGCATTGGCAGGCAGATTCTTAACTCCTGGACAACCGGGGAAATCCAGACTCTTTGGAGATACTGTATATATAATTGCGTGTGTGTGTGTGTATTTACCTTTGTGTTTACTCATATCAATATAAGGGAAATTACCTGTCATGGAACAGCACTAAATCTACTGCTTACAGTCTGGTTCAGCACAGAGCACTCTTGTATTTTGTCAGTATTACCACAAAAGACTCTCCAGATTTGATGTCACCACTGGGGAGTTTTGTATCCTCAGGCTCTGAACGAAGTGATAAATAAAAGAAGAGAATGACAGATGGAGGACACAGTATTATCTTCAATATTGACAGTGGCTTAGAGGATGTGGCTCCGGTTCTAGTTAGCAAAATGACCTTACTAGTTCTGAACCCCAGAATTAGAAAGGCTGATGCCAACAGACTCACGCAGTGTTGGACCAAGCCAGACACATTGCCTCCACCCCTGTCTGCCTCCACCCCCATCATAGGGTAGAGGACTCTAGACTTGTTTCAGGACAAGCTGCCTCCAAAAAAGGAAGAAAGAGAGAGCTGAGCTTAGCATACCCAGATTATTATTCCCAAATTCACCAAGAAGTTGAAGCTTTCCAGCCCCCTTAAGGTGGAGTGATTATGAGTGAAGCTAACAGGAACACTGAGTTGTCCTCTTAGCAAAGAAACCTAAAGACCAGGGAATAAATTTTATCTCCTAATACTATCAGATTGGGAGGATTATAAAGATAGTGAGAGACTTAATTCTTAGGTAGGTTGATAAGGGGTCTAGCCCTCGAAGAGGAAGGGCCCCAGGGCCCTTGAGGAGAAGAAAGGGACAGACTTTTTTTATATATTGCTTTGTCTTAGACATATAAGACATTTTTCTTAAATATCGAGTTGTAAAAAAGAATAAAAAAAAAAATATCGAGTTGTTAGGACAACAATCTTTAAGACTAACTTTCTTTAAGCCCAGAGCTCATGATTACACTGGTTTTCTAAAACCAGTTCAAGCTGGTTTTAGAAAAGGCAGAGGAACCAGAGATCAAATTGCCAACATCTGCTAGATCATTGAAAAAGCAAGAGAGTTCCAGAAAAATATCTATTTCTGCTTTATTGAGTATGCTAAAGCCTTTGACTGTGTGGATCACAATAAACTGTGGAAAATTCTGAAAGAGATGGGAATACCAGACCACCTGACCTGCCTCTTGAGAAATCTGTATGCAGGTCAGGAAGCAACAGTTAGAACTGGACATGGAACAACAGACTGGTTCGAAATAGGGAAAGGAGTACGTCAAGGCTGTATATTGTCACCCTGCTTATTTAACTTAAATGCAGAGTACCTCATGAGAAATGCTGGACTGGATGAAGCACAAGCTGGAATCAAGATTGCTGGGAGAAATATCAATAACCTCAGATATGCAGATGGCACCACCCTTATGGCGGAAAGTGAAGAAGAACTGAAGAGAAGACCTTTCTATTGTTGATAACTGAATAAAAAGGTATCTAAGGCCTTGATAAGACTAGGTGAGTGGGGCACTCTCCGTCCCCCTTCTGACATCTATGTGAGAAGCTTTCTCTATCCTTTTTAACTGTAATAAAACTTCTGCCATACAAAAGCTCTGAGTGATCAAGCCGGGTCTCTGATCCTGAAGCTAAATCTAATTCAGAAATCACGAATCCAAGATCATTCACCGTAAGCTGTCAGTAGCTGGGTGGTTGTTGTTCAGTTGCTAAATCATGTCTGACTCTTTGCAACTCCATGGACTGTAGCATGCCAGGCTTCTCTGTCCGTCACTATCTCCCAGAGTTTGCTCAAACTCATGTCCATTGGGTCAATGGTGCCATCCAACCATCTCATTCTCAGTCACCCCCTTCTCCTGCCCTCAATCTTTCCCAGAATTAGGATCTTTTCCAATGAGTTGGTTCTTTGCATCAGGTGGCCAAAGTTTTGGAGCTCCAGCTTTAACATCAGTCCTTCCAATGAATATTCAGAGTTGATTTCCTTTAGGATGGACTGATTTGATCTTGTTCTCCAAAGATATCTTTGTTGTTGTTCAGTCACTCAGTTGTATCCAACACTTTGTGACTCCATGGACTGCAACATGCCCGGCTTCCCTGTCCTTCACTATCTCCCAGGGTTTGCTCAAACTCATGTCCATTGAGTCAGTGATGCCATCCAACATCTCATCCTCGTCCAAAGGTAACCATGACTCATCAGATTGCTTCAGTCTATTCTTTTGTCTGATTCCTTTAGTCCCTGAGACTATTGGCTGCTAACCTGTTATAAAAATTCAGTGGGGGTTTGGTGTAGTAGGCATGTGTATGTTGGAAAAGGTGTCTGAATCTAAAGTATCCCCTCATCTACTTTCTGTTAGAAACTACTGACTTAGATTGCAAATATGCCAGTTTATATTCCCCTGTGGCTTTCATGAATCTTCAGTTTCTATTGCTCATCTAATTCTGACTCAGCACTTCATGGACCCTGCAGGTTTGCATATATTATACTTTTCTGGTCCTGGAGTTTCACCCTGGCCTCAAGCACACTGCTGTCCCTATGACAACCAAGCCTAGGAGGATGGAAATGAGGCATGGACACGCTAGGGAGAGAGTTGCTGCCTTTACAGCTGGCCCTGATTGGAAACAGAACAGTTGGCGGCTGTAACGCTCCAACGTCAGGTCAGTAGCTTGAAGCTCTGAGCTGCCACCAAACCAAAGGACTTCTCTGGACCGGGTTGGAGCACACCAAAGAGGAAAGGATGAGATTTCAAAGGGCATATGAGAAGGACATTTGTTTAGTGAACGTTTGAATGTGTAGCAAAGAGTGTCTTATTCAGGGCTCATGAACTCACTGATGCATTGGGAAAAGAATCGAATTTGATGCCTTTTGTGACTTAGACTCTCTAGTTTGGTCCTGTCACTCTCTTCCTTTTGCCGTTTCTTTTTAAACTAGGCTGCAGTCCATGTTGATGTTATCTGTTCTGACCAAAACCCATTTGAGTTTGTTGCCCCAGGTCTACTGTGAACTTGAGATTTTTTAAATAATCCAAACTCTTGATCCTCCATCTGCAGCCATCTTTGGCTTCCTTGGGGAAAGATCTTTAATTTCTCATTGCTTAGTTCCTCCCTAAACCTCCATATAATCCTAAAATGCCTTGGCAGTGAAGTGTCAGTCAGTTACCAATTAGGATGACACTGCAGTTTTTATTTTATTTTAAAAATCTTCTTTCTTTATTTCTTTTAAAAATATTTATTTCTTTTTGGCTGTATCAGGTCTTAGTTGTGATGTGTAGGCTCTGTAGTTGTGTTGTGTGAACTTAGTTGCCCTGTAGCATATGGGATCTTAGTTCCTGGACCAGGGATCAAACCTGTGTTGCCTGCATTGGAAGGCAGATTCTTAACCACTGGACCACCAGGGAAGTCCCCGAAACCATGGTGTTTTAAATTCATAGAACATAGTACACTCTCATGTTATGGGCTGAACTGTGTGTGTTCCCTGCACTATCCCCTGCCCCCCTGCCCAAGTCCCCATCCCCTTGATCTATCTGTTAAAGTCCTAACCCTCAGTAACTCAGAATGTGAGTATATTTGGAGACTTTAAACAGGTACTAAGTTAAAATGTGGCTATTAGGCTGGGCCCTAATCCAGTCTTATGGGTGTCCTTGTAAGAAGAGGAAATTTGGACATGTGAAGGGTGTGTGTGTATGGGGTGTTCCCAGGTGGCTCAGTGGTAAGAATCCACCTGCCAATGCAGGAGACACAGGTTTGATTCCTAGGTTGAAAAGATCCCCTGGAGAGAGAAATGGCAACCCACTCCAGTATCCTTGCCTGGAAAATCCCTTGAACAGAGGAGCCTCGTGGGCTATACAGTTCATGGGGTTGCAAAGAGTTGTACATGGTAAGAAGGCCACCGTCTGCAAGCCAAAGGAAGAGGCCTCAGAAGAAACCAACAGGGCTGGCACTTTGCCCTTGAACTTTCAGCACCAAGAATGTGAAAAAATAATTTTCTGTTATTTAAACCACCCAGTCTGTGATAGTTTGTTATAGCAGTCCTAGCAAACTAATACAAACCATTTTGTGTAGGAACCTCCCATTCTGCATGTATCCTAGTGGAAGGAGAAGAGGAAGATTCTAGTATTTTTTTTTTTTTTTTTTTTTGCTTTTATCCACAAAAAGCCTTATGTAACAGTGTCTCCATTTGTGCCAAACAGCCTCTCTTCTTTTTTAGTACATGTCACTAAGCAGACTGTATTCCAAGTTCCACTCTCCAGCGCCTCTTTTTTTTTGTTTTTGTTTTAAAAAGACTATTTATTATGATATATAACTGCTAGTTAAAGACAATCTAGTACATTCGTTGGTCTGCCTGTCACTCAAACCGAATGGCTCAGATACAGTGCAAACCTGAGGGACCCCAAAGATAATCTAGGTAAAAAGTAATCTAGGTCATCCGGCCTCATGATTTTATTTCCTTTTTTCCCTATAGGTTCCTCTGCCCATATTGTATCCAAAATGAAGTAGAGGGATAAATATAGTCACATGGAATCTGTGGAAGCTAAGCATGTACAGGGGGATGCAGGAGAAAGCTGAGCAAACAGATAATAACTTTGATTGACTTGGACAGTTATCTGGGCACCTTGGGTAAAACACTCCTGTGTGCTGTTTACGGCATCTTGTAGATTTTTAGTAAAAAATAATTGTTGATTTCAAAAAGAAAACTGCATCTCTTATTTCAACATAGCATTTTGGTTCCTTCATCTTCAGACCTTCCTGTTATTAAGATTATTAATTTATTCCCTTAGCAAACACTTTGAAAGCCTTATGTGATTCTTGACATTGAAGATTAGAAAAGTATATGATACCTATGACCTGCCCTCAAGAAATTACAGTCTGGACAGAGGAGACAAACACATAAACAGATAACTGCAGTGATGTGTGTGAGGTCACTTCAGCGTACACAGATGATTCTGCATTAGTAGCTGCCAAAGAAAAACTGCGGGCATTCTTTATAGAGAATATTGTTGATATCCTCAATATAAAGATCACTCTAGATGAAGGAAATCATCCCTGAATATTCATTGGAAGGACTGATGCTGAAGCTGAAGCTCCATTACTTTGGGCACCTTATCCAAAGAGCTGACTCGTTGGCAAAGACCCTGATGCCGGGAAAGATTGAAGGCAGGAGGAGAATGGGGTGACAGAGGGCAAGATGGTTGGATGGCATCACTGACTCAATGGACATGAGTTTGAGCAAGCTTTGGGAGATGTTGAAGGACAGGTAAGCCTGGAGTGCTGTAGTCCATGGAGGTGCAGAGAGTCGGACATAACTGAGTGACTGAACAACAACTAGATGAAGATCTAAGAAGATCTTCCTCTGAGGAACCATGATGAGTTCCACTCCCTCTTTTACTTTGATGGAAAGGAAATCCAGAACAAAATTTATAATGCAATTTTAGTAAATTTATAATGAGGATTGGTAGCTGAGAAACCCCCTCCTCCTTTCATCGTCCCCCAAACACACACATACAGGCACTAGGAAGAAAGAACTTGGACTAGGCTTTCTTCTTTGTCAGAACTGTGTGAGAGGATGAGATGTGTGGGGTAGGATGGGAGAAGTAAGTGAGGAACACTGGGTGGAGCAGAGGTTGATGGGAGGGAAAGTTAAGGAGTTAGGACCTTGGAAAATCTGGTTTCTCATGTAGGATGAGAGAACTGGAAGGTTGGGCCAAGGGCTTAATTTCTGACTCAAGGGCTCGTCCCTTGCCTCTCACCCAGATAGTCTCTAAAGCTTTGAGGGGTGCTTCCTTGATGGCTCAGCAGCGAAAGACTCTACCTGTAATGCAGGAGACACAAGAGAGACGGGCTTGATCCCTAGGTTGGGGATCCCTTGGAGGAGGAAATGATAACCTATTCCAGTATTCTTCCCTGAAAAAAATCCCATGGACAGGGTTGCAAAGAGTCAGACACAACTAAGTGCTTAGACAGACAGAAACAGAAGATTTGTGACCTTTGCAAGGGCCCCTTCTATAAAGAGCTGTTTACATTGGTGAGGCTAGAGTATTTCCTTTGGGAAAGACAAGGGCTGTGGCTTTAATTCTGGTGGAGAAGGGATATCCTCTCAGTTCAGTGATGAGTGGCAGCTTCCTCTTGGAGATTCCCAGGCTGAGAGGAGCATCTACTCAGAGTCCTTACACAGTTGAGGAAACGAGGTCTGTCCATCCATAAAAATAGTTCTCGGCAAACTTTGTGGGATAGGAAAACCAAAGGTGCTTCTTTCCTGGGCCAGGACCTTAGGGCTTGACTGGAAACAGAAATCTCCTCATGATACTAGCTTCTCATTATGTGTCCCCCAAATCCATCTCTCATGTACCAATTTCATATTTTTGCCCATTTTACATTGAATACTTGTGCTGCTGTTTTTTTTTTTAAGAGCAGTGCAAGTATTCAATTTTTACTTACTGTTTCTGTGACTAAGCTCATTTTGAAATTCTAAAAAAAAAATTAACTTTGTTCTGAGTAACTAGTACTTGTGAAACCACAGATTCTATGTGCTGTTTTTTTAATTGTTTTATTATTATTTACTATTATTATTATATTACTACTATTAATATCTTACTATTAGTATAATACTTAATATTATTATGCACAGGCTTTTCTCTAGTTGCAGTGAGCTGGGGCTACTCTTGCTTGTGGTGCGCAGGCTTCTCACTGCAGTGGCTTCTCTTGGTGGTAGTGCCTGGGCTTCGGGCATGTGGGCTTTAGTAGTTGCAGCTCCCAGGCCCCAGAGCACAGGCTCTGTTGTTGTGGCGCACAAGCACAGTGGCCCAAGGGCATGTGGGATCCTCCCCGACCAGGGATTGAACCCACATCCCCAGCATCGACGGGCAGACGCCTGTCCGCTGCACCACCAGGGAAGTCCTGTGCTGTATTTTTAAAAATGCACATAAAATACAAGTAAAATTTCAAAAAAAGTGAATTTACATATCACTTAAAATCTCATGTATCAGCTTGAGTAACACTGTCATAGTGTATTTATTTAAATTTTTTTTTGTTATAAATTTAAGAACTGCATTTTCCTAAGCTATTTTAGTTCCTGTGTGGTGGATGCTGATGAGAGCGCATATAGGAAGGAAACACGGGTACCAGTGTGATGCTGTCAGGATGGAATTGGGGGTCTTGGGGTAAGTCTCGTTGGCTTCCCACCAATAGAAACCCTTTCTGGAGTTGGAGGTCCAATCTCATTTAATGATGACTCTTGTGCTCCCGATTCTCATGGCCACCTGCCCCCAACCCCGGGTTATTTGGGGGGTTCTGCCACAGTGGAACTTGTCCAAGGAGCTCATCCTTGATTTTTCTGACCCTTAAGTGAAAACCTACAAATGTGTCACGTTATCTGGAAGAACACACAGGTTGGCATTTCTAGGTACCAGGGCTGCCAGATTGCCAGGTTTACATTTTCTATATTTTTATGAAATTTTGGCCTACTTTTGACTATATTATTTCAGGCCTGCCTAGAAGAACTCATGCATAAATAGACAGGCTTGTTTTTGCCTGAATCACTATGGTGATTGCAAAACCTTTTCTCAGCTTTGGCTGGAGACTCGGGGTAAGAAGGGGAGGTTTGGAGTCTGCCTGAGTCAATCCGTGTACTTCTTTCCATCCCTTAGGCCCCCTCTGGCAGGACCCTCACCTGTGGTTTCTTTACCTGTGCCAGCCAACTTGCTTACAAAGAGACAGAGCGGCTTCTAGGAGTGAAGTCTTTTTCAAAAAGCTTTTAGAAGCAAAAATAGCCCATTTCTTTTCTGTGAGGACCCAGATTAATCGCTGATCTCTCTCTCTCTCTTTTTTTTTCCATTTGCAAAGTTCAATTGCACCTTTCCTCACAAATGTGGTCTGAACGTGCACAGCTTGGGGTGGCCTAGAATTGTCACTTATGGAAAATAAACTGGAAAGGAAGTTGGCTTAAGAAATTGAGAAGAAGCAATGGGCAGTTCATTTTAGGACCATAATTGGCCAGTGTTCCCTCCCAATGTGTGGCGGCGAGTTTTACTGTTGTACAGCAAAACCCACAGATACATTTCCCAGGCGATTTCTTAGAGATATTCCATGACCGCCTTGCCAGCTAAATACGATGCACATTGAGAGCTGGCTGCTTCAAAAAGCCCAAGATTTTGTACAGTAAGATTAAGAACTGTAACATTTTCTGTGAGCCAAACAATGGGAGGCTTTCCTTTTGGAGGAAGCACATTTTAATGGCAGACGAGGAAGAATAACCCTGCATGTTTATTTTTTCAACAGTCAACCTGAACAGATTCAATTCAGCTAAAAAGCATTTGCCTTCCATTTGCATTAAGCCATTTCTTTTCTCCACTGTGAATTGGCCATACCCCTCTGCATCACTTTCTTAAACCGACTTCATCGGCTGATGCTCTGGGATATCACATGCTTTTATTTATTTATTTATTTCTTCCATTTATTGTTATTAGTTGGAGGCTAATTACTTTACAATATTGTAGTGGTTTTTGTCATACATTGACATGAATCAGCCATGGATTTACATGTATTCCCCATCCCGATCCCCCCTCCCACCTCCCTCTCCACCTGATCCCTCTGGGTCTTGGAGAAAAGGGAACCCTCTTACACTGTTGGTGGGAATGCAAACTAGTATAGCCGCTATGGAGAACAGTGTGGAGATTCCTTAAAAAACTGGAAACAGAACTGCCATATGACCCAGCAATCCCACTTCTGGGCATACACACCGAGGAAACCAGATCTGAAAGAGACACGCATGCTTTTAGAGAAGTAGAGAGATGGAGCTTTTAATTCTGTATACAGCAGGGGCCTAACTCAGAAGGGGATGGTGCTCTCCCTCCACACCTTGACCTGCTGATCACAGTTGAAATGAAGTTGGCATCCTCTGTGGTCCTGGGTTGGAATTTTAGCCTCCATCTTGCTGCAGCAGCCTAGCGCTCGTTCTGTGGGTTCTGAATCACTGCGTCATGTAACACAGTCCCTAGAACTATCTGAAACAGCAGTATCATTCTTTTTTTTTTTTTTTCAGATTATGGTTAGTATTTTTAGCAATAAAGCATTTGTTAAAAATTCATTCTATTTATTTATTTACTCTCTTTGGCTGCGCTGTTGCTGTGTGCAGGCTTTCTCCAGTTGTGATGAGTGAGTGAGTGAGTGAAGTTGCTCAGTCGTGTCTGACTCTTTGTGACCCCATGGGCTGTAGCCTGCCAGGCTCCTCTGTCCATGGGATTTTCCAGGCAAGAATACTGGAGTTGTTTGCCATTTCCTTCTCCAGGGGATCTTCCTGAGCCAGAGAACAAAGCCGGGTCTCCTGCACTGCAGGCAGACTCTTTACCGTCTGAGCAACCAGGGAAACTTGATGACAAGCAAGAGCTGCTCTCTAGTTGTGATGCTTCTCGTTGGGATAGCCTCTCTTGCTGCGGAGCACTGGCTCTGGGGGGCACAACTTCAGAAGTTGCTGCACAGGGGCTCAGACGCTCTATGGCATGTGGAAGCGTCTCAGACCAGGGGTGGAACCCGTATCCCCTGCACTGGCAGGTGGATTCTTAACCACTGGACCACCGGTGAAGTCCTCATCCTTGTTTCTTTTTAAACAAGAAAAGCAAAGCATAGATAGGTTAAGCAACTTGCTCAAAGTTTCACAGCTTGGAAATACCTGGCTCTGAAACCTGTTTTCCTTGCACACTGTTGCAAGCACTGATGGAAGCAGATGGTAATTTCAAACACGGTGTTCAAAGTACCCCTGGCCCCCAGATGTCTTTTCCTGTGCACCTGACCAGAAACTCTCCTTTAATCAAAAGACAGGCTTTGTCCAAAATGAAAATACATTCATAGATACAGAGAACAAATGAGTGGTTGCCGGAATGGAGGGGTGTGGGGGCCAAATAGGTGAGAGGATTAAGAAGTACAAATCTCCAGTTATGAAATAAGTCACCAGGATGTAATATATAGAATAAAGAATCTGTAATACAGCATACAATATTATTATAGTAACTTTTTGTATGGGGACAGGTGGTTACTAGACTTACTGTGATGATCCTTTCATAATGTATGCAGATGTCAAATTGTTGTGTAGTACAATTGAAATGAACATAGTATTGTACACAACTATGTTTCAGTAAAAAAATAAAAGAAATTGTGAGAAGGGGAGAGGTATATGGAAACTGTCTGTGCTATCCGCTCATGTTTCTCCTGTAAATCTAAAACTGTTTCAAAAGATAAAGTATTTTTTATTGAAATATAGTTGACTGACAATTTGGTGTTACTTTCAGGTGTGTAGCAAAGTGATTCAGTTACACACACACACACACACACACACACACACACATTGTGTGTTAGTCACTTAGTCGTGTCCAACTCTTTGTGACCCCATGGTCTGTAGCCCAGCAGACTCCTCCGTCCATGGGATTATCCAGGCAAGAAGACTGGAGTGGGTTGGGTTGCCATTCCCTTCTCTAGGGAATCTTCCCAACCCAGGGATCAAACCTGCATCTCCTGCATTGCAGGCAGATTACTTACCGTCTAAGCCACTAGGGAAGCCTATATATATATATATATATACATATGTATATATATATATTCTTTTTCAGATTCTTTTCCTTTATAGGTTATTACAAAATATTGAATATAGTTCCCTGTGCTGTACAGTAGGTCCTTCCTGGTTATCTATTTTATATAAAGTAGTGAATATATGTTAATCCTAATCTCCTAGTTTATTCCTCCTCCCTTTCCCCTTTGGTAACCATAAGTTTGTTTTCTATGTCTGTGAGTCTATTTCTGTTTTGTAGATAAGTTCATTTATATCTTTTTTCCCCTTAGATTCTATGTATAAGTGATATCATATGATGTTTGTCTTTCTCTGTCTGACACACTTCACTTAGTATGATCATCTCTAGGTGCCATCCATGTGGCTACAAGTGGCATTATTTCATTCCTTTTTAGGGCTGAGTAATAGTCCTTTGAACATTTATTTATAAAACACATCTTTTTTATCCATTCATCTGTTAATGGGCATTTAGATTGCTTCCATAGTTTGGTTATTGTAAATAGTATTGCAGAGAGAACTGGGGTGCATGCATCTTTTCAAATTATACTAATCTCTGGATGTATGTACAAGAGTGGGATTGCAGGATCATATGGTAACTCAAAAAATTAAAGTCTGATTTTTTTTAAAAAAAGGCATCATCTTTAGCTGGTTCCTGAAGGCTGTCTGCTTTATTGACATCTACTTTTTCTTTATTGATTATGCCAAAACCTTTGACTGTATGGGTCACAACAAACTGTGGAAAATTCTTCAAGAGATGAGAATAGAAGAGCATCTGACCTGCCTCCTGAGAAATCTGTATACAGGTCAGGAAGAAACAGTTAGAACTGGATATGGAACAACAGACCGGTTCCAAATTGGGAAAGGAGTGCATCAAGGGTGTATATTGTCACCCTGCTTATTTAACTTATATGCAGAGTACATCATGAGAAATGCTGGACTGGAGGAATCACAAGCTGGAATCAAGATTGCTGGAAGAAATAGCAACAATCTCAGATATGCAGATGACACCACCCTTAGGGCAGAATGTGAAGAAGAACTAAAGAGCCTCTTGATGAAAGAGGAGAGTGAAAAATTTGGCTTAAAACTCAACATTCAGAAAACTAAGATCATGGCATCTGGTCCTATCACTTCATGGCAAATAGAAGTGATGGAAACAGTGTCAGACTTTATTTTTTTGGGCTCCAAAATCACTGCAGATGGTGACTGAAGCCATGAAATTAAAAGACTCTTGCTCCTTGGAAGAAAAGTTATGACCAACCTAAACAGCTTATTAAAAAGCAGAGAAATTATTTGCCAACAAAGGTCCATCTAGTCAAAGCTGTGGTTTTTCCAGTGGTCATGTATGGATGTGAGAGTTGGACTATAAAGAAAGCTGAGCACTGAAGAATTGATGCTTTTGAACTGTGGTGTTGGAGAAGACTCTTGAGAATCCCTTGGACTGCAAGGAGATCCAACCAGTCCATCCTAAAGGAGATCAATTCTGGGTGTTCATTGGAAAGACTGATGTTGAAGCTGAAACTCCAATACTTTGGCCACCTGATGTGAAGAGCTGACTCATTTGAAAAGACCCTGCTGTTGGGAAAGATTGAAAGCAGGAGGAGAAGGGGACAACAGAGGATGAGATGGTTGGATGGCATCACGAACTCAATGGACATGAGTTTGAGTAAACTCCGGCAGTTGATGATGGACAGGGAGGCCTGGCATGCTGCAGTCCATGGGGTCGCAGATTCGGACACGACTGAGCAACTGAACTGACCTAAACTGACCTGGAGGCTGTCAAAGACTCTTGTTTATACCCAGTGTTTGTGGTTAGATTTATGATGGTTCTCAAGCTTGTTCTGGATGCAGTCATCAAAAAGTCATGGTGCTTTTCTTGTGTAATACAATGAAATATGGTTATATTAGTTTTCCAACTCTGAAATAATTAGTTTTTGAGAAATGAGGGAAATAGTAATTAAGTATTAATTACCAGTGTGGAGTGGAGGGAACAGTTTGGAAAACAGGGATGAAAATGTGACTTATCTGAATTTGTGTTATGATTTTGTCTTTGAAATTGTTTTTTTTTTTTTTTTGCTATTATTAAGAAGTTATTTTAGTCTATATTTTTAAAAAAATGGTTGAAAAGTGAAAGTCACTCAGTCATGTCCAACTCTTTGTGACCCCATAGACTATACAGCCCGTGGAATTCTCCAGGCCAGAATACTGGAGTGGGTAGCTTTTCCCTTCTCCAGGGGATCTTCCCCACCCAGAAATCAAACCAGGGTCTCCTGCATTGCAGGTGGATTCTTTATCAACTGACCTATTATTATATATTAATTTAATTAATAAAATATAAGCTGAAAAACTTTTAAGATTTCACTAAAAAATATTCTTGATTTATAGGCAGGTCTAAGTATGTTTCCGCTATCCTCTTGAGATGCATGTCAGTGTAACTGTCTTTGTACATTAAACCCCAGCAAGATTAAAGGTTTAAGAAAGAAGTCCAGATACTAATTTTTGCCTAGTTTTCAAGTCATACTGTCTTTGTCCCTTATGGTTTTTGAAACCAGCTTTGTTTAGATGTAATTCCTGCTCCATACTTTCTACCCACTTAAAGGGTACAATTGAATGATTTTTAATATAGTCACAGGACTGCAATCATGACCACAAAAATCTATATTAAATGTGTATAACACTTCTAGGATCATTTTTCTTGTTCACAAAATACATAACTTGAAAGTTCCTTTGGTAAAAGTCTGTTGGTGGTAAGCTCCCTCAGTTGTTGTTCCTTTGAATGTATCTTCATTTTACTCATTTTGTACACTTCATTTTGAAGTGATAAGTTTTGCTAGATTTACAATTCTGGATTGACAGTTATATTCTGTCAGGCTCTGAAGTTAGTAATGCTCAGTCTTTGGCTTCCACTGTTGCCAACGAGGGGCAGGTTATGGGTATAATTATCATTCCTGGTAAATGACCTGTCTTTTCTCTCCATCTGCTTCGATGTTTCTTTTCTTGTTTTCAGTATTCTGTAGCCTTTTAAAAAATACCCCAGTGTGTATCTCAAGGTCTGTCCTATTTGGTTTATGTGCAACTTCTTATTTGTGTGTGTGTGTGTGTGTGTATGTGTGTGTACAGTGTATATACACTTTATCAATTCTGAAAATTTTTACACTAGTTGTATCTTCAAACCTATCCCTTCTGTGCTTTTTCCATTTTGTTTCTAAAAATCATTCAGAAGCATTGTTTAATCATGTTCTTATCAAAACAAAACCTGTAGAAAAGTTCACCCATCATACATCTTGGCAAATTATCACTTGGTTATCCATTTTATTCATTTATTTATTTAAATTTTTTAAAAATTTATTTTTAGTTGGAGGATAATTGCTTTACAATATTGTGTTAGTTTCTGCCATACATTAACATGAGCAGCCACAGGTATACATATGTCCTTTTCCTCTTGAACCTCCTTCTCATCTCCCACCCCATCCCATGCCTCTAGGTTGTCACAGAGTGCCAGTTTTGAGCTCCCTGCATCATGCAGCAGTCTCACTGGCTGGCTGTTTTGTGTGTGATGATGTGTATGTTTCCACGCTCTTCTCAATTCATCCCTCCCTCACCTTCCCATCCTGTGTCCACAAGTCTCTTCTCCATGTCTGTGTCTTCATTCCGCCCTGCAAATAGGTTCGTCAGTCCCTGTTTCATTTTAAAATGTTCTCTTCTTCTGGGACTCAATTGGATTCATGATAGACTCTCATTTCTCTGTCCTTTCATACTGTTCTTGTTTTCTTTCTGTGCAGTACTCTAGGTAATGTTTTCATATCTCTTTTCCAGTTTACCAACTTGCTCTGTTCTGATGCCTCACCCATTCACTGAGACTCCATCTTTACCCTATTTGTGTCTTATTTCTAAATGTTGATTCTCCCTTAGTTTTTCATGGTGTTTTCTGATCATTACTTCCTTAATCGTATTTTGGCCCAAATACTTTAAAAGATTGTAACGTTTTATACATGTTCATTTATGCTGTTGTTTTTTTCAGTCATTGAGTCTTGTCCGACTCTTTGTGACTCCATGGACTGCAGCACCCCAGGCTTCCCTATTCTTCACCATCTTCCGGAGCTTGCTCAAACTCATGTCCATTGAGTCTGTGATCCCATCCAGCCATCTCATCCTCTGTTGCCCCCTTCTCCTACTGCCCTCAATCTTCCCAGCATCAGGGCCTTTTCCAATGAGTCAGCTCTTCTCTTCTGGCCAAAGTATGGTTTATGCTTTGTATCTAATAATTATAAAAGCCAAGTCTTTGATGTCCTAAAACTGTTGTCTGTCTTTTCTGCTCATACTTACAGTGGGTTGAATGGCCTCTATTTTGGCCATCTCTGATTCTGAGGTATCATTATTTTGAACTTAAATTAGATCCTAAATCAGGGATATATTTCTGAATTTTTTTAAATTTATGTCTCTTATAGCCTGTATCCCTTGACAGGAATATTAGCTCCCCAAGATCAGGAACCCTATCTTATTCACACTGTATTTTCAGTGTCCTGAACAAGATCTGATAAAGAGAAATTGCTCCATCTTTGTGTATTTTCTCATCCTGTCTCTCCCCCTACCCAACACACATACACATGCTCATACTTTGTCATGAGCTACCATTGATTCTGCTTCCCAGGTGGCTCAGTGGTAAAGAATCCGCTTGCCAATGCAGGAGATGCACATTTGATCCTTGGGTTGGGAAGATCCCCTGGAGAAGGAAATGGCAACCTACTCCAGTATTCATTGTTCATGCCTAGGAAATCCCATGGACAGAGAGACCTGCAGGCTTCACTCCATGGGGTCACAAAAGAGCTGGACACAACTTAGTGACTAAACAACAGCAGCAACCATTGATTGTAATTCAGTAATGCTGCTCTAAATTCACTTGTTTGGTCATATACATATAGTTCACTCAGCTTCTAAGATGGGAAAAAGTGTGCCAAGTATTTTCAGGTCATATTTCTTTATATTTTTCCAATTTATGCCTCTGAGATGTGTGCTTTTAAACACAAGTTACTATCGATTCTGGATCAATAAGTGCTTGAAATTGCAAGCTAAAGATGTTTGCCCTCATGGCTGAAAGGGTAAATACAGTTGAGAATTCCTTACTTAATCCTGAAAATAATTTCACGTGTTTTCTGGAGAGACTTTTCTAAGTCACAGTAAGTTATTAAGATCCTCAGTGTAAATGAGCTAGGGAACAAACATTGCCTTATTAAGCTTGGAGTGATTTAAAATATAAAGATTGAATCCTACAGTCTTGAAAAAATGTTTGTGATTAAGTGGACTGCTTCAGGAGCACAGAGAAAATATAACCAAATCAATAATGCATTTATAAAACTGATATTTACCCAGGAATTTTTGTATTTAATCTCTAAAATGAGAGATTTGAAACAGTCTTATCAGGCTCACGCTTAACTTGGAATTGAAAATTATAAACTATTTCTCATTCTGAAGTCTGAACTTTGTATGTTATATCTTCTTTAGGCATTTATAAAATGCCTATGCAGAGTAGTAAGTTCAGTTCAGTCACTCAGTTGTGTCCAACTCTTTGCGACCCCATGGATTACAGCTCGTGAGGCTTCCCTGTCCATCACCAACTCCTGGAGCTTACTCAAACTCATGTCTATCAAGTCGGTGATGCCATACAACCATCTCATCCTCTGTTGTCCCCTTCTCCTCTTGCCTTATCTTTCCTAGCATCAGGGTCTTTTCTAATGAGTCAATTCTTCACAGCAGGTCGCCAAAGTACTGGAGCTTCAGCTTCAGCATCAGTCCTTCCAATGAATATTCAGGACTGATCTCCTTTAGGATGGACTGGTTGGATCTCCTTGCAGTCCAAGGGACTCTCAGTCTTCTCCAACACAGTTAAAAAGCATCAATTCTTTGGTGCTCGGCTTTCTTTATGGTCCAACTCTCACATCCATACATGACTGCTGGAAAAACCGTAGCTTTGACTATATGGACCTTTGTCGGCAAAATAATAAGTTGAGTCTCAGAAATTAAGCATTTTTCTCAATTTAATTGCTTGCATACATAGGGCACTTGACAATAACCTCCACACTATAAAGTAGGCACTAACATTCATTAAGGTCATAAAAGATAATGATAATAAGAACCCTGGGATGAATCCCTTAAGAAAAATCGTTAGGCCACTAGGGAAGTAGATTTGGGGAAATGATTTTAGGAACTGAGTGCTATGTACGTTATTAATGAATTGTATGGTAGTGGTGACAGGATAGTCGCTGAATCGTATCCGACTCTTGTGACCCCATGAACTGTAGCCCACCAGGCTCCTCTGCCCAAGGGATTTCCCAGGCAAGAATACTGGAGTGGGCTGCCATTTGCTCCTCCAGGTTATCTTCCTGAGCCAGGGGTCAAACCTGTGTCTCCTGCATTGGCAGGTGAATTCTTTACCACTGAGCCACCAGGCAAGCCCAATGAATTGCATGCTTACCTTCAAAGTATCTATCACTCATGAACTTGTAACCTGTTATCAGAAGCAGTGTTTACTTGGAACATAAATAGCTTTATAAAACATTTTGAAGACCCTGCGAAGATCACAAATGAGTTAAGTTTCTACCTTTTTCTTCCCTGAAAAATGTAAGGCCATTGGAAATTCTAGTTCTTCACTAACAACTGTGTGTTCTCTGCATTTCATCCAGTGAGAATGATTTTATGGAACCACTTTTAAAAGAAGAATTTTCAAGCCTTTGGAGAACTTCCAGATCCTTTGGGTACTTAACAGGAAGGGAGTCAGTGACTGAATTATCTGTGTCAGCGCTTCAGTGCTCTCTCATCCTCATTTTGGAGTCTCAGCTTCTAACACTCTTCCTGTTGCTTCTTCCCTCTTGCTTTATTCTTCCTGACACCTAGAGTTCAGGTGATGAGGACAGATTGAAAGTTTCTTCAGCTCACACCAGGTGAGCAGTGTTTGAAATAGTCTGCAAGGAGACATTATGCATTTCTGAAAATATCAAGACTCTTGGGAGAAGTTTCAGCCTTGGAATAGTAGAGTAGGGAATCATATCATGTTTGGTTTCATGAGTAATGACATGCTTAAGATACTTGTGAAAATTCAGGAAATGCTTATTGAATGAAAGACTTATTTTTAAAAATTTATTTATTTTTAATTTGAGGATGATTGCTTTATAATCTTGTGTTTGTTTCTGCCATATATCAACATGGATCAGTCTGAAAAACATATTGAATGAAGTTATTACATGTGGAAAACAGGATGCGGATGTAACTGACTACCTTGATGCCAGATATAAAGTAAAGCAAGTGTTTTTTTTTTGCTGTTAAAGTACCTGAATTTTTCTTCCAGAATTTTATTCAGAGATTAAATCTTTAGACCAGAAATTATAAATGAATGAAAAAAATTTTGCAAACTGAAACAAGGAGCCAGTGTAGGTTGGCTTAAAAAATACACCGAGTGAGTATCAAGTTTGTAACTCTACAAATGACTAATGAAATCACTGCCAAAATAACACAGAACTGAGCCTGGAGAATATCCAGGTAGACTTGATTATATTACATTTCCTTTATATAATTCTCCAAACCCAACTTGGCTTCCTTTCCATTCAGATATTTCCCTCTGGATGGGATTCAGTTGTGCTTTTCTGAGTTGTCATCATATTTGCCTGTTAGAGTCCCTTAAAGGACCAAGGTCTCTTTCTTCAACACTCTCAGGCAAATGAACCTTTTATAAGATATTAGGCTGCTGATAAAGTCTCCTCTACCCCTCTTTCTTTTGTGTTGAATGTACTGAGGTTTTTCACTCTCTCCCTCTAAGTTCTTTTCCTTCCTTCTGAGGCACATAGAAATATGATACAGGCCTATTACCTTCCAGCCAAATGTACTGGAAGAAATTGTTCAAAGCAAAATGTGCATGAAAGGAAGGATCATTATGAGTACTGACATCTACCTCCCATGCTTGGTGAACAAAGAAATGGAATTCATAAGCAAAAGAAAAAAATAAAGTTTTTTGATGTGGCACTTCAGTGGCAGCTTCATTGGTAATTATGGGACATTAAAGGGTTCAGTAATTATCACCATTATTAATAATAATGCCACCTGAACAACCAGTCACTCTAACCCAGTCATCTGGAAGAATCATGGCAGCCTCTTATCTAATTATCACTTCGATAAAACTGCTAAACCTTTTTTTCAGTAAGTAAAATAAAATTATTTTGTAACTAATGCTATATCTCCATCATTAATGAAACATTACTCTGAATTTGGGATGATAAAATAGTAATGATAACAACAACAACAATAATAGCAGCTCCTGTTTGATGAATGCTTCATGTGTGTCAAGCACAAGGTTAAATGATTTACATGGATTGTCTCATTTGTTTTTCTACTTACAAGCCCTCAAAGTAGGTATTATCTCCATTTTACAAGTGAAAATTGAAGCTTAGCAAGTTTAACTTGCCCAAGGCCACTTAGCTAATACGTAGAGGAACAGAAACCTCAGTCTGTATCTGATGGCACAGTCTAGTCTTTTGGCCACATTGCTGTTCTGTGTGTGTGTGTGTGTGTGTGTGTACACACGTGGTGGGATTGTCCATATACCCAGCTGTACCACATTGCTATTCTGTGTGTGTATGTGTGTGTGTGCGCGCCCACACGTGTGTGTACACACGTGGTGGGATTGTCCATATACCCAGCTCAACTGATCGTGAAATACAGTAAACATTTGTTAGCACTGGGACACTTGCCATGGCTGGAACAGGTTTAAATCTAAAAGACACAGCTTTGGTTACTGTGTAATTTCTTATGGGCACCATGTCTTTGCCTTAGAAGATGTCATCAACCACTTGATGATGCCAGCTGGGATAACCAGTTATCACTAATTAGGACCTTTCCTCAGGCATCTCTCTTTGAGAACTTTAGAGATACAGACATATAATTCAGCAATTATGTTATAGAGGTATGAAGAAACTTAACTGTTCCATCTGTATGTTTATGGTTTGTCAGTTTCCGTATGCAGGTGTTTCAGTTTCTAAGAACTATTGTTTTGTTTCACTGATGAAAAATCTGATGTACAGGCAGTTTAAGCAAGTTACCCTAAAGTGTACAGATTATAACTGGCAGAGCTGGGGTTGCAATCAGACCACTATACCACAGAGCACATGACCTATTACGGGGGAATCAGTGGTGAGAAGAACTCTCTAACCCTTAGGAATGTGGAAGAGAAAGATATAAATAGCAGTTCTCTGCTTTAGTCCATAAATACCAGTGAATTAATTTTCCAAGTCATAGCTTCATTGTGCAATAGAAACTTTCAATAGGTTGTGAGGAAACTTTGTTCCTTGTGATAATTTGCTTATTGGTAAAGTCTTGGGGCTTCCCAGATGGCTCAGTGAGTAAAGAATCCACATGCAATGCAGGAGACACAGGTTTCATCCTTGGGTTGGGAAGATCCCCAGGGAATGGCAACCCATTCTAGCATTCTTGCCTGGAGAATCCCATGGACAGAGGAGTCTGGCAAGCTATAGTCCATAGGGTCGAAAAGAGTCAGACACAACTGAAATGACTTAGCATACATGCGGAGTGTTGAACTACTCAAGGTGAGGCTGACAGTAGCACCTGCTGGATCCCTCCTTTAAGCTTAGCATGGCTTGAAATACTACACCTGCATAATTTGTGTCAAAAAAAAGGACTTTCAAGCCAGAATTTCCCAGATATTTAGCTTAGAGTAGTGGCCAATAAATATTTAGTTTGTGCTGCTATTTTTCCAAATCCGTTCGTCCCTTATGTGAGTGTGGATGGTTTGCATAACCCAGATAAAACAAACCTTGCATGTCTTCAAATGATATCTTTAAATCAAATACTCTCATGAGGTATCTTAGTGTGTTTGGGCTGCTGTAAAAAAGTACTGTAGACAAGGTGCTTATAAACATGGAAGATTTATTTGTTATGGGTCTGGAGGCTGAGAAGTCCAAGATCAAGGTGTTGACAGATCTGGTGTCTCATGAGAGCCTGCTTCTAGGTTCATGTGTCCTTACTTGGTAGAAGAGGTGAAGGAATCTCTGGACTCTCTTTACCAGGGAGAGAGTCTTTACCAGGACTCTCTTACCAGCTACATCCTCATGACCTCGTGACCTCCCAAAGGCCTTGCCTCCAAATACCATTGCACTGTGAATTTTTTTTCAACATATGAATTTTGAGGGGACACAAACATTCAGTCTACAATGTGAGGTCAAATTATAAATAAGGCAGTGAAGATGAAAAAAAATACAAAAAAACAAAAACCAAGAGCTAAAAGCAAGGGTAGAGATCAAGACGTGTTAGTCTTGATAATTGTGTAAAGACAGAGTTTATTACTTCATTTATTTATTTCCAAACTCAAATTGTCCCACAAAAGATTCGAAGTGGCTTATACAAAATGCATAAACAAGCATGTTAAAAACAACAAGAATTTTTAAATTAAAATATCAAGTAAATATACATTAGGAGATCAAGGCAAAATTATAGGCAGGATTAAGAGTTTGAGGTAATGATGCATCTGAGTCAGTTTTTAAATTGCTATATATGAAAAGGTAAGAGTTTACACTCCTGAATTAACTACATTGGGTATCTCTACCAGCTAATTTGTCTGGGTAGATGCAGGCTTCATTGGGCATTCCAGTATAATTTTTAGTACATGTGTGTGTTACAACATTGCTCTGAAAAGCACAAGCCTACTCATTCACAGAGCAAAAGCTGGACAGACATAAAATCAAGAGATGATGTCACAATCTTAGTTAAAACATCCTTTCAGCCTCATTTTTTCTTTTACTTTTGTAGACTGGGAATTTTCCACTGGAAACTGCATTGCGATTGGGAGTGCAGTAGCAACACGGACTTAATTAGCTACTGTGCATTTGCCTGCATTAGACATTGTCAGAAGGATTGGCAGTGGAATGATTCAAGTGGGTGCTTACTGGGAACCACCCACACTCCCCCACCTACCTCACTATGGCCATCAGTTCCACCACCAGGCTGGCGGGACTTGAGGAGCCACCAGTGATCACTAATGGAAAGTACTTTGTGTTCCTGCAGTACAGTCAGCAGACAACTGTTTATTACTGTTGTTGTTATCTTTATCATTATCATTATTTTTGAATGGAGTCAGGAAGGAGGAGGAGATGAGGAGGAGAATGGGGATAGGATGACGATGGTAGATGTCACACAGGAGAACAAAGAGGAGGAAAATAACAGCTCGAGGGAGGAAGCACTGATCGAAGGAGAATAGAAAGGGAAAGAGAAAAACCAAGAATGAGATCGAAACTGATGGGAAAGAAACAGATTTGCTGGGGAGAACCAGAGACACAATCAATTTGACATCTCTATTTGTCCCAGTATGATCCTACTAATTCCTGTGGATGCCAGCTTGTTCGTTTCTGGGATAATGGGGGAGGATAAGCAATGAGAGCTCAGCGGTCACTGCCTCGGTCACTCTTCGGTAACTCCAGCCTCTAGGAACCTGCAGGCAGCTGTGACCACTGTGGGAACAAAGTGCGGGGGAGGAGGAAAATCTCAGTTTATTGGTGACTCATTCTGGCACCGACTTGGCCTTCTGAAAGTAATTTAACTCAACTGGGCTGAACCTCGTCATAATTAATAACAGGATACCTGTTTATAGAGTAGGTCCAGTATTATCAACAAAGCACTGCCTCAGGCAGAGCCTGGCAAGAAGAAACAATAGCATCAGAAAAAGAAAAGGGGAACAAGAGAAGGGAGAGAGGACAGCAATAGCTTCCAACATTCTTTGGGTTGTAGGTGCCTTTCTGGGGGGGAGTGGAATTTGTGGGTTCATATGTATAGTGCAATTGAGATTTTATGGAAATAATACTTCACTGCCTATTAGGTACCAGACAGAGTGCTGAATGCTTTTTCTATGTAACTTGTGTAATCTCTTCAACAGTCCTGGGCAGTAGCTGTTATTATACTTCTTCAACTGAGGCTAGGAAAATAGCTTGCTTGATATAACAGGTTTGAACTCAGGTCTACAGGGCTTGAATCAATGCTTTGAACTTGAAAATAATTGTACAATATACTCAAAGAGACATAGCGCATATATATATAAAAGCAAGCAAATTTTCTGCCAGAGTCATTGCCTCTTTTTTCTAGTGTCTAACTTTGTCTTAAAATCCCAATGTGTCAATCTGCCCTTCAGCCTTAGAAAATACTGAGGGATTCTGGGGTGGGAAGAAAATGGAAGGAAATGAACTTCGAAGTTAGAAATCTGGCCTTGGATTTTATTCTCACAGTTAGGTGTCCTTGTGTGTATGTGTGGGTGTGTACTTAGTCATGTCTGACTCTGTGGACCCATGGACTGTAGCCTGCCAGGCTCCTCTGTCCATGGAAATTTCCAGGCACGAAACTGGAGTGGGTTGCCATTTCCTTCTCCAGGGGATTTTCCTGACCCAGGGATCAAACTTGCATCTATTGCATTGGCAGGTGGATTCTTAACCACTGCACCATTTGGGAAGCCCTAGATGATCTTTGGAATCTGTAAAATAGGATTACTATTAGGTTGTTTTTTCTAAGGATGAGTGAGTTATGGGAACATACCTAGCATGGAGCTTTTCACTTATGGGGCACTAAATTATTGGTTTCCTTTCTTGAAATTTTAGATAGGATTCATTTCTTTCATAATTTCCCAACTATCCTTTGCAGACGGTTAGGAGTTGTGAGAGATGTTAGTAATATTCATCATTAAAACATTTTTAATGGTCGGCTATGTTGGCATTAAGTAAATTATTGTTTTTCCTTTATTCTTACCCCTCCCAATATTCTACCACATAGGGCTCATTGTATTAAGAGACTAAATGTAAAAACTAAAAAATAAAACCATTTAGAAAAAAACATATAAAAATATTTATATGATCTTTTGATAGTGAGGATTTCTTTAAAAAGACAAAATCTCAAAATGTGGAGGAAAGAATTTTAACTGTATTAAACTTCTGTATGACAAAAGACACTATTAAAATATATACCAGCCATAGACTATAAGAAGATATTCAAATGTATTTTATCCACAAAGGATTAGTATCTGAACATATAAGCATTCTTATGTATTAGTAAGAAAAAGGCAAACAGTGTGATAGAAAAATAAGCAACAGGTGTAAATGGACAATTCATAAAAGGATATGTTAAATGGCCAAGAACATAAAGAAAGAATAACTTCACTAATAATTGAGGAAGTGCCAACTAATATAAAAATACTTTATGCTGATGAAATTCACAAAAATTGAAAAGGTTGACAATACATACCTTTTTATTGTTAGTTATTAATATTATTTCTACTATATTTCTGCATTTTACTAGAAGTATAGTAACATACCTCAACAGCATAGTAACATACCTCGACACACAAACACATATAAATGAGATAGATTGCATAAGGATTGGGAAAGAAGACACAAGACTGTTATTATTTATAAAAAGTGGAATATCTACCAAGAAAATCCAACAGAAACTCCAGACAAACTATTAAAACCAATAAGGTAGTTTAGCAAGTTGATAACGTTTAAGATGAAGTTTTTTTTTTTTTTTTAGATTCAATTTTGGGGACTTCCCTGACAGTCCATTCATTATGACTTCATTATGCAGTGGGCATGGGTTTGATCCCTGATTGGGGAACTAAAATCCCATGTGCCGAGTGGCGTGGCCAAAAAAAAGTTTCAGTTTGTGTAAACTGTATAGTAGTAACTACAAGAGCCTTTAATACTGTCCAGTAAATAATTTTGGTTCTGTCTTAGTACATGTCAGGGTTTTACTTGTTTATCCCTTTAAAGTTAGCTTTGATCAGATGACTGCCTGGGACCAATGAAATGTAATCAGAAGTGATATCTGTCACTTCCAGGTGAGTGAAAGCATTGGGAACTAGTATTGATACATGACTGGCAACTCTTTTTCATTGTTTCTCAGAACATGGCAATCTGCTGGATAATAGCTGTTTTATCAGTTGGGCCTTGGGGTGAGAAAAAATAGAGCAGTGGCCCACCTAATACATGTTAGACATGCAGCATAAACAAGAAATAAACTTTGTTGCTTTTAGTCACTGAGATTTTAGAGTTAAAACTTCTGTGAGTCCATAAGAATGAAATCTGTGAGGGTTGACACAGGAATAGATAAGCCAATGGAATAGAAAGGAAATTTAGAGCCAACTCTATTTTGAGGAGTGTGGTAATAAAAATTGGCAGAAACAAGATGGACTATTAAATAAATGATATTATGACAAAAATTGATATAGAAAAAGTTTATATCTGTTCATATATACAAAGTGAATTCCATGAACTAAAAGCCTAACTTTAAAAAGTAAAATAATAAAATATAGAGAAGAAACATGGGAAAATAGTATTTTAGTTATATCAGGTCTAGATTTCTTACATGTGATGTACAAGCACAGACTAATAAGGAAAATATTAATAAATCTAACTACAGAATCACTTCCATAATATACCATGAACAATGTGAAAAAAGAAGATAAAAACTGCCAGAAATTTGTAATGTATATAACCATTAAATTATTAGTATCCAGAATATGTAAAGAGCTTCTGCAAATTAATGATAGAAAGCAAACCAACCCAATAGAAAGATAGGCAAAGGCCATGATGGGCGATTCACAGAAGAAAGTGAATGCAAGTGAAATTTTGAAAAGGTTTCAACATTGTTAGTATTCAATTAAAAGTCATGGCATGCTATATCAAACTTATATAATGAATACAATGTAATAATTCTGGTGACACCTGCTGGAGAGATTATGTATTAACAATGGTGTTATAAATGTGAAAAGAGATGGGGACAGCAGAGGATGAGATATTTGGATAGCATCACCAACTCAAAGGACCTGAATTTGAGTGAACTCCGAGAGGTAGTGGAGGACAGAGGAGCCTGGCATGCTACAGTCCATGGGGTCCCAAAGAGTAAAACCCAACTTAGCAACTGAACAGCAACAAATAAATATGAGGGTACTTGTGTGCTATGACCCAGCAATTATACATTTAGGGAGAAATTCATGTATATAAGCAGACACATTATATAATTATTTCTCAACACTGTGTTATAGAGCCATACAAATAAGCAAGTTTGAACTGCAGGTGCCAGCATAGATCAATGTCAGAAATATAATTTTTAGGGACTTCCTTGATATTCCAGTGGCTGTGACTCCTCACTCCCAATACAAGGGATCTGGGTTCCATCCCTGGTCAGGAAACTAGATCCCACAAGGAGCAACTAAAAAAAAGATTCAATGTGCCACCACTAAGACCTGGCACACCCCAATAAATAAATAGATATTAAAAAAAGAAATGTACTTTAAAGAAAAGAAATATATTTTTTAGAGGGAAACAGTTAAAAGGGTATGTTTAATATGTACGAAAAGTTTTAAAGTACACTAATATTAGTAAATTTTCTTTATGGAGGTAAATGTCTCAAAACTTGTATGGAAAACATACACAACAATTTCAGCAAAGTGATTGTTTGAGAAGAAGAAGAGAGGAAAACAAGGGAGGTAGGTCTTTAATTTTAGCTGCAACATTTTATTTTTTCAAAAGGAAAAATTGAAACATATAATGGGAAACATTAACATCTGTTCATATTAGAGGCATGTTAATAGGTCACTGTTACTGTATTTCTACACTTTTCAGGTTTGAAGTATTTCATGATTAAAGTTTAAACTTGAAGTATCCTTGGATAGTATATTTGTATTGTAAAACAATTGTTCTTAAATCTTACAGCTAAGCAAAGGAGGAGGAAATGGCAACCCACTCCAGTATTTTTGCCTCGAGAATCCCATGGACAGAGGAGCCTGGCGGGCTATAGTCCATGGGGTCGCCAAAAGTCGAACACAACTGAGTGACGAATACTTTATAGTTGGTCCTTTGTTTATCATAAATAAGACAGTTTTTCCTCAGGTGTGTGTGTGTGTTTTAATCCATGTTTTAAAACAGGTGGCTTAATTATTTCTGGGATCTTTAGCAATAATTATGTATATTCTTAAACCCCACCCCCTGAGTTTATATGTCAAAGCCTGTTATCTCCATGTAATGGTCAGTTGGAGGTTTGGCCTTTGAGGGAGAATTCAAATTAGAAGAGGTCTTAGGGGTGAGAACCTTGTGATGGGTTAGTGTCCTTATAAGAAGAGAAAGAGATACAAGAGTTCTCTTTGTCATACAGGGGCACAAGAACATGGCCATCTGCAAGCCAAGAAGAGAACCTGACTGTTCTAGCACTCTGATCTCAGCCTTTTAGCCTCCAGAGCTGCAAGAAATAAATTTCTTTTGCTTATGGTAAAAAAAATTGTAAGGTCTACAAGCTTAATTTGAAGATGTTTGCTTGATTGTCACACATTCCTCAGGAAGTAGATGCTGTAATCTCTTTTTATTTTAAAGATTTTTTTTTAAGTCTGTATTAAATTTGTTACAGTATTGCTTCTGTTTTATATTTTGGTTTTTTGGAGGCACATGGGATCTTAGCTCCCTGACCAGGGATCAAACATGCAGCCCCTGTACTGGAAGGTGAAGTGTTAACAGTTGGACCGCCAGGGATGTTCCCCACCAGAATCTTACATGAAGACCATGGGACTGGGACAGATTGCCTCTGGTCTTCTATTGAAAAGCAGCAGGGCTATTCCTTGTACTTGGGATTTCATCCCTTAAATCAAAGCATCCTTTTTGCCTTCAACTGTCATTATTTTTTGTTTTCCTTTCATGCACAATGGGATCCATACTGGGCAAAGGTGACCTAGAAATACAGCTCTTTGGCCGTGGTCTCAGTGATCTCCTTTTTATTGACTATTCTAATTTGCCTTCAATGTATGAGACTGTGAGTGATTTTAAGTCCTAGCATGAAAAGGCAGACTAGAAACATTTCAAAGGAAATTTTTTTGGCAAGCATTATAAATTCTGAGGGAATAAGATATCCTTAAGGTAACAGGTATCTACAGGAAGAAGTGAGAGAGGTAAGAGCGAAATGAACCAGGGAGAGGAGGAGAGCAAGACGATGGAAGGAGAGAAGAGAGAAGAGGAGCAGGATCTAGGATGATAAAGTGCTGCTGACAGTGGCCTCATGGGCTTCTCAGTGGCCCTCAGGCGCCTTCGCGTCTGCTGTCATCCATCCTTTCTGTTCATGCAGGGTTTTCCAGGTGGGAACCTGACATTTAGGAACAAGGTTTGCAACCCAATCTGCTGCGGTCCATGCACTGACTTGCGTGTAATGCTGGCAATTGGCATTGTTGAACGTGGAAGCAGACAAGATATTAAAGGGCAAGGAAAGGAGAAAAACTTGGACACATGGGAGCTGCAAGAGAAGAGTCACTGAAGTGTGTGACATGGAGGTCTTCTCTCTGCCAGGCAGAGTTCATTAAGTGGCCAGTGTCTGCCGCTTCCAGCTCACAAACAGAAAGATGGCAGTGACAGCTCAGTTGTCACTAACAGATCAGACAGCTCTTTGCTGACACTATTCCTCCAATTAAAGAGAGTCTCAGATCCAACATTGGAAGGAATATAATTAACATGTAAGATCAGCAAACTTTCTATGTAAATTGCACTTAAAAATATCAAAGGTGAAGACATTTTAGCTAGGTTCTAAGCTGAAATTTGTATAGAAAAAGGCAGAAACAAGCTTAGTGGGGGTATTTTTCTTTTCTTTTTTTTATTTATTTTTTTCCATGTATTTTTATTTGTTGGAGGCTAATTACTTTACAGTATTGTAGTGGTTTTTGTCATACATTGACATGAATCAGCCATGGATTTACATGTATTCCCCATCCCGATCCCCCCTCCCACCTCCCTCTCCATCCCATCCCTCTGGGTCTTCCCAGTGCACCAGCCCTGAGCACATGTCTCATGCATCCAACCTGGGCTGGTGATCTGTTTCACTCTTGATAGTATATTTGTTTCAATGCTGTTCTCTCTGAACATCCCACCCTCGCCTTCTCCCACAGAGAGTCTAAAAGTACAGAGTCTAAAAGTCTGTTCTGTACATCTGTGTCTCTTTTTCTGTTTTGCATATAGGTTATTGTTACCATCTTTTTAAATTCCATATATATGCGTTAGTATACTGTATTGGTCTTTATCTTTCTGGCTTACTTCACTCTGTATAATGGGCTCCAGTTTCATCCATCTCATTAGAACTGATTCAAATGAATTCTTTTTAATGGCTGAGTAATATTCCATGGTGTATATGTACCACAGCTTCCTTATCCATTCATCTGCTGATGGGCATCTAGGTTGCTTCCATGTCCTGGCTATTATAAACAGTGCTGCAATGAACATTGGGGTGCACGTGTCTCTTTCAGATCTGGTTTCCTCAGTGTGTATGCCCAGGAGTGGGATTGCTGGGTCATATGGCAGTTCTGTTTCCAGTTTTTTAAGAAATCTCCACACTGTTCTCCATAGCGGCTGTACTAGTTTGCATTCCCACCAACAGTGTAAGAGGGTTCCCTTTTCTCCACACCCTCTCCAGCATTTATTGCTTGTAGACTTTTGGATAGCAGCCATCCTGACTGGCGTGTAATGGTACCTCATTGTGGTTTTGATTTGCATTTCTCTAATAATGAGTGATGTTGAGCATCTTTTCATGTGTTTGTTAGCCATCTGTATATCTTCTTTGGAGAAATGTCTGTTTAGTTCTTTGGCCCATTTTTTGATTGGGTCATTTATTTTTCTGGAATTGAGCTGTAGGAGTTGCTTGTATATTTTTGAGATTAATCCTGTTTCTTCATTTGTTATTATTTTCTCCCATTCTGAAGGCTGTCTTTTCACCTTGCTTATAGTTTCCTTTGTTGTGCAAAAGCTTTTAAGTTTCATTAGGTCCCATTTGTTTATTTTTGCTTTTGTTTCCATTACTCTGGGAGGTGGGTCATAGAGGATCTTGCTGTGATTTATGTCGGAGAGTGTTTTGCCTATGTTTTCCTCTAGGAGTTTTATAGTTTCTGGTCTTACATTTAGATCTTTAATCCATTTTGAGTTTATTTTTGTGTATGGTGTTAGAAAGTGTTCTAGTTTCATTCTTTTGCAAGTGGTTGACCAGTTTTCCCAGCACCACTTGTTAAAGAGGTTGTCTTTTTTCCATTGTATATTCTTGCCTCCTTTGTTGAAGATGAGGTGTCCGTAGGTATGTGGATTTAACTCTGGGCTTTCTATTTTAGTGGGGGTATTTTTCATAAACTTGTGTGTATGGATGAAATTTTAAATACAGATAGATGTTTAAATACTGCACTATTGAGGAATGCAGATTGTAAGAAAAGTAAGGAGAAATAAAATAAATATGAATGAAAGAATCTCTGTGGGATTGTTTTGCAAAACACCTATCTTGCTATATGAAAGAGGTGAATTTAATAATTGAACTATTTTTTTATTTGTTAAAATGTATGTATTAAACTCCTCCACTGAGGGTCTGTTCTGTGCTTGGCATTGTTTTAGGTATTCCCTGCTCATGTATGTCCTGCATTCTACTAAACGTAATAAATAAGCAAATTGTATAATACATTAGAAAGCAGTAAGTAATATAAAAATCAAGCCTGGAGGAGGCCAGGGAGCATGCGTGTTTGGGAGAAGGTCTGTGCGGTACAGTTTGTACTAGGTAAGGCCTCATGAGGAGGGGATACTTGAGCAAAGACATATAAGGAGCGGGAAAGGCCGTTTCCCGCTGAGAGAACAGCTAGCACAAAGCCCTCAGGTTGGAGCGTGCCTGCTGCGTTCAAGGAGCAGCATGGAGGCCAGTGATGACTGGTTCAGAGTGAGCAGGATGGCAGGTAGAGGATGATGTCATCAAGGTAACGGGGGTAGAGCGCAGGGAGCCTAGAGGCTGTGTGTGCTACGATGCTTCAGTCGTGTCCGCCTCTACAACCCCGTGGCCCCTGCGTCCATGGGATTCTCCAGGCGAGAATACTGGAGTGGGTTGCCATGCCCTCCTCCAGGGGATCTTCCCGACCCAGGGATTGAACCCGAGGAGTCTCCTACATCTCCTGCATTAGCAGGTAGGTTCTTTACAACTAGTGCCACCTGGGAAGCCCCACCTAGAGGCTGTTGTAAGGCTTTTGTCTTCAGGGGAACTCTGGGGTATTTTGAGCAGAGTGGCATGATCAGACTTTGATTTTAGAAGGCTCACTGCTGAGAATAGACTGGAATGGCCAGTGTGAAAGTACGTAGATTGATCGGCATTCAGTGCAGTAATCCGGGTCGAAGATGGTGGTTGGAGCCGGGACAGCAGTGGATCGTGGAGCCAACATGTTTCTCTGATAGAATGGATAGAAAGAATGTTGAGTGAAAGAGAAAGACAGAAATCCAGAATGACTCTTGAGGTTTTTGACAAAAGCACCTGCCAGGGTGGGATTACGGTCAGATGAGTTAGGAATCTATAGGTTTAGAGTGAAAGATTAGGAGTTTGATTTTAGACTTGTTTAAATTTGAGATAGCTATTAAATATACAGGACTTCCCTGGTGGCTCAAGGGTAAAGAATCTGCCTGCCAGTGTGGGGGATGCGAGTTTGACTCCTGGATGGGGAAGATCCCCTGGAGGAGGAAATGGTGACCCACTCCAGTATTCTTGCCTGGGAAATCCCATGAATGGAGGAACCTGGCGGGCTACAGTCCATGGGGTCACAAAAGTCAGACATGACTGAGCAACAGTAACAACATTAGATATACAAATAGATGTTGTATGAGTTCAGTTTAGTGGCTCAGTCATGTCCGACTCTTTGTGACCCCATGGACTGCAGCACACCAGGCCTCCCTGTCCATCACCAACTCCTGGAGTCCACTCAAACTCATGTCCATCAAGTTGGTGATGCCATCCAACCATATCATCCTCTGTTGTCCCCTTCTCCCCTGCCTTCAATCTTTCCCAGCATCACGGTCTTTTCAAATGGATCAGCTCTTTGCATCAGGTGGCCAAAGTACTGGAGTTTCAGCTTCAACATCAGTCTTTCCAATGAACACCCAGGACTGATCTCCTTTAGGATGGACTGGTTGGATTCCTTTGCAGTCCAAGGGACTCTCAAGAGTCTTCTCCAACACCACAGTTCAAAAGCATCAATTCTTCAGTGCTCAGCTTTCTTTACAGTCCAACTCTCACATCCATACATGACCACTGGAAAAACCATAGCCTTGACTAGATGGACCTTTGTTGGCAAAGTAATGTCTCTGCTTTTTAGTAAGCTGTCTAGATTGGTCATAACTTTTCTTCCAAGGAGTAAGTGTCTTTTAATTTCATGGCTGCAGTCACCATCTGCAGTGATTTGGGAGCCCCCCAAAATAAAGTCATCCACTGTTTCCATTTGTTTGCCATGAAGTGATGGGACTGGGTGCCATGATCTTAGTTATCTGAATGTTGAGCTTTAAGCCAACTTTTTCACTCTCCTCTTTCACTTTCATCAAGAGGCTCTTTAGTTCTTCTTCACTTTCTGCCATAAGGGTGGTGTCATCTGCTTCTCTGAGGTTATTGATCTTTCTCCTGGCAGTCTTGATTCCAGCTTATGCTTCATCCAGCCCAGTGTTTCTCATGATGTACTCTCTGCATATAAGTTAAGTAAGCAAGGTGACAGTATACAGCCTTGACGTACTCCTTTCCCTATTTGGAACCAGTCTGTTGTTCCATGTCCAGTGTTAGCTGTTGCCTCCTGACCTGCATACAGATTTCTCAAGAGTCGGGTCAGGTGGTCTGGTATTCCCATCTCTTGAAGAATTTTCCATAGTTTATTTTTATCCACACAGTCAGAGGCTTTGGCATAGTCAATAAAGCAGAAGTAGATGTTTTTCTGGAACTCTCTTGCTTTTTTGATGATCCAGCAGATGTTGGACCACAATCTAATCACATGGACCACAGCCTTGTCTAACTCAATGAAACTAGGAGCCATGCATGTAGGGCCACCCAAGATGGATGGGTCATGGTGGAGAGTTCTGACAAAACGTGTTCCACTGGATAAGGGAATGGCAAACCACTTCAGTATTCCTGCCTTGAGAACCCCATGAACAGTATGAAAAGGCAAAAAGAGGTATAGTTGGCGCCTGAATAGAAGCAGCTGGATTTCAGAAGGGCAGTCTGGGTTGGAGACATAGAAATCATCCCATGACCGAAAGTGATAGGATGAGATAAGATTTCCTGGAAAATAAATGTGGATGGATAAAGGAAAGAAGCCCAAGGACTAAGCCCCAGGATTCTCCAGTATTAAAAGGTAGAGAGAAGAGGAGAAACTAGCAGTAGCGACTGAGGAGGAAACCTTGGTAAATGGGAGGAAAACCAAGGAAATACAGTATTGGCAAAAGACATGGGAAGAAAGTGTATTAAAGAGGAACGTGGGGGATCAGGTATGTAAAGTGCTGATGGAGTTTAGCAATGGGGAGGTCGTTGGTGACATCACTGGTGACACTGTGGAGTCTTCAGGGCAAAAGGCTTGTGGGAGCAGATTGTTAACAGCTATTATATTTTACAAACCATTTTTCAAAGCTCTATTAAAGGATTACAAGCTTGTCATTTAAAGTCATTAGACTTTAAAACATGAACTTACATTCATTTGTCCAAATCATGCCCTTTTTTCCTCTTACCACTTTGTTTTATTTTGTTTGTGATGCAACCAGGAATACACAATACCCAGACTATGTCAGAATGATATTATTTGTGATTGTACTGTATTGTTGAGTTATTTTCTTATTTGCATTTTTCTTCACAGCAATAACTATGGTAATTTGGGGACAGTGTGTAATACTCAAAATTTTCCAACATGGAATAATACATTAATTGAAAAATTGTTGCTTTAACTACACCAAGCACCTTGGCTGGAAGCTTATTCCCAATATGAGAACATACGTTGAAATATTTCATCCCAAGATGTTGGTTTACTGTGATGAAACAGTATCTATCTGTAACTTTATTTATGAGGCAAAAGTTCATCGACAATTATCAGTTATTCACCCCTCCATAAGTCTACATCTTTGCAGTGCCCTTCCACCATGGTGGGAGGGATGTGTCCCAACTCTTGGCAATGGGTTCAGCCGTGTAGCTTGCTTTGGTCAATGGATGTTCACAGATATAATATAAGAAGAGGCTTGAAGAGGGCTTGTGTGTTGGGGTTTGCTCTTCTGATCCTCTGCCATCACCATGGGAACTTCCTCAGGTTGTCCTGCTAGGGCATGTTGAACCAAACCATGTCACCCCAGGAGTCATCACTGGGTGATCCAACTACCATGACTCCCAGACATGTCAGTGAGAAAAACTCACAAAAGCCACTGAAATTTTGTGGCAATAAACAACTGATGCTCTACCCTTTTCTACCCTTTTCTCAGTATACTCATGTCATTGAGAGTGGATAATTGACTTAGAGGCAATGCAGCTTAGAAAATTTTATATTTTTCTATATTGATACATTTTCAACTTAAGACCACTTACTTGTCTGTGAGCCTAGAGTTAAAACCCTGCTTGCATTCCAAGCAGGTGACTTCTGCTTTTCTGAAAAAATTAAGTTGGTTTGCACGAGCTCTTTTAATTTCTCTCCTGACGACACCTTAATTTGCCTTTCGACTATTATCTATTTTTTTGCCTTCTGTCAAGTTTGGCAGAAGAAATACATTCTTTTGATGACTAACCCTATCAAATTATTCTCTTGATTCTTCCCTTTACCCTCTCCCTGACTTTGCTCCATCAAGTATTCTTTTTACTTTCTTTTTTTGGCAGGGGTTGATTTTTTTATGTTCATTTTTTGGATATATTTTTAATTAATTTTTATTGGAATATAGTTGCTTTACAATGTTATGTTAGTTTATGTTCATTAGTTTTTTTTTTTTTTTTTTTTTTTTTTGTTCATTAGTTTTAATGAAAACCTACTCTATAGCACTGAGAACTCTACTCAATGCTCTCTGAGACCAAAATGGGAGGGAAGTCCAAGGATAATTTTTATTTTCTATCCTCACTCTATTTTGCTCCATTTGCGCCTTCCCTTCTGCATATAGATTAACTTATATTTCTTCTAAGAACATAAGCTCAGGTTTTTCCAAGTTATCCATGCCCTGAAGTTACCATTAGAACTCTCTGCATAATTTTACTTTTATCATGTCTACTTTCTCAGTTCTTACTTATTTTTTCACTCGGAGCTATGTAAATCCTGCCAACTGAAACTGTACTCTTAAAGACCACCATTGATCCTCTCCAGCCTTATAATAGGTAGCCCCTTAAGATCATATAATGCTATTGACCACTTTACTTCTTTTATGAAACTCTCTGTTATAGATTCTTGAGATGCAGCACTCAGCCATTTCTTTCCCCACCTTCTTCCTGGTTTTCTTTTCCTTTTCTAATCGCTTACATTTAAATACTCCCCAAAGCTCACCTTTTAGCTTTTCTCTTCTCTCCTTCCCCTCCTTTCCTCTTGAGCAATCTCACAGGCTCCCATGGTTTCAACTATAATCTCTATGCCTAGGACTTGTAAAACTACTTTGTCTGATTCCAGATGCGTTCAGTAAGTCCCCTATAAATGAACGAGTTCTGTTCCAAGAGCATTTTCCTAGTCCCGTTTGTCAGTCCAACAAAGTTAGCCTAGCTACCCAACTAACACAATTGGCTATGTAGTACTATACTATAATAGGTTTATAATACTTTTCATGCAAATAATACATAAGAAACAAACACAAAAAATAAAACATTTTTAATCATACAGGACAGTATATGGAAAATTGCAGTGGTACAGTACAACGGCTGGTATACAGGGCCTGGCACCAGGTGAACAGGCATGAAGAGTTACTGACGGGAGGAGGGAGAGGAGGAGGAAGATGGCAGAGCTGAAGGATCCTTAGCGACAGGAGAGAGGGTGCAAGCTGTAACATCACTCACACCTGACGCTGATGGAATACACGTTTGCATCTTTGAAAATTAGCAACTTGAAGGTTTGTATGTAGGGGGTTTAACTGTATTCCCTGTTGCTCACAGGATAACTCTAGTATTTCAAACTCACATGTTGATAATCAAATAAGTTATTTTTTCTATTTTCATTGGTTTGTGCTACAGTATTACAAACAGCATCATTATTCTCTTAAAATGGTAACTTCAGATGCATCTTTAATTCTTCCATTTAGTTTATATTCAACCTCTGATCTTTCGCTGGATATTGTGTATGTTAGTTGCTAAGTCATGTCCGACTCTTTTTGACCCCATGGATTGTAGCCGGTCAGGCTCCTCCGTCCATGGGATACTCCAGGCAAGAATGCTGGAGTGGGTTGCCATTTCCTTCTCCAGGGGATCTTCCCACCCAGGGATCGATTCAGCATCTCTCTTCTCTTTCTGACCTCCCAGCCGTTGTCTTAACTCTCATTCCCTTTCAGCTGCATTATTGCAGTAAATTCTCTAGTCTTTTCCTCATATAATCTGCCTCCTCTAAACTCTAGAATAATTTTTCTAAAGCAAAATTCTGATTAGATTATTCCTCTACTTCAAAACCTCTGTTGTTTCCTCATCACTTACACACTAGTGTTTACACACTAGGGTTTGTCAAAACATCCTAAGACAGATATAGAACAGATTAAGCTGAAATAACTGTGGAAATGCAGATTTTTGGGCACAGCCTCAGGCCCCCTGAATCAGACTCTGGGCACGGGGACCTGGAGTGGGCAATAGCCTGCTCTTTGAATGACTGAATATACTAAAGTTTGCAATTCTCTAGCTTAAATTTGCCTGCATGTTAAATTTGATACACGGATTAGTTCCTCAAATCAAGCTTGATTTGTAATTCCACATGGATTTCTTGTTATTCAGATCTACTTGGATTTTTCATATTATTTTGAAAAATAATAAAATTGTTCTTACTTCATGTGTCAAATTTCTATTTATGTTTTTATATCTAAGATGATTATATTCAAGGATAAGCACTTTATGTTATGTTTTTACAGAAGATTGTCCTTATTTTTTTTGCATCTGAGAGAGCAAAATGTCCTCCAATAACTGGGACAAGCTGTGTCTTTCCATCCTTTTTGAAGGGATGCTACTCTTCTTTCAGGCTCGGGGTCATTTCTTTTTTGCTCCCTCTTCAGTCTTCCAGGGGAAAAGAAGGACAGTAGCTCTTAGACTAATAGCTGTTGGGCTGGCCTGAGTGAATGTCAACATAGGCCAAGGTGTTCTTTAAGAGTGGGTGGAAAGGGATGAGGTTCACATAAAAGTGGTGAGTAAGAGGACTTGAACCATCTTTCATTTCCAGGTATTGAAAATTCTTTTTTTTTTTTTTTTTGAAAATTCTTGATAAAACTTGACAAAAAACTGTCTTAAGTACATAACTGAGTTCACGACATAGAACTTTACAAGTGATAGATATAAAACTGAAAATGAAAAGGAGCAAAGTGCCATGACTGCTAAAAAGTAGTCCAATGGGGCAAGGACATTACTTAAATTTGAATCTGTGTGAGTCTTTGCTTACAGTTTTCATTAAAGTGCCTCCTTCAGCATTTGATGACACAAAAGGAGACGATTTCCAGGTTATTTGATGGTTAACCACAAAGCTTTGTTTTACTTACCAGAGAGTGTGACTTTTATCTGACAGAACCCATGAATGAAGCAAAAATATATATCACAAGCAAGTAAAAAATAATTACAATGCATGTAAAGAACAAAGGGTTAGTGTTTAGAATATATAAAGATCTCAAACATCATAATAATATTAATCAACCTAACAGGAAGATGTGCAAATTATATGAATAGAGGAGAAAACTACTAATAAAACTAAAATATGCCAGCCTGCGTCTCCTGTGTTTCCTACATTTCAGGTGGATTCTTTACCCACTGAGCCACCTGGGAAGCCCTATGCTCCACTTCACTAGTAATCTAAGATTTTCAGACTGAATAAGAGTCAGATACCACTTCACATCCATCTGCTTGACAAATGTTTGTAGGACTAATGTTAGTATGTATTTGTGAGAATGTACACAGAAATAAATTGCTGTGGAGAGTAAAATTTGTTCAAGTTCTTTGGAAAGCAGTTCCCAACACCTGATAAAGTTTAAGATGCTTATGCCTTGTGATGTAGCATTTCACTTCTGACTGTTTTAGAAAAACTCTTATGTGAATTTACAAAGAGTTAATTCAAGAGTATTCACTACAGAGAAATAACAGTGAAACATTAAAAACAAATTAAATTTTCCTTATTAGTAGAAGGGAGAAATAAACTAGTATTCATTTATTCAATGTGATACTATATAGCCATTGATAAGGAGTGAACTGTGTATATATATATGTATATATATATACACACACACACACCTATAAGAATAAACCTTAAAACATAATGTTAAAGATATGGTATATTTATGTAAAATTTTAAGTATACACACTTTATTATCTACTTATCTACCTACCTATTTACCTATCTCCTCTGCCTAATTACCTTTTTACATTGCATTTGGACTAGAATCTGTTAGAAGCACCTGTTTTATAAAAAATTAAAACATTTTTTTCTGTTGTCAGGTAAATCTAAACCCAAGGTGTCTGAATCTTCCTGAGGAGCAAGAGAAACTACTCTTATATATATGGTACTGGTTTAATAAAGTACAAAATATGTGAGGACATTTATGGCTTAGATGGCCAAATTTTAATTCTTATTACAAATATATCGTTTGGTTGAACAGTTTCCTAAAACAAAATTTGGAGTTTTCATTATGCCTTCACATTCTTTGAATTTTGTAATTAAATGTTGGCTAATGTGGGGATCTACTTTCTCCTCACTGAACACTGAAGAAAGTCATTTACTTTAATGAAAATAATAAGCAAAATTTGCACAGGTTTAGATTTAAGTAATATTATTATCTCGCTTAGCCAGTGTCATAGCAATTTCTTCATTTGCTTCCAGGGGTTGTTGGAATATTAATATTTTCTAATCATGTCCTTCTTTTCCTGAAGCAAGTAATGACCAGTACAGTGGTTTGACTTTGCAAAGTACCTCTTTCAACAATGTTTGTTCAATCCAAGGTTTCTCTCAAATACCACTGTGACATAGATTTTTCTCTTAATTTTACCCAATACTGAGTTAACATTTTTAGATTTACTATTAGTATTTCCACCATTGTTGTTCAGTTGCTTGGTCATGCCTGACTCTTTGCGACCCATGGACTACAGTGCACCAGGCTTCCCAGTCCTTCACCATTCTGCCACAGTACAAGAAAGACAGACACGAGATGAGACACCCTGACCTCAGCAGAGTGACGACCCTGGGGGAGGAGAGTTAGGAGAAAATGTTTGGGGGGTGTGTCTTTTGCTCACATGTACCAACTTATCTCTTTAAAAAAGATCAGTCATCAGAAGCAATTATAGCAAAATATTAACATCTGCTTAATCTCTGTAGAGGCTACACATGGATTATTTTCTGTTTGAAAAGTTTTATAATTAGATGTTCAAAAGGGAGGGAGTGGAAGAGGAGAAATTGGACTTAGATTGGGTAATCCTGGAATGTCCTACCTACCTCAAATTAAGCACATATTAAATCCAAGATCTCTAGGTGATTAAAAATTTTTTTTTTTTTTTTAGTTTTTATAAACTGATGGAACTTTGTACCCTCTTTAAGCTTGCTTGTCAGGTGACAGGCTGTATGCTTACTGCCTTAGGACCATGCTCCTGCATTTTGCCAGCACCTGGATCCATACAGCTATAGCTCCCAATCTTATTCTTGGCCAAGCCCTTGCTTCAGTTCCTGCGTTGGTCAAGGCCCACAGTCACCTTTACAACCACTGGCTCATGACCCCAGATTACTTGACGTTGACATTGTCTCCAACTTTTAAGGTTTCTGGGCTGGATCAGTCTACTTAGTTACTAGCTTTATGTTACCTGGGTTGATGTCAGCTAGTTCTCAGCATGGCTCTTATATACACAGTCTTAGGCAGTTTGGTCAACACTTTCCCAGACTTTTTGTGAGCAGTTCCACTCACAGAGTTTTCTGCAGCTTCTGTCTCAAATTTGCTTAATCCTTAAAAGCAGCTCTTTGGTGAGCACTGGAGATTAGCCACCACAGTTTTAAAAAGACTGGGAACAAAGACTTGAGAATTATCAAGATATAGCCAATGGAATATGTAATGGGAATAAGTGAAATTATCCCAGAAGAGAGCTTAGAAATGCAAAAGGAGAAAACAAAGACTGAACTCTGGAATAACTCAAAATGTATGGCCCAAGGCAGTGGGAGAGGATTCAGTGAAGAAAACAAACCAAGTCAAATGAGAAGAAAGAACCTGGAGGGAATGCTACCTTGGAAGCCAAGACATAGAAAGTTCTAAGAAAAGACAGAGTGGTAAAAATGGTCATTGTTTTAGGATAATAAATTAGAATAATGGCATTGGAGCTGAAAATTAAGATGTCATTGGATATTTCAGCAAGAGAAGAACAGATAGGGCAATAGAAGCCAGATTGATATGAATCAAGTATGAAGTGAGGAAGTGGAAGTGAGACTAGACCATACCCCTGAGCCTCTAATGTGCACCGAAATCGTTTGGATGGCTTGCTGGAGCTGCTAAAAAATGGAGATATCAGGCTCTCACTCTCAGAAGTTTAATTTAGTCTTAGCAAGGGCCAGAAATTTGCCATTTAAAAAACTTCCCAGTTTTAATAAAGACTGGACTATAGTTTTAAAAACTGGCAATGAAACAGAGGGATTATATGGGGAAGAAGTCTAAATGTTAGAGAGGGTGACGAATACCTTAAAATTTTAAACTTGCTTCCCCTACCCCAAAAACTTTCTTCCAGGGCAATTATGTGTTGTCCAGCCAAGATAAAGAACAGCCAGCTTAACAGTTATGCTTTTCACAGTAAATTATTTAATTGATTTTTTAGTTTGAATCAATTTGGGCACCATGACCTAATATATCCTAGGGCCTGATGGCCCTTGGATAAACTGAATGTTGGTTTTTTTAAGCCGTCAAAAAACATTTATTGTTTGATTTTTAGCTCTGCAGTCCCTAGAAACCAAGTACTTGAGGATTAAAAAAAATTCTGAATTCTTTCCCGACCATCATTTTTTCAGCCTCCATTCTTGTTTGCCAAGAACAAAGATTACTAGTGATAACCTTCCAGGCAATCTTTGCAAGAAAAGCCTTTTACTGTTTTCAATCTTTCCAAAAAACCTTTTATTATTTTCAGAGTTCTTGAGAGCTTGCTCTTTTCAAACCCTTGCCATCTGAATTCTACACTTCCTATTCTGCTTAAATCTTACCATATAAGGTTACTCAGCGATGTAAAAATCCACATTAAATTTTTTTTTGTTTTTAATTTTTAACTATCCTAAAGCATTAGAAATTGTTAATGCTACTTTTCTAAAATTAACCTATTCTTTAGATGTTTCTTATTCTCCATATTGCAGCCTAATTGTGGATGGCCACAAAATACCTGATTTCCAACTTTTATGTAGTAGTCTCATCTACTCCTAAAAATACAAATGTAAATTATATGCCATTTATTTATAGAATTTTAATTTTCAGCCCTGCCTTTCTTTTTTAGTTACTATCTTTCTCCCTACTTTTCAGGCTTTTTAACTTGATTGGCCTGACGACTGTCATGTGTCTTAAATGTAGTGGTCAATGTTGAAATAAACATTCATATCCTTTAAATTCTTTTCCAGATGTTTTGCTGTCAGTGCAACTGATTTCTATATGTTCATTTTGTGTCTTGCAGCTTTACCAAATTCGTTTTAATTCTTACTTTTTTGGTGGAGTTTTTAGGATTTTTTTGTATGTAAGATCATATCATCTGCAAACAGAGACAATTTTACTTCTTCGCTTCCAAATTGAATGCATTTTCCTTGCCTAATTGCTCTGGCTAGGACTACTATGTTGAATATGAGTCATGAGAGTGGGCACCTTGTCTTGTCCTTGATCTTAGAGGAAAAGCTTTCAGTCTTTCACCACTGAGTGTGATGTTAACTGTAGGCTTGTCATGTGTGCATGCGTGCTCAGTCATGTCCGACTCTTTGCGTCCCCATGGACAGTAGCTCGCCAGGCTCCTCTGTCCATGGGATTTCCCAGGCAAGAATACTGGAGTGAGTTGCTATTTCCTTCTCCAGGGGATCTTCCCGGCCCAGGGATTGAATCCTTGTCTCCTACATTGGCAGGTGATGCTTTGCCGCTGCACCACTTGGGAAGCCCAGGCTTGTCATATGTGACCTTTATTATGTTGAAGTACATTCTTTTTATATCCACTTTGTGGAGAGTTTTTAATCAGGAAAGGATGTTAAAACTTTATCAAATGCTTTTTCTGTGTTTATTGAGATGATTATATGATTTTAATCTTTCATTCTGTTCATGTGGTATGTCACATTTATTGATTTGTTTATGTTAAACTGTCCTTGCATGCTAGAGATAAATCCCACTTGATCATGGTGTATGACTTAACATGTTGCTGAATTTGATTTGCTATACTTTGTTGAGAGATTTTGTATCTATTCTCGTTAAGTTTGTTGGCCTTTAGTTTTCTTTTTCTTGTAGTACCTTTATCTGGCTTTGTTATCAGGGTAATGTTGGCCTTAAATGAAGTTCCTGCTCTTCAGCTTTTTGAAGGAGTTTGAGAAGGATTGGTATAAGTTCTTCTTTACTTGTTTGGTAGAATTTACCAGTGAAACTATCTAGTTCTGGGCTTTTCTTTGTTAGGAGGTTTTTGGTTACTGATTTGATCTCCTTACTTGTTATTGGTTTGTTCAGATTTTCTGTTTCTTCATAATTCAGTTTAAGTAAATTGCATGTTTCTAGGAGTTCATCCATTTCTTCTAGGTTGTCCAATTTGTTAGAGTAACAACTATTTGTAGTAGTCTCTTACGATCTTTTGTATTTCTGTGGTATCTTTTGTAATGTGTCTTTTGTTTCTGATTTTATTTCAGTCTTGTCTCTTTTCTTAGTCTAGCTACAGTTTTGTCAATTTTGTCTATCTTTTTAGAAAATCAGCTCTGAATTTTGTTGATCATGTCTATTTTTTCTCATCTTTATTTCATTAATTTTGTTCTCATCTTTCTTATCCCCTTCCTTATGATAACCTCAGGCTAAGTGTGTTTTTCTTATTCTAGTTCCTGAAAAAGATACAAGGAAAATAATCTAATTTACAATATCATTAAAAATGATACAATATTTGGAAGTAAATGTAATCAAGGAGGTGAAAGGTTTATACACTTAAAGAGATAATATTTTGATGAAAGAAATCGAAGAAAACACAAATAAATGGAAAGATATCCCATGTTCATGAATCAGAAGAACTGATGTTGCTAGAATGCTTATACTATCCAAAGCCATCTATAGATTCAATGCAATCTTCATTGAATTTCTGACAGTTTTCATAATAATAAAAAAACAGAGACCCTGAATAGCCAAGGCAATTTTGACAAAGCTGGAGGCATCACACTTCTTGATTTCAAACTATATTACAAAGCTATGGTAATCAAAATATTATGGTACTTTCATGAATACTCAGTAGGAATAAAAGATAGACTCTTCAATAAATGGTGTTGGCAAAACTGGATGATCATATGTAAAATAATGAAAGTGAAAATAATTTATTGTATCATTCACAGAAATTAGCTCAAATGAATTAAAAACTAAAATGTAAGACCTGAGAATTGGGAATGTAAAACCAGTGTATCCACTATGAAAACTAGTATGGAAGTTTCTTAAAAAATTAAAAATGAAACTACCATGTGCTGTTCTTAGTCACTCAGTCATGTCCAACTCTTTTCAACCCCATGGACTGCAGCTCACCAGTCTCCTCTGTCCATGGGATTCTCTAGGGAAGAATACTAGAGTGGGTCGCCATGCCCTCCTCCAGGGGATTTTCCCAACCCAGGGATCAAACCAGAGTCTCCTGCATTGCAGGCCGATTCTTTATCAGCTGAGCTACCAGGGAAGCCCAAAGAACTACCATGTGATCTAGCAATTCCACTCCTGTATATTTATCCAAAGTAAACAAAATCCCTATCCCAAAGAGACATTTTCACTCTCGTGTTTGTTGCAGCATTATTTATAGTAATCAAGACATGGGAACAATCTTAGTTGATCCACTGTTGGATGAATGGATAAAGAAGGTGTGGTAGGTATATACAATGGAATATTATTTAGCCACAAAAAGAAGGAAATTCTGTTATTTGTGACAACATGGGTGGACCTTGAAGATACAGAAAATTACTGTAAAGTCTCACTTACATGTGGAATCTAGATAATTGAGACTCACAGATACAGAGCATAGAATGGTGGTTACCAGAGGCTGAGGGTGTAGGAGAAATGAGATACTTGTCAAAGAAAATAAACTTTCAGGTATAAGTTGAATAAATTTTGGGAATCTAATGAATAGCACTGTAGCTATAGTCAGTAACACAATATTATATATTTGAAAGTTGCTTAAAGAGTATATCTTAAATGTTTTCACAATAAAAGCAAAATGGTAATTATATGAGATAATGAAAATGTTCACTAACCCTATTTGACATTAATTTTATAATATATACATATTCAAATCTTCACCCTGCACCTTCAACTTTATGTCAATTACATCTTATTAATTCTGAAGAAAAAAATCCACCTCCCAAACTACTTCCTTTTCTTGGATTCTTTATTTATTTACTTTTAGTGATTCCACCATGCTTTCAGAAGAAAGTTACTCCTTTGATTTTATATGCAGTTAGTTGCTGACATCTATCATTTATTCCTTTTTGATGTATTTAGAATCAGTGTCAATTTCTAGTAGCAGTCACACTACTGTCAGATTTAATTTGGATATTTTTTGTAGGTTTTAGTTCAGTTCAGTTCAGTTGCTCAGTCATGTCCGACTCTTTGCGACCCCATGGACTGCAGCACGCCAGGCATCCCTGTCCATATAGGTTTATCTGGGTGTAATTACATATTATAAAATTCACTTTTTTGAGTGTATATTTTAATAAATTTTGGCAAATGTATATAGTTGTGTAATCACTGCTACAATCAAGACATAGAACATTTGCATCATCTGAAAATGTGGCAATCAGCATGTACAGTCAGTTCCTTTGCCAGCCCCCTGATCTCTAGCCCTTGGCAACTGCTAATCTGTTTTTCTGTCCTTCTAATTTTGCCTTTTTTATAAAGTCACATGAATTAGTTCACTCAGTATGTAAAATTTTTAATGAGGTTGCTTGCACATAGAGTGCTTTTGGGATTAATTCATGTCACATGTATTATTGTAATTCTTTCCTGTTTTATTGCTGAATAATATTCCACATATGGTTGCCCTGCAATTTGTTTATTGACTAGTTGATGGATACTTGGACATTTCAGTTTTTTGGCTATAATGAAAAAACCTGTTGCAAATATTTGCATGCAAATCTTTGTTTGGATATATGTTGTCATTGTAATAACACTTCAGTCATTTCCAAGCATATAGTTTCTTAAGTTCATGGTGCGTGCATGTGTGTGTGCTTCAGTCATGTCTGACTCTTTGTGACCATATGGACTCAGTTCAGTTCAATCGCTCAGTTGTGTCTGACTCTTTGCGACCCCATGGACTGCAGCACGCCAGTCCCCCCAGTCCATCACCAACTCCTGGAGTCTACTCAAACGCATGTCCATTGAGTCAGTGATGCCATCCAACTGTCTCATCCTCTGTCGTCCCCTTCTCCTCCTGCCTTCAATCTTTCCCAGCATCAGGGTCTCTCTAATGAGTCAGTTCTTTGCATCAAGTGGCCAAAGTATTGGAGTTTCAGCTTTAGCATCAGTCTTTCCAATGAATATTCAGGGCTGATTTCCTTTAGGTTGGACTGGTTGGATTTCCTTGCAGTCCAAGGGACTCTCAAGAGTCTTCTCCAACATGGCAGCTCAAAAGCATCAATTCTTCAGCTTTCACTTTGATCAGTTCTTTATAGTCCAACTTTCACATCCATACATGACTACTGGAAAAACCATAGCTTTGACTAGACAGACCTTTGTTGGCAAAGTAATGTCTCTGCTTTTTAATAATGCTGTTTTGATTGGTCATAACTTTTCTTCCAAGGAGAAGGCATCTTTTAATTTCATGGCTGCAGTCACCATCTACAATGATTTTCAAGCTCCCAACAATAAAGTCAGCCACTGTTTCCACTGTGTCCCTATCTATTTTCCATGAAGTGATGGGACTGGATGCCTTGATCTTAGTTTTCTGAATGTTGAACTTTAAGCCAACTTTTTCACTCTCTTCTTTTACTTTCATCAAGAGGCTCTTTAGTTCCTCTTCACTTTCTGCCATAACAGTGGTGTCATCTGCATATCTGAGGTTATTGATATTTTTCCCGGCAATCTTCATTCCAGCTTGTGCTTCATCGAGCCCAGAGTTTCTCATGATGTACTCTGCATATAAGTTAAATAAGCAGGGTGATAATATACAGCCTTGATGTACTCCTTTTCCTATTTGGAACCAGTCTGTTGTTCCATGTCCAGTTCTAACTATTGCCTCCTGACCTGCATACAGAGAAAGAGGCACGTCAAGTGTTCTGGTATTTCCATCTCTTGAGGAATTTTCCACAGTTTACTGTGAACCACACAGTCAAAGGCTTTGGCATAGTCAATAAAGCAGAAATAGATACTTTTCTGGAACTCTCTTGCTTTTTCCATGATCCAGCAGATGTTGGAAATTTGATCTCTGGTTCCTCTGCCTTTTCTACATCCAACTTGAACATCTGGAAGTTCACAGTTCATGTATGGTTGAAGCCTGGCTTGTAGAATTTTGAGCATACTTTGCTAGCATGTGAGATGAGTGCAGCTGTGCGGTGGTTTGAGCATTCTTTGGCATTACCTTTCTTTGGGATTGGAATGAAAACTAACGTTTTCCAGTCCTGTGGCCACTGCTGAGTTTTCCAAATTTGCTGGCATATTGAGTGCAGCACTTTGACGGCATCATCTTTTAGGATTTGAAATAGCTCAATCTATAGGAATCCATAGGAATTTCATCACCTCCACTAGCTTTGTTCATAGTGATGTTTCCTAAGGCCCATTTGACTTCAACATTCCAGGATGTCTGGCTCTAGGTGAATGATCACACCATCGTGATTATCTGGGACATGAAGATCTTTTCTGTACAGTTCTTCTGTGTATTCTTGCCACCTCTTAATATCTTCTGCTTCTGTTAGGTCCATACTGTTTCTGTCCATTATTGAGCCCATCTTTGCTTGAAATGTTCCCTTGGTATCTCTGATTTTCTTGAAGAGATCTCTAGTCTTTTCAATTCTGTTGTTTTCCTCTATTTGTATTGATCGCAGAGGAAGGCTTTCTTATCTCTCCTTGATCTTCTTTGGAACTCTGCATTCAAATGGGTATATCTTTCCTTTTCTCCTTTGCCTTTCACATTTCTTCTTTTCATAGCTATTTGTAAGGCCTCCTCAGACAGCCATTTTGCCTTTTTGCATTTCTTTTTCTTGGGGATAGTCTTGATCCCTGCCTCCTGTACATCGTCAGGAAACTCCATCCATAGTTCTTCAGGTACTCTATCAGATCTAATTCCTTGAATCTGTTTGTCACTTCCACTGCATAATTGTAAGGGATTTGATTTAGGTCATACCTGAATAGTCTAGTGGTTTTCCCTACTTCCTTCTTTTAAGTCTGAATTTGGCAATAAGGAGTTGATGATTTGAGCCACAGTCAGCTCCTGGTCTTGTTTTTGCTGACTGATAGAGCTTCTCCATCCTTGGGTGCAAAGAATATAATCAATCTGATTTTGGTATTCACCATCTGGTGATGTCCATGTGTAGAGTCTTCTCTTGTGTTGTTGGAAGAGGGTGTTTGCTAAGACCAGTGTGTTCTCTTGGCATAACTCTATTAGCCTTTGCCCTGCTTCATTCTGTACTCCAAGGCCAAATTTGCCTGTTACTCCAGGTATCTCCTGACTTCCTACTTTTGCATTCCAGAGATAATTGCATTATAGAGATAATGTAAAGGACATCTTTTTTGGGTGTTAGTTCTAGAAGGTCTTGTAGGTCTTCATAGAACCATTCAGCTTCAACTTCTTCAGCATTGCTGGTTGGGACACAGACTTGGATTACTCTGATATTGAATGGTTTGCCTTGGAAATGAACAGAGATCCTTCTATCATTTTTGAGATTGCATCCAAGTACTGCATTTTGGACTCTCTTGTTTACTATGGACTATAGGGTACCAACAGAAAAAGAGGAATACCTGTGACAGTGCTTTGTACTTCCACCAAAACTTTTAGTGGTTTTCCATTACATTAGATTACACAAAATTTATTCCTTAGATAACATTATTAGATAAAAATCAAACCACTTGTTTTTGCATTGAAGACTTCCATAACTGATCTCAACCCACATTTTCAGGAATATTTCCTACTTTATGCTCATCTGTGCTTCTGGATATTTATCATTCCCAGCATGAGTTATAATTTAATACTTCCTCTGCTTCCACCATTAATTTAAATAGAATTTAGCTAAGTAAACATTCATTGATTACCTACTATGTATAAGTTGAAATGTTTTGTAGATACTAGTATTCCTTGCTGGTCACGTCTTATTGGTTCTTGAGTTTCTTAGAGCAAATGGTGAGAATTCAGCTAGTGAAAGATACTGACTTCATCTTAAACATTTATTTGTGTATTTGTAGAAAAGCTTTTTATTTTGCTTTGGGGCATAGCAGATTAACAATATTGTCATAGTTTCAGGTGAACAACAAAGGGATTCAGGCATACATATACATGTATCCGTTGTTTACTAAACTCCACTCCCATCCAGGCTGCCACATTACATTTAGCAGAGTTTCATATGTTTTACAATAGGACTTGTTGGTTATGCAGTTAAAATATAGCAGTGTGTACATGTCCATCCCAAACTCCCTAACTATCCTTTACCCCCATCCTTCCCCCCTGGCTGCCGGCAACTGTAAGTGTGTTCTCTAAGTCTGTGAATCTCTTTCTATTTTGTAAGTTCATTTTTATCATTTCTTTTTAGATTCCACATAAAAGGAATGTCATATGATATTTCTCCTTCTCTAACTTCACTAGTTTGACAGTCTCTCGGTCCATCTATTTGAGTATTTTTGAGTTCAGATAGTGATAGGAGAGTCTCTAGCCCACGACAAGTCTCTGTATACAATGGATGTTTAGTAACTGCTTGTTGAATTAAATATTATTCATGTCAGTGGTATGAGCTTTGGAGCAGATTTCAGGTGAGTAGGGTGAGTTTATTTTTAGACACACTGAGATAGAGGCATCATGAAAACGTGGGCTAGGAACTAAAGAGAGATCTCGTTTAAAGACATCGCTTGAAGCAGCAGTCACAAAGATGTGGTAGTTGATGCCAAGGGAGTAAGGTCCCTGAGGGAAAAAGCAAAGGAAGAGGAAAGACAGAGCTGAGAAAGCTTTAGGGAATGCAGGCATTTCATGCCTGTTTGCTGGAGTGGGATAATTTAGACGCTGCGGAGTAGACAAGCATATGCAGGAAACGGGCAAGGTGGTGGAGAAGGGAGGGCCTGGTGAAAGGCTTGAACATTTATTTAATGACTATTATATGTCCGATAAGGATTAATTGGCAATTTACATAACTTGCCTCATTTAACCATAATAATATTTCTCATGAAATAGTATTATTCTCCTTTTATAGGTGAGCAAGATTATGGCTGGGAAATGCTATAGCTGGGTTAAATATTAAGCAGAGTGAGGGCATGGTGTTTCATGTCTGTCTTTACCATTGATCCCCAGAACCTAGTTTAGTCCCTGGCACAGACTGTGTATTCTGTAAACACTTATTGATTGCATTAAATCAAATTTAGGTTCATTTGACTTCAAGGCCCATGGTCTTTGCACAGTACCTCATTGAATGATCACAGAAACCAAGGAAGGTGAAAGTTTGAATATAAAAGCAAACATTAAATCATGTAGAAATGTTGAGTCATCACAAGGACTTAGAAAAATGCATTGAATTTTTCAGCATGGAAAGTAGTCGTCGGCAGCTTTTAAAAGAGCATTATTCTATAGAGGAGACCTGGAAACCAGAAGGTAATAGGCTGGAAAATGTCTTGCCCCAGTAAACACTGGGGTTTCACACTGATCCCTACACATAGCAGCAGCACGCCAGTGCTCTTAAGATAACTGCAGCTTACCAGCCTATTTCTATCTCCTCATCTTGGTGGGAGTTAGATTCCAGCCAACTGTGCTCCTCCCAGCTTCTGGGCTCACATGCTGAGTCTCAGGAGCAGACTCACTGATGCTCCCTCATGAGGCCTGAGAGCTTCCCCACCCCGACAGAAGTTGTGACTCCAAGCACCGTCTTAGAAACACTCAGAAAGTCCATCTCCTATCTCCATTTTTCATTTTTTAAAACACTTTTGATGTGGTGGAGGGATTCAGGCATTGTTTCTAATGAGCTATTTTTAAGTTATTTTTAAATTAATTAATTTACTTTTAAGACGTTTTATTTTGTATTGGCGTGTAGCCGGTTAACGGTGGACAGCACAGTGACTCAGCCCTGCATATACGTGTATCCATTCTCCCCCAAACCCCCCTTCCATCCAGGCTGCTGCATCACGCTGAGCAGAGCTCCTTGTGCCGTTTAGCAGGACCTTGTTGGTTATCCATTTTAAATAAATCAGTGTGTACATGACGATCTCCAGTGAACTACTTTTAAAATTCTCTAAGTGGTCTGGGCTTCCCCGGTGGCTCCATGGTAAAGAATTCACCTGCCACTGCAGGACATCAATCCCTGGGTCAGGAAGATCCCCTGGAGGAAGAAATGGCAACCCACTGCAGTATTCTTTGCCTGAGAAATCCCATGGACAGGGGAGCCTGGCAGATGACAGTCCATGGGGTCACAAAAAAGTTGGACAGAATTTAATGACCAAACAACAATAACGACAAATAATGGTCTAGCACCTCCTTTGGCATGTAACATCTATTGTGTTGGTGTTTCCATTGAAACTTGCAGCTTAACATCCTGTTATATCAGCAAATATTTGCAATACAGTGTAATGTGCATTATATAAGAGAGGTATGAAAAGGCGTGGGGCAAAGGAAAGAGTGATCAGATCTCCCCTGGCGTGGGGATATGATCAGGCAGGACTTCACAGGAAATGTGATGTTTGACTTGGGTTTTGAAGGATGGCAGCATGTGGGTGGCATAGGGCTTTGACAGTGGCTGGCAAATAGTGTTCTTCTTGCATCTTTCCTTCACTGGCCTCTTTCCAATCTCTTTTGGTTCCGGTGATAAACTACATGTGCATAGCATTGCATTTTTTGAGATAATTTTGTCCTTTTTTTCCCCTTTAAGTTTATATAAGAAATGGTTCTGCTGCTGGTGGTATGCTCACATGCAATAGATGGAAAATAAAAAGAAAAATGACTTAAAACACAGAGGAAGCAAAATTAGATTTTAAAAAAAGGCTGGAGAAGCCAGAGAAGAAAGCTTTTTATGAACCAGTTATGGGAAGGGTGACTATTAAAGAAATGGAGTGACTATCTAGAATGTCATTTTGCCTACTGAATTGCTTTATATAGGCAAGTTGAATCATAGACATAATTTAATGTGTTGAAATAAGTTCTCACAGATTGAACCAAGTAGATAGCATTAATATTAACATGGTAATAGAATAATATTTTAAGTCAAATTTCAGACCGTGCAGATAGAAGGAGAGACCTCCCTGGTGACTCAGTGGTGAAGAATCTACCTGCAATGCAGGAGACCGTCTGCAATGCCAGAGATGTAGCTTCGATCCCTGGACCAGGAAGATCCCTGGAGAAGGAAATGGCAAGCCACTCCAGTATTCTTGCCTGGGAAACCTTATGGACAAAGGAACCTGGTGGGCTGCAGTCCACGGGGTCACAAGAGTCAGACACGTCTTAGTGACTGAACCACCAGACAGAGAAAAAAGATTATTGAAGATACTTGTCATTCGGTGATCACAAAGAAGTTCTTTCTGAGGTGATTGAGGGTGGGGAGAGAATCAGGGTCATGGAGTGTAGACCTGCATGCAAAGTCCAGGTGTGCTAATTTCTGTGTCTTGACTTCAGGAAGACTTCTCCTTTAAAACTTCAGTTTTCTCATGTCTAAAATGCAAATGATGGCATCTTTGATGTTAGTTATGTGAATTACATGAGTTCAGGTACCTGCAGTACCTTACATAGTGTCTGGACCAAAGCAGTTGCTCAATTGCTATTGGTTAATTTCTCCCTTCTCTTTTCTTTTCCATCCTTCCCCTGTTTATCTCCTCGTGTTTTCCTTGCCTCTTCTCTTACTATTATCAAATGGGAATGAGAAGCTATGGTATATTTAAGGAAAGTCTTGGTAATCGTTAAAGAGTCAAGAATTGAGAGTCAGGACTTATATAAAAGAATGATGACATGGTAGATATCATGTTGAAGATTATCACTCTCATCTTACGTATAAGAGAACTAAGCTTTGGAGAGATTAAGTAATTTGCCAAGTTTACTCCGCAATACAAGTCAGATCTGGGACTTTATCCATCCATCTTTTTGACTCTAAAGAGCAAGCCCCTAATCACAGTTCACCCTATTGACTGATGGTAAGCTCGCCATGAACTTGACTAAATTCCTCAGTTCTCATTTCACCTGCTGCCTTAAGCCGCAACTCCCCCAGCCTGTGCTTGAATAGCAAGGCTCTTTTCTTTTCTTTTCTTTTTCTTGTTGTTGTATTGACCTTACATTTATCCTTATTAAATTCCATCTTGTCAGGTTTGGCCCATCTCTCTAGCCTGTCAAGATCTCTTTGGCTCACAATACTGGCATACTGTCATCCAACCTATTCCTTATCCTTCCAAGTTTTGTATCCTCTGCAAATATAATACACATATATTTTCTGTCTTCATTCAAGTCATTGATAAAATCGTTGAACAAGACAGGGTGTAGAGGCCACAGACTGTGACATCATTTCATTAATCAGTATCCTCAAGAAATGACTTTCAATTCGCTTCAAGTCCGTCCAGTGGTATTAGCTTTCAATCACATTGTCTCTTTCACAAGAATATTAAAAAAGGCTTTTTCAAGCCTTTTGGCCTTGATAGTGTAGATACATGATGTCTTCTGCGTTTTCCTGATGTGTAAGTGAAGTAACCCTGTCAAAAGGGGAACTCTTCAGTTTTCAACATAGTATGCATCACATATTGTTTGCTAAAATATCTCCTTTCAAAAGAGGATCAAATTCTAATACTTTTTTTTTTTTACAGCTACCTACTTAAAATAGAACTTCAATCTGCAGCTCCTGATTGTAACTGTCTTTGTACAAAGCTTCTCACTTATGCCTTTTCTAAATACCATAGGCTTATAGTTCATTCTCTTTGACATGAAGTTAAATATATATACCTTCTATTAATTTTTATAATTCACCTATTCTCAATAGGGTGTGCTTAAAGCTTCTTATTTTCCCTAGATAAAGGATTTGAAGGTGATTCCCAGGAAGCTGACAAAAATCACAAAATTCTATATTAAAAATAACTGACACAAAGAATGGTGCAAGGCAAAATCAAAAATATTTAAAATCTGAAGTCTATGTGATTGTGTTTTCATTATAACAGGAATATTAAGAAGTGATGCCGTGATGATGGAGGGGGAGACTGTCCCACAAAGATCAACGTCCCCCCACAAAGACCAATCATTAGACAGTGATCTGCCAATAAAAACAGCTCTGGGAGATCTCAGGAGTCCACTTACGAAACTTCAGGAACACAGGAGAACAAAACCCCTGGGAGTAAGAACAAACAAAGGGAAGGAAGAGCAGCTTCAGTTTTGCCTTGCACCATCCCATTCCCCAGACGCCAGTGCTCTGTGCAAAGAGGGAACTTCCAGCTAGAGAGGGTTCCCCTGGCCAGGAGAGAGAGAGTAGGGTGAACCACTGGCTTCTCCAGCCTTTCAGGGACCACGTGAAAGACCTGCTTCAGTTTCATCTCAGCAGAGACCAGCAGAGCTGAGATGTAGTGACAACTAGGAGCAAGGAAGAAAGGCTGTCAGCCATGCAGCAGGAGTTCCTGGGGTTCTCAGTGACCTTTCCTGCAGAGGGAACCCCAGCAGCTTCAGCCACTAAAGAAACCAGCAACCAGCACAGCCACTGCAGACCCTTTGCAGATTTTCCTGGGCTTTGTCCTACAGGTTTTTTGTGTGTGTTCACAGGTGGCTAGCACAAGGTGTCAGCCTAGACCCCTGCAACTGACCGCCACCCCCACCACGAGATATAACTGACATATAGCATTGTGCCATTTTAACGTCTAAATGTGATGATTTGATAAACATATATTGCAGAACAATTACCACAATTATGTTAGTTAACACTTCAGCTCAAATGATTGCCATTTTTTTGGTTGCTGTCATGGGGAGAACATTTCAGGTGTATTCTCTTAGCAACTTTTTTTTTTAATGTGGACCATTTTTTAAGAAGTCTTAATTGAATTTATTACAATATTGCTTCTGTTTTAAGTTTTTGTTTGTTGGCTGCAAGGCATCTGGAATCTTACCTCCCTAAACAGGGATTGATCTTGCACCCCCCTGCATTGGAAGACAAAGTCTTTTTTTTTTTTTTTTGACTCCTACAATCTTTATTATTATTAATATTTTTAGTTCTTAACTTTTAAATAATTGTAGATTCAAAGGAAGTTCAAAGATAATACAGAGAGGTCCTGAGTACCCTTCTTGGACATTAGCGGATTCTTATAACCATCACTGCAATCAAGATTCAAAGCCCCTCGCCTCCATTTACCCCTTTATAGCCACACCCACTCCCTCCTGTCTCAACATTCTTTTTTTTTTTAAATTTTAATTGGAGGCTAATTACTTTACAATATTGTAGTGGTTTTTGCCATACATTGACATGAATCAGCCATGGATTTACATGTGTTTAAAGAATATTTTTAAAGGAATTTTTATGTGCAATACCTTGCTTGACTTTATCTGTTTCATGAAATATTTTTATAGCATTTTAAAGCAATATTAGCACACAGGAAAATATGGAATAAGCACTTATAAAATTCTGAAATTTGCGGTAACCTATTGGGACTTCCTGGTTGCTTAGTGGTAGAATCTGCCTGCCAGTGCCAGAGATGTGAGCTCGATCTCTGGATCAGGAAGATCCCTTGGAGAAGGAAATGGCACTCCAGTGTTCCTGCCTGGGAAACCTCATGGACAGAAGAGCCTGGTGGACCACAATCCATGGGGCCATAAAAAATCATGATTTTTTATGACATGATTTAGCAACTCAAAAACAATAACATATACATTGCACATATGTGTATGTGTATACATCACATTTATTTTATTCATTTAGGTTGTTTCCATGTCTTGGCCATGAGTATGGGGTTCAGATATCTGGCCAACTTTTACTTAGGGAGTAATGTATGAGGAATCTCTGGCTCATTACATTAGGTAGAATCCTATGAATCTGCCATTTTTAAAGTCAAATAGTTGAATATTGGCAATCTCATATAGTTTTCACTAATAATTATTTGAAATCTGAGAGAGAAAATTTATTGAAGCAATTTCTTTGCAACTGGTTAATAGCAGGAAGCAACTAGTTTGTGGACGGATTTCTGAGGTAACAGAATCGTTACCGTCCTGCAGCTTATTCCTCTAATTGACACTGAATAAATCTCCCATATTATGAAGAGGAATGAATGCTCATATGATGCCAGAGAAGAAAATATGCAGCATTCGAATGCCAAAATAGAATCTTTATAGTGATGAAACAAACAATAAATGAGGTGCTCGCCAAAGTGAATAATCACTGTTGAAAAAAAAGTGAAGCCAGAGCAGTGTTTTGCTTTTGAAGACAATGAACAGATGGCCTGTTCTCATAATTAGAATGAAGCTGGATCACTTATTTGAGTTAGTGACTGTGATTCATTGGTCTTACATCACATGTTGGGAAACAAGATTAGTTATAGGAATGTTTGGATGGCTTCCTTGACAGCTTCTTTTGACTACACTTGAAATATTTAAAAACCTGACATAAAACAAGTGAGATGGAAATATTGGATGAGTTATGTTGCATTCATTTATAGAACCTGATATTGATCCCAACCATGATTTTGTAGGCAACATAGAGTGAGACAGGCCACATGGTTGTAAACCTTAGCATAAATTTATATTATAAAAAGTCGGTGCCATTTCCAAAGTAGCACTTTGTCCTTGAAATATCTTTTTGTACTTTCTTTTTCTTAACCAAATAAGTGGACCCTTTCTTTCAGTTAAATGCATCTTGAAATTTCATCTCTTTCTGTTTGGATCATAATGCTTTGCTCCATCTTTCTTCAGTTTTGAAATTCACTGGATGTATGCCTTGCTTTTCATGTGTGTTTTACTTAGAACTTTTTATTCTGTTGCTATTTATGGACCTTTGTCACTTTATCATCCTATCTCTATATGCGTAACTATAGAAGCATACATGAACCAAATGAAATATGGTGTGTGAATCACTTTTTGAATTGTGAGATAACATGTAAATGATTATTGTTAGCCTATGTCTATTGAATTATAAAATCCCACAGGGTGGTGGTAAGCTGTGTTTATGAAATTCTTTGTTTTATCACTGTACAAGGCCAATGATGGTGTTGACATGTGTTAGGATGTATTGATGGTGTTTTGAAAGGAGGAAGAATCAGAACCAGCAAAGCTTTTATGTGTTCTTGGTTCAGTCTGAGCTCAAAAGATAAGAAGTATGAGTTATTGTACAGTTCTAAAAATTGTTCAGTGTCATTGTGTTAAGAGCTTTGTGTTCTTTGTCAGGGATCTCCCAGTGCTTAGTGCAATAGAAGTTAATGACTTTGATAATGAATGACTGAAATGTAACTGTTTAGTAGATGAAGGTTATTTCTGAGCATTATCTATTTGTTACTTACTAATAGCTTTTTTCTCTTTCCTTTCTTCCCTGCCCTCCTTCCAAATATATATCTTGTCTATTTAGAATTTTAGTAGCTATTTAGAACTTTAATTTTTAGTACATTTTATCTTTTGATTTGATCTACTTGAGTTAGTGGTCAATTAACATAGACACATGAGAAGGTAACCATTTACTAATTGAAGAAACATAATGAGTTAACTTACCCCAAATTATAATTAACATCTGTGGCACTGTAAACCTCTCTTTTCTCTCTCTCTCTCTCTCTGTCTCGCTATACATATATATATATATATACACACACACACATACAATGTGTGTGTGCATGTGCATATACATACACATATATAAGTACATGGTGAAGGAAATGGCAACCCACTCCAGTATTCTTGCCTGGGAAATCCCATGGACAGAAGAGCCTGATGGGCTACAGTCCATGGGTTGCAAAGAGTCAGATACAACTTGGTGACTAAACTACCATATATAAGAATGCTCGAAAATTTTGTTTCTTTATAGTGTTCAAGGTTTACTCATTCTTCTTACCTACTGAACTAAACTTTTTCTACATTTGCACTTCTCCAGTATTTAGCCTTTAAAGGAAGACTGTGTTGAAGTATTTTTCAAGAATTTAGCTGTGAATATTTGAGAAGATAGACTATATATGTATGTGATCTTCAGTTATAATATTACACATATTTAAGGTAGCAACTAACAATAATAGAGTCAAAATGGTTTTTTAGCTGTCATACTACTGTAAAATGAGAGGCAGTGATTTCTAAAGCAGTTTGAGATGGCTCAGATTGGTAATTTTTCACAATAGTGCTATCATTTGTATTCTAGGAAGAAATTTAATTTATTTCTATACTAAAGTGTAACAGCCACTTTCCCCTACATTTTATTTTAAAATGCTTTTCTACTATAAATTCTCACAAATTATAGAAATAAAATGCAAACTGCAGTATAATCACACATCAAACTAAAATAGTGCATCATGTTTTATTTATAACTAGGTACTAAGTATAATGCAGAGAATAAAAATAAAAGTAAAACTCATGTGCACCAAGTTCTGTAGCTCATGTGTGCAAAAGTCCTGTGTCTGTGTCCTGGGAGATGAAAGAGACTTTGAATTTAACTACAATAGACTTAGAGCTTAATTCTTCCTTTCTTCTGCTGAAAACAATTTAGAGATCAAAGAATGTAATGACAAAACAAATGATTTCTCCTGTATCCAGCCCTGAAAACACTTGACCCTGGCCAGTTAGAAATAGGATCATATTTGCTTTAACCTTAGGAATAAGACCAATTTATCTACATTTTTGCAACTCTAGTCCCTGTCATTAGGAAACTTATGTAGGGCATTTGCACATGTTCATCTATCTTTCCTTCTTTTTGTACTTGGGTAATTGCTAGTCATCCTTCTCATTTCAATACAAGAATGAGTTTCTTGGGAAAGCTGTTTCTGAGTATGTCACATTTCCTTATTATAAGCTCTTACATTACCATATCCTCATATTATAGCAGTTATCAAAAGTTGATAACTTCTATAACTTCTTTGTGGTTATTTGATTGTCTTTCCTGCCCCCATTCCAACTGTAATCTTTGATATTAAGGAGTGCTTTTGTTTTTGCTGATGATTTTTTTCTGTCCCTGAGTATAGAGGCCAATTCACTTTGGGGCATTAAATACATAGCAGTTGAATGAATGAATGAGTATGATAAATTGTACTCAATAAACTTATAGGAGATAACATAAAAGAAGAAGAGAAAATAAGTGAAATAATGTTCACTTAATAGTAGGGAATGATGGGATGAGTGGTAAAATATTATCCTCAAGTTGAGGGTTAGTGCAAATAAATCTTTATGTCCCAGTGCAGTTCACCACATTGCTTAATTTGAAGTAACCTGAATGATAACTGTAATGAGTATACCCACATTCTAGCAAGGTTTTTTTTTTTTTAATAGCCTTTGCAGGCCTAATTACAGCATAACGTTCTTTGTCATGGTTTTATGGAACCCAATTAAAGAAAGCTATTGGAATGACAACCATTGCTAAGTTTTGTGTACTCTTAATTTCTTTAATCTATTGTTTCTTAGCCAAAGAACATACAGGACATGAAGAAAAGAAACTATAGAAGAAGCTAGTTATTATACACTTCCACATTACATTCTTAGATAACTTAGGAAGCGATGGTCTATCATTCTAATGACTTACCCAAAGAATTACTTACTTTATTTTTAAAAATTTTGTTTATTTATTTGGCTAAATCAGATCCTAGTTGCAGCACATGGAATCTTTGTGGCATGCAGGATCTTCCATGGTGGTGCAAGTGTTTCTCTTGTTGTGGCTCAAGTGTTTAGCCGCCCCACAGCCTGTGGGATCTTAGTTCCCTGACCAGGGGTTGAACCTGTGTCCCCTGTATTGAAAGGTGATTCTTAACCTCTGGGCCACGAGGTAACTTCCCAAAGAATTCTTTGAAATACTCCAGCTAATATGGCAAGAGACTAGAAATAAGAAAGTTCAAATTTGATATCTTAATTCTACTGCATATAAATGGTCTTTGTTTTGGCTGTTTTATTAGAGGTCTTTGACATGGTCAAGCTTGACATAAGGCTGATCCCTGTAACAAGCAAGACACGTTCCTGATTCACCCTTGCTGTTTACTTTCGTGTATGTTCTGTGTATAGGCAATTCCAACCCTATTCCCCCCCTCCCGGAAGTTAATAGGAAAAACATTTGTATTGATGAATGACACCAGTAATTCTGATGTAAAAATCTATGCTATGAAACACAGAAGTAGCCTCAAACAAATTCTATTGGTGGTTTGTGCTATTTGTTTTACTGCCTCCTGTGTTTCCATCTTCAAACACTTTTTTTTTTTTCTTTCTTCATTAAGCAGGCTCAGAAACCAACTCCCTGGTGTTTTTACAACTGTGGACAATGCAGACAGAATATCTCTCTCTAGAGAACCATCAAAATCTGCTAAGGTGCTGTTGACAGTCTTCTTTATCCGCTGCAACATAATAAGCTTTGTCCTTAAAAAAGGTTCTGCTTAGACCTAGTTAGCTCAGTTGGCTAGGTTACTAATGAGGCCAGGATCAAGGAACAGAACCTTAGCAAAGTTAATCAGCTTTGTATCATTCTGTAGTCATCCACTGTTCCTAAACCTTATACAGTTGTTTTATAAATTTGTGCTGTCATTCACAACAGGAACCTAGCAAGAGAGGAAATGGATCAGGAATAATTTACCACTACTTGTAAATAAACAGCACCCCCCCCCCCAAAAAAAAAAAACAGAACAAAACAGAAAACAAACAAGCAAACAAACAAAAGTTAACTAATAATGATTTTGTATATGAAGTTCAACATATCATTACTATGATAAATTATTCATGGATCATTTGTCTGTTGACTTCTCCCACTCTCTGATTCTCTTTTATACACAGATGCTCAAACTTTACTTGGGAATGATTGCCACATTAACAAATGTAGAAGAGTGCTTCACATTCAATAGTCTGTTTGTGTTTCCTCAAGTTTCGAGTGCCAGAAAGAACCAAAAGAAATTTTCTTGTTTTTAAACTTGCATTGTCTTCTGATTTTAAAAGCAAATAGTTTCTGGTCTTACATTTAGGTCTTTAACCCATTTTGAGTATATCTTTGTGTGTGGTGTTAGGAGGTATTCTAATTTCATTCTTTTACATGGAAAGCTGTCCAGTTTTCCCAGCACAATTTACTGAAGAAGCTGTTTTTGCCCCATTGTATATTCTTGCCTCCTTTGTCAAAAATAAGGTACCCATAGATGCTTGGGTTTATTTCTAGGCTTTCTATCTTGTTCCATTTGTCTATATTTCTGTTTTTGTGCCAGTACCATACTGTCTTGATGACTGTAGCTTTGTAGTATAATCTGAAGTCAGGAAGGTTGATTCCTCCAGTTCCATTCTTCTTTCTCAAGACTGCTTTGGCTATTCTGGTTCTTTTGTGTTTCCATATGAACTGTGAAATTTTTGTTCTAGGTTCTGTGAAAAATGCCATTGGTAATTTGATTGGGATTGCATTGAATTTGTAGACTGTGTTGGTAGTATAGTCATTTTCACTATGGTCATTGATTCTTCCTACCCTGGAACATGGAATATTTCTCCATTTTTTGTGTTGTCTTTGATTTTTTTCATCAGTGTCTTATAATTTTCTGTGTACAGTCCTTTTGTCTCCTTAGGTAAGTTTATTCCTAGATATTTAATTCTTTTTGTTGCAATGGTGAATGGGGTTGATTCCTTAATTTCTCTTTCTGATTTTTCATTGTTAGTATATAGAAATGCAAATGATTTCTGTGTATTGATTTTGTGTCCTGCAACTTTGCTAAATTCACTGATTAGCTCTTGTAATTTTCTTGTGTATCATGTCATCTGCAAACAGTGAGAGCTTTACTTCTTCTTTTCCAATCTGGATTCCTTTTATTTCTTTTTCTTCTCTGATTGCTGAGCTAGGACTTCCAGAACTATGTTGAATAATAGTGGTGAAAGTGGACACCCTTGTCTTGTTCCTGATCTTAGGGGGAAAAATGGTACTGAAGAATTTATTTACAGGGCAACAATGGGGAAACAGACATAGAGAATAGACTTATGGACATGGGGAGAGGGGAGGAGAGGGTGAGATGTGTGGAAAGAGTAACATGGAAACTTACATTACCATATGTAAAATAGATAGCCAACAGGAATTTGCCGTATGGGTCAGGAAACTCAAACAGGGGCTCTGGATCAACCTAGAGGGGTAGGATGGGGAGGGAAATGGGAGGGAGGTTCTAAAAGGGAGGGGATATATGTATACCTGTGGTTGATTCATGTTGAAGTTTGATAGAAAACAGCAAAATTTTGTAAAGCAATTGTCCTTCAATAAAAAACAAATAAATTTTAAAAAGCAGATAGTAATTATATTATTGAATTGCAACAGAATACATAGTTCCAGATATTAATTGTGAGTAAACACATAAACATTTTTCTTTGACTTTTGACTTGTCTTCTCAGCATTTCTCTGTGCTTTATTTTCAACTACCTTCTGGCTATTTCCAACTAGATGTCCTAATCATCAGTGAGAAGAATGTTTGAGAAAGATGATGGACACAGAATCACAATGTATAAAAATCCTATCTGTTCACTGCAGTATCTTGTAAAGTCTCCAAGAGAAATATGCACACAAAGAAAATATATACTCCTATCAGTGACTGGGGATCTGTATGAAACCCCAGTATAGTTCCGTGCTGGAAGTGGAGGATGCCTTTTACTTTTAAAATAGCAGAGTTGGCCAAATCCCTTCATTCTGGCTCAAGGTGTGCATTGGTAGGTAGCCAAAAATCATTTCCCAATTATATAGAAACATGGAGCTAAGTGAGTATCATAGAAACTGTTCTGAAACCAGTGAAACTTAAAGACTTCAGCAGCAGAAATTATAAAGTTGATCCATATGGGCAAAACTCTATAACCTAGGACACATGTGACTGTATATGAAAATCATCATAAATAATGCAATGAGATAAAGTCAGCAGACCAAACAAATGTGAATATTCATACCTGAGGGGAATAACACCTATCTAAGAAAAGCTCTGAAAGGAGTATGTCTAAAATGTTCAGTTATCTTTTGAGAAATAAGGTAGTTGACAAAATAAGAATACTGCATTGAATAACAACAGGCAGATTGAAAATAACCCTCCAAACATTATAGAAGTAGAAAATGAAGTTATTGAAATAAAATATTTATATATGAATTAGCAGTAGACGCAACAAGATTAAAGAAATAATTATTTAATTGGACAACAGCTCTGAGGAAATTATCCAGAATATAGTATAGTGAGATAAAAATAGGAAATATTTAAGAGAAATTTAAAGATGTGAAAGATAGATCTAAAAGATTCAACATGTGTACACCCATGGCTGATTCATGTCAATGTATTTATCTAATATAATTAAAAAAAAGAAAAAATATGCAATGCATAAGAGAAAATAAAGAAGTGAATTAAAAGACATAATAGCCAAAAATTCTTAAAATTGAGGAAAGATTTGAGCAGTCAGAAAAAGCACACAATTGTGAGAAAGATAAAATAAATTCAGAGTTAGTTTATTCTTTCATTCATTTAGCAAAAAAAAATTTTTTTTGAATACCTGTTATGTACCAGATACTGTTTGGGGCCCAGTGAATTGATCGCAGCAGGCATACTTTATGCCTTCATGGAGCTGACTCTGTAGTGTGGGGCACTTGTATGCAAATCTCAGGTGAAGAAGAGAGGAGGTGTCCAGCATAACTGGGGAACAGCAAGGGTCCATTGTAGCTGGAATGGAGAAATAACCTGAAGTCAGGGATTGATAAATCAAACTATGCTAATATTAAGTTCCCTTCCTCAGAAGATGTCATTTGGTGAATGAAAAGGCAAGGTGCAGAGTGGAGAACATATTGCAATATGTTTTTCCAATGAAAAGCCTGTTGTCCTATATGTGTGCGTGTGTGTGTGTGTGTGTGTGTGTATGTAAGCTGGAGAAGAAAATGGCAACCTACTTCAGTATTTTTTTGCCTGGGAAATCCCAAGGGCGAAGGGCCTGGTGGGTTTGCAAAGAGTCTGACATGACTGAGTGACCAAACAACAATATATATATAAACATAGTAGTAAGGAAAAGGCAGAAAACAATTGAAAAGGACAAAAATATTTGAACCAGCTTTCAGAAAGTAAACATTTAAAAGGCTTGTGAATGTATGAAAAAATGCTCAACTCTATTAATCATTAGGGATTATATGAATCCTTAATTGCATATGGAATTTGAAACCACATTGTGATGCCATATTACATCTAGAAGATGGCAAAAAAAAAAAGAGATGATACCATTTAGTGGTGAGGATATGGAGCAACAGAATTCTCATACATTGCTGGTGGGAATGTACATTGATTAAAAACCAGTTTGCAAAGCTGGGAGTACCTAATAAAGTTGTAATCATATTCCATGGCCCTGTAAGTATAGCTATATAATCAGCTGAAGTCCTTTTTGGCTGCTCTAACACAATACTACAGACTAGGTAGTTTGCAAAACAGAGAAATTTGTTTCTTATAGTCCTGGGCATTTAAAGTATGAGATAAGGGTGATAGCATACCAACATGAGGGCCCTTTTTGGGTCTCAGACTTGTCATTGGGTCCCCACATGGTGAAAGCGGCAAGGGACCTCTCTGGGGTCTTTTATAAAAGCACTAACCCCACTCATGAGAGTTTCACTTTTATGACATAGGCACCACACAAAGGCCCATCTTCTAATATTATCACACTGTAGATTTCAACATACAAACTGGGGGTAGGGGCACAAAAGTTCAGACCAGAGTGAATGTATACCTTTGATTACCATATTATATGTATAGGAATGTTCATGGTATCACTATTTGTAGCAGCCAAAATAAAAAACTAACCAAGATGTGGTAGAATTGATAGAAATGTATGCTTTGTTTATACAGTGGAATACTATACAGCAGTGAAACGACTGAACTACTGCTACATGAAATAACACATGTGTATCCCACAATCATAATATTGAGCACGCTAAGCCAGATACAAAAGGGTACAATTGACACTACATAGAATATGTTCCTAACCATGTGTAGTTCAGCAAAATAATTCTGTTGTTTAAATCACTCTGTTAAGATCCGTGAAAACTGAAGTATAATACAAGTTCTGGATCTCCTCTGTTTATAATCCAATAAGAAAGGGAAAGCCTTTTGTTTTCCATGCTTAGTCTGCTCTAGAGAATTCTCACTTAGCCAAAATGAATTTTAAATTTTAGTTTCTACCAGTACTAAAGCTTGCTTTTTAATCAATTCTTAAATTTTTCTTGGTTTTACTGGTCATCTTCAGAACTTTCAGGGGAAGTCATAATGCTTGATGTATAAATGTGATGGGCTTGTTTTGAGAGGAGAGGCTTGTTTTCTTTAGACAGTAGAGATGCTTTAAACTGAAGGGAAACTAGTTTTCTTTCCATTTCCTTTCCTATGGTATATGCTTCCCTGGTGGCTCAGCTGGTGAAGAGTCTGCCTGCAATGTGGGAGACCTGGGTTCAATCCTGGGTCGGGAAGATCCTCTGGAGAAGGGAATAGCTACCCACTCCAGTATTCTGGCCTGGAGAATTCCATGGACTATTCCATGGGGTTACGAAGAGTCAGACAAAAGAGTAGTTTTCTTTCCATTTCCTTTCCTATGGCATATAAGTCAGAGTAGCTTGTTGGCAAAACATGCTGTTCAGTGTGGAGGTAGGGGGTGGAGAGTGAGATTTTCAATTTAGTTATGAAAACACTCCCTTCTAAACAAGTTAGGATGTTTTCTTTTATAAGGGGAGGTAAAAATTTTTTTAATTAGCTGGTAAATTACTTCATACAGAACTGAAAACCAAGAAAATCCTTAGGCCAATCCCCGAATACACATGGTGGAGCAGTTATGAAGAGTCTAAGGAGATTTGATGGTACTAATTATTTTTGAAATTTCCAGAGACTTGGGACTCTTTAGATCAGGGTGGGGGGACTTGTCTTAATTTTATAGTATAAAAATTTTATTTTATAAAAAATTTAATACCAACCCCCATAAATATAGTTGTATACTTAAAAGTGCTATAAAAACCAACTGAATGATAATAGTGTTTATTCCTTTTTTTTTTTTTTAACTCTTTCCCCACATATTTCTGCTTGTTTGTGGGAAAGGTCAAGTAGGAGTGAGATTGAAGGGGAGTATGTGTTTAACCTTGTTTGGTGTCTTGTTTTATTCTTTGCTTTTCTACAACCTGTGATCTGCAAGCTGGAGTTTTTAGCCTCCATAAAAGAAGTGGTAGGCTTGGTAGTAATATGACTGGAATATGAAATGAATTAGTGTACTGGAAGCTACCTTAATTTGGTTTATGGTAACAGGGCATTCACTGGCAAAATAATTGGTTTTATTTGCAAGCCTTTAATGAGGGAACTTACAAGAGGAGCAAAGAGACATTGCTTTTCCCTGAGTCATATAATTTTTAGTCTGTGTCTTCATGACAATCAATGTCAAATTATTTCAGCTTATCTGAGTATACTGCTTATCAGTTCCAGATCATTAATTCAGTTCCCATTTGGGCCAGTTTGGCTTTGTTCTGTTCCTTGGCCACACGTTAGCTCTGAACTGTCATTTCATAAGTGGGTGCTATTGATCACTGAAGGCAGAACCAGAGATTATGAATGAATAAGCTCAAATCCATCACCATTTCCAGAAAGGAACTCAAAACACAGGCTCACCATGGCAAATTAGTGTCATCTTCTGTATACAAAAGGAAATAATGACTTTTGTTGATATTTAAGATCTACACACCATCCGACCCCATGGACTATAGCCTATCAGGTTCCTCCATCCATGGGATTTTCCAGGCAAGAGTACTGGAGTGGGTTGCCATTTCCTTCTCCAGGGATCTTCCCCACCCAGGGATTGAACCCAGGTCTCCTGCATTGTAGGCAGACGCTTTTAACGTCTGAGCTACCAGGGAGGCCTATCCTGAAATTAAGCTCACAGCAACTCATTGAGGTAGACTTTTATCTCACTTATGGGAAAATGAGACTTAATGAGGTTAAATATGACCAAAGGGGAAGGTGACATGCTTTGAATTCGGATAAAGTTGAGTTTGGGCTTTCCAGGTGGCTCAGTGGTTAATAATCTGCTTGCAACGCAGGAGACGCGGAGGAGCCATGGGTTTGATCCCTGGGTCAGAAAGATACTCTCGAGGAGCAGATGGCAACCCACTCCGGTATTCTTGTCTGGGAAATCCTATGGACAGAAGTGCCTGGTGGGCTACAGTCCATGGAGTCACAAAGAGTCAGACACAACTTAGTGACTGAACATGCAAAGTTGAGTTTGAAATCTAGCTTTGATAACATATAAATGTGAAGTGGGAAAACTTATCTATTTTCTTACTAAGATAGGATTAAAAATATGTGCCTTGCATTATCAAGGTTAAAAGAGATGATGCATATAAATCACTTTCCACTAAGCCTGGCATGTGTTATTTTTATGAAGGGACCTGCCTGGGATCACACAATTCATGGCAGAACTAGGGCTTGCTTGCACATGGATCCTCTGACTCTAAGTTGAGTGCCCTCCCTTCTGTATGACAGCTGAGATTATGTGAAATGAAGGGTAGAGGTGGGAAGTCACTGTCACTTTCCTCTATGTAGCGGTTCCCAAACCTGCCTGTGCATTTAAGAGAGACAGTTGCGGAGTATGATTAAGTGCTTCCTTATGATTTCCATGTCATCCTTGACCCATTGCCTGTCCAGCTACAGACTGTGTTTCCCAATCAAATGACTAAGTGCTCACTGAGCGGTTGAGAGACTTAGTGTCATGGGCAACTTCTACCCTGCTGCTGATAAAGAAACCATTTGGCTTGAATGTTTACTCTTTACCTTCCCAAAGCTGAAAAGTGAATATGACAGTGACCTCACTTTGACCCAAGAGTCAAGGCAAGACTTCAGCCATTAAGTTTGCAAAAAGCGTCTTTAATACAGTTAATATTTTATAACTATAAATGGAATGTAGCCTTTAAAAATTGTGAATCACTGTGTTGTACAACTGGAACTTACATAATATTGTACATCAACTCTACTTTGATAAAAAAAAATTGCTTCTTGTTGTAAGCTGGTTATATGGATGAGCAAGAAGGAAGAAAACTGGGGTCTTTAGTGATTAGATGGAGCCCAGCTACTCTGCCTATCTGGGTGACTCATTGTCGGGACTGTTAAGAAAGAAATACATGTCTATCTTAAATTATGTTGCTGTATTTTGGGGTGGGAGATGCTCTTTGCTTCAGAAGTTTAGTCTTTAAGCTACTTAGGAGGCTTTAAAAATGTAAACCATCAAACTCTATGAGATTTTAAAATCACAATCTCTGTAAGTGAGCTCTGGAGTCGATGTTAGTAAACTGTACTGAAAGCTAGGCTTGTGAACCACTGTTCTGTGTAACAGAAGACCCTTTCTCTGAAAGTCTTCACTTTTTGTAGAACAAGAAAGATTAGGAGGAAAGGGGGGAAAACTAGAGAGAAGAATAAAGAACATGAACAGAGAGAAGCTAAGACAAGACTGGAGTTTCCTAATGTTTCTCGTGGTTTTCATACTTTTGGATCCAATCCCTTTTCAAGACTGACTTAGCGTTCCTGCTCTTGATATGGTTGTGTGTGTATGTTCATTTGCTCAGTTGTGTCTGGCTCCTTATGGCCCCATGGACTGTAGCCCACCAAGCTCCTCTGTCTATGAGATTCTCCAGGGAAGAATACTGGAGTGGGCTGACATGTCCTCCTCCAGGTGATCTTCCTGACCCAGGGATCGAACCTGCGTCTCTTGCATCTTGTGCATTGGGCAAGTGGATTCTTTACCGCTAGTGCCATCTGGGAATCCCCCTTGAGAGAGGTGCATATCCCTAAAGCTGTGAAAAGAGACAATATTTGTTATTTAGAGTTTTCCCTGCCTTCCAAGGAGGTGGGTACTTCACTGCATTGGTGAAACACAACAGACTGGGGAGTCAGAGACCTCAGTTATTCTGCATAAGAAAAGGAACTTAAGTTTCAGTCCTAGAGCTGTGTTGGAAATGCTGGGACAGCAGAACTTGTAGTTCAGAAGAGAGAGACTGCTGCATTGGGAGAGAACGCTTGGGGAGATGATGGAAGTTTGACCATGCAGTATGGAGTAGAAGCCCTCTTTTCCACCTCCCCACAAAACTTTCAACAACACATCTTTTTGTGTGTGTAGCTAGTATGTTGATGAGCTGGATATATCTTTTTTAAAAAATTATTTATTTCTGATTTTTTTTGGGGGGGGCTGCACTAGGTCTTCACTGCTGTGTGTGAGCTTTCTCTAGCAGCACCAAGCGAGGACTACTTTCTAGTTATGGTGTATGGGTTTCTCATTGCAGTGGCTTCTCTTGTTGAGGAGCATGGGGTCTGGGCATATGGGCTTCAGTAGTTATGTCGTGTGGACTCAGCTGTGGCTCATGGGCCCTAGAGCACAGGCTGTGTAGTTGTGGTACATGGGATTCATTGCCCTGGAGCATGTGGGATCTTCCTGGACCAGGGATCGAACCTGTGTCTCTGGCACTGACTGGTAGATTCTTAACCACAGGGCCAGTGGGGAAGTCTGAGCTGGATATATCTTGATGTCCAGGGTTTTTCCAAGTACTAAATTCAGCTTCCAGGTTGATATGAAATGAGATGAGCATTCTTTCTATGGGATCTAACCAGTATCACTTAAAATAGTTGATTTTTGTAATTAACAACCAAAAGAAAAAAAAACAAAAAACCCCACCAGTTAGGACTATTTGTTCTATGTAGACGACTTCCCTGGTGGCTCAGATGGTAAAGCGTCTGCCTCCAGTGCAGGAGACCCGGGTTCAATCCCTGGGTCAGGAAGATCTCCTGGAGAAGGAAATGGCAACCCACTCCAGGACTCTTGCCTAAAAAATCCCATGGACGGAGGAGCCTGGTAGGCTACAGTCCATGGGGTCGCAAAGAGTCAGACACGGCTGAGCGACTTGACTTCACGTCAGAGGGCTTCCCAGCTGGTGCCAGTGGTAAAAGACTCTGCTGGCCAGTGTAGGTGATGCCAGAGACATGGGTTTGATCCCTGAGTCAGGAAGATCCCCTGGAGTGGGAAATGGCAGCCCACTCCAGTGTTCTTGCCTGGAGAATCCCATGGACTGAGGCGCCTGGCGGGCTACAGTCCGTAGGGTTGCAGAGGGTCGGGTATGAGAGCACATGTGCCCTGCCCTGCACCATTCGGTATAGACACAAACTTAGTCCTTCTGTATAATCCTCATGCTAACTTCTATATACCTATTCAATTTTTGACACCTTGTGCTTTTCAGTAATGGCCCTTGAATGTTTATTCCCTCTACACCTGATGCTTATATGTGAGATATCAAATTGAGTTTGGGAAGATGAAAATGATGCCAGCACTGTCAGTAGTCATCTTTATCTTCCTGTTTTCGACTGCTGCTCATATGATGAACAGCCTCGTTTCACTCCGTAACAGCTGCATTTTATTGATGTGGCTTGTTATGTTTGTAAAGAGTCCATAGGTTACAAGTCGGCTCAAGTGCAAAGTGTTCTGATTAATGATCATCTTCAAAATGACAAGTGATAAAGCACTTGAGGATTCTGGGAGTGAAGAGACAACCTTGCAGCATTATTGGAGGCTCCTGAATTTCTAGTGACTGTAAAAATATCTCTTTAGAGATGGGCTAACACCCACATCCTCTAATAAATTAAAATTTTGGATGCACACCTCTGTCTTTTTGTTGCCAAGTACGCTTTAGTCAGATAAAAGGCAGAGTGTGTGCCTGGTATTTGATCACTTTAGAAGACTTTATAGTGTAACATGGGCTTCTCAGGTGGTGCAGTGGTAAAGAATCTGCCTGCCAATGTAGGAGATGCTGGAGACTTGGGTTCATGCCCTGGGTGGAGAAGATTCCCCTGGAGAAGGAAATGGCAACCCACTACAGTATTTTTGCCTGGAAAAATCCATGGACAGAGGAGCCTGGTGGGCTATAGTCCACGGGGTTGACAAAAGTCAGACATGACTGAGCACAACAATAGCAACAACAATAGTGTAACACACGATTGTTTTTATCCTTTGCATTTAGATTATAAACCAATAAAATCAAGGATTTCCTTTTATAATCAAAAGACAGGATGTTCAGAATTTCAGGGCTATCCCAGAAATACCATTAGAGAGACTGTGCTGGGAGGGTTGATTTATTTGTGATCTTTTTCGCTGCTCTTCTTTTGTTTGGCTTTGTTTTTGTAACTCTTCAGAATAAGAGAGTGATTGCATCCACTGCTGTAGCATTTTCTCAGAACACCCATATGGGGCATATTTTAGATGAAACAGAGTCTGGTTGGCAGTAGCTCCCTTTCATTTCACTCTATTATTAAGAGTCATTTCTCAAACTGTTTTTTAAATTTACATCTGGAATAGAAAAATAGAGGACTCTAAAGATGTCTTTGAAAATTAATTCTTTAGTAAGTCTTCTCACCATCTAGGGAATTGAAACTTAGCTGCAGATTTTCTTTAAGTGAGCTCTCTGGATGCAGAGCAGGATTCGGTTAGTGGGTAAGAGGAAGGGTGTATTGAAAACAAGGGAATGTTAGTGATGGCAATCAGCACGCATTAAATGGTGAATTTTTTTTTTAAATGAGCTCTGAATCAGAAGTCATAATCACTCAGTCACCTGCTGGGTTCATTTGTCCTTCAGAAATGAGGACATCTCAAAGTGTAGAGCATTTTAATAGAATAGCACCAGACAAGCTTGTTATATAGAATTTTATTTGACAGGCTGGAACTTGTTTCCAATATTCTTGTTTCCGAATTACATGAAAAACTGTATCCCACGGGTGCATTGTGAAAGGATAAATGGTAGATGACATCAAAATAAAGCAAAGTGATCTTTTTTCCTCCATTTCTTTAGAGATATTATCTTCCTGTGGCTGTGACTACCAGATTCCATGATAAGGCAATTAAATAGTTCATGTAATAGTCTTTCTCCAATGACAGCCTAGGACAGTAAAAGGATGCAAATAGATGTACCATTTGAGCATGTAGTTCCATAAAATAAACTTGATAGAGGCATTACAGTGAAAATAGTAAGGCATTGCCACCAGTCTTTTTTCCTTTGTAAAGTCTTTGTAAAGACCTCCATACAAATTGACTTTCCAATTTTGTCTTCTACCAGCATTAATGTGGTTATTATTCATTTTTATCTTTGTTGAAGATTTTGGACACATTTACTATTTCTGATAAGAGAGAGGGTTCATGATCCTGCTGACTTTAAGTCCATGTTCATGAATATATAAAAGTGACACTTCATACATACACAATTTGACCTACAGTTCACGAAAGCAAAGCAGACTGAATTGGATGGGAAATGATGAGGACCCCTGTTTCATAATCTATTCTTTGTCTAGTTGGTAACAGCATGTATCATGATGATATCCAAATAGTCCATTTTAGGGGGCCCTGGGTCCTCCAACATTATCCAGTCTTATTTCTCTAGCTGTGCATTCTCAACAATATTTCCTCCATCCCTTTCATGAGTCTCATACATCAGATCTTACACTTTCGTAATTCTTACTGTATCACTTTGTTAATTGTAGAAAATTTTGAAAAGATGAAAATAAGAATCCCATGACTCTGTGTCCAGACATAACTAATATTAACATCTCAGTTTCTTTTCTTTTTTTCTACCCTCCACTCCTCTTCCTATTGTTTTCCCCTCCTTCCTACTTTCCCTGTCAGATTAAATCAAATTATAAAGAGGACAGTCTTCCTATAATGCTTTAAGGCAGAAGCCCCTAACCTTTTTGTAACCAAGGGCCAGTTTCGTGGAAGACAATTTTTCCCTGCTCAGGTGGGGGATGGTTTCAAGATGATTTAAGCACATTGCATTTATTGTGCACTTTATTTCTATTATTATTACCACATTAGCACCCCCTCAGATCTTCAGGCATTAGGTCCTGGAGGTTGGGGACCCCTCCTTTAGAGAGTTCATCATTTGGAAGTGGAATCTCTACCAGGCTGTTTTGGTCCATTAGTTCCTCAGATAGGTAGTGGATGTAGACATACAAAAATACTTCCCCATGTTTAGGATCCTGCTTATGAGCCCTATCATAGAGAGAGAGCCTTTTCATAGAGTCTTATCTGTAACATGTAACATCAGCATTAGAGGCTGTACTGAAGTTGCTGCTGTTATGAGAGAGTATCTTAGCTGGCTTAAGTGAAGGCTCAGCGTATGGAGAGGAGAGTGCCAATGTTTATTTTATTTTTGCATTTCCAGCCTTGTTAAGAGCCACACAAGGGGTATGAGCTAATTATGAATAATGTAGTAATAAAATGCCAGGTTCTTAAGTCAGGCAGGCTTGGCCATGATGACCTTAGTGAAATCTTTCGTATTATCCAAGCTTCTATGTCCTCATCTAAACAATATAGACAATAATAGGGTTGCTTATAGGGTTCTTGTGAGCACCCCTCTCTCTCTCATCTGCTCCCTTGTTATAATGTGTATGTGAGTGTGTGTGTGTGTGTGTGTGTTCAGTTGTCTGACTCTTTGTGACCCCATGGACTGTGGCCCACCAGGCTTCTTGGTCCATGGGATTTCTCAGGCAATGATACTGGAGTAGGTTGCCATTTCCTCTTCCAGGGATCTTCCTGACCCGAGGATCGAACCCACATCTCTTGTGTCTCCTGCATTGGCAGGCAGATTCTTTACCACTGTGCCACCTGGCAGTCCTCAGTAATTACAGGCCCCAATATTCATGTCCTTGTGTCATCTATGCCTGCCCTGATCCTGGACTTGACTCTGTGGTTTTTCTTTGACTATGAAACTTGCTTGGTTAACGGGACATTAGCAATCATGACACAAAGCACCGTCCAGTGGGGCTTGGTTTCTTCTGCAAACCAATCACTGTGAAGAATCCTGTTACCCTATTGATGACATGGGGTCCAATCAACAGCCAGCACCAACTGTCAGATATATGTGTAAAGACATCTTGGATTATCTATTCTCAGCTAAATTGTTAATTAAGTCCAGGAAAGATCTGCAGAAGAATCACACCAAATGGTAAATTAAGTGGTAATTGTTTTATGTTACTGAGTTTTGGGGTCATTTTTAATCATGTGATAGACAACTGACATAACACCCTTTGTGTATGACTTTGTATTTTCTTTTACTAAAAGGCAGAGCTCATTTTACCATCTCTTGATTCTGAGTTTGGTCGTAGGACTTGCTTTGGGCAATGGGATACTAAGCAGAAATGATGCAGGTAGAGGCTTGTAAAAGCACTTTCCTTTTTTTTTTTTTCTTGCTTGCTTCTCTGCCTTTGTCTTGAGAAAGCCTGGCTTGGTAGAGAAGAGACTCAGTTCAGAATTGCTCAGTTTTAACTGAGGCTGTTTAAGATCAGTGACTGGGTGGCAACTGTCAGATGTGTGAGTGAGCCCAGCTAAGGCCAGAATTGCTAAGCCCAAATTTCCAGCCTTCATTGATGACTCACAGGCTTGTGACCAAAGGAATGCCTATTGTTTTAAGCTGCTAGTCTTAGGGTAATTTGTTGTGCAGCGTTATTGTGAATAGATAACTAATGCATCCCCCTTGCCTAAATGTTGTGCATTCACAGCAGCTGCTAAAGCATTGTGTCATCTATCCAGATCTTTCCATGTGATTCTCTCAGTGCCCTAATTTTCTCAGTGTGTATTCTATCCTCTTTCCTCAAGCCCATCTTGTTGACTCAGGTCTGGACTCTATTTTTTGGTCCTGTTCCCAAAAGACCTCTAATATCACCTCAGACCTGATAAGCCTCATAACTCTGAGAATATAATGCAACCTCTACATTTATGATAAAACTCAGGATTTTTGAATAATTGATAGATCAAAATCACATTTGTTGAGACTGACCCAATCGATTCTGATGCTCAAGGCTTAGTTTTACTTTTCCTGGATAGCTGGTGCACTGCAGCTGTCCCTCTAATAGAAACACAAAAATGGAACATTTCTCCCCATTTTGATGTTTGGTTATGAATTCTACATGCAAATCCTCACTACCTTTCAATCTGCTGTAGAAGCTTTCCAGGGCAGAGAAACAATCTACCAAGGACATGGAAAACCCAGTGCTTTGGATTCCTGGAATAAACTCAGATGCTGAGTCCTGTGCATGCTCAGGCTTCCCAGGCGGCGTGGTGGTAAAGAATCCACCGGCAGTGCAGGAGATGCAGGTTTGATCCCTGGGTCAAGAAGATCCGCTGGAGAAGGAAATGGAAACCCACTCTGCTATTCTTGCCCAGGAAATCGCATGGACGGAGGAGCCTGGTGGGCTACAGTCCATGGGGTTGGGACAGGGACACGGCTGAGCACACCTGCACTCGCGTACACTGTCACTTAATCCTTCAGCCATACCACTCCCACAGCACTTTCAGTGCTCTGCGCTAATCATGACTCAGAGGACTCCTGTGGAGTTGGTGCTGTCTGGAAATTTCTCTACTCGTGGTGTTGGCGTTGCCTGTACTGGTACAGAGGCCCTTAGACCAACTGGAAGACCCACAGCTGCCTCCAAAGTCTCCAGGTGATCTAGTCATTAAAAAAGACACACAAGTTTGAACTACTCCAAGCATGGCTGATCAGTCTCTTCTAAAAATTAATTCTTGTTTCTAAAATATAATGGATATGCATTGAAATGAGGTTAAACACTAATATCCAGTCTGTAATTTTGTCAGTAAACTTTCTCATTGTAGTAAATTCATATAATGCTATTTGATTCTGGTTTCCACTCAGAACATTCATTCTTGAACGACATTTTCAACTTAAACTGTTGTTTCAGTCTCAGCAAGATCTTTCCAATGCATGCTCTGGTTTACCACTGTTATTCCAAGAATCACAATGACTCAGGTCTGCTTGAGTGTGAGACCTTTCATATACTTTTTCAGCAGACTATTAGGCATATTGAAAATGAGCTCAGAAAAGTAAGATTTTGAAGTGACTTCAGCAACCTAGGGAACTTTCCTTAGTCTCAATTTCTTCATCTCTAAAATGGGATTAGTAGTACATTAGGAATACTATTATAATAGTAATGTACAATCATGATGTTGTTATGATAATTAGATCATCTCTGTAAAGCACTTTAGCACCATGACTAGCATGTGATACCTCTATACATGTTCACTGTAATTACTAAATGGAGCTGTGAAAAAGTGTCTATTGTTTTAGCCATAGTTCATAGTTTAGGAAATGATGAACATGACTGAAAGCCATATTTAACCTAAATGACATGACAGATTCTCACTTAATTCATTTCTTGAGTAGGTGTTTATTGTATACATACCATATACTTGGAATACTACATGAATCCTGCCCTCATCAAGCATATATTTAAAGGGATAGATAGGTACTAAACATATATTGTTGTTATCTATTCGCTAAGTCATGTCCAACTCTTTTGTAATCCCATGGGCTGTAGCCCACCAGGCTCCTGTGTGCATGGAATTTCCCAAGCAAGAATGCTGGACTAGGTTGCCGTTTCCATCTCCCGGGTATCTTCCCCACCGAGAGATTGAACCTGCATCCTTAATTCTTTAAGGTACAGGTAACATGTTATCAAAATAGGCCTGATTATTATTCACTTTACAAAGAAATACTCTATTACAATTCTCATAACAAAATGTAAGATTGGTTTCATCATAAACAGTATCGAAAGGAACTATAAGGTTAAAAGTGTAGGACAGTGATACGGCAGTGTCCTCCAGACATTTTAAAGAATCTTGTTCTGATTCCTGCTAACAAAGTATACTTTATGGATGGTGTTTAATGACCCAGAAATAGCAGGATTTTAAAAATATATATATATATTTATTTATTTATATATTGGGCTTCCCTATGGCTCAGCTGGTAAAGAATCTACTTGCAATGTGGGAGACCTGGGTTCGATCCCTGGGTTGGGAAGGTCCTCTGGAGAAGGGAAAGGCTACCCACTCCAGTACTCTGGCCTAGAGAATCCCATGGACCTTATAGTCCAAGGGGTCACAAAGAGTCGGACACGACTGAGTGACTTTCACTTTCGCTTTTCAGCGTGCCGTTCATTATTTAAGGTGAACTGAACTATGATATGTTAGAAAAGGATATTTTGTTTAAACGGTGGAGTTTGTACTAAGTGCAATGTAACTGTAATTTTCTACTGATTATCCCATATTGTTCTAACTTCTTTGTCTCTTAGGACTGACATTAATTTGGCATTGGCTGCTTAAGCCACTTCCCTTACAAGAAGTCTGTGTGTATGTATGTGTGTGTGTATGTGTCTGTGTGTCTGTGTGTGTGTGTGTGTTAGTTGCTCAGTCGTGTCTGACTCTTTGCCACCCCACTGATTGTAGCCTGCCTAGCTCCTCTGTCCATGGAATTCTCCTGGCGGGAATACTGGAGTGGGTTGCCATTCCCTTCTCCAGGGGATCTTCCTAAGCCAGGGATCGAGCCTGGGTCTCAGCATTGTGGGCAAATTCTTTATCCTCTGAGCCACCAGAGTCTGAGGAATCAGTAAATAAACACTTAAATGGACTAAGGGAATAGCTTCTTTAAGGAAGTCCTTTTGAAATTCAAATAATCACCCCCTAATGTTGTATAAGGGTTTTTCACAGGGAAGCTTGCTCTTGTGCTAGCTGTACTCTGTTGCATGTGGTAAGATTTCTTCAAAAGATAATGTAAACACATGTTTTAAAGTATACTGCATGGTTTGAAGTAAGTAGTATGTAGAGGGAAAAATAATAAAATCTGAAGAAGTGAACTCAGAGACTTTAATAATGCTGAAGGGTTTCTAATGAGATGTCAATTTATAGCCTGTCAGTTTAACAAGAGGGAGAACAAGTCTGTGGGGGGAAAAGAAAAAAATCAAATCGACGTAAACAAGAAGAAAAAGCAAGAGGTTCCCCAACAGGGTGAGTTGAATATTTTTTAAATGTCGAGTAAAAGCAAGAAGGTAGGATTTCCTAAGGTATTCTTGAATCTCTTTTCTTAATAACTTTGCCTCTCCTCTCCCAAGGGGGCTGCACCTTATATACTCATATTAAATGTCAAGTATTGCAACAAACGGTGATGTTCTTTCATTACTCTTGTCACCGATTTCTGCTGAGCATATAGAAGGCTTCTCTGATTAGAAATCATTGACAGAGAAGCTCAACGGGGTTTCTTTTGAACAGAGTAGTTGAAGTAGTTGAAGATTTTTATGCATGACATTATAACTCCTAATAGTTGCCAAGCAGAAAAAACATCCTCTTCTGTAACTTAAAAATGTATTTGGTCATGTATTCAAATATAACATATATTCAGATTCTGAGTGATCAGACTAAAATCTCTTTAATTAATATTGCATTTAATACTTAAACCCACTGGAACTTGAGTAGAATTTGTATCCTACTGTTGTATGAAAATTGTGTAAATCTTAATTATGTTGACTTGGTTCATAGTGCTTTTCAGGCCTATTATATTCTACTTTTCTATATGTTTATTCTATTAATTTTTGAGAGTTTGATGTTGAAACTCTAACTAAAGATCTCAATTAATCTACTTAAAAAATAATTGTAACATATAATGGAACTATATGTAACTTTGTTCTGTATTTTCCAAGTCTCCTGTAAATGTGTTATCATATTTACATAATTAAAAAATGTTAAAACCTATTAACTCAGATGCTTACAGGATCCTTTCTGGTTATTTTTGGAGGTGCCATTTCCTTCACGTTACTTTAGAAGATTCACAGCATCATAACATCTCACAACTGGAAGGACCTCCAACCCTGTTTTGCTTGGCCCAAGTTAGTGGCAGAGCTCCTGCTAGAACTAAGTCTACCACATCCATCTCCCATGATCTTTCTGCAGTAACGCTACTCCATGTCCAAAGATACTTAATTTTAATATAAATATTCTCCAATGGAGATATAGACTATCATTTATTTTATTATTTTCTTAATGGATACAAGGGTTGAAGTGTTTTTGGCTCTGCCTTTTACCAGCTGTGAAACTTAATCAAGTTTTTAATCTCCAATCTTCAGTTTTTCTCACTAAAATTATCAAGAAATTAGATTAATTTTTAAGGTCTCTTCAAATATCCAGCTTCTGATTTTTTTTAAAATTGAGGATAATTGCTTTACAATGTCGTGTTGGTTTCTGCCATACAACAGTGTGAATCTGCCGTAATTATATATCCTTCTGGAGTCTCTTTCCCCACTTCCTTCTCACCCATCTAGGTTGTCACAGAGTGCCAGGCTGGGCTCTCTGTGTTATATAGCAGCTTCCTACTAGCTACCTATTTTACACATGATAATGTAGATATATCAATGCTACTTTCTCAATTTGTCCTATCCTCTCCTTCCTCCTCTATGTCCGAAAGTCTGTTCTCTATGTCTGTATTTCCATTCCTTTCCTGCAGATAGGTTCATCAGTATTTTTTTTTCTAGATTCCATATATATATATATATATATATAAGTCGCTCAGTTGTGTCCAACTCTTTGTGACCCCATGGACTATACAGTCCATGGAATTCTCTAGGCCAGAATTCTGAAGTGGGTTGTCTTTCCCTTCTTCAGGGGGATCTATCTTCCCAGCCCAGGGATCCAACCCAGGTCTCCTGCGTTGCAGGCATATTCTTTACCGGCTGAGCCACAAGGGAAATGGCAATGAACATTGAGATCAGATGCTGATTTTATGCTGTGTTTTCCACTACCAAACATTTCACAGCAAATATGCTGCAGTCCATGGGGTTGTGAAGAGGTGACTGAACAACATGGATTTATCAGATTTATCAGAGATATCAGTGTGTGATGAAGAAGTCAGTCTTCATAACTCACAGAGTGGGTCAAATCTCTAATGCCAAAACGATCCATGGTGATTCCTTTGGGCAAAAACACTGAACGTTTATAGATGTTCAGTGTCTTTGGGGACAGTTAGGATAACCTCTTCTACCTATTTGCTGACATGTGACCAGTCTTATCTCTCCTGTTCAGTAGCATTAGGATTTCTCCTGCTACCTGAGTGTCACAAACACCCTATTGCCCAGTTGACATCACGACAGTGGGAGGGGAAAGTTTGTAATTCAAATGCATTAAGGAGCCGGGTTGAGTTGGTCCCCAGGCTCTAGTGTGTGCATACTTTGCTTCTCATTCTCTGACATTTATTTTTAATATGTGAGTCTTGATTGTAATTCTGAGTCTGTGGTCTTCCTCCCCGCCCCCAGCCAACATGTGTAAGTGCTTTCAGAAAAGGAAAAGCATGATTTTTGTCTTTGAGAACCGCAAGCCTAAATTATTATAGCTTGTAGAGAAGTACGATGTTACAGTTTAACTCTTTTCGTCAAAAGAAGGACATTGACAACATTCAATCCCATAAAGGAAGGAAAGCCATCAAGTTCTGACATTTGGTGAGGACAGGGAGCAGACAAAAGGGAGTGAAATTTTAGGGGAAAATAATATGGGTTTTTTGAACATTTAAAAAAATTTATTTTATTGAAGTACAGTTGATTTAGGGGAAAATAATGTTGAAAAAGTGATTGCCTAAGTAGGCAAGTACCATCCAAACATTTGTAGTGCTAGTTGATTTCTCCATTCTTATAAATGAAGAACCAGGTTCAAGGAAGTTAAGTAATTTATCCCAAGTCACACAATTAGTGATTAGCAGCAGATCCAGGTTTTAAATTCATGTCCACGTAATTTCACAAGATGTTATTTTCTGATTCTCTATCCACATCCCTTGATGCCAGATGTAATTTGAATATAAGAATTTAGAAGGTAATACAGTGCAAATATCATGTGTTATATAAACAGTCCCAGCAAGGTCTAAGGCTCCCTGTAATCAAAACAGATTCATATGCTGGCAGAAAAGCATGAATATTCACCTACAGTGGGATAAATGAAGTCTATAAATAGCCTTATACCAGTTCAGGTCAGATTTTGCAGCCAGATAATTCAGGTCAGTTCAGTTTTGTGGCCAAAAAAACTGGGCTTTAGAACTTTCTGAATGTCACAGCTGGGGACTTAAGGATTGTGGACTTGATTACCAGCCTGCCTGAGTCTATTGAGGGAGTTCTGAGTGGGCCCTGGGTTTTCTGATTGAGGAAATAGTCTTTATGTCAGGCTTCTGAGCAGTCCCGTCAGAACTGGTGGTCAGTGATCAGAGTCAGGGGCTGTGACTGTCTCCCAGGGGGGTGCCAGACCCAGGGGTTCTGACTGAGCAGCCAAATCCAAGGGTAGTTAGCGCCAGGCAGTGCACAATACCAGGGGGAACCTCTGTTGGCCACGTTTTTGCTGCCCCTTGAGCCTTTTTCCAGGTGGCTCAGTGGTACAGAATTCACCTCCCAACACAGGAGACTTTGGTTTGATCCCTGATTTGATCCCTTTGTGGATCCCTGGAAGATCCCCTGGAGAAGGAAATGACAACTCCCTCCAGTACTCTTGCCTGGGGAGTCCCATGGACAGAGGAGCCTGGTGGGCTATAGCCATGGGGTCTCAAAGAGTCAAACATGACTGAGCATGCATGCATGAAACTTTTTCATGCCAGAAGTTTCTAGAGTGAACTTTTTCAGTGATACCACATATTTTATATTTGGGGAGTCATTGAAAAATAGAGGACTTGTTCTGTATGGATTCACATTGCAGTCAAATTCAATGAAGCATAGATTATTTGAAAAGTGATGGATATTCATCATTAATGAGCTAAAGCTGCGTTATGGTAAGGTTATTTGAAAATAAAGGCAGACAAGAAGTGAAAGTGACAGTGTTTTTTTTCTCCACAGGTTAGGCTACTGAGACAGGGAAAAGCTAACATGTACCTGAAATCTTTCAAAAACTAATATATAATCATTTTTTTTCCCACATAGTATTTAAAATAGAACTGACGTTGTTGTTCTTTAGCCCCTCTTGGTTCCACATCTTAACATGAGATAATCATTAATAATTTCAAAATAGTGATTGAATATGAAGTTACTGTTATGAGAACATTACGAATTCACGCCATGCCCGTAGTCAGCATCGCGGAGGTACATTGTGTTGTATCCAAAATAAATTTGACCTTGGTGCTCCACATGCATTAATCACTTTCTTCTGGGCACAATAGCAGAACACTAACTGGATATGAATAATGGATGCCAAAATTTGAGATTAATTTTTAGCATACTAGGCTTTGTATGAACACAAAATGAGGTTAAATTAGGATTCTGGTTGTATCTCAACTGTTAAAATTGCCAGATATTTTAAATTTATTAGGCTTGGAGGTTTTTCCCATGCCATTAACTAAGTAACTGCTACAATAAAGACAGACAGTATCCTGTAGATGTAATGTCCTTCCCTTATCTCTGTAATCAAATTCATATTGACCAGCTGAGATGATAAAAACTGCGCCAGATTCCAACAAAGCACCAAGGATAAACCAGTACATCCATACAATGATAGGTGAGAGTAAATTTCTATAGATAAGAATCATCAAAGACATATCTAACCTGATTGTAAAGTTTGAAAATCAAATTAGGCTTTTCCCATAAGTTGACTAAGAAGTATTAATGTATGTACTAAGTGTTAGTACTATCTTCTGGCTGAAAAAAGGTCTCTAACTTAAAAACTAGAAACCAAGACACTGGTCTTTACCTATATACTTTGATTTAATTTAAACTTAGATGTACTCAAGATTAGTAAATTAATTTTGTTTAATAAACCTGAGTAGTCCCAAATATAGAATCTAAACTACCTCAAAGTGAAAGTTGCTCAGTCATGTCTGACTCTTTGCAACCCTGTGGACTATACAGTCCGTGGAATTCTCCAAGCCAGAATACTGGAGTGAGTAGCCTTTCCCTTCTCCAGGGGATCTTCCCAACCCAGGGATCAAACCCAGGTCTCCCACATTGCTGGTGGATTCTTTACCAGCTGAGCCACAAGGGAAGCCCAAGAATACCAACTGAGCTATGAGAGAAGCCCAAATGTTCTATAAATTATATCCAGTGGTTTTTTCATCTGCCTGAAAATTGTAGAATGAGGTAGTGTTCGCTGCTCAGTCGTGTGACTCTTTGCTACTTCCTGGACTGTAGCCTGGCCAGGCTCTTCTGAGAAGAGTCCCTTCTCCAGGAGATCTTCCCAACCTAGGAAGACCCAACCTAGCCTGGGTCTCTTGCCCTGAAGGCAGATTCTTTCCTATCTGAGCCACCGGGGAAGTCCTGGCAAAGAGATATGAGTATAAATAAGTGAGTAAAAACCAAAGAGCTAAGTCTGTTTCTGTGACTGAAAACTAATGCACCCCTATTTCTCTTGCATTTGGAGTAATATTTAGCAGTTCAGTTATTATTGGGACACAACTTTTACTACTGATTATGCAGACACATTCAAAGGATGTTTACACATAAATATATTTTGTTCGTGTTACCAAGATATCTATTTTTAAAATCTTCTTAAAGTTCTTTTTGGCTGGATCTTCATTCTTTATGGGGGTTATTTCTGCTAAAATAAAACCATCATGAGATAAATCTTCAATAATAAATAAATAAGCAACTAAATATTGTATTTTGCTTTAAAATTAGAGCCTAGAGCTAGCTATGAATTGTTTTTTAATTAGGTGATGTTTCAGTTTTCTCAAATACATTTAATCCTGGAGGAAGAGTATTCCCTGAGGATGGTTTTAGTATGGTGCTGTTAGCTAGTGTTTATGCAAGTCTAAATAGAAATTGTTTTTTCTTAATCATTGTGGAAAGATAGTAGTATATGTCCCAGTGTTGCTTCAAATTTGGGACTACACATCATGATTTTTATGCCACACATTAAATTCCATGTAGTAAGTTAAATATTGATATTTCCTAATTTAATTATTCAAAAATAATAAAGAATTTAGTACCTGATAACATTTCTGGTGAACACATTGTTCTTTCTTGGAAGGGAACAGTTGTGGTAAGGGTATTTTATTGATATCATTAGCAGATGAAACACAATTATAATCCTTTTTTTTGAGATGATATGCTATACAGAATGGGAAAATTAATGTAGCAGCAGAGGCTGAGCTGTCAAGCGTAGCTGATACATGGCTGTTTTATTTGCTTTTATTAAAATGTCGTTGATAATCTTATGCTAGTTTCAGGTGTACTACGGATGATTTGATATTTGCATACATTTTAAAAGGAACACCATGATAAGTCTGGTACCCATCTGTCCCTGGACAAAATTATTACAGTATTATTGCCCATATTCCTTATGTTGGATATTATATCTCCATGGCTTAATCTTCTTCACCTACTTCACACACCCCCTCCCAAATCCCCTTACCCTGTGGTAACTTTATGTTTATTCTCTGTGCTTATGTCTGTTTTCATTTTGTTTTGTTCTTTAGATTCCACGTATAAGTAAAATCATACGGTATTTGTCTTTTTCTGTCTGACTTATTTATCATAATACCCTCGAGTACTAATGCATTCTAACTACCTTGCATTTTTACTCCTCCCTCCAGTATTTTTTTAATGTCGTATTTTACATCTTTTTGCTTTGTGTTAATATACATGATTTTACTGCATTTGCTTTTTAACTTTCCTTCTAGCTTTCAAAGTGGTTGATCACTACATTTATTATACATTTGCCTTTACATGTGACATTTTTCCTTTTATAATTTTCATATTTCTAGTTGTGGCTTTTTCTTTTCCACTTCAAGGAGCCCCTTTAACATTTCTTTTTAAAGCTTGTTTAGTGGTGTTAAGTATATTTTTAAACTTTTGTTCCTCTGTAAAACTCATGATCTCTCCTTCAAATCTGAATGATAAGCTTGCTGGGTAGAGTGTTTTTGCTTCTACATTTTCCCCTTCCATCAGCTTGCATATACTGTGCCACTCTCTTCTGACCTGCAGTTTCAGCTGAAAAGTCATCTGAAAGTCCTGTGAGAGTTCCCCTGTATGTAACTGGTTGCTTATTTCTTGCTGCTTTTGAGATCCTCTCTTTATATTTAATGTTTGCTATTTTAATTTTAATGTGTCTTGGTGTGGACCTCTTTGGATTCATCTTGTTAAGGACTCTCTGTGCTTCTTGGACTTGGATGTCTGTTTCCTTCCCCAGGTTAGGGAAATTTGCAGCTATTTATTTCTTCAAACAAGTTCTTTGACACTTTTTCTCTCTCTTCTTCTTCTGACATCCATATAATGCAAATGTTATTATGCTTGATGTTGCCCCCGAAGTCTCATAAACTGTTCAGAGATTTCCGTGTACTCTGCCTTCCAGAGCACTGATCAGTTCCTCTGTATCATTAGTAATCTACTGTTGATTCCTTCTAGTGTATCATTTATTTAAGTTATTTTATTATCCACCTCAGTTTAGTTCTTCTTTATATTTTCTGACTCTGTTGAAATTCTCACTGTGTATATCCATTCTTCTTCTGAGTTCCCTGATCATCTTTAGGATGATTGCCTTGAAACCTTTATCAGGTAGATTACGTATCTTCATTTCATTTAACTTTTCTTCTCAAGTTTTGTTTTGTCCCACCATTTGGAACATATTCTTCTCTCTCCAAATTTTGTCCAGTTCTCTGTGATTATGTCTCTGTATTAGGTAGATTGGTTACATGTCCTGAGTTTGTCGTCTCCTTTTATAGAAGGTAGCCTATGGGGCTGAGCAGTATGCTCCCCTCTGGTCACCAGAGCTCCGTGTTCTAGGGGTGCCCATATATGGGCTGTGTGCCCCCTTTCTTATGGTGGAGCTGACTATTGTGGACAGGCTGATAGATGGGGCTGGGCCCTGGTCAGGTTGGCTGTGACGCTGTGCCTCATGTGGTGAGTGCAGGCCTACTGGAAGGCAGGGTCGGCTTCCCTCATGGTTGCCTGCACGTCCTGGGCTGGTGCTGGCTCACTGGAAGGCGGGAGATCACCTGCTACAAAATAGGATAAAGTACACTCCAGATCCATCCAGATGAGACCAGAATACTACAGTCCATGAGGGTAAGCAAACTGGTGTTTGCCAGAGTGCACCACCCACAGTTCTATCAGGAGAACCAAAGAATCCAAAAAATATTTATTCAACGTAAGCTTCTCTGTCAGCTGAGCTTAAATAAAAGAATTGTCTGTGTTCAAGTAGAAAGAGATGTGGGGTTGGCTAGATTCAGGGATGTATTCCTTGGGTCATTAAATTGAAAAAATAAATGGGCTCAGTTGTGAAAATCATGCCATGGGTAAATACATTCCAGAATCCAGTCTCATTCCCAGTTATAATTTTCAAACCCAGATCCTTATAATAGAATGCTAAGAAGGTTGTAGCATGATTTAAATTACATAGAATTTAAGTTACTTTCTGAGTTTTTTTTTTTTTTCTGACCGCTCCTCATGGCATGCAGGATCTCAGTTTCCTGCCCAGGGATTGAACCTGTGCCCTCTGCAGTGGACGTGTGCAGTCTTAACCACTGGACAATTTGCTTTCCAATGTTCCTATCCAACTAACAGGGTGAACCTCATATATACTCAAACACACTTATTTTTTCAATCAATACATACTTTTTAAACACAAACTATGTGTTCTGTTCTGTTCTAGAAACAGTTCCCACCCTCAGCGATCTTACATGAGCCATGGGGGGAAGGTTATATAAGTAAAAAAAGAAGTACATATATAGTATATTAAATTCTATGAAGGAAGTCCATAAGGAATATAAAACAGTTCTATGAAGGAATATAAAGTAAGTTCTGTGAAGGAATATAAAGCAGTATGGAGGACAGGGAATATACATAGGCATGGTGATGGTAGAATTTTATACGAAGTGGCCAAGAAGGATCTCTTTCATGGAGTAACCCCTGTGGCTATCTGGGGGAAGGGCAGTCAGCTAGCAGGGACAAGTGTAAAAGTCCCAGGATAGAGGCATATTTTTAGTGTCTGAAACCAAAGACCAGTGTGGCAGATTGAAAACTGGGGAAGAATAGTAGGGTAAGAGTTTAGAGAGATAACAGAAAGCCAGATTATGTGGTTCATTGTAAGGATTTAGGAAGACATTTTGAATGATTTGGGAAACCTCTGGAGGACTTTGGAAAAATGACTGACCTCATCTAATTTGTGTTTCAGAATGATCAGTTGTATATGTATGAAAAGCCTATAGCTACTATCATATTTAATTGTGAAGACTAAATGCTATCCCCCTAAGCTCAAGAACAAGGCAGAGAAGTCTGCTGTAGTTATTTCTATTTAACATACTGGAACGCCACACTAATACAGTAAGTCAAGGAAAAGAAATAGAAGGCTCAAGACTGGAAACAAAGGATCAAAATTATTTATTTTCTGATGACTTTTTTTTTTTAAATGGAGAAAATCCTAAGGAATCTAACAACTACTAGAATGAATAAGTACATTTAGCAAAGCTAAATTGACCTAGTTTAACTAGGTCGATATATGTAAATATATTATGTTTTTATATACTAGCAACAGAGAATTGGAAAGTGAAATAAAATATAATTTATAATAATGTAAAATACTTAGTGATAAATATAATAAAAGTTGTAAAACCTCTATGCAGAAAATTACAAAATGTTGTTTGAATGACATTAAAGAGGACAAATAAATTGGAGAGGTATATCACATTCAGGGATTATAAGACAATATTAACAAAGCAGGTCTCCATGAAGCAACAGCCAATTTGGTGAAATTAGGACTTGAATTAAAAAAAAAACAAATCCCCATTTAGTAAGCCATGGCACTTGGGAAATGTCCCTGGGATTTACAGATCCCTGGGTAATAGTCCTTAGTTAGATTTTTTCTTTCCAGAAAGAAAAACAAAAGGTTTACACTTGTTTATAGGAAGTGATAAGTTTTACAAAACTTTGGTCTTTAGCAAGCATACAATATTGAACTCCATTACAAAGACCAGTACCTAGGAGGGTTTTCCTTTTGAAACTCAATCAATGTATTTGAAGTAGAACCAAAAATAATTTTTTTTCTCTTTTACTGAAGTTGAACTTCAGAGTACCTCATGTTAAAAAGGCAATTTGCTAACTTCTTCAAATTATAGTTCTGTTAATCTGTGGCATATTCCTTCTCAGTCTACTACTTGCTTAAAAGTCTGGGATTCTTAGGTCAATACTTAATGTAGCAGTCAGATTTTATGTGTGGCTACTGCACACCTAGTATATCAGAGGTGATAATACACAATTTGTGGCTTTTATTGGTTCTCATGTAGAAGCATTGTACATCTGTGGGATTTAGAGGGATCAGTAGAGAAGCTAGAAACTGCTAACATGTGGTACCTTTAACCTGCTTCTCATTACTTCTCTGCATCCTCCCTGTTTCAATTTATAGTTTCATCTTCTAGTTCCACTTTTGGATGAGCGCGATGCCTATGCTTGCTAGGGAAGACAAAAAGATAATCTTTTAAAAATAATTATTTATTCATATTTGGCTATACTGGGTCTTTGCTGCAGCACACGGGGCTCTTCATTGCTGCATGAGGGCTTTCTCTAGTTGCAGAGAGCGAGGGCTACTCTCTTGTTGTGGTGGCAGGCTTCTCACTGTGGTGTCTTCTCTTGTGAGAAAGCACCAGCTCTAGCGTTCATGGGCTCAGTAGTTGTGCTGCATGGGCTTAGTTACCCTGCGGCATGTGGGATCTTAGTTCCTGGACCAGGAATTGAACCTGTGTCCCCTGCATTGGCAGGTGGATTTGTAACCACTGGGCCACCAGGGAAATTCCCCCCAAAGATAATTTTTGTTTAATGTGCGGACCACATGAGTTTGCTAGTTAATTATTGCCAAAATAAAACTTATTTTCTTTTCTAAAACTAAGATTACTTATTTGTTTGGTATCTATTTCCTAACTTTTAACTGAGCAACAAATAGCAATCCCATGGCTCAGTCAGTAAAGAATCAGCCTGCAATCTGGGAGACCTGGGTTCAATCCCTGGGTTGGGCAGATCTCCTGGAGGAGGGCATGGCAACCCACTCCAGTATTCTTGCCTGGAGAATTCCCAAGGACAGAGGAGTGTGGTGGGCTGCAGATATGGTTGTAAAGAGTCAGACATGACTGAGCAATTAAGCACACACAGCATAAAACCAACTGACTGCTTACTCTGTTATATTTTGGCTAGTAGTTTATCCTGGAAGGAATCTGAGGAAATAGTGTCATTCAAATCTAAGCATTCTGAGATTGCATGGTTGTGAGTTTGTTTTGTCAAGGCAGGATTCTGGTTTGAATTGCCTTTATCATTTTTCTGGCTGAAAGTATCTTGATCATACTCTTTAGAAGAGAACTTTAAAACTTCTTCATTTATTTTTGTCCTGGAGGACATTCAGAATAATTTTCTGAGAAGAATTCTGGCTCTGCCCAAGGGTGTTCCCTCTGCTCAGAGCAAAGGTAATATAAGTCAGGCTTTTGATTCATATCTTTTTTTTTTTTTTTTTGGGCAAGGAACAGAAACCCACTCAGATTAGCTATTGTCAAAGGGGTTTATTGTAAAGTTAGGGGTGTTATATTAGTTTGCCATGGCTGCTATAACAAAGTACCACAAATTGGGAGCTTTCCTGGTGATCCAGTGGTTAAGACTCCACGCTTCTAATGCAGGGGGCACAGGTTTGATTCTTGAATGGGGAACTAAGATCCCACATGCCATGTAGCATGACCAAAAATTAAAAAAAAATTAATTAAAATAATTTTTATAAAGGTGCCACAAACTGAGGGCTTCCCTGGTAGCTCAGTGGTAAAGAATCCACTTGCAGTGCAGGAGCTGTAGGTGACATTGGTTCGATCCCTGGGTTGGGAACATCCCCTGGAGGTGAGCATACTTCAGGATTCTTGCCTGGAGAATCCCATAGACAGAGGAGCCTGGTGGGCTGCAATCCATGGAGTCTCAAAGAGTCGGACATGACCGAAGCGACTTAGCACATAACGTAAGTCGAATGGCTGAAACAGTAAGAATTTGTGGCCGCATGGTTCTGGAAGCTAGAAATCTGAAGACAGATTCTCTTCATGGTTGGCTCCTTCTGAAGCCTGTGAGGAAGAATCTGTTCCCTGTCTCTTCCCTAATTTCTGGTGGTTTGCTGGTAAGCTTTGGTATTCTTGGTCTGCGGTAGCATCACCTACTGCTTTTATCTTCACGTGATATTCTCCCTTTGTGTGTGTGTGTGTGTGTGTGTGTCTCCAGAGTCTCTCATTTTATAATGACATGATTATATTGAAATAGGGGCCCACTCTACTTCAGTATGGGCTTTCCTGGTGGCTCAGGGGGTAAAGAATCCGCCTGCAATGCAGGAGACATAGGAGATGAGGTTTCGATCCCTGAGTTGGGAGGATCCCCTGGAGGAGGAAATGGCCACCCACTCCAGTATTCTTGCCTAGAGAATCCCATGGACAGAGAAGCCTGGAGGGCTACAGTCCATTGGGTCGCAAAGACTTGTATGTGACTGAGCGACTAAGAACACACACATACACATGTGGACTATAGACAAATACTTCTTTTATCCTTGATTTCTTTGTCTATAAAGAGATTAGAATAGAATTTATCTCATAGGATTAGCAATTAAGCAGAAACATGAAACAAAAGCCCTTTCCGTAATAACCACCATATAGTAAGCAATAAATGCTATTTATTACTTTATTAATTTATTAAATATAATAGCTATGGAGTATTGACATCTTTTCTACATTAACACTCCCAACCAGAATCCTAATATATTGCTCCAGCTCTTCTTGTCTGTTTCTGTTATGCTATTAAAAAAAAAAAAACGCCTATGACCTAAATTAAATGAATTGTCTAGTCTTTAAATATGTTGACCTCTATTATCAGTGAAACTGTTTCTGTTTCTGAATTATTCTAATCAGGTATCATTTTTGCAAAGAGATGCAATTAAGTTTAGTGGATTTATCACATAGTTTGGAGCCTTGCTGGGTTATTGTGTCCGGTAATAGCTTGATTCGTTTTTTCCTTTTGGCTTTCTGGATATGTATTCATGCCATCTGCAAATGTGGTTCATTTATATCGTCATTTTAAGGTTTGTACCCTGATTTCTTTTCCTGCTTGGATAGTAATTGCCAATATTATTAATACATGAATTGCGAGTCTTATTAATATACTCAGTAGAAGTGCTAAAAGAAAGACATTCATTGTCTTTTTTTTATTTAAAGAAATAACTCTGATGAATTTGTATTAAATATATAAACACATTACTTGAAACGGACGTACTCTTTGGTGGTTAAGGAATTCCCCATGACTTTAGCCTTAGACTTAAAATTTAGAACAAATATTGGATTTTGTCAAATGTATTCTTGGCATTTACTGAGAAGCTTAGAAGATTTTAGTTTTTTCCTGCGTTGTTAATGTGAAGAGCCATGTTGATTATTTTGTTTGTGGTCCATCAGTTTAAAATCCCAGGATAAATCATTGAGAGTTTTTATAATACTTAGATATTTGTGTATCAATTAAGAGTTGAAATTGGCTTAATAAACCTTTCTTTGGTATTTCCTTTTTAGATTTTGGAATCCAACAGTTTTTGCCTGATAGAATTATATGACCTAGTTTTAATTTTGAATATTTCTGGACAGTTATTGTTATCTGTATTTATAGTTTTGAAAAATTTATGTGTTTTATTAATACAGTGAATCTGTCACTATGGGATACTCTTATATTTTTGTCTCATTGATTATATTAATGTGGATCTTTATTATGTTTCTCTGAATATGTTCTATTTTTGTAAATAGTTATCAGTGCTGTTTGTCCTCTAGTTGAATGTTTTAGTTGAGAATATTTGTCACAGGTTAAATAATCTTTTAATATAGAATTTATTAACATTTTAAAAACGAAGCCCAGTGGTTGATCAGTGTTGTTAGGTTTTATTCTGTTGCTTAATGAGCTATGAACAAACAGGGTAGAATGGAAAAGCCAGACCCACATTGATCAGAAATCTTACATGGTACCAAGCTTCACAAGTTAGATCAAGGCCATAGGCAGTTAAAAGACTCAGATGCAGCAGAGAGAGATCCTTCCTGTGTCCAGCGTGCCCCTCTGACCAGGAGCAGATAGGTCTCTTTGTGATGTTGACAGGAGCCCATGGTGGAAGCATTTCAGTTATGAAACATCTCTATTTTTATACCCTGGATGGATAGCCTACTTTGACATTCTCTAAGGAGCCATGCCCCTGTCATCTTTGATTCTATTTACTCTAGGTAGTCTTTAGCCAGAGATTTCCTCTTCAAGTCATTTCAGAAATAAGTTGTCTCCTTTCCAACAATTATCTCTAGTCTATTTACTGGGAGATCCAGGTTGACAAGGGGGTCACCTGCTTTTTCCCTTGGGGATCTCTTCACCCCATGAAAGAAAGCCAGTTGCCTTATATACTCTGTCCCAGTTAATTATTGTTTCTAATGATCGATTTTTACTGATTTTTGTCTTCTTTTTCCCAAGCACGCTTGTTTCTGCTGTTAGTTGCATCATTTCTCTTTCCCACCTTTATTTGGCTTAATAATCTGTTTCTTTCCCAAGTCTTAGGTGGCTGGTATCCAATAACATTTATATTCAGAAAAATGTATTTCCTTTAAAGTATTAATTTGGTAATGTCTTATGAATTTGGATGTTTTTAACTGTTTTTATCATTCAAGTCTTTTGATATCTTATCTTTCCCTTAAATAAGATTTTGAAATATTGGGTTGACCAGAAAGTTCATTTGGGTTTTTCCTAAAAACCCAAATTAACTTTTTGTCCAACCCAGTAGTATTTTTAATTTCTTTATTATTGGGTAACTTAATTTTTGTCTAATTTTGCTGTGAATATTGCAAATGTAACACAAATTTCTGCCTTTTGGTATCTTTCATGTAAATACTTGAGCTTCAGAATAGCATGTATTTAGAGTGTCTGCAAACATTTACAAGCTCTTCGAATGTGCCAAGTACTGCTAAAATGGGAGCAGTATCCTTGAATGTTATTTTCTTTTATTTTTTAAGGATTTTGCTATTGTATCATTTCTCTGGCATCATCGTCTTTGTTTTCTACTACATTTACATTTCCTTCCTACTAGATTTACAGTATCTCTCATCTTAAAATGGGACAGAGGGAATTTGAGGGACTTGGTGTATGTGTCTTAATTCTTAAAACCTGTATATCTGTTACCTTACTTGACCAAAGGGACTTTGCAGATATGCATGTGTGCTCAGTCACTCCAGTTGTATCCAACTCTTTGTGACCCCACGGACTGCCCATCAAGTTCCTCTGTCCATGGGATTCTCTAGGCAGGAATACTGGAGTGGGTTGCCCGGCCCTCCTCCAGGGAATCTTTCCTACCCAGGGATCGAACTCAGGTCTCCTGCGTCTCCTGCATCACAGGCAGATTCTTTACCACTGAGCCACCGAGGAAGCCCCTTGCAGATGTGATTAAGTATCTAAAAGTGGAGAGATTATCCTGGGTTATCTGGTGGGCTCAGTGTAATCATAAGGGTCCTTATAAGAGGGAATTAGGAGGGGTCAAAGCCAGAGGAGATATGATGATGGAGCGATGATGTGGATTCATGAGCCAAGGAAAGCAGGTGGCCTCTGGAAAAGGCTAGGAGATAGGTTCTTTCATAGAGCCTTTAGAAGAAAACTTGTGAGCCTATTTTAGACATCTGACCTCCAGAATTGTAAGATAATAAGTGTATGTTGTTTTATGGAAAAAAGGTTGTGGTAATTCATTACAGCAGCAGTAGGAAACTAATACACTTGGAATATTTCACTCCCAATTAAAGAGTGCTGTTTTATGTCCCATCCTGGTAGCCATCTCTGTGCAATTAAGTTCCAATATCTTTGCCCTTGTAGCTACCTGATGTAAGGTTAACTGCCTTCTGATATCGTTTTATCAATTACCGTTCTGTTGTCATGCGTATGTAGATAAAATGTTAGGAAACTGCTCTGTAGTCATAAAGAAATGATTCAGAGACTATAACCAAACTTTCAGGTTGCTAATATTTTTGAATCTAGGTGTAACTTAGATAAGCAATGGCTTGTTGTCATTTTTAAATTTAATTAAGGTCAGTTTTGCTTTACAGAAAAACAGCTTCCGTACTTATAATTTTTTGCTTCATTCAATTGTGTTATTCATCATCAGTTCATAAGTATTTAATATGGCATATTTTGACTTCCTCTTTTTATTTAAATGATACCTCAATGCATATTAAATCAAGCACTGCATGTTTTATACCATTTTTGGGAGATTTCAGGGTAAAACATTAATATTAGAATATACATCCTTATCGCCAAAATTCCCACTGCAATGATCATTTAAAAAATTTTCTGATTTCATATAAGGAGATAAAAATCAAATTGTCCTCAGAATTTTTTTCCTATGGAAGTGACTATTATAAGATATTAGAGGAAACTTACAAACTTCTCAGTGAAAACTGTTTGAAATAGATAATATTATGACCAGGCAAATTTTTATTCATGGTGAAGACACAGAAAATCCTTCCTGCACATGCAAGGGAAAATGAAAAATAAGTCAAAGACAAGATCTTTGCTATGATGAAATAGCAGTTGAAAAGAACTAGTGATCACTGAACCCAAATTATTTCTTCGTCTACTCATTCACTTGACAGATATTTACTGAATAATTATTATGTCTTGATTACTGTTCTAGATGCGAGAGACAGTTGTCAGTCAAACATGCCCTGGAGGTAGGACAGGAGTGAAGGGAGTATTATCATTCTAAATATGATAGTTAGAGCTGAGAAGATGATGTTTGAATAAAAGCATAAAGAAGGTGTAGACCAAGATAAGTTTTAATAATTATTTAAATACAATAAAAATCAGGAAATTCCCTGGCAATCCAGTGGTTAGGACTTCATCTTCCATTGCAGGGTGTGTTGGTTCAATCCTTGATTGGGGAACTAAGATCCCACATGCCTCAAGGCCAAAAAATCAGAACATAAACAACAGAACCAATATTGTAACAAGTTCAATAAAGACTTTAAAAATGGTCCACATCAAAAAAGTAATCTTAAAAAAAATTAAATCCACTGTTTCTCTTTTTAAGTTATAACTTATACAATTAGACAATTATTAAATGTCACAGAAATTTAGTGTAGTAGCTAGATGTTTAGGCTTTAACTCCAGAGTTTTTGAGTTCAGAGTCCAGATTCACCACACACAAATTCTGTGACCGGTGACCTACTCAGCCACACAGTTTTTCTACCTGTAATTTTGGGAAGGAGCAATATTCATAGGGTTGGGGTAAGGATGAAATGAATTAATATAAAAAGTGCTTAAAATAGACTAGCACATGGTAAGTACTCAGTAAACATTAGCTATTATTATTGTGATCATTATTATTATCACATCAAAACTACATGGGTTGGAAAGAGATGTAGATCAAGATTAGGAACTCTTGTTATAATAGCTATAAATGGATTATAACCTTTAAAAATTGTGAGTCACTATGTTGTACCCCTGAAATTTATATACTGTATATCAGTTTAATTTAATACTGTATATCAACTATACCCCAAGTTAAAAAAGAGTAGGAACCCTTACTGTCCATAAAGGGAAGTAAAATAATATTGATCTATTATCAAATTTGATAGTTTATTTAATATGAAAGTAAAAGTGTTAGTTGCTCAGTTGTGTCCGACTCTTTGCAATCCCATGGACCGTAGCCTCAGACTCCTCTGTCCATGGAATTCTCCAGGCAATAATACTGGAAAGGATAGCCTTTCCTTTCTCCAGGAGATCTTCCCAACCCAGGGATCAAATCTGGGTCTCCCACATTGTGAGCAGATTCTTTACCATCTAAGCTACCACGGAAGCTCTAATTTAATATAGATAATTGCAAAACTTCGAGATTCACAAGTAGAACAAATAATTCTTTCTCTTTAGAATTTTTTGAGAGAATAATAACAAATATTAGCAGGATAATGAAGAAAATTATGAATAGAATGGATGGAATAAGTGTACTAAAACCAAAGCAAAGTTAACAATTATGACATTTAATGAAAATAGGTGAGATCTCATACCCTATACCCATATATCACTCAGTTGTGTCCGACTCTTTGCGACCCCGTGGACTGTAGCCCACCAGGCTCCTCCATCCATGGGATTCTCCATGCAAGAATACTGGAGTGGGTTGCCATTTCCTCCTCCAGGGGATCTTCCCGACCCAGGGATCGAACTCAACTCTCCCGCATTGCAGGCAGATGCTTTAACCTCTGAGCCACCAGGGAAGCCCTGAGATCTCACTTTGAACATTATTAAGTAGCTGACTTTTTAAAAAATAATTGTCTTGTTTAAACTGTTTTCTCTTTATTTCTGTTTGATATGAATAATGCCACCTTCCTTCTTAAAAATTTTAAACAGTTTTGCCTAATAAAGATCTCTTTGATCCTGTTTCATTTTATAATGGTATGCTCTAAAGTAAAGACTCCCCTTTGCAAATATAAAAAAAAGCCATCAGATGGAATTTAATGGAATTTAAATTTGCAATTTATAGACCAAGATCTATTAGAACTATAAAAAAAATGAAATCTACAAAAATACAGTGGAAAATTTTAATAGTTCTTCATATATTTATACAGAGCAAGAAGACAGAAAACACATTATAATACTTGAATAATATGGTTACTAATTTTGAACTAATAGTTTAGTATCCGATTTTATAAGCGACAAACAAAATATTTTGAAATTTTCAAATGTCAAGGGAGCATTTATTAACATTAAATCTTAACTAGCTCTATTCCCCGCCCACCCCTGGAAAAAAACTCAATAAATTTTAAAAGTAGAAAGTATACAGAGATTGTTGCAATCAATTTGGAACATAATTTGGGATCTCTTTCCAGGTTGAAGATGTGCATAACCCGTCATTAGACGGTTACAGTCCTAAGTATCCTACAAAAATTCTTCCTCATGTATGCAGAAAGATCCACACAAAAATGTTTCTGATACCAATTTTCATCTTCCCAAAAAACTGGAGTGAATTTAACTGTCCACCCATAGAAGAAAAGATGCATGTGCTGTGGATTATACATGCAATATAAAGTTCTATAAAGAGTTCAGATGAATAACCTATGAACCTAAGCAACCATGGGTGGATCTAAAAAATGCAAAATTTAGCTAAAAAGGAGCCAGTTTTAAAAGAATACAGTATGATACCTATTTGTATAGACTACAAACATATAACAATATGTTTTGTAAATGTGAACACAAAGTACGTCATAAAATTAAAAAAAATAGAAATAGCAAATATTAAGTGCAATATTAATGGTTACATTCTGTCTGGAAGGTAGGGACTGTGTGGACCACTTTCTTTGGTTACCTAAAATAAAATTTGAATTAATAACAATTTTAATAAAAATTCTTTAATTTCCTGAATATTTGAAACATTCTTACAAATTATCATAGGGTCAAAGAGCAAATTGACTTCCCAGGTGGCTCAGTGGTAAAGAATCTTCCTCCCAATGCAAGAGACACCAGAGACGTGGGTTCAATCCCTGGGTTGGAAGATCCCTGGAGGAGGAATTGGCAACCCATTCCAGTATTTTTTGCCTCAAGAATCCCAGGCAAAAACTCCTCTTCCATACAGAGGAGTCTGGCAGGTTACAGTCTATAAGGTTGCTAAGAGTCAGACACAAGTGAGCAACTGAGCACTCATGCAAAGAACAAATAAAAATTCAGCAGTTTAGCCAAGAAAAAATAAAGTCATAAAAACTTACATGATTTGACCAAAAATATATTCAGAACTAAATACTTCGACATGTTTTGAAAATTTAAAAAAAGAAAGAAATGAATCAAGCATTCAATTCAAAAAGAGGGGAATAAAATAAAAAATTAATTTAAGGAATCCAAGTGGAAAGAGATTTATATATTTGTTGTTCAGTTGCTCACTTGTGTTGGACTCTGCAACCCCATGGACTGCAGCATACTAGGCTTCCCTGTCCTTCACTCTCTCCCGGAGTTTGCTCAAACTCATGTCCATTGAGTTGGTGATGCCATCCAACCATCTTGCCTTCTATTGTCCCCTTCTTCTCCTGCCTTAAATTTTCCCCAGCATCAGGGTCTTTTCCAGTGAGCTGGCTCTTCACATTAGGTGGCCAAAGTATTGGAGCTTCAGCTTCAGCATCAGTCTTCCCAATGAATATTTAGGGTTGATTTCCTTTAGGATTGACTGGTTTGATCTCCTTGCTGTCCAAGGGACACTCAAGAGTCTTCTCGAGAACCAGTTTGAAAGCATCAGTTCTTCGGGGCTCAGCCTTCTTTATGGTCCCAACTCTTACGTCCGTACATGACTAATAGAAAAACAGCAGCTTTGACTATATGAACCTTTGTCGGCAAGGAGATGTCTCTGCTTTTTTAATACGCTGTCCAGGTTTTTTTCTATAAAATAGATAATTAAAAATAAGACAGAAATTAAAAAGGAATGACAACAACTAGTATTTTCAAATAAGTCAAGTCGGTGGAAAACCTAAAAAAAAAAAAATACAAATTCAGTTTGAAATGAGAGGATTTAATTATAAATGAAGAGTTGATAAAATCATAGGAGAATTTATGCTTATTAGAGCTTTTTAAAAAATTATTTAACTCAGGATGTAGAAAACTTTTCTAACATAATCATTAGAAAAAAATTTATAAACACTCCAATTATCTGAAATTATATACTCCAGAGTCAGAGTCTTTATCAATCATCTATTTAAAATTTCAGGGAAGAGTTCCTTTTAGAAGCCTATTTTTCACTCCAGAGCATTGAAAACCTGTGCTGTGTGTCCGTCATATGCCTCTCTGGGTTGTCTCCCCGTCTCTACCCTACCCTCTGTAACAGACCGCTTCATCAAAAAACTCCATGTCCTCTGCTTTTACCCTGGGCTTAGCCAAATGGGAAATCCAGCAGGAGACAGGAAGGAGGGAGGAAAGGGAGGGTGTAGTATTTATTCCCTTGGCTCCCTTCCCAAGTAGTTACCCGTTTGAGATCCCAACTGAAAATCACAAGTTTTCTCAAGGTGAGCATTTTCAAGTTATTCTCTCATTTCAGGTCTGGTATCTACTTCTACCTGTGAACTAGGTGTGTTAGATCTTTTCCATCAGATCTAAGTATTAGCAGCCCTAATGGACTGTGGTATAGTTTGTGGTTTCTCTACTCCCTGCTCACCTCTCTGGACATTGTAACTTTATTAATCTTTGGAATTATCTTAATTTCGCCATATGGTATTTGTTTCTTCCTGGTACTCTGATTGAAGCAATAAGTAAATCATTTAATAAAGTATCACATATTTTATTAAAACCTGAAAAAGATACTGCACAACAGAATTACGTACTAATTTCACCCTTCATTAAGAAGGAAATTCTAAATGAGATATTAAATTGAAATACTCTATCATGGTATAAAACACTTCATCATGAGTAAGTAGTTTGTATTTTAAAAATACAAGGATGGTTTGATATTAATCCATTTATTTCATATCAATGAAATAAATAAGGAAAAATAATATTGACAAATATTCAAAAGGTATTTAATAAAATCTATTGTATTCATAATAAAACTAATCAATACTTTAAAATTAATTAATAAAAAATTATCTCAAACTAAGAGTTATGTATAAAAAAAGACCTTTTCTTATCATTAAATTATTTTTTGCACCATATTATTTGACAGTATTAGATGTCAGTGTAGTTAGACAAGAAACAGTAAATGTCAGAATATTTTGAAAGACTGAGACCAATTTTCGTTGTTTACTGATGACATAATTTTTTAAAAGTTACCATCCCAGAATTAAGAAATCTCACTGAAGTGACTGAATTCAAGAACAGTGTACAAAACAATAATTATTAATGATATAACGACCTTTTAAATGAAACAGCAAGGAATTTCGTTCACAATTGCAGTATAACAAATTATACTAGTAGAAATTAACTTAAGAAATGTAAAGAAATATAAAGAAAACCATAATATTTTACTGCTGTATATGTAAGAATTCTTGAATGGATGGAGAGACATATAACACTCAATGAGAAGAGTATCATTTCAGTTCAGTCACTGTCATGTCCAACTCTTTGAGGCCCTATGGTCTGCAGCACGCCAGGACTCCCTGTCCATCACCAACTCCCAGAGCTTGTTCAAACTCATGTCCATCAAGTTGGTGATGCCATCCAACCATCTCATCCTCTGTCGTCCCCTTCTCCTCCTGCCTTCAATCTTTCCCAGCGTCAGTATCTTTTCTAATGAGTCAGTTCTTTGCATCAGGTCGCCAAAGTATTGGAGCTTTAGCTTCAGCATCAACCCTTCCACTGAATATTCAGGGCTGATTTCCTTTAGGATGGACTGGTTTGATCTCCTTGCAGTCCAAGGGACTCTCAAGAGTCTTCTCCAACACCACATTCAAAAGCATCAGTTCTTTGGTGCTCAACTTTCTTTATGGTCCAACTCTCACATCCATACATGACTATTGGAAAAACCGTAGCTTTGACTAGACAGACCTTTGTTGGCAAAGTAATGTCTCTGCTTTTTAATATGCTGTCTAGGTTTTGTGATAGCTTTTCTTCCAAGGAGCAAGCGTCTTTTAATTTCATGACTGCAGTCCCCATCTGCAGTGTTTTTGGAGCCCAAGAAAATAAAGTCTCTCATTGTTTCCATTGTTTCCCCATCTGTTTGCCATGAAGTGATGGGACCAGATGCCATGATCTTCGTTTTTTGAATGTTGAGTTTGAAGCCAACTTTTTCATTTTCCTCTTTCATTTTCATCAAGAGGCTCTTCAGTTCCTCCTCACTTTCTGCCATAAGGGTGGTGTCATCTGTGTATCTGAGGTTATTGATATTTCTCCTGGTAATCTTGATTCTAGCTTGTGCTTCATCCAGCCTGGCATTTTTGCATGGTGTACTCTGCATATATTGTGATACAATTATTGAGAAGAATGTATTTTGATATAATTAACATCGTGGGTTTGGATTCAAAGTGGCCGAGGCTTGGATTCTGGTTCCTCCACTTAGTAGCTGCCTAGAATTTCCAAGATCCAGTTACGGTCTCTGTAATTTAGGAATAGCAATGATACTTCCTAGGGTTCTTGTCAGTATGTGCATTTATGCTCTGTCGCTTCAGTTGTGTCTGACTCTGCCACCGTATGAACTGTAGTCCCTAGGCTCCTCTGTCCATGAGATTCTCTGGGCAAGAATATTGGAGGAGGATCCCTCCTCCAAGGGTTCTTCCCTACCCAAGGATTGAACCCGCATCTCCTGCGGCTCTTACATTGCTGGTAGCTTCTTTACTGCTGAGCCACTGGGGAAGCCCAGGTTTAACACACTTACAGTTAAATTAGAGAGTAATTTTTAGGAGCAACTTACCAAAAATTCTGATGTTAATCTAGAGGAAAAAATAATGAGGTAAGAATGGTCAAAACCCTTTTTGACAAAGAAGAGCTATGTCTTAAAGTGACATGTTTAAAAATATGGAATAAGGACTTAATGGAAGAAAAACAGGAAAATGGAAACATGCACAAATACATGTGAGCATTTACTATCTCATAAAGGGTGACCACCAGTTAATGGAATAGATAGGAATATTCATCCAAGTGGCATCAGCTGTTGGCAGAGAAAAAAAAATCAGTTTAGTAACAATTTCACACAAACTGGAAAAATAAAATCCAGATAGTTTTATAAGTTTAAAGATGCATCGTCACACCGTCAAATCATAGGGGAAAATGTGTAATTTGAATTTAAATTCTTATTGAAGTGTGTGCTGCTGCATGTTGAATAATAAGTGTACTTTAACTTTATTGGTCGATTATTTAGGTTCTCCAGGTCTTAAGGAAAAACCCTTCTTTATCTTTAGAAGGCAAATTTGTTTGCTTGGGCACTTACTGTAATTCCTTGTTACATTTTTTAATTTAAATTTTAAATTTGGATACATTCCACTCCAAATTTTCTATAATAACTGCATATTCACATGTAAAGTCACTTTAGTATTTTGTGTTTTAGAACAGGTACCCCCATTTTTCCAGGCAGATAATAAGATCCGGCTGTGATTCACATATAAACTCTTTTCATAAGGACTTACAGACTATGTACTCATGTAAAACACAAGTTTGGTTAATTAGAGGATTTTTTCCCATCTCTTTATCTCACAGACTTTAAAATTGGACTTTATAATTGTTTTTCTCCCATTCTTAGACTACTTAGTTAACGATGATCCTTTTTATTCCCCATAAAGAGACTCTCTCATAAGCATTAAACAAGAGGGTTTTTCCTCCCTTAAGGAAATGGTCTGCTGTTTCTTTCACACTTTGTAGGTTGGGTGCGTTTTCTACAGAACAACTAGGTCTTCCTACAAAGCTTTGCTAGGATGTAACAGTCTGTTTCTCTATCCAGAATGCTCCATTTCCCTCTCACTAAGGCTTTCATTTTCCTGGTTCTGAAGTGAAGTTCATAGCCTTTGCCCTTTTAATTCTTCAAGTGGCAGAAGCTTAGGGACAGACCAAAGAGTAGCATCTGACACTTTCATTTCTGCCATAAAGTGATTAATGAAATGCTTGACCAAAAATATAACTATAATGCATGGGGCACTATGTGGGTCATGGTCCTATTGAACTCGGTACTGGTCAAAATACATCAATCCTGTTTGTGTGATATTTGACTTTGGTTACCTTTGGTTTGTAGGAAACTTGAAAAGTTGCAATGTCAGTGGAAGAAATGAGGATAATGAAGTGTTTAAAGAGCATAGAACCCTAAGTAAAAAGGATAAAAACAGAGCTTCTGGGGTTTCAGTTCAGTTGCTCAGTCGTGTCCGACTCTTTGCGACCCCATGAAACGCAGCATACCAGGCCTCCCTGTCCGTCACCAACTCCTGGAGTTTACCCAAACTCATGTCGATTGAGTCGGTGATGCCACCTAACCATCTCATCCTCTGTCGTCCCCTTTTCCTCCTGCCTTCAAGCTTTCCCAACATCAGGGTCTTTTCAAATGAGTCAGCTCTTTGCATCAGGTGGCCAAAATATTGGAATTTCAGCTTCAGCATCAGTCCTTCCAATGAGCACCCAGGACTGATTTCCTTTAGGATGGACTGGTTGGATCTCCTTGCAGCCCAAGGGACTCTCAAGAGTCTTCTCCAGCACCACAGTTCAAAAGCATCAATTCTTCTGCACTCAGTTTTCTTTATAGTCCAACTCTCACATCCATAAATGACTACTGGAAAAACCATAGCCTTGACTAGATGGACCTTTGTTGACAAAGTAATGTCTTTGCTTTTTAATGTGCTGTCTAGGTTGGTCATAACTTTCCTTCCAAGGAGTAAGTCTTTTAGTTTCATGGCTGCAATCACTATCTGCAATGATTTTGGAGCCCCCCAAAATAAAGTCAGCCACTGTTTCCACTGTTTCCCCATCTATTTGCCATGAAGTGATGGGACCGGATGCCATGATCTTAGTTTTCTGAATGTTGAGCTTTAAGCCAACTTTTTCACTCTCCTCTTTCACTTTCATCAAGAGGCTCTTTAGTTCTTCTTTGCTTTCTGCCATAAGGGTGGTGTCATCTGCATATCTGAGGTTATTGATATTTCTCCCAGAAGTCTTGATTCCAGCTTGTGCTTCATCCAGCCCAGTGTTTCTCATGATGTACTCTGCCCATAAGTTAAATAAGCAGGGTGACAATATACAGCCTTGATGTACTCCTTTTCCTATTTGAAACCAGTCTGTAGTCCTATGTCCAGTTCTAACTGTTGCTTCCTGACCTGCATACAGGTTTCTCAAGAGCCAGGTCAGATGGTCTGGTATTCCCATCTCTTTCAGAATTTTCCACAACTTATTGTGATCCACACAATTTTCTGGGGGTTTAATCAGTGACAAAGTCCTTGGGCCCTATCCACAAGGTTTCCTTCTTCTCCACATGACAAAGCTTCCTCTTGAATAGCAGTGTAGACACTTCCATAGCCCTCCTTTATGGAGAACACAGAGTAAATCCACGGGAAAATTGGATTAAAATGAACATCAACTTTATAGGCTGAATTACTCGAAATTGCCAATTTTGCACCTCAAAAATGGTCAAATATCAACAATTTCATGTCGTTCCTCCTGACAGAGAGACTGTGTGGGGTTAGGAGCGTCCTTTTTCTGATCTTTGTGTCTGTCCCTTAAACGTTGAGGCCTGCCTAGTTGCTTGTAGGAAAAGGAGAATTGCAAAAACCTTGTATCCTTCATTAAAAAAATCTTATTCCCACCTAAGGTGGGAAAAATTCACCTTGTGATAGCAGTGGGGAAAGTGTATATTTATAGTAGTGAGTCTGCTGTAATGTCCATGAGTATAATAAACTTTATTTGGCTTGTAATAAATTGAGAACTTTTCACAGTAGGAAATATTTTAAACCCTTAGGGAATGTTTTCCATGGGTTTATGCACACAGAAACAGATCCTAATAATATTCAATACTAACAAAAATATCTGTATATATGCATTTTACTTTGTATATAATTTAATCAATTTCATAGCAGGACATTTGCAATTAAGAAATATCCAAAGCATCTTCAAAAATACCGATGTTTGTATTAATATCAATGGTTGGGTTCTTTCAAATGTGTCTCTTTAGGAAGATTTCTGTTTTTTCTATTTTACTTTTTTTAAAATTTAAGTATAATTGACTTACAATATTATGTTAGTTTCAGGTATACAACATAGTGATTCAGTATTTTTATACATCTTGAATTGAAATCTGTTTTAAATAGATTAAGGAATGCAAACTAAATTCCAGAGGATAAAGTAGCATCTAGTTCCGTGAAAAGTCTACAGGTTAGAACAGTTAATATTGTTGATATGGCTTCAAACCAGCCTTTTGATGAAGAGAAAAATGTTGACAGAAATTGTAATATGCTTAAATGAAAATGAACTTCAAATAGAATCCTAATCATTAAAATAACTGGACTGAAAAAGACTGTTAGCTGAAACAGTAGTTAATTTTTCAGAAAGTACCATGGAATAAATTTACATTCACAAGTTAGGCAGACAAAATAATAGCACCAAATATATGAAGCCCTCTTGGTTTCAATGTATTACTTTCCGAACATGTAGATAGATGAGCAGGAAGGTGACTTTAATATAGATGCACTTGAGGCTTTAATTCATTAGTAATCCAAGAAGGAATAATAAGTACTTCAAATAAGCTGCACTCTTCATATCTGCTCTCTAATGAAATTTTAATTAACTATAGAACCAATTATAAGATTTTGTATAAAATGTTGCAAGATTAATTTTTAAAATGGAAATTGAAGCACTCAAGCAGTTTTCCTACTAGGCCTCGTTTAGAAAGATGTTCCTTCCGTTTTATCATCATAAATATGAATATGTAAGTATTTAGGTTTGAAATACAAGCCTCTTTTTTATTTGTATGATATATAAATATATAGTCTCGATATATATATATGTATGATAATTTGGGAGTAGTTCCTTGTTAATTCAGTGGTTGAGACTTTGATGGACCTAGAGATTATGATAGTGAGTGAAATAAGTCAGACAAATGTCTTGTGATATCACTTATATGTGAAATCTGAAAAAATGGTACAAGTGAACCTATTTATAAAACAGAGATAGGGTCCCAGATGTAGAAAACAAACATGATTACCAAGGAAGAAAGGGGAGAGGGATAACTTGGGAAATTGGGATTGACATTTGCACACTACTGTATATAAAATAAATAACCTATAGGAACCTACTGTATAGCACAGGGAAGTCTACTCAGTACTCCATAATGACCTGTATGGGAATATAATTGAAAAAACAATGGATGTATGCATATGTATAATTGATTGACTTTGCTATACATCAGAAAATAACACATTGTAAATCAAGTGTACTCCAATAAAAATTAATTTAAAAAAAGAGAGAGTGAGAGAGAGCACGGCCCCTTTATGAGCAGAGGTCTTGAACTGACAAATCTTTAAAATCCTCAAGATGATTTTGGGAAACTATATATACAACTGTACATTTACAAGTTACCCTTAAGATTTTTCATAAAACGTTTAAATTGTTCCATGTAATTTCATTCGTAGATATTTACATCTTGAAATAAAATATTACACATCAAAAAAAATCTAAAAAATGTTTAAAAAGTATAAAATGATGTATCACATAATTTAGATAATTTAGATAAATTTTTAGCCAAAGAGGGACTTTCTTCTGCTTTGAGGCCCTAACTGAATTAATGGCTTTGTTTATATGGCAGTCAGTGAAATACTCAGAATTAAGGAAACAGTTTTGTTCAGTCTGTCAGTCATGTCTGACTCTTTGCGACCCCTTGAACTGCAGCATGCCAGGCTTCCCTGTCCTTCACCATCTCCCAGAATTCACTCAAACTCATGTCCATTGAATCGGAGGTGCCATCCAACCATCTCATCCTGTCATCCCCTTCTTCTCTTGCCTTCAGTCCTTCCCAGCATCAGGGTCATTTCCATTGTGTCGGCTCTTTGAATCAGGTGGTCAAAGTATTAGAGCTTCAGCTTCAGCATCAGTCCTTCCAATGAATATTCAGGGTTGATTTCCTTTAGGGTTGACCAGTTTGATCTCCTTGAAGCAGACAGCAACCTAAAGAATTTTTCAATAAAGTGCCTTTTACTCTCCTATCATAAATAGTATGCTGTAAACAGATACTGCTTGTACTGGTTTTTCAGTTCTACAGTGGGACAGTTTACTTTCCTGGAGTTCTCCCAAATGATTGAACAGTGAAGATACTCCCTCTGCTCTGCTCCAGTGGCCTCACCTTTACCCCACCCCCCACTCCATCGCATCCCTATCTTAGGAAGCAACCTCTGTGAAATGGATTGGTCATTTCTTACCTGGAAGTGAGAGGACCCTTTTTATTTACTCCTGAGATGATTGACAGTAATGATGGCCCTCAATTACAACTTTTTCTTTTTTGTTTGTGATGTAAAGAAGTGAAATCTTTCTATTCTTTCATAGAAATACTATGAAGAAGCAAGTGTGCAGAATCACTTGTGACATAGAGTAGGGCATGAACCCTTTGCAAGTTGTCTCATGCTTTTTTTTTCATTTCCTTATTATTAGTTTTCTGTTTCTAGTAGTCTGAAACTAGATTCCACAAGCCTCAGGATGACAGTCTTCCAACTGGGCTGTTTGTACCTTTGGGGGTTTGTGAAGAAAGTTAAGCGAATTATATTCTGGATTCTCAATTTCCATAAATACTTTTCCTAAAATGTATCTACTGAGAACTCTCCTGCATGATCAAGCAGATTCTCTGTTGCCACCTGTCTTTTCTTAAGTTTTACCTCCACTCTGTAAAACAAAGGCACATCCCTGGCCCAAATCTTGCTATGGGACATTTTCCCTGGGTATAAAAAGTTCTAGGGCAATAAGCAGAAAGACATTTGAATATTGGTTGAGGGTTGTTATATTCTGAATTCAGGTAAGTTGTGGAGCTGGATGATGGGAGAGACTTTGCCTCTTCTGTTGCCTCCAGTGTTGTAGACACATGCATTGATCTGGAGAGAATGTCCTGAGAACAGGTTTTCCACTTAAAGGTAACTGATTCTTTTCAGCCATTTCCGATAGTCATCCTCAAGTCATGCCATTAGCTCAAAATGAAGAACCAAAGGATTAAAATTCTTTCATCTCTAACTGGAAATCATTTTAACATTATCAAATTTCTTAAGACATAGGATGATAACTGTAAATGGACATTTTATGTGATTTCTTTCAGATTGGAGTTCATTATTTGCTAATGTAGTTAAACTTACTTTCTCAAGTCATTTCATAAAATATTTATTCTGATTTCAGTCAGCCTAATCTTTCTCATCTATAAAATATTTAATGTTTTCTGCTTTCTATTAACAAGAAATACAACTGTGTGCTTTGGACTAGGTAATTTTTAGCACTGCATATCATTTCTTTCATAAAATACATAGGGCATTTTTATTCTGGATTTATTATATTTTAAACACAGTTCTTATTTAATTATATGCTAAAGCTGAACATCAGAGTTTAAAACATACAAGTTACATATTTGCCAAAGCAGTACTGTGCTGATACACTCCACAATTCATAAATAACTTGTAATTTTACATACAACAGTCTTGCAAATGAAGAAATAAAGATAGCATTTTATTATGCTTTTGACTTTATTAGAATATGTATAAATTAAATTATATATGAAAAGTTTTAGTCTTAATGATTGCTTTTAGTAATTTGTGCTACAAGGCCTGATTTCTAATTTGTTTCACAGTGATTTTTATATTTCTGAAACTATGTATTAACACTTTTTTTGAAAGTAAAAACTCGAAGTTCAGTGTTTTTCTGTTGTGGGTTAGTTTTGCTAATTAGGTTGTATGGTGAAGGTTTTCCACTAATTACAGGCGCTAACTCTGAATCTCCTAGACCTTCATAAGATGAAAACTGACAGTTAAAAAGATTTTTACCTTATCAAAGGTGTACTGAATTTAATACTTTGTTTTCCTCCCCCCTGTCTAAGAATACTGGATAAATAAAATGCCTCTAAGTGACAGAGTTGCAGGCACAAGGCAAGTCATCGGCTGAGTCTTGGTAAAGCCTTTGTGCTCTTCCAAGAAACTGAGACTGTCAGGGCCTAGTATGGTAAAGTGAAAGTGTTAGTCACTCAGTCGTGTCAGACTCTTGGTGACCCCATGGATTGTAGCCTGCAAGGCTCCTCTGTCCATGGGATTCTCTAGGCAAGCATACTGGAGTTGGTTGCCATACCCTCTTCCAGGGGATCTTCTCAACCCAGGGATCGAACCCGGATCTCCCCCACTGCAAGCCGACTCTTTACCATCTGCACCACCAGGGAAGCCCATTATAATAAAGCCCTTTGCAAATAAGTTGGTTTCTAATTTTTTGCTTTCAATACAGTAAAAGGGCTACCTAACAAGTTTGTGAATTGATATATCATTAGCAATAATTTTTGATAATAGATTATGGTGTGATTTTTAGTATATAATTCAGAAGAATTTAAAGAACAGAGTGACATTGCTATCAGAAAAGTTGTTATTCCTGTCCACTTATTTATCTGATAGTTTGCTCATTTCTTATATCTATGAAATAATAAGAAAAATATAGTTGATGCTGAATCCTTTCATTAGCAATTGAATAATATTTATTCATAGATATATAAATTCAGTGAAGATCAGTTAGCTTGAGCAATACATTATAGGCTATATCTTCAATAAGTTTTATATTTAATAACCAATCACCAAACTTTTAATATATTTATTTTGTGTTGAATAAATGTTTATAGGAGAAAAAACTGTTTTTAAACTAAGGCTCTATAGGCAATGGAAAAAATTACATACAGATTTTTGAGCAAAGATGTATTATATTTTCTAGCATAAAAGACTTTTACTTCCAGTAAAAACCTTTCCAGCATAAAGATACATGACATTAGCATAAAATATGTTGGTGAAATGAAATAGAAAAGTTCAAAGAGATAAAGGAACTATATAAAATAAAGTGTTCACTTATTTTTTAGATAGATAAATCTAGGATATTTAGATTCTGTTGGCTGCTTTTTAAAACCTGATATAAAAAGAAAAAAACTTGATATGTGGATTTTATTTCAAGATGTAAATATTTACAATATGCCTGAATTACCTGAAATAATTTAAGCTTTTTATGAAAAATGTTAAGGGTAACTTATAAATGTACAAATGGATGTACAGTTCCCAAAATTATTTTGAGGACTTTAAGGATGTGTCAGGTGAAGACCTCTGCTCATCAAGGGACCAGGCTCTGTCTCTCTCTCTCTTTTCTTTAAGTTACTTTTTATTGGCGTACAGTTGATATGCAATGTGGTGTGATTTTCTGCTATATGGGAAAATGAATCAGTTATGCACATACATATATCCATTCTTTTTTGATTCTATTCTCATATAGGTCTCTGCAGAGTATTGAGTAGTACTGAGTTCCCTGTGCTACACAGTAGGTTCTTGTAAGTGATCTATTTTATGTATAGTAGTGTGGGTATGGCAATCCCAACCTCCCCATTTATCCTTCGCCCTTTTCCCCCTTCACAATTCTAAGTTTGTTTTCTACATCTGTGACTCTATTTCTGTTTTGTAAATAGGTTTGTTTGTACCATTTTTTTTTTTTTTACATTTCACATATGAACGATATCATATGAAATTTGTCTGACTTAGTATGACAATCTCTAGATCCATCCAGGTCACTGCAAATGGCATTATTTCATTCTTTTTTATGGCTGAGTAATATTCCATTGTGTGTGTGTGCCACATCTTTATCCATTCCTCTGTGGGTGAACATTTAGGATGCTTCTTTTTGTCTATTGCAGGATTTAGTCTCCCTTGGCGAGTCACCAAGCCTGTTTACCTCCATGAGGGGACTGTACAAAGGTCTCAGGAATTTTCCTGCAACAAGGATCCAGTGCTTGGTTTAACGTATGAGGTGATTCAGTCTCCCCTCACTGGCATTCACTCAGACTCCAACCACAACTCTCGATTTCTGCCACATCAGACTTCCTCTTGTCTCTTTGACAGTATCAGGTCCTTTCATGCCTTAGTGCCTGTGTATATTATGTTTCTTTTGCCCATGGTCATCTCACTTTCAAAAGCAAAACACCCAGAACAGGTAATGAAATTGAATTTATTCAGAATATTGCAATAGGGGGAACAACCCAGATCCGAAGATAGGAGTGTCTCAGCAGGGTGGCTTTGTAGGTTGTATAGGGGAGAATCCTGAAGCTGCAGGTGGAGCAACTTTACACTTGGGATTGGTTTTTGTCATCAGAGGGAGCCTCAGTCTGTTAGAAGAACAGGAACAGTTTATTTCCTTGTCTAGCTAGTTTTGGGGGGACAGATGGTTCAGCCAAGCATTTATGAGACAAAGAATGGGAATTTTGAAGGGTGGTGTCTGGCCTTATATGTAAACAAGGGAGTCATCTAAGAGTCTCATGGGAGTTAGGAAAAAGTAGAGGGGGATCTGAGTTGTATGGGGAGATGGTCCTCTTTACTGGAACACAATAGGGTGGGAGTTTTTGGAAAACTGATTTGGCGCAGCAGTACCCAACCTTTTTGGCATTAGGCATGGGTTTTATGGAAAACAATTTTTTCCACGGACCAGGGCAGGGGATGGTTTTAGGATGATTCGAGCGTGCTTATTGTGCACTTTATTTCTATTATTATTACATCAAGTCCACCTTAGATCATCAGGCATTAGATCTCAGAGGTTGCGGACCCCTGGTTTGGAGGATTAATTGTTTCTATTTTCTAGGACCATAGAGCTTGGGTAAAATCAATGTTGTCACCACTTTTCCCAACAAATTCTTGCTAAACCTCTCAGTCTCGGTTCTCCCTTTGTTAAGCTGTCATAATCAGGTTCCCAGGAAACCAGCTCTGAGACAAGCATTTGCTTGCAGTATTTTTGTTGGGGTGTCCTCTTGAAATTAACAGGAGCAGGCGAGGAAAGCAGTTATGGTTGGAGCAGGCTCTGCAAACCAAATTGGGCCCATAGCCTGTCTGTTTATGGCCCCAAGTTAAGTAAGAATTGTTCTTACATTTTTAAAGGGTTAAAAAAAAAAAAAGATAGATAGAGGTTGACCTTCTGTTACCTGCAAAGCCTAAAAAATATGTGATCCAACATTTTTGGAAAAAGTTTGCCTACTCCTGGATTAGGAAGGAAAGTGAACTGCTAATGCTGTCACAACAAAGGCCCTATCTGGCCCATCTTACTCAGAAGCTGGAAGAGTGTGCACTTGTTCAGTTGCTAAGTCATCTCCTATCCTTTGTGAACCCATGGACTACAGCATGCCAGACTTCCCTGTCCTTCACTATCTCCTGGAGTTTGCTCAAACTCATGTCCATTGAACTGATGGTTCCATTCAACCATTTCATCCTCTGTGGCCCCCTTCTCCTCCCGCCTTCAATCTTTCCTAACATCAGGGGCTTTTCCTGTGAATTGGCTTTTTGTATCAGGTGGCCAAAGTATTGGAGCTTCAGCTTCAGCATTAGTCCTTCCAATGAATATTCAGGGTTGATTTTCTTTAGGATTGACTGGTTTGATCTCCTTGCTGTCCGAGGGACTCTCAAGAGTCTTCTCCAGTCTTCTCCACAATTTGAAAGCATCAGTTCTTTGGCGCTCAGCCTTCTTTATCATCCTGCTCTCACATCTGTATATGACTACTGGAAAAACCATAGCTTTGACTATACAGCCTTTTGTTCTGTAGACCTCATGTTCTGTAGACCTTTGGAAAGAGTTTACTGTGGCATCATTAAAAGCTTCTCCATGATCACTTTCCCAGGAGAAAGCTAATAGAGTGGGAAGGCAGACAGAGGGGCATAGTTTTATTAGATGGATAGAATACACAGATTTCTAACTCTGGACTTCCGTGGATGAAGATGACAGGGTTGCCTGAGAATCTCTTGCTGATTCCATAAGGTATTGTCTCACTATAGCCATTCCAAACACCTTTTGGCCTTTGTGCATAAGAACCATATTTTAACAATGTAATTAAAAAGTTACTGTATATATTTTAAGTTGGGCTATAGGGATGCCCAAAATATTTTCCACAGCTACAGTGTTCACTGTAAAAAGGCACTGTATTCCTCTGAATCTCGTTTCTTGGGGTGAATATAAATTGCCGTTCTAGTGTCACGTCTTGTGCTATCTGTTCTTTGTACCATAAACTCCAGGGCATCTTGAGAATACATGTGATTGTATAGTGAGGGCATCAAAGCCCTTCCAGGACTTATTTGAAAAGTGTGAACTCATTTTTCCCAGAAAAATATCACGGATAATTTTACAGCTAAATTCCTTCAAATGCCATACTCTGCTTAAAGATAAATGGATTTTATCTTTGTGGTTTTGCTTTTTCTGACACATGCACTGAATTCTAATAAGTAAAAATTAAAAAATGAATAGTTCAAGAAACTTCTCTTTGCTAATTTTTTTTCACCATCAGGAAGCTAGGTGAGGCAACAAGATAGAGGAGGACAAAATTGAGGATCAGACGAAGGGAAACTGGAGAGGCAGGTAATTTATGTCCTCGACAAAGCAGTTTTATTACACAGAAAATTGTTACAATTTTGTGCCAGTCACAGTAAAGCTGCGCTCTATCTTTATGATCAGACTTTTATAATTTTTTGACCTGGCAAGAAATATGCTGCCTTTCCAATTTTCCACAAGTTCGGGTCTCTTTTGGTCTCTCCTAGACAGTGGTACCTGTGGCAGTCTGTGGAGCCAAACTCACCTTTTCCAGTCACCTCCTTGAGAAAAACAGGGATGGACTTTCTTTTCCAGCCCCAGTTCATGCTTATCTTGAGGAAGTCAACCTCAGACCCGTGAGTGACATTCCCGACTTCGTTCAGGGCGCAGCCGCTTCTTGCCCTTGGCCTCAGTCTCACTATTGCGGACTTTTCACAGCTATATGAGCTGGAGGTGAAGTGTGGTGCCTTCTAAACCACGGGAAGTGAGGGATGGTGAGGGAAATGTCGTGGGGGGTATTTCTGCTCATCTTTGGGGACTTTAGGTTCACACTGCTTCTAACCAAGTAAAGCTCTTTTTACTTCTGTTTCTCTTTCCTTTTTTCTTGTGCTTGTGTTTTTTTTTTGGGTAATTTTACTTATTTATTTATCTCTTTTTGACTGTGATGGGTCTCTGCTGCTGTGTGAGCTTTCCTCTAGTTGTGGGGAGTGGGGGCTTCTCTCTGGTTGCAGCGCACAGGCTCCTCATTGCCGCGGCTTCTCTTGATGAGGAGCACAGGTTCTAGGGTCTCTATGTTCAGTAGTCACGACACTTGTGCTCTGGAGCTCATTATTTGTGGCACACGAGCTCAGTTGCTCCTCAGCATGTGGGATCTTCCCGGATCAGGGATCGAGTCCATACCATCCAAATTGGAAGGCGAATTCTCTACTACTGAGTCGCCAGGGAAACCTAAAATTTAATTTTAATTGGATGATAATTGCTTTTACAATGTCGTGTTGCTTTCTGCCATACAGCAGCATGAATCAGCCATAAGTATGCGTATATCCCCTCCCTCTTGAAACTCCCTCCCACCCCCACCCAACATCTCACTCCTCTAGGTTGTCACAGAGCACTGGATTGAGCTCCCTGTGTTATATAGCAACTTCCCACTAGCTATTTTACAGGTGTGTTTATTACTAGTACTTTTCAATTTGTTTCCTATATAGGAAACCATTCTAATGCATTTAATGCATGTTTTAAAAAATACATTCTTAAAAAGTGTGCTTTATTTGGAGTATCTATGTTTAATCTCTGCATTTGTTTTCGTGATACAGATCATATTGTCTTACTTGCTTTTATCCAGCAGTGTGCTTGTACCATCCACCAAGAAGGATATGGCAACCCAGGCCAGTATTCTTGCCTGGAAAATCCCGTGAACAGAGGAGCCTGGTGGGCTACAGTCCATGGGGTCACAAAGAGTCAGACATGACTGAAGTGATTTAGCTTACATATACTGTTCCGTGTACATTTGCTCTGTTCTTCCAGCCATTCGTGATGTTCTTTGGTGTGCATTTACCATGTTTAACTTTTAAAAAATTTATTCATTTCTTTACTTTTTGGCTTAGTTCCCCGACCAGTAATCAAACCTGTGAGCACCCTGCAGTGGAAGTGTGGAGTCCCAACCGATAGACCATCAGGAAAGTCCCACCACTTTTGACTTTTAATCCATCATTGGTGAACTTCTAAACAGAGATTAGCTTCCTGCTGCAACAAACAACACTGCAGTGAACATCCTTGTACACGTTTCCTTCCAGAGACGTGTGAGAAATTTGGAAGGAAATATACCCAGGAATGAAATTGCTAGGACATATGATCTGCATACAATTAATTTGACTAAATAGTGCCAGATTGCTCCTGAGAATAGGAACTTTTGTTTAATATCCCACTAGCAATAATGTATGAGAGTTCCTATACACACACACATACACAGGCACATACATGCACATGCGTGCATATCGAAACATGTACAGGGACTTGTACATATACACAAATACACATTGTTACCATAATTTACTTAAATCAGCTTCTAATTTTTTGCCTTTTTAAATCAAAACCACTAATGGTGGTTTTAATTTGCATTTCTTTGATTATTGCACATTTTTTCCTTATTTGTTTTGGATTATCTTGGCTCAGTCAGTAAAGAATCTACCTGGAAGGTAGGAGATGCAGGTTCGATTCTTAGGTGGGGAAGATCCCTTGGAGGAGGAGATGGCAATCCACTCCAGTATCCTTACCTGGGAAATCCCATGGACAGAGGAGCCTGGCAGGCTACAGTCCATGGAGTCGCAAGAGTCAGACACGACTCAGCATCTAAACCACCACCAGATTGCCTGTTTCTATACTTTGCCCATTTTAAGATTAGGATTGCTGTTTTCTTCTGTCTAATATAAGCAGCTTCTTGTGTCAAATTGAGTGTATTAACAGAAGAAGGATAAGATTTACTTCGCTTCTTTACAGCTTCCCACTGAAGACCTGTGTAATTTCACCATTCATCAACCACACGGCGAGCATTTAAAAAAATCTGTTAAAATTATGAGCATTAGTGTTACCTCAGTTTACTAAGAAATTGTAGAGTCTTTTTTTCTTTTTTTGAGGGAGGAGGATAGTATCTACTTGTGGGCGAGTTGGTAGTTTAAGTGGGAATGGAGCTGTTAGGATTTCCTTTGTTGGGACAAGTTCCTCCAGTTATCAAAAGATAATCATCAAAAGGGGAAATCAATGGGTATTTGATTCTACATGGGTCATAATGAACAGCTAATCAACTGCTGCACTGCAATAGAAATGGAAGTGGGTCTTTCCAGGCATCCTCTCTGAAATTAGGTGTTGCTCAACATCATCCTTTGGATCCAGTCCCCCATACATGGGCTTCCGTGATGGCTCAGTGGTAAAGAATCAGCCTGCCAATCCAGGAGATGCAAGAGACATCCATTCAATCCCTGCGTGGGTCAGAAAGATTCCCTGGAGGAGGAAATGGCAACCCATTCCAGTATTCTTGCCTGGAAAATCTCACGGACAGAGGAGACTGGCAGGCTACAGTCCATGGGGACGCAGAGAGCTGGACATGACACACACCCCATATATACTCCTTCTAATTTCTGTCCTGTGAACTTGGAAATAATAGGGAAAATGGAACAAAATGTGAAAATAACCTGGACCCAGGACTATACTGTTAATTAAAGCTGCATGATTTTGAAAAAGGCACTCAAATTCTCAGGGCCTCATTTCAATTTCCCAGTCTCTAAAAGAAGAAATAAAGCTGTATGATGGTTAGTCCTTTAGTCCAAAAAAGAACCAAAGATGCTATGAAACTCTTACTATTTCCAAACTTGGAAGGGTTTACCAGCAGAAGACTTTAGCATCAATTTTTTAAGACAAAGATTTAGCATCAATTTTTTAAGACAAAGATGGAATCAATTATAAGGAAACATCCAAAGCAAGAGAGAATTATTTGTAGAAATTAGGACATATAATGGCTAATTAACACAGTATTAACACCGTAGATAAATAAAGGATTTCCCAGGGGGGTGTGTGTGCGTGCGCGCACTGAGTATGTGCCTGCTCAGTTGTGTCCGACTCTTTGCGACCCCATGGACTGTAGCCCACCAGGCTCCTTTGTCCATGGGATTTTCCAGGCAAGAATACTGGAGTGGGTTGCCATGCCCTCCTCCAGGAGATCTTCCTGACCCAGGTATTGAACCCACATCTCTTGCATTGGCAAGTTGATTGTTTACTGCCGAGCAACCAGGGAAGAATCAACCTGCCAAAGCAGGAGAGGAAAGAGATGTGGGTTTGATCCTTTGCTCCGAAAGATCCCCTGGAGGAGGAAATGGCAACCCACTTCAGTATTCTTGCCTGGGAAATTCCATGGACAGAGGAACCTGGCGGCTAGAGTCCATGGGGTCACAAAGAGTTGGCCATGACTGAGCACACACTCCCACACACCTAATAGCCTTGACATTAGTTGTAATGGATTTTTGAGCACATATATAATATTTTATGTCAGAATTATAAAGCTCATTATATATGAATAGAAATTCTTAACTCCTTGAAGATATGCCTCAACCTCTTATGTAAAGTGATAACTTTTCAACCTATGCTCGATTTTCTGTGGTTTGGGGAATGTTAGTAAGTTTTACTTCAAAGAGGATCCCCCAAATAAACATATTTGTTCAGTGAATATCTATTCCCTACCATGTGTCAGGTATTATTTAGGTGCTAAGGATGTTCTGGTAAATAAACAAGGTTGCTACCCCCATAGGGTTGGTATTCTAATGTAGGAAGTCAGAATTTAAAAAATTTTAGTGGTGATGAGTGCTTCCCAGGTGGTGCCAGTGTAAAGAACCCATCTGCCAATGCAGGAGACATAAAGAGACGGTGGTTGGATCCCTGGGTCAGGAAGATCCCCTGGAGAAGGACATGGCAATCTACTCTAGTATTCTTGCCTGGAGAATCCCAGGGACAGAGGGGCCTGGCGGGCTACAGTGCGTGGGGTCACAAAAAGTGGGACACAACTGAAGCAACTGGGCGTACAAGCACCCACTATGAAATAGATAAAGTGGGTGATGCGGGGAGAACTGGGAAGGGCCAGTGCTCTAGAGGAGTTTGGATAGAAGATACTTGAGCTGAGGTTTGAAGAATGAGGAGAGTTAATCATAAGAAGAGCTGAAGGGTATGTTTTCAGGCAGAGGAAATTCCAAGTACACAGTGCCTCATGTCAGAAAGGGTTTGGCAGGGAAAAGGCAGAGGACGGAGCCTAGTGGACAAGAGTGGTGGGCAAGGAGTAGTGGTTGATAAGTTTTGAGAGTGAGGTTCCGGCTAAAGGTCAAAAGGCTCTGCAGGCCTATTTATGAAGACTGTACTTTAAGGACATTTAACTCACTGGTATGCAGGGAATCAAGTTATATTTTTGAAAGCTTATTTTGGCTTCACTGTTGGAACGGTTATGGGTCTTAAGAGGGATCGGGTAGAGAGGGGGGTGGAAGGGGGGATCGGGATGGGGAATATATGTAAATCCATGGCTGATTCATGTCAATGTATGACAAAAACCACTACAATATTGTAAAGTAATTAGCCTCCAACTAATAAAAATAAATGAAAAAAAAAAAAAGAGTGGATGCAGAGATGTCAATTGGGAGGCAATTGCATTACTCCTGAGAGGCACAATGTGGCCATAGTCTACAGTAAGAGCAGCTGTGATAGAGAGAAGTAAACCGATATTCTCTGAGAGGTTAAACTCATAGACCTTGCAGATAGGTTAGATGTGGATGGTGAGGGGGAAAAGGAGGGATCAAAAATGATTCCAGAAAATACTCAACTAAAAAAATTTTTTTAGCGGTAGACTTCCTCTGAGCCTTTAATGTAGATCGAGACTCTCTAAGCAGGTGCATGTGCAGCATATTCAAACTTCGTATGGGATCTCAGGCACATCCTTTGTCCCTGCATTTTCAGCATCATCTCTTGATGCTTTGAAGATTAAAATATTTAATAGAGAAGTTATCTATTTAAAGGAAACAGTTTATTTTCTCCCTTCAATGTATTCATTCATTTGACTGTCCATTTACACATTCCACAAATATGTTAGGATGAATTGAGAAGGTAGTATTGACATACTTTACCCTATCATGTATAAAATAGATAATTATCAGGAAGCAGCTATATAATCCGGGAATCCCAGCCTGGTGCTCTGTGACAACCTAGAGGGATGGGATAGGATGGGAGAGGGAGGTTCAAGAGGGAGTGAATATATACATAAAATTCTGACTGGTTCACATTTTTGTATGGCAGAAACCAACACAACATTGTAAAGCAATTGTCCTCAAAAAAAAAAAAAATCTACTAAACACTCATTATATTCCACACTCTTTAATGGACTCACCAAAGTAAGTCAGTCCTTTTTCTTGAGGCATATATCTATAAAGACCTTTTTAATTTTTTTTTAAATAAAGACCTGTTTTTTGAAGGTTAATTTAAAAGAAGGAATTGAGTGATGGGAATGTAAAAAGGAAGTAGGGTTAGTAATAAGTCCATGAAAATATTTTGCAGAATTTTGGAGTTAAATAAATTTGCAGTAGCAGAGGATATTGGGATTTTAGTCTCTTAAAAAGGAGGAAGATGAGACACATATGGATGAGTTGGGCCACGTCAGATTGTTCTGCAAAGTCCAGAAAGGTTTGATATGAGGTCTTCTTGGGTGAATGAATACAGTGTGACTATGGGTGTTGGTAACTGGTTAGAAGTACCTCCCGACACCAACACAATATTATACAGCAGTTTTCCTCCAATTAAAAAATAAAAGTGCATCCTAGGCCAAGTGAAGTCAATGCAGCTTCACTCAAATTTTCTAGTCAAATTCACTATGAATAGATGTGTACTGAGAGTCAGTGGCCAATAAAGGGTATTGAATGGTTCCGTGTGACTATAAGGAGCCACTGTCGTCATATTTTCTTCTGTATCGTGAGGTCTTATCATTAGAAATCATGGCACACTGCAGGAATGTCTAGAAATTCTGAGGAGATCAGTTTGACCAATGAATTTCAGTGCTAGACTTGGTGAATTTAATGCCAGACAAATACCTCAGACCCTTCTTGAACTTTGGGCATTTGTTATGCTATAATAATAGTTTGGCAAAAGAGTCTTGATTTTTCTTTTTTTGTTATTTTCTAATAAATTTGAAAAGACCCTGATGTTGGGAAAGATTGAAGGCAGGAAGAGAAGGGGACGACAGAGGATGAGATGGTTAGATGGCATCACTGACTCAATGGACATGAGTTTGGGTAAACTCCGGGAGTTGGTGATGCACAGGGAGGCCTGGCGTGCTGTGGTTCATGGGGTCGCAAAGAGTCAGACACGACTGCGCGACTGAACTGAACTGAATACATTTGAAGGCATTTGAGCTGTGGAAGATTGTTTAATCCAAGAAAAAGGTATAAAAAGAAGTACTGAAGTGAACATAGTAAATATCTTTTGGGAACATTGGGATACTGTTCAGGTATCTCTACTAAAAAAATATGATGTTTATGGAATCTTCACCTTACTTCATTGTCTCTTGCCTTGACTATCTCTGAACTGAGGGCAGTATTTGCATGCTGTTAGGGTCACAGATCACATTCCTGGGGAATAAAAAAAGGAATCTGTCCAATTAGTAAATCCTTTTCACACCATGAATTCTTTTCTATTCATATGAGTTTGGAGCACAGACGTGGTGCTTGCAAAGTGCAGGTACTTTACATATTCTAAAATAAGAATAAAACGTGACTAGGGAAATAAGAACAGCATGATAAGCATTATATTTATGTAATAAAATTAATTCAGGAAAGCTGTTGCATTTATAACCTAGAAGAGGTTGTCCTTTTCAGGGGAGTTAAAATGGACTGAAGTATATAGAAAAATTATTTGAAATCCTTCCAAACAAATCTTTTATGTAGCTTTACAAAGTATATTTATTTGTTCAAAATAATGACATTTTAAAATGAACAAAAGGATGAATTTTGACCTTGAATTAATGGTGAGACAGATTGTAAAGCAGGAAAGAATCATATTCTTGAAGAGGAGAGAGGCAGGAAAGAAGAAAAACTTAATTCTGAAGTTGCTGGCTTTGACACACTATAAGTGGGACTTCTAGGTAATATTGGAAGGTAGAAGTGAGGCTCAGTCAAGTTGATTGGGGTCATTTCTAAGATTTTTTAGTAGATGTCTTGTTTTTGTTTGTAGAACATAGGTGGCCAGGGTTGGAGGGATGGTGGGATGGAGTTTGGATCAAGGAGGAGCTGTGTCAAGACAGGATGTTCTTGAAGGTCAGGTCTAACTGAGAGATGTGTTCATGGGAAGCTTCCCTGGGAAATGTGGTCAAGGTTGTATCTTAGTGCTTAGCAACAAGTTCAATAATCAAATGAAACTGAAAAAATAAGCAACAAGTTTGAAAGCCAAGAGCAAAGAGAAGACACATATGCTATAAAAAATACTGTTTTGAAGAGCTACTTTAATCATAGGTGTGGATTGTGAGTATCCAGTACTGTTGTAGCTGAATATTATGATGAATATTGTGAAGAAAAGGGTGGTTGCTGAAAACCTTGGTGAGTGAGGGTGATCATGTAAGAGGAAGAGAATGGAGGTCTGAAGTTTGGAGGATGCCTGTGTCTGATTGAGTGTGGGGTACAGTGGAAGGGGAAAAATGAAAAGACTTAGAGGAGGAGGAGAGTAGGATGCAGTTAGAACTGAGGAAAGAAAAGCTTTTCAGGATAAAGAAATAGTCAAGTTCCCATGATGATGACTGAGGGGAGGTCACTGGAATGAACAAAGATGATATTGAAAACTTGCAAGAATGGATTTTCAGTATACTCTTGGACCAGAAGCCACAGAGTTAAGGGCAGGAGTTTTGAAGTGTGACGTACCTAAATTGGAATCCCAGTTCTGTCACTTACCAGCTGCGTCAATTTGGCCAAATTTCTTAAGAATATTCCTAGTTTTCTAAAGTGTAAAAAATAATTCCCTGTTGTATGATTCTTATAAGAATTCAATGAGGCAGGCGAAATTGCTTGGTAGAATGCCTAGAATATAGCACAGTCTTAATTAAACCTATTCCTTTAAGAAAATAATAAATGGTAAGGAAACAGAAAAAAAGCGAAGAATAGGATAATCTTTTGAAAAGTTTCATAGTGAAAGGACCTGAGAAATTCACAGGGAAGATTTTTTTTTTTAGGGTAATTGGAACTGAGTATGTTTGCTTATGAGCTTCCCCGGTGGCTCAGATGGTAAAGAATCTGCCTGCAGTGCAAGAGACCCGGGTTCAATCCCTGGGTCAGGAAGATCCCCTGGAGAAGGGATGGCTACCCACTCCAGTATTGTCTGGAGAATCCCATGGACAGAGGAGCCTGGTAAGCTACAGTTCATGGGGTCACAAAGAATTGGACATGAATGAGCAATTAACACATACGCACATTTGCTTATAGAGGAGAGAAACTAAGAGAGGGTAGAGAATGTGAAAAGTCAAGAAAAAAAAAATAACCAATGAATCAAGAGACTGGATGACAGAAGATAAAGGATTTAGGATCAGGTGCACAAGAAGAATGGGCCTCAAAGGGAACGTACATGACTTTGGTGACTCTTAGGAAGGAGAAGGAAATAAGTATGTTTTTAAGTGCAGAGAAGAGAAGCTGTCAGAGCTCTTTTCAAAAGCATGTGTCTTGCTAGTAAAGGAACACAGTTGTTTATTTGGTGTAGGAATGATGTAGCATTAGAAAAAAAATACTGTACATCACTTTTGGAGAACTTGATTTTCTTAAACATGTTGGAGGAAACAATCTTTCTCCGTTGGGAGTGGGAAAAGAGCAAAGGTCTTCATCAGAGCTTGAGGCAGCTTCAGAAAGCAATCAACTGCCTTAGTATGAAGAGGCCCAGTGTCAGTCTCGGTAATAGGCAGAGGAATGCATGGCTCCTAAAGGAACAGCAGTAATTCACAGCTTACAAAATAAACCTCAAGCCCGATGAAGTCTACCATGCTTCATGTGTCTATTATCCTGCTTTGTTCATTCTTTCATTCATTGAGTACCTATCTTAAGACAGATAATTATAAACTAGATACTTGGGAGAAACAAGGTCCATGTTTTTATGGAGCTAACAGTCCAGCTGGAAATAGGATTGAGAAGGAGAAAATACTAGACTGTTAAGAAAAATATCACACCGAGTCTTCAGAATCTGAAGCATTTTGTGTGTCTGTGTGCATATGCCTGTATGCATGCATGCTAAATCGCTTCAGTCATGTCCGACTCTTTGCGGCCCAACTTGGGGATTGAACCCGAATCTCTTACATCTCCTGCATTGACAGGCAGTTTCTTTACTACTGGTGCCACCTGGGAAACCCATGTATATGGGCATACGTACATGTGTTTGTATCCATATCCAGATTTAAATTCAAATGTGTTTGTGTATGTGTGTGATAAATATTCAGAGAAGAGTTAGTAATGTAGATTTTTCTGACTATGCCAGCCTTCATATAAAGAAAATAACTACTAAATAATATCACTGTGGGCATGCTTTTAGGTAGAGGGCAGCATAAGTTAGAAGGAGTACAGAATGAAGCAAGGCAAAAGCTAATAGAGTTTTGCCAAGAGAATGCATTGGTCATAGCAAACACCCTCTTCCAATAACACAAGAGAAGACTCTACACATGGACATCACCAGATGGTCAATACCAAAATCAGATTGATTATATTCCTTGCAGTCAAAGATGGAGAAGCTCTATACAGTTAACAAAAACAAGACTGGGAGCTGACTGGCTCAGATCATGAACTCCTTATTGCCAAATTCAGGCTTAAAAGAAAGAAGTAGGGAAAACCACTAGACCATTCAGATATGACCCAAATCAAATCCCTTATGATTATACAGTGGAAGTGACAAACAGATTCAAGTGATTAGATCTGATAGACGGAGTACCTGAAGAACTTTGATGAAGGTTCGTGACATTGTACAAGAGGCAGGGATCAAGACCATCCCCAAGAAAAAGAAATGCAAAAAGGCAAAACCGTTGTCTGATGAGGCCTTACAAATAGCTGAGAAAAGAAGAGAAGCCAAAAACAAAGGAGAAAAGGAAAGATATATCCATCTGAATGCAGAGTTCCAAAGAATAGAAAGGAAAGATAAGAAAGCCTTACCAAGAGTGCTCACCTAGAGCCAGACCTCCTGGAGTGTGATGTCAAGTGGGCCTTAGGAAACATCACTAAAAACAAAGCTAGTGGAGGTGATGGAATTCCAGTTGAGCTATTTCAAATCCTAAAAGATGATGCTGTGAAAGCGCTGCACTCAGTATGCCAGCAAATCTGGAAAATTCAGCAGTGGCCACAGGACTGGAAAAGGTCAGTTTTTATTCCAATCCCAAAGAAAGACAATGCTAAAGACTGCTCAAACTACCACACAGTTGCACTCATCTCACATGCGAGTAAAGTAATGCTCAAAATTCTCCAAGTCAGTCTTCAACAGTACGTGAACTGTGAACTTCCAGATGTTCAAGCTGGTTTTAGAAAAGGCAGAGGAACCAGAGATTCAACATCCATTGGATCATCGAAAAAGCAAGAGAGTTCCAGAAAAACATCTACTTTTGCTTTTGTGACTATGCCAAAGCCTTTGATTGTGTGGATCACAGCAAACTGTAGAAAATTCTTAAAGAGATGGGAATGTCAGATCACCTGACCTGCCTCTTGAGAAATCTGTGTGCAGGTCAGGAGGCAACAGTTAAAACTGGACATGGAACAACAGACTGTTTCCAAATAGGGAAAGGAGTACATCAAGGCTGTATATTGTTACCCTGCTTTATTAACTTATATGCAGAGTACATCATGAGAAGTACTGGACTGGATGAAGCACAAACTGGAATCAAGACCGCCGGGAGAAATATCAGTAACCTCAGATACGCAGATGACACCATCCTTATGGCAGAAAGCAAAAAAGAACTAAAGAGCCTCTTTATGAACGTGAAAGAGAAGAGTGAAAAAGTTGGCTTAATCTCAACATTCAGAAAACTAAGATCATGGCATCTAGTCTCAACACTTCATGGCAAATAGATGGGGAAACAATGGAAACAGTGAGAGACTTTATTTTCTTGGGCTCCAAAATCATTGCAGATGGTGATTGCAGCCATGAAATTAAAAGATGCTTACTCCTTGGAAGAAAAGTTATGACCAACCTAGACAGCATATTAAAAAGCAGAGACATTACTTTGCCAACAAAGGTCCGTCTAGACAAAGCTATAGTTTTTCCAGTAGTCATGTATGGATATGAGAGTTGGGCTATAAAGAAGTCTGAGCACCTGAGAATTGATGCTTTTGAACTGTGGTGTTGGAGAAGACTCTTGAGAATCCCTTGGACTGCAAGGAGATCCAACCAGTCCATCCTAAAAGAAATCAGTCCTGAATATTCATTGGAAGGACTGATGCTGAAGCTGAAACTCAATACCTTGGCCATCTGATGCGAAGAGCGCACTCATAGGAAAAGACCCTGATGCTGGGAAAGATTGAAGGTGGGAGGAGAAGGGGACGACAGAGGATGAGATGGTTGGATGGCATCACTGACTCAATGGACATGAGTTTGTGTAAACTCCAGAAGTTGGTGATGGACAGGGAGGCCTGGTGTGCTGCAGTCCATGGGGTCTTAAAAGAGTCAGACACGACTGAGCGACTGAACTGAACTAAACTGAGCATAAGTTAGTGAAATACCTTTTATACTTGTTTTACTTTAAAGTAGGTTGCCTTTCAAAGAAAAAATTTGATATTCAGTATTGCCAAGATTTTAGCGAGGTCTCTTATGCTACCGATGGGAGTATAAATTGTTAAATCTGTCTGGAAAGCCATTTGGCAATATGTACTAAGAACATTAATATGTTCATATCTTTTCAATATGTGATTTTAGGGAATTTATCTTAAGGGAAATAATGTAGAATGTGGGCAAAACTTTATACACAGAGATACTATAGCCTAATTAATAACAGAAATAAAATGCTAAAAATTTAAATTATGTATCAGTAGAGAAATGGTTGTCTTGTTATTGCAGATGAAAATATGAGTATCATGTAAATAATTAAAATTATTTGCTCAAGTAGTTTTAATGACATGGGACAATATCATACAGGAAATTATATAAAAAGAACAGGATACAAATTTTTATATGCTGTATATCCTTAATATTTAAAGCAATTCCATAAAATTGTATGCAAGGAAATAGGCCAATATGCTTTACACTTTAAGCATTTTTATGATTTGTACATGTGAGTTTTATGTTCAGAAATAGCAGTAAATATTATTTTAAATACCGTGTGTTAATAGATATCTAGTGGGAAGCTGCTGTATAGCACAGGGAGCTCAGCTTGGTTCTCTGTGATGACGTGGGTGGGGGATGGGGGGTGGGGAGAGGCTCAAGAGGGAGGAGATATGTGTATACATAAAATAAAAATTAAAAACCCCTGTGTTAGGTTGGGCATTAAATGCTTCTGTGATTGTCTCATGAAACATTAAGTCTTAGGATGGACTGATCTGGAATATCAATACTTCCATATATAACCATAATATCAATTCAGATTTCTGTGAAAGAATTTATCAGATGGGTATATTTTAGTGCAGTGAGAGTACTTTTCCTTTTCTTTAGTTTTTTTTCCTTACATTTTTAACATGGCAAATGAAGGCAGTCAGATGTCTTTGGCCTGTGTGTGGCGAATCCAGTGAAGAAGTAGAAGTAGCCTTCAATGGACAGTAGTTGTGTAGGAAATTATTTCAGTTAAGTAAATGGAAAGCAGAGATGTGTTACTTTAAGAGTAGAGTAATATATCTTAAAATGTGATCCTATAGCCCCTTGTATCAGAATCATCACTATAATTGCTCAAGATGTAGATTTGCTGACCTACTAAGTCAGTCTGAGGATGGGTACTGGGAAGTTGTCTTAAAGATATACCCTGGGTCACTCTCCTGAGATTCTCTAAGATCTACCACCAATTAAGAGAGGTATGAAATTTAGACGTTTTTGCAGAGGAACCTTAAACATTGGCTCCATTGTTCATTAAATAGAATTTGACCTTTTTTTTTCATTTACATGGATCCAAACTGTAAAGCACTTTGCTTACCACATAAGTTGGATGTGGGGCTGGGACCCAGGTACTGCTCAACTGCAATCTTAGTAGAGAGGTTTAGATTTGGAATTCTTGAAGAACAGACAAAGTGGTCAGTAACATTGCTGGGACAAGCGAGAGGGGACTGCTTGGCTAGAAAACAGTGACCCATCAGTTCTAGTTCCCTTGGGAGTGGTATCCTTTGGGTGGAATGCTTACCTGAGTCATTGCAGAGTGGAGTTCACAACTTTTAATGAAACGGGCTTCCACGGAGAGCTGCAATGCTTTAGAGCAGCGGAGTCCAACCTTTTTGGCACCAGGGATCAGTTTCATTGAAGAGTTTTTTCACAGACCAGGGATGGGAGGTGGTTTCAGGATGATTCAAGCACATTACATTTATTATGCACTTTATTTCTATTATTATTACATCAGCTTCACCTCAGATCATCAGACATTAGATCCTGGAGATTGGGGACCCTGCTCTAGAGGTTAAGAGTGCTAGGGGTCAGTAACACTCATCACTTACTATGTGCCTGGATCAATTAAGTGACTCAATTTTTAGATTCTTCTCATATTAAATGGGATTACCACTAGTAGCAACCTAATGACAAAAATTTTGTTGTAAATCATCTAGCACAGGGTTCAGCATGAAATTCTCATATAAATGACTTCACAAGAGCTAGACTATATAAGCTTGGAAGTCAAGCTTTTCTACTTGATTATTTGAAGAAAAGCCTGGAGATTAGAGTAATTCTGGATTCTTGTGAGGGGTTGGGGTGTGAGTGAGGGGGAGTGGCCATGGGTCCAGTAGTCCTTCATATGAGCTAGATTTTTGATATTTGTTGGTTTCATGGACCATCCAACCCTAATGGCACTGATTGAAATCTACCCCCTTGTTGGTGAGTTGAGTTAGGTGAATTATCATTTGCAGAATGATTCTTGTTTGCTTGCCTTCTCCAGTTACAAAGAAAGTCAAAAGTCATTCCTACACACACTCACACAGCCTTTTCCCTGGTCACCTATATTAATCCTTTGGGGTGCCACGTTCTACAAAGTCATTTTAGATTCTAATAAATGTTTCTGGCTTTATGATTGCCACTACTGTGAAACAAATTACCATCACCCTTTCCTTGAGTTACTGGTAAATATTCCTTGAATAAAATGATTTGGAAGACTTGTCCCTAATTTAAAACTTGCATCTGGAATTCCTTGGCGGTCCAGTGGTCAGGACTCTGCTTTCAACTGATGAAGGCTCGGGTTCAGTCCTAGGCTGGGGAACCAGGTTCCTACAAACTGTGTGATGTGCCCCCCCAAAAAAGGTAAAACCAAAAATCGCCCCAAAATTTACATCTGCCAAGTGATGGACATATCTAGTGGCTTCTCAACTTTAGGAGAATAACCTCAGCGCCTCCCCCCACCCCCACCCCTGCCCCCCAGAAACACAACTGAATCAGATCAAGACAGTTACCAGGAGCAATCCTTTATATTATCCAGTTGCATAGCACACTTCTTGAATAAATGACATACCCTAATTTAGGATACATCACCAGATTCAAGTCAGAGAGTATCCTCTGCCAGTCAATATGAGTACGGGTCACTGGAAGATCTCTTCGTAGAATTCTTCTCAGAGCTTCATTCGATAACTCCTGTAGTTCTTCTAACAGTGAAGTTTGAAATTTATTCTCTTGCTCTTCCACAAGCCTTGCGAAACTTAAAGCCAGTTGAGCTTGGTTCACCACCTCCAAGCTTTCTTTCAGGTCCTTGGAGATTTCGACATGTAGGTTGACACACCTGAAGTAGTGAGCTTGCACAAAAATTCTCCCTGTTACCTGGGTTAGGAATGGATTGACTTGGAAAATCCATTTTGATTTCCAAAGGCCATTCCAGTAGTCTGCTGTTTCATAGCTGTGGTCTTCAATACAGGCGATCAAGAACTCCTTACTTTTCACCGTTTTTCTCAGCACGTTGCAGTTGCCCTTTGGGTAGTGGTCGTTCACATACAGCTTCAAGGCACACAGAACTACAGTCCTCAGGTACTCCGTCTCATTCCGAATGATTCCATGACTCTGGATGTCCTTTAACTGGTTTTGAAGCAGGTCAAATTTGAAAGAAAGTTTGCTCTGGTAGTCGAAAAACCTGTAGTCGCCCACGACATTGTGGTGAGACAGGAGGACAGCATTCCCATCAATGCTGAGTGGGACAGAATATTTTTGGCAGTGTTGGTGGCCCGCACACTCCCCTTGATGGTGCATGAGTTTTTCATCACGGATAAGCAGACAGAGATCATCAAAGGCATTTACAAATTCCCCTGGAGGAGCCTGTATCAGTAGTCTGCGAATTACTTTTTCTTTCTCTTTCCTACTCAGAGTGCTACGTGACATGTTTGGTTGCGGCAGAAGCAGAGCTTCTGGAATAGACAGTGTTCAGAGGATGAGAGAACATTCCATGGGGCACCTTTCCCATCAAGGTGTTAAACGTTCAAGCCTAAGATTACCATGTCTGACTGTGCCAAAAACAGGTTGTCTGGCCAGCTCTGAGTCTCCTGGTGAAGTCATAAAGGAGCTTGCTCTGTGAAGTATGGAACTTTTGATGAGATCACAATGGGCGTTTGGACCCAAAGGAAAACATGACAGTCACCTGACAGCGTGGTGCCCAGCCAACCAGCTATACGAATTTTGAAGATTTTTTAAGAACTTAGCCTCCAGAACAGCCTTCTTCATAAAGTGGTGTGTCTCTGTGTTTATCGCATAGGTGGTTATAGATCTAAGAGAAGCAACCCAGAGTTTCTAGGGAGTATTTGGAAGCTCTTTGACCCTTTGGGGACCACAATGGCAGGGATTTGTAATCAGGCCCTCAGAATAACTGTCCCCAACCCAGTGGAAGCATGTTATCCTGAAAGGTTTTAGGGGTTTAAACAAAAGAGTAAAAATAAAATGAGAGACGATGACTGTTCATGGGAAAATGCCAGACGGCAAGGGTTGCCTCTCTTATAAACATTGTGGATTTGGAAATGGTCAGAACATGAGCAAGAAGCCAGAAAAATTTTAAGGGCAGTGAAGTGCAGAGACCACAAACCTCCATACAGTCTCTGGGGGATTTAAGTGTTGCGCTAACTGCAAAGAACAAAGGCAACAAACCACTGTGTTTTCTGCTTTCTTTCTAGAAAAGGGGCAGTGGCAACAGCGGATGAATTTCAAGGAATCCCTTTCTTGCCAAGGGGCAGAGTTAATTATATTTGGAACCTGTGACAACTCATAATGGGGAGAAGCTTCTAAGTGAGGAGAAACAAAACTTCAGGTCATGAAAATATGGAGAACAAATATCCACTCAGAAGTCCTTTCTGTTTCTCTTTCCTTTCTCTTGATTTATCCCTTTTGAAGACTCCTTGAGCTTGTTTCTCTCATTTAAGTGTAAACTGCTTCCTTCTTTATCCATCCTGAGGTTTTTTTTTTTATATTAATTTCCCTAGCTTTCTGTATCTTTTTCTTATAACATGAGCTTTGCCGTTTTAAGTCACAGCCATTAAATTGAAGGGCTTCCCATTAGTTCTAACAATCTGAAAATGAGTGTATTGTTGAACAATTTTTACTGATACTTTTCATGATTTTATAGACTGTCAAATCTTATTTTTTCAATTTGAAGTATCCTAAATTTTGCTGTTTCTCTGTAGATAAAGCAAGCTTGATTATTTTTGTTTTCTCCTTCATACTAATTAGACACTCACCATGGCATTTAAAAAAAAAAAAAACAAACAACTCTTTCTGATGGTCCTTAAAATGTTGCTTTTGGAAGCATGCGAGTAGCTGGACATTTGGTTAATATAATGGTAATAATTGTATCAGACATGGTTACTATTTATTGAACTCTCAGTAACAGAAACTATGTTGAATGATATATTATGAGCTCATTTAATGCCCCTCCCTTACTGAAGTATTAATTTGACCACTTTTCAGATGAGGAAACTAACACTGAGAGAGATCAAGTGATAGAAAGATCTTGATGTTCATGTCTTCAGAAAATAGACTATATTTCCCGAGTAATAACTGGATTTCTCAAATGTTAATTTTTATTCTTTTCCTACAATTCTTATTTTATTATGGCTTTTCATACCTTTAGCACTGAATAGTACCTACTTAAATTTGTTTTAAATATTATTTACCATAAAATTATTTTCTTACTTAAGCATGAGATAGACTGTCCTCTGAAAAGAAAAAGAAAAACATTGAATTGAAGAGAGACAAAATATTCTTTAGTCATTTTAAGTACTTAATGACTTTCTGTGAGAGTTTCCTTAACGTGTTTTTTTGGTGTGTCTCCTACATGGTTTTTGTTGATGGTTCGAGATGACTTCAAAGGTGGAAAAATTACCCTAGAAAAAGCTCTGAAATTACTTGAAAAATTAGATATACGGTGCAATACTATACATGTGAAATATATTTTTAAGGTGAGATAATATCCGTCCCCTGCATATCCCACCCTAGGAAGGACTTAATCCAATATAGGGAAATGTGGTTAGCTACTTGTATGTTTTCTGCAGAAAATACATATGAAAGATTAGTCTTTTAGAAATTAAAACAATTAATTATGCTAGATATATTTATAAGCAAAATGGAAAGAATTTAGGTAAGAGGAAAAATGAGTTGTTGATAAAATTTGAAATAATACCAGGTTGTCTGCTTAGAACAATCTGCTGAGAATACACAGATGTTCACATCAGATTAGGATTTGTCATCTGATTAGATCAAATCATATAAATGGTGAAATGGTAACTGGATTGGATGTTAGTGATTTATAGAAGGCGTGGGCAATCTTGAGAAAAATCATATTTTACTCATTTTCAAGGAATTATACTGTAAGCTCCTCTGGAGAAGGGAAAGGCTACCAACTCCAGTATTCTGGCCTGGAGAATTCCATGGACTGTATAGTCCATGGGGTCGCAAAGAGTTGGACATGACTGAGTGACTTTCACTTCCCTTTGTTTAAAGAAGAATTAGTAGGAAGGGAACCTGGCTCAGTTCTGTCACTAGAGGATGAATGGAAAGATCATGAAAAAAAGAAGAAGCTGCATGTTAGAGCTGAGTTTTTTTACTAGAAGATGGTAAATTTCTTGGTGAATCAGGCAAGAGTACTAGACTGGCCAACCCAGATAGTTAGGAAGGTAGACATCCTGAGTATGATTTTGTTTCTTGGAACTGGGCAGCCAGATAATACAATCTATGGTGAAATTGTTACCAACCAACTTAAACTGGGAAGCCTGTATTACTTTAAAAGTGAAAGTTTTAGTCGCTCAGTCTTGTCCAACTCTTTGCAACCCCATCGACTGTAATCCTCCAGTCTCCTCTGTCCGCGGGATTCTCCAGGCAAGAATTCTGGAGTGGGTAGCCATGTCCTTCTCCAGGGGATCTTCCTGACCCAGGGATCAAACCCAGGTCTTCTGCATTGCAGGCAGATTGTTTACCGACTGAGCCACCAGGGAAGCCCCTGGTGTTACTTCACATGTGGGCTAACCAGGGAGCCTGGTAGAGTTCCAGGAATGCTTGCAGAGGCAGGTTCCAGTTTAGAGGAAAAAGACAGCTTGGTACTCCCAAAATAGCAGTTGCCAGGGTATCACCATTTTGCTGCCATTTCTCCCAGCCCTGTTCCCAAAGTGATGTGAAGAGGGCCTGGTGACATGTGCCCATACAGTGGATGTATTACCTAGAGGGACCTCCAGCTTAAGAAACCCAGAGCTTTTATTACCGGCAATAAGCCTGTCTGATCTTTGCCCCGGAGGGTGTCGTTATTAACGTTATTATCCTGGACAGTAAACAAACCTGTTTTTTCCTCTGGAATGTAGTACTATCTCTTCATCATGTAAATATCCTTGAAGAGCTAGTCCTGAAGAAAGGCGATTGGTGACTCTGCTCAGAAAATAAGCAGAAACACAGGAGCAAGCATTTCTCTCGGTCAGATTTAGTCCTCGGGTTTACTAACCAAAAAAGGAGGTTCAGAAAAGAAAAACTGAACTTCTCCGGAGATTGCTGTAAAAGACAAAGAATTCAGAGTTGCTTCTATGGGTCCAAGGAGCTTGTGCTGCCATAAGCGATGAGAATTTTGATTAATTTCTAATACCACACCTGAAAAACACAAATTTCTCTGAAAGGCCGTTACACATAGAATTTCCCCCCAGTGGTATTGCCCAAAGGGAGAAACAGTTATGTGCTCTCTGGTTTAATAAAATTCACATTCAACACAATATAGAGGTAGTAATATGTTGAATCTGTATTTAATGTGAAATACAGTAAATCTTAGTGATTTTCAAGTTGCTTTGAATTAGCTGCAAGATAGAGATAGGTCTTTGAAATGCACTTGAGTAAAATGCAAGCTGTATCGAAAAGCATTATGTAGAGTGTTCAACAGGTATAACAATTAAATAAATAGCTCATTAATTGGAATTTATGATTATTTGGACATAGCCAGGCTGAAGGTCTATTTTGTTTAGCAAAACTTTTTTAAAGTAGCTATGGTAACAGTGTTAATTATAAAAATTAGAGGAGCAGAGATTCCTTAGAATACTTCAAAAACCCCTTTAAAATGACCTCAGATACTTTAGAAGCATCAATTATGTATAAACAAGGGTGATGATTATGGTAAACCATTAACTTCTATTTAAATAATTCTCCTAATAGAAAATACTTTGTTGCCTTAGGTGAAATTGCTGTATATGGATTAAAATGTTGATTAAGTAGTATGCCTAGGAAAAGTATATTGGTTAACTGAATTTTCTAGATAGCTCAAGATTAAGCTTAAACACCCAACTCTTTTGCTTTAACTTATGTTGCTGATCTCTCCACTCGGCAATGATACACCTATTAGCCAGAGCAAATAAAATGAATCACAGTGAATCTTTTTTTTTTTTTTTGGTGTCCACAGAAACACAAAGGCTCTCAGTGTCTCAGCGCTGTTGTCGTTAGCAAGCTTATTGGGTGTAGAGATTCTTCAGTCTGTTAGAACCTAATTGTGCAGTACTTGATTGACAAGTCAGAAATCTCTGAGCAAATGTTTTAATCTGCAGAATGGGGCTACTAATATATTTATTTTGCAGGATGGTTCTAAATATTAAATGTTATCATTTGTGAATGTACTTAGTATCAGGCGCGGCATAAAGTAGGCACCAAGTAAATTTCAGTTGAAGCTACATCAAGATTGTTCAAAAAAATAGAGAAAATTACATTATATTTATTGATTTCCTAAGTGTTAATAGTTGACATAAATTCTGACTTGAATTTACTTTCTGACAGGGTGAAAATTTATTATAAAATTTGAGTAAAGCATGTATAACTTCATGACCCTGGCAAAATATTCTAAACTTCTTTTTTCCAAAATTAATTACTGAGTCTTGACTTGAGCAGTAGTTCTCTAAGTTTTTAAAAAATCCCTTTATTAAATTAAAAAAAATTATTTTTAATCATTATTTTTAATTTATAGCAGGAAAGATCCCCTGGAGGAGGGTATGGCAACCCACTCCAGTATTCTTGCCTGGAGACTCCCCATGGACAGATTAGCCTGGGGGGCTACAGTTCACGGGGTCACAAAGAGTCTGACACAACTGATAGACTAAGCATAGCGTAACACAGCTCAGGCTGATTTTAGGAAATATCGCCTGTCATTTCAATACACATAGCTAGTCTTAGATTACAGTCTTCACTGTTGGCTGAATATGAAATAGTATCCTTTTCAAGTGCAAGAACTTATGTTTCTCTATATTTGCCACGGTTCTGCTGAACCCAGAAACACAAGCCCCACTGGCTATTGGAGCCAGTGTGTCCTCTGGACAAAAGGTGTGACCTCTGGACAAGGAGTGTGTCCTCTGCACAGCAGCTTGTGTGCCCAAGCTCACTTCTTCAGGCTAGACTCTGAGATATGCACAAAGGCCTTCAGGAAAGACTAAGTCTTAGGTACCTCTGATCACTGTATCTGCATTAGGGCTTCCCAGGTGGTGCTAGTGGTAAAAAACCTGCCTGCCAGTGCTGGAGACCTAAGAGACGCAGCTTCCATCCCTGAAGATCCCCTGGAGGAGGGCGTGGCATCCCACTCCAGTATTCTTGCCTGGAGAATCCCATGGACAGAGAGGCCTGGCAGGCTACAGTGAATGGGCTTGCAAAGAGTCAGAGAAGACTGAAGTGACTTAGCATGCATAACATGCATGCATGCATTAGGGACAGAAGGAAACAGAGAATAAGAAAAGGGGAAAGAACAAGTTGCTTGCTAGTTTAAACTAGTATATCCATTCAGTTCAGTCACTCAATCATGTCCAACTCTAAGACCCCATGGACTGCAGCACACCAGGCTCGCTGTCCATCATCAACTCCTGGAGCTTACTCAAACCCATGTCCATTGAGTCAGTGATCCAATCCAACCATCCCATCCTCTGTTGTCCCCTTCTCCTCCCACCTTCAGTCTTTCCCAGCATCAGGGTCTTTTCAGATGAGTCAGTTCTTCACATCAGGTGGCCAAAATATTGGAGTTCCAGCTTCAGCATCAGTCCTTCCAATGAATATTCAGGGTTGATTTCCTTTAGGACGGACTGGTTGGATCTCCTTGCAGTTCAAGGGACTCTCCGAGTCTCCAATACCACAGTTCAAAAGCATCAATTCTTTGGTGTTCAGCTCTCTTTATAGTCCAACTCTCACATCCACACATGACTACAGGAAAAACCATGGCTTTGATTAGACAGACCTTTGTTGGCAAAGTAATGTCTCTGCTTTTTAATAAGCTGTCTATGTTGGTCATAACTTTTCTTCCAAGGAGCATAAGTTTTCTTCCTTGGAAGAAAAGTATGTCAGAGTTTGAGGAAAAAGTTGCAAGTCATAAGATTTCCTAGACTATATTTTGAATACATTGTTTTTAGGGTAATTTCAGATAGAATTTTAAAACGCTACATTTTATGTTAGAAGTTCTGGCTTTGATAGCTCAGCTTTCTCATCAGATAGATCAGCTTTCTTATAATATCGTTTATTAAGTAACCTTTCATCTTTTTACTAGCAAACTGAGCAGTGGAAATGGTAACAATGTGAAAGACCTTAATTCTGTTTTCTAAAGTGTACTATCAGAATGAGTAACAATAGAATTATTTTAATATGTTCTTTTATCCTCCTGGATTCAATCATTCATTTAAACGTATGATCACTAGGCTCCTAATTTAGGGTGTGCTCAGTTGCTCAGTTATGTCTGACTCTTTGCACCCCCATGTGGCCCCTTGGACCATAGCCTGCCAGGTTCCCCTGTCCATGGAATTTCCCAGACTAGAATACTGGAGAGGGTTCCCATTTCCATCTTCCAGTAATAGGCTTTGGGGATAAAAAAAGAATAAAGTATCTACTTTCATTGGGGTCATAGGTTTAAGGTAAAATATATATTTTATTTCTTTCTTAAATTAAAAAAATTATTCAAACATTTCATTTTTATTTATTTATTTAGTTATTATTGGCTGTACTGCATGAGGGGTGGGTTTAGTTCTCTTACTAGGGCTCAAACCCTGGCTTCCTGCATTAGAAGCATGGTGTCTTAGCCACTAGTCTGCCATGGAAGTCCCCGAAAGATATATTTTAAAATTATACATAAATTGTTTGGGAAAGTTCTTTTTGTAATGCCTTGCAAAGAATAACCACTTAATGAACTTTTATGTTTTTATAAACTAGAGAAAGATGATTTCATTACTCTTTTTTTTTTTTATGTTGTAAACTGTAAATGATTAATATGTAACATTTTGAAAAGCTGTAGTATTCCCTGCAGTGGGCCCTGAGATTTTGCATATTTCCTGTAATATATTTTAAAAGACATCTTTTCCTGATCTCCCTAGTTTTAGGGAGATATTTAGTTCCTTTTTCCAATTAAATGAACATATTTCATCAGAATCATCAAGTTCTGAAGGCCTCAGTCAAACACTCTTATACATACTGTTAGTCACTCAGTCACGTTCACTTCTTTGTGATCCCATGGACTGTAGCCCGCCAAGCTCCTCTGTCCATGGAACTCTCCAGACAAGAATACTAGAGTGGGTTGCCATTTCTTCCTTCAGGGGATCTTCCTGACCCTGGGATTGAACCCAGGTCTCCTTCATTACAGGGAAACTATTTACCATCTGAGCCAACAGGGAAGTCCTATATGTACTAAGGATATGGGAAACAAGTGACAGACTTTGCATCTGAGACAATTCTAGAAGGGATGTGTAAAGGTTTTATTCTGGTATAATAAACCCCAGTAGAGAAGCAGGTATAGAATCTTCTAGGAATCCTAGGTAGGGCTCTCTGACATGACCTGAGGAGAAGACACAGAGAGACATAGGGAAGACTTCGAGAGAAGGACGTTTTTTTGAAGATTAGTAGAAATTCATGCTCATGCACAGTCACTTGGTCATGTCTGACTCTTTGTGACCCCATGGACTGCAGTACATTGGGCTTCTCTGTCCATGGAATTTTCCAGGCAAGAATACTTCAGTGGGTTGCCATTTCCTACTCCAGAGGCTCTTCCCAACCAACTTAAATAAAAAAGAAAACAATATTCCAGACAGAAGAAACAGCCTTTACAATAGCAAGAGGTGGCTTGGTATTTATATTGTAACTGATTCAGAGCACAGTACAGTGTGAAGTGCATGGAAGAGGTGGTGGTGGTGGGTGGGGTGCAAAAACCATGTCTTTGAGGGCCTTGGAGGCCAATAGTTTGGATTTTGTCTTGAAAACAGAGGAGAAACACTGAGAAATTTAAGAGAGTTAGAGACATCAGACTTGTATTTGACATTAATTTATTTCTGCAAATATACTCTTGTCAACTGAACCAATACCTGCAACCTAAAAGTTGAGAGTTATGTTCTGTTTGATGGGAAGTTTTAGGATTTTGACCCTGGGAGGTAGCATCTAAAGTAATCCTGGGAGAATTGCTCTGAGGAGGCAAGGGGGACCCAGGTTACATAGAAATTTTACAAAAGGTAGGTAGTCTGAATGTCAAAAGATCATTGTAAATAAAAGAAAACCAGATATCAGTGACAGTGAAGTCGCTCAGTCGTGTCCAACTCTTTGCGACCCCATGGTCTGTAGCCTACCAGTCTCCTCCATCCGTGGGACTCTCCAGGCAAGAATACTGGAGTGGGTTGCCATTTCCTTCTCTAGGAGATCTTCCCAACCCAGGGATCGAACCTGGGTCTCCTGCATTGCAGCAGACACTTTACCATCTGAGCCCAGATATCAGTAGTTTAGTGCTTTTCTAAGTATAGAAAGGTGTAAGAGTCTAGGCTCACTGAAATCATTCCTTTGATATGCACCTCAGCTATCTGGGGTCATTAGTCTGTGTTTTCATATCCTCCTCAGGGTTCAACATGGGAAGTGGCTGCAGTCTGATGGCAGGTGTTCTTTCCTTCCTGAGTTCCCTCAGGGCTCACCAGCTCACATTGAAAGAAAGTGAAAGTGAAAGTCGTTCAGTCCTGCCCGACTTTTTGCGACCCCATGGACTTTACAGTCCGTGAGATTCTCCAGGCCAGAATACTGGAATGGGTAGCCTTTCCCTTCTCCAGGGGCTCTTCTCAACCCAGGGATCAAACCCAGTTCTCCCGCATTGCAGGAGGATTTTTTACCAGCTGAGCCACCAGGGAAGCCCAAGAATACTGGAGTGGGTAGCCTATCCCTTCTCCAGTGGATCTTCCTGACCCAGGAATTGAACCGGGGTTTCCTGCATTACAGGTGATTCTTTACCAACTGAGCTATCTGGGAAGCCCCCCGCCAGCTCACATTGGAGGGTTGCAATCACTGATGATATCCTTTGTTTATTGATATGGCAGGAAATATTCCATTTCTTACTTTGAGTATGGGCAATAGTGTATTGTTTTTCTTTCCTTCTTTGGAGTTAGTTCAAGTCCTGGGACTGGTGACAATTGACATATAAAGCTTTTGATCTTCAGTTTTATCCTACAGGGAAGATATTGATACATTGATACCCTATATTAATATTGAGGCTGCTGTTAAGAGGCTCAGTACTCAGATTTGAACCTTCCTTGCTTACCGCTTTTCTTCTTCCCCCTTTTCTTTTGCTGACACTGTGTTCCCCAGGCCTCATCTTTCTTCTCCTTATTACTTATGCTTTGTGCTTTCCTTTTCCTTCTTTACCAAAATTATAACTTCCCATCTCCAATGATAGGTTTCCCTGGTAGCTCAGCTGGTAAAATATCTGCCTGCAGAGTAAGAGACCCCAGTTCGATTCCTGGGTTGGAAGATCCCCTGCAGAAGGAAAAGGCAACCCACTCCAGTATTTTTACTTTAAAAATCCCATGGATAGAGGAACCTGGTGAGTGATAGTCTATGAGGTTGCAAAAGAGTCGGACGTGACTGAGCACACATAAGTACCTCACGGGATGGTGTATGTCATCACCACAGTGAGGACGAGGTTTGAGGCCAATCCAGGTGGTTCAGGGATGCCCTCAGTCTTGAAGAATCTCTAGCATTAATACCTCAGCCTGAAGTTGGGCAAATCTTTCTGGGCAGAGAGCTGCTTATGGGCTGCAAATCTCCTGAGGAACAGGGTTTGCTTCTTTACTTAAACTGGGCAGCCCAGGCCACCAGGTTTTTTTTGGTTTTTTAAATTTGTATTGAGGTATGGTTGCTTTAAAATAGTGCATTAGTTTCTACTCTACAGCAAAGGGAATGAGCGATAAGTACACATATATCCCCCTTTCAGATTTCCTTCTCCCTGTAGGTTCATCACAGAGCACGGAACAGAGTTCCTGCGCTATACAGTATGTTCTCAGTCAGCACAGCCGCTCAGTCGTGTCCGACTCTCTGCGGCCCCATGAATTGCAGCACGCCAGGCCTCCCTGTCCATCACCAACTCCCGGAGTTTACTCAAACTCATGTCCATTGAGTCGGTGATGCCATCCAACCATCTCATCCTCTGTCGTCCCCTTCTCCTGCCTTCAATCTTTCCCAGCATCAGGGTCTTTTCCAATGAGTCAGCTCTTCGCATCAGGTGACCAAAGTATTGGAGTTTCAGCTTCAACATCAGTCCTTCCAATGAATATTCAGGACTGATTTCCTTTAGGATGGACTGGTTGGATCTCCTTGCAGTCCAAGGGACTCTCAAGAGCCTCCTCCAACACCACAGTTCAAAAGCATCAATTCTTCGGCACTCAGCTTTCTTTATAGTCCAACTCTTACATCCATACATGACCACTGGAAAAACCAGAGCCTTGACTAGGTTGATAAAGTAATGTCTCTGCTTTTTAATATGCTGTTTAGGTTGGTCATAACTTTTCTTCCAAGGATCAAGTGTCTTAGTTTCATGGTTGCAGTCACCATCTGCAGTGATTTTGGAGCCCAAAAAAATAGTCTGTCATTGTTTTCACTGTTTCTCCATCTATTTGCCATAAAGTGTTGGGACCAGAGGCCATGATCTTAGCTTCCTGAATGTTGATTTTTAAGCCAACTTTTTCACTCTCCTCTTTCACTTTCATCAAGAGGCTCTTTAGCTCTTCTTCACTTTCTGCCATAAGGGTGGTGTCATCTGCATATCTGAGGTTATTGATATTTCTCCTGGCAATCTTGATTCCAGCTTGTGCTTCTCCAGCCTAGCGTTTCTCATGATGTACACTGCATAGAAGTTAAATAAGCAGGGTGACAATATACAGCCTTGACGTACTCCTTTCCCTATTTGGAACCAGTCTGTTGTTCCATGTCCAGTGTTAACTGTTGCTTCCTGACCTGCATACAGATTTCTCAAGAGACAGGTAAGGTGGTCTGGTATTCCCATCTCTTTAAGTATTTTCCACAGTTTGTTGTGATCCACACAGTCAAACACTTTGGCATAGTCAATAAAGCAGAATTAGATGTTTTTCTGGAACTCTCTTGCTTTTTCTGTGATCCATTGGATGTTGGCAATTTGATCTCCGGTTCCTCTGCCTTTTCTAAATTCATCTAGAACATTTGGAAGTTCACGGTTCACGTACTGTTGAAGCCTGGCTTGGAGAGTTTTGAGTATTACTTTGCTAGCGTGTGAAATGAGTGCAATTGTGCGGTAGTTTGATCATTCTTTAGCATTGCCTTTCTTTGGGATTGGATGAAAACTGATCTTTTCCAGTCCTGTGGCCACTGCTGAATTTTCCAAATTTGCTGTCATATTGAGTGCAGCACTTTCACAGTATTATCTTTTAGGATTTGAAATAGCTCAACTGGAATTCCATCACCTCCACTAGCTTTGTTTGTAGTAATGCTTCCTGAGGCCCACTCGACTTCACACTCCAGGATGTCTGGCTCTAGGCGAGTGATCATATCATCATGATCATCTGAGTCATGAAGATCTTTTTTGTACAGTTCTTCTGTGTATTCTTGCCACCTTTTCTTAATATCTTCTGCTTCTGTTAGGTCCGTAGCCTTTCTATCCTTTATTGTACCTATCTTTGCTTGAAATGTTCCCTTGGTAGTATCTATAATTTTCTTGAAGAGATCTCTAGTCCTTCGCATTCTATTGTTTTCCTCTATTTCTTTGTATTGATAACTGAGAAAGGCTTTCTTATCTCTCCTTGCTGTTCTTTGGAACTCTGCATTCAAATGGGTATGTGTTCTCATTAGTTATCTATTTTATACATTAAAAAGGAATGGAATTGCGTCATTTGTAGAGATGTGGCTGGACCTAGAGACTGTCATACAAAGTAAGTCAGAAAGAGAAAAACAAATATCGTATATTAACACATATATGTGCAATCCAATCTATTTGCAAAGCAGAAGTAGTAAAAGAGAATCAGGCCACCAGGTTTTAAGTGGTAATTATCCACTCGTCATTCCCAAGCTCTGGCATCATTTCATGCAGTTTTATATATTTATCTACAATAAGAATCCAATGTAACTTCTTTTCAGGATAAGTTGGTATATATGTTACACAACTACTCTAACATTTTTGTTTTGTGTATTTTTTACATTTGAAATGTGAGCCCACCAGTAAATTTTTTTAGTAGGATAATGACAGGCTGCAACAAGGAAGAATCACCATAGAAGAATTTAGAACAATTTATCGAATTATTACATACAGAGAAGAAATTATTGAGATTTTCAACACGTATTCTGAAAACCGGAAAATTCTTTTAGAAAAGAACCTGGTCCAGTTTTTGATGCGAGAGCAGTATACGCTTGACTTCAGTGAAAGTATTGCTTCTGAGATCATTCAGAAATATGAGCCTATTGAAGAAGGTATGACTGTACTTCAGAGTTTTAAATATTTGTATGCAAACTGGTTTTTATTAATAGCAGTTATCAACTTCAAACTTGATTGGGTCAAATTTCTTCTGGGTAATACTATATATATTGACAGTTTTAATTTTGTAACTTACAGACAGCATACATACCTTTTAGAAAGCTATGTTGTGTAACCACGACTTTCTTTCATTGTCCAGTTCCTTTTAATTGTTTCTGTACCTCTCAAGTGTTCAGAGATGAACTTAGGCAGGGAAAACAAGATGAGGAACCTGTTATAATAAGTACCATAATGGAAGACAGGGTCCTGAGATTCATTAATAAGATAAAAACCCAGGTGTAGGTAGTTTTCCATTTTTATGTATTATTGACAAAATATAGAATATTAAACTAGCTAAATGAAAACAGTTCTAGGAAGGAGATAAAACATTGTAAAAGCATTCATTTCACTGTTGTTTACACTTAATTGTCTACATTTCATAAACATTAAAACATTTTTGCTTTTCTTTCATTTTCCTATGCAATCATCTGGTTTAAGTCCATTGACCATTTTGGCTAGTGATCTCTTGTATAGTTTTTGATCTTTGTTTCATCTTTAATGGGTAAAACACTTCGATTTTTTCCATTTATACTTATTTTTAAATAAAAAATAATGACATAATATAATATAATATTCATATAGTTGCAGAAAAAGCACTATTAAAGCATGCTGTTTAACCCTACAGAGATTAATAGAATAGCTCAGAATATTTATTTAACAAGGGCTATATGAAAGTGCAGGACTTCTCAGGAGGCACTAGTGGTAAAGAACTCACCTGCCAATGCAGGAGATATGAGATGTGAGTTCAATCCCTGGGTCGGGAAGATCCCCTGGAGGAGAGCGTGCAACCCACTCTGGTATTCTTGCCTGGAGAATCCCATGGACAGAAGAGTCTGGCAGTCTACAGTCCGTAGTGTTGCAAAGAGTCAAACAAGATGAAGTGACTTAGCAGGCACGCACGCATGTAAAAGCCCGAGTTCTGCCTTTGCAAACTGGTTTATGGCTCCCAGTGCTTAACATATGATGATATGGGTTCTAAGAAAACAAAACATCCCTTCATGGACTCATACTTCCTGATTTACTGAAGTATTTATCTGTGGCAACCAAGCATTTTTCTAGGAGCTGAGGATACAGTGGAGAATGAGGCAAACTAAGTTATATTCCTGATAAGGGTTGGAAGGAGACTGACAATAAATAATTAAACATACAGATAGATAGTTTTAGAGAGTACTATGTACTGTGGAAAAAATAAAACAGAGAGTAGACAACCCACAAGGTCTAGCTCAGGTGAGTGTTTAGGAGAGTCCTTCATGGGGAATGTAACATTTGAGCTGAGATAAAAATGATGAGAAAGAATTAGTCATGTGACAAAATGGAAGAAGGGTCTGAGGCCTAGGCAAGGGAAGTGTTGGACCTGAGGTGGAGAAGCAAGGCACAGGAAGAGGACAGTGTGGTTCGAATCTGGAGAGATCGGCAGGGATCAAATCATGTTGGTCTCGTTGGTCATAAGCTAGATTTTGGCTCATGACTCAGTAGCACATAAAGACTTTGGATGCTTCTAAGCATCGTTGTGGTAAGACGGAAGATAGTGCTAGTAAGAGTTTGATCTCCACTAAAACTTGCAAGTTTGCAGGAAGATAAAGAGCTTGTATCAGAATGTAAAACAAGTACGTCTGTAAGCACATCTGATGAGTCCAGATGCTGAGTCTTTACTTTCAATTACAAAGACTTTCCCTAAGAAAGTAGTGAATTGATTTATGTTTTGGTTCAAGCTCTTTATATCATTGCCACCTGGAAACAACCAGTTCACAGACATGTACTTTATGGCCCTGTTCCAGTGAAGATTTTTAAAACACTGACTTTGGAATTGTTACCCTTGGGTGGTAAATTAAGTGTTTGTTGTTTAGTCGCTAAATTGTGTCTGACTCTTTTGCGACCCCATGGACTGTAGCCCATCAGGCACCTTTGTTCATGGGATTTCCCAGGCAAGAATACTGGAGTGGGTTGCATTTCCTCCTCCAGGGGATCTGTCCAACCAGGGATCGAACCCAGGTCTCCTGCACTGCAGGAGGATTCTTTACAGTTTAAGCCACTAGGGAAGCCCAACTTAAAAGGTGCAAAGGCATAGTGGAATGGTGCCACTGACATTTTGGAATTGTGTTTACATTTTAACTGTGATATTATACTGTATCCATTTCTTCTTTTGAGTCTTCCTCTGCTTCCATTCGATCTTCCCTGGTAGGTCAGACAGTAAAGTGTCTGCCTACAATGTGGGAGGCCCGGGTTCCATCCCTGGGTCGGGAAGATCCCCTGGAGAAGGAAATGGCAACCCACTCCACTATTCTTGCCTGGAAAATCCCATGGACTGAGGATCCTGGAAGGCTACAGTCCCTGGGGTCGCAAAGAGTCAGACACGACTGAGCGACTTCACTTTCACTTTCTACTTCCATTCAGACAGTTTTGCACACAGGCAAGACCACTCATTTCATTTACATGACTATTGATCACTTTAGAGACTTATTGGGGCCAATTTGAATTATGAACTTATAGTCCCAAATGCTGCTAAGTTTCTCAAGCTTGTCCCACAGTGATATGTGACATGTACCAAATGAGGAGAACCTCATTTTATTTTAAATGTAAAAATCCATCAGATTAACTATCATCTCAGTCTGGTAGTTTTTAAGGGCATAACATGAGTTCGTTTTTTATTCCATTACCAAAGATATTTACTTAGTTAATAGTTCAAAGAGCTATAAGCCAATCACTGGTAATTGCACTGGGAAGAAGAATAAATTCATGCAAATCATTACAATTATGATATACGAAGCATTTGCCCCATACACTTGCATGTTTCTAATTTGCATAGCTTTGAAATAGAGAGTTTAGTTTGCATCACTATAAACATTTTATGTATTTTCTTCTAGCTTTTATTTTTTTAAAGTAAGATTGTAATAGTATTTTGAATGCTGGCTTTTTTGTTTTTATGATGTCATAAACATTTACTTAATGTCACTATGTATTTTTTTCTGATACATTATTTGTAATGTCTGCTTAGTATTGTATCATATTTTGAGATTTAATCTCTTTCCTCCCCTCGCCCCATTTATTTTGCTTTTATAAATAATGCTAGTGTGAGCATTCTTGCATATCAAGCTTTGTCTGAGTCTCTATTTCTGTAGTTTAAATTCCCAGAAATAAAATTCTTTGCCAAGAACCACTCACTAAAGTGAATACTCACACCAACTTTTAATATGAGGCAAACTGGGTTATCAGCAACAAAAGCAACGGTAACTAACCTTTATAGATCTAATATGCAGCGCTAGTATGCACGAATGGATGTTATGATTGCCAGCATTCCTAAGACAGGGAGAGGTTAACAGGCTCGTCATATAACAAATAAATGAATTTAACCCAAGCTGTCTCATTCCAGAGCCAGTGTTCTGCTTAAATAGATAATTTTGGTATATATGATACAGTGCAAAAAAGTTCACAGATCATTTGCTAAAGATAATAATATGCAAATGACTCAGTAATTCAATTCATAGGAATGCACCCAATAGAAACATGTACATATTTGCACCAAAAGAAATATACTGGTTATTTATAGCAGTATAGTTTTGTAAATAGCCCCAAACTGGAAATTATCTAAATGCTCATCAAGAATAGAATTGATAAATTGTGGTATATTCACACAATGGAGAGCTATACAAAAAATAGGAATAAAAAATATCTGTGTGCCACTATAAGAATAAATCTTATAAACAATGTTAAGTAAAACAAACCAGTCACAAAAAATACATATTGTGTGAGTTCACTTATGTAAACACAAAAACTAAAGAAAACTAATCTATGCTTCTAGAAGCCATACCACTGAATATACTTGGCAGTTGGGGATTGGGGTATGGAGGAAAACTAGAAAGTTATAAGGCGGCAGTCTTCTGGGGTGCTATCGTGTTCTGTTCTTTGACCTTGGTGTTGGTTACATGGATGGTTAGCTTGTGGAAATTCATGAATCTATGACACATGTCCTTTTCTTGTATATATTTTAATTATTTGAAAAAAATTTTTAAACATGCAGGTCTTTGTTGGCTATTTTAAATATAGTAGTCTTGTATATATTTTTTAAACATTAAAAAAACAACAGAGATGATTAAGTACTATTTAGTGTACTTAAATGTTGATATGAAAGAACTAAAAATAAAAACCTTAGAAAAATTTGTTTCCAAAGAAACTTGAATAGATCAGTATTAATTCTAAATGAATACTTTAGAAACATGCTCTGCTGCTAAGTTTAAAGTGAAATGTAATTTTTATACTATTTATGATATTTCTGCATTCTTTTTATTTTTTATAGTTAAACAAGCACACCAGATGTCATTTGAAGGTTTTAGAAGATACATGGATTCATCTGAATGTCTGATATTTAATAATGAGTATGGTCATGTTTACCAAGATATGACTCATCCATTGACTGATTATTTTATTTCAAGTTCACATAATACGTACTTGATATCTGACCAATTATGGGGACCAAGTGACCTTTGGGGATATGTAAGGTATTTCTTTTGATTTTTGAATCTATTACATTTTAAAAATGTTTGAAAGGTCTTAGTGGTTTCTACCCCAGTAGGCTGTAATTCACAGTAAAGGAAGGCAGTGCACGCTACAAAAACCAGAGGGTAGAGAATTTTGATTGGTGCGTATCTTGAATATCCAACCTTTGAGTGGTTGTATACTTTATTCAGTGTATTGTTATCATGCATGTGTGCATGCATGCTAAGTCGCTCAGTCATGTCCGACTCTGTGTGACGCTATGGACTGCAGCCTGCCAGGCTCCTCTGTCCATGGGATTCTCCAGGCAAGAATACTGGAGTGCATTGCCATGCCCTCCTCTAGGGGATCTTCCTGACCCAGGGATCGAACCTGTGTCTCATACATCTCCTGCATTGGCAGGTGGGTTCTTCCCCATCAGTGCCACCTGGGAAGCCGTTCTAATCCTGTCTGCCAACCTCCTCTCCCTGGTTATTGGCCCTTTGAAGATTCCTGAACAATTTGGATATTTTGTGTAGGAAAAATGTGAAGAAGACTTTTAAAATCTTATTTAGCTATTCAGAGCATCCTGTACTTTAAAGAAAAAAATATGGTCAAAATTAATTCTCAGATATCTCCATGCCAAAAGAAAAACAGTAGCATTTATAGATAATAATACATATGTTTATATGTCAGCCGACTTACATAGATTAAAGGCAGTCTATGTTGCACCTTTAATTTTGTTTTCTACGATGTATCATATACTGCTCATACCAATTTAGCCTTCAGTTTTAGTTTAGTCAGTCCACTGAAGATACAGTGGTGAGCAAGATTTTCGAAGTGGTTACACTCGTTTGTTCATGAGAATAGACAGATAATAAAGAGGGAAACAAATCAGTATTTCAAGGGACTGAATCATATGAACCAGGGTAAAGTGACAGAAGGTAACTGTGGGGTAAGGGATGCTCCTTTTAATTGAAGGTTCAGGAAAGGCTTCTCAAGAGAGTATAGCTGTGGTTTGAGTGATAATAAAGAAGTTTCAGATCTAGTAGGAAGGGAAGAAGTAATAATGCTTGGCATGTTTACAAGAAAGACAGCAAGTGTGGGTATAAATGAGTGAATGGAGAAGGAAGAGAGGTGAATTAGAGGAAACAGGCAAGTTTATGAGGCTCTTGGAGACCATGGAAGGGAGAATGGATTTAATCTGGTTGCATAGGGAAGTCAATGGAGGGGTTTTCCTTAGGAAAATGTCATAATTTAATTTATTCTTTACTGTGGAGGAAAGACTGATGGTGAAAGTGTAGAGGTAGGAGATGCTTTGAGAAAATATTGTCGCAGTCCATGGATGATGGTGATCTAGATGGTTAATTCATGAGGCAGCGGTTGAGACACATGGTTGAATTTGAAATATTTTAGGGGACAGAGCCAACAAGGTAATTTACCAGGCAATCTGAAGAGAGGTATGAGGGGAAGGGGGTATCAGAATTTGGGGCCTGATAACCTAGAATGTGATGACATTATGGGCAGAGATGGTGAAGCCATTGTAGGGTGTGATTCAAAAGCAAAAGTTCCGTGATGTCCATGTTCAGTTTGAGATATTGATTAGTTATCAAAGGGCTAGGCAAGATAGTCAGTTGAGTATATGTATCTGGGGTTTAGAAGAAGTATCTAGGTTGGAAAAATAAGCTTGGAAGCCCTTGGCATATATATGCCATTCAAAGCTATGTGATTGGGTGATATTACTTAGGAAAAATCATAGAAAAGATATAATCCCATGATAACATCAAACTTACAAGTTAATATTGCTTCTATAATAAAATCTAAGTAAATACATAAATCCACAAATTCAGAAATATACACACTTAAAATCCTGTAAGGATAAGCCCATTCATAGCTCTACAGAAATTTCTATTCATACTTCATTATATTTTTTTTGAGAGAAAATACACCTTTTCAACAGGTTGTTTTAGAAATATAGAAATTTAATTTTGAATTCTGAGAAAATGTTCTACCCCTGTGAAAATTTACAGTTAAGTTTAATTATATTTCTTCCTCTATTTCCTTACCCACTTATGAGAGATACAATTTGATACAAGTTTTTCAAAATTTCTCTACTTGTGAGAGGTGGTGTAGAGTGATGTTTGACTATTAATATTTAAGTTTCTGGTGCTGATCTTTCCTTCCAGTCCCTCATTTGTTAACTACAAATGTATATAACATTTTTTATGTTGCAGTTTCCTCCTCTTTAAAAGAGAAAAACCAATATTAACTGCATTAAAGATTTTAATTCATGAAACCCCTCGTAGATTCATTTAAGTGGAGAATTTCTTTATTGAGTGAGAAATTTTTCATGATTCATTCCCATGTTTCATTATTCACTCATTTCAGTCAGTGTGAGATAGTGAAAAGTGGCCTCCACACCACCACGGAGCTTACTCTTACGAGCTTCTGAGTAAAGGGTTTGGCATGACCCAGTGCAATCCCCTCATTTTTTGCTGGACACCAAACCATGTAGTTAAAATAAGCAGCTAAAGGTTGGCTTGATCATGGATAGAATTAAACCTATTTAGAGATGTAGCCAGAAGCAATATTTTTAAGGTTCTCTTCCATGGGAAAAAAGTTTTCTATAAAACCACAGAGGGTTTTGATCTACTAGTAGGCAATGAAACCCAGGTAGTATATGGTTAAAAGTGAAAGTGAAAGTCACTCAGTTGTGTCTGACTCTTTGAGACCCCATGGACTGTATAGTCCATGGAATATGGTTAAAGGTATAACCTATAATCCAGGAATGACAATTTTATTTTGTTTAAATTTTACTAGTGCCCTTGTGAAAGGATGCCGCTGTCTGGAAATTGACTGCTGGGATGGATCACAAAATGAACCTGTTGTATACCATGGCTATACATTCACCAGCAAGCTTCTGTTTAAAACTGTTATCCAAGCGATACACAAATACGCATTCCTAGTATGTGCATGCCTTTGTTAAGTCACAGTTATTTAAACATGAGATAATTTAATTGTTTCAAAATCCTATAATGCTTGGCCTTAGTTTAGATCAGTGACATTTCATCTGTCGGTTATGGTCCATTAGCAAAATCCATGTAGTATGTATCATTATGTGTGTATGCTCAGTCATATCTGACTCTTTATGACCCCATGGATTGTAGCCCATCAGGCTCCTCTGTCGGTGGGATTTTCCAGGCAAGAATGCTGGAGTGGGTTACCATTTCCTTCTCCAGGGAGTATATCATTAAAGACAGATTTATTAAAACAGATCTCAGGTAGGAAGGTACATGTAGTTTCATGGAACTTTTTGTTTAATTATGTAATTATATTATATATGTGTATATGTATGCATGCATGTGTATTGTGTCATAATGTAAGTTATATTTCTTACCACTAGTTATGGCCAAAAAGTTTGAGAAATACTGTTCTATTTAATAGTAACTATTTTACCAACATTCAGATATTTTACTTTCAAGACACAAATGTCAAAAATGTATTATCTCAACTTTTGGCATATTTTATACTATGATGGCAGTTATTTATACAGAAAAAAATGTTTAAAAGTTTACTTTGGATTTCAAAATTGTTATTAAATTTATTAAGTTAAAGATTCAAAGATCTAATTCTTTCTTTCTAAAGCTTCTAATTCAGTTTAAAAATACTCATCTGTAAATTGAACAGATTTTAATAGTCACTGAATTTTGAACAATACTTGATCCCATTGACAAGCTTGGTTTGAACACCTTCAGACATTTTAAATTGTGTTTTTAAACATAGTATATTTGATTTCTTTCTTAAGTACTTCAGTTGTAGTGTAATTGAAGAGATTTAACAAAATCTAAGTATTTAAGGTCTGTTTAATAAATTAAACTTACAAAGTTGAAAAACCTAAAGTTCTCTTAGCTTGGTCAATGTATTATCTGTAAACAGAAGCCTAACTTAAAATCACATACTTAGATTAATTGTTCCATTATATTTTGGAGTATAAAATACTAAATACTCATAAAATATTTTAAAATTTATCATAATATAAAACCTTAATATATGGCATTGATTCTCTTAAACATCTAATTTCTGATGTTTAAATTTATCCAAACTTCTCCTTTGAATTTTACACCAATGTAGACAACTTTCTATTTGACATTTCCACTTGCATGTTTAATAGCTATAGTTAACATGTTTCAGCTTGAGCTCCAGATCATAACCCTCTTTTTCCTAGTCCCACTTGGCCTATGGTCTTTTCCATCTCAGTTAATGACAACTGTGTTTGGCCTAAATCTTTATTGTCCACTTTAATGTTCCCTTCTTTTCTCTCTAAATCCTCTATATGTTCTTCAGCAAATCCTCCTGGTTCTAATTTCAAAATGTACACTGAATTTAATCCCTTTCCCCATTCTCACTGTCACTCTCCTGGTCAACCAGCATCACCTCTGACTTGTGTTATTGCAATGGCTTCTTTTTTTTTTTCTTTTCAATTTCTCCTTTATTTATTTTTTACTGGTCAGCCACTTGTAAAAGAATGCAATGGCTTCTTATCCAGGGTCTCTGCTTCTCTCCCTCCTCTTCTGCAGTTTCATCTTAATATAGCAGAGTGACATTTTGATAAGTCCGATCATGGTATTCCCCTTTTCAAACTCTTTAATTCCACTCAAAATAGAAGTTAAGGTCTGTACCGTGACTCCCAAGGCCTTACATGACCTGTTTACCATCACCTCCTTGATGTCCTCTCCTCCTCTCTCCCTTGTTCATGTGGCCATTTTGACCTCCTTACCTCTTTTCAGACCCATCTCAAAGCCTTTGCACTTGCTATTCCCTTCATCTGAAATACTCTTCCCAAACATTTTTGTACCAAACTCTCCCACTTCATTCAGGATGGATAACTGAAGGAATAAAAGGAAATAGAGACAGCCTGAAAATTTAAAGGCCTTGCAAGGATGGACAGACATCTACAACTTTTAAGACTCCAAAGAGTACGTAATGGAATGAAGAAAAAAGAAAGGCCTTGAACAGACTCAGTGGAACTTCTCAGTTGGACACAGTGACACAGTTTTGCAGCAAAGATTAGACTGAAGTTTAGACTTTCTACTCAACATAGTTGCCATTAACTTGGGGATAAGAGAGCAATGAAATAAAAATACACTGGATATCTATGGCCCAGAAAGAACTTTGAGTATAGGTTCCAGCACATGTGACTTACTAGAAACAAGTGTATATGAAATTGTGGTTTTTGAGGGCATTAGATTGCTAAAAACAGGAGCTAAGTCTGTCTTGCTAGGGGAACCTTAAAACCACGCTTAGTCAGAAAGTGAACTGCAAAAGTTGTTTAGCTTTAAGAAAAGCCAACTCCTCAGTTCACACTTCAGATCTGGCCAAGGAGGATAAAGACAAGATGATCTTCCCAGAGGATGGAACAAACACCACAGACGACAGTGAGCTCTTCCCAGTGAGTGAAGTCAGGGCCTAATTGAGAAATCCATTTGCTAGGTCTTCACTTTGCCTAAACTCAAAATCACTTATTATATTTGGGAAAAAAAATTTACACTCTTCTCTTGATATTAGACTTAAGTTTATATATGTATAAATGAAAATGAAAGTATTAGTTGCTCAGTTGTATCCAACTCTTTGTGACCCCATGGACTGTAGCCCAGCAGGCTCCTCTGTCCAAGGAATTCTCCAGGCAAGAATACTGGAATGGGTTGCCATTCCTTTCTCCAGGGAATCTTTCTGACTCAGGGATTGAACTTGGGTCTCCACAGGCAGATTCTTTACTGTCTGAGCCATCAGGGAAGCCCTATATATATATATATATATATGTGGGTATTTGCAAGAAGATCATTTTGTAGGCTGAATAAGAGCCCCAAAGATACTAGATTCTAATTCCTGGAACCTGTAAATGTTACTTTATTTGTTAAAAGGATCTTTGCAGACGTGATAAGTTAAGAATCTTGAGATTAGACACCACCCTGAGTTATCTGGATGGGTCCTAAATGCCAGTATCGTATCCTTCTTCATGGGAGGCAGAGGGAGATTTGACACACAATAGAAGAAGAGGCAGTGCGAAGATGAGGGGCAGACACTGGAGTGATATGACCACAAGCCAAGAAATGCTGGCCACCACCAGAAGCTGGAAGAGGCAGGGAAGATCTCCCGTAGAACCTGCTGACATCTTCATTTTAGCCTGTGAAACTGATTTCAAAATCTTGGCCTCCACAACTGTGAAAAGATAAATATCTGTTGTTTCATGCAACCTAATTTATGGTAATTTGTTACAGCAGCCATAAGAAATTAATAAGCTCAGACTTAATATGATATGTTATATGCAATATGACATATGACATATCTATCAAAGGTCTGTAATAATTCAGCAGACCTTGCAATTCCTTTTCTTGTTACTGTAAATTGGCAAATGTGCCCTGAAAATTATATGTGGAAAGAAGGAAAATAATTTTGAATAAGATATCCAAATGAGTGATATTCACTATTTTGTGACAAATTTAAAAGTTACAGTGGTGGAAAATACCTTTGTAGAGTCACTTTTAACCCACTCCAGTATTCTTGCCTAGAGATTTCCACGGACAGAGGAGCCTGGTGGGCTAAAGTTCACAGGGTCACAAAGAATAGACATGACTGAAGTGGCTTAGCATGCACACACACACACACACACACACACACACACACAAAGGCGCTTTTACTTACTAGATATTCTTTCATATTTAAAACCTGGAAATATCTTTATCTTCGTTTCTAATTATAATGCAGTGAATTTTGATTATAGAATTTAAAATAGAAAAAAGTAGAAAATTAACATTTTGTCTAACATATCAGTGTTAACGTTTTTCCTAAAAATATCAAAACATAGATATGTACTTTATAAAGTAAAAATGTAGAATCTTACTTTTTGGCAACTTGGTTTTCTTCTTAAGACTAGATCATAGATACCTTATTTCTATAGCAGTATATATAGCTCTACTTCCTCTGTGACAGATCTTTATCATTCCTTTATATGAATGTGCTATTATTTATTTTAAAACATGGGGAGTTTTAACAAATTTATTTGTTGGGGGTTTCAGTTTTTCCCCCTATATTTTAAGTACAACTGGGACTAATTTACCTTTATGTACAGATTTAATGTTCCCTGTTTTGTCAGACTCAAAAGTATTTTCAGTTTAAAGAATAGATAATTATTTTGCTAAGGTACTGAACATTAGAAGTTAGTTTTAAAATCAATTAAGTACTTTTATTAATTGCATTAAAGTTACTGAGGAGTTTTGATTGTTAACTGTGGTAATGGTTAATTTTTTTAGGCATCTGAGTACCCAGTGGTGCTGTCTTTAGAAAATCACTGCTCCCCTTCCCAACAAGAAGTGATGGCCGACAGTTTGCTCGCTACTTTTGGGGATGCCTTGCTGTCATATACGCTTGATAATTTTTCAGACAGACTACCTTCACCAGAGGTAATACTTTGTCTGAGAAGCTCAGGCTAAGAAAAAGACTGCTGCTGTTAATATTGGCCAATGAGACTGAGCTGGAGATTAATGAAAAATGCTTAGTTTTAATTATAGTGGTGTATCTTTGCAATGTTCCTAGGAAATAGCCCATGAGCATTTAGGTGAATATATTTTGATAAAAAGGATAGTCTAGTGTAGTGTTAGTTGCTCAGTCATGTCTGACTCTTTGCAACGCTATGGACTGCAACCCGCCAGGCTCCTCTGTCCATGGGATTCTCCAGGTAAGAATACTGGAGTGGATAGCCATTCCCTTCTGCAGGGAATCTGCCTGAACCAGGGTTCAAACCCAGGTCTCCTGCATTGCAGGCAGATTCTTTACCTCTGAGCCACCAGGTAGATCCCTTTGTTTCTATTAGGTTTTTAGGAATATGGAAAAAGGGGCTACCTATATTACTACTGTGGGCAAATTGAAAATATGATGAAAGGCTTTTCAATGACCATGACAAGTGCAAATTTAGCTGTACATGTATAATTGTATCTCTTTCAAATTGTTTCTGTAGGCATTAAAATTCAAAATATTAGTTAGAAACAAGAAAATAGGAACCTTACGTGAAACCCTTGAAAGGAGAGGTTCTGATATGCATGGGCAGGTAGAGGAATATGAAGAAGAGGAGGAGGTGGAACAAGAGGAGGATGGAAGTGATGCCAAAGAACCAGAACCAGTGGGTGATTTTCGAGATGATTTGGAAAAGGAAGAACAGTCGAAACGGGTGGTCAGAATCCCACTCTTCAGGAAAAAGAAGGTGAGGCAACGTTTTGTGAAAATCTTACAAGTGATTGAAAAGTTGTTTTATTTTTTTGTTAGTTGAGAATTTTTAAAACTTTTTGGAGGAAAACATCTTTTTCCTACTTGTAATCACTTTAGTTTATCATTTAAAATTTATTTGGGAAAAATTAGCAGTGGAAAAGAAATTTTAGAAGTTGTTATCTCTTTCCCCATGTTAGCTGTTCGTAAATTCTTTTTCTCTACAGCCAACAAATGTTAGGCCTTCTTATATATTAGACGTTGTGCTGTGTATAAAAGATAATGTCTCTGCCTTGAAGGAGAGCTTACAGTCAGAGACAAGAAAATCACTGTTTATATTATATAGTATTTAAGTATACAAGTTAGCATGACAAAGGAAGGTATACAAGGTTGCAAGCAATACAAAACTAATTCAGCTGGTTTAAATAAAATGTGAATTAATTCAGCTGGTCAATAGAAATGAAACATTCAGGAAAGGGAATCTAATTTCAGGAATGATTTGTTAAAGCGTATTAAGCAAAGTCCACAGAATTTTCTTTCTGCCAACTTTGGCCCCACTTTCCTGATATGGATGCAAGCCTTTGCAAAGCTTCAGTTTTACATGCTTCTAGATTCAAATCTAAAAGTCCTGTCTATCTTTCAGCTACCCAAGCCAACTCCTTTTGGATCACAGTAGTAGGCTGGCTGTGATCCAAGCATGCGCACATGCCTAAATTGGTTTCTGTTGCCAGGGGAATGCACTCTGCTTAGCCACACCCACTTCACATGATTGACACTTAAGCACATGGATTGAGCATGGGCAGGCAATGTTTTCCTGGGGAGGGGGCAAAAAAACACTTTGGAAGAGGCTAACAGAACTGCAGAGAATATAGATTTTGGGCTGGAAAAGTGTACAATAGTGTACTATACAGCAGAAGTTATTCCAAAATGTTAGATCACATTGGAAATAGTCTAAAATTCCTGAACTTGTAAAATTCAGTAGACTAAACTAAGACCTTTGGGAAAAGGAAATAGAAATAATTGTCATCTTCAGTACTTACTGCATGAATTGGGATTTTAGGTTTAGACTGCCTGGTAAGTAACATCAAATGCTATTATCATAGAACGTATTTACATTGACCCAATTCAAATAGTTTTTGAGGGTATAATCTTATGAAAAAACTAAAATCATTGATTTGAAAGCATATTTTCCTTATTGGAAAAATAATTTTTCAAATGATTAGTGCAAAATTGTGAAATTATTGTTTTTTTTTTTTGTTTGCACCATAAAGATAAAAATATCTATGGCCCTATCTGATCTTGTTATTTATACTAAAGTTGAGAAGTTCAAAAGTTTTCATCATTCAAATCTATATCAACAATTTAATGAAAGCAACTCTATTGGGGAATCCCAAGCCCGAAAACTTACAAAGTTGGCAGGTAAATTCTTATAATTCAAATAGATGAAGTGTTTAAACAAGTTATATTCACTTTTAAGATGTCAAAATTGGTCAACAATGTTCATAAAACTATGTTCGAATACAATTTCAATGTATTTAACAGATTTTAAAAAGGGTTATGTGCCTCAGGTCACTTTACATTTTATTTCACAGAACTGAACCATTAATTTACTTCTCTAAGTCATGAAAGTTTGCTTGAGAATGTCCAGTATGGACACTTTGTTGGGAGGGGCTGTGGTGAGCAGTTTATATGAGAGAGTAGTGAATGACAAGGTTGCAGAGGTAGGCAAAGCTAAATTAGAAGAAACTTGAACTTTGTAAGTGAGCAGAAGATTGAAATCTCAGGAGTTACATGATCCCTTGTATGTTTCTGAAAGATGCCTCTGTTAGCAGCATAAGAGTGATGCTGGCTGTAGGGAGGAGATGATAAAGGATTGTTGTTGTTCAGTCACCCATTTGTGTCGGACTCTTTTGAGACCCCATGAACTGCAGCATGCCAGGCTTCCCTACCCCTCACCATCTCCCGAAGTTTGCCCAAATTTACGTCCACTGCATTGGTGATACCATCCAGCCATCTCATCCTCTGATCCCCTCTTCTTCTGCCTCAGTCTTTCTCAGCAGCAGGCGCTTTTCCAATGAGTCAGCTGTTCACGTCAGATGACCAAAATACTGGAGCTTCAGCTTCAGCATCAGTCCTTCCAGCGAGTATTCAGGGTTGATTTCCCTTAAGATTGATTGGCTTATGGTAGCGAAATTGAAGCCAGGGTCAACTTTGTGGACATCTATGAATGAATGAATGCCGAGTCACTCAGTTGTGTCTGATTCTTTGCGACTGTAGCCTCCCAGGTTCCTCTTTCCGTGGAATCTTACAGCCAAGAATACTGGAGTGGGATCCTACTCCATGGGATCTTCCCAACCCAGGGATCAAACCTGTGTCTCTTGTGTCTCCTGCGTTGGTAGGATTCTTTACCACTAGCAGAAGTGGGCATCTATGAGGTAGAGATCATAGAGTAGAAGCTGCATCTCTAAAGTGAAGAAGAAGGTAAAAATGGTACTCAGACCAGGCTGCCTGATAGCTGTGTGCCTACAGAGGAGCCATTTGTCTCTGAATCTTGTTTTCACTGTCTCCAGACTCTAAATCTGAGGTGCGTTACTCTATGTGGTACAGCCCGAGATACGACTGTCAGGCCTGGGAAAAAGAATGGGAAGTGGACTCTGCCTTGTTCTCAGACTTACATGGTGGGGAACATCATCAACTTGGAGCTTCCTTGGTGGCTCAGTGGTAGAGAATACAGCTGCCAAAGCAGGAGACTCAGGTTTGATCCCTGGGTCAGGAAAATCCCCTGGAGAAGAAAATGGCAACCCACTCCAGTTCTTTCCTGGAAAATCCCATGGACAGAGGAGCCTGGTGGCTACAGTCCATGGGGTCACAAAAGAGTCAGACACGACTTAGTGACTAAACAGCATTTATCAACTTAAAAACGAATGGTCTGTTGGTAGGAGAAATCTTTTCTCTCTTACCCCTCTTGAATTCTTGTGACTGGACTAGTAATAAAATTGATGCCAGACATATTGACAGGAGAAAAATAAAACAAAATTTAATTCATAGAAATGAGACCCTAAGAAGTGACCAAAGTAGGCAGCTTTTATGCTTTCCAGACAAAGAAACAAATGTATGAGAAACTGACAGGAAATTAGTGAAGAATCTAAACAGTTTGAGCTTGGGATAGTAATTAAATAAGACACCAGGTTTATTTTTATAGGCTTCTCAGCTCTGAATTCCCTATCATTGGTGGAAAGGATGTCCTACCTTCGGATACAGGGAGTGTACCTTTCACATGAGAGATTTATTTACTGTTTTGAAAGAAAAAGAAAAGAGGGAGAGTGTCCCTCTTGCACTGGCCATTGCTTAACTTTAATCCAAAATAATCAATATGCCACTGAGGCACATTTTGAGGCAGCCTATGCTGGGCCTCCACAGTCAATGAGAATAAGGTGACTTGCCATATCCTTTTTAAAAACTGCAATCTACTATCTTATGTAGAAGCAGAGAAATCAGCACCCGCAAACCTGCAAAAAAAACTTGAGAAAAGCTCCTGGCTATTTGGAAATGAAGATTCTAGTATATATGGTGGTTAACCTCATTGGGCTGGCCACCGGTGCTTTAGGGTTTTGAGGCATGCTTTAACTCATGTCCTCAAAATGCCTATTAGAAACATGCTGGATATTTTAGGACTTTTTGGTTTTTGTTGTAAACTGAGGTTTGTGACCAAAAATCTATTCAGTAGCTCTACATGGCAGTTAAAAGAAGAGAATAGTATGAAATGGAATATAATACCTGGGCCTCTCATAGTGTCCCATGCCAGAGCAAACGTGGCCCCGAACCATTGCCTGGCCTCTGCCAGTAGGCTGCAGGCACTGAAGCGGGTTGCACAGTGGAAAAAGAAA